>NC_141694.1:664380733-665580733 GCF_964263255.1 Lissotriton vulgaris
TTTGGTATAGACGGTTTTTTAAGGTCTTTGATCTTAGCTAGGCCAAGACAGGATGTTTGGTGTATTGTGTCATTTTAAAAACAACATTTGTTCTGGTATCATGCAGGTTCTAAATAGTGCTTCAATGCCTTGTACCTGCCAATCTTTTGTACCCCAAATTGTTTTCGTTTCAATGTTATTTTTCCAATAATCAAAACCAAATGTCATCATTTTGTCATAAAATGCTTCTGAATATATCAATTTAGAATTTGTCAGCATTGTTTTCATTCCTGTTTTATCTAACAGTTTGTAATAAAACGTTTCTGCATTACTGGTGTTAAACCCTGAGAAGTATTTGAATTTCTCAAAAAATGCTTTAGAACTGCTTTTAGGTGGTGTAGCACAATGTTCCCATTGATTATACATAAAAACATTTCTAGGCTGTGCAGATTTATGCAAGTAATGATCACCATAGTGTGTGTAACAGAATAGCTGCTCATAACTAGATGAACCTTGTAAATAATCATGATCTGTGAATCTAGCTGACATTACTAAATCAGACATCATGTCATTAATACTGTTAAAGTCCCAATCATCAGAGAATGTACTAGGTTTTACAAAGTCACTTAAGGAAACCTTCAGTTGATGAGGATACTTCAGGATTTCGACCGGACCATATATCTCATAGTCTGTTTTCTCCCATACTACCCCACCAGGTATTGGAATTGCTGCGACATTTACTGTTGACAGTTCTCTTTTCTTCACATGGGATGATCTGTGTGGCTTCAGGACTAGGTTGATGTTCTGACTTGCTGTGTCCATTGTAATATATTTTCCCTCAATGAATTTTCCCAAACAAAGTACCATGATGAGCCAAAGCAGGAGGAAAAATACACCTAGACCGAACCAGAACTCTAACCAAGGTGAAACAAGGTAGATTTCCTTTAGTAGATGAAAGAGTTCCGTTGCTTTTTCTTTAAAAGTCTTTTTTGTTTCTGGCATCACTTCGGGGTCGTTTTGATCTTCAGAGAAGTTGTCGAAGTTGATGAAATAACCAGAGGCAGTTCTGTCAATTGATGGGATTGTTCTTTCAATCTGTCTCTCGGTAGCACTTTCTGATGCCACATTAGTGTAGACTGGTGTTTCTTGACGAACTGTTTCAATCTGTGTCTCAAGAGGCACGAGTTCCATGGCATTATTGCATAGTCCTTCACTGTGCACTGCAGGCTGATCGAATGTGATTAGTCTTTCAGTTTGAACCTCTTGGATTGTTGCAAGTTTGGGTATTCTGTTGTTTCTTGGGAGTCCACTGGGCCTACTGTTGATTATAGGCCACATGCTTGTGGTTTTACCAGGTCGATAGACACGACTCTGTTCTCCTTTTTACCAGCAAGGGGCGGTAGTACAACTGATCTTGTTCCGGTGACTGCCAAGACAGGTACTGCTTTTCTGTAAGAAGGCCCAAATTCCTTCTTCACCGTGATTTTTTTTCTCTGACTAGATCCCCAATCTTTGGAATCCAGACAGGCCTTGCTGGGGCTGTTGCTTGTGGTGCCTCATCAGTGGTATCTGGCTGTTGCGTTAACTTTATGTTGCTTAAGGATTTTCTTGTTTCATTCAGTTCCTGTAAAACAGCCAAACGATCTTTGATGTCAAAGTCTGTTGTTTTTTCTTGTACCACTGACATCTGACTATCGAGGTCCTGAATGTTCATTCTAATTCCGAACAATAGTTCGTATGGGCTGAAACCTTTTAGAGAATTTCTTGGCAAGTTATTAAGACTAGTCTGGACACTTATTAAATGTTTGACCCACCCAGCGCCTGAACCTAATACCTTCGCTGTTATAGATCGCTTTATGTCCCGGTTTTTTCTTTCAACCACACTATTCCCTTCGGGGTGCGACGGACAAGAATACCGCAACCCAGTTCCCATGCTGGCCATGGCCTCCTTATAGGCTCGAGAGCTGAAAGCAGGACCCTGGTCAGAATGGAACGTGGTAATTGCATATATGCCGATATGGACTCGCAGATCTCTCTTATAACAGTTCTAGCGTCAGCCGAGCGCAGGAGGCTACATTATTTAAGTGTGTTTAGCCTTAACTGTGTACAATGGGACGCGCTTCTCTTCTTTGATTGCGCAGATAGACCGCCTTATGCTGTCTAGCAGGGATCCTGAAACTACACTGGCCTGTTCATTACTGCGATCTCTGTTGCAGTTTTCACAATTTTGAGCAAAACATTGAATATCTATGCTCATTCCTGGCCACCAGTACTCTGATTGTAATTCTTTCAGAGAAACCTTGATTGTTTGGTGTCTCAGACCCAACCCCATGTGTGCTTCCAGTAAGAGGAAGCCCCTCCTGTTCCTGTTTGGAATTACTCTGTCCCCCACTCCAGGGATTCGAGCAAAAGGAACGGAGTTTGCATCTATTACGTATGCATAATTGATTGGATAGTTTACGGGTAGTGCTGCACAGTCGCCTTTTACGGTCGTTTTTACATCCAGCATGGTTTCCCCGTCTACGTATTTATCTGTACGATTTTTTGTGGCTACGGAAGCCGGTTTAGTTGCTTCCGCTATGGCTGTATTAGCCAATGAATTCCCTGCAACGTGAACGCCATCACGTTGAAGACTCTGTGCGTGAATCACGTGAGTCTTTTGTAGTTCTTTGTATAAAAGAGCTACCTGTTTCCAGAGCAATTTATGCTTTACTGTGGCACCTGTGTCATCTTTGTAATCGTTTTCAATCCAACTCTGCAGCTTATTGTTGTAAGAGTTGACGCAAAAATGAGAATCGCACACGATAAGTGTCGGGAATTCACGTTCTGCATTTTCGAGCGCCATCTTTAAACATCTGATTTCAGTTCTCTGAACCGAACAGTTTCTTACAGATTCAGTTTTTGTTACTTTCGGTCTGAATTTACCGCACAGCCAACGACCTTTAATTATCGCACATGCTGCATCGTAGGATTTGCTCTCTACGTTGAAACGCTGTACAAATCTATCTGTATAGATTATACAGGCGTACTGTGGGAGAGGCAGAAGTTCGATTGGCAGAGGATATTCTTCTTCATATTCTAAATCATTCAGTTCTTTGCATTGCGGGGCGAAATAGTATTTCACATCTTCCGCTCCTAGAGAATCTACACACTGTATCCATTTCGGATCCAGTGACACTGTAGGCAGGTTTACTGGGCTGAATAGCGCCTCGAAGGCGGATTCCGCTGTGAGGATATTAATCCTTTTGCCGTGTGCTAGTTCTCGTTCATTTGCTAATGCGATTTGCACTGCTTTCACAGTTCTTTCTGTGTGACTGAAGGTTTTTTCTGCTTGTGTGTACAAGTGAGATTTAATTGAAATTGGTACCTTTTCTCCCTCATTAGAGGTCAGGTACGTGAATCCGTATCTTCCTGGGATGACTCGGATTACAAGATCGATCGTGTTGTCACGTGTATCTAATTTTGTTTTTGCTAACATGTCTGTTTGCAGTGATCTCAAAATTTCTGTGTGTTTTTGAGTCCAATTGATTTGTTTAAAATCAGGTTTAATTAGTTCGTAGAGAAGTTTAACCCTCTCTGCGTAATTTAGAATGTAAGTTCTTCCGAAATTCAGAAAACCTAGAATGGATTGTAAATTCTTCAGCATTTTTGGGGCTTGGAGTACAGCGCACTTCTCTAAGAAGTTGTCCGCTAGGCTTTTCCCTTCACTTGATAATTCGTACCCTAAAAATAGTACTGTCAGATGGGCAATTCGAGACTTTTTAAAGTTGAATTTGTAACCCTCTGCTGCGAACCCAAGTATAATGGTGTTCACTCTTTTCAAGTGAGTATCCAAGTCGTCGTCTGTGAGATAGATATCATCTACGTAAGATAATGCCTCATCATCATATATTTGTAGTAACTCTGTTACCCTAGCTGAGAATAGTCCTGGGCTGTTCTTGAACCCCTGTGGGAGTCGACAGAATTTTTTCTGCGACCCAAATGCAGAGAAAGCGGTCAAATATCTGCTTTCTGGTGCAATGTTTTAACAAAAGAAACCATTAGATATGTCTAATGTCGTTTTATATTTTTTCCTAACTATGTTATTCATTAGGGCTGCACTATGCGAGTTTTGTACTGCAAATGTTTTGCAACATGTATTAAGGTGTCTGTAGTCCAAAACTAGACGATATGAATTGTCTGGCTTGGAGACAGGAAACAAAGGATTGTTCATTTGAGAGGTGCATGTTTCAATCACCCCCTGGTATTCAAGTTGATCTAAGTTCTCCCTGACTTGTTTTTTAGCTTCTTGCTTAATGGGATACTGCCGTTGGGCAGTTGGTTCACTTTTTAACTGGATTTTGTGAGGAGGAGAGTCCTCATCCCATCCTACATGATTTTTATATAATGCCGGAGCCTGGGCCAATGCCCATTTCCTTGCATATGTATATTTTTTGTGAATCGGAATGTGATTCGAGAAGGCAGGCATAATCACTTCTTCGCCACGAGGGTACTCCCTGACAAACTCCGGGGGCCAATCTTTTTCAGCTAACAGAATATCATAGCCTTTTGAGAGCTTATCCCAAAATAGACCTCTTATTTTCCTAGTCTTATCACCCTCTATACGCAATGTTATTTTGTATATTTTATGGGGCTCGCTAAGTCTGGTGTCGGCAGTTTCAACCTGAATGTATTCATTCGTGTCCACTGTCTCCAGATGACTCATCAAGATCTTGCGCGCTATACTGATTTCTGCTGCACTGTCCAACATTGTCAATGCCCACTCCCCGTTTTTCAACTGTGTCCTCAGTATTCTCGGCATGGTTGATTACTCTAATACTGGCTACCTTCTTTTTCTGAAATTGAGATTTTTTACTCTGAGCAGGTTCCTTGTCTTTGGACTTGGTGTGCTCTCCTGGGTCTGACCGTCCTCTTCTTTCCGAATTCTGTGGAAAAGATCGAGAGGGACGTGTATCAATACTTTGATATCTATCAGGTTTTTTCAGATTATCCTTATTTCTAAGGTTATATCTTTTCTCAGAGGGCTCCCTCTGGGGAGACTGGCGTTCTCGAGTCGGAGTTCTTTCCCTCCGTCGAGGAGACCTTCCTCTGGACTGGAAAACATTTTCCTTGGGAGTGGATTGTTTATTTCCATCCCAGCTCTTTTTAGGAGTGTTTAAATTATTTTTAATAAATAATTTTTCAGGATTTTCGAGCAGTTGGGGCTTTACCGGTTTCCCACCCAAGCTGTCTCTACCCAATTCTTCATAGCATTTCTCTATGATTTTGGCAAGCTCAACAGGATCTTCTATAACTGTTTCCTTCAACTTCTGGCGGATCGCCACAGATGCTGCTTCTCCTTTTATATTGGCTAATAATATAGCCGAGACCTGCTTGAATTCTTTCAGTAATTTCATACCAAGATTTAAAGCGGGCTCTGGACCGTATTCATTTTGAATCTGTTTTAGCACTTCTGGTATTACCGCCATAGACGGAACACCGTGTGTTTTTGTGTAAATGGAAGCAAAGACTGTACCCCAAGTGTCACAGTCCTCCACGTGTGGTGCGATTCCCATAGGAAGGCAGATTGTCAAGATTCTGTGTTTCTCTATAGGGGTAGTATCAGGAAATACTGCCTCTATTTGAGTGATTTTCTGTGCTAACCAGAAAGGAATTTGTTCCCGTTTTACGGGTGTTTTACCAAGACATGACTGTATGTTCTGTGGTGTAATTTTATTAGTGTTCCCCTGATGAGGGGTCAGCTGTGGTACATTAACAGCTGGCTGGACTGTTGCAGTCCGCATTACATATTGGACTAATTGCCTATGTATTTTTATTAGTGTTTTTAGCTGTACTAACAGCTCTTCCTTTGACATTTTTACAATGTCAGGATGTGGTGTGTAGCTGGCTAGAACCGGCCACGTTGCTCCTGGTCTACCTAGTGGACCGAGCCTGGTAATGTGATCATTATGTTTTAGGGCGCCATTAAACCAGAGCAGGTGCTCTTGGAATTTAAGTGGAATTTCAATCTCCTCGAAAGGAGCGTACTCTTCCGGAGGTTCCTCTATTTTGTAATAGTGAAACTCTTTTGTTGTAGCGTTTGCCGCTGGAAAGTTTATCCATGAATAGAATACCTCTGTCTGCCGATATTCGTGAGCCTCTATCACGAAAATTACTGTACCACCTTGAGGTGTCAGTCCGTTTTCTATAAGTTTTAAAGTTATAGATTTTCTTAAGTGGACCGGGATGATAATAGCATCCGGGTCTGTCTGTAGGAGACTCGAGTCTTCCTCTATTAGTAGGGTTGCCAGTCTAACTGCTTCCCTTTCTTTTTCACTGTCTGTCATTTTATAAATGCAGGCTTTGCAGAGTAGGTCTCCAAGGAGACAAAGATTAGGTGCACAATATTTTGGAACACTGTATCCTTCAACGTTGAATAAACCAGAGCTTTACATAGGAATCTCTTCCTACTAAGGTCGGGCGGATTTTAACCTTTCACCCACTCCAGACGTCTATTGGAGTATTTACGGGAGAAAGGGGTCTGTGTGAAATATGCACGACTGAGTTACTCTAACGTCTTGCGTTAGTTTATCGCCTTACCAAACGTTTGGGCGCCATGTAGTGTAGTTCCCAGTTTCCCACTAGGCCCTGCGCATTGGAATAACATAAACAGTCGTATCGACGTAGAAGTGCGGATCTTCCAGGCCTCTACTGACTATGCTAAACTTAATTGGGTGTGTTACCAACTAGCTCAGAGGTCACTGGAAACTTTCTTCTCTGCATGGGAAGTGATCAGCTTCCCTGGCACAGGCAAGAAGGGATTCAGCTTTCCAACAACCGTGCAACATGACAACTTTGCTCCTCAGATCAAGAGTCGATCTCTAGGGTCGTGTGAAACAATAGACATGTATTTCACTCAGTCAGATTAGTGCAGTTTACTTTCACGATATGTAGAGAATAGAGAGACGGGCGTTTGTCAATAAAGGGTTAACATTTATTGAACAGTCTTTCTTCTCGTACAAGAGAAATGTATTGCCACAATTGCAAGACTTGTTATTATAAAAAGTACGTACAGTAAGATAAGTATTGCGAAATAATACTGTAAAAGCATTGATATGGTTTCTTAGCCATACAATGGTTTAAAAGTAATAAAACATATATACAGTCATATATACATTAGGCTAAAATACTCAACTGGTGCTTCTAACTACTCCTACCCCGGTGTGCCTGACCTAAGCCTAACACGTGGAAGGGGAGTAAGTAAGTAGCTTTAAGTTAAGTTGGTTTTGCCAAGGTTTGCTTCAAGAATTCTCATCTAAGGGTTTAGTCAACACCATACCTCTGAATAGAATGATGGAGGTCTGGTATCTCCTTCAGGAGGCACTCGGTATCCCAGTCACCCGCGAGGGCAGACTAGAAGCGCTGGAGCTGGATTTCTCTGTTCAGCGCGTCGAGGAGGAGGAGGGGGGACAGCGTCCGCGGGCAGCTTGGCATCTGCTGAGCTCTTCGCAGAGGGACGGCTGTTCAGCTCCTAAGCTCACCACACCATCGTTCGCGCTTTAGCAGCGATAATGGTATCAGTAGCTTCACCAACAGCAGCGGGGCAGCAGCAGCATCAGCGTACTGCATACAGCATACAACAGCAATGGGACACCAGCAATTGCTTAAGGCAACGTTGGTAGTATTTATACCTGACAGGTGCCTGGTTTGACGCAAGTTTGCTGGACATAAGACGTCAATTAAAGATGTCACTAGGAAGTGATAGCTATCAGTTGCTCATTAGAGTTCCATTACTAATCAAAACACAGCAAGCGGGGATTTCCAGGTTTGCTGAGTTTTTATCTTGTTGAAGAACTCGGAGTGTTAATCTAGGAATATCAGATAGTGACTTCTGCTCTGTCATTGCACTAATTGGTTGCAAAGGAAGTGGCAGAGAACTATTCTGGAATGTGGCTCTGTTCGTGTGAGGCCAGAGATGACTTTCTGAATATCGCACTTGAACGGTTATGCCAATATAGGGAATAAATGGATTTATAGCCGAATAGGGGCATAAGGTCACAGTATCGATCAGGAACCTAGATAAACACGCAACAATTTCCTGGCTGCCACGGGGGAGGCAAGGCGTTGTGTCCGCGAAGAGGTGACATGTTGAGTCCAGGACAGGGAAAGACTGTTGCGTTGGTGGTGAGGCGTCGGTTCTGGTGGCGATGCAAAGTCAGCAAGTTCGTGGAGTCAATCTTGGTGGTTATCGTAGCTGCGATTACAGGATACAGGCGCTGGCGATGACGGAGTCGGTGCGAACGCTGGCATCAGGCAAGCATGATAACTGCAGGCGTCAGAACTGCGGTGCTGTACAAGTGGTTCGTCATTCACTTCACGAGCTGTGCCCTGGGCCAGGTCATGCCATCACAGTGGGATCGCTGATGGCGTCAGAAAGAGGTTTTCTTGTTTCTTTGAGGTTTCTTGCGGTTCCCAACGCAGGAACAACATCCAGAGGCCCGAAACTGGAATAGGCACCTCCTGGCAGGTCAAAACTCTCAGCAAAAGGGTTCAGAGGAGCTGGGAGTGAAGTTGTTGTGTCCCTGAGAATTTCAAACAGGAGGGCAGCAAACTTCAGGCCCTTGAAGATCTTTTTCAAGCAGGTTCTAAGCAAAGTTCCAGTCTTTGTCCTCTCCTTGGCAGAAACAACTACTGCAGGCCAACTGCACACAGCAAAGGGGCAGTACTCCTCCTCACAGCTCTTCAGCTTTTCTCCTTAGCAAAGGTTGCTCCTGGAGTCCAGAAGTAATCAAAAGTTCTGGGGTTTAAGGTCTACTACTTATACCCCATTTGTCTTTGTTCTATTTGTGCAAGGATCTGTGAGCCCAGTCCAATCCAGTTCTAATTCTGGAGACAGCATTGTGCAAGCGAGACAGGCCTTATTCAGGTGCAAGGAAAACTCCTCCCACTAATCTAAATTCAGCAAAAGCCTAATCAGCTCAGCTCTGAGTCATCCAGGAAGGGCCAGGCATACCTCAACCCACCCCCAGTGGGTGTCTACAGTGAATGCAAATCCCTAGCCCCTGTCACTTCAAAACCAGATGGTCAATAAACAAACAGAAAGAGGCACAAGGAAGGGTTAAAAAAGTAAATACCTACATTCTAAAAGGGCATTTTCAGGCACACATATTAAAAACCATCTTTACTAAAAGATGTGTATTTCTCTATATTGTCCCAATGGGATGTTATACTTGTAAGATGTTACAAAGTATTTCCCATTCTATCCTATGGGGCAAGATAGCCTTTCAATAGTAAAACACGAAATTGGCAGTATTTCTCTATCAGGACGTCACACTCCCAGTACATGTCCTACCTTTCACATGCACTGCACCCTGCCCAGGGGGGTAGCTTGGGCCTATTATAGGGGTGCATTACACAAGCAGTGCTGCAGACCCACAGATGTTGGCTTTGTTCGCCGTAAGTTGGCAGAGTATGCCCAGACATGGGTCCCTTGCTCACTTTGCCACTGGATTCAAGCTAGCCTGGCTGATGAAGGGTGTTACCCAGACACTGGTCCAAAGATGATTGATTCCGTTTCAGGGAAGACCTGGCTTGGCAGTTCGGGCTGGACTGTTCCCATGAGGCACAGGGTCAAGACTGATTTGCATATAGCTGGGTCTGAACATAGGTGGCAAAGTGGGTTAAAGAACAATGATGGATTCAACCCAGATCTGTGACTGGGGGTGAGTGTCTGAAAAGTTTCAGCGCTCCGTCCATCATCTACTTGTGCTTGCTTTGTTTGCCCTAAGTTAGCAGGGTATGCCCAGACGTGGGTCCCTTGCTCACTTTGCCACTGGTTTCAAGTTAGGCTGGCTGATGAAGGGTGTTACCCAGAAACCTGTCCCAGGATGCCTATTTCTGGTTCAGGGAAGACCTGGCTTGGCAGTTCGGGCTGGACTTTTCCCATGAGGCACAGAGTCAAGACTGATTTGCATATAGCTGGGTCTGAACTGAGGTGGCGAATTGAGCTAAAGAACGATTATGGTTTTAACCCAGATCTGTGACTGGGGGTGAGTGTCTGATAAGTTACAGCGCTCTGTCCATCATCTCCTTGTGTTTATTTGTTTGACCTCAGTTGGCAGGGTATGCCCAGACGTGGGTCCCTTGCTCACTTTGCCACTGGATTCAAGCTAGCCTTGCTGATGAAGGGATTTTCCCAGAACCCGGTCCCAGGATGCTTGTTTCCAGTTCAGGGAAGACCAGGCTTGGTAATTCGGGCTGGACTATTCCCATGAGGCACAGGGTCAAGACTGATTTGCATATAGCTGGGTCTGAACTGAGGTGGATAAGTGAGCTAAAGAACAATGAAGAAAAAGTTTCAGCACTTCGTCCATCATCTACTGTGTTTGCTTTGCAGGCCCTCAAGAAGCATTTATTTACATGCCCTGCCACACTCAGTGCATTTTACTAGGGACTTACTAGTAAATCAAATATGCCAATCAGGGAGAACCAATTGTAACAACAATTTACACAGGGAGCACTTGCACTCTGAAACTGATCAGCAGTGGCAAAGAGCCCAAAGCATCTAAGCCACTAAAAAAGAAATCCAGCACAGCATCAAAGATAGAGGTGGTAGAGGCAAAAAGTCAAAGGAATCCATGCCAAAGATACCAAGTCTAACAATCGGTAAAACCATTTTGCTTTTCAGACTCACAAAATGGGTTTAATACATACCAAAAAGTCATTTTGCGGTTAGAAACCCTGTGACTTTGAAAATTAAAGGTTTTGCGATTGCAAAATGGCTTTGTTCACCTAGCCCGAAATTCTTAAAATTCATACGGTTCGAAAGCTGGTACACATTTCATATTAATATTTAAATATTCAGGAGCTTGGTTTAGTATATGGCTGTTGTAGTTCTGATTATTCAGTAAGGAAACTTATTGTTTTAGTCATTACCCGGTGAAATCTACAGAGGGAAAAACACAATGCTCTGTATTATTGCAGAGGTCGGAAGACTGGGTTGGGCAACATCGCATCGAGGGCCATGGTAGACGGGGCACCTTTAGAACGACAGGCTGAGGAGACATAAGAATAAGCCTGCAGAGATGTTTGTGCGCACTGCAGCTTTTAGGATATAGTAATTAACCCTGGGCGAAGAACTACGCTCCGTTCGCGGAGTTTGCGGAGTTTCGGCAACTCCGCGCTCCGCGGAGAACGCGAAGTTGTTGAATACTCCGCAAACTGCTGCGTAGCGTAGTTCTCGCGCGCTCAATAGCATTTTCGCGTGCGCGAGGATGCTTGTCGGTAAGATCGAGTTGCCGAACACGCAGAAACTGCAATCTGGCACAGAATAACTCGCGAACACGTTAGTAGTGACCGGAAATAAGGGGACGCGAGCGGGCAGGACAAACCTCATGGGTAACTTCGCGCGCTATACATCCCGAGCATGCAGGCAATCAATCAATCAATCAATCAGGATATTTGTATAGCGCGCTACTCAACCAGAGGGTCTCAAGGCACTTGGGGGAGGGGGGTCCGCTACTGCTCGAACAGCCATGTCTTGAGTTGCTTCCTGAAGCAGAGGTGGTCTTGGGTCAGGCGGAGGTGGATGGGGAGGGAGTTCCAAGTCTTGGCTGCCAGGTAGGAGAAGGATCTTCCTCCCATGGTGGATCTTCGGATGCGTGGCACGGCGGCGAGGGCGTGGCTGGTCGATCGTAGCTGGCGGGTGGGAGTGTAGAAGGTCAGGCGGTTGTTGAGGTACCTGGGGCCCAGGTCGTGGAGGGCCTTGTGTGCGTGGGTGAGGAGTTGGAACGTGATTCTCTTGCTGACAAGGAGCCAGTGAAGGTCTCTCAGGTGTCCGGAGATGTGGCTGTGTCGGGGGATGTCCAAGATGAGTCGTGCGGAGGCGTTCTGGATGTGTTAGAGTCTTTTCTGGAGTTTGGCTGTGGTTCCGGTATAGAGGGTGTTTCCGTAGTCCATTCGGCTGATGAAGAGTGCCGGTGTGACCGTCTTCCTGGTTTCGGTGGCGAGCCATGGGAAGATCTTTCGGAGCATGCGTAGGATGTTGAAGCATGATGATGAGACGGCGTTGACTTGTCTGGTCATCGAGAGGGAGGAGTCCAGGATGAAGCCCAGGTTGCGTGCGTGGTCCGCTGGTTTGGGTGCGCTGCCCAGGGCAGGGGGCCACCAGGAGTCGTCCCAGGCGGAGGGTGATGATCCAAGGATGAGGACTTCCGTCTTGTCTGAGTTCAGTTTCAGGCGGCTGTTCCTCATCCACTCGACTACGTCTTTCATCCCTTCGTGTAGGTTGGTTCTGGCAGTTCCTGGGTCGTTGGTGAGGGAGAGGATCAGCTGGGTGTCGTCGGCGTAGGAGATGATGTTGAGGTTGTGTTGGCGTACGATGGCTGCGAGGGGGCTCATGTAGACGTTGAAGAGGGTGGGGCTGAGTGATGATCCTTGTGGTACGCCGCATATGACTTCGGTGGCCTTGGATCTGTACGGGGGGAGGCGGACTCTCTGGGTTCTTCCGGTGAGGAACGAGATGATCCACTCCAGTGCCTTCTCTTGGATTCCGATGTTGCTGAGGCGCTGCACTAGGGTGCGGTGGCAGACCGTATCCAATGCTGCGGAGAGGTCCAGGAGGATGAGGGCTGCTGTTTCCCAGTTGTCGAGCAGGGATCGGATGTCGTCAGTCGCTGCGATGAGGGCGGTCTCGGTGCTGTGGTTGGTGCGGAAGCCGGACTGCGAGCGGTCGAGGCTGGTTGGGCAAGCGCAATTGGTGATCCACTGTGTGAGGCTGTTGGCTGCTTGGTTGGGGTCCGTTGAGCTGGCGGGTGGGTTCTGGCTCAGTGAAGTGGTGAGCTGGTCGGTGGAGATCTTGTTCCAGTTCCTGCGGGGAACCTGTTGCGGGTGGTGGTGAGTCGTGGTCTTTCTGAAGCTGAAGTGGACGCAGCTGTGGTCTGTCCAGTGGAGCCCGGTGGAGTGGCTGAAGGAGATGTACTTGCTGGAGGAGAAGACTGGGTCAAGCGTGTGTCCGGCGTAGTGGGTGGTGGTGTTCACCAGTTGCATGAGTCTGAGGTTGGCGAGGTTGTCCAGCAGGGTGGTGGTGGTGTTGGTTGTCGTTGTTGTTCTCCAGGTGGAAGTTGAGGTCCCCTAGGAGGATGTAGTCAGCGGAGGCGAGGGCGTGCGGGCTGATGAAGTCTGCGATGTCTTCGCTGAATTGTGTGCGAGGTCCTGGGGGTCTGTAGATGAGGGTGCCTCTGAGTGTGGTCTTGGGGTCGGTGTGTATCTGGAAGTGAAGATGTTAAGCGGCTGTGAGGGTGTCGTCTGAGTTGGTCGTGATGCGGATGGTGTTCTTGTGGACGATGGCGATGCCTCCTCCTGTCTCGTTGACGCGGTCTCTCCGGGTGATCTTGTATTCGTCCGGGATGGTGACGGCGATGTCGGGCGCTGAGGAGGCGTTCATCCATGTTTCCGTGAGGAAGGCGACGTCTGGAGATGTGGTGTTGAGCTGGTTCCAGAGTTCCACGGCGCTCCCGAAGACGAAAAATGGCTTGCGAACTGGTCAAGCAAGCTACTACGCATGCTCGCGGAGCTATGCGTAGTTCGCGGAGTGCAAGTGCATCTTCGCGTAGCTCGCGGAGTGCGGCTACGCGAACTACGCCCAGGCTTAATAGTAATAACAGTATGCTAACTTGGGTGATTAATTCACTTGATGAAGAAATCTGTGATTTGTTTAGTGATAGTTGTAACTCAAACTAAAGTAGCATAGAGGGTTAATGTTCCTGCTGCAAAGCACAATGTACAGCATGCATATCATAGATTTCGAATTTTGTAGCTAGCTCAGTGGGTTGCTGAGTCTGTAATAAATCATTCCATTACTTACACTTTATAAGTTTCCATTCTTCTAATATACCACAATGCGCTAAGAACCGGCATCAATGTGCTGCATGCAAACCTCAAGTCTTGGTTTAGAACTTCATTGCTTTTTTCTCAATCTTTTATTATTGTACGGTTGCTAAAAAAGAAATCCTTTTGGTAGTAATACATTTGTATTAGTATAGACGACCCCAAACACTGTGTTACCTTTTATATCCTAAATTTGTGGGACACTTTTAATAACACTTTGCAATAGATTTGCATCAAAAAACCTGGGGCAGAGCATCCTTTTGGGATATACCTTCAGTGCAAATCCTGAATTGTGGTGGGAAGTAGCCCTAAAGTAACATGAAGTGGCACTAAGCTCTACTTTGTGTCAAGGGGACGTACGATAGGTGGTACATGGACATTCACATGCACCCACCCATGAATTTGAATGCTAATCTTTATTAACTATCCGTGGTAGAAAGAGACTGGTGTATAAAATTACACCTTTTCGAAGAAGGCGTAACTGTTCAGCTCGAATATAATCTGGTTGATTGTTAGACCTTTTAAAGGCACAGAATTTTGTTATGGAAGGGTATAATTCAATTACAAAGCTGCAGCTACCTTTCCCGTACAAAAACCTATGTTTGGTATCACACACACACTCTTGCACTTCGGTCCAAGAGTGTGCGTGTGTTGATGCAATTCAGCCTAAGGCAGTGTTCTTCAATCTGTGGGGGCGCGCCACTGCGGGGAGGGGGCTGGGGGGGGGGCGACACCTTCCCAGGGGGGGCGCGCACTCCACTTCAATCTGACCTTTGTTCCCTGCGTCCCTCCGTGCAAGTCTTCTTGGAAGATTCTGGTATGTGGAAGGGGGAGGGAGGGGAGATCGATGGGGCAGGAGGCGCCCGTCCTTTTGTCATGTTAACTCTCCCAGGAGGGGGTTAATTCACAGAGCTGACAGCTTCAGATGCAGTGGGAGGCAAGGAGTCTCCTCTGCTAAAACCGAAATCAAACAAACAGACACAATTTCGGTTTTAGCAGAGGAGACCCCGCCTCCCACTGCAGCTGAAGCATTTCAGCTCTATGAATTAACCCCCTCCTGGGAGAGTTAGCTCTTCCCAGAACGGAGACAAAGTTTCAAGAGTTCGAATCTCGGCAATGAAGCTGAACATCCTATGATTCTGGACAAATCACAATCTCCCCGTGCCTAACAAAAAAAAAGGAATATGTCCTCATGTAATGCAACTGGTGCTATGTAAAGCGCTCTGATACCTGATTCAGGTCAAGTTCGCGTTATATAGAACTCAGTAAAATAAAAAATAAAATTTAAAAAAAAGTGGGCTCAGGCCCAGGACCCCAGACTTTCAAAGGGGGTGGGAGTGGGGGGGGTGAAAGAGCCAGCTCTATTCTACAGAGTCTTGCCATCATGACCTTGAATCATTTTAAAACACAATGTTGTAAATAGCGGTTTTCAATCATTCATGTTCAATGTGTAAATGTCTATTACAGACATTTTGCAGACAAAATGTGTTTATGCGTCATGCGACATCCATATAAAAAGTTTATTTTAGATTAATACATGACCTCACATATGAGAAATAGAAGGGTGTGGCAGATTATTTGCAGTAATATTGGTGAACTGCTGTTGTGTTACATACTGAAAACACACATCACTATCCCTGAATATCCGATGTACGCACATTTAGTATTTGACCAAAGAAGGCATGAAAGAGCTGAGACTAGATCATAAAATCAAAGCTGGTCCGAACAGGGGCCCCAAAAATACATTTGGCCCACAGGCCACAAATTACTTAAAACGTCCCTGAAAGTTTATTTTAAAATTACACAGGCAGGCGCGCAAAATGCCAGCCAGCCATGTGTTGTTTAAACAGCTTGCATATTGCTAAATATGGTTATAAATAAGAAGTATGTATTCATTTGTAATGTTAACAAGCTCCCGGTCCCCCCCTTCTTTTTGTTGATTCATTTGTAATGTGACTTTTTTATCTTTGTTCCCTTTTATTATCAGTCATTGATCATTCAGGCAGCTCTAGAAAACAATTAAAAGTTCTTTCTACTTATATTTGCTGTTCAAAGTATGCACAGACAAGTGCTGAAAATACAGCTTTAGGTGACTGCTTATTTTTATACCATCTCTGACATCAAAATAATGAGCTGGTAACCCTAATCATAAGACTGGAAGTTTGTTGAGGGATCAGCACATTATTTATTTCCTCTACCCTGATCACTGCTATAATATCAATAGTTTAAAACATTTGAAACCCTACGCTGCCATCAATAACATGCTGAGTTAGTGTCTGGGAATGCACCCTGCATTCAAACTACTCACTCCTCTTTCTCACCCTTCACTTTCACTCTCACCCAGCACTCACACTGACCCCAATGCACTCACACCATTCACCCACTTACAGTGATCACTCTGCACTCACAGCGATCACAATGCTCTCACACTGATCACCATGCACTCACACCATTCACCCACTCACTCTGCACTCACACTGATCACCATGTTCTCACACTTTTCACCCACTTACCCTCCACTCACAGTGATAACTCTGCACTCACAATACACTTGCGCTTTTCACCCTGTACCTCACCCTGCAGTCACACGAGCACACTACTCAACCTGCACTTGTGACACTTCACTCACCTGTCCCCCTCACTGTTCAATCTGCAATCTCACTCCAATAAGCCCACCACTAACCTTACATTAATTGGTCCCACTCTGCGCTAACATGCGCACCCAAATTCATACAGTCGCCTCACTAACCCCTGTACACAAGTATGGGCATGTCGTGCCCCATTAAGGTTTTTGTCCTAAATTACAAAAGGAGACATCTAAATGCACTACAATCCAGCCTTCCAGGGGCCCCTTGATAGAGACACTTCTGATTTTGCCCTGATGGACTGGAATAATTCCTAAACAGATACTTGCGAATACCGTTTTGTTTAATTTCTTTTTAACGTAATTGATGTGAGGGAGTCTATTACTATTTGTAGAGAAATTGTTGTATTTCTATCTAGGACCCTAATTCGATATTCCCGATTCATACATTTATGTGGTTATAATAAATAGTATCCTTATAAAGGCATAAGAATCATATCCATATTTAGTAATAGCCCATGCAGTCCAAAGCACGGCAAGGCTACTCCCATAGACTCCTAGAAAGCACAACGCGTTCTTTAAACAAACCAAGCCTCCAGCAGCCCGGAAATTCCCCCTGC
The DNA here is from genome assembly GCF_964263255.1 of Lissotriton vulgaris. NCBI lineage: Eukaryota > Metazoa > Chordata > Amphibia > Caudata > Salamandridae > Lissotriton > Lissotriton vulgaris. The sequence continues at coordinate 664,397,783 of NC_141694.1, forward strand.
TTTTGTTTTGATTTGCACAATAACTCCTGGAGTCCAGAAAGAACTGTTAGTTCTTAGTGACGTCTTATGTCCAACCTTATGTCAAACCCGGCACCTTTCAGGTATAAATATATCAACGTTGCCTTAAGCAAACACACGGTGGTGGGGAGAAGAGCGACGTTCTACTTGTCCGAGAGCTCAGCTGTTGCCAGAGCCAAAGGAAAACGCCCCTCCCTTCGACGCACTGAGAGAGACGCTGTCTTTTTCTCTAGCCGAGAAAATCCAGCTCCAGTGTTCCCAAGTCACCCTCGCGGGTTGCTGGGAGATCGAGTCCTGAGAAGCGAGATAGAAGACCTCCTTCATTCTATAACCAAGGTACGGAGCGGATTAAAACCTTAGAGAGAATTCTTGATTCCGATACTTGGCAAAAAACCTAACTTAACTTAAAACTGCAACTTACTTACTCCTTCCCACGTATTAGGCTTAGGTCAGGTACACAGGGGTAGGCGTATCTTAGAAGCACCAGTTGAGTTCGTTAGTCAATGTTTTTATGTATGTATATATTTTATCCATTTTACGGTATCATATGGCTAAGAAACCATATCAATGCTTTTACAGTATTATTTCATAATACTACTTTTACTGTACGCACTTACCTTTATGATAAGTTTTGCAATTGTGGCAATTCATTTCTCTTGCATGAGAAAGAAGACTGCTCAATAAAATAACACCTTTTATTGAAAATGCCTGTCTCTCTATTTCTCTGCACTCTGGTGACACTAAGCATGCACGATTGACTGAGTGAAATAGCTGTCTATTGTTTTCACACGACTCTAGAAATACACTCTTTATTCTGAGGGAGCAAAGTTGTCATGTTTATGTGGTTGTCAGAAACTAGGGCCCGATGTAGGTAAAAGTCATTTACCGATTTTTAAATACCGATTTTTACTGAATCGGTATTCAGAAATCGGTAAATGAGATGTAGGAAAAAAAAATCGGTAAAATACCAAAATGGGTAAAAATCGGTATCGGGTTTCGTTAGTTACCGAATCGGTATTTACCGAATCGGTATTTACCGAATCGGTAAATACCGATTCGGTAATGGCAATACAACCCTATGGGCCAAAAGGCCCATAGGAATGCATTGGAAATACCGAATCGGTATTTACCGAATCGGTAAATACCGATTCGGTAAATACGGAATCGGCAAGCAAGTAAAAGTAAAACTAATTAAAACAGCCAATCAGGTGGAACCACCCTCCCCCACCCTACCAGGGAGTGGCTACCCAGGCAGCTGCAATTCATTAGAACTTTCTGGAGAGGCAGTCAGAGCTGAGCAGTGAGACAGAGCAGCAGGGAGAGTGTTTGGTGATTTTGCAGACTGTGGAAATGGCAAGCAGCACAGAGAGCCAGAAGGCTGAAAGGAAACGCAAACTGAAGTTTAGCAGCATGGAGCTGCAAGTACTGGTGGAGGAGGTTATGAGGGTCCACAGACAGCTCTTTGGGAGGCAGTCCCTCACAGTTCCAGAGTCTGCCAAAAGGAAACTGTGGACTGCCATAAGTGAGAGGGTCAATGCTGTTGGTGTGACCCTCAGGAGCCTAGAGGACTTAAAGAAAAGGTTCTATGACATCCGGAGCCTTACCAAGAAAAATTGGCAGAGCTCCACAAGCAGGCAGGTGTGACCGGTGGAGGCAGGAACCCCGCGCCCCCCTGACTGTCATGGAGGAACTGGTGGCCACAACCATCGAGACGGACAGTGTCGTGGGAGTAGGGGACGTGGACAGCTCAGCCAGAGCTACTGCAAAAGGTAAGAAGCATGCGCAGCAAGACACACCCAACCAGACACCTCCCCTTTAGCCTCAGTGTACAGCCAAACCCCAGTCCAGTACTGCTAGCACCATACATGAGCAATGCATTATGGGAAATGTAGTCAGCTAATGTAGGACCATTTGTCAGTGCACATTAATCAGCAAGGTACTGGAAAAAATTCAGAGTAATGAAAGTGATATGTGCTATGCTTTTATTGTAGTGACTTTAAGACATTTGCACTCAGTTTACAAACGCTTCTTTATACCTAGGGGCAACATCAGGCAGTGGAGCATCAGCTGCACAAGGGACAGCTCCAGCGACGGCGGAGAGTGTGGTGGCAGGGCCAAGCACCATGGATGCCTCGCAGGAGGAGGAAGACAGCAGTGCCATGGTCCATGATGACGACCCTGTACATGCCCTCTTTTTTCCCCACTACCCACAACTATCACAATCCCCCCATTGCAGTTCTCACCTGAGAACTCCCCCTCACGGTCCCAGCCAGCACCTGCGACCACCAGCCAGGAGGAGTATTGTGGCCCCAATGACAGTCATGGCGGGAGCTGAGGGTCAGGCACCAGCACCCACACCAGCGACTCCTGTAGCACAGCAGTCCACCCAGCAGGCCAGCACCAATCGCCGCCGCCCACGCACTCCCAGCAGTGCAGGTCCAACAGGAGAGGGCACAGTGTTCCATGGCCTTGAGGGGAGCATGGTGCGCATTCAGCGCATGCAGGCAAAATCCATTCTGGCATGCCACCGCCAATTGCTGGCACACAATCTGCAAATGGGAGAAATGGGCAAGGGCATTGGTGAGTTGGTGGCAAGCAACAGGGAGGTAGCTCAAACAAACAGAGACATTGCTACTGGAATGGCACGCATGACCACCGCCATCACACAGCTTTGTGCCAAAATGAAAACAACTGAGCACACAAGGCGCAGGGATGCGCGTGTCCAAAACAGGGCAATGAACCAGCTTGCCACGGCGACTTCCCAGCTATGCCGCCGAGGGGTAAACATGCAAGAGAGCCTGACACAAAACACAGCGGAGGTGACCAACGGCATGGCCAGGATCACCAGTGCCATGGAGGCCCTGATCATATCAAATACAGTATTCAATCCTGCCCTGGACGTGGCTGAGGCTGAGGACAGCAGCAGCCACAGCAGCCCAGCTAGCGCTGTTTTAGAGCCGCGCAAGAGCACCAGGCGCTCCGCAGAGGCTGCAGGCCATGCTGAAGGGGGTGAGCAGCATCCCAGTGGCACTGTGAAACGCAGCAGAAAATGACTTTGCCAGTGTGGGTGAGCCAACCCGGGGCATTTCCAGTCCCCACCTTTAATTTAATGTTTTCATTTGTTGCACATCAGTGCTTGAACGTTGTGGCAACACTAAAATATTTATTTTCACATCCATAACCTGTCTGTTCATCTGTACTCACTCAGAAATAGTTTTCAGTTATCTCCTGACGTCTGTATCTGCCATCACTTGGTGTAGACACTCCAGCAGGTTGTGTTTGTGGCACAGCAATGTCGTTGTCATGGTCCTCGTAGTCTGACAACTCCACCTCAGTGCCCTTCTTCACCGCAAGGTTGTGCAACATTGCACAGGCAGCAATTATCTTACAGCAGGTGATGGGGGTATACTGCCTTGCACCTCCACTCTTGTGCAAGCATCTGAACCTGCTTTTCCAGAGGCCAAAGGTCCGTTCTACTACATTCCTTGTTCTTTTGTGGACCCGGTTATACCTCCTTTGGCTGGGTGTAGAGGGGTTGAGGTAGGGGGTGAGTATGAATGAGCGGAGGGCAGAAGGAAAAAGGGGTAAAATTACTCACATGCATACATGTACTTCACAGTGCTATTTATGTTATGGGGGTCTGACGATGTGTCTCACCTAGGAGGTATCCTTCGCCAAATTCCCCTGCAGTCAGCCGTGCATAGATGCCGCTGTTTTGAAATATGTAGGAGTCGTGGGTACTCCCTGGGAATTTTGCCACCAGGTCAGTGATGGCGCACTTTGCATTGCAAATCACCTGCACATTGATAGTGTGCGTAGACTTCCTATTGCGGTATATGTATTCTGTGTCAGCAGGGGGGCAAATCGGAATGTGCGTGCCATGAATGCAGCCAATGATGTGGGGGAATTGTGCCATCTGGTAAAAGTCTGCTTTTGTTTGTAACAGTTCCGCGTGGGTTGCAGGGAAAGAAATGTATTGGTCCACCCTCTGTATCATGGCGTCAAGGAATTTGTGAAAAAACCTTGACAGGCTGCTCTGGGTCACCCCTCCTACCGCAGCAACTACACTTTGATAGCTGCCAGACGCAAGCAGGTGTAGGCTGCATAGCACCTGCACGTGCGGTGGGATAGTGTGTGCCTGTTAGACCTGACATCATTGGCTTGAGTCTCTCCTCCATTTTTTCTGTTTGCCTCCACTGTTTTTCGATGTTTTGCTGGTATATGCTTTGGACGCTGTGCCACGGCTGATCCGTGCCACAGCGCAAGTGCTCCCTATGTTAAATTGATGTATCTAGTGTATCCATGTTTGGCTTATTTGATTTACTGTCAGTCCCTAGTCTAGTGCACCCGGAGTGCCGGGGCTTGTAAATACAAATGCCGCTCGTGGGCTTGCAGCACGTGTTGTGCCACCCACAGGAGCGGCCTCATAAAAGAATGTCTACGGGTCGGTCATTGCGAGACCCACGTGCAGTCTGGTACTGTCACGCCGGCTGCGCAAGTAGACCTACTTGCCAGCCCCCCAAACCTTCCCTTGGCTTCATGTTAGTCACCCCTATGGTAGGCCCGCGGGCAGGGTGCATTGGAAGTCTAAGGTAGGACACGCCTGACCAAGTTGGCATGTCCTGATAGTGAATTACCGCCATCTTCGTTCTTCACTATTGCAAGGTAGCCTGCTCTCCATTAGTTAGAATGGGCCGCCGGGATTATTAATGCTATGATCCTAGCTGGCTCGGGGAGCATGGTGCAATGTCGAGTTTGGTATCCCTGAACTCGGGGTTTAATTACGCATCCGTTGGTGTGGATGGTTTTTGGACTCTGGGTTCGAAAATAGCCCTTTTAGAAAGTGTCTATTTTCTTGTCTAACCATATCTGGTTTCTGCTGGTCTTGCGTGTGTGTGACAGGAGCTGGGTGGCTCCACAGGTCTGGATGAGTCAGTGTGGGATGAGTGGGACATTTACGTTGAGAGTAGGGGGAGAGTAGTTGTTGATAGCCTGCCTTGCCTGATGCAATGCTGGCTCCACCTCCTGCCAAGCGGCTGATGGCTCTGTGCCTGCCATGGACGATCCTAGCCCCACCTCCCGCCAGGAGGCCGATAGCTCGGCTCCTGCCAGTGTCAATGCTGGCTCCACCTCCTGCTGGGCGTCTGAGGACCCAGCCCTGCTCAGTGAATAGGCCAGGTGCTTCTGCCTGGCTCCGCCCACAACAGACCCAGGATGTTGGGAAATCCCCGGCATGGACAATGGGATCAAAGCCGGAAAGGGGTATAAGAGAAGGACCCCTGAACCAAGAATTTAGATCACTTCTGACAAGGAACCCTGTAACCAAGGACAAGAGGCCTGCTGATCTAAGGACTGCCTACCCCTTCTGCCAGTGTGCTGTTGTTGGGGGAATCCTACAGTGCTTCTTTATTTTCACCAAGGAACCAGGAGAGAGGAACTGTGTGTGTACTCTCACGCTTGCTAAGAAAATCTCCAAGGACTGGAAGAGTGCCAGTCTCCTGCCGAAGTCACAGGGCTAAAGGACTTCATCTGCTAAAGTGCTCTTTGCTGGAAGCGTGCATCCAGCACCTCTGAAAGAACCAGCAATCACGACGACCGGACGCCGGGCCCGACCGACGCCAGCAGCAACGCCAGTGAGTGGGAGTACGGCTCTAGCTTCAGAGGACCTCGTGTCTGCACTGCTGCTGATCGCATCACCTGTGTGCCCCCTCGACGCCGTGAGCGCTGCTCACTCTGTGCAACCGCATCATCAACGACGCCTGCTGAGGCCTGATCGACACCGAAGACGCGACGCCGGATTGCTCGACGCCGCTGATCATCGTGTGCTTCATTTTCCTAAAGGTACTGTGTTGTTGGGGGTCCGTGTGACTCCGGGCTCGACGTAGCGCTCCTCGCGGTCGACGCCGAACCTTTGGATTAAACTTTGCCTCGACGTCGTGTAGCCCCCGTGTGGGTTACCCTGTTGCTAAGAACTGTATTGCCTAGAAGAAGATTTGCTTTGATACTAAAGACTTTTGTGCTAAAGAAGAAACTACCTTTGAACTATCCTTTTTCCTTCCCAACGTATTTATTAAGATTGTGTACATTTTTGTCGTTATTTGGTCTTGTGCTAAGCCTTATATAAAAATACTTATTTTTATAATACTACCGTGTCGTGTCCATTTGTAGTGTATTCACTTTATTACTGTATGTGGTCATAAATGCTTAACACACAGCCTCTGAGATAAGCCTGTCTGCTCTGCCAAGCTACCAAGGGGGTGAGCAGGGGTTATCAAAGGGTGTGATCCCCTTGCCCTGACTAGAAAAGGTGTGTCCCTATTTGTCAGAAGTGCATACCTCTGCCAACTAGAGACAGCCGGTTCTAACATTGGATGCAGCGGTGAGGATTTGGACCTTGCATTTATGACCCATGTACAGTGATTAGTGTGCGCTACATAGTGAAAGTAGACCATAACGCAGTCACAATCTAATTGGGGAGGATCCTATTTTTTTGTTCTCCGCTTTTCTGAAACTTGATTTTTTGAACACTGCCAGTTTTGACCATGAGTGACAACGGAGTCACTACCCCTGTCGTTGTTGTGGAGGAGTTTGAGAGGAATAAGCTTAAGAAATACAAGAAGGATGAGCTGAAACACTTTTGAGACCAGTTTAAAGTTCCTACCACAGGCCTCTCGAGAAAAGATGATTTTCGTAAAGCATTACAGGCCTGGTGGGAGTCCAGAGATCCCTCTGATGTGGTGGTGGTACCCACAGAGGAAGGGGATGAGGAGGCGCCAGTGAATGGGCCTCTGTCCTCTCCCGGTAGCAGTGTTTCCTCCAAAGGTCTTTCCCCTGAAGAAAGAGAAGAAAGGGCGAAAGAGCGAGCTTACAACATGGAAATGGCAAGGCTAAAGATAAATGGGCAGTTGGAGTTAGAAAATGCAAGAGGTAGAAGAGAAGCTGATTTGGAGATCAAAAAGTTAGAGTTTGAACGAGAGAAGTTAGCTTTGGAGCGTGAAGCCAGGTTGAGGGAGCTGGATATCCAAGCTAGCAAGTTAGAGTTGAATCCCTCTGGTGGCAGCATTCCATCTGAGCCTGCAGAAAGTAAGTTTTACTTTCCGAAAGATGTGATCAAAGATTACAATAGGAATGAAGATATTGGTCAATGGTTTAAAGCATATGAGTTAGCATTGTTGGCCCACCAGGTCCCTGAGAAGAATTGGGGAGCGGGGTTGTGGGGTCGCTTTGTGAATGAGGGAAGAGATACCCTGTTAGACATGCCTGTTGCGGATAGGATGTCGTATGCTCATATGAAAGATGCTTTAATGTTGCGGTATGGCCTAACCCCCGAGAAGTACAGACAAGCTTTTAGAGAATGTAAGAAGTTGCCTGGTACGACGTGGGTTGAATATGTGTCTTATTTCTGCAGAGCCATGGATGGTTGGGTAAAGGGCAGCAAAGTGGAAAGTTATGAAGCTCTTTATGATTTGTTTGCTTTGGAGCACTTGTCTAATAACTGTTTTCCAGAGCTGCGCCAGCACCTGATTGATAGCAAGATATCTAACCCTAGAAAACTTGCTGAGGAGGCGGACCGCTGGGTCCGTACCAGGGTCCACAAGGGTCCAGTGGGAGACTCAGCCAAAGGTGGGCAGGGTCCCCAGCAGAAGAGTGGGGGGGACAAGGGTAAACAGAAGGAGTCTCAGAAAGGGCCCCAAAGTAATCCCCAAGGGAACCAAGGGAAAGGTTCCCAGCCTCCCCCTGAGAAGAAGCCAGGGGCCCCGACGGGTAAACCTGTTCATAGGGGCCCCCTAACCTGCTACGGTTGTGGGCAGGTGGGACACCGGTTTTACGGCCCCCAGTGTCCCAAGAAGGATTCGAATGCACCGCCGCGTGCACCCCCCCGTCAGTTGGCGAGCGTAGCCTTGGGAGGGGAGGAGATGGTGGGAGGGGTCCCGCAGAGATGTCCCTGGTCTCGCTAGGAGACATGCAAATGGTCCCTCCACCCCCTCTGCCTAGTAACACTAGTAAATATAGGCAGTGGGTGACCATTAATGGCCATAGAGTGGAAGCTCTCAGAGACACCGGAGCAAGTGTGACAGCTGTCAAGTGTCACTTAGTGTTCAGAGAGCAGGTGGTTCCCCACGCATTCTACCCTGTGATAGCTGCCGACAACTCCCAGAAAGAGTGTGAGGTAGCTCAGGTTTCCTTTGAATGGGGGGGAGTTTCAGGTACTCTTCAGGTTGCTGTGAGGCCCGCCATGCCTGTCGATTGTCTCCTGGGCAATGATTTAGAAGACTCCCCTTGGGCTAAGGTGAAGAGAGCGGCGCACTTGAAAATGTTGGGTGTGCCAGAGTGGGTGTATGCAACCACTCGATCCATGACAGCGAGTAAGGGTGTTGATGGGGTCCCGGAGCCTGAAAGTACGGCCCAGGACCCAGCTGTGAAGAGAAGAGGCAGGAGGCGCGGGAAACCGGCCCCCGTAGTTCCCGTGGTCCAGAAGGAGGTAGACCCTGAGGGGGATGCCCTGGAGCCCACAGGGGAACAAATTGCCGAACTGGGAGACCTGCCCGAGCTGACCCACTGGCAGCAGGATGGTGGTCCCTCCAGGGAGGAATTCTGTGCGGAGCAGAAAGTGTGCCCTTCTCTCGTGGGCATGAGGCAGCAGGCCTCAGCCCAATCCTCAGGTGATCAGTCAGGGTCACATTTTGTGTACTGGGAGAACGACCTCCTGTATAGCGAGCCTAAGGCTGCTGAGCCTGGGTCAGCCCGTGTGCTGGTGGTACCCCAGCGCTTCAGAGCCTTCCTACTGGGGTTGGCTCATGACGTTCCGTTAGCTGGAGATCTGGGGCAGGACAAGACCTATGACAGGCTTGTCACCCATTTTTATTGGCCTCAGATGCGTAGGGATGTAGACATCCATTGCAAGACTTGTCGCACTTGCCAGGCAAGTGGGAAAAGCGGGAGGAAGCAGAAGGCTCCCTTCCAACCTTTTCCGGTGGTCAGCACCCCCTTTGACCGGGTGAGTATTGACATTGTTGGGCCCCTGGACCCCAAGACAGCCCTGGGCAACAGGTTCATCCTGGTCTTGGTGGACCATGCTACAAGGTACCCGGAAGCCATCCCTCTCAGAACAGTGACGGCCCCCGTGGTGGGACGGGCACTGATGGGTGTTTTCTCCCGGATGGGGTTCCCCAGAGAGGTGGTGTCAGACCGAGGCACCAACTTCATCTCGAACTATATGAAGTCTCTGTGGAAGGAGTGTGGGGTAACCTACAAGTTCACCACTCCTTACCACCCTCAAGGAAACGGGCTGGTTGAGAGATTCAACCGGACCCTGAAAGGCATGATTATGGGTCTTGAAGAACCAATGAGGCGGAAATGGGACGTCCTCTTGCCATGCCTGTTGTTTGCTTACCGTGAGGTGCCGCAGAAGGCTCTAGGGTTCAGCCCCTTTGAGCTCTTATACGGTCACCCGGTAAGAGGACCTTTGAGTCTGGTCAAGGAAGGCTGGGAGCAATCTCCCAGGAAACCTCCCCAGGATGTATACAGCTACATGCTGGCCTTTCGGAACCAGACTCGGCGCTTCAGAGAACTTGCTCAGGCAAATCTGGAGGCCAGCCAGGAGGAGATGAAGCGTTGGTACGACCGGAATGCCACTCTGGTAGAGCTTCAGCCTGGTCAGGAAGTGTGGGTCATGTCCCCTGTGGAACCTTGTGCGCTCAAGGACAGGTGGACTGGACCGTTTAAGGTTGTGGAGAAGAAGAGCGATGTCACCTACCTGGTGTTCTTGAAATCTCCCAGGAACCCCTTGCGGGTCCTGCATGTCAACTGTTTGAAGCCCCACTTAGAAAGGTCCGAAGTGGGCATGCTCCTAGCTACAGATGATGGAACGGAGGAGGAGAGTGAGCCTCTTCCTGACCTCCTGTGTGCTAAAGAGCAAGATGGGTCGGTGGATGGTGTGGTCCTCTCTGGCACACTGACCCTTGAGCAGAAACAGGATTGTCGCCAACTGTTGGGACAATTCCCGGATCTGTTTTCCTTGGTTCCGGGTGTAACTCATTGGTGTGTCCATGACGTTGACACCGGAGACAGCCCTCCTGTGAAGCACAAGGCTTACAGGGTGACTGACAAGGTCAGAGCGTACATTAAGGAGGAGGTCTCCAAAATGTTCGCGTTAGGGGTGATTGAGTCCTCTAGCAGTCCTTGGGCCAGCCCAGTGGTCTTGGTCCCGAAGGCTGCAGCGCCTGGTGCTTCACCAGAACTCCGGTTCTGCGTGGACTACCGAGGGCTCAATTCGGTCACGAAGACTGACGCGCACCCCATCCCCAGAGCTGATGAGCTCATCGATCGGTTGGGGGCTGCCCGGTACCTTAGTACGTTTGATTTAACGTCTGGGTACTGGCAGATCGTCTTGACTGATGGGGCAAAGGAGAGGTCAGCATTCTCCACACCAGATGGGCTATACCAGTTCCGGGTGATGCCCTTTGGGATGAAGAATGCCCCTGCCACCTTCCAGAGGTTGGCCAACCAGGTCTTGGCTGGACTGGAGGATTTCAGTGCCGCCTACCTGGACGACATCGCAGTGTTCAGCGCCAGCTGGGAGGAACACTTGCGCCACCTCCAGGAAGTGTTGTTGGCCCTGCGCGGAGCAGGCCTCACAATCAAAGCCAGTAAGTGCCAGATTGGGCAGGGTTCGGTGGTGTACTTGGGGCACCAAGTAGGGAGCGGCAAGGTTGCCCCCCTGCAACCCAAGATTGATACCATCCTGGCTTGGGCGCCGCCCAAAACCCAAACTCAGGTGAGAGCCTTCTTAGGACTCACGGGTTATTACAGGAGGTTTGTCAAGGATTATGGTAACATTGTGCACCCCTTGACTTCGCTGACTTCCAGGAAGCAGCCACGAAATGTGATCTGGACTGATGCCTGTTAAACGGCCTTTGACACCCTGAAAACTGCAATGTGCACAGCACCTATACTCCAGGCACCCGACTTTTCGAAAGAATTCATTGTTCAGACGGACGCTTCAGAGCATGGCGTGGGGGCTGTTCTAGCTCAGGTGAATGAAGAGGGCCGAGACTTGCCTGTAGCCTTCATCAGTAGGAGGTTACTTCCCAGGGAAACGAGGTGGAGTGCGATAGAGAGAGAAGCATTTGCTGTGGTCTGGGCGCTGAAGAAGCTAAGACCCTACCTGTTTGGGACTCACTTCCGGGTTCAGACAGACCACAGGCCCCTCAGATGGTTGATGCAGATGAGGGGTGAGAATCCGAAACTGTTGAGGTGGTCCATTTCTCTACAGGGGATGGACTTTATGGTGGAACACCGCCCTGGTACAGATCACGCCAATGCTGATGGTCTGTCCAGATTTTTCCGCCTTAGTGATGAGGACTCCCTAGGTCAAGGTTAGTTCTCCCCACATTTCAGCTTGAGGGGACACGTGTTAGACCTGACATCATTGGCTTGAGTCTCTCCTCCATTTTTTCTGTTTGCCTCCACTGTTTTTCGATGTTTTGCTGGTATATGCTTTGGGCGCTGTGCCACGGCTGATCCGTGCCACAGCGCAAGTGCTCCCTATGTTAAATTGATGTATCTAGTGTATCCATGTTTGGCTTATTTGATTTACTGTCAGTCCCTAGTCTAGTGCACCCGGAGTGCCGGGGCTTGTAAATACAAATGCCGCTCGTGGGCTTGCAGCACGTGTTGTGCCACCCACAGGAGCGGCCTCGTAAAAGAATGTCTACAGGTCGGTCATTGCGAGACCCACGTGCAGTCTGGTACTGTCACGCCGGCTGCGCAAGTAGACCTACTTGCCAGCCCCCCAAACCTTCCCTTGGCTTCATGTTAGTCACCCCTATGGTAGGCCCGCGGGCAGGGTGCATTGGAAGTCTAAGGTAGGACACGCCTGACCAAGTTGGCATGTCCTGATAGTGAATTACCGCCATCTTCGTTCTTCACTATTGCAAGGTAGCCTGCTCTCCATTAGTTAGAATGGGCCGCCGGGATTATTAATGCTATGATCCTAGCTGGCTCGGGGAGCATGGTGCAATGTCGAGTTTGGTATCCCTGAACTCGGGGTTTAATTACGCATCCGTTGGTGTGGATGGTTTTTGGACTCTGGGTTCGAAAATAGCCCTTTTAGAAAGTGTCTATTTTCTTGTCTAACCATATCTGGTTTCTGCTGGTCTTGCGTGTGTGTGACAGGAGCTGGGTGGCTCCACAGGTCTGGATGAGTCAGTGTGGGATGAGTGGGACATTTACGTCGAGAGTAGGGGGAGAGTAGTTGTTGATAGCCTGCCTTGCCTGATACAATGCTGGCTCCACCTCCTGCCAAGCGGCTGATGGCTCTGTGCCTGCCATGGACGATCCTAGCCCCACCTCCCGCCAGGAGGTCGATAGCTCTGCTCCTGCCAGTGTCAATGCTGGCTCCACCTCCTGCTGGGCGTCTGAGGACCCAGCCCTGCTCAGTGAATAGGCCAGGTGCTTCTGCCTGGCTCCGCCCACAACAGACCCAGGATGTTGGGAAATCCCCGGCATGGACAAAGGGATCAAAGCCGGAAAGGGATATAAGAGAAGGACCCCTGAACCAAGAATTTAGATCACTTCTGACAAGGAACCCTGTAACCAAGGACAAGAGGCCTGCTGATCTAAGGACTGCCTACCCCTTCTGCCAATGTGCTGTTGTTGGGGGAATCCTGCAGTGCTTCTTTATTTTCGCCAAGGAACCAGGAGAGAGGAACTGTGTGTGTACTCTCACGCTTGCTAAGAAAATCTCCAAGGACTGGAAGAGTGCCAGTCTCCTGCCGAAGTCACAGGGCTAAAGGACTTCATCTGCTAAAGTGCTCTTTGCTGGAAGCGTGCATCCAGCACCTCTGAAAGAACCAGCAATCACGACGACCGGACGCCGGGCCCGACCGACGCCAGCAGCAACGCCAGTGAGTGGGAGTACGGCTCTAGCTCCAGAGGACCTCGTGTCTGCACCGCTGCTGATCGCATCACCTGTGTGCCCCCTCGACGCCGTGAGCGCTGCTCACTCTGTGCAACCGCATCATCAACGACGCCTGCTGAGGCCTGATCGACACCGAAGACGCGACGCCGGATTGCTCGACGCCGCTGATCATCGTGTGCTTCATTTTCCTAAAGGTACTGTGTTGTTGGGGGTCCGTGTGACTCCGGGCTCGACGTAGCGCTCCTCGCGGTCGACGCCGAACCTTTGGATTAAACTTTGCCTCGACGTCGTGTAGCCCCCGTGTGGGTTACCCTGTTGCTAAGAACTGTATTGCCAAGAAGAAGATTTGCTTTGATACTAAAGACTTTTGTGCTAAAGAAGAAACTACCTTTGAACTATCCTTTTTCCTTCCCAACGTATTTATTAAGATTGTGTACATTTTTGTCGTTATTTGGTCTTGTGCTAAGCCTTATATAAAAATACTTATTTTTATAATACTACCGTGTCGTGTCCATTTGTAGTGTATTCACTTTATTACTGTATGTGGTCATAAATGCTTAACACACAGCCTCTGAGATAAGCCTGTCTGCTCTGCCAAGCTACCAAGGGGGCGAGCAGGGGTTATCGAAGGGTGTGATCCCCTTGCCCTGACTAGAAAAGGTGTGTCCCTATTTGTCAGAAGTGCATACCTCTGCCAACTAGAGACAGCCAGTTCTAACAGTGCCCTTGGGGTGGTATGCTCCAACAGTGGTTGGAGGTCCCTGATGAGCTCCAAAATGGTGTCTGAGTCCAGCTTGTACCTCTGTAGGATCTCTGCCTCTGTGAGCATGAACAGGGTGATCCTCTGTCTCTAGACCTGCTCCTCTCTCTGCCATTCCCTCTCTCCTTCCTGCTGTACCCGTAGCCGTCTTGCATTGACATAAAATGCCGCCATCCTGCAAGTTGCATTGCATTTTGGGTATGATTTTATAGGTTGCAGTTGGTTACCACCTGATTCCAATACATGGTAATTACCGAATCTGAAATACCGATTTTGAGCCGAAATCGGTATTTCTGTGCTTCCCTACATCTCTATCAGAGTTTTTGCCTCGTCTTATTATCCGATTCGGTATTTTACCGAATCGGTAACTGTACCGAATCGGTGTCTATTCCGATTCGGTAACTGTACCGAATGGGTAAATGGTCCGAATCGGTATATTTACCGATTCGGTATGTTAGCGATTCGGTAATTTACAGATGCTGTGTTTTTCTGATTTGGTATTTTACCGATTCGGTATCTTTACCGAATCGGTGAAATTACCGATTCGGCCGGATTTCTGACTCCTACATCCAGATGGCTCGATACCGCTCGGTAACGGCCGAAAATCGGTATTTTTGGCCGTTACCGATCGGTATTGGCCCACCTACATCGGGCCCCTAATCCCTTCTTGTCTAAATCAGGACGGTTAACCCTTTCCTTAACATTCAAGAAAGTTTCTAGTGACCTCTGAGCTAGCTGGCAGAACTAATTAAGTCTGACATAGTCAGTAGAGACCTAGATGACCTCAGTCCTACGTCTATACTGCTGTTTATGTTATTCCAATGCGCAGAGCCTATTGGGAATATAAGAACTACACTACAAAATGTGTTTGTTTTATGCAACAACCATAAAAAAGTTAACCATAAAAAGGTAAGATCCAAGCAGGTCCTCACATATGAGAAATTGGAGGATATCACAGATATTATTCCCTGTAAAATTAGTGGGCGGCTGCTTTATTACAACAGTGAAAACACATCACTATCTCTGAATATTAGCTGTAAACGATTTTTGAATTCTGACTACAGTGATGTGCACCGTTAGTAGCCTGGCTAAATAGGGTATGCAGAGCTGAAAATAAATCATTTAAACTCAAACCTGTACTGAACAGGGGCCCCCAAAATAGTTTTGGCCTAGGGCACCCAAAATCCCTAACATGTCCCTGCCATCACAAAGTTTGTCAGACAACATTATTCTGAAGTAAACTAGACAACATCACTAATTTATTATTAGTTCTATTTTTTTTTTCATAAGCCTGACGTGTCCCAAACCCCCACTACTTCAGGCAAGCAACTTATCGTACCACTAAGGAATTCTCAATAAGGGGTTTGTTCAGTGCCTTCTCTGTGGACTTTCAACTGTCTTCGGATCCATAACCGGTTGGTGGGCAATTATCCCATTATAATGCTGCTTAAAACGTTTGTTAATGATTTCTAGAGAAGATTTGCTTCTCGTGTACCGGCTCTGAGCTAGGGAGTTCTCGAAACATCTGACAACACTGTCTCCCCTTACAGTCCCTGTCTTGGCTGAAAATGTCTGCAGATTATTCAGCTTTGGGAGAAACTGCTATCAAAACTCTCTTGCCTTTCAGCTCGTCGTATTTATGTAAGATTGGGTTCTCAGCACTTGCGGTATTAAAGACTATCAGCCTGATTCATGAACGGGCCGTTTTGCGAGGCTCAAATAGCGATTCATAAGGAATCGCTATTTGAGACTCGCAAAACGGTATTCATGTAGGAATCGCAATATTAATTGCGATTCCCACTGATTCCTTATTTGCGATTAGCTAATTGCTAATCGCAAATAAGGAATAACTCCCCATGCATTCCTATGGGCCATGCATTCCTATGGGCCAAAAGGCCCATAGGAATGCATGGGGAGTCATTCCTCATTTGCGATTAGCAATTAGCTAATCGCAAATGAGATTGCAAGTACAAGGGTGCCAGGGGTGTCCAAAGGACACCCTGTAGCACCCCTGCAATGGAAATTAACACAGGTGTTGCACACACACATGTCCAAAGGACATGTGTGTGTGTAACGTGCAACTCAGAAAAATGCATTTAAATGCATTTTTCTGAGTTTTCGCAATTTACCACGAGGTTTGACCTCGCGGTAAATTGCGGCCCGAAATTGCGATTTCGCAATTGTAAACTGGATGATGAATTACATTTAAGGAATCTCAAATAGAGATTCCTTAAATGTAAATCCTCGCAAATATGCGAATTAGCAAATAGCGATTTTTGCATTTGGGATGTTGAATCCCAAATGCAAAAATCGCACTCGCAAAGGGCCAGATTCTCAGAATCTGGCCCTTTGCGAGCGCTATTTTCATTGATGAATCGGGCGGTAAGTACCGTTCAAGTCTGGATCTGGAGCACAACCTGAGGATGGCAGTAGCAAAAATCCATCCACAGATTGACCATCTCTGAAAAACAAAACTATCACAAACAAGGGAGAACCCGGTAAGCCAATGGCATCTGGGTAAGTAACATTTTATTCAAAAAAAGCGATGCCTTAGGTCTAATTGAAACAATCTATTTTTGAAAGAGCAATATAAATTATCTCCTCCTAAATGAAACAAATCATATTCACAAAATAAATTCTACCTCATTTATACACCTCCATACCCAATCCAGAACATAACACAAATTTCTAACTGGTATTTTATTTTTGCATCAATTAGAAAATGTTACCACGAAGGTTTGTTGATTTACAAACCAATACTTAGCTACAATAACAAACTGAACATATATATACACACATTACTTATTACACATATATATATATACACATATATTAACTTTTTTATATCTTTTTCAAGTATGTTAGCCCAAAATTTTTTGAAAACGGGATGCTATATACATGTACAGCTAAGCATTCCTGTAAAACAAGATCTAACCAGAAATCAAAAGTACAAGGAAGGTCTATATTGTTTCAACCTATCTTCTTATTGTACTCTTTTTAAATATATATTTTCACAACTTAAGATTTTTTAAACTGGTGTCTTCTCATGGGTGTCGGCGCGTTTCAGCCCATTGACTACGGGCCTCATCAGGACATGGGCTAATGATAATCCGTCGTAATTTGTGTACTCCAACCGATTTGTCAAAAACCGAAGAACTTTCTCAGATGTACTGATAAGTAGGCTCCTATTGTCAAAATAATTTGTAAAGTCCAATAAGCCTCTAGGGGTAATCAGTTTGCCGCTCTCTCTAGTCGAAGCAGACCGAACTGGAGTAGGGTTCACCGGAGCAGCTTAAATGCTTTTTGTTATATCACGGGTATTTTAGCTGCAATGTAGCGCTCGTTCGCTGTGGGGTTCAGTCGAACGGCATATTAGATCTGTGGCACACCTGTCACATTTATGTTGGTGGTGTTATTATCAATCCATGTCATATGTAAAACAAGCATCCTATTAAAAACAATTTGCACACATTTTATCTTGGAAAGTGGTGTTTTGAGCTGTGTAATAAGCCTCTGTCATTTCACCACACCCACCCACTCACAAACCTGCAGTTTACTAAACACTCTTATTGTATTGAATGTTATTCGCTGAATATGCCTGGAATGTGCGTGTGGCGGTCGAATCCAGAAATTTCTGTCAGGTGGTGGGGGGGCCCAACATCTAAAAAAATTCAGCTGGGGGGGCTCAACCTACAAAAGTTTGAAGACCTCTGGCCTAAGGTAAGCCAGTTCTAGGGAAAAGAGCAGAAGAGGCAAATTTGAGTGAAAACTTTGCTCTCCTTTTCACACAATAAAGCGTAGCAATTTTGGTTACTGCACTTTGCTGCATAAAAAATTTGCAAATCAGCCTCTTCGTTTTTTAGGATGGAGTATATTTTGCGTACCTGCATGGATGACATGTGCCTCTTATGTAAGAAGAGAGAGAGAGAGATTGAGAGAGAGAGAGAGAGAGAGAGAGAGAGAGAGAGAGAGTGTTAAAGCGCTTTGACGCCCTGCTTTGGTATGAGAGGCGCTATAAGATATATTAAATAAATGAGAAAGATGAGGGGCACTGTGAGAGGGTGGAAGTGAGGGAACCTGCAGAGTAAGGTATTACTGGAGCCTTGGGGGACATTATTCCCGTCTGTGAGCACCTGTGACTCCGGAGGATCAGTCCCCAGGCATGTTTAATTTTCATTAATTTAACAAAAGTAATTCTTGTGTTTAATGACTTTTATCAGAAAGAAAAAAACTTTAACGTAAGCCAGCCATCTGTTTGATAAATGTCTGTGAGCCATTTACGGCCCGATTCATCAAAGAAAATAGCACTCGCAAAGGGCCAGATTCTGAGAATCTAGCCCTTTGCGAGAGAGATTTTTGCATTTGGGATTCAGCATCCCAAATGTAAAAATCGCTAATTGCGATCTCGCAATTTTGCGAGGAATTACATTTAAGGAATCTCTATTAGAGATTCCTTAAATGCAATTCATCATCCAATTATATTTTGCGAATTCGCAATTTCTTGCCGCAATTTACCGCGAGGTCAGACCTCGTGGTAAATTGCGAAAACTCAGAAAAATGCATTTAAATGCATTTTTCTGAGTTGCATGTTACACACACACATGTCCTTTGGACATGTGTGTGTGCAACACCTGTGTAAAATTTCATTTGAGGGGTGCTACAGGGTGTCCTTTGGACTTCCCTGGCACCCTTCAATTCGCTATCTTATTTGCGATTAGCAAATTGCTAATCGCAAATAAGGAATACTCCCCATTCATTCCTATGGGCCTTTTGGCCCATAGGAATGAATGGCGAGTTATTCCTTATTTGCGATTAGCAATTTGCTAATCGCAAATAAAGAATATGTAGGAATCACATATCTTCATGCAATTTCTACATGAATCCCGTTTTGCGAGTCCTTAATAGCGATTCGCTATGAATCGCTATTAGGGCCTCGCAAAACGGGAGAATGATGAATCAGGCTGTTAGTGAACAGCCTGGGGCAAATCTGTACTCTCTTAACCACCTTTTATTAATTTCCCGTGGAATATTTTTAGTGAGGCAATGCATAGATATGTTTTTTAAGTACATTCAAAGACACCAGGGCCTAGATGTATCATCGTTCCCATTTGCGATTTCTTAATAGCGATTTTTACCGAATCGCTATTAAGAAATCGCAAAATGGGATGTATGTTTAAAATCGCTTTTTTTGCGATTCCTTATTATTCCTAATTTGCGAATTCGCAAGTTGCGAATTCGCAAATAAGGAATAATTTCCCATTCATTCCTATGGGCCAGGAGGCCCATAGGAATGATTGTGAAATAATTCTCAAATTGCGAATTCGCAATTTGCTAATCGCAATTTGAGAATTATTGCAAGGGTGCAGGGGTGTCTCATGGACACCCTGCTGCACCCCTGAAACTTACATGTGTGTGCATATGGCCCACATACATGCCCTATGGGCATGTATGTGTGCCACATGCCACCTTCAAAATTGCTTAATTGTGAATTTTGAATGGAATTCGCAAATTAACACCAACCTGAAATTGGTGTTAATTTGCGATTTCTTAACCTGAATTCGCAAATTGAAATTGCTTCATACATGGCATTTAAGGAATCGCAAAATTGCGATTCCTTAAATGCTTAAGCAAAATAAGGAATCGCAATTTTTTGCGATTCCTTATTTTGCTAATTTCTCATACATCCCAAAAGATGCAAAATGTCCGTTTGCGATTCGTTAAGGCCGAAATTCTGCGAATTTCGGCCTTAACGAATCGCAAAAGGCTTGATACATCTAGGCCCAGGTCTACTATTTCTGCCTATAGGTAAAATAAAAATGTTCCTTGTCATTTTCAGGCAAACATTTTTAAATAGAAATATTGGGCCAGATGTACGACGCGCAAAATAGCGCCTCACAAATTGCGAGTTTTTTGCGTCTCGCAATTTGCGAGGTGCTAGTTTGGATGTACAACAGTGTGTATCACATTGTTTGCGATTGTCAATGGGTCACAAATTGAAAGGCTCATGAATATTAATGAGCCTCTCGCAATTTGCAACCCCATTGGGAATAGCAGGGCCTCCCAGGTATGGTGGTCTGCTGCCCCATTGGGAATAGCAGGGCCTCCCAGGTATGGTGGCCTGCTGAGCCCAGCAGACCACCATGTATGGGACTGTTTTAAATAAAGCAGTTATTTTTTTTACTGCATCCTGTTTTCCTCAAAAGAAAACGGGATGCATTAAAATATAAAATAAAAACTGAAACTTTTTTGTTTTATTTTTAAGGGCAGGTAGTGGTCCCTGGGACCACTGCCTGCCCTTAAAAAATATTTTCCCCTGTATTTGCAAAGGGGAAGGGGTTCCCTGGGAACCCCTTCCTTTTTGCGAGGGCATTCATTTGCGCGTGTTTTGCGCCCACAATTGAGGAAGCAAAACATTCATACATGGGTTGCGCTCGCTATTAGGAAGGGAATGCCCCTTCCTAATAGCGAGTAGCAAAACCTATTTAGCGAGTTGCAAATAAATTGCGACTTGCTAACTAAGCTTTGCACATGGCCAAGCTGTTTTTGCATGCGCATACGGGTTCACAAACCCATTTGTGCATGCAAAAACGGTCCTACATCTGGCCCATTGTCCATAGTTTTAACTGTCTGCGAGGTCTGATGTCGAATCAATCAGAAATTCGCAAGTAATACCTTTTCAATGCTTAGTGGATGGCTCCCTCCAGTGGATTTTTTAAAAACGACTAGTAAATTACACATTACACCATAAGTAAAACAGGCTTCACGCAGAAGCTGGATTGTTGTGCCGATGTTTAGGAAAGATGGGGGTGGCTCAAAAGTATTTTCTACATCTTTTCTCACAATGCTGGTAATTGGGATGACTAGGCGTTGGCTTGCCTTAATTGCTCTGCACCCTGTTTTGTTTGCCACCACTTAATTTTTAGTCTTCATATGTTTCTGTATTACTTTAGCAGAATATTCATTTAAAAAAAAAAAAAAACTATCGAGAGGACCGGTACTGAAAATGGAAAATAAATCACAACTGGAACCCAGCATCTGAGTGTTACGGCAGATAGAAACAACATCAAGATATCAGGAAGATAAAAGGCTATCAGGTTACAAATATCAAAAGAAAGCCTGCCCTTCATCTCTTTCTAAAATGCTGTAAGGAAAGGGCCATATGTTCTCTGTCTTGGGTGTGGAACAGGTTACAGAGAGGATGCTCTCTGGAAAGCAGACCCTCACAGCGACAGGAAAAAAGAAAAAAACAAAGGCACAACACAACACCTCCAAGGTGCTGGGTTTCAACTGGAAGAGAGTTCTTACACGGCTGAAGATTTGGATTTAGCTAATATGAGGACTAGAGCAGTAACGAATAACCCAACAGCAGATGTGGGCAAGGAACACAGATAACAAAAGACATACATGCTTTTCGGTCATGCTGCAAGGGAACACACATTTAGAATCAACACACAGTCCTTTAAGGACATGATGCGGTCCCATACACCAGAAATATAATTTCAAAACCTACTATACACAAGTTGTGCTGCCTGATTCCTGCATTGCTGTCCCTTTGACTTTAGTATGTAAATTCGTTTCCTTTTTTTTAAGGATTTATAGTTATAGGTTGGGGGGTTCACTCTCATTTTTCATATAGTCCATGTTCCTCTGGGGTTATCATCAAAAAGTCATTTTAGGGGTTGGCCTTACGAATTATGAACAAGAACAGTAGAAAAGGTCTGTATGTTATCTGCTGACTTTGCTGTTGGGGTGTTGTGTGCATTTCCATATCTTTCATCTTTTATGGTCATCTTACTGATGCACCTTGTTAAGGTTGGGCATGCTGTCTTCCCTTGAAGGAAATGGAAGAACAGCTATGGATATTACGCAGCCCTAGTCCTATGGATACTATTTCCCTTGCTAAGGTCACAGAGCAGTCAGAGAGGTGGATGAAAATGCTTAATGAGAGGTTTGAGAAACTGAGTTACTGGTTGAGGGGGTAAAGTCCTCTGCATGGTAATGGATGTGCACCCATTCCCTGTGTGCTCAGTTCTACTGATTTCTGGATTCCTAATGCTGATTTATGTTGTCTTAGGCAAACATGATCATGTATGTTTTCTATGATGTAGGCTTGTCTCATGGATTGCAGTCTTGTTTGACCGGAAGGGGCTCCCAAAACACTACCCTAATAGTGGTGGAAGTCTACTGCCTTCACCAGGAGTTAAGCAGCATGAGTGCTTTGGTGGTAGCATACTGTGTAGTGATCAGTTGGAGTGAACAGGTCCTTTTTAGGTCTCACCTGAGACATGCGCTGTCTCTTCGAGACATTTAGTAAGTGGCTTTTAAAAGTGCCACCAGAGGCTTTTGCTGGCCTACAGCTTGCATTCACGAGCTTGTGCACGTGCACAGCTGCCATCTGTGTTTTTATTGCTGTAATCAGGCTCCTCTGCTTGCACTACCCCCTCCCTTTTCCCCCTCTCTCCTGGTCAGCTTCATTTGTGTCTTCTAGCTGTGAATCATGCTCCTCTGCTCGCACACCCCCTACCCCCTATTAAATTCTGATTTCAGAAAGCCTAAACTCCATTCGTCTATCTTGCCCCAATAGAAAGTTACAATTGTTACAGTGCATCTCCTCCCATGATAGCCTATGGAACAACCATCCTGTCAATAGTGAAAAAAAGAAATGCCCGGTATTTCACTATCAGGACATATAAAACACACCAGTACATGTCCTACCTTTAACATACACTGCACCCTGCCCATGATGGTACCTTGGGCCTACCTGAGGGGTGCCTAACATTTAAGAAAAAGGAAGGTTAGGGCCTGGCAGGGAGGGAGCAGTAGGGGCACAAATGCACACATAATCACTAAACTCACACTCATGCATACACACATATACATACATTCATTCACAACACTCACTCCCAAATATTCATGCATGCATGCACACAAACATTAAAAATGAACTCATACTTACCAGCACGGTTCTGCCTCGGAGATCTCTGGAGGGTTGGGACTGTTGCCTTAAGTCATCCAATGAGGGAAGGCAGTAGTCCTAACTCATAACAGAGTGGGAAGGGGTCAGTGAGACTGATGACCCCACTCCACTCTGTGTCGAGGTGTCAGTGATTGGCACTCGGCCTTGGGCATTTCAGGACATGGAACTGAAGCGCCCAGGTCGAGGCAATCAGTGACGCTCTCCCTCTTCACAAGGTGGAGAGCCTTGAGGTTGTTTGCAAGGCTGAAGATGTCACGCCCACAGGAGCTATAACTTCTTCAGTCCAACAAAGTTCAGCTCGGGCAGCCAGGAGTCTATCGGCCACATGCTTCATTGCACCCGTTTGCAATTCCTAAATTGCGAAAATGAGGGAATCGCAATTTAGAAATCGAAAACGGCAATGCTTGAATAATTCACAAATATTTTTGCGATTTCTTAATTTTCCTTAATTGCGATTCACATTTTGTGAATCGCAATTAAGGAAAACCTTCCCATTGATTCCTATGGGCCAAAAGGCCCATAGGAATCAATGGGAAGGCATTAACATTTTGCGATTTTCATTTTGCGAATCGCAATTTGTTAATGCATTTCAAGGGTGCTGAGGGGGGTCCAAAGGACCCCCCCTGCACCCTTGAAATGTTTTTGTAAGTGCAAGTTTCACACACACATGTCAAAAGGACATGTGTGTGTGTAACATGACACTTTAAAAAATGCATTTTTGTGCATTTTTGAAAGATTTCGCAAATTAACACGAGGTTCAACCTCATGTTAATTTGCTCCCCCTATTTGCGAATTCGCATTTTTTAAAACATTCATGCATTGCATTTAGGGAATCGCAAAAATGTGATTCCTTAAATGCAATCGCATTTTTAGAAATCGCAAAAAATTGCAATTTCTACACAATTGTTTAATGCATCCCAAAAAGTGATTTTGGAATCGTAAACGGCCGAATTTTGTGATTTGCACCGTTTGCGACTCCAAAATCGCTTGATGCATGTGGCTGTATGCATTTAGCTCAGGGGAGATGGGCTCAGGATCACCCTCCGGCTCACCTGCCCTCTGGGCTAAAAATATTTGTTTGACCCCCTTCCTCGCCCTCCGGAATCGGTGGCGGGGTCATATGTGTATGGTTTTCCCCCCGACAATGCACCATCGAGAAAGCTGTGGCATGGCTGCCCTGTGCCCGAGCTTGTTTTTACTTTTGAGTTTGAGAAAGCTGCGACGCAGCGGCAATGCTTCTATGAGAGTTACCTTTGCTTTCCTTGTCTCTTCCGTTTTTGATTTGTGCTTCGGCATCCTGATCTGTACCCAGGGATCGCCTGCTGCAACTTCTCCACCACATCTGCGGTCTTTGACCTGGTCTTGGGTGGGATTTGCCTCTGTTGCTGGGCCTGCACGGTGTGTTCGACCGGCCCTGGAGACTTCCACTGGTTAGGTGCTGTTCGACGGAATCTTGAACTTGATTTAGACTGGTGATCGTTTTCCGCCTTTTTCCCTTCCCCCACCCGCTCTGTTACTCTTTTTCGAATTGTCTAAGTAAGGACTGCCTCTGTTACCGGCCCGGTGGGTTGGACCAGCCCCGGTTGCCGCCACTAGCTTGCTATCGTCCTGCGGAATCTTTTATTTAATTGAAACTAACAATCCTAACTGCACTTTTCCCTTCCCCTTACTCTATTGTTACTCTTTTCCTATGTTTACATCTTGATCCAAAGCAATGAATGGATCAGCACTGGATGTTTGTTTTTACTTGACCCCATTCAGTTTGTAGATGCTTGTACTATTACTTCTTTGGTGTCCACTGAAATACTATCTTCTATAACCGTTCTGCCAGACCTGATCTACTTTCCAGCCCCCTGACTCTCCCCAGTACCTTCTTTCCTCCATGGACTTGTTTATGTGTTATGATATGCTAGTAACGGATGTAATTATTTAACTCTGTTTTTATGGTTAACCTCATGTAAAACGCTCTGATACCTCCGGGTCTAGCTAGCGCTATATACAACTCTGCAAGTAAATAAATGTTTAGTTTCTGACTGCCTGACCTAAAAATAATGAGAGTCTGTAAGGCTGACCTCTGCTCAGCCTCATAGACATTCTTTATAGTGGCAAAAGGTGGGGGGGAATGGCCCCTCAGCCCATTTGGACGGACCGCGGTTCGACAGACTGCCATTATCTTCCTGGAGCAGTAGTCAGAGACAAACAAAAGGACAGACCCTGACTGGATACCTCCTCAGTAAATTTCTAAAAGTAGCGCTTTCTGCACCCTCCTCACTTCAGATTCTGGGTCTCCACTCTTTTGCCACAGGAATATAAGCAATATGCTTCCACTTTCTGAGTAAGCTATCCTTATTCTCCATCATGCTAAACCAGGGGCATTCAAAATGGAACCCTATGACCCCGGAACTCAGACTCACAAAACACAGTCATACCACCAGCATGTGGAACACACACACACTACACTCACACAAGCACTTGACATACACACGGATTGTCAGCGCAAGGTTCTGGGTTTCACACAGCAGAGGAACTTTATGACTGGTCAGTAGACCACAGTCTCTGCATGGTCACATTATAAATTCACAGAACATGACGACTGCCACAATCGCTTTCCATGATGTATCTCACGGTCTTCGGCGCTGTAATGTCAGAGATAGGCCAGGCCACCGTGCGAATGCTAGATTAGCCAAAAAAAGTCAGTACACCAGTTTTACATGCATTTAGGCACTCAGGGCAGGGGTACATGCCTGTTTACCATGCTGGGGACATTTCAATACCAACATACATACATGCACACACACACAGAGGAGATGTGTAAATGCACACATCCCCATAACGAAACTCAGGGAGAATTTAAAAGTTCTGACACATGCACAAGGTACACAAACACAGCAACACACCAAAGTACTCCTACACACACCTGAGCAAACCATGTAAAACTTGACACATGCATGAACAGCACAGTGTCATGTGCAAAGGTGTGCAATGAAAAAAATAATATTACATCTAAAATTGTAATTTGCATTTTGTGTTTTACTGTTTCTATTGATCTGGATCTACAAAGGATAGAACTCCAGAGAAATGAACAGGCCTGTATTCGTTCAATAGGACCGCATTTCCGAAATAAACATTCTGAACATCAAATTGCTAGACAGCTTAGGAGCAAAGCTGTGTAATGAAAAGCGTACTACTTGCGGCATTTATAATAAAGATTGTTTGAGAAGAAAAAGCTTATTTCTTCTCAGATTTATCTGAGTCCCTGAACAGTTTGTTAGACAGGAGAGTTCTGAGTTCAAATTTGTATTTTAATTCCTTATGTTGACTCATGAAAAGTGCAGAGGTTATAGTAAATAAAACAAGCATTGGCAAAGCCAATAGGTCTGGCAATGCCCGAGCTACTGGTCTTGACAATGTGAGTCACTAAAAGCCCAGGATCACAGCGTGTTGAGCCAACGCAGAGTCTCTTAGCCACACATGTTGATTTAATTGTCCTGCCCCTCGTAACACAAAAAAGCGATATGACGTGGCCCACGCTGGCCGCATCATAGCACTTTTTTCAGTGATTTTCAGCTTAACAGCAGATGTGCTGCTAGACCACATAATGCCCAATGTCCGATCGTTAAAAACATGCATCAGGTACGATTCATTACAATACCCACAATGCACTGCCAGTAACATCCAGATCTTAGACCATAAATCAGTGGGAAACCAAAAGTCCCTGATCAATCAATCAGCAAATTTGTATAGCGCGCTACTCACCCAGTGGGGTCTCAAGGCGCTGGGGGGGGGGGGGAGGGGGTGTACCCTACTGCTCGAAAAGCCAGGTCTTGAGATGTTTCCTGAAGGAGAGGTGGTCCTGGATCAGCCGTAGGTGGATGGGGAGGGAGTTCCATGTCTTGGCCGCCAGGTAGGAGAAGGATCTTCCTCCTGCGGTGGCTCTGCGAATGCGTGGTACAGCGGCGAGGGTGAGGCTGGCCGATCGTAGCTGGCGGGTGGGTGTGTAGAAGGTGAGGCGGCTGTTGAGGTACTTCGGGCCCATGTGGTGGAGAGCCTTGTGTGCGTGGATGAGGAGTCTAAACGTGATCCTCTTGTTGACTGGGAGCCAGTGCAGGTCTCTCAGGTGGGATAAGATGTGGCTATGGCGAGGGATGTCCAGGATGAGTCGTGCGAAGGCGTTCTGTATGTGCTGG
This sequence comes from Lissotriton vulgaris, assembly GCF_964263255.1. Lineage (NCBI taxonomy): Eukaryota > Metazoa > Chordata > Amphibia > Caudata > Salamandridae > Lissotriton > Lissotriton vulgaris. Next base: position 664,424,647 of record NC_141694.1, read on the forward strand.
AGTCTTTTCTGCAGTTTGGCCGTGGTTTCCGCATTGAGGGTGTTCCCGTAGTCCAGTCGGCTGGTGACGAGTGCCTGGGTGACTGTCTTCCTGGTTTCGGTGGGGATCCATAGGAAGATCTTACGGAGCATGCGCAGGGTGTTGAAGCACGATGACGATACGGCGTTGACTTGTCTGGTCATTGAGAGGGAGGAGTCCAGGATGAAGCCCAGGTTTCGTGCGTGGTCCGTTGCTTGGGGGTGGTGCCCAGGGCAGGGGGCCATCAGGAGTCGTCTCAGGCAGAGGGTGATGCTCCCAGGATGAGGACTTCCGTCTTGTCTGAGTTCAGTTTCAGGCGGCTGTTCTTCATCCACTCGGCGACATCCTTCATCCCTTGGTGTAGGCTGGCTCTGGCGGTGGCGGGGTCGTTGGTGAGGGAGAGGATCAGCTGGGTGTCGTCGGCGTAGGAGATGATGTTGAGGTTGTGTTGGCGTGCGATGGCTGCGAGGGGGCTCATGTAGACGTTGAAGAGGGTGGGGCTGAGCGAGGATCCTTGTGGTACGCCGCAGATGACTTCGGTGGCCTCGGATCTGAATGGGGGGAGGCGGACTCTCTGGGTTCTTCCGTCGAGGAACGAGATGATCCACTCCAAAGCCTTCCCTTGGATTCCTGATCCAACCGATGTGTGGGTTTACGCGGAAAACGTTGAAGACTGAAACAATGAAGTGAGTAGGCGGAATGTCCATCTTTCCAAGATTAATAAGACACTGTTCTCAAAACTGAAAGGATATAATATTGCGGCTACAATTTCTGTTGTGTTGTTTATTTTCAGAATAAACCAAGGAGTGAAATTTAACATTGCAGTTTTCGGTAAATGATGATGAGGCACTGCCATTAAAACCATCGTTCAAGCTTAGCTATGTAAGTCGACTCGACAATTTTTGCTTTGAAACAACAAAGGATAAGTCCACGAATGGATGATTGACTCCAACATTATCTGTTCCATTTTGTACAATTATAGACGGTCACAAACACCTTGGCTAGAGGATTCAAATGAATTTAACGCAGATTCCTAGACATCCCTCGAGTAAAGACAAAGATGTCCAGTTAGAAGACCTCAACAGGAGTGGGACTGCATCCAGTCCCCAGTGACTGCACAGCGGAATGCCACTTTCGGCCAATATTTTATCCATCATTTTAATTCTTATCATTTTTATCCATGTCATTATAATCCTTTAAACCATAATTTCAAATTTTTTAGAAGTTTTTTTGATACAGGACCACACGCTGGGTGTACACGTTATTTTCAAGTTTCTACTGTTTGATGGTGTCACTCCAGACTTTTTCCAAGAACATGATGGATACGTGAATTCATACAAAGCAGTGTTTATTCCAATAAAATCACCCAATGCATTTTGGGCTACATGCCCTTCTTCAGGGGTCACTGTGAAATAATCACAAGATCATACAATTAACATGCTGTTAACTCAACTTCTCACGTAATTTAATATAACACCTTATGCAACAATGTGATGTTATCTGTTCTGCGCAAAGTTAATCACCCCATCTAAAAATAATCATGATGAAATGAATGAATGAACCAACGTAACATGCCACTCTGATCTACGTCTTTACTGTCTAACCATAATGATGTACTCTACGGTTTTTAAAAAAAATTGCTATGCCCCTTCTAACCCCTCTAGGCCTTCCTTACTTATGTATCTACCCCAGCCTGCTTATCAAACAGTGATACGGAGATTAACCAATATTTTACTTTCAACATTATTCCCCTGTGAGTCAAAGTGGAAAATCAATCTCATAATTACGCGCTAATGTTTTCACTGTTATACTGATGGTAAAGAAACCTTTCTGTCTAATCTCGGAAGATCAAGAGTTCTAAAAGAGCACTACCCGTATTCATTAAGTTTGTTAATCTAATCACCCAAATGTCACGTATCTGCCGTTCACAGTTAAAAACACACCGCTTCCCTCGTAGTTCTTTCCAATCTCTCTTCTACCTCCCACACGCAGCGTGTGGTCCTGTATCAAAAAAACTTCTAAAAAATTGAAAATGATGGTTTAAAGGATAATGATGACATGGATAAAAATGATAAGAATTAAAATGATGGATAAAATATTGGCCGAAAGTGGCATTCCGCTGTGCAGTCACTGGGGACTGGATGCAGTCCCACTTCTGTTGATGTTAGTAAATCACGGATTTAAATCGGAAGCAAAAAAAAGGTGTGCGTCCTGCCTTCATAAACTAGCAGTTAGAAGACCTGGCAGGTGTCAAGGATTTAGTAAAAAACACCATAATACTTAAGTAGGATTGAAATATTAGGGCAAGAATTAAAAACTTAAAAAAATTTAAATTCAGATCACAACCAGTCAATGCCTGGAATCGAACCCAAAGAATATTGAGGATCGAAATACGTCGGCACTACCTCCTTGTGGGAACATATTTATTGATTAAATTCCAATCTAGGGGAATGGGTTGACAATTTCCAACCTCTGGAGTTATAACATGGTTTCCCAGTGGGTAGCAGCATTGATAAAGAATTCACTAATTGCAAAACGTGTTGTTTGTATTGCTGGTGCTTTCGTTTGAAATAGATGAATGTTTTTTTCAAACCAGAAATGTAATTGTTTCATGTATTTGCACTGTTTTTGCATGTATTTCACATTTGTATTATGATTTAAGATTTTTAATGTTTGTTTACGCTTCCAAAAAGTGTTTTTCCCTGCTTGTTGACATCAAAATAATATTGGTAAATGACCGATAAATAATATAAATGGCTGTTAGAACTGTGGGTCTCTAGTTGGCTGAGACAGTTACCTTAGTCAAAATAGGGACCCTTGCTTCTAGTCAGGGAAAGGAGAGACACCCTCTTTCATAACCCCTGCTCACCCCCTGGTAGCTTGGCACTAACAGCCAGGCTTATCTTCAAGGCAATGTGTAAAGTGTTTGCAACCACGCTCCCAGTGACACAGTGATAACACCACAAATGGACACCACACTGATGTATGAAAATACTGGTATCTTTATCAAGAAGAAAAATACGGTAAGACCAAACCATAAAAATTCAACATATGCGTATTCGTAATATTTCACTTTGCCAGTTATTAGGCCAACAAACAATTGTAGGTTCTTGCTGTATTAATGAGCAGTTCATGATGTTCAAATGCAGACCTTATTCAATGCTATGAAGTTCGTTATGCTGTTCGTATTGTCAGACTAATGCAGTTCGTAATGTAAGAGTAATGCAATCCTCAATGCAAGTAATCAGGCAGTTCGTAATGCAAGTATAACACACTCCTTAATGCAAGTAATAAGGCAGTTTGTAATGTGAGAATAATTCAATCCTCAATGCACATAATCAGGTAGTTCGTAATGCAGGAATAATACAATCCCTAACGCAAGTAATATGGCAGTTCGTAATGCAGGAATAATACCAGGCCAATCAACGTGAGGGTACCACTAGGGCCCAATCACAGACAACAGTCCTGTACTTCCGAGGGCGGCCCCTGTACTGCAGGGCAAGTCCGGGCCACTCGAGGAATCAGCGCGTCTAACGTGATGCAGCGGGAGAGAGACGGGAGCACTCGTGTACTCCTTCTGCACGCCTTCCCAAGCCACACACGCTTGCAGCTTCCGACCGGAGTCGAAGCCTTACCTGGGGGATCCGCTGCCTCGCTCTCTCTCTCTCTCCCCGCTCATCGGATGTCCTGCTGGGCGCTCTCGATGGCGACATAGCTCCGATGCAAGGCAACGCTGTAGCGGACAGGTTACAGCACTACCTTCTCCGTTGCTGACGATCTTGGTCCAATTCCTCTTGCAAACAACGATCACGATTACCTCATGACTTCCTTAGCTTTACAAAATGCTTAAGCACGTTGCGTCTCGGGCCGGCGATCTTGATCCGCAGCCTCAGTTACAATGATGGCTAGAGCCACAAACAGCTACACAGCAGCGTTGACGATTATTCACGCTGCGGGGGCACTGCAATCATGGGGCAGTTTCCAACCAGCACCACAGACCCCACAGCAGTATCAGGCAGCACAAAGCGTCGCTGAGACTCAGTTGGGCTTCGGGCCATACAGTCCCAGGGCAATGCTTACGAAGGTCTCAGGCTGCAAAAAGCACACACACACAGCATCGCTGAGACCCACTTGGAAACTTTGATGTTTCTGAGTTTCCACACAGGGAGCCAGCTCTGCTCAGGCCCTAGGAGACAAGTTACTTCAGGACACAGCAAAGTCCGTTCAAGCAGGGGGACACAGCACACAGCAAAGTCCCATAGCCTCTCCTTAGTTAAAGCAGCAAACTGCAGGCCAGCCCCAGAACACACAGCAAGGGCCAGTCCTTCTCTTCAGTCTCTTCAGCTGTTCTTCCTTGGTAGAGGTTCCTCTTGACCATGAAGTAGTTTCAATCCTTTTCAGTCTTTATCAGTCCAAAGTCCAGGGGTTTCGGCTCTGACAGTTATACCCCTAAATGTTTTTGAAATCTTTGTGTTCAGGGGGCACTGACCAGAGGCACCTTCTTCCTTTGATAGTGGGGGTCTGGCTCCTCAGACACTCAGCAGGAGGGGGAGCCATTCTTTTATGGCAGCAGCCCAGGCCTCTTCACATCCATGGGGCTACTCCTCCCCCAGACCCCTGATGCAGGTCAGCCTGTTGCTGTCTCACATTCCCCTCCCCTGGGTCAAGACACTTCCCAGATCGTATCACATTCAACTCCAGACAGCCAATCCACAACCAGGCAGACACACACAGAATTGTTAGAACAAAAAAAACAGCCAATTCTAAAAGCGTGGTTTCTAAACACACAATGCAAAAACCACCTGCACAAAATGATGTGTTATTAAATTGTGAGTTTAGGCACAGTAAACTTCACCTGTCCGTCTTAAACCTATTGGAAGGTAGGTTGGAAACATATTTAACAGCCTTCCCCATTCTGTCCTATGGGCAAGATGGCCTTGCAACAGTGAAAAATGAGATGGATAGTATTTCACTGTCAGGACATGGTACACACCTCAGTACATGTCCTACCTTTCTCAGGCAAAGCGCCCTGCCCAGGGGGAACCTTGGGCCGACCATAGGGGTGCCTAATGTGCATGAAAAGGGAAGGGTAAGGCCTGGCAAGTGGGTGCACTTGTCAGGACAACATAGTAGTTAGCAAACTACGCACAGGCACTGCAGTGGCAGGCATGAGTTCTCTCTTTAGGGCTACTTGTGCTGGTGGCACAATTAGTGCTGGAGGCCTACGAGTAGCATTTGAATTACCAGCCCTGGCACACATAGTACACTTTACTAGGGACTTTACTAGTAAGGCAAACATACCAATTATGGACAACCAATTATCATAATACTTTATACAGGGAGCACTTGCACTTTGACACTGATCAACAGTGGCAACACCATGTCAGAAAAAAAGGTCTAGGGGGAAGGCAGAAAGTTTAAGGAACTTTAGCCAAAATGGACCAAGTCCAACAATGACTATAAAATAAAATATCGTAGACCAATATATTTAATGGTTGGTCTTAGTCTGTTTAAATAAAAAAACAGTGTGCAAGTTGACAACTAGATACTATGTTGTTTTGATTTGATGGGCCCTAACTAGTTGTCGGTACCAGGGCCATTGCCCCTCTTCCACTTTCTATAAGTGGCATTTTCAAACACACAATTTAAAAACCACCTTTACTTTAATGGTGTGTTATTAAATTCTGAGATCAGGAAGCCTAAACTCCATTTCTCTATCTTATCCCAATGGAAGGTTACACATGTAAGATGTTACAAGGCAGCTCTCATGTTAACCTACATGACAGACACACACCAGCACATGTTCTGCCTTTTACATAAACTGCACCCTGCTCATGGCCTTGGGCCTAACTGAGGGACGCCTTACATGTAAGAAAAGAGAAGGTTAGGGCCTGGCAAGTGATTGCACTCAGGCCGACATGACAGTTTAAAATTGTGCGCGCAAACACTGCAGTGGCAGGTCTGAAACACATTTACAGGGTTTTCATGTGGGTGGAACAACCAGTGTCTCTAGCCCACTAGCACTTGATTTACAGACCCTGGCACACTCAGTGCACTTTACTAGGGACTTACCAGTGGTTGCTCTTTTTCGGCTGGAGCCGACCTGCCTTCCACCGACTGCCATTTTGGGCCCCGGTCGCTAGCACGCCGCTGCTGGTGCCCGAGGTCCTTCTTGAGTGGGGGTGAGCGGCGCTGCTATTGGCGGCATGGTCCCTGCCATCTAGACATCTACCGATCTCCTGGTGTCCTTGGCCGCTGCTGGTCCCACCGGGAGACCCCCGGTGACTGCAGAGCCTGATGGTGGCCCCCCTGCTTTGCCGATCCCAGCTGGAGAGACACCCAGTGCAAGCAGCAGACCGCGGCTAGTGAAGTACTGGTACCGGGACGGGGGGGCCCTCTTCAAACGCTTGTGTGACTTTTTCAGGCCTCTTGACGTCCAGCCTGCCATTTTGTCCCTGCCTACGCCTGGCGCTCCCCGGCAGCGCCTTGCCTTGGTCCTCCTCCTGGATCGCAGTCTTTGTGGTCCCCGCCGGAGCTCAACCTGCATTCCTCGCCTCCTGGGACCGGCGCTCCTGCAGCGACGGCCTGTGAAACTTCTGGGGCTCTTTCATCTCTGGTGGACCCTTATCTGCCTGTGCTGCACCTTACCTGGTGGTGGAGACCTGGTGGGGCTTTCACTGTGTTCCTGATGCCTGTCTTTGCCTCCCAGGGTGGTGACCCCCACCCAGCCGGGCCTACTTACCTTGCCCTTTGGTTGGGGGCCTTGCTGGTCCTAAAGAGCCAGGGATCTGATCTGTGCAACTCCCTCGCAGACAGACACGTACATTAGTCTTCCTCCTTCCCTCCTTCACGCTCGGGAGACCTTGCTGCGTTCTGAGTGTGGCTGAGCAGGCCTTCTGCACGTTGTATGGTCTCTTCTCCTTGGCTCTTTCACCGGCTCCCCTCCTCGGCATTACCCCGCCTGCTGAGCTCCGCATCTTCTCTGGTTGGGCCTGTGGTGTCTTGGGACCCCATCACCATGCCCCCTAAGCAAACAGGCAATAAAGACGCTGCCTCAACAGCCTTCCGTGACGATACAGTGACCTCCTTGTGGGCCAAGGCGCCCCCATCTACCTAGGAGGATTCCCTTGCCTCCTCGGGCCCTCAGGCTCATCCACCCAGGCAGTACCAAAAACCCAAAACTATATGTCGTCCTTCCTGCAGAAAATCAAATCCGAAATCAGTTCTCTTCAACAGGACTTCAAAGTCGGGTTGCAGGATGTCCATAGGAAGTTCTGCATTTCGCGCTACTGCAGCCGATGCTACATGTTTGTTGTGTTTTTAAAAATTGGTTTTCCTACCTGGAAACACTTTTAACTCTGTTCTTGTCTTCGCCGCTTGCCTCCCGCTCCGGCCCCGGTCCCCCGCAGCTGCCTGCTGTTTGTGGGAGGGCGGACTGGTGAGAGCGAGACACGCCCCCTGCCACAAACCTACAAATGGCACTCGGCTCAGGGACGCGCGAATAAGGAAGTTCCGCATTTCGCGCTACTGCAGCCAATGCTACATGTTTGTTGTGTTTTTAAAAATTGGTTTTCCTACCTGGAAAACTTTTAACTCTGTTCTTGTCTTCGCCGCTTCCCTCCCGCTCCGGCCCCGGTCCCCCGCAGCTGCCTGCTGTTTGTGGGGAGGGCGGACCGGTGAGAGCGACACAAGCTCCTTGCTACGCCCCCCTGGGGCCTGCCCTCCCCGTCTCACGGGAGTATAAAACTTGGCCCCTATTCAGATCGCGCAGCGGACGCGCCGGTGGCGCGCCAAAAGCAAGCCCGTCTGCGCCCGTCCACGCCCGACCGGGCCCAGGGGGCATAGACTCTGTCCAACTCACCACTTATTCCTCGGAGACACTAAAATCACTGAGGCCCGCTATGGAACTCTGCCCTCTCTTAGCACCCACCACTCTAGACCGCATAAAAATTAATGGCATCGCCATCCCTCACATGGAATGCAACACTCTTATTGCCTCTTGCCCACCGTCCTCAGCAGTCACTTCGAGTACTGACTTCACCAACACCTCTCTTCGTTTCAATTATCTTAACACGCGATCTCTGGTAAAACATCAGCTTGACATTCTTTTACTACTTATGTCAGATAAACCAGATGTCCTCCTCCTCACTGAGACTTGGCTCACCCAGGACTCTCTGCCTGACATCTTAGCCGCTCTCCCAGCTGATTATTATATATTGATGGCAAATCGCACTCCTGGGAAGGCCGGGGGTGCAGTGGCCGCAATCATCAATAAAACCCTCAAATTCATAATCTTGGCCCCCCTGGCACTCGCCGAAACTGAGAACCTGGTTATACAACTTAATATGGAATCAGGCTCCCTGGTGCTGGTTCTTATCTACCGTCCCCCCAAGTCACTAGAGTTAGTTCGAAAGAATCTAGCTAATGTGTATTCATAGAATAACAATTATATTTAATAAAAAAAACATTCATTGTTGAAAAGAAAACGGAACACGAACACACGGGCAAGTAATCATGTCTGGAAAAGTATTTATTTAGAGTTAATTAAAAAATTATTTCATGGGGAATCAGAAACAAAAACGAAATGATTGGGCACAGTAAAGTTATGAACAGATGTACGCATAAGTCAGCAAATCAGTACATAACAATTCATCAACTCCTTTCTTTAGGGGAGGGTAACCAAGTCATTCGATGAACAAAGGTATACTCTTGAAGCGATGTTTTTAGCTTTAGGAGATGATGATTTGGCCGACGTTTCGAATGCTGTTGTCTATGAGACCATCATCAGGACCAATATTTCTGCACAATGGTTGCCCCCTAGACAGAAACAATGTATTAAAATTACTCAAATGCCATGACACAGATTAAAAATTTCTATATCGGCAGACAATAACCCTTCCAATTAAACAAAGCACCGTGTGATTCACATCGAGCTGATGTGAATTATAATATAAAACATTCATGATCATTCAGTTGAATTCATGCATTAAATAAAAATTGATATTTTTGGAGCATAAAAGAATTAAAGCATACATTTAGAGCCAATGTATTTGCAGCGCACAACTGCACATCAAACATTGTTGGTATTAGTCACTTGAAACATTCGATTGGCACCTTCATAAATTACACAATGCACCAATACACCAATGTTCACCACACCCTTGGTTTGTGGAGAAGCTCGAAAATGCTTACTTTGCAATATGGCAAGAAGTAATAATGCCAGACGTTCAGTAAGACGACTGGGATACCGCAAGTGTATCTGTTGTCAAAAAGAGAGACAAACATGGGGTGCATGAACATATCTTTATACTCAGTAGTTAGTTGTTATCAGAGTCATAGTAAGTCTCAAGTCACTTAACATACCTGAAATAAATATTCAATATCAAGAGGTCTGGGGGATACTTGGTTGATTTAATGAATGGAACACAAAGTATCGCCGATATGTGGTTTCTAAAAAAATGGGAAATTCAAGGGAAGTTAAGACCAGGCCAGGGGATGTATGACGTTACAACGCAAGCATTTACATCGCATGCCTTTACAACGCAATTATTACAACGCAGTCCATTACAACGCATAGTGCTTTGGGCGCTGGATAGTGAATAGTTTAATTTACTATTCCAACTCCAGACCCCGTGGACACTAGGGAAGGTTATTGGATAGTAAATTAACCTATTCCCTATCCTAGAGCGCCCCCCAGAGCAATGCGTTGTAATAGTTTGCGTTGTAATGGTTGCGTTGTAAAGGCTCTGCGATGTAAAAGTTGTGTTGTAAGTGTTGTTCACCCCAGGCCAGGTAATGACCCTTATACTCAATGTAAGTTAAATTGGGTAACATATTTTCCAAATAATAGAAGACCCAAGCGTTAACACACTTAAATGACAGGGACTAAAAGCAAAGTCTAGGATAACGTGACGGGCAGCAAAATTCTAAAATGTTATTAAAGGTCCTTGCGGGAGCAGTTTCGGGAAGGATTAAAGCTAAGAAGCTGGATTCGGGCATCTCAGGCTTGTAGGTACAATTAGGACAAAGTACTGTGTCTCTAAAATCTGCATTGCTATACTAACGGTAAAAGGAGAGTATTAGTGCCTCTCAGGGTATAACCCGGTTTTCTGTCAAGAGAATCTTATCATGCATGGAAGAACCGCTAACGCGTATTACCGTACTTACATCAATATGCGGGCAGCGCTTCAGGGAGGTAAATCATCCGAGTCAATATGAGCCGAGATAACGAGTGTTCTCAAGGCTCCTGTATTTAAATATCATCACCCGGAAGTGAACATACGCCGATAGATTGTGAAATGAAGACCGTTTGTTAAATGGAAACTACACAAATGTGTCGGCCATTTTGGAGTGTCTAAAGATGAATGTGGTGAACATTGGTGCTATAAGTATTCAGTAATGTAAACTTGTATCTAACACAGACAAAGTAGTCACAGTATTGACAATAAGGGAGCCAGCTTAAAGAACTATTACATCCAGTATATTATTTGTTTGTGCGTAAAATCAAGAAATGCTTCATATCGCAATCGTCAAAAAGTTGTAAATCTACAATATTGTTTATCGAAATAGAGTATCTGTAATCATGGATCAAGAAATGAATACATACAGGAACACAAGGCATGATTGTAAACACATTAACAAAGGTAAATACAGTTACAAATAATGTATTTGTCTACTATAAAACAATATGAGATGTAATTGGATGTAACAAGTTCCTAACTAACAGTTGTATATTCATAGCAATGGGGTGTAGATGGTAAAGATCACTATTGCAGAGGTTAGTACAGGACACATGGCTCAATCAAGCTGGGTCACAGTCAGCCAAACGTACATCCAGTAAATGGCAATAGCCTGAAACTCTGACAGCCGTCAGAGAAGATGTCTTAAGTGAGACAGGCTAGAGTTTTCCACTCAGTGCTGGAATTCAGACCATTTTTAACTGAGTCGGTAAAACAGATCCAACGTTGCTCCTTGATAGTCAAGATGCGGTCCACATTAGATTGCCTGATGGTAAGTTTAACAATTTCCACCACCCACCAAAGCAGGTCCTTCTCTGTGTGTTTTTTGAGAATAAAGTGTTCAACCAATTGAGCATTCTCAGTGCGACAACGGATTCTTGATTGGTGTTGTAGGATACGTTTTTTGACTATTTGTGTGGTTTTACCAAAATATCTCAGGCCGCAAGGGCATTGAATGCAATATATGACATTCGCCGTGTTGCAGTTCGAAAACCCTTACTGGAGAGTAGACCCAGACCCCACACAGTTCCTACTAATTTTATCATAGACTGCATCCGGATTCCCCTATGTGAAAACTTCTTTATCTGTGAAAAAACTTTTTTCCAACAACAGAGAGGGGTAGCTATTGGTGCAATCTTCGCGCCTGACATTGCGAATATCTATGTGTCCGTTTTTGAGGACCTCTTTGTTCGGAATGCCATCAATCCTTTCGCAGCCAGCCTTCGTTGCTGGCTGCGATATATTGATGACTTTTTTTCATCTGGCGAGGTTCACAGGAGAGCCTCTTGGAATTTCATCAATGGATAAACACTAGAAATAGGAATCTGCAGTTCACTCTTGTTCATAATCAGAACAGCATGGATTTTCTAGATATCTCAATAAAAGTGAGCGAGGACAATAAGCTGTACACAACACTATTTACTAAAGCAACTGCAAGGAACACGCTCCTTAAATATAACAGTCACCACCCCCAGGCGTTGAGAGATGGGCTGCCTTTTGGACAGTTTCTCCGCTTGCGGAGGAACCGTTCCAGACGGATAGACTATTTCAACGAAGCCAAACAACTCCAAGGCAAACTTCGCGCTCGTGGATACCCCAACAGACTTCTGATCGCTCCCTCAAACGAGCGTGGTATAACGACCGTGACGCTTTACTGCAGGCTAAGATCAAGACACCGCTATCCAAACTAGTGTGTGTGACAACCTTTGGCACAGCAACCAATTCTATCAAAAAACTAATTCTTAAACATTGGACACTACTGTCCAACTTACCAGAACTCTCTGAGAAGCCGATGTTTGCCTTCGAAAGAGGCTCTAACCTAAGAGACAAATTAGTCCATGCCTACAGAAACATAGATACAAATCTCATTGACAACCTGCGCCAACTTAGTCCAATCATTGGACATTACAAGTGCAATCATTGTACTGCATGTTCAACTACGAGCAATTTAAAAAGCTTTTCAGTGAAGGACAAGACTATCACCCTGAAAGGGTTTTCGAACTGCAACACGGGGAATGTCGTATATTGCATTCAATGCCCGTGCGGCCTGAGATATTTTGGTAAAACCACACAAATAGTTAAAAAACGTATCCTACAACACCAATCAAGAATCCGTTGTCGCACTGAGAATGCTCCATTGGTTGAACACTTTATTCTAAAAAAAAACACACAGAGAAGGACCTACTTTGGTGGGTGGTGGAAATTGTTAAACCAACCATCAGGCAATCTAATGTGGACCACATCTTGACTATCAAGGACCAACATTGGATCTGTTTTACCGACTCAGTTAATAATGGTCTGAATTCCAGCACTGAGTGGCAAACTCTAGCCTGTCTCACTTAAGACATCTTCTCTGACGGCTGTCAGAGCTCCAGGCTATTGCCATTTACTGGATGTACGTTTGGCTGACTGTGACCCAGCTTGATTGAGCCATGTGTCCTGTACTAACCTCTACAACAGTGATCTTTACCATCTAGACCCTATTGCTTTGAATATACAACTATTAGTTAGGAACTTGTTACATCCAATTACATCTCATAATATTTTATACCAGACGAATACATTATTTGTAACTGTATTTACCATTGTTAATGTATTTACAATCATGCCTTGTGTTCCTGTATGTATTAATTTCTTGATCCATGATTACAGATACTCTATTTCAATAAACAATAATGTAGATTTACATCTTTTTGACGATTGCGATATAAAACAGTTCTTGATTTTACGCACAAACAAATAATATACTGGATGTAATAGTTCTTTAAGCTGGCTCCCTTATTGTCAATATTGTGACTACTTTGTCTGTGTTAGATACAAGTTTACATTACTGAATACTTATAGCACCAATGTTCACCACATTCATCTTTAGACATTCCAAAATGGCTGACACATTTGTGTAGTTTCCATTTAACAAACGGTCTTCATTTCACAATCTATCGGCGTATGTTCACTTCCGGGTGATGATATTTAAATACAGGAGCCTTGATAACACTCGTTATCTCGGCTCATATTGACTCGGATGATTTACCTCCCCGAAGCGCTGCCCGCATATTGATGTAAGTACGGTAATACGCGTTAGCGGTTCTTCCGTGCATGATAAGATTCTCGTGACAGAAAACCGGGTTATACCCTGAGAGGCACTAATACTCTCCTTTTACCGTTAGTATAGCAATGCAGATTTTAGAGATACAGTACTTTGTCAGAATTGTACCTACAAGCCTGAGATGCCCGAATCCAGCTTCTTAGCTTTAATCCTTCCCGAAACTGCTCCCGCAAGGACCTTTAATAACATTTTAAAATTTTGCTGCCTGTCATGTTATCCTAGACTTTGCTTTTAGTCCCTGTCATTTAAGTGTGTTAACGCTTGGGTCTTCTATTATTTGGAAAATATGTTACCCAATTGAACTTACATTGAGTATAATGGTCATTACCTGGCCTGGTCTTAACTTCCCTTGAATTTCCCATTTTTTTAGAAACCACATATCAGCGATACTTTGTGTTCCATTCATTAAATCAACCAAGTATCCCCAGATGTCTTGATATTGAATATCTATTTCAGGTATGTTAAGTGACCTGAGACTTACTATGGCTCTGATAACAACAAACTACTGAGTATAAAGATAGGTTCATGTACCCCATGTTTGTCTCTCTTTTTGACAACAGATACACTTGCGGTATTCCAGTCGTCTTACTGAACGTCTGGCTTTATTACTTTTTGCCATACTGCAAAATAAACATTTTCGAGCATCTCCACAAACCAAGGGTGTGGTGAACATTGGTGTATTGGTGCATTGTGTAATTTATGAAGGTGCCAATCGAATATTTCAAGTGACTAATACCAACAATGTTTGATGTGCAGTTGTGCGCTGCAAATACATTGGCTCTAAATGTATGTTTTAATTCTGTTATGCTGCAAAAATATAAATTTTTATTTAATGCATGAATTCAACTGAATGATCATGAATGTTTTATATTTTAATTCACATCAGTTCGATGTGAACCACACAGTGCTTTGTTTAATTGGAAGGGTTATTGTCTGCCGATATAGAAATTTTGAATCTGTGTCATGGCATTTGAGTAATTTTAATACATTGTTTCTGTCTAGGGAGCAACCATTGTGCATAAATATTAGTCCTGATGATGGTCTCATAGACAACAGCATTCGAGACTGAAACGTCGACCAAATCATCATCTCCTAAAGCTAAAAACATCGCTTCAAGAGTGTACCTTTGTTCATCGAATGACTTGGTTACCCTCCCCTAAAGAAAGGAGTTGATGAATTGTTATGTACTGATTTGCTGACCTATGCGTACATCTGTTCATAACTTTACTGTGCCCAATCATTTCGTTTTCTTTTCTGATTCCCCATGAAATAATTTTTTGATTAACTCCATATAAATACTTTTCCAGACTTGATTACTTGCCCATGTGTTCTTGTTCCATTTTCTTTTCAACATTGAATGTTTTTTTCATTAAATATAATTGTTATTCTATGAATACACATTAGTTACATTTTTTGAACTAACTGTAGTGACTTATGCCACCAAACTCATTCTACTCAGTGAATAAACTAAATCCCTTGTAGCTTCCTTATTCTGAATCGCTCATTGCCCATACCTACAAGGGTTTATTGGGTTACCCATTATCTGTTTACGTCCCCCCAAGACAGCGCCTACTTTTCCCACAAGCCTTAGTTAACAAATGGCTACGTTGGTGATTAACTGCGACAAGGTGCTCTTGGTTGGGGATATGAACTACTGGTTCAACGACGCATCTGGTGGTCCTCAGGCGGCTGAGTTGTCTGAACTTCTATCTAATCTAAATCTCGTCCAACAAGTTCTCAAACCTACTCACGAAGGGGGTCACATACTGGACCATATTTGGACCCATAACATCTCACTTCCTACTCCAGACATCTTGCCTTGTATTTGGTCAGACCACCACCTGATACAATTTACCATCCCTTCCACCAATTGTAAAAACCTCACTATGCTAGCAGGCGGGGAATCCAGGAAGTAGAACTCTTTAAATAAACCTGACTTTATTAAAACTTTGGAGATTTCAGCCCCCTCCTTCTGCTGCGATGTCAACTCTATGGAGGGAAAAATTGCTGACTGGCTAACATCTGCTAGTAACATTCACGCACCCATAGTGAAATTTAGTCGCGCTCGCCGCTCGGAGGCACATAGGTGGTTCTCTCAGGACCTTATGCTACAAAAACTTGCACTGCGCCATACCGAGAGGAGATGGAGATCCACCTACTCTGCCAAAGACAGGGAACTTTTTGTTGTTTCCCGTAGAGAGTACAAAACTGCTATTTCTTCCACTAAAGCAGCTTATTTCTCCTCTAAGCTACTCAATGCTCCCAATAACTCTAAAGTGATCTTTAAGATTGTTAACGACCTGTGCAACAACACCAGAACCACACTGACTCAGACTCCTACCCAAGAGCTCTGTAACTCTCTAAATCACTTTTTCCTCGATAAAATCTCTGCCATTAAAACCACTCTCCCCAACACCTCCAACTGGGAACCCCCACAAGACATGGCAAGTAATCAAAGCACCCTAGATACGCTTCAACCCATCTGTACTAAAACCTTAGCAGCACTTATGACTCGGGTTAAATCAGGTTCCCCGACGACTGCTGTCCCCCGTACATCGCTAAAGACATATTCACCACCCTGCCCCATTGTGTGCTTCCTTTTCTTAATGAGTCTCTGTCCCGAGGCATGGTCCCTAGTGCCTTCAAGCACGCCACGGTTGTCCCCCTTCTAAAGAAGCCCAAGGCGGATCCCAGTAACCCTAATAATTACCATCCTATTTCCCTTCTGCCCTTCCTTGCTAAAGTCTTGGAAGCCCACGTGGCAAGTTGTGTGTTCAACTTCATCAAACGCTCGGATTACCTGGAACCAAATCAAGCTGGTTTTCGCCCAGCACACTCCACGGAGGCTGTGATCTTAGCAGTAATGGACATCATGAGGGCGAATGAAGACAGAGGTGAACATCAAGCATTAGTGCTCCTGGATCTGTCGGCCGCGTTCAACACGGTTGACCATACCATCCTCCTCAACCGTGTAGAGCAGGCCGGCCTGCGAGGAGCTACCTTAGAATGGGTAAATCTTTCCTCACAGGCCGTATCCAAGCAGTCAGGCTCGGTGAATTTACTGCTCCTAAACTTCCTTCCACCTGCACGGTCCCTCAGGGCTCCTCCCTGTCCCCGCTGCTTTTTAATATCTACCTCAAACCCCTCATCCATTCGCTCAAAACCAGAAACATTACTTTATTCAATTACGCCGATGATCTTCAGATCATCTTCTTCCTCAGCTCCCCTAGCGCTGTAAGCGAGTTTCAGGCCACCTTACTTCACATTCAGCACTGGATGGATATAAATCATTTGAAACCTAACCCAGGCAAGACCGAGCTGGTCCTGCCTGGAAATAGTAAGTCCAGCTGGGGCCCGCACTTTTGGCCATCTGAACTCGGGCTCCCCCCGGCCCCCTCCTTATCCGTGAAAAGCCTGGGGATCATTATTGAGGCCGACCTCTCGCTTCGCGGGCAGGTGGGCGCTGTGATTTCTTCCAGTGTCTATCAGTTACGGAAAATAAGGAAGATTGCCCACCTGCTTACTCACTTCGCCTTGATTCAGGTGGTAATATCACTGATACTCTCACGGCTCGTCTTCTCCAATTTCATCTACCTTGGCCTCCCTGCTGGCCTGCTAAAAAGACTTTAAATGGTCCAAAATCAAGCAGCAAGACTAATATTTAAACTTCCTAAGTGGTTGTCGGCCAGCTCTTGCCATGCTCAACTTCATTGGCTCACGTGGGACCATAGAGTGTCTTTTAAAACTGGCTGTTTAGCCTTCAAAGCTGTGCACAGCAACTGCCCTAAATTTATCAGCAGCCGTCTTACCAAATACACCCCAAGGCTTTGCCTATGCTCAGCCCACCACCTCCTTCTTACCACCTCGTCTTTTAGACGGAAATGTCTGGGTGGCTGCAGCTATTCCCACCTGGCTCCAAAGTTCTGGAACTCTCTGCCTCTGGCACTCAGAAGCTGCAAAGACATCATCAGTTTCAGAAAATCTTTGAAAACATGGCTATTCGTGCAAGCGGCTGGCTAAGCGTCTGGCCATAATCAGCCTTTCTCTCAGCGCCATGAAACCCAAGGGTGTACGTGCGCTCTACAAATACCTGTTAACATAACATAACATGTCATGGAGATTAGCGACAGGGTTGATGGCCTACCTGCGTCTCTCTACTGGACTTTTCTCCCTTCTGTTCTTCACCATAACCCCTACCCCTCGCCTCTCTACTTTTCTCCTCTTTCCAGCTATTGACCTTTGCCCTCACCCGTCCTTGCTCATATTTCCCACCTTGTCTATCCACTGGACCTTCTTCTGGTAACTTTCCCTCGTCAATTGAGACCTAGCAATCTGACTGATGCCCGATGGAGCTACCTGTTTAGCTATTGGGGCGATGGGCTGTGGATTCCCTCCTCGGACGTCTCTTACCCAGTCGGTCTTTGGACAGACTTCCTTTCGTCTCTCCTGCCGTCTTTAAGAATGATCCTCCCCTTCACTCTTCCCCATTCCCCCTCCTCTCTATTTGTCTCACCTATCTTTCCTGTCCCAATTTGTTTCTTAATTTCTTATGTAATGTGTATTTGTTTTCATTCTCTGTAACATTGTGTAGCCTAATGTAAAGTACTCTGATACTTACGGGTCTAGCCAGCACTATATGTAACTCATAAATAACGTTCCTCTGAACTTCTGTTGGACCTTTGAGAACGTCCCATGGGTGTCAAAACTTTGTACTCACCTTGATACACGAGCGACCTTGGCTGATGCCTAGTGGAGCTGTCATATGCCGCAAAAGAGGAGTCTGGCCCTGGTTTCACCCCCTCGGCCGTCAACTACCCAGCCGGACATCTAACATTGTTTTCCTCGTTTTTCCCATTGTGTATTCCCTCCCTCCCCCTCCTCCTCCCCCTGTGACTCTTTGATTTAAGTGATGTAAATATGTAACCTGTAACTCGCTGTATTCATGTAAAGTGCTCTGATACCTCCGGGTCTAGTAGCCCTATATAAAACTTTTTCAAATCAAATTAAAAAAAAAATTTAAAAATCACAATTTACACAGAAAGCATTTGCACTTTAGCCCTGATCAGCAGTGGTAAAGTGCCCAGAGTCCTATAGCCAACAAAAACAGGGTCAGAAACTTCATTCAGGCAAAAGGCAAAACGTTTGGAGATAAAACTGCAAAGAAGGCCAGGTCTAACAATTTTGCACAGGCGAAACCTACTGCCGTTTGCCAATGCTTGTTGTGTTTAAAAATGGGTAGATTAAGTGATTTATCTGTAATCGCAAAATGGGGAACTGCGGCAGAGGCTAGAAAGATGATATGGCGTCCTTTCTTGGAGTGTATATGGTCTAAGGGCAAGAGGTGCTGACTATGAAGCTAGTAAACGGGGTTCGAGTTTCGGCGTAGGCTCAGCATTCTTAATTTAGGGTAAATCACTTAATCTAGCCATGCCTACAAAAATGAATGAGTCCTTGTGGTGCTACTGAAAAACAGATACCTTCGGGTGGTGTTGGACTATATAAAACTGCACAAAAAAAAGCAACTGGTGCCTATGTAACTTTATTTATTTTCTAGCAGCCCGTCCCGACGTTGTCTGGGCATGAATTGCTGCCGGCCAGTAGTATATTGTTTTGTAGGATTTCATTTTGATAGCATTTCTTATCTGTGACAGGTCTGTTAAATGCTCCGATTCACAGTGCACTGCTGATGCACTTAAGAGTGCGCGTTCAGTAGTGTGTGAACTCGAGTTTCCCCACTTTATTCTTCCTTGCAATATTATATAGAGCGAACTCGACAACATGGCATGAGCACAATTTACATTACAGAAGAACACATTCATTTGTGCTAGGCACAGGGAGACAAAGTGATTTGCCTGGAATCACAGGATGTTGAGCTGATGCCGAGATTTGAATGTAGCTCCCCAGCTCTAAAGTACGCAATTCTAGAACTTGTGGCGGGTGGTGTGTCTAAAAGTGTATGTCGATGCTGGCCATCAATGAGAGAGACTTGTCATTTTTCAAATGGGTGGTGAAAAAATATGAATATGTTGCTGGAGGTGTAGGCCGCCGTGCCACCAATGTACCTAGCGGGGGAGGGTAAACAGCCATTATTTCGCAACTTTCTTTCCGCATACCATCACTCCGCATACTTTCATTACGAAAGTACCATGACTCCGCAATGCCATTATAACGCATGGCATTACATTTTATATGCTTTTACCACGCATACATTTACAACGAAATTTGTTGTAAATGCATGAATGGTAAAAGCATGTTTTTTAAAAATGTTTGGATAAGGTAAGTATGGGTATAGGGGTATATGTTTTGGGGTACTGAGGTATATGTTGTGGGGTGTTTGGGTATTTTAAGGGTTCAGATATAGTTTTGGGTTATACCCCACAGGGGTAGTTTTAGGGTTTAGGGATAGGTATGGGTTTTGGGGTACAGGGGTATTTTTAGGGTTCAGGGCTATGTTTGGGTTTTGGGGTATAGGGGTATTTTTTAGGGTTCAGGGGCAGGTTTGGGTTTTGGGATACAGGGGTATTTTAAGGGTTCAGGGCTAGGTATGGGTTTTGGGGTAAGGGGTATTTTTAGGGTTCAGGGCTAGGTTTGGGTTTTGGGGTACAGCTGCATTTTAGGGTTCAGGGGTAGGTTTGGGTTTTGGGGTACAGGGTTATTTTTAGGGTTCAGGGCTAGGTTTGGGTTTTGTGGTACAGGGGTATTTTTAGGGTTCAGGGCTAGGTTTGGATTTTTGGGGTACAGGGGTATTTTAGGGTTCAGGGGTAGGTTTGGGTTTTGGGGTACAGTGGTATTTTTAGGGCTCAGGGCTAGGTTTGGGGTACAGGGATATTTTTAGGGTTCAGGGGTAGATTTGGGTTTTGAGGTACAGGGGTATTTATAGGGTTCAGGGCTAGGTTTGGGTTTTGGGGTACAGGGGTATTTTTAGGGTTTAGGGGTATGTTTGGGTTTTGGGGTACAGGGTATATTTATAGGGTTAAGATGGGATAGTGTTTAAGGGTGTTGGGGTATTTTAAGAAGTAAGAGTGGGTTATGATTATGGGGTTCAGGGGTATTTAAAGATTTATAGGGAGTAGGGTGGGATTAGCACACAATATGAGACATGGCATGAAGGGCGGAACGTACCACACCCCCCCCCAGAGTTTGTCACGCCCCCAGCACACGCCCACAGCACAACGCAGACACGCCCACAAGGGACTACTTTGCTGGCAAGGTTCTTTTACCTTTTAAGTGTATATGGTGGGCGTCTGCATAGGCTATGTCCTTCTGCTGCAACTGCCCTTTCCAATGCTGTATTGGGTGTTGTGATTTTTGCTGTGGTTCCTGAGATTACCCGTCTCAAAGGTTTGGGCTCTCTCTTTAATATATTAGTATGGATGGATGGATTTTTTTTCATTTATGGAGCGCACTGTCACCTGGCAGGCATCGTGGCACTAGCAATTCAGAGTATAAAATCAAAAAGAGCATAAGAACGTGCCCCAGTGCCGTCTAACCAGTTAGGTCTTAAAAAACAGCCATGTTTTTAGTCACCTTCTAAAAAGAAGAAGGTCACTAACTTGTCTTAGCTCCAATGGGTGTGCTTTCCAAAGCCTAGCCGCTGTAACCCCAAAGGATCTACCACCTGACCTGACTTTCCTAAATCTAGGTACCTTCACCAGACTAGCCAGTGAAGAACAAAGGGTTCTCACGGGGACGTACTACTCAAACTTTTTTTGCAACGAGACGGGCCCCAGCCCATGCAGGGCTTTAAACACCAGGCAAAGAGACTTAAACTTAACTCTCTGTCTCAAAGGGAGCTCCAATACCTTCGGGTGGTGTTGGTGCTACATAAAACTGCACAAAAAAGTGTTAACCGTCCTGATTTAGACAAGAAGGGATTAGTTTCTGACAACCGCATAAACATGACAACTTTGCTCCCTCAGAATAAAGAGTGTATCTCTAGAGTCGTGTGAAAACAATAGACAGCTATTTCACTCAGTCAATCGTGCATGCTTAATTTCACCAGGGTGCAGAAAAATAGAGAGACGGGCGTTTTCAATAAAAGGTGTTATTTTATTGAGCAGTCTTCTTTCTCATGCAAGAGAAATGAATTGCCACAATTGCAATACTTGTTATAAAGTAAAGTGCGTACAGTAAAAGTAGTATTATGAAATAATACTGTAAAAGCATTGATATGGTTTCTTAGCCATATGATACTTTAAAATGGATACAATATATACATACATAAAAACAATGACTAACAAACTCAACTGGTGCTTCTAAGATACGCCTACCTCGGTGTACCTGACCTAAGCCTAATACGTGGGAAGGAGTAAGTAAGTTGCAGTTTTAAGTTAAGTTAGGTTTTTGCCAAGTATCGGAATCAAGAATTCTCTCTAAGGTTTTAATCAGCTCCGTACCTTGGTTATAGAATGAAGGAGGTCTTGTATCTCGCTTCTCAGGACTCGATCTCCCAGCAACCCGCGAGGGTGACTTGGGAACACTGGAGCTGGATTTTCTCGGCTGGAGAAAAAGACAGCGTCTCTCTCAGTGCGTCAAAGGGAGGGGCATTTTCCTTTGGCTCTGGCAACAGCTGGGCTCTCGGACAAGTAGAACGTCGCTCTGCTCCCCACCACCGTGTGTTTGCTTAAGGCAACGTTGGTATATTTATACCTGAAAGGTGCCGGGTTTGACGTAAGGTTGGACATAAGACGCCACTAAGAACTAACAGTTCTTTCTGGACACCAGGAGCTCTTGTGCAAATCAAAACAAAAGCAGGGGGAATTCCCGGGCTGCTGGAGGCTTGGTTTGTTTAAAGAACGCATTGTGCTTTCTAGGAGTCTATGGGAGTAGCCTTGCCGTGTTTTGGACTGCATTGGCTATTACTAAATATGGATATGATTCTTATGCCTTTATAAGGATACTATTTGTTATAACCACATAAGGGCATGAATCGGGAATATCGAATTAGGGTCCTAGATAGAAATAGAACAATAAAAAAGAGCTAAAGCTGAAGCAGCTAATCATACACTCCTTCGCAAATAAACAAAGTTCAAATGTATCTTAATACACAGCAGCAATGAAGAAAGTTCCTAGTGCGTCTAAAGTGCAATACCAAGAAAGTGCTATTGCCTTCTTATCACCTAAAGCCATCATAGCTACCATATTTTATTTAAAAAAAGAAATTATGGATATAGCGGCTCGTAACATCATTGACTAAAAAAATAAAATACAAAATGCGTCATTCTAAAAAGTGCAAGAACTATGAAAGTGCTAGTGCTACTAAAGTGCAATAAGAGAAAGTGCTAATACATTATAGTGAGAACTGCTACATCGATTTACCAACCCTAGGGTTATGATCTCTCTTTAAACTCTTGTAATTCATTAAAAAACTTCCAAATGTTTTCACATTTCCTGGTAGCTCCAACCCTCCTAGCATAGGCTTCATTGAATTTTCGGGTTCTTTTCATTTTATTGACCATTTCAAATGAGAGGGAGCTTCCCTGGATTTCCAATTTTGCAGAATTAGAGAGCGAGCCACCGTACAAGAAATAAATACAAAGGCTTTTTCGGGCCCAGATAGCATCGTTCCATCTCTGCAGATTCCACACAAAGCAGCTTCGGCCTCGAGCGAAACACTCTTTCTGATTGCTTGCTCGACGTCTGAAAAAGCTGCCCCCCAGAAAAGCCTCAGTCCTGGACATACAAAAAAAGTATGGTGCCACCAGCCTTCCTCATATATCTGACAGTGAAAGCACTTGTTTTCAGCTCCTGGGAATCTTTTTTTAAGGGGGCCGGAGTTAAATAAGAAAGCCATCGTGATAGGAAGGCCATACTTTTGAAATTTGCAGCGTGCAGAGATTTGCTTCCTAAATAGCAGATGGCCTCCCACTCCTTCAAAGCCAGCCTACATCCAGTCTCCCGAGTTATTTTATCCAAGTGATTCTCTATTACGGGACCTTGCCCCTGCTTATGTAGCAACCTATACCAGTTCCCACCCCTTTAACATTAGCCCCACAAAGGGCTACCACAAGTTGGTTAGGGGTAGCCAAAATGCCACTGGTATTTTTTAACAGATGAACAACTCGCAAATATTCAAAAAAGGTCGGTTTCCGATGGCTCTCCGCCCTCGCCGTAACTTCTTTCCAGGAAATCGGCCTATTTTGAACTATAAAATGCCTTAGCTCAGATAGTCAACAGCCTTCCCAGATATTTATATGCCTTAATTGCAACTGGAGACCGAGACTAGTGCATTCTCTCAATTTTAGATACTGGAGACCCGACGAGCCCATCTTTTTAAAAAAGGACTGAAGTCTAAAAAAATAATCCTTTAAAGTCTTGTAACGTGTTTTTTTGGGGAGTTTGGAAGTTTTTAAAAATACTCGAGTTAGTGGTCCAATTTCTTGTGTCATTTTATCTATAAAAAAGCTGTCTCTGGTGGAGTTAGATCCAATCAAGCCGGATACTAAATCTAGAAAAGCGGCCTCATAGTATGTTGTCAGGTGGGCAGCGCTAAACCCCCTTGTACTATTGGTAATTGTACCACATTCAATTTGACCCTTGGAGCTCTCTTGCCCCAAACAAATTCCCTAAGTAAGGTGTCAATTTCCCTAAAATAGGACTGATTTATCTTAATCGGGACATTAGTAAACAAAAAATAAGCAACGGCAGAATGGACATTTTGATCAATAAAACTCTGCCCGCTATCGATAGAGGGAGTAGTGTCCATTGTTCCAAAAGCTTCTTGATCTTGCCCTTCATTCTTAAATAATTCAGCTCGAATAACTGATGGTGCTGGTTAGACACAAATATCCCAAGATATCTCATAGGGTCAGATTTTGTTGCTGTGTTTAGTCTGCTGCCCGACTTGTATTTTGCTGTTCCTGACATTGCGTCCAGATATATGATACAACAAGTCACATCATACCTATAAGTCAGAACTATTGGCTTTGTCAATGGTTGTTACTTGCATAAGAAAAATAAGCAGCAACTATGGCTTGTATGGCTTGTATATAATATTGGAAAAACTTCCACTTAATGCCCTGGTGACACCACGACAATGTTGCTTCTCCTGAGTTTCAAAAAGAGAAGGGAAAACCAGAGAGAAAATGACTCTCTTTAAAATATTTCCCTTCCCCCTGCAAGGCTCACCACACGCACATTAAGTGACTACTGTCACTGCAGTCCGGAAAAAAACACGGACCGCCTGTGCCAGGGCACAAAACAGAGCCCGATAGAGACCCGTTTCGAAGTGCCCTTAAATAAACTGCTGGTGCTCAGACCCGGCCCACTTAAAGCCCCGGGTGCATCCTTGAATCAGTGGATGCATGGGGGGAGGTGGGCCCTCGAGTTATGAGTGACAGAATATTTCAGTGGTTGGAGTGGCGGTTGGTGATTGATGCGGTGTGGATGGAAAGCTGGCTGTGTGGATGAGAGGATGAGTGGATTGGCGGTGGGTGGATGTCATTCTGGCTTGATAACTAGAAGGATCTGAATGGAGAAGCAGGCGGTGAAAGGGCGGGTTGCAGAGATCTGGCGTTCAGGGTTTTTAAATATCATTGACATCACTAATCTATAGCATGAAATCACATCCGGTGAAGAAGAGGATAATTGCACTTTCAGGGGAGACACTGGCCATCGCCTGTGAGACTCCCACTCACACATCTCTATGGTGCCCAGGGAGGGGGACCTTATATTCCTAAGTCACAGGGAAACAAGGATTTAATTCGTAAGCATTCATTTCAACAGTAAATACATTCTGGGGCAAGAGTCTTGGTTTGCTACCGATAAACCGCCTATTAAATTTAACTGCATGATTGTTTAAAAAAATGTCAAATACAGAAAATACAGCACCTTCCTTGGCAACGGGTCCCCTTGTTGCAAACACACAGAGGCCACAAGCCAGCGTGAATGGCGAATACGCCACACTTCAGGCCTTGAGAGCCCTTAGGCCTCTGGCCTCACAGTTTATTCAGTTACCCATCCAGCATTGCACAAACCCGCCTCCCCACGAATTCATCCATCAATCCGTGCTCCAAGCACCCACAGTCAACCATTCATCCATGCATTCATCCATCCACTCCTCACACATCCACCCAACCCGCTCCATCCATCCATCTATCCCCATCCCAGCATCCATCTCCAACCCAGCATCCATCCATCTCCAACCCAGCATAATTCCATCCCCAACCCACCATCCATCCATTCACTACCCAGCATCCATCCATCTCCAACGCAGCATTCATCTATCCCCAACCCACCATACATCCATTCCCAACCCAGCATCCATCCATCCACCCCTCACACATCCATCCACCCCTCATCCATCTATCCATCCCCATCCCAGCATCCATCCATCCATCTCCAACCCAGCATCCATCCATCTCCAACCCAGCATAAATCCGTCCCCAACCCACCATTCATCCATTCACTACCCAGCATCCATCCATCTCAAACCCAGCATTCATCTATCCCCAACCCACCATCCATCCATTCCCAACCCAGCATCCATCCATACACCCCTCACACATCCATCCACCCCACTCCATTCATCTCCAACTCAGCATCCATTCATCCATCCACAACCCAGCATCCATTCATCTCCAGCCCAGCATCTATCCATCCCCAACCCAGCATCCACCCAACTCCAACCCAGCATCCATCCATCCCCAACCCATCATCTATCCTTCCGTAACCCAGCATCCACCCATCTACAACATCCATCCATCCCCAGCCAAGCACACATCCAACCATCCCCAGACCAGCATTCATCCATCCCCAACCCATCATCCATCCATCCCCAAACCAACATACACCTATCTCCAACCCAACATCCATCCATCCATCCCCAACCCAGCATCCACCCATCTCCAACCCAGCATCCATCCATCCCCAACCTAGTATCCATCCATCTCCAACCCAGCATTCATTCATCTCAAACCCAGCGTCCATCCATCTCCAAACCAGCATACATACATCCACCCCTCACACATCCATCAATCCCCAGACCAGCATACATTCATCTCCAACCCAGCATCCATCCATTCCCAGACCAGCATCCATCCATCTGAAGAAACCTGAAAATCTTCATTCTCAGGGGTCTCACTAATAGAATAAAGAACTTGGCACAGAAGCTGAAATATGAAAAGACATATTTATTAAACTTAAATAAGTGAGGCTACGTCACCCAGAAGCCTTAGCAACTGAATGAGGCAGTCTGAGGAATACAGAAAACAGAGGCCTTATATAGGCTTAGGGTTACAAAACTCAGCATAAAAGTAAGGGCAGTCCTAGCTTTTGCAAACATGCAACATGCCTAACATGGACATGCAAGATCTGCCAAACATTAGCCAATAGAAAAACATACAAAACAAGGCATCATGTAACCAGAACATCCCCCTTGAGTCGTGTCTTTACCCGATCCCATAAGTCAATCAATGATAGCACCTATAGGTCAATCAGTAATGGCAGAACATGTTTGGGTGCTTCAACAGGGAGGTTTGTGGAATAGGAAAACACCGGGAGAGAATAGCGAAGGCCAAAAGATAAGATACAGCACGAAAAGAATACTAAAGGCTAACAGATAGTTAATACATGGATTAGGTGGTCCAGACAAGAATTAGTTTAGGCCAGCTGGTGTCTGAGATGAGTTTCAAGACAAGGATAGAGGGGGTTTTCAACACATTGCAGTCCAAAAGGGCAGAGACACTTCGTGAATCATGCAGCCTGTGTAAAGGCAACACAAAATGGAGTTTGAATGTAAAATGGAGTCAAAATTAAAGAACCTAAGACCCTCCTTTTGCCATTACACAGGCAAATCCTAATTAATTGCTAGGCGAGAATTTTCCATTCTAAACATTTCATTAAAGGTATGAGCAGGAATACAAAGAGGACAGGGCATTGGGTCATAATTAACATAAAGTAATGACCACTATTACAAACAAAATTATAATTTTTCACAACCCTAAGCAAAAAGCAAATCCTAAAATTATCTAGTAACATTTTTAGGGCTCCTATGCATTTCAGTAACTTATTATATATTCAGGTGAAACAGTGGCGATCCTTGTCAATGCTCTGAGGTGAAAAGGGAATACTCTTCCACAGAGAATGGACTTTATTCTGCTTTTTCTAAACAGAATACTACTTTAAAACAATAAGAATCAGTCTCCTAACACCCATTTTATGCAATCACATGGAAACCACTTGTGAAACCAACTATGCTCAGAGTCTGTTCAAAAGCCTCTCTGGCAGGCTTCTATTGTCCATCAAATCTGCTCCCGTTGTTGCATGGGCCTCTTGATTCAGGCCTTCCATGAAAAATAGTATTTCTCAATATCCGTTGGAGTGCCCTCCTGGCAAACACTCACAGCTCACTTGAAAGTCTCAATGTCTCAATGCAGTGCACCAGTGTCTCTCCTCTGCGGCAGACACTACAGATAGCGTGATCTTCATTGATCATGAGCACAGATCATCTCGTGGAGACCCGGGACCATTCTCAGGCTCCAACACTCATCATTCAGTGTCAGAGGACGCTCAGGCTGCTCTTTCATCGGCACCAGAATGTAGTACCTTTTGCCAATCTTGGATCCTCCGGTGCACTGCATTTCCGTTGAAGCAAAGGAAAACGGGTGTGTGTGTGGCCAAAACTCAGGCCAAGGGGCTCAAGGGACTGCACACTGTCAGAGGTTACCAGTACATGACAGGTGGAAAACTGAAGCCTCAAAACAACAGGAATCTTTCTCTTTCGCTCTTTTGCACTGAAATGTTGGTTCTGTGATGCCCAATGCCGTCTGATGGAGCAAGTGCGATGCTTCAAAAAGTTCATTGTATAACAAGGGGACTGCAAGGAGGTGGCCTGCAATCTTCAAAGGAGTGGCCATATGCCATGGGACAATTCTGGTCTAAAATACACTGTCATTCTCAAAGGCAATACAAAGACTACTGCAGTCGGCAAAACAGTGCCTCTAGGCTCTTCAATTGGGTTTCCGTGTGAGAGCATATCCTCCATCATCTAAGGGTAGATAGCGACATGATTAAGTTTAGGTATTCCTAAATTCCTTACCTAGAACATCTCAAAAGAAAAATCGCATAATACAGATTATCAGGGACATGAAGTAGGCCTAAGGAAAATTCTTAAAAACCAGTCTGGTAATACAAAAGGGAATTATACATAATATAGGGGTTCCTGGTACATTACTGCAGTCTGGAAGTGTGAACCTGAACAATACACTAATAATAATAAAAGCTGACTGGTGAAAGGAATATGGAAAAGGGAAATGGAACTAAGACACAGCTAAAATCCCCAATAACTAGGCACGATGCGACATCAGTCAGGGGAGAAGCGACAAAAGAAAAATCTATAGGGAGAACAAGAAATTACTTGAGTGATAGTCAAGCATGTGACACAATACCAAGAGTATGAGTGATACACAAAAAAAATCAAAATAGTTCACAAAGGTTAGCTCTACCGCTGGCCGCTAAACCATGTACGGTAACCTCAGCTAATGTTCCAGTTCCTTCTTCAGGGAAAAAAATGAAACCTGGTTTCCTTTATGGTACAAAGCCATACACTACTTAGGAAGTAGAACAAAACTGACTAATGTAATATAGAAATTTGGTCACCATGTACAAGAGTCACAGATCTATAATTTTATCCTTACGTCCAAACAGGATACATAAATCTAGGGCTGCCTGTTCCTTTAAGGGAAGGGGGCAGTAAGTGACTAACAGCAGGTGACACACTTTGATCCTGTATATCTCTTTTATTTTTCTTGAATACTATTTATAGCCAAATTGTCATACACTGGTGAAGTGTTGTCTGTGTCGTGCACAGTATGAAAATATCATATCTGTGAAATTTAGCAAATCAACCCAACTGTTGTGCAGCGATACGCATCGTCATGTATATCCCTTCACAACACAGGTAAACTTGTAATAGTATCAAAAGCAGCAACATAAAACAAAAACATGCATAAAATAAAAAAACGCACAAAATGCACATGTCAAGCCATCAGATTTACTTGCTGTATATCAAGCACAAAAAGCATAGACAAAACAATAGCATATGTGAATGAGCAGTGACACACAACACCATGTCATGTAGTTTACGCACTGTGAACCTGCAGCCCAAAACCCAATATTCTGGCCTGCTTAATTTGTCAAGTTTAAAATCCTTACCCTCCTTTTGACAGTAGATCACCAGTTAGTGGATATCTGCAGTCAAATACAATTTTACTGTCTCTCTTCCAACATACAGGACCAGCAAGAACAATTCATGACAGGACCAAATACACAAAGATAAAATACACATGAACATTTCTTTCCAAAGGAGTTACTCAAAAACACATCTCGTTTCAACCAACCAAACTCACGTGTCTTGTCAGCCTTAAAATCACCCAGAACAATCCATGAATGATCTGTGGGCAGAAGCAAAAAAAAAAAACACACAACACTCAAAAGAGGAACATTTCTCATAACAAACAAATATCAATTATAACTTTTAATCAGAAGACAAAACATGATACACAATAACAAACACAAAAATAAATGTCCATTACTTAACTGTTACCATCTTGTCAGTCAGCTTGCAACATTAAGCCACCTTGATTTTAACGTTCTAAAAGTAGAAGTGTTTCACTGATACTCCATGTTAATTTGGCACCTACAATTTCCACTATGAAAAAATAATTCTTAATTGGCAAATCGTTCTCACTTAGGCATGTAGCCTACAAAATTTTAGTAAAGGGCTGCGTCTTATTTTCTGTCTAAGACTTAATGCAATACTTTGTTTACTGTCAAATAAAAGCAACTAGCAGACATTATTTATTTCAGAGCAGAGATATGTATCAGTTCTGCAGAGCATTTAACATGATGTTGGGACTTTCAAATAACCCCTTTTTTTCATATTTTCCCTTTGGAATTAAGTTCTTTAATGTTATTGATGTTCTTATGGAGAAACCAGAAACCCCCCTCTTTAGAGGCCCATTTGGCAAGGTCATTCTGCATTTCACAGAGACAAGGGCCCTAATTTAAAAGGTCACAAATGTCAACATGACAGCCTCCTTCCATTGTTTACAGGGAAACTAAAGATAGCACTGCACCGTGTCTTGAGCCAGCCTCTGCAGCTTCTCCTAGCCCCCACCCTCTGCTCATTCTGAGGCTGCCAAAGACAAAAGGCCTTCCTAATTCCTCCTAACCTGCAATAATTCACTCTATTTTGAAAAATAATTTCTCCTTTTTAGGCGCTAAAAGATTATCTCTATTCCCAGATTATTAAACAACATTTACTGTGAATAATTCACAGAACCTAATAACACACATACCAGTTTTTAGAACAAATGCTTGTTGCAATGGTACTCATTTCATCAACTTTAAATGGATCTCACTGGGCCATTTAAAAGCAAACCCCAAATGGGGACAACCTGCAAATTCGTATTATACCTAAATGTATGCATTTACTGAAGCCTAAAGCACTTTAAAGCTATTATAAATGGCAAGAATGCTGTTTTAAATGGTCTATTTTACCCAAATTCGACTTTGATATTAGGGACACTTAAAAATAAATATCCTATAATTGTGTTACATATTAATCATCCTCAAAATGTTCTTTACAAATTGCAGAGATTGGACATTAGACATATCCCATGTAAATCCTTAGAAAAATGAGTTTTTTACACCTGCGCTAAGTAAAATTCCATATGCTAATGTCCTCATTATGCAGGACAGTACAACTTAAATTAAATTATAATGCTAGGAGGTCACAGTATGAGCATTAAGCTTCATGAATAGTAAAAAACGAATTTTGTAGCACTTATTTTTAATAATTATTTTTCATAATTAATAATTATTTTTAATAAACCCAATCATTTTTGATAATACCACATATAAAAGCAAGCTGCATCTCTTGCCTATCATTTTAAGACGCATTCATTTATAAGCCTAAGCACAGAAGCCTAACTTGAAACATGACAAAATTTGGCGCCACATTTTTTTCTTTCTAAAAAAGGATAATTTTTATTTAGCAACAGACCCAAGAATATGCTTACAAAAATGCTTAAAGAGAGGAAACCCTTAATTGAAATGTCTTCCTGTAATACAAAATAATGAACCTTAGTTTTGGAACCTTTTGAAAACAACATTCTGAAAAGCAAAGATTCACTCGTGTTTAACTGAGGACAAAGTCCTGGCTAAGTAAATACTCCTGTTTATTTAGCTTGTCTCTCAGGCTTTGTAACACGAGCACAATGGCAGTCTTTTACGAACGAAAATACATCAATGCATGTTCTATAATATGCGTCTGAGTTCAGCAAAAATTTACTTCAGCTGAAGTGTTTGCCTGGAAATTTCGAATACAATGTATGTAAGTAAAACATGCTATATGTTTTTTTTTCTACAAAACACACCATTCGTTTTTGGGGGCCTTTTTATTCCTAGTGAATGTGAATGTTTAATTTTATTTTTTTTAAACATTTAGACATTTTGCTTAATAGACTGAAAACATAAAAAAACCACAAACACACATTTGAGCTCATTTCAGACATAAACAGAAATGGGTCAAACACTCAGGACACACAATACGGCGCGCCATGCATTTCGTGAATAGCGCCATCGCTATTCACTTACAGAAATTTGCACTAATGTGAAAACCACATAGACATTTAAACACATATTTAACCCACAAATCAATACTCAGGACAGAAACAAAGGACAGCCCACAGACTGTACTTGAACCAAACCATTTGCAAATACTAGTTGTAAGTCATATTTACAAGAAACGCTTCTCAATAGTGTTCCAAAAGACTGCAAAAACAGCCCAACAGACTGATGTAAGTCCAAGAAGCGAAAATACACTCAATTCACTAGCTTTGGCTAGCAGAACACCAAACAAAATCGTTCTGCATATCTTCATTCATGAAATTGCGCAGAACAAAGGATCCTTGTTTTGTATTATGTCATATTTTAATTCCCTGGGGATACAAAATCACCAAGGAAGAAATATGTTTTTAAATCTAAACCTATTTAGATATTCGTTCCAGGGGAGCCGGCTAATTTACTTCACGTCACACTATGGTACCTTTCAAAAAAGCAACACATTCTTCAATATGAGCTTGAAAACAGGCATGCCAAAAATACTGCAGAATATGCAAGTATTATAATCAAAGTAGTGCTTAATGTACTTTTCGTACGTGCACCGTTCAACAAAACCAAATAGAGAAAAATCTCCTTATTACCTGCCTACACAAATTGCAATTTGCATATCCAAAATCCAAAACATATCTAAAGTTGGCCAACACAAATTCCAAAATTCCAAAGCTACAGTCCTAAATTTGCTAAGACCAGGCATCTTATAGCTCACTAATCTAGCTTCAAACTTCAAGGGGTTATCAAAAACGATATATTCGCAGATATACAAGCCCCACGGCTTTGGTAATTGCAATAACCAAATCAAAACCAAGAAACCAAACAAAATCGTGGGAGCGACCCACTTGTACTTCTTACTCCTACCAATCAAAAGGTTATCCAAATTCTAACTGTCAAGTTCTACATCACCTAACGGTCTTTTTTAGAATACTCATGCCAAAAAGGTTCTCAGTCAGGAGTGACATCATGTGGAGGATCAAAATCAGGAAGATCAGAAATATACTGGGCTGCAGAAACAAAGAATCTCCAGAATCCCTGTGCACAGAGTACCTTCTTAGTAGAATCCTGTTCTGTCCTCCTCAGTAGATTTCAGTCTTCTGACAAGATCACTCCCACAGATAGTCACTTCACTGATGAAGCCCACGTTGGCCGCGCCAATTGAAGAAACCTGAAAATCTTCATTCTCAGGGGTCTCACTAATAGAATAAAGAACTTGGCACAGAAGCTGAAAAATGAAAAGATATCTTTATTAAACTTAAATAAGTGAGGCTACGTCACCCAGAAGCCTTAGCAAATGAATGAGGCAGTCTGAGGAATACAGAAAACAGAGGCCTTATATATGCTTAGGGTTACAAAACTCAGCATAAAAGTAAGGGGCAGCCCTATCTTTTGCAAACATGCAAAATGCCTAACATGGACATGCAAGATCTGCCAAACATTAGCCAATAGGAAAACATTCAAAACAAGGCATCATGTAACCAGAACATCCCCCTTGAGTCGTGTCTTTGCCCGATCCCATAAGTCAATCAATGACAGCACCTATAGGTCAATCAGTAATGGCAGAACATGTTTGCGTGCTTCAAAGGGGAGGTTTGTGGAATAGGAAAACACAGGGAGAGAATAGCGAAGGCCAAAAGATAAGATACAGCACTAAAAGAATACTAAAGGCTAACAGATAGTTGATACAGGGATTAGGTGGTCCAGACAAGAATTAGTTTAGGCCAGCTCGTGTCTGAGATGAGTTTCAAGACAAGGACAGAGGGGGTTTTCAACACATTGCAGTCCAAAAGGGCAGAGACACTTCGTGAATAATGCAGCCTGTGTAAAGGCAACACAAAATGGAGTTTGAATGTAAAATGGAGTCAAAATTAAACAACCTCACATCTCACACCAAGCATCCACCCATCTCCAAACCAGCATCCACCTAACGCCAACCCAGCATCCATCCATCTCCAACCCATCATCCATCCATCCCCAACCCAGCATCCACCCATCTCCAACCCAACATCTATCCATCCCCAACCCAGCTTCCACCCATCTTCAAACCAGCATCCATCCATCCCCAACCGATCATCCATCCATTCCCATCCCAGCATCCACCCATCTCCAACCCAGCATCCATCCAGCCCCAACCCATCATCCATCCATCCCCAACACAGCATCCACCCATCTCCAACCCTACATCCATCCATCCCCAGCCCAGCACAAATCCATCCATCCCCAGACCAGCATCCATCCATCTCCAACCCAGCATCCATTCCATCACCAACCCAGCATCCACCCAACTCCAACCCAGCATCCATTCATCCCCAACCCAGCATCCACCCAACATCCATCCATCCATCCCCAACCCAGCACCCATCCATCTCCAACCCAGCATCCATCCCCAACCCAGCATCCATCCATCCATCCATCTCCAAAGCAGCATTCATCCATCTCAAACCCAGCATTCATCCATCTACAACCCAGCATCCATCCATCCACCCCTCACACATCCATCCATTTCCATCTCCAACCCAGCATCCACCCATCTCGAACCAAGCATTCATCCATCTCTAACCCAGCATCCATCCATCTTCAATCCAGCATCCATCCATCTTCATCCCAGCATCCATCCATCCACAACCCAGCATCCATCCATCCATCCCTAACTCAGCATCCATCCATCTCTTGGAGCCACCACCAGCCCCTCACATGACCTCAGCCAGCCAATCCACAGACAATGCACTCAGGAAGGTTGAACAAGAGAATGGCTACTTTCTAAAAGGGCCATTCTTGAACATAGAATTTAAAAACCATCTGTCCTAAAAGATAGGTTATTAAATTCTGAGCTCAGGGATACCAGACTTGAATTTTCTATCATGCTCCTATGGGAAGATAGGCAGGTACCCATGGGACACAGCCTTCCCCATTAAGTCCTATGGGCAAGCTAGCCTTACAATAGTGAAAACCCAATTTGGCAGTATTTCACTACTAGAACATGCCTTCCTCATAAGTTCACCTATACTGCACCCTGCCCAGGGGGGTACCTTGGGCCTTCCATATTGGTGACCAAAGTATAAGGAAAGGGAAAGGAAGGAAAGGCCTCACCAGGCCAACATGGCAGATGTCAAACTGCCCAAAGGCCACACCGGGGCAGGCCTGAGACACCAGTTTAGGGCTACTCAGGTGGGTGGTGCAATCAGCGCTGCAGGCCCACTCGTAGCATTTGGATTACCAGCCCTGGCACACAGTGACATTTACTAGGGACCTACTGGTAAAGAAAATATGTCAATTAGGTATAGCCAATTACTGTAGCAATATTAACCAGGGAGCACTTGCACTTTGGCACTGATCATCAGTGGCAAAGTGCCCAAAACATCTAAACCAGCAAAACATAATCCAGCACGAAGTCAACAACATGGGAGGCAGAGATCAAAAAGTCAGGGAGAACTACGCCAAGGATGCCAGGTCTAACAGGGACTTATACGAAGACGGAACTATGCTCCTGTTTGAGTGGCTACAAGACAGGTTTGAAATGGAGCAGGGAGATTGCCTCCTTCATAGATCACTAATGGCGGCGATTCGCACTCATTGGAAGACAGGACAGAGCGAATCTCCCACTTCTAGGGCATTGCAGTATGCAGTGAATGCGGCGGTCACCTTTAAAGCGGTTACTTGCTTATACAAACGCACTGTACTGTGATAAAAAGTATCATGCTTAATGTTCTTCACGCCAACAGGGTAGGGTGGGATAAGGGGGACTTGGGGGGTGGAGTGGATTGTGCTAATAAATGTTTGGGCAGTTGTGATTCATGATTCTAAAAATGGATAAAAGAAATGGAGCCAAAGATGGACGTCGAAATGTAGTTACTGTTTGATTTACGATCTGCATTGTAAGATATGTCAATCCAGAGAAAATAGGAAATGTTAATTTTATTTGACAGTGTATAATTGGCCGCAGGGATAGGAAGTTTGTTTGTGATGAAAAATCAATAAAATATGTTAATTTTTTTTAATGGACTGCTATGTCCGGGCTGTGCGAGAATGAGGTGCATGCTTACTCACTGTCCATTGGTTCTATTTAACAGCTTGAAAGCATAAAGGCAAGAAAGTTCAACATTATTTCAAAATCAGTTCAAGAGACGACTCAATGTATTACAAAGCCATAAGTAACTGAACATAAACACACTTCAATTTGATAGTGTAGAAAAACATTGGAATCAGCAAAAAAAAACAATGTGCACACCCAGCTCAATCTATGCAGCCGAACAAGGACAATTAGTTTAATAAATAGATTGGTAATTACTATGATGTGGGTGGAAAACAGAAGTAGATAGGCACTTTATTTCCTGAAAATGGCCTTAGAGGAAGGAGAGCTGGGAGAGGCGTACCCAAGATGGCTGCCTGAGCAGAGCACGACGGCGCGGCGGAAGGACTGAGGAAAGTCCTCGGTGTGGCTGGCGGGGCTGACTCGGGGGCCTACTTTGGGACTGGGGGTGGCTGAGGACGTCCAGTGGAAACGATCCGCTCATGTGGACCTGTCTGAGTGGGCTCACAGCAGAGGTGCCGGCTCAGAGTCAGATCCCTCGCCCGGACGTGAACGCTGCCCTGGTGGAAGACGTCATGAGATGAGACGGCAGTTCCACACCGCGTGGTGTGGAACTGCAGCTGGGCTTAGCAGTGGGTGGCGCTGAGCCCGGCATCGCCCTGGGGGGCCATAGAAATTCCAGGGCTGTGACTGGCTCCACTGGGTTGGCCCTGAAGGTGTCTGGGCAAGTGGAGGAATTCTGGTGATGCCACTGACGAGCAGCAAGTCTGCAGGAGAGAGAGTGATGGCCACGAGGATTCACTCCCACTCTGGACCTGCTGGTAGACCCCTTGGACTGCTGGTAGACCCCCGGGAGTCCCACCGATTCGCAGAACCACCACCGGAGGAAGATCATTCTCCTACCTGGCTGCCAAGACTTGGAACTCCCTCCCCGCCAACCTACGACTGACCCAGGACCATCTCACCTTCAGGAAACACCTCAAGACCTGGCTATTCGAGCAGTAGCAGCACCCAACCCTTCCCTTCAGCGCCTTGAGACCCTCATGGGTGAGTAGTGCGCTCTATAAATGTATTGATTGATTGATTGATTGATTGGTTTAAACTCGTGCATGTTTTGCACTGTTCTCTATTGACACTTGTGCACGTTTGATGTTTCCCTTGCGGGAGCACCATCTTTTTTCAATTATCTCGCTCGCGCTTGTGCTGCAAGGTAGGTAGCCCTACATGGGCCCATGGCCTGTAAACTAAGGGCCACTAGTGGGCTGCAGCACTGAATGAATGAATTCTTTATTTGTGTGGTTACTTTAAACATTACAAAAATACAGTTTATGTAAAAACAGTATAAAGTCTAAAAAATCTTTAAAAAGCAAGTGTATACGATACAGTGTTAAGATTCTCTTTACTTATTTGGGTACAAACAGCCAAATGTTGATCAGTCTTTTATATAAAATCAGTCTTTTGTATTAAATCAGTCTATTTTAAGAAGGGGGGCGAACAGCAGTGCCTGCCTAGCAGCATAGGGCGAAGTGCCCATCAGTTTTAGGCGAGTGAGGTGGACACATTTGCCAAAGTTGGCCATGTGCTTCACTGTGTCCAACGTGTAAAGGGAAAGGACTGCCTCCTGTACAATGCGAGTGCCCAGTTGGAGCAGAATTGGTCTAAGGTAGAGTCTGCGAGCTAGACGCAGGGCCGGGCAGCAGAGTAGAATATGGCCCAAAGACTCGCGTTTGTAGTTACAAAGGCGGCACTCCTTAATGGCTAACCTTACTTTCCCAGTTGGATATAGATCTTTGAGAGCGAGGGTGTGTAGTCCCGCAGCTAGAATTCTGTTTACGGCTTCTTTCCCCACAGCCTGCGTAAGATGGAGTTTGAGGCTGGGCAATGTGTGGGGGGACTTTGAGTCTCGTGAAATCCTCTTGCTACTAAGGATTACATATCCAAGGTCCGAGACCGTAGAGGTACTTGCATTTTTATTGTTTTTTTAATACTGGAGTATTTGATTATGCTTGGGTCCCAATTCTCTGTTGCAAGTTGAAGCAGCTCTTTAGCAGAGGCGAGACAAGCGGACCAAGGATTGCCAGGTTGTTGAAAGATGTGCTTTATGACGGCTTTTATTGAGTTCTCCGGTTCCGCCATTGTTAGGTAGAAGTATTTACTCAGAGCCACCATCTCTTCCAGTTTTTGTTGGTAG
Organism: Lissotriton vulgaris; assembly: GCF_964263255.1. Lineage (NCBI taxonomy): Eukaryota > Metazoa > Chordata > Amphibia > Caudata > Salamandridae > Lissotriton > Lissotriton vulgaris. The sequence goes on from NC_141694.1 coordinate 664,462,845, forward strand.
AGGTTAAACCCTAGATGGATTAAGTTGTTCCTGGTGCAAGCTGGTAGGCGAAAAAGCTTTTTGTAGGCAGTATAGTGTATTTTTTCTAGATCATTCCCACATTTCCCTGGAAAGGCCTGTTGGGCATAATTGAGAGATGGTAGTAGTTTCGCCCTCAGTACTCTTTGAATGGCGGTTGTTGTTGGACTATCTAGGGTGTTGTGTAATTTGCAGAGAGCGTAGGTGACCCTTTTCCCTTTCTCCTGCAGTTTGTTAAGATGAATCAGTGGGCGGCCCGTTCGCTAAGCCATGCCTCTAGGTAGTTATAATGTTGTACACGGTCCAAGGTCAACGGACCCAGCCTCCACATGGCCCTTTTTTTCGGATAGTGGCCAACAATCACTATTTTAGATTTGGTTGGGTTAGCAACCAACTTGTTTTTGTCATTACAGACTGCGAGGGCTGTAAGTGCTTTTTGTAATCCAATTTCGGTATGATCCAAAAGAACCAGGTCGTCTGCGTATTGCATCAGTTGCATCTTTGTGTGCTGGGGGTGGCTAAAGTGGCTCCATACAGGGCTTGACCCATGTCACCTGTATATAAATTGAATAGCATCGGGGCCAGGACGCAGCCCTGTTTTAGCCCCAAATCTGTGGAGATTTTCTCTGTGGCAAGGGGTTCCCGCAGTCTTCACCGCGCCGTGAGGGAAACGGCTAGAGAGACCCGGGCTGCAAACCACAACTTCCAGCAGCCACGGGACACTAGGCGCACCCGTGAGGTCACGGTCTGCGCCCAGAGGAGGTTGAAATTTGCCGAGCATGCCCCGCACCGCGGGACGCGCACGGGCAAAGCCCGTGCCAAAGTCGGGCCCGTCTAAGCCCGTCACAGCCAGGAGGAGGCAGGGCTGGGCCAGGGCTCTAACATCGCCACTAACATACTGGACTGCTCTGCCTCGGTGGCTATATACCACTACGGAAAGCAGGTGAGGAAAACTGGGTGTAACTGTCATCGCCTGTTAAAAGAAGCTGCAGCGGTGTCTCTAATTAGCAGGGCTATTAAGAACTGCAACTTGCCCATATTTTAAAACAGTACAAACCTGTAGAACTCATATACCCTGTGGACTGTTGATCTGGTCATATCTTATCATGTAGCTTGAGGTTGCCCCTGCTGGGATCTTGGCCCCCGAACCATGATGTCTAAAGAGAGGATCAAATTAGGCAACGCGGGAGGGAGCCTCAAAGGGACATTAGATGCTTTCTTTATTAGGGCAGAATCAGCCTTGGATCAAGAAATTCGCTCGGCCACCAAAAGACTTTCTCTGGACTCCAACATGGCGCAGAAAAGATTGTCTTTAGGGGGGCTAGCCATAGCAGAGACTCCGAAGGCTGTCACTTTAAAAAATCTGGTAAATGAGACTATTACCCAAAGCTTGCCAGGGAAAGTTGGTGCTGAGGCAGGAACAACCACGCCACTGACTGATGAATTGCTAACTGTAATTGAAATAAATGGAGGGAAGAGGGTGAGTCGGGCCAACTTACTGTGGCATCTATGTCATCATCAAGGGGGGAGGGAGAGGGGGAAGAGGGGGTGGAGATGGTCGAAGAATTACCCGTAGAAACTGCAGAGATGTTAACACGGTCTAAAAGGGCGCACTTAGATCAACACATGACTGGCAGAGATGTCACACATGCAAGTGTCCCGATAGCCTCAGCTAAGAGTTCACGAGGGGGAGGACGAGGGGGGGGGGTGTAACAAGGATCCCAGAAATGTGAATACGAAAGAACCACCAAAGGAGGATAGGTCCAAAGGGACCCCAGAGGACACAGGCTTCTCGCAGTGCACTAAATGTAGAGGGATGGATCAGGGCAAGGAGGAGGACTCACCATTATGGCTAAGGCTGGAATCATTAATTACCAATCAATTAGCACCTCTCTATACTAAAATCACTGCTCTTGAAGAAAACATGACCAAACTGGTAGAACAGTGGACGGGTATATCCACATTAGTTACTCCCCGACCCTCAGTAGTTGAGGATGTGGACACCCGACGTAGTGAAACTATGGGAGGAGTACTACAGGGGGGCCCCCCACAAAGAGAAAGGAATAGCATCCATGCAGGTAGTGCACAAGCAGACCTCCCAGGGACTGGCAGAATTGAAGAAACCAGGAGGAAGGAGAGCACACTGACCACTAGTAAGGACCGGCATAGGATGCAACAACAAAGTAGGCCAACAGGAAAATGGGAGCAGGGGTCAGGGGGGACGGGAGTGGTGCAACAGTAGCGAATGAGCCAGAAGGGAGTAGGTTTGTCATGGGCACGAGGAATCTGCCGCTTATGGATCTTCTTCTGGAAGCGAGCCCATACACAATAGTACTGACAGGGGTTCCTGCCTCTACTGAAACCTGCGAAGAAACTCCCCAAATGTTAAGCAATAAGGCAGCCCATTAGTTAAATAAAAATGCATATTTTAAACTTGAGCACTATAGGCAGATACTCATGACAAGAAGGGTGTCCTGGATAGGCCGCAGCAGAAAATGCTTTGAAGGAGATACAGTGATCATAAACCTTAGATCACCAGGGCTGGTACTGGACCTTCTTGCCTACTCCCGGGGTAGACGAAGGGGGGAAAATTACTCATCTATCCAAATGCTTCCGCTGGGTTTCTTTTATAGGGACCCTAGGACAAGTTCCAGAAGAGAGGCAGACAGGCAATTGCTTAGTGGAGCGACCGAAATGGGGCCCTTGTATTTTACAAATAACCATTATGCTCCTCTGGCAAATAGCCAGAGCTTGGAAGACACTGACTGACATGAACGGAGCCCTCGCCACGGCAATGCCCCCTCCAAAGTGATTGTTCCAATCAGACACTCAAGTGGAGGACTCCAAGTAATTCCAGAAAGCACACTAATATCCGTCCCCATGGAAAGTGACTTGGTTAGCTGTCATAAAGAGGACAAAGGCCAGACAGTAGGAACCAACTTGCCTATCATTGTTGGTCAGTCACTGCCGAGTATAAGTTCCATGAGCCAATGCACCATCAAGGTCTTATCATGGAACAAGCGGGGCTCTCAGCTAAACTAAAAAACAATGAATGGGTGGCTTACATAAAAAAGTTCCAGGTCATATGCCTACACGAGACATGGGAATGGAACAGAGACCAGTTAACACTTGAAGGCTTTAAGATGTTTTTTGTCCCGGCAAGAAAGGTGCAGTCAGGTAGAGCCAAGGGTGGGCTGATGACTTATGTGGATCTAAAACTGAAAGGAACATGGGAAAACCTGTGCTGGAACTCTGAAGTACTTCAAGGGCTAAAATTGCGTATGAGGGGCCAGAACATATTATTTGTATACTTTTATAATGCCATAGTTTCAAGGTCCCCACTTATTAATTTCAAAGAATTGGGAAGCAGGCTGGAGGGAGAGATCGATCCAGACTGACGCAAGTTCGAATGGGTGCTTGCAGGTGATTTTAACTGACACCTTTGCCCAATTGTGAAAAACATACGGGGTGTCTGGTACCCCTGTTCACTTGAAGAGCGCCCCCATCTAGAGCACACACCCAGAGGATAAGGAGCTCAACACGGTGCTGGAAAGGTATGATCTCCAACATACTATGGATTTGATTAACGGAGACGATGTAGTGCAGATAAACCCAACTTTTAAAGGAAGAGGTTGTGGCTCAGTCATTGATTTTATTTTTGTATCCCATATAATGAAACAGGAGTTATTGGGGTTCGAAATACAAGCTAGCGCATTTAGTGACCACAATCCCCTAGTTATTACTCTGAGGGATCCAAATACTATTAATACTCACAATAAAAGAGGGCCGAAAGGGGAGCTAATGGCATCAGATCAGGGTAGAAGGCTAAGATGGTCTAAAATTGATGTTGATGCCTTCTACGAAGTATTAATGGCAGATAAAGATCATCATATATGGCGGTGCCGGAATCTCGAAGTGACAGGGGTTGAGCTGGTCAAGGCCTATGAAGGTGCAACACTGCATATCGATAGACTCCTTAGGGCCAAGGCCGAAAAAAAGAACCAAGGGAACAGGGTTGGTTCGATCAGGCCTGTTCCAAGGCTCTGAGAGACCTGAAAATGGCTTTGAAAACCTGTCCCAGGGATAAAATTAGGGTGAAGGAGTGTCGGTGTTTATACAAAGATGCGGTTAAGCGTCGTAAATCGTTGCTGCAAAAGCAGGTGTGGGAGAACCTGAGGGAAGCAGTAGATACTAAAAACATGACAGCATTTTGGAAGATCATAAATGACTCCTGCTTCCAAGACAGCGACAAACCCAAGATTGTAAACCGTTTTTTGCCTGAGACTTGGTACGAACACTTTAATGGTTTATATAACCTTAGTACTTATGAGGATTGTCTTGTGACCAATGAAGGGTCAGGAAGGGGTGGATCCACAATTTTCTCTCTAAATGAGATTAAGGTTGGCATAGAAGGATTGACTAGAAACAAAGCCCCGGGTCCAGACGGTGTCCCTCCGGATTTGTTCCTAGCATATGTAGAGTTGTGGGCCCCCATTCTGACTAGGGTTATAAACGCTGCGGTTTGCACGGGCATGCCCGAATCTTGGTCAACAGCTACAATCGTGCCAATTTTTTAAAAAGGCAACAGGGAGAGTCCGTCCAGTTACCGGCCCATCTCCCTGATAGACGTGTCCGTGAAAGTTCTTGGCAGGGTCATACTTAACCGTCTATTAGACTGGGCAGAAGAACATAACATCATCACGGACACGCAGTATGGTTTTAGTGCCGGCCGTTCCACAACGGACCAATTCCTCAACCTGTATCTCCTGACTGCCAAGTACACGTTAGCGAGTCAAGGAACTGTGTACTTGGCGTTCATGGACCTCACAGCCGCATTCGATCGGGTTAATAGGAACAAACTGTGGGAACTTATGGAGGGATTGGGAGCGGATCAGGGATTAGTTAACATTCTGAGATCCCTACATAGGAATACCCACACCCAGGTTAGGTACAATTAGGAGGGTAGTCTGACAGAAAGGTCCCTCCAGCACGAGGGGAGTTAGACAGGGATGTATCCTGGCACCCTTCCTATTCACCATCAATAATAACGGGTTAGAGAAAGTACTGGCTGGGCTAGGAGTGGACTCGCCCAAGATAGGTCACAGGGGGTTCAGGTTCTGCTGTATGCAGATGACGCGGTACTCTTGGCCCGAATCCCGAGCGGCCTACAAACACTGTTAGATGGCTTTATCCATTTCATGGAGAGCCTGGATTTGTCAGCAAACCTAGCCAAATCCTATATAATGTAAGTAGGAAAGGCGCCCCCAAAGAAATATATATACACGATTGGGGCACACTGGATTGAAAAAGTTCAGTCCTTTTCATACCTAGGGATATTGGTCGACTCCAGGCTCAACTTTAAACCATTGATGAAGGATAAATGCTGTACACTAACCAGAAGCATGGGGGGCGATTATGAATCACGCATACATGCTGGGTCGTTGGGCTCCTGACCAGATCCTGCTTCTATACAACTCAATATGTTCCGCCACGGTACTCTATGGCAGTGAGGTCTGGGGCTTTGTGGATGCAAAGCGACTTCACACTGAAGAGAATAAACTCTTAAGACTTCTGAAAGTCCCACAAAGCATCCCGGGCTTCACTGTACATGAGGAGTTGGGCGCTGCTTATATTGAGGACAGGATAAAACTAAAACCGGTCAGTTGTTGGATTAAGATATGGACAAACCCAGAGGCCACCTTGACAAGAGACATCATTCAGGACTGCCTGGTAGGGGATAAGGGGATGAATATCCCATGGCTTAAACATGTTAGAGATTCTCTCAAGGCCACGGGTCATCTGGATCTTTTCATTCACCCCACGAAAATATTGACAAAAGATAAGAATATTGTTAAGGGGGAGTTTTTGAATTTACTGGGCTCCAGAAGGGAAGATGCAGAGATAATAAAACCCACAGTGAGAAGGCACATCTTGACGAAATCTTGCCTGGGCATCGAACCTTACCTGTATCTTACCCACAGTGCCCAGGACAGGTTCCTTAAGACGCGCTTTAGGCTGGATTTTATACATCACAGTCTAGCGGTGCCTGCTGGTTTTACTAAAACGGTGGAGGAGAAGGGTCCCTTCGGCTGCTATCATAGATCTCCGCAGGATACCCTTCACTTCGTGCTGTTATGTCCGTATTACACGTTCCCAAGGAAACACTTTTTAAAAAGAGTTTTAAAAAAGGTTGGTTTTAGACAGGCCAAGGTGGCTCTACTCTACCTGAAACTCTCTGTGGATATTTTAACATTGTACAGTATGGTAGAGTAGCAATGCGTCTTAGGAACGCCAGAGGGGATACGTGACCTGTGTATTACAAACTTCCTTGGAGGGCCCTAGGGATTCAGGGACTTCAGAGGATACGAGGGTCTTGTTCTTCTGTAATTATCTGAAGTATATGTATTATGTGGTTGCTCTTTTGCACTATAGGCCCCAATGCTGTTTACATATTGCACCCACACTTTATATTACCTTTTGCGGTCTACATATTGCATATGCACTTTATTGAATTTAATTCACTGTTAACGTTAGGCCCCGCGTTTTATATGAATTGCACATGCACTTTAAGTAATTTGCACAATTTCAGACTTGCTCTCTGATCAATTTGGGTAGATTGGGGGGACAGTCGAGTCTTTATGTACTATAAGACTGTTTTAATTAGATTAACCGGCTGCTTTTTATATTGTAAATGACTGTTCCTTTTATCAAATGGCTTGTACTGTATTTCATTTGTGTTTTTATGGCCGCTCAGGCCGAAATAAAGACCCTTTGAATTTAATTTGAGTACCATTGAACAGAGGATCTTTGACCATTCAATAGCACAACCAAACTCTGGGAGTTGTACTTGCACTCTACTAATATGGGTGCTATGTTTGTAGGTAATAAAAATGAAAACTCTCAGAAATGTCCATCTACAAACAGTGGTGCTGTGTTCCGCTAAACAGGCAGAGCACAACAAAAGACACCTTCACAGGGACAGCACGGCTATACAAATATCCAATTCACCACTGGCCTGAAACCCCCATTGTATGGCCATTCAGTCTATAATAACTGCTGACTGGCACTACTGGCGGATTCAGCAGCTATGACCTGCCTGCTGGAAGCAGGCATGGTGACCAGCTGACAACCTGCACCCCTGCATTTAATTTGGCCTCATTTTTGACATTGTGGAGTGGGTCAGGACGGGGCGTGGCTTGAACGCCGGAGGGAATGGCGGCGTGAGCCCGGAGCTCCGCGCCTAATCCCCCAATACATCCTGAAATTCAAAGTGGTGACCCGCACAAACCCGATCATCTGCGAGCTGCTGGTGCAGAGAAACCCAGGCGGGACCCGGACGACTGAGGAAACCCCCTGTGCAGAGTCGCACCACCTCGCCTGCGGAATCTCCGTAGACTGTGAGCGAAGGCGGCCCCAAGATGGCGGACCCGAGTGCGACCGGAGCTCGCTAAAGATTCCCCCAGCGCGTTAGGGAGTAACGAAGAAGAGCCCTTGCGGGAGTCCTGAGGGGGCGAAGACAACGCGATCGGCAAAGGGAGCGGAGAAAGGTAGCGGTCGGAGTCGGGCACACTGGTACCCGCCCCAACGATCATCAGCCATAACCAGGGGGACAGAAAATGAAAACTCTCAGAAATGTCCATCTACAAACAGTGGTGCTGTGTTCCGCTAAACAGGCAGAGCACAACAAAAGACAGGACCACAGGGACAGCACGGCTATACAAATATCCAATTCACCACTGGCCTGAAACCCCCATTGTATGGCCATGCAGTCTATAATAACTGCTGACTGGCACTACTGGCGGACTCAGCAGCTATGACCTGCCTGCTGGAAGCAGGCATAGTGACCAGCTGACATCCTGCACCCCTGCATTTAATTTGGCCTTATTTCTGACATTGTGGAGTGGGTCAGGACGGGGCGTGGCTTGAACGCCGGAGGGAATGGCGGCGTGAGCCCGGAGCTCCGCGCCTAATCCCCCAATACATCCTGAAATTCAAAGTGGTGACCCGCACGAACCCGATCATCTGTGAGCTGCTGCTGCAGAGAAACCCAGGCGGCACCCGGACGACTGGGGAAACCCCCTGTGCAGAGTCGCACCACCTCGCCTGCGGAATCTCCGTAGACTGTGAGCGAAGGCGGCCCCAAGATGGCGGACCCGAGCGCGACCGGAGCTCGCTAAAGATTCCCGCAGTGCGTTAGGGAGTAACGAAGAAGAGCCCTCGCTGGAGTCCTGAGGCGGCGAAGACAACGCGATCGGCAAAGGGAGCGGAGGAAGGTAGCGGTCGGGCACACTGGTACCCGCCCCCACGATCATCAGCCATAACCAGGGGGACGAAAGATGGCGGCCGAGAACAGCGCCGCGAGCGAGGAGGAACTTAGGAGAGGCTGATGCAACACTGTGGGCCCTGACTCCCCGGGCGGCGAGAACCCAGACCACCGGCGGCATGCAAGGACGGCAGACGGGAGCGGCCGACACGGGGAGATACAGACCCAGCAAAGCCGGTGAGAGCGCGAGTGAAACGGCGCAACGAGGCTCCAGAAGACAGCTAGCGAGCGGGGCCCTGAGGAGACCACGGTGGCGCAAAAGTCAGACAAGGCGAGCGGAACAACCGCAAACCCACAATGTCACAAACAGAGGAGGAGAGAAGAGCAGCACTACAGGCAGTGGTAGCCTTATCCGGAACAAGCACAGCCACGTCACAACAAGGTACAGACTCAGAAGGTCACATTACGGGCTCAGAAACTGACCTGTCGGAGATCAACAGCACCAAGGGCCCAATAGTAACGCCTCAGACATCGGAAGAAATAATAGAGGCCTGACTCGAGCACGCAAGGAGAAGGACACATATGGTAAATGGGGACGGCTTTAACTACAAGTACAAATAACCATCGCTAAACGTAATGGGTCACCACAGCTGTTTATGGGTGGGATCCCATGGGCGGGGTAGCGGGGTTGGCATAGCCGCCCTTCGGATTAGAGCCACACCTTGTTGGCCCTTAAGGCTCTCACAGAGACGACTGTGAACTAAAGGGAAGTTTAACGGTTTAATTGAGTTTGGATGGGAACTAATGGAACAATATTGGGACCTGTCCTGGGGGGGGAGGTGGGGGGGGGTACAGAGAAAGTTGGAAATGTTTCTTCCGAGACTCTAATTGTTTTTGGTTTTGTTGTGGGGGGGACGAGAGCAAAGTCGAAGAATTGTTATGGGGACACCACCACTTATGCAGGGGCAAGGAAATATGGCACCAGACATCAGGTTGCAAGGGATAATGGATAACAAGGGGGCAGTGAAATGCATGACCTGGAATGTGAGAGGGTTGCACACGATGGCAAGACGGCACAAGATCCACAACTATCTGAACTGCAGGGGGATCCAGATTGCATTGCTTCAAGAAACACACTTGACGGAGCAGGAAGGGATAGCATTACAGCGTAGATGGAGGGGGCAGCTGTTTAACACAACGTACTCCGCATTCGCCAGGGGGCACTGATATGGATTAAGGCGGGCACTCCTTTCCAATTGACTAGACAGATCATAGATCCAGAGGGTAGGTATGTAGCAATAGAGGGTAAATTGAGAGGGAGAGATATAGTCTTATGTAGTGTATACGCACCAAACATTGACCAGCTGTCCTTTCTAACCCGACTCTCTTGAGTGCTGGCACACTGCCTGGCGGGCCCTGTAATGATAGGCGGGGACTTTAATTCAGTGGAGGATGTCACACTAGAAAGATCTCACCCCCCACTTAGAGAATCTCCAGTACGCCGACTAGCAAAAGGTAGGTTAGAGTGGCAGGAGAGATGGGAATTGAAAGATGCTTGGAGAACACAACACCCTGCCGAAAGGGATTACTCATTCTACTCTAGCCTACATGATCTACATGTCCGACTGGATGCGGTGCTGTGCTGTGCTCGCCGTCAGTACTAACGACGGTCACAAAAGCGGAATATCTCGCCAAAACGACGTCAGACCATAATCCCTTGATGATCACGTTGGACTGGATGACCGAGGTCTCAAATATCCCAACGTGTAGACTGAGGCCGGAGACGCTAGATGATCCAATGTTGCAAGCAGCGTTACAGACAGGGATAACACAATACTTTGATGAAAATGATGGCACCACGACATCCAGAGCGATGGAATGGAACGCCTTCAAGGTAGTCTTTCAGGGCCAGTGTATCGGTAAATACGCAGGAGTGCGAAGAGTGCTGGTGGCAGACCTAGATAAAGCGGAAGGCCAAGTCCGCAAAGTGGAGAGGGAACGCCCGGGCCATCTGAAGCTCCAAGAGGCGATGAGTGCGGCTAGAGAGGCAGTAGCGGTGGAAGTGGAGCGACTCCGTAGTTTTGACTATAAGGCCTATACAATGAGGTCAGACTCAGAAGGCGATAAAGCTGGGACGCTGCTTGCGTGGTTGGCTAACCCCACTAAGCGTGGCTCTCCGATCCAATCTCTGAAAGATGAGATGGATCGGGTGCTATATACCCAGACAGAAATTCTCAATAGATTTTAGGGCTACTATGAAACGTTCTACAAGAGTGCACTGGAAGGGCAGAAGGAGGACATTGACGCTTTCCTCAAGGGGCTGCAACTCCCGCAATTAGATCACGAACAAGCAGAAGACTTGGGTAGAGACATTGAGCTGAGTGAAATTAGAGGGGCCATACAAAGGATTGCCCGCAACAAAACGCCGGGCACGGACGGATTGCCGATCAAATTCTATAGTAAATACCTAGACCTACTAGCTCCCCGACTCCAAGTGATATATAATGAGGCTGAACGGTGGGCCACCTGCCTCAATCCATGCGAGAGGCCCTGGTGATTCCACTATTGAAACCAGGAAGGGAGAGCAACAATGCGGCCTCTTATTGGCCATTATCTATGCTTACCACGGACTATAAAATTCTGAGTAGTATACTAGCTGCCAGGTTGTTACAGAACATGACTGGCCTGATCCACAAAGACCAGTCAGGATTTACCCCTACACGCAACACAACCACAAACATCAGAAGGCTCATAAGACTGCTAGATTATGCTCACCCAGAGGAACAGGCGCCCATGATCCTATTCATAGATATAGAGAAAGCATTCGATAGCCTAGAATGGAAATACCTGTACGAGGTTATGGAACGCTTTGGGCTAGGGGATGGCTATATCCAATGGACCAAAATACTATACACATCTGCGGTGGCCAGAGTACAGGTGGGGCCCCTCGTTTCACAACAATACCCGGTGGAACGGGGAACACGACAGGGCTGTTCCTTATCCCCCCTGCTATTCGCCTTAGCGATGGAACCATTCGCAGCTGAAGTCCGGACGGGGAAACACTATAGGGGGATGGATTGTAGGGGAGAAAGACATTTTATCTCCTTATACGCAGACGATCTTCTACTGTTCCTTGAGGACGCAGAAGAGGCGCTGAAAGGCGCAGAGAGGCTTCTAGAGCGCTTCGGGAAGATATCGGGCCTAAAGGTCAACTGGTCTAAGACGTGTCTATTCCCTGTGCGGAAAGGAAGAACACGGCCTCTCCAATGTCGTTCGCTAACCTGGGAAACCACATGCCTGAAATACCTAGGGGTTTATATATACCACACGGCGACGGATATGCTAGATGGCAACATAGGACGCTGTATGCGAGCATTGAAAGGAAGTATGGCCTTTTGGGCCACTTTACCGCTCTTGAAGACTGGCCACATCTCACTATTGAAAATGATTGTGCTCCTGCGCCTTCTGTATTATTTCCGCACGCTCCCCGCGTGGATTCCCAGCCATATTTTCCGAAGCTTCAAATCGCAATTGACATCTTTCTTGTGCGGTTCGGGCAGATGCAGGGTTGCGCTCAACACTCTTCACCGCCCGAAGGATGAGGGTGGATTAGCAGTGCCGGACTTCGAACTATACTACCTTGCGGCCCAACTGCAGCTCTACACGCAGGAGGTGGCAAGAGTGTACCGAGGACCGGAACAAGAGAGGCAGGGAGGTACGCCGAGACATGTCCTCGCTTATATTGCCTTGCAACAGAGATTGGCCCAGAGCGATTTAACTCTTGAAGAACAGACGTTCAGGCTCTGCGGGAACTGATCCCAACGTCGGGCGGGGTTAAACACCCCTATGCGCCTGAGGTCCCTCTGGGGATGATTACGGCGCTCCCGCATGGGGGAGATTGGTCGCAGTTGCAGACCTGGGAGGAGGCGGGTCTGCAGGTCCTGGGAGACCTATATGAGGATGGTGCACCAATACCATATCAAACCTTACAGGAAAGATTTGATCTTCCACGGGGTGGCTATCTGTTGCATGGAGCGGTGGTCAGAGCCATGCAGGCACATTGGAGAGGGGGGCTATCGGAACCAACAACGAACATGGCCTGCCAATACGTTATGATGGCAGCGGGGACATATAAAGCAGTAACATGCCTGTACTCCAGGATGTTAAGAGTAAACTTACCACCCCTAGCTGCGCTGAAAGCCAAATGGGAAGCTGACTTGAATAAAGAGATCCCCGAGATAGCTTGGGCACAAATAATGCGGCGGGCACAAAAGAGCACCAGAAACGCACACTTCCAGCAAATACACTTCTATATCCTGCACCGGGCAGACTTGACACCTGGGAAAATCAGAAAATATTTTGGAGTGGCAGAGGCGGCATGCCCTAGATGTACTACAGAGGGGGTGGAAATGGAACACATTTGGGATTACTGGCGGGCAATAGGCAACACATTAAATGAAGTGACTGAGAGGGGTCTGCAATTTGACATAGCTGTCAGTATACTACATTGGATCCCACATGCTCCCAAACATAAAATTACTAGCAAATTTATTGATATGGGCCTTTTCCTAGCCAAAAGAGAAATCACAAGACACTGGAAAGCGAGAATAGGCCCTACACACAAGAGATGGACAATCAAATTCTTGAAGTGGGCGGCTGCTGAAAGAACACTACGATACCAGATGGCACACCGGAAACTAGATGACAGAGCAATGGCTGCGGCAGCGGCATGGGAAACATTAGTGCAGGCGCTGCGAGATAGTACACTGCCAGACTCCGAGGAGCTAGTCCTGATAATTCCAACGGGTATAAACTGAACAGCTCTGAACATAGGTGGCGGGAGTTTTGAGGGGGGGGGTTGGTTGGGAATTTTAGGTGAAACAGAAGGGAGTTTGGGTTAAAAAACAAAAGCAGACATGTGAACTACTTGCGAAATTAATGCAACTATATTTTGAAACATTGATTAAGACGCCTTCCTTTCAACGCCGCCCGACCTCAGGGTTGTGGGCACTGAGGCTGTGTAAGAAACTGTATGACGAACGATTCGTGAGAAGGTAAAAGGCTGTAATACATGTAAAAGTTGTAATGTATGAATCATAACCCTGCAATAAAAATTATTTTACAAAAAAAATAAATTGTGAAGTGGGTCAGCTATAAAAAAAAATTGCATCCACTTAAAAGATCCCCTCTCCCAGAAACCTCTGAAGGCAACATTGGAGATGATAGATCATTGCAGGATTCCTGTATCCTAGCACCTTTTGGAGAAGGCATGTAAGGTGGCAGGACTGTACTTTTAGAAGACCAGGTGGTAGAGTGCAGAATGAGGTTAGATAAAAGAAAGAGCTGACAGGAGAAGGGTCAATTAGGGAAGAAGATGGAGGATGGACTGCAGTGGAGTCGAAGTTGAGACAAGTGTCAAAGGGAGAAGGATGGGGAGGGGACAGGCTGATGAGGCAGGGATGAGGGAAAATCAAGCGCTACTCTGGAACCCATAAAGGATTAGTGGTGATTTAGTATGGTGAAAATATGAAAGTAATTTTAGTGGTGGATATGTTGATCAGGTTATTTCGATTGAGAAGGATAGTGGAGGGATAGACAAGAGAAAAAAGGTTTGCATTTATATAAGTCTTGCTACCCCTGAAGTCTTTTTTGGCGAGTAGCACGCTACTCTGGAACCCATGCACATTTTAAATCTCTCTCTAACCCAGCTGTCTTAGACAGCTGAGTTAGAGACAACATAGGGCTCCAGTGTCCCCAGGCCGCCGAAGGAGGCCGCTCTGTCCAATCCTGGCGCTTCTTTCATGGTGCATGAGAGCAGCACCGGGAGTGGTTACTACAGTTTCCTGGGTCCCGGGTTGGAGCCTGCATGCCTGAAGAAGGCCAGAGCGAGGAGGACATCGTGCCAGGAAGGTAAATGCAATTATTTTTTTTAACTTTTATTTTTGCCCTCAGCCTGGCCCCGCCACCCTCCTTACATGCCAGCTGCCACTGAATAGATACACTACCTTAGGCCTCTAACTACTAACAAGTAGAGAGGGAAAAGGAGTAATAATGTGGAGCAGCAGTGTGCAGGTATATGTGTGCGAGGGGGTGGATTTAGAGCTCAGTGCACTGTGAACCAGTGCAGGCAGTAACAGCCTGAAGACTGACCATCTTCTCCAGAGTGTCAACAATGAGACCTTCCATGATCCTACCTAGGATATTTTCCTGTGACCACTGAGGGGGGGGTGGGGACGTAATGGCCAGAGCTGCCGACTTTGATGCTGAACCAGGTTTAAGTCTCAGCGTTGGCTCAACATCTTGTGATTCTGGGCAAATCACGTAATCTCCCTGTACGTACCAAATATGAATGTGTCCTTGTGTAAAGCAACTGGTGCATGTGTAAAGTGCTCTAATACTGCTGGGTTGAATTTGCACTATATAAAACTGCAAATAAATAAAAAGAAATAAAGAGGAACGGCCAGAGAGGATGGGACAGTGGGGCTGCTGGGAGAACAGAGACCATCAAGGTTACAAATGTTGGGTTTGAGGACCTCAAGGGCAAGAAGAAAGGTTAGCAGAAGGAGGGTCCTTGAACAAGAAAATTCAGTTGGCAGATAGTTTCACAAAAGGTGTTACTATATGATATTGTGCTCCTTGTAATGTTACAGGTTTGGGGGCATGGGCATTGAGGTAGCAGCAGCACATTGCATAGTAACACTTGCTGATTGGTGTTGGTGTTCCGTGTTGCTGTGCTGCCGACATCTTTTCAGATGTGTGTTGCATTTTGGACCATGGGAGTGTCAAGGCCAAGAATATTTGAGGACTGGAGCTCGGGGCTGCCCTGTATTCCCAAGGGTTGCAGTTTCTGCAGGCAGTGTCAGTGTGCTAACAGGGCCTGGACTTTAGCATCCTGTCCCTGGCAGCGAGAGACAGAGGCACTGACTCCCTGCTGAGACTCACTCCAAAGGGCCGGGGTGTTTAAGAATACTTCATTCACCTTTGATTGTCCTAGAAAATAGTGCACAGAATCCTACATCCTGCTAGGTCCACTGCCCCAATGTGCATTACAATGCAATGTTTAACAGTGTTACATTGCTGTCCTCAATGAGTAATATTTAATGGGATTTGAAGAGCACTCCTCCCCCCCTACAATTCAAAATATTGTATATAATATTCTCTTCTCGAGTAAACGTGTCCACGTGTTAAAGAAATGCACGTTTTAGTATGTTAGGGTTCCATATCTCACATTTACATTATGTTTTTTGTTTCTTTCCTATGGCAATGCTTTTGATGGCTTGAGTCGTGTCTGGGCACACAGCGCCAAGCAGACCCTTGGCTAGGCTCTCACTGTTCATTTCCTGGCTCGCTGCCTCGAGGTGGAAGTGGAAATTCCCCGCAGCGGCAGTGCATGGACACGCCCTCCCCTCCAGGGCAGGAAAGCCTGCTTCACCCAGAGACCGCTGCCATAATGCATGCCTGCCAAGTATCACGCATCAGGCGTGACTCTAACGCATTTCGGTGTGATGTTCCGCATCACCGCACTGAAATGCATTGTCACGCATTTTAATGCCAATGAGTCGTGTACCAGCGCTGAAGTAATTGGCCACACCAGGCTGCTAGAGCGTGCGCCTATGACCTGCGCCGGCTCAGCTGCTCCTTGCAGACTTGCCGGCCCAGTCGCTGATGTAATGAGGCTGCCAGCGCACATATCTATTCAGCTCCGCAACCGCAATTATGATAGGGACACAGCCTTTCGTTTCACTCGTGTGGTCCCTACTGTTCGCGCCGGGCCGCGCCCCTTTATTTTATAGCCGGCGTGTGACGACACACGCCGGCGCTAAACAGCGTCCTCCGAGCGCGGGTAGACTGCACCGCTACCTGGCTGGAGGACATTGCATTCCTTCCAACCTTTATGAAAACAATAAACAATTAACAACAAATGACAGTGTAGATCTGTTACCAGTTCTTAGCAGGGACCAGTCCTCGTTTCATCACACCATGAACCCTGCCAGTCGGGATGATGGTACCGGGTTGCGTCTCAGGTCGTACCCGGAGTATTCACCTCGGGAGGAGGGCAAGGATGGAGCCAGTTCTCGTGAGTCCAACCCTTCCCGAGGTCTTGGCTGGGTTCTGTCTGGCGTTCCCCACGGCTCAGGAGTACTCTGGCCGGACTCATCTGGAGTCCCTTCGAGGGTTATCCCTTGGTCACCATCCGGTTCTGATTCTTCCGGTCGCTGATGGTGTCTGGTGTCCAAATTGTCCACTGACGGGTGCTCCGGAGTTCCAGCATGTACCCGTTTGAAGAAGGAGATATTGCGGGTGATTTTTTCAGCTCCTCTTCGGGCTGTTATTAGGGTGCCAGAGCGGCGAATGACAGTCCAGGGTTGGTGCTCAAACGGAAGTCAGAACTTGCTTCCAGGGTATCGGTCTTTGGCATAGACTCTGTCTCCCCTTTGAATGTCCGACACTCTCGCTCGCCTGCTGGCACTGGCTTGGTCATTGGAATTGGTCCTCTTAGCTAATACTCTTCCGGCGTCAATCTGAGACGGAGTCCAGCTCGGGTGATGTGGGATGCTATCTCGTACTACTCGGCCCATGCTTGCCAGTCCCGGAGCTGCTTCCGTCGTGAGGTGGGGTGTCAGGCAATACTCCTGCAGGAAACTGTAGATGGCTCTTTCAAGGGGTGCTTCGTCCGCATGCAAAATGCGTATCACCTTGTTGAGGGTGCGCATAAATCTTTCTACCTCCCCGTTCGCCTGGGGCCAGCGGGGGTAACTTTCTGGTGTCGAATGCCCCATGCCTTTAGGTAGTCTGCAAAGTCTTGTCTGTGGAAAGGTGGGCCGTTGTCTGTTTTCACCACCTCGAAGATGCCGTGGGTCGCTATGGTTTTCTCGAGCTTGGTGATCACCTCCATGGCTGTCTGGTTCCCCACTATTTCGACCTCTGGATATTTTGTGTAGTGGTCAATGATCACTAGTACATATCATCCATCTGGGAGGTGACCGAAGTCTACGCTGACGCATCCCCATGGCCGCTGCAGGTTGTCCTCCGTGATGACGGGGTGGAGTCGGTCGGGCTGGCCTGACGCTTGGCACCTTGAGCACTTTCTTGACCGTGAGTTCCACCATGGGGTCCATTCCTGGGAACCACACTTTTGCCCTTTTTTAAAAAAAAATCTTTTTATTAGCAGTATAATCATGAACATAGAAATACATTTCGTCTCACGGATCAGTAGCCTGTATCTTACAGTTCACACTCTTGAAACATGGCAATACGTGTATTAAACATTTTCAATTTTCTGTTACATTCCCAACTACTTCTGTACCAACTCCCCCCACCCATCCATTCCCTCCCCGGCACTTACACTCAATCGGCACAGTTACATTTAGTACGTGGTTCTAACATTGCACATCTGTCGTACAAACAATATGCCGCCACAAACCTCTATAGGACCATGCTCAATATGAACCATACTTGTTCCTTCGCACCTGGTCTACGCTTACACTGCAGTGCATGAGGTGCCACTCAGAGTAGGGGCAGCTCCTAACAATCTGCCCAGACAATCCCTCTTCCTAATCAGCAAGAGCGGAGGAAGAAGATGCAGTGCCGCCATCACCAGCATCGAAGGCCTCCACCATAGCGTTCCAATCTAAGGACAATGGAGTCTTCCTGAGGCCCCTACGCTCCTCACACTGCAATGCCATACCCTCTGCCTTCCCCCATCGCACCACCTCTGCCCTCAAGACCTCCGGATCAGGCGGCCTAGCCGACTTCCATCTCATCGTTATGGTTCTTTTGGCGAGCAGTAGGGCTAGGTCAGCAAAATGTGTGGCTACGCTTTTTTTCCGTTCAGTAGGCCCCAATCCCAGTAAGCTATATTCCAGTGATGCATACGGCCTGGCAGGAGCCAACCGGACCAGGGCATCATGTATCGTCTGCCAATAGTATCCCAGTTTCGGGCAATCCCATAACATGTGTAGTAGTCGCCCGCCATCCGCGCCACACCTGGGGCAAGTGTCAGCTGTGTCAGGGAACATGGCGTGCAACCGATGAGGTGTGAGGTACACCCTATGTAATACCATAAGTTGGATAAATTTGAATTTCGGGTTCCTCAATACTTTCTTGGGGAATTTCAGGATACGTTCCCACTCCTTATCTCTAACAGGCCTCCCTATGTCACCTTCCCATTTTTCTAGCAAGGGTTGTAATGAGATCGCCCTCCCTGTCCTAATACCATGCGTAAGCCATTTCGTCAGGTGGCTGCCTGATCCCATTAGTTACTGCATGGTGAGCAGTGGGTTCGTGAGTGGTTCGTCTCCATTCGGCGCCCACGTCTGCGTAATGTAGCGTCGCACCCTAGCATATAGGAGGAACAGCCCTCTCAGTGTATGACGCAAGCTGCAAAAATCCTCGAAAGGCATGACACGGCCGTCCTCAAACAAATCTCCCACCTGCGTCACTCCCGCATCATGCCACACAGTGAGTACCCGATTTGACAGCGGGCCCTTCCCCATTGGAAGTCCCAAGAGGGGTATCGTGGGGGCATAAGAGGACGTCGCGTCCGTGTATTTCACTGCCTTCCTCCAGCAAGTAATCGCCAGTTTAAGCAGGGAGGGTGTCGACCTAGGAATCTCAGCTCTCGGTAACAACAGGGAGTGGATGACTCCCTTCGCTCTGGCCGCCTCTGACACGCCAATTTCGTGCAGGTTGCGTCCCGCCAACCAATAGGCCAGCCACTGCAGCTGGCATGCATAGCTATATGCCAACATATCGGTGACCCCCATACCTCCTTTTACAGTAGGAAGCTGTAGTTTAGCCAGACTAATACGACGCCTCCCCGATCCCGATATCAGTTCTGTAAGCATAGTGTTCAGCGACCTGAACATAGTCGCAGGGGCCATGAAGGGCAGATTCATGAAGTAATATAGAAGTCGGGGCAGAACTACCATCTTAGAGATGGCCACCTGGCCCGCTACCGACAGTGGCAGTGTGGTCCAGAATGTGTCTGCGATTTAAGAGCAGCTATCGCCTACCCAGGTTCCCATCAACCATATCCTTCGCCTCTCTATACTCTTGTATCCCCAGATACCGGAAGGTCGTCGTCGCCATCTGAAAAGTGTGTGGGGGAAGTGTAGCTGAGTAGTCGCCGCGGAGGCGTTGAAGCAGAACCCGTAAGACTTAGTGTCACTGATCGTGAGACCCGACAATGCCCGGAAGTTCTCAAAGATTCCGGGGATAGGATCGAGTCCGCCCCTCAGGTCACGTAGATAAAGGATAATATCGTCCGCATACGCTGACACCACATGAAACGTCTCAGCCCTCTGTATTCCCCTATGTTGTGCTAAGGTCCGAAGCTTACACAACAGCGGCTCTAGAGCCAGTATGAACAATAGGGGGGACAACGGGCAACCCTGCCTTGTGCTATTCGCTATTCCCAGTTGTGCCAATATGCACCTATTTGTGCGAACCCGAGCTGTCGGGCGGGTGTACAACAGTTTCACCCATGCAGCATACTCTGGCGGTATACCAAATTTAGCGAAAGTTGCAAACATAAAGTCCCATCGGAGGGAATCAAAGGCCTGCTTCAGGTCTAGAGAGATACAGCCTTCTGTCCCCGCAGGCGTCTGTTCGTGAAGCATGAGTTGGCTAAGCCTCCGTAGGTTCATCGCCATGCTCCTGCCGGGCACGAAACCGCATTGGTCGGAGTGTATTAATTGCGGGATATACTGGGCCAGTTGCGTCGCAAGGACCTTACTCAGTATTTTATAGTCCGTGTTTAGTAATGACAAAGGCCTATAATTAGCCAGCTGCAACCCGTCTCTGCCCGGTTTTGGAAGCGATACAATCAAAGCCTGCAAGGATGACTGTGTTATAGAAAGAGTGGTCCCAGACCTATTGGGATTAATTTAGATTCAATAAAATTCTTTAACCAAATTACTTATGGAACACTATTGTTTATTCAGATAGTGTAAATACGTTTTTCACTGTATTTTTTCATTTTTAGGGTGTATATACATATAAATAATTAATACACATCTTAGCAGTGCCCACTGTACAGGGAAGGGGAAGGGGGTAGTGCAGTGTTGGGAAGGTGTGCGTAGGTCAAGTGACAATACAATCGTAAATTGCTTTCAACTATTGAAAATGGCTTCCCAAGGGAGCCTAGCCGGAATTAATCAAAAATCATATTTAACATTAGTATGGCATCATAAATAACAGGTGTACAAAGTAACACTCTGATCAAGTGCTGCGGCTGGTAGTCGACGTTTCGACACTCATTGTAGGGATACTACCCCTTACATGGCGGGTCTTCTTCAGGACAGTGAGAGGGGGAAGGGTGGGCGGTTCCGTGTGTTCAGATCATTTTATGGTCTGTCGTTAGGCGAGATACTTGATTGACGGAATCATTCCTGATAGATAGGGTGTCTACAGTTGATAGATTCTTTTGTGGTGTGGGTTGGTATAAGCACTCTGGGATTTATCCTATTGCGGAGGCTTCTCATTGGGTAGACAATCTGTATATTAGCTTACCGATCAAGACACGGGTCCTAGTCCATTCCTGACTCGGTCGCTAAAGGAGTGGGCCAGGCTACTTCGTTCCCGGCATCCTGCAACTCCCGTAACAATTGTTACGGGAGTTGCAGGATGCCGGGAACAAAGTAGCGCCTTTTCTCTCGCCGCTCTCAACACTGAGTCTCTGTCTTTGTAGTGTAAGAGGCACATTATCAGTGGTCGGGCGGCGCTCCCGGTCTAGGTGGCTTCGCTGGCATCCTGTGCGCCCTCTCTACGCTGTATAACGGGGTAAGATCCTGTGGCCCCACAACCTGCTTCAACCAGTCCTCAACAAACTGTGTGGGGGTCCTCCCTTCACTGCATTCCGGAATCCCCAAAATGTGCACGTTATTGCGGCGTGCTCGCCCTTCTGCATCATCCATCCTGTCCCAGTGCAACTTCAGCTGTTTCTCCATGTTCTCTATTTTCGTGGAGTGTTCCGTCTGTTGCGGTATCAGGTCATCCAGCGCAATCTTATGCTCCGTGACCTTTTCGGCCAATTTGGTGTGGTCTGCCCTAAGGAGCGATATGCCCGTTGCCATGTTGTCCATGTGAGTCTCAAGTGCCACGTTTGCGGCCCTTAACTAAAACTGAAATACACTACGGAAAGGATTGTTCGTAAACTTCGACACATGAAGTTCTGCTTTAGCCTGTGAACTTTGGGTTCACGCTCTCTCTCACATTTGGAGCCTCCTGGCCCACCACGTGTCCTAGACGGTGCCACGCGACCCGGTGTGGCTTTTTAGGTGCCCTCCTTCACCACCCTGGCATCCCACCCCACTTGTCCTGATGAAGACCCCGCAGTAGGGCATGAATCAGCCTACGTCTCTGGGGTCGAAACGTCGACACGCCCTCTTCCGTCCCTGCCCATCAACAACAGATCATTTTTGGTTGTGTTAGATTGTAATGGGATAGGAATATTTAATTGTATGATATACTAGAAGGGCAATGTATATATGTCAGTGTGGTACTTAATTCTAAATGTACATGAGACCACTTGTATTTTGTTTTGAAACCTATCTAAATTTCTGCACTACCTTGATCACACTCCTTTCCCTCACATGTCCTTCTTTCCCTTGCCCCTCCTCCTTTGGGCAATAATAAGAATATGTTTATTACTTTGTTTGTTAAATGTACTGGCAACTGATCTGCAATTGAGGATGTGTATTAAATAACATCTCTCAGAGTAATTTTTCCAGAAAGTTCTTTATATATATTTTTCATGTGAACTGTGATTCTATGCTCTGAACATTGTTTCAACTGGGTGGTGAAGGAGGGCACCTAAAAAGCCACACCGGGTCGCGTGGCACCGTCTAGGACACGTGGTGGGCCAGGAGGCTCCAAATGTGAGAGAGAGCGTGAACCCAAAGTTCACAGGCTAAAGCAGAACTTCATGTGTCGAAGTTTACGAACAATCCTTTCCGTAGTGTATTTCAGTTTTAGTTAAGGGCCGCAAACGTGGCACTTGAGACTCACATGGACAACATGGCAACGGGCATATCGCTCCTTAGGGTAGACCACACCAAATTGGCCGAAAAGGTCACGGAGCATAAGATTGCGCTGGATGACCTGATACCGCAACAGACGGAACACTCCACGAAAATAGAGAACATGGAGAAACAGCTGAAGTTGCACTGGGACAGGATGGATGATGCAGAAGGGCGAGCACGCCGCAATAACGTGCACATTTTGGGGATTCCGGAACGCAGTGAAGGGGGGAACCCCACACAGTTTGTTGAGGACTGGTTGAAGCAGGTTGTGGGACCACAGGTTCTTACCCCGTTATACAGCGTAGAGAGGGCGCACAGGATGCCAGCGAAGCCACCTAGACCGGGAGCGCCGCCCGACCACTGATAGCGTGCCTCTTACACTACAAAGACAGAGACTCAGTGTTGAGAGCGGCGAGAGAAAAGGCGCTACTTCGTTCCCGGCATCCTGCAACTCCCGTAACAATTGTTACGGGAGTTGCAGGATGCCGGGAACGAAGTAGCCTGACCCGCTCCTTTAGCGACCGAGTCAGGAATGGACTAGGACCCGTGTCTTGATCGGTAAGCTAATATACAGATTGTCTACCCAATGAGAAGCCTCCGCAATAGGATAAATCCCAGAGTGCTTATACCAACCCACACCACAAAAGAATCTATCAACTGTAGACACCCTATCTATCAGGAATGATTCTGTCAATCAAGTATCTCGCCTAACGACAGACCATAAAATGATCTGAACACAAAAACCCGCCCACCCTCCCCCCTCTCACTCCTCGCGGCAGGTGCTCGGCCTACCTTTCCGGCTCAGCAACCTCGCCTCTGCGTTCTGGGTGGTGGGCTTCACCTTGATGTCATTTCCTTCAGCGGTGCGTGAAATGCTCGAATAAGGCTCGGGCAGGGCATCCCAGGGACACTTCCAGGCTTTACCAGGCACCCCGCTGGGCCGGTGGTCATCAACAGTTCGGGCAGGGCTCTCAGCAGCACCACAGCAGGCCTCTGTAGATTTACAAGCACCCCTGTGGTGATATGGCCCACATCAATGCTCTACACCACTGCTGGGGGCTGGGTGCATACAGCAGTGCACATAGGCTCTTTCCGCCTCGTCGCCAGTGTAATGAGGCTGCCAGCCCACATATATATTCAGCGCCACAGCCGCAATTATGATAGGGACACAGCCTTTCGTTTCATTTGTGTGGTCCCGACTGTTTGCGCCGGGCCACGCCCCATTATTTTATAGCCGGCGTGTGATGACACACGCCGCCGCTAAACAGCGTCCTCCGAGCGCGGGTAGACTGCACCACTACCCGGCCGGAGGACATTACAGCTGACACCAGCACAGGCTCAGTCAGTAACAGTTAAGTTGATCTTGTGCACTTCTGCTACAAATGTACCTTAATAGCCGCATTGCAATTCCAGCCCGCGGCGTGGCTGAGCCACTCAGACGGAAAAAATTGATAAAGAAGGGTCTAGGGGAAGTAGTTTAAAGACTGAAAAACAACTCTGCTCCCCAAACAGAATCAACACAACTAATAAAGAGAAGTCCAGTCTAATGCAGGAGGCATTTGAAAATAACTGAATGCTACAGGAATGCAAAGACCCAAATTGAATATTTGACCCATCACCTGGCTAGGTGTAAGAGTCCATCGGCCCACCCTTATTGGCGGAACATCGTCATCTGGAGCTCAAGGAGATTCAGGTCCAGGATCACAGAACTGAGCCAACTTGGCCTTACTGGACACCTGACTTCATACTCCTAAATGACTCATGCCAAGGTGAAAGTTCAAACCGTATGTCCTCAGTTGTGGTGCAGTGCTAAAGTGTGTGCAATTTAAAAATAGTTACTTGGGCAAAAATATATATTTTTATTAGAATTTGTCCAGGTACCATATTAAAATAACAGGATAGTATGTGAAATAATGACTATCTCCTGGCTATAGCTATTGAGGTCGACATGTTTCAGCCGTAATGGTCAACTGACCCGGCTTTCTTCAGGACCAAAGGTGTTGCAAGTGATATACGCTACTGCAGGAAAAATATTTTTAACAAGTGAAAAACTAAAGAAAATTAAGGTAAAGTTGTGGCATTTGCCACCCTACCCGACGTGCAAAATATGTATTTGCATCTAAGAGCTGCCTCTTCTTTCCTAGAAGAGAAAGGTGTAGGTCAAGATATGCCCAAAAATACAAGAAACGGAGTCTAGCATAATGTAACATCAGATATTAACAAGCCATGGTGCTTTTGTGCACCACACAGGAAAACAAACCCAAAACGTAGTTTAAAAACCAGTCACTTTTATCATTTGTTATGAAGACTGATTTTACACTTACCCAGCTTTATGTGGGAGGAAGGCCACACCTCACCCGGCTGACTGCTCGGAGAAGGAAGCCCCGCTCTGTTTACAGACAAAGTAGAAATAATGAGCTAGCTCAATGATGCCACTCTATCAAATACTTTGTACATAGTTAAACATTATGAAAACTAAGATCAAGAAAACCCAGGAGTGCTCAGCTCCAGGAAATGCTAAAATCCAGGAAGGCAGAAGAAAGTCCCTTGAATTACAGTTGGAACTCTTTTTTAAGAAGCAGCATGGATCTTTCACCTTATTAAAATCCAGATTACTTTGTTCATACAATTGAAAAGTTATAACAGCAAGGCATCTGTCATAACAGCAAGTTATCTATTAAGTTAGAAGTATGGACCAGCCCAGACCAGACCCACCCTGCCAGTGTCACAGAGATAGTTAAGGGGATAGGTACCGGTGTTGATCAAAAGCCCATCAGAAGAGCTAAGGTTCCAATGGAAAAACGATCAAAAACGATCAGAAGCCCCATAGAGATTTTCTTCCCTCTTTACCTGTCCGTTGGTGCTCCAAACTGGACTGCGAGCGGTCTGGGAGGTGAAGATCAGGGAGAGCGTTGCTGATTATATAGTGGCCCTGATTGGCTGTTATTACGCTAATCTGTCGCAGCTGCTGGAAGGTATAGCAGTGCTTCTGAGTAGACAAACTCAATGGCGGGACACTACAGAGCGCGCACGCGCAAACACAGGTATCAAGCGTCATGTTGTTTTCAGACGTTCGTGACTGAAACACTACCTACTGAGCAGGCGCATTAGACGAATGTGCATATCTAATGCACAGTTACAGAGATTCTGGTGTCTAAGTGCTAGGTTACGGCTCGCGCCCCATTATGTG
This sequence comes from Lissotriton vulgaris, assembly GCF_964263255.1. Taxonomy (NCBI): domain Eukaryota; kingdom Metazoa; phylum Chordata; class Amphibia; order Caudata; family Salamandridae; genus Lissotriton; species Lissotriton vulgaris. The sequence goes on from NC_141694.1 coordinate 664,488,340, forward strand.
TTTAGAGCATAGTTAAATTAAGGTGCTGCAATATAAGAAAAGCCAGTAAATCTGCTAGCTTCGACGTGAACACTACAAGCCGCGCATGCGCAGATGTGTAGACCAAACGCCACGCTCTTATCAGATACTCAAGAGCGAGACACTACACACTGCGCACGCGTATTACTCAGTGGTTTGTGTGCAGTGTGTTGAAATATGCCTACCCGTTCATCGTGCAGAATCAGAGCAGGTCATGCATGTGCAATTATAAGTATGTTAACGTAGTTGGACATGCCCCCGTTTGATATGCACAACTGGTAATTGGTCCGGATTAAACCCAGTGTAATACACGTGTCAAACCTGTCATGGGGAGAAAAAGGAGAACAAGGAACGTCTTGCTTGTAGTGTAGCACTGGATCATCATTGAGGTCAGAGCCCAATAGCAAACACTTATAATATTGTATATCCCAATCATTAGGATAGTCCTTATCAGTTCGTTAAAAATGGCTCATACAGAGACGTTTTTAGTTTATGTACGAAAAGTAGGTACTGGATGCAGAGAACATCTGTTCTTCAATATGCTTGTCACAACTTGCCTTATCAGAAGACATTCTTTTAATCCTCATAAATTGAGAAACCGGTAAGTTGTTAATGAGATTTGAAGGGTGAAAACTTCCATACAAAAGTGCAGTATTCCTGTCAGTGGTTTTTTTTATAGAGAGTTGTGTTGATAGAGTCCCCTTTGAGTTCAACCCAAACATCTAAAAAAGGCAGAGCTTCCTTGTTGATATTGTGTGTTAATTGGATTCTTGAATTAGCAAGATTCAAACTTTTGATATTTTGAAGTAAATCCGAAGTTGACCATTTCCATATCAAAAAGACATCGTCTATGTATCTCTTATAATACACAAGGCCATTTTGCCAAGTGTAGTCTTCCAGGATATAATCCAGTTCGAACTTGGCCATAAAAATGTTCGCATACACGCAGGCCCCCGGAAAACCCATTGCTGTCCCCGTGAGTTGCATGTAGTACTCATTTTCCCATGCGAAGTAGCTGTTTTCTAAACAAAATTCCAACAACTGTAGTATTAGACACTTTAGTTCATCTGGTTTGTCGTCTCGAAGTAAAGCCCACTCAATTGCTTCTAGGCCGTACAGGTTGGCCAGACTGGGCGCGAAAACGCTGCCCATGGAGGTGCCAGAGACCTGGAGAAAAATGCGATCCTCAAATCTGAAGAAGTTCTCCATCATGGCCAACCTGGCACACTCCATGATGAACGACACCGGGGTGATGCTGTCCAGATCACGTGCATCTAAAAGACTCCTAATGGAGTCCAAGGTTTCTTGCTGTGGGATGCACGTGTACAAAGACTCCACATCGAAACTAGCCAAGATGTCAGTGGAGCTGTTGAATTCAATCTCAGGAAGGATGCGCAATACATCTGCTGTATCCTTAAGATATGTTGCCATGATGGTAACCAATGGTCTCACTGATCACTTTTTGCTTAAACATCATAAGGCTGATGATCTGAGGTGGTTTGTTTTGGAGAAACCTTTCATCCCCCCACACGTCTCTGACATCTCCCGTTTTTTGTTCATCAAAGAGCAGAAATTGATTTCTCGTCTTAAGACAGATACTGAGGGCCTCAACGACCACATTCCTTGGATATCGATTTGATGATCCACCACTGGATAAGATCAGCCACTAGAGAACTGATAACTTGTTGTCAGATGTTCTCTGCATCCAGTACCTACTTTTCTTACATAAACTAAAAACTTCTCTGTATGAGCCATTTTTAACGAACTGATAAGGACTATCCTAATGATTGGGATTTACAATATTATAAGTGTTTGCTATTGGGCTCTGACCTCAATGATGATCCAGTGCTACACTACAAGCAAGACGTTCCTTGTTCTCCTTTTTCTCCCCATGACAGGTTTGACACGTGTATTACACTGGGTTTAATCCGGACCAATTACCAGTTGTGCATATCAAACGGGGGCATGTCCAACTACGTTAACATACTTATAATTGCACATGCATGACCTGCTCTGATTCTGCACGATGAACGGGTAGGCATATTTCAACACACTGCACACAAACCACTGAGTAATACGCGTGCGCGGTGTGTAGTGTCCCGCTCTTGAGTATCTGATAAGAGCGTGGCGTTTGGTCTACACATCTGCGCATGCGCGGCTTGTAGTGTTCACGTCGAAGTTAGTCGATTTACTGGCTTTTCTTATATTGCAGCACCTTAATTTAACTATGCTCTAAACACATAATGGGGCGCGAGCCGTAACCTAGCACTTAGACACCAGAATCTCTGTAACTGTGCATTAGATATGCACATTCGTCTAATGCGCCTGCTCAGTAGGTAGTGTTTCAGTCACGAACGTCTGAAAACAACGTGACGCTTGATACCTGTATTTGCGCGTGCGCGCTCTGTAGTGTCCCGCCATTGAGTTTGTCTACTCAGAAGCACTGCTATACCTTCCAGCAGCTGCGACAGATTAGCGTAATAACAGCCGATCAGGGCCACTATATAATCAGCAACGCTCTCCCTGATCTTCACCTCCCAGACCGCTCGCAGTCCAGTTTGGAGCACCGACGGACAGGTAAAGAGGGAAGAAAATCTCTATGGGGCTTCTGATCGTTTTTGATCGTTTTTCCATTGGAACCTTAGCTCTTCTGATGGGCTTTTGATCAACACCGGTACCTATCCCCTTAACTATCTCTGAGACACTGGCAGGGTGGGTCTGGTCTGGGCTGGTCCATACTTCTAACTTAATAGATAACTTGCTGTTATGACAGATGCCTTGCTGTTATAACTTTTCAATTGTATGAACAAAGTAATCTGGATTTTAATAAGGTGAAAGATCCATGCTGCTTCTTAAAAAAGAGTTCCAACTGTAATTCAAGGGACTTTTTTCTGCCTTCCTGGATTTTGGCCTTTTTCTGGAGCTGAGCACTCCTGGGTTTTCTTGATCTTAGTTTTCATAATGTTTAACTATGTACAAAGTATTTGATAGAGTGGCATCATTGAGCTAGCTCATTATTTCTACTTTGTCTGTAAACAGAGCGGAGCTTCCTTCTCCGAGCAGTCAGCCGGGTGAGGTGAGGCCTTCCTCCCACATAAAGCTGGGTAAGTGTAAAATCAGTCTTCATAACAAATGATAAAAGTGACTGGTTTTTAAACTACGTTTTGGGTTTGTTTTCCTGTGTGGTGCACAAAAGCACCATGGCTTGTTAATATCTGATGTTACATTATGCTAGACTCCGTTTCTTGTATTTTTGGGCATATCTTGACCTACACCTTTCTCTTCTAGTAAAGAAGAGGCAGCACTTAGATGCAAATACATATTTTGCACGTCGGGTAGGGTGGCAAATGCCACAACTTTACCTTAATTTTCTTTAGTTTTTTACTTGTTAAAAATATTTTTCCTGCAGTAGCGTATATCACTTGCAACACCTTTGGTCCTGAAGAAAGCCGGGTCAGTTGACCATTACGGCTGAAACATGTCGACCTCAATAGTTATAGCCAGGAGATAGTCATTATTTCACATACTATCCGGTTATTTTAATATGGTACCTGGACAAATTCTAATAAAAATATATATTTTTGCCCAAGTAACTATTTTTAAATTGCACACACTTTAGCACTGCACCACAACTGAGGACATACGGTTTGAACTTTCACCTTGGCATGAGTCATTTAGGAGTATGAGGTCAGGTATCCAGTAAGGCCAAGTTGGCTCAATTCTGTGATCCTGGACCTGAATCTCCTTGAGCTCCAGATGACGATGTTCCGCCAATAAGGGTGGGCCGATGGACTCTTACACCTAGCCAGGTGATGGGTCAAATATTCGATTTGGGTCTTTGCATTCCTGTAGCATTCAGTTATTTTCAAATGCCTCCTGCATTAGACTGGACTTCTCTTTATTAGTTGCGTTGAGCCACTCAGACTACAGCCCAGGCTGCCTGACGTCACCGGGCCGAGAGGCCTGCTGTGCGCCGACAGGCGGTCACTGAGTCCTGTCCGTGTCCCAGCCTGCGTCCTCATAATAAGTCAGTCAGTGCGCTGTGCACCGTAATACCGTCATCGGCAGCATCAGCATGGTGCCTTAGAGGCCTCGAGCGCTGCGGAGTGCGATGGTGGTGCGGTTCACTGACGGACAGAACTCGCTCAGACACCAGTGAAGGAGTCACTGACACCTGTACGCCGGCTGCATGCTGCCAAACTAGTGCACAACCGAGACAGTAAGTTACTTGGCTAGGCAGCCTGCCTGCCACTTTGATAGCACTGTGTTGTCACACTCACACTGTACACTGAATGAAGTCCATTACGCAAATTACGTTGTCTTTATTGTTCATGATGCAGCCGCGCTTTTATTAGGGCACGAGCCAGTAAGTAATTTGTTTCCCGGCATCGCCGGGCACCATCGGTAAAGCCTGTGTCTGCTCTGCTGCACAGCACTGCAAGAAGACATACTTTATCTGGAGGGCCGGCGCTAGGCATGGGCAGTATGGGCAGCTGCCCAGGGCCTCGCGCTCAGGTGAGAGGCAGGGGACCACACCTTCACTGTGAAATGAAACACTTTCACAGATTGCCCCCCTGCTCCACCAGGGCCCCCTCCCCTCACAATTTCAATACACATCAGAGATGTCTAGAGTCGACCGCGTGGTGGCATTTCTGGGGGTGCAGAGGGGTGGGGGGGAGGGACAAACAGAGTGGGGAAGTCAAAGCGGCAGGGCCAGCAATTAGGGCTCAGACTGTCAGGAGCGAGGCAACACCTCTCTTAAGTACCGACCATTCCCTGTCTGCATTTGTTGCTAGGTGACAGAAGGGCCCTTTGTTTCCAGGACCAGCTGGACACAGGTAAGGAGCAGTGGGTGAGGGGAGGAGGGAGCAGCCAGATCAACTGGTGCTGGGGCAGTGTTTTAAGAATGGCCTTGTTACTGCTTCGAAGGCCCAGGGGAGGGGGCCCCCTTTCCCTGGGCCTCGAAGCACTAGAGTTAGCTGCAAGGTCCACATGTGGGGCCCCCTTTCCCCGGGCCTCTAAGCACTATAGAAAGCTGCAAGGTCCAGGTGCGGGGCCCCCTTCCCAGGGCCTTGTAGCCACTACTCCCTCTTTCTTTTCCTTTCCTTTATTTGTTCCCCTGTGAAATTAATTAAAAAAAGAAAAACCTTTTTGCTGGAAAGGTTATCTTTTTTGTGACATTTTTAACTTCCAAAATGCAGCCTTGGTAAAGAGAGAAATCCAAAATTCAAAATGTAAACAATAACTAAAGCAAGACAGAGTGGGTCAAAAAGGGGCCAGATTGATTTTATTCACACCCAAAACACATTAGTGCCACTACACAGAGTTTACCAGTGAAGCGCTACTTTTGTTTTCTTGTCTTTCTCTGAACAGCATTGTTTTCCCCAGGTGGGGAAGTGCACCATTTCTGGATGTACTGCAATACCTGCTTGATGGGAGGACAGGAAAATAAAGTGCCAGTCTCTGCTCTGTATTCACAAATGTTAGCTTTTTCCAGAATGTTGTCAGATTTTTTTTAGGTAGCATATTGCTCTTGTCTAGTGCGTAATTTGAAATGAGTCGCCTCTAGCTGTTTGTAGCGGGGCACAATTGGGTTGTAGTTGAAAGCAATGCGAGTTTCTCTCAGTGGGGTAGTATGGTGTTCAGTGGGGAGAGGATGTGGCACTATGGTCAGAGCTGCTGAATTTGGAACTGGGGAACCAGGTTCAGCCTTCATGACCAGTCCACCAGACCAATCTCCCTGAGGGAGCATATTTCCATGCTAGACCTTGGAAGGACCCGCAAGACCTTAGACGCCCTGGTGTCTTAGCACCAGCAGGTGAATCCTAGCAGGGGCAAGTGTGATTTAACCTTGAAGGCCTGTCTACCACAATCCCTATTGAAGCCCACCGCAAGTCTTTTGGGCAGGCCTACGAAGCAGCACACCTTAGAGCAACAGTGACTCTGTCATTGAGGTCACAGGACCTTTGAGCAGGGAGGCTCTAGGGCGGTGCAAACGGTGGGATTGCATTGAGCGCTGACTTTGGCATGGGCGTAGGAAGTGTGGGGGACGCGGGGGACATATCCCCCCCAGATTTTGTAGTGGGGGGACGCGGGGGACAAGGGTGGCGGGGACGAGGGGATAAAAGAATTTCCCCGCTCTCTCCTGTCTGTGGCAGGGCCATTGATATGTCAAAGCGGGAGTGCTTTGACGTGCTAATGGGCCTGTACTTGACCTGTGACCTTCCCTTTTGTTATGCCGCAAAAGCTACGGGGAATGTTTTCACACCTCTCCCTTGCCACCGCTGCTTGCAGTCTGCATTTCCAGTTCAAGGAAGAGAGGTAGTTTGTTGATTGCTGATTGCAGGGCCGGCTTTAGAGTTGGTTGCGCCTAGTGTGACCATCTTTTTGGATGCCCCATCAAACTTTTTTATTTTGAGTTATGCGGGAAAACAATGCTGGTGTAAAGCTTATTAAGGGACTTAGATTTATGGCGCTTTAAGCACATGAGATGTAAAATGTGCTATTTACTGCATTCCTGAAAACAAGAAAGTTATTTGGGCTAGAGTCACACAAAGTAAAGGAATATGAAGAGGTGCCCAGAATGCATTAGGCGAACACTGCTGAAAGGCATTGTGCGGCACATACAGTCACAGGTGCAAGGCTACGTGAAGCTCAGCTAGTGCACAGTGCTTAAAATAATGAGACTTCTAGAATGAAATGCAAAAAAATGACATCTGATGCTCTATAAGACACAAAGACATGGAATTAGCAGGTTAGGCCCTTGTGTATCAGACCTTCACGAAGCAAAGGAGCACAGATGCCCAATGGTGAAATTAATGGAGAGTGGCTTCTTGAGTGCGAGGATATGTTCGGTTGCTATGATTTCTTAGCAGTAACATTTTGCCTAATAGCCTAACAGTCTGCCTGCTTAGACAAGGCCTGGGTGGTAGGCCTGTTACTGGTGGCTAGAAAGCCTAGATTGTATTACAGAGGTCCTGGCTTGCGGGGGTAAGTCTGGGCACTCAGACATGTCACAGGGTGTCCACCCACCATTTTATCCACTTTTGTAGTTTTCTTTTTGCGCAAACCTGGCCGAAGGGGATCACAGTGCTTCATGTGAACACTAGATTATAGTACACGAGTCAGATTCATGTTTTTTCCAGGTATGGGGAAATTAAATGCTTTGCCCAGAGTCACAGCATAGTGAGCCAACACCAGGACTTTAACCTGAGTGCATAGTTGGAAAGTCAGAAGCTCTATACGTTAGGCCACATCTGGTATCCTGGCCACTTGAATTTGTCGGATGGCAGTCTGTATATATATGAAAGCGGCATAAAAAAAGTCCATACCAGACTGTACACACCATGACAGTAATAGAAAAATGGTACAGGGCAGACTGTACACACCAGAGCAGCAGTCTAAATGAAGACGAGCCACAGCAGTGTAAAGAGTGTAAAAAAAAATAGACTGCATATAAGTGAGACACACAAGTAGGCTGTACACCAGAAAAGTAGTGTAAAGAGAGATGAGGGCATACTGTACACAGCACACAGGGTTGCTGGGACCCACTGGCCTGAAGGGCCCATTTTATTTCCTTCAATGGGGTCCATGACACACTGATAGGCCTCTGGTAGCAGGAGGGCAGTGTAAATAGGCACAGGCAGACTGTCTACCACTGTAAAGTAAGACAGCATGGATCAGAACAGCGGTGTAAAGGGGGCAGGCTGTTAAGTAAAAACAATGACAAGCAGACTGTTCACAATAAAACGTAAAGACATGAATAAAGGCGAGACAAGGAAGGCTTGTACATACCAAAAGACAGGAGCTGTGTTTTCATCCACAGTGCTTTGTCTCAATTTCCTGTGATGGACGCTCTGCTGAAGGCCAGTGCTGTTCCTCTCCTGTATCTGAGGGTTGCTCCTGCGAGGGCCCTCGGGCTTGTTGTCAGAAGCCCAAGGGTGCAGGGCTGCTTAGACTAGCTGCTGGGCCTCAAGTCCACCACTTTTTTTTAAGGACTTGTGCCCTGTTGGGAGATGTATATTAGAGAACTGGTGTTGGGGGTTGTGGGAAGCTGGCTTAGGATATGGTGCACATTCTCTGGAGTGATGCACCGTGCACTAATACAGGCAACCCTTATGGTGATTTTAGTGGTCTTTGATAACCATATGAAGCTCTCAAAGTGGTAGCTGTGGAGAGAAGCCTTCAGGCTTATCTTGAAGGAGTGTAAAACAGCTTGTTTTACCACAATTAATCAACCGTGTAGATTAGATGAAAAAGAAGCACCCAATGATTATAAAAATAAGGCTATTTATTATGCAACACAATCACTAACACATTGGAATATCTCATACCCAGAGATATCAACAATACACACAAGAATACTTCAAAATAATTAGGTAAGTAGCACAAATCTACACTGGTGTCCAGGGGAAGACCAAACCATATGCGAAGAAAGTGGTATGCAAACTTCAAGGAAAACAGGACTTGGACCAGAAAACTCATAGGAGATGGAGACACAAGGAACTACCCAAGGTAAGTACCCAGGAACCTCAAGGGGCTGTGTGCAGAGTAGAAACACAGCCACATGCCCGATGGAAGTCAATGGAGAAGTTGCGGTTGTAGTTTTACAGAAGAAGGACCCTTCCCAGAGGACCCCAAAGAAACCCTTTTAAAGTTCGGGAGGTTGGAGAGTCATGCCACCCATGGATGCCCCAGGAACCAGGTTACCTGCACCAGGGAAGCCGGGTGCATAGGGGTGAATTGATGTCGAAACCTGCCAAAGACGACAAAGCAAGACTTCAAATAAGATCCCTCTGAAGAAATATGTGAAGGAGTCTGGTGGAATCCAATTATGGATTCTTGAAGAAGAGAACCTGCAAGCAGAGGGGATAGAGTCTATGCCACTCAGAAGTGACCAGGAGGCACAGAAGCACAATTCCCACCGATGGTTCAAGAGTGAAGACGGTGACAGTGTTTCTGCAGCTGCGAGGACCAGGAAATGCTGAGGAAGGCCAAGAGCCATGCACGAGCTGTCCCGTATTGGGTGTCGGTGTTCAGGTGGTCGGTGTCTAGCGGGAGGACCAACAAGCCTTGGTAGCCGCAAATGGCGTGGAAAGCAAAAAGATGCAAACATTGGGGCCAGTAAGATCCAAGCGACTCACCAAGTGCAGGAGAGTTAGAGCAGGTCCTGAGCAAGCAGGGAAGCCCACTGAAGCAAAGGAAGACCCTCAAAAGGACCCACATGCCGAAGGCACAGGAGTTGCAAGAGGACCTCAGGCAGCTCACAAAAGATGGAGGCCCACAGTGCAGATGATGCAGTGAGGGTGTTGATCTTTGAGGGATGAGGTACTAGAGGGTGAATCGTCTTGCAGCCCAAATATCTCTGGAGTGCAGAGCCAACAATCCTTGGCAACAGCAATTCATCGCAGTGCATATGAGTTTGGTCCCAACATCTTCGATGAGCTATACTGTCCTCAAAATTGCAGAGAAGGCAGGTCAGGCCTCTAGGGGCTGTAGAACTACCACCTGTGTTGCTGGACCGCAGGAAGTCCATTGGATGACAGGAGCAGCAGACCGGTCAGCTTTGTTGCGGTGCCTGCAGATGCAGTGGAGTGACTCCTTCATGCCAAGGGAGATTACTTCGGATGTCCTTGATGCCCACAGGCCTTCTGGAGAAATTTAGTGATGCACAGACACAGACGACGCAGAAGACTTGAAGAACAGGGAGACCAGAAACAGCAGGAGCCTTCCTTGATGCAGTCTCGAAACCAGTCAAAGTCCGACGAAGTCCACGTGCCCAAACGGAACAAGAGTGTCTTGGTTTCAGAGGTGAGTCTTGTTCCATGAAGAATCTGGGAACCTACCCACAGGGGCACCCTTACGTACCCTAGGGAAAGGGTTGGAACGACTCGGGGGTCCCTCCCAGAGGAAGGGCTGGACAGAGGGGAGGATACTTCCCTTTTCTGTGTCCAGTTTTGCACCAGAGTGGAAACCAGGGGTTCCTGGACTGTCTCAAACAGAAGTATGCAAGGCAGGCAGAAATATGGCCCTTCAAAGCAGTCTGGTGCCACTGGCAAGCGCCCCACCCCAGGCTAATACAATAAGTCCTGTCTGGGAGGTGGTCACACCTCCCTGCGACAGGAAACCTATTTTTCTACCATTCCTTGCTCAAGTTCAGCTCAGGAGAAGGAGGCCAGAATCATGTCTTTGGTCAGCAGCACTAGGTTGCTGGCAGACCCTGAAAGGCTGTTATTTGGAGTACAGGGAAGTCATCTAAGGAGCCTCCAGTACTTGGGATCATTCTTCTAGCACCAGAGTCAGTGTTGGGGTATGAGTCCAACACGTTTAATACAAAACATGACCCGGTTCAGTGCAGCTGTTATTTAATTATACATCTCATAATAACTGATGTCCACTATATACCTTAAAATGGCTGATTGCTCTTCCAAAGCCTGGAGAATCAACTCCGGGGCCTGTAGGGATGTCTTTCTCATGTAGGGGCACCCTCACATTTGGAACCAAGCATCCTGCCTACCATAGGGGTGACATAATTTTTATGTGCAGTGACCTCAGATATAAGGAACTTATAACTGTTGTGAGAGGTGCAAATACTATCTCACACAGGCTGTAAGGGCAGGCCTGTAGTCAAGTTTAAGTGGACTACCACATGTGATAAAATACATACTGCAGCCCATTGGAGCCTCTGGTGTACCTATGTCCTGGGTACCTTAGTGGCATATACTAGCGACGTATAATGTTACACCAGTAGCCAATTGTGGATGTACCAAAGTACTTACCTGAGCCAATTTTTGGCAGAGAGCACAGTTCCTGGTGTCCTGATTAGTGGGATCCCAGCAGACTACAGTCAAAACACACTGACCCCAGGAAAAAACAATGAAAGCAGATCCCACTTTCCTATACCCCCTGCCCCAAACATAAGGATGAGGATAACCTTTTCCATTTGAGACTTCATTGTCACAGTGCCAATATATGGAAAGTCCATCTTTGTTGGCATTGTTACTCCCAAGTCTATGTTCCACTGAAAAGTCCATCCCCTGTAGGGAAGTGGACCTCCTCAAAAGTTTTAGTTTTTCAACCTTCATCTGTTTCAGCCATAAGAGGGGCGTATGGTCTTTCTGAACAATGAAGTGAGTGCCAAACAGGTATGGCCTCAACTTCTTCAAGGTCCAGTCCACAGCAAAGGCCTCCCTCTCAATAGCTGACCAACGTTTCTCCCTGGTGGTCAACTTTCTGCTTATAAAAGCTGGGGTTGATCTTGCATTAAATAGTGACAATACTGCACCTATCCCTATCTCAGAAGCATCTATATGGACAATGAATGGTTTGGAGTAGTATAGACTTTGCAGAATTGGAGCAGAGCACATTGCTTGCTTCAGGATGTCAAATGCCTTCTGACAGCTAAATGCTAGATATGCTGCACTATAAGCTTCCAGGCATGTTAATACTTTATTCACCAGCCTCTGAAATGCGGTAGGTGCATTTTTTAAACCAAAAGTCATCACAATAAATTGATATGGTCCATTGGGGGTTGAAAATGCTGTTTTAGGTTTGTCATCCTCATTGAGTCTGATTTGCAAATAACCAGCAGTCAGGTCAAATGTACTGAGATATTTTGCTGGGGCCAAAGTATCAATCAGTTCACTTGCCTTTGGAATTGGATGGGCATTAGCCATAGTGACTGCATTGATACCTCTATAGTCATCACAAAAACTCATCTCTTTCTTACCATCCTGCTGTGAGATGTTGGTACAAGGACTAAAAGACTAGCACAAGGGCTATCTCAAGCCTCAATGACTCCCAACTCAGGCATCTTTTGGACCTCGGTCTTGATGCAGTCTCTGACATGGTCAGGCTGTCTGTATATTTTACTTTTCACATGCATGCTGTCACCTTTGTCCACTGCATGGGTACACCAGGTGGTTTGACTGGGTGTCCGAGAAAAGAGACCAGAAAACTGAGAACCTGTCTACAATCAGCTTGCTGTTGATCAGTGAGGCTGTCTGCCAATGCTACTCATTCAACTGATCCGTCAACAGGGTCCTGAGAGAGGAGATTAGGGAGAAGATCACTCTCTTCCTCCTGTCCCTCATCAGTGGCCATGAGCAAGCTCATTTCAGCCCTGTTAACAAAAGGTTTAGAGCGAATCACATAAAGTACCCAGTGGGGACTTCTTGGAGTACCTAGGTCAACTTGGGGCCACTCCACTTATCTTAGAGAGCTGCTGGGGCCACAGGTCACAACACCCACACTTTCTGTCCTGGCCGGTAAACAGTAAGTACAGCCTTTTGGTCATGTCAAGCTTTCTGAAGCTACTGGCTGGCCTCAAGGTTTTTGCTGGCCACCTTCTTATGCTCAGCCATGTGAGAACGCAGGCCCAGAACATAGTCTACTGTGTTTAGGAGGCTTGAGAGGTTGCTCCCATCCTTCTTTGACCATACATAATGAACCCCTAACTGGATGTCCAAACAGAAGTTCAAATGGGTTGTAGCCCACCCCTTCTGAGGAACCTCTCTGTAGGGAAAGAGCAGGTAGGTAGTAAGACACCCAATTTTCACTCCAGCTTTTCTAGGAGTCCCATGATCATACCTTTGAGGGTCTTGTTGAACCTTTCAACAACCCCATTGTCCTGTGGATGGTAAGGTGTGGAAAACTTATAGTTTACACCACACTCTTTCAACATAGCAGTGATGTTACTAGACACAAAGTTAGTACTTCTATCTGACAAGACCTCCTTAGGGAACCCAACTCTGAAAATGATTCCCAGGAGAGCCCTGGCTGCTGCAGGAGTTGTAGTGGCCCTAAGGGGTATAGCCTCTGAATATCTTGTGGCATGGTCTACAGCCACTAAGATAAAACGGGGAACAGCGTTTACAACGCAACTTTTACAATGAAGTACCTTTACGACGCAACCATTACAACGCAAGTCATTAAAACGACTTGCGCTGGGGGGCGCTCTAGGATAGGGAATAGTTTTAATTTACTATCCAACACCTTCCCTACTATCCACGGGGACTGGAATTGGGATAGAAAATTAAACTATTCACTATCCAGCGTCCCCCAAGGCCAGTCGTTGTAACGACTTGCGTTGTAAAAGTTGCGTTGTAAAGGCATGCGTTGTAACGACGTACATCCAGATAAAACTATCTCCAGATGCTGTTGGAGGGTTAAAGGGACCTGCAATGTCTATCCCTACCCTCTCATGGAGAACCCTAACCACTGGCAGTGGGATTAAGGGGGCATTTGTAGTGCCCCCTGACTTACCACTGGCTTGGCAGGTGACACAGGACTGACAAAACTCCCTGGTGCCTCAGGCATGAGGGGCCAATGAAAGTGAGAGACACGCCTGCGCCAAGTCTTGCTTTGCCCAAGATGTTCTGCAAGGGGAATGTCGTGTGCCAGGGTCAATAAGAACCCCCTGAACTTCATAGGTATGGTCAACATCCTGGTAGCACCAGGCTTGGGGTCTCTACTTACAGAAAACAGGAGCCCTTCTTCCTGATAAGTCCTGTTGGACCTGCTGAAATGTCCTGCTTCCTCAGCAGCAGCTTGATGACTGAGTTGTTCAAGAGAGGGACCGACCTTCTGCTCCAGACTGAAGTCTTTACTTGAAGGACCCCTGACCCTAGTTGCTCTGCCTTGTCAGGCCCAAGCTCCTCTACTACAGCTCCTTCACAAGTACTGAGAACATATCCCTGAGGAGGCTGATTCTCATTGTAAGTCGGAGAGGAGGATACATATTTATCCTTCGTGCTCCATCTCCTGGGAGCTGGCTGGTCCATTTCTAAAGGATCCAGGGCTCCCACAGTGCCTAACTTCTTGGCCGCAGCTCTAGTGGCAGCAAATATACTGGCTGAAATTCCCATCATTTCTACATGAGTCATGAACTCCACTTTAGACCAATCTGAAGTTTCCAAATGATTGCCCAGTAGACAGTCCAAAGGTTGGTAGGGGATGCCACAACTCTCTTTGGGCCAGTTACCTCTCCCCAGCTGAGATTGACATATGCCATGAAATGATCTGTCCTGCTATTGTTAGCATTGGTCACTTGGTAAATCTGTCCAAATAGAATCTGTTCAGTAGAGACAAGTTTTTCTGTCACCATAGTGACACTGGCCCAATGTGTCCATGTATGCCACAGCTTCCTGACCATTCATGAGAGGCTGTTGTCTGTATTTGCCCAAGTTAGTGGGACTTTACAATAAGGGAGGTGAGCTCAGTGCTTCCATCACAGACTAAAACAGCATGAGTGGGTGTCCTGACTAGACCAGAGCCCACTTTAGTACACAAGGTTAACCCAGCTAAACTCTTGGGGCCCTACCAGTGCTATTGCTAGGGGCACTAGGAGGTTTAGGAGGAGTATTAGCAGTATTGGTGCTAGACTTACAGCAATCAGCATCCTTTGCCCTTTTACCTTTTTCCTTACACAAATAGCACCAAGGTTTCTTGTTGGAGTAGGAAGAGGAATGGGACCTACCCCCAGAGAAAGATTTCAGAGGACCTTCAGAAGACTCTTTTCTTTAGATTTCTCCCCACCTTTCTTGTGGACCTTAGAATAATCTTGCTTCTTCTGGTCAGCACTACCACGAGACATTTGTTGCACTCTGGTACACACTCACTAGTTTGCCTTCTTTACCAATACTTGGGGAGAGGTCAGATCCGAGTCCACAATGTACTGGTGCAGTTGCTGATTTTGACAGTTGTTAAAGATGTGCTTCCTCACAAGTAAAATGTACAGTCCCTCACAATCATGCACATGTCGTAAGAGCATTCAGTTTATTCTTCCTTTTTCGTCCCATCTTTGTTTGCTATGTGCATGAAGATGTGAGATTCAAAAACATGTTTTTTCACATTTGGTCTAATTACTTTGTGAAACGAAGCATACTTGCAAACTGTGACTACATGCCTGCCTTTATCAATGTTCCACTAGAAAACTATGCGATTGCATTCTTTTAACGGCGTGTACGGTTCCCAGACAATGGTCGGTTTGAATCGGGGCACTGGAAAGTCCAAAAGGTTGTCCCTGTCCCCCCCCAGAAATTTAGTGTCTCCTACGCCCCTGGACTTTAGGTCATGTTTGCGAGTATATTATGTTTCTAAAAGCACTTGCTGCCTCGTTCCTGACCTCCAGGAATTTTCGGAAACAATAAAAATGTCATGAAACTACGGTGATCAATGTTCTTCCTAGAGAGAGATGGAGGTTTGTCAAGTTGAAGTTTTGACTCATGGAAAGGTAGCGCAGAGGGTTAATGTGTTTGCTGCAAAGAACATGTACCATGCAGATCACTAAGTCCACATAATGTTAATAGGCCAGTGGATTACTGCTTTTGTCAGAGAGATCCTATTGGTACTTGCAGTTTATAAGTCAAAATCCTTACATAGAACAATGAGCTATTAACTGTCATCTAAGAGCTGCATGCCAACTGCACGGTATAATTTACATTGTTATGTTTTTTTCCCCAGTCTTTGATTAACATAATGTTGCGAAAAGGGTTCACTTGAACAGAAATCAATTCTGGTTACTAAAGAGAACTTCCAACCATGGTATTACGTTCTAAATTCAGAGTTTGTGTTTCTCCAGATCAATCACTATTAAACTGAGGCAGAACTGGAAATTGTATCATGCACTCATCTGGAAACAATCTGTTAACAAGGAGTAAATAATATACATCTTTGTGAGACCTGCACCTAGCTTTTCCATCTAATGAGACAAATGTAATCCATTTAACAGTTTTAAAATATATGGACTTCTTTCATTTGTATATTTATCTTTTTGTCCATGTTACTGATATCCACGTTAGGTCTCTTCAGGGATGCCAAATAAGATCAATAGTCCTGCGATGTCACTTTCTAGGATGTCACTTCTTGTGATGTTACCAACAGCGGCTCCTTCACTAGGGCGGAGGAGCGATGCCCCAATACTTTCTCGCAAAAGCAGAAACACAAAATGCTAAAACAACCATTTTATGTTTCTGCTTCTAGCACTGCGAGAAAGCAGAAGTGTTTCGTTGAGGGCGAGCGGGTCTGTTTTAGGACAGGGGAGGATTGCCTTGCCAACTGCTAAGGGCACTGACTGTTTGACCAAACCAGTCTTGCGCACTCTGGCCTTTCTCTATGTATGCTGCAATGCAGTCTACATGGGGAAAATGGCCTCCCCATAGGCACCTGGCTGGTCGGCGTCCTGATCAATCACAACGCTGCCATTGCAACGTTATGATTGGCTTAGGGGAGGGGAGGGGTGGGGAGGGAGGCTGCCTGCTTCCTGTTACCCCCGCTTCCAAACTCCCGCGAGACCCTCCACCCGCGAGTCATGCCGGCTGCGACTGGAAGATACATGCAAATTAGAGGGGCCTCACATCTTCTCTTTCTCCCGGAACCCCAGGAGTTCTAGGACCGGCCCTGTTTATCTGTGGCATAACGTCGCTTGACAGGAGTAGAAGTGGGCAGTGCTTTAATTTTGCTTAAGGTTCATAGAGCGTTTGGATCTTATTTCAGCTTTGCGTGTTTTGAGTAAACGCATTTAAACTGGCCTTTTATGTAGTTGACTATGGACTGTGCTTTTGCTCAGCGGAAAATTATAGGCAGAGAGACAGGCCCGGTTCTAGCGGGTGGGCCGGGTGGGCCGGGCCCACCCAAACTTTGGCCTGGCCCACCCAATCATAACCCTTGGTCCTGGCAGTGACGTCAGTAAGGCCAGCAGAATATGGCCACTGCAAGTTAAAACGTTCTTCGAACGTTATCTTTCTTTAGGAGTTGCGTGATTGGGCCTGGGCTCGCACCCCCAATCACACATCTCCTATTAGGCAGGTGGGACGTGCAGGTACATTAGGGGCACGGCGAAGGGGACAAATCCTTTCGTTGGAACTGGATTTGTGGATAATTAATTCTTTTCTGCTGGTAAAGAGGAGTTTGTTTTGCCTTTCCTGACCTCTTGAGCTGTTTGTTTAACCGATCGGGCTGTGACAGAGTTCGTAAGGAGCAGGTAGGAGAATGTGTGGCTATTGTGTTTTTTAAATCTGTGAGAAAGACATACTTAGAACGCCATGTTTATTTCATTTACATCGTTCGTGTGTTTAAATCGTGGGTATCATTCATGAGTGGTTCTGCACTGATGCATGACAACTAAATGTCCAGATAACCTTGGGGATTGTTGATCTTGCTGGAGAGCGTTCTTTTTTTGGTTTGTAGTATTTAAATGCAATAGAACTGTAGTTAACGTGGATAGCTCAGTGGGTTACTGCCTTTGTCACAGAGATCCTTTGATTCAGAAGATACAATCCTAACATAGGACAGTGTGATCAAAGACGTGTATACAAACCATTGGTATAATTCGATTTTTTTTTTTGTATTGCTAGTTAGTTCGAATTTTCCCAGCATTTCATTATTCTAATGTTGCAATACAGAGTTTGGGCAGATATAATTTATAATCAGTTCAGCCAACCACTGGGGCATGCTTTAAATCCTGTGTTTGTGGTTCTCCAGACCCAACCCTCTTAATACATATTGCCCAGCAGCATGGATGAGATGTGATTCCTACACCTGGTAATCCTCATTAGCTTATGTGACATTCCCTATAGGCTGATTTAGATACTTTTATGAATCATTGTGTCTGCATAATGTGTGTGTGATGTACAGTACTGTGATACCCTACACTACGAGTAGCGCTATACAAGAAATAAAATGCATATGAGAGAGGGGCTATGGAGTGATGATGGGCTCTGTTGGAGGGTGGCAATGAGGGAATCCGAGGGGGGCATCATGAGGGGTGGAGATACGGAGAGATGGGAGGCACTGGTGGGGGTTGTTTGTGAGGGAGTCTGAAGAGGAGGTCATGGGAGGGGGGGTTTGGAGTGATGAGAGGCACTGGTGGAGGGTGGTAGGAAGGGAGTCTGAGGAGAAGGTCATAAGGGGGAGTTGCTTTGGAGTGATGAGGGGCACTGGTGGAGGGGTAGGAAGGGAGTCTGAGGAGGAGATCATGAGGGGGAGTTGCTTGGAGTGATGATGGGCACTGGTGGAGGGTGGTAGGGAGGGACTCTGAGGAGGCGGTCATGAGGGGGGTTGCTTTTGAGGGATGGGCACTGGTGATGGGTGGTAGGGAGGGAGTCTGAGAAGGAGGTCATGAGGGGCACTGGTGGAGGGTGGTAGGGAGGGATTCTGAGGAGGCGGTCATGAGGGGGGTTGCTTTGGAGTGATGGGCATTGGTGGAGGGTGGTAGGGAGGGAGTCTGAGGAGGAGGTCATGAGGCAGAGGGGCTTTGGAGTGATGAGGGGCACTGGTGGAGGGTGGTAGGGAGGGAGTCTGAGGAGGAGGTATTGGGGAGGGGCTATGGAGCGCTGAGGGGCACTGGTGGAGGGTGGTAGGGAGGGAGTCTGAGGAGGAGGTCATGAGGGGAAGAGGCTACGGAGAGATGAAGGCCAGTGTTGGAGGATGGCAATGAGGGAATCCGAGGAGGGGAGGTCATGAGGAGGAGCTACGGAGAGATGAGGGGCACTGGTGGAGGGTGGTAGTGGGGGAGTCTGGGAGGAGGGTGGCAATGAGGGAATCCGATGAGGTCATGGGGGAGGTGCTTTGGAGCGATGAGGGACACTGGTGGAGGGTGGCAGTGAGGGACTCAGGAGGAGGTCAATGGGGGGAGGGGTTATGGAGCGATGAGGGGCACTGGTGGAGGGTAGTAGGGAGGGAGTCTGATGAGGAGGTCATGACGGAAAGGGGCTAAGGAGAGATGAAGCGCACTGTTGGAGGGTGGTAGTGAAGGTGTCTACCGAGTAAGAGGTCAGTGGTGGGACACCAATAAATACTTTCGCACCAGCGCTATAATAGACCCTGTAATGTTTTTGCTTAATTAATTAGCAGTTGGGTCATTAGGGCCACTGTGTAACATATTTTAAAGTGTGTGCTAATTATATTTACTCTTATATTCAGGGTTTTCAGTTTGAAGGTGATTTTACAAATCTTTTTAGTGGGATTATGGAGAATGAAACCAGGTAGTGCCTGATATGGGGCTGGGGACCAAGGTTAGCTGTGAGTTAAGGTGCACGGTAGAGAGATTGTAGAAAACTGATGATCAGGCCTGGAAGGGAGTGTACTGCAGAGTCTGGGATCTGATGGAGGTATTAATGAAGAGAGATTCTCTCTGAAGGCTGGCAACGAGGCAGACTGAGTAGTGTTACTTGCCTGATACTCCCACCTCAGAAACCTCCTCTGCCCATCAAAGGGACCTTACATGGGGATCAAAACACTTTTTGAGAGTGTTAACGATTAGAAAGAGATTTGGAAAATAATGGAGGGCCCTGAATCTCCTGTTATCCCCTTCTATCACACGCAGGAGTACAGTTTTTTCTATTTATATGTCCCTCATTTCACTTTTCCCGCCTGCTTTCTACATCTGCCTCTCTCTCAAATGTCTATTATCATAGTCAGTGTATCATGGCCCTAGTGCAGACTGGCTGCTACTTGATGTTTCAACAACACCCCTACTTAAGCTGTGAAAGCAGTGTTGGATGGGGGTGGGGGTCTTGATGCCACTGCGTAGAGGTATTGTATTATTGAATGGCATTGTGCTTTGTACAAATTTCTTAAAGTTAAAATGGCAACCTGTATCTGGTGAAAGGATTGAGATACCCCTCTGTCGCACCTAGGTGGATGCATTTTATATATATACTGGCTGCCTATAACTCTTTGGACATTCTAATGTATTGGCATGCTCATCTGTTGCTGCTAGAAGGACCCAAAGCCATCGATCTATATGCCTGTATCCATGCAATACTTTTCCTAGGCAGGTCTATTTTGTCTGCCTCTAATGGGTGAGCTACTTTGGATCGCTTGTCATCACTGCTGGTTGGACTCAAGATCATTTGCCATTGCTAACTATAGACCATTCAGGCCTATTGGGTGTTCTTCTGGCAATCTGGAGGGTAATATAGAGCTATACCATCACTGCTGTTCTCAAGTATGTGGTGGATGGCTCATCTGTTGTAGCTAGGTGGATCCTAAGGTAACCTGCTCAGTCACTCACAACAACAAAAATTATGTAATTTACAGGTATTCCATCTCATTCTCCTCTCCTTGCTGCTAAACATCTACTTGCAATGCCCTAATAAAACGTAACAGCATCAGTCTGATCACTCGCGCACAATACTGAAACGCTCCCGAAGTAGGCCACACTGCGTTGCTCCACTCTTATAACTAGTCCTCGAACAGGCTAATTTTGGAAACCATGGGCAGATAAAATACCGGATATTGTATTGTGGCTGGAAAAGACTCAAAACAAATTGATTCTTTGTTGGAAGAAAAAAATCCACCAGAGACCTAAATGAGCAACCATACCATAAACAGTTTTAGTCCTCATGAATCATACAGAGATGTACGCAGCTCAACAAGCCTACAGAATGCAAAAGTGGAATGCCTTGGATTGAAAGAGAGAGCTGAAATGGTTCCCATACAACACATAACATATTCCATTCATTGTCTGTGCAGCACTGCACCCTCATTCCGGGATTTATAATTCAAGATTCTTATTTTAAATGCAACATACAACTCATGGCAGATTTGCCATGAAAGACCAGAGCCTGTTCTGTATATCCGGATAATTTAATTATACCAAAGCTATCCATGGCTGCAATTGTATACTGCTTATTGAGGAATTTTTTAGTTTTTAATCACACACCTCAGGTTTTGTTTTTTTAAATTTTTTATATGCTTAGCATTCAAGTACTTGTGTTGAAGCCGGGGAGCTGAAATTCGAGGGTTTGCAGTTAGGTCCAGACGTTGGTCTTACTTTCAAATAACGCTCCATGTACACACAGAAGCAATCCGTTGTATCATGCTGCCCGTTTGTAAGTACATATGATGTAATCTAGGGCTTGTAGGCTGCCTCCAGAAGCGACACATTGAGCCCGCAGTGGCCCACCCAAACGCGCCCTTGGCCCACCCAAACAAAAATTCCTGGAGCCGGGCCTGCAGAGAGAGCAACTCTAGGCCAATAAGCAGCAATGGAGGGCAATATGAAGTAGGGTTTACTAGATTATGCGGCATGAAACCCAAATTATGTGGCATATAATGCTGCACATTATGGGGCAGTATTATTTTGCTATTTTGAGTCGAATTAAGACTGCCTGGGTAAAAGATTTACATTGGTAGTAGGACTAGTTTAACAAGTACTCTGCAGCAGGAAGAGAAGCTCCCCTGAAGGTTTAACCAGTAAAGCATATATGCTGTAAGTGAGCCTGTGTTTTTAAAGTGACATATACAGTTTATGTTTGACACCGAATATGCGCTGTTCTCTTAGTTTAGTAACTTGTGCTGTGCCGGTGTTCTATATACACCGAAACAAGCATGCGCAGTGAGTGATACGCGCAGGGTGTGCACAGCCATACGGGGAGCGCCAATACACAGGCAGAACTTGCATGAATCGGAGCCCCTCTGACGACGGGGCGGGGGGGTGAGCCTATAGTTAGAACAACGGCCTCTCGGCTCGCTCACCTCTAACCTTAATGATGCCTCTGCAAATCTGAAAAGAAATAAGGAAGCTAATATAGAGTACATTGGTGTCTGTTTTAAAATACTGACAAAACGTATACACTTGTAATACTAACTTACATAAGGAAACCAGGGCGCTTAAAATCGTAAAGCTGATTTCACGACCAGTAGTAAAGCGTCAACATCGGACGCCTCCATTTTCAGTTGGCTTTCTAGTTCTTTATTGTAACCCCTTGTCTTTTCTTTCTTTCCATGTACCTGCTGAACTCTATGTACTACAGTTCCCAGCATGCTTGGCTATGACGTATTTAGGTGTACGGATGTCGGCAGAGCCGTCTGTGCCCCTGACAGCAGGGCTATGTACACTGATGTCCCCGGTCAGCCGCTAGTGTAATCGGCTGTTTGGACAATGGAGTTACGGGGCTAAGGCAGTGTGCGGCCCCTGAGGGGGAAACTAATGGAGAGAGCCATGGAGCAGCTGAATCGTCTGACGCGCTCTCTGCGCAGAGCCCGCACCGTGGAGCTGCCGGAAGGTACAGTGCAGATTATAGGGGTAACTGCAGAGGGCAGACAGAGTAAAGTAGGGCACAGATCACCCGAGCAGAGTTAACAGATCAGGACGCAGCAGGCTAACTCGGATCGTAATAATTCCTTCCCTATTCGTAAATAGCACACAGCTCTTAAGTAAAGCTTATATCCCAATCTGACTCGATCGCACCCAGGACAGCTCTGAACAAACTACCAAAGCACCTCCCATACAGAACCCCACAGCACAGGCCAACCAGCTAGACCCTTACGTCTTTCACCTGTCTATAACACGATGAAAACTATTACTTTTGTTGTGCTCTTTAGTTTATATTGCTAGGTTCTTTGCCTCACCCAAACATAACATTAAAACACCTTCCATATTGGATTACGACAAATACAACCTTGCTAGCTACACAACCCCACGATGAAGCATGCTATTGTTTCGAACATGCACTTATGCTACCCACGACATGGTATGAAGCTATTCAAATGCTGCAATAAAAAACAAAACAATACATTGAGTATAGCACACCGAGCTCAACACACAAAGCCCAACTCTAGACGCAATAACTGACAGAACAATTTTAGCACCCCAAAAACAAGCACCTAAAGGCATACAGCAAAATGGAAAGACCTGTCTTAATCGCACCAAGCCCAGACAAAACCGAAGCATTGATGACAGCACATTTCCCAGTTCAGTAGAGAGCACGGCGCCTAGCAAAATAAAGAGTGCAGCGTATCACTACAAAAAAGTAAGAAACAAAGTGCATATTACAAGGCACAGTAAGCACAGCACCTATCAAAGACCACTACAAAGAGCACACCAAATACCAAAAAGCTGTGCTGTCCGCAAGGACCACTAATGCTCATCAGAGGATAGAACACCCAGCAATATGTAGACCGCCCTGCAAAGACCCTATCACAAACTGAGGACACAACCGCAATTGTGTAAGAGTTGCGGGAGGTCGTTCCATGTTTTGGGTGTGATGTAGGAGAACAAGCGTCCTCCCACTCTGCTTCTGTGAATGCAGGGCGTCTGTGCGAGTGAAAGTGAGGCTTAGCATATGTGTCTAGTAGGTTGGTGAAAGTGTACGTGGTATGTTGGCCCAGTGTGTTCCAGGCTTTGTGTGTGTGTGTGAGGAGTTTGAATTGGCTGCGTTTGTGAATGGTTACCCTGTAGAGCTCTCTGAGGTGAGATGTGGGTGCGGTGTGGAAGGTTGAATACGAGTCTTGCTGTGGTGTTCTTGATGGTTGAGGTTTGTGTAGGAGCTACTTGTAGATTCCAGTGCAGAGTGCATTGCCATAGTCATGTCTGCTTTTGATTAGTGCTTGTGTGACAGTGCGCCTGGTGTTCTATGGCAGCCACTTGAAGATCTTTCATAGGGATTTATGATTAAACAACTACTACCTAAACAACAAATTCCTAAACCACTAAGGCTAAACCACAAGCAATGCCAAACCACTACATTGTTAACGAGTTCCTGAACCACAAAAAATATTCAATTTGCTCTTTACCCGATTATACCACTATGTTCTTTAAAAAAACGCATGTTGGGAACATGAGAAAAAAACGAATTTAAATTATAGATGATCGTGGGGCTGAATCTCTTTGTTGACCAAGGGTTAGAATGTTTTGTGTCCACTCATATCCCTGCCTTAAGCCCTCTTTTTGCAGAAACCTAGGGCCAGCTTGCAGCATAAGACTGCCAAAGGGAGCTATAGTTTTAAAGAGCCTGGAAAGGACAGAACAAATACGTGTACCTAAAGTTACTAGAGTCCCTACACGCTATGTTCTCAAGACAAACAAACACAGATTGCAAAGATGCCTTGCAAGAGGAGCTCTTGGGGCAGTAATGCAGTGAATGCTGGGTGTTCATTTCATTTGTATCATTCAATTTTTGATTAATTAGTGGGTTGAATGCTTGTCTCTGTTGTGCTGCGTTGTAGAATTTTGTCTGACACCCTGATTTTATATGCAGTACAGCAAAAATGTTTTTTCAAAAACTGAAATATAACATGGGTTGGGCCGGCAGAGAGAAAGGATTGAGATATTGGGAAGCATCACTCTACTTTGGCCCACAATCACAAGGAATTGTCTAATTACAAAGTGTAACAAAGCACTCTATTTCGAGGACTAGGTTGAATTCTACAAAAATCTCAGGAACAACTTCAAACCCCAAACCAACTGACATTAGGACACAGGGAATGGAAAGTGACAGCCATTCGAACACGAAAGACAATAACAACCAACCTGTAACAATCTGTGAAAACTGTACAACATTTTGAAGTTCTTACAGTTCTCCCAGATCCAACCCCTTAAAATGCAGGCAGAGAAATGTCAACTCCGAATGAAAACAAATGGCAAAAAAAGCGGGAAGGCAAAAGAAAAAAGTAAAATTGTGAAGGAGGTGCAGCAGAGGACAGGATGAAGGTTCAACAGTTTGAGCTATGTTTTTGCAGAGATTCTGGAGAGGAGAAAGCAAAGCATGCTGTCTTTGATGGAGAAAGCATTCGGGCCCATCAGCTCCAGCCAGCTCCTGCATTCAGCTGTTTCTGTATGCTCCCACTAAGCAGAAGTAGAAGCGGGACCCAGTCTGGAAAGGCTTGTCATTGTTATCACAATAGTGCCATCTATTGCCCAGTCAAAAAGGTCATTTATTCCGTGGTTTAGGAAAGTCGTTGTTCGTGTAAGTCGTAGTTAAGGATGTTGTGGTTAACAGATTGGTCATTGTTTTGGATTCGTTGTTCAGGTCAGTCGTTTTTTTAAACTTCGTTATTAAGGCTGTTTGCCCTTTCATAGCTTACACAAGACTGGGAAGCAGCCAGCTCTCACTTCTTTGACTTGTGCTGTTATAATGCTGCTTGTCTAGGATCACTCCCAGATTTCCGGTGTGGTCGCTGGTTGTTGGTCACAGCTCTGTCGGCCACCAGGTGGCATCTGACAAGGAGGTCCTGATTCCAAAAAAACAGTACTTCCATCTTGTCAGAGTAGAGCTTCAAGCAGTTGGTTCAGATCCATTCTTCTACTGTGGTCAAGCAACTGCTAAAGTTGGCACTGGTGGTGGTTATCTTGCCTGTTACAGAGAGGATGAGTTGGACGTCGGAGAGGAAGGTGATGCCTTTGGATCAGACAATGATGGCGAGCTGAGTCATGTAGACTTTGAACAGTGTAGGGCTAAGAGACGATATCTGGGGACTCCATAGATTCATTCTCTTGGTCTCTGATGTGAAGGGTGTCAGTCTGTCTATTTCAGGTTCTTCCTGTGAGGATGGAGCAGATCCGGTTGAGTTCAAGTACTGACATGATGAGCTCATAGAGTTTTCTCATGAGTGTGTTGTGTGAAACTGTGTTGAATGATGCAGGGATGTTAATCAGGATGAGGGGCCGCTGTTTCTCCTCTGTCCAGGATGGTCTCAATGTCGCCGGTGGCTGCGATGAGTGCTGTTCAGTGCTTTGGTTTTTCTGAATCCTGAAAAGTTGAGCAGACTGTGAAGATCCTTATTAAATTAAAAATGGGAAACATAAACGTCACTTGCTAGAAAAACATGATGCAGATTGTTGAAAACCGTGATGCTAACTTGTTTGGGCACTAGTGTTGAGGCAGCTATTAATTCAATCGAATATATGATTTATTTGGCCACTTGGAGTTTATATGTTGCAAGTTTATTTAAGTCCTCTAAAAACATGCCTTTAGATTATGTCAGCCTTCTTAACATATAACTATTTAAACCCCTCTAAATTCAGACTGGCTAATTTCAAACAACCAGTGAGTTAATTCAACCTTTTTAAAATGATTTTAATCCATTATTTCATTTACATATTTCTACTTATTCCTTCCCAGATAAATACCTAGGATCACTTTTTTTACTTGTTTTCAAAAGAGTAGGGGGGGCTTACAGCAGGGTAAAGTCAAAGAATACCCCTTGTTTGAGATGGGTAAAATGACATCCGTCTCCGTAGACTGATCTTAAACTCCCACAATAAGTGTTCCATTAGAGGCATAGGAATCCCAAACAACAGTTAGCTTGAGTTCTACCTCTGGTGAATTTTTTGTGCCACATTTGTCTCTGCCCTCGTGTACATAGCCTATTAGTGGTATTCAGGACCAGCTATTACCTGAGGCATCTGTGGGATTGCAGGCCCAGGTGCAGCAGGATCAGCAGCAGGAACAGTAGCAACAGCAGCAGGAGCATAGGGGAAATGGAGGTAGTGAGGACCATTAACTTAAATGTATGTTCAACGCTATTTTGACTAAGATAAGGGAGCTCAAGATCTCGCAGGCACTGTAAATTGTTGGGTTGCACGAAAGGGTTGTCTAAGATTGAGTAGAGTATGGTACAGATTTTTAAAAGACTGAAGGAGACGGAGTCCAGAATTTCCTAGCTTGAAGGGAAAGTTGTCACTATGCAGAAAGAATTCACTCAGTTTGAAAAACAAAAGGGTCTTTTGGAATATAAGATAGAGGAGCTTGAAAACCACTCATAATGTACCAATCTACACACTGTGGGTGTACTGGAGTGGAATGAGGGTCAGTAGGTACCCCAATGGATTGACTCTTATCAAGTCCTATATACTGCCTGATTTTTCAGGGGCTCTCCCCTTCCCCAGGGCCAACCGTATTCAGGCTCCATGCTCTCCCAGCACAAAATTTCATTGCACCATTTTGATTAATTTCTCTGACTACCGAATCAAGGAGCGCGTCTTGGCCAAGGCAATCAAGAAGAAACTTTATTAAGAGCTTGTGGTGCTCATGCATCCATAGTGCAACAGTTCAAACTAAGGGGGTGATTACAATGTCGGGCGGATTGCCTCCGCCAGGCTGGCGGTAGCCACCACCGGCCTGGCTGAGGCAATCCGCCCGACATCCACACTAGTTTTCCCCCCCGCCATATTAGTATGGCGGGGGGGGACCTCGGCGGACGGAAAGACCGTTCACCGCTTTTCCGCCCCGGTCGCTTTGCGGCCGGGGCGGAAAAGGAATAATACGGTGGCGCCATATTTTGATGTTTGTTTTCAGGTGCCTTTCCGCGGTGGCGATGCCGCCACGGAAAGGCATGCAGTCTTCACTCTGGGGGCCCCCAGAGTCAAGGAGAGGTGGGGGGTGCACACGGGGGGGGGTACCTGTGGTATCCCCCTTCATTTGCATTTACAAAGCAGCAGGCACCGTGCAGTGCCTGCCGCTTTGTAAATGCAAATGCTGAAATGCATTTTTAACATTGTGGCGGGCGGTGCAGAGAGCACCGCCTACCACAATGCTAAAAATACAGGATGTGCCCGCCACTGTGGCGGGCACATCCTAATACCCTTCACGGGACCCCGCCCTTATGGCGGGCGGTCCCTATTACCACGAGGATGGCGGGCGTGCGGGTGGGCAAAGTCCGCCCGCCATCCTAATGACCCCCCTAAAGGTGCTAACAAAAGGGCAATTTTTTTTGTTCACTATCTTTGGAGAGGCTCAGGAGTTCCTTCAGAAAATATCGAACTAATAATAAACTATGTCTGGTGTGATCCTCCAAACTGGATTGAATTACTCTGTTGAAAATTAATATTGGGGGCGGCGGGGTGTTTTTTCAGGGTCACATGTGTAGCTGGGTGCAATACCATGGCATCCTTGTTTGCCAGGAAATGTAGGAAGGGGCGTATTTAGACAATTCCCCTCCCCCTGCCTATCCCTCCCACTTCCCCTGGTAGGATAGGTCACTGGGATCTCTTTTGGTGAGTGTCAGGGTTTGGGGCGAGAATTAAATCTGGTTTTGATATATTGGAGACCAGGTACATGAATACTGTGGTAGGTGGTGGAGTACATCTTTACAATGATGCTCAAGGCTCAACTCTTGCAACGTTAATGGCATTGCAAATAGGAGTAAAAACGGGGGGCTGATACAATGGTTCTTTGCTTTCCCCAACATAATATTTTTGCTGGAAACCCACCTCAAGAATAATTCCCCCAACATTTTTATTCCTAAACACTATACCTATGCGTACTTTGCTTCACCAGGATTGGTGGTAAGTGGTGTCCCGATGTATTTTTTTTTTTTTTTGGAGGGGGGGTGTTGATTGGGTGATAAGGGAAGTAATTAGGGACCCACTAGGGAGGTGGTTATGGCTGAAAGTTGTCACCATTGGAAGAAGCCTTCTGAATTTGGCTAATTCAGCGTTCAAAAAATCGATTCGCCCACTTGCTATGGTGAGCCAGATTTAATCAGGATGAACTATTTTTAGGGCCTACTCGCCTGTTCTGGTGAGCTGACAACCATTGTTCTGCTTGCTCACAATAGCAATGCCTTTAAATCTTGTTTTGTTGTCACCTTTACTTGGCTTTCAGAGAGGTCAAAAGTCAGTTTGTATTCCTAGATTTACTTTTCTTTCCGTGGCTGAAGTTGGAGGATTTTGTAAGGTGAACTGTGTGATAGTCGTGCTGTGAAAAGAATGGGAAATGAAAGGCTGGAAGATTTCAGGATATTTTGCTAACACAACACTGAAATAGCTAATAAGTGAACTGTTCAAACATTTCAAATATATTTCACTAGTTATAAAGACACATTTTTTAAATTGTGTGGTGAAAAAATTCGATTTTTATAGGATCAAAACAAATCAGAACACTTTACTTGATGATGTGCAAATTTTAAATATTTGTGCTGAAACCCAAAACTTTGTTTATGCGCTATATAGTTTTCAGTAAAACTACATTTCAGTTGGAACATTCTGTGGCCATTTCAATGCAACATGTGATATCTGTAAATAACAGTGCACTACCAATTTACGCTTTTCACATATATTTATTAAAAGTGAGTTTTTAAACGTGAACTGGGAAATGTTGCAGCTGATACCTAGATGACGGAGCTATTAGTGAACTAAGAGGCAAGCGGGGATCATATGAACCCTATATGTGGGCCCAATTCTTATTATACATGGAGCAAACGTTTAGTCTAGTAAATAAAACATTTTATTTTCACAGCAGAAATAGTGAACTTGCATATTTGAAGGTGCACTCTTATGTGATAATGAATAAAAAGGCGGCTCCATAAGACAAAATATTTGCCTAGAATCACACAATTTGAGACAAGTTTACGAGTCCAGTACATGACAGTTAGGTTGATTAGATTATTCAGTTTACTAGACCTGCAGGTCTAGTAACATTTTAATGATTTTTCGAACCCTAGTTAATTACTATGGCCCAGTTGCTGATGAGGTGGACTCGCTATTGCAAATTTACATCATTGCAATGGGGGCAGAGGGACTAACGATTCTGGGAGGGGAATTTAACTACATACAGGTTTTAGGATTGAATACATCAAATAAAGCCAAAAAGCAGTTAAAAACCCCACACTAAAAGAGTGTTTCGACATTCTATTTTATTTTTTTATTTATTGCTCCGCAGTAGCAAGATTAGACATAGAAAGCAACACAAAGAAACAACAATACAGTTCTAGCCATTTCCGCTTCAGGAGTCAAAATAATCACAAATGCCCCCCAGATGCTTGTACCAATTTGGCATTTTTTAACCCCCTTTACAGCAAATAAACTCTACTCTAACTTATACAAACTATACATTTTAGCCCGCCAAAACTCAAATGCTGGAGGCTCTCTTTGTAGCCATTCAGAAGCACTACATTAGCGTGCAACAGACATAGCAATAAATATCAAATGTCGATGCTTATACAATGGATTCCCATGAGTATCAACAAACTCCATCCCTAGTAACATAATTGTAGGGGTAATTCTCATCGGGCCCATAAATGTAGATAACAATTTCTCTATGTCTGATATAAATCTAGATAGTCTGCATGTCTTTTTTTAGTTGTAGTAAACTATCTGCATTCTCTCCTCCACATCGGAAGCATCTTCCATCAAACTTCGCCCCCCATTTAAACATTTGCGCTGGGGTGTAATACAAATCAAATGTAGTTTTAAAAACCTGCACCTTCAAATTGGCCAACATTAATACTTCCCTAGAATTAGCGAAAACCTTCTCAATGGATATATTTTGCTCCCCCAGAATTATTGACCATTTTTCGTTATGCTTATCAAGAACATACACTTTGTAGGACAATAGTAACTGATATACCACCCCAATCTTTTCCTGACGTCTAACCATCTCAATAGGAGATTTAGGAACATTGTAAGATTCATAAGATCCGACATTCTAAAGGAGGATTTTCAATTAATAGATCCATGGTGTCAGGATCACCCGAGTTCCCAACAGGATAAGTGTTTTTCACACCGCTTTACTAGCGCTTCACTTCCGGATTTCTTTTATAATTTCCAAGTTGATTAAAAGGGTGGGCTCGGGCACTAGTTCAAATGTCTTCTCTGATCATTCAGTGGTTTCTATTCTGATGTAGTTGCTAACTGGACTACGGGAACACCCTCTACGCTGGAACCACAGCCAAACTCCAGAAAAGACTCCAGCGCATACAGAACGCTTCTGCACGACTCATCCTGAACATCCCCCGCCACAGCCTCATCTCTCTCCTGCTGAGAGACCTGCACTGGCTCCCCGTCAGCAAGAGGAACACCTCTCCTGCAGGAAACAGCTCAAGACCTGGCTCTTCGAGCAGTAGCGGCTGTCTCAGTTGCCAAATTCTCAGGCCGAGAAAATTGCAGCTATCATAACAGCTATCATAACAGTGGCTGAGGTTCATGAAGCCCTTTAAAAAACACCTAACTCTAAGGTGTGTGGCAATGACGGGATTCTGACAATAAAAAAAAAAAAATTGCAGCGAAATACCCTTCCTAACTGATTTATTTAATTTTTGTTAAGGAAGGAGGGGAAGTTCCCTCTATCTTCAAAGAATCTACTATAGTGAGTTTCTTAAAAAAAAAGATAAGAAACCCAGTAGCGCAAATTCCTATCGTCCAATTAGCCCATTGAATACTGATTTTAATTTGCTCATAAAAATATGGGCTATCCGGATTATTACTGCTGGTCAAACTGTAATTCATACGTACCAGAGTGCCATTGTTTCTAATCATTTGATGCTCGCCAACACCAACCTTTTAATACAAGTACTAGATTATATCTCATGCAGTCGGATTAGTGCAGCACAATCATGTACTATGCAGAGAAGGCATTTGATCTGGTAATTGTGAGGCCATATTTTACAGTTTAAGGAAGTTTGGCTTCCCTGTACAATTTATTGCTATGCTTGAGAATTTGTATCAATGCGCACAGGCAGAGATATTTATTAATTCCAGTTTGGCGGGAACAGTGGCAATTAATAGAGGCACCCTTCAGGGGTGTCCCCTAACCACAATTTTGTTTATATTTTTTATTGACCCCCTGCCTGTTCAGAGCAACAATGGGATCTGTACACCGGTGGAAGGGTTGTCTAAGCTGAAGTTATTTGCGGATGACATAATATTTTATTTGAAACCTGATCATGTAAATATACAGAGGGAACTTGATGAGTTTCAGGAATTCACAAGGATTGGCAGATATAAAATCAGTCGCAAAAAACAGAGCTGATGCTTTTTAATGCACGTGTGGGCGATCTGCCCAACTCTCTGCAGCAGCAAGCTAGTTCTCATAGACCAATACGTTATTTAAGTACGTATGTGACAAATAACCTTTTACAGCATTTCCAGTTAAATTATATTGCAACCCTAAAGCAGATTCAGGGGCTACTGGAAAGATTATCACTTCTCCCTCTGACAGTGATTGGTAGTGTTGCACGTATTAAACGTCTATGTTACCTCTTCTTTTGTTTTTGTTTTCAAATGTTCATATAAAAAGTAGTAATAGCTTTTTTTAAGGCTCTAGATTCACTCTTAAGAAGCTTTATTTGAAACAGGAAAGCTCCCAGGGTGAAATACTCTGTTTTACAATTAGATATTGAGCAGGGAGTTTTGGGACTACCTCGTGTTCAGACATACTATGAAGCTTCACTTTTTTATATTTTGGCAAAATCGTTGGAAGGCAGTGGGGTATTAGGTTTATTTTTCATGAAAGAATTGTCCAAAAATCTGCAATTAGTTTAGCCGCTTCTATTAAGGCAGCATAATTGCCAAAGAAATCCAGGTATAAGTCGCTTCAGGAGCTGGGCAGCCGGGTGAAAGCTCTGTTCATATCGAATCACATCTCAGCAGGTTATATGTATCTTAAGTTTCAGGAGTGCTACCATTTTGGATGGATTATTTCTAAAACTGAGATAAGGTATTGGAACTCCTTTGGTTTTAAAGAGTTTAGGCATTTGATTTTAAGGGGCAAGCACATTACTTGGCTTGACCTTCTCGTGCGGTGTGGCGATCAGTGCATTAGTTTTTTGTGGCATTTTCAGCATATTAATAATTTTATAATCAATAATTGTCAGGAACCAAATCTAGACGCCCACCAAGTCATGCGAGCACTTGTAAGATCCAGGCTCCTGGTAGTTTGGGGCTGGTACAGGTTGCTGCATAGTCATGGGGCCCAGGCGCATGTGACTAGCTTCTTAGAGAAGATCTGGTTGAAATCCCAATGTCATGTTTCTAAAAGCGATTGGCAGATTATTTCCAAGATTGAGTACAAGTCTTTAAGAGCAGCAAATTTTAGGAGAATTTATTTCATGTCTAGATTGATGGCATGTTATACCCTGCAGCCCTTCACAGAATGTAGCTGACCATTTTAGATCATTGTTTTTGCTGCCATCAGGCTGGCACGGGGACTGGCTTCAAATTTTTTATACCTGCCAGAAGCTGAGGCTTGTTTGGGAAGGAATATTTGCCGCTATTAGTATTGGTCTCCAGTCTAAGATCACTCTGGAAGCATGTGTAATACTTTTTGGGGCCTCAAAACAGAGTCAGAGCACCAGCATTGGCAAATGGGGTCTGATGTTTATTTCTATTGCGTTTTCGATAGCTCGCTCTTCAATTCTTCCAAATTGGAGAACACGACTAGTCCCAACACTGCAAGGCTGGTGGGAAGAAGTTTGAAGAAGCATATGCAAAACGGGTCGGGCGTAAAGAGTGTTACTGCTATTTGGCAGTATTTGGAGCTAATCCAAAAGGTGGTTCCTGATTTGTATTGCTGTATATCCTTTTTTGAGCCTTTCCAGTATGCCCATAGATTCTGTGTTTTAGTTTAGGTTGAATTTTGGTATTTTGTGCAGTTTATGATTGAGATGCAATTACAGGTTTAATGCCATTATCTGGGCTCGAAAAATCCACTTGACCGCTCTCATATTTGAGTCAGATTCATTCAGGACGAGCTATTTTTAGGTCCTACTAGCCCTTTCTGGCAAGTAGGAAGACAAACTGACCCTTGACCTCTGCCTCTGAAAGCAGAGGAAATGTGACAAGATAGCAAGAGTTCAAGGCATCTTTATTGCTCATAAAGTGAATGAGCAATAAAAATGCTTTTGTATCTTGTTAACTTGGCACATTTGCTTGCTTTCAAAGTCAGAGGTCAAGTGCATTCCAGTTAGGCCGAGGAGATTTTGTAAGACTAGACCTGCATGTCTAGTGCAATTTTAATGATTTTTCAAGCCCTGATTATGTTAAGTGGCATCTATTCAATTTGCGTCGTTTTTATGCCACCTGCTCTGTACTGTTAAAGTGCCCTATGCCACTTTACTTGTCTCATTATGATTGCACTTCATTATGGGCAGTTTGTATATTTGCCCATATATGCTGCTCATCTCCTAATCGGCAATATGCACAGTATCACTTTATCTATTTTACAAGTACTGTATAACCTGGATTTGTGACAGGATATTTTGTACCTTAATTTTTCTTATATGAATGTTTATATTTGGTGTACTTCATGAGAGAAGATTAGTGGGTTAATGATATCACATTAATAGGTACATATTTGAGATATTTGGATGCAATTGAGATGTTTTTGTGCCACCTGCTTGGTACTGTGAAAGTGCACTATGCCACTTTACTTTTGTTAATATGATTGCACTTTATTATGGGTAGTTTACGTATTTGCCCACGTATGCTGCTCAACTCCTTTTTGGAAATATGCTCAATGTCACTATTTATTTCATAAGTGCTGGACAACTTTGATTTGTGACTTGATATTTTGTATCTCAAATCTTCTTGCATCAATGTTAATATTTTGTACATTTCATGATTGAGACAGGATTATTGATTTATTGGCATAGCATTAAGAGACACCTATTCAAGATGCTTGTAGGTCATTTGCTCAGTACTGGATAAGCACACTCTCTCCTTTTACCTTTGTTTACATGATTGCACTTTAATATGGTTAGCTTGTATGCTTTTCCCTGTATACTGTTTATCTGCTTTTTGGTAGTTTGCACTGTATGTATTGCTGTAGCATATGATTGTTCTCCGTATTGATGGTATAAGTCGGATTAATAAAAAAAGAGGGTGAGTTGTTGCTTTGCCCACGAATAAAGATATTTGCTGATCTTAATCATAACGAGGTAAACTATTGTATTGCTCATAAGGAAGTTCTTCCTCCTAATCAAACTAGATTTAGGAAATTGATGGTAAGAATACACGGTGTAGTAGTTCTTGCATTCCTGGTTAGTATGTCCCAGTTCACTGGTGCACAGCAACCGCATTTGTATATGTTAACTTAAGCAAAATGTTCAACAACATTAATCTTTTTTGGGAGGTTGTTAGCTTTGGATTTCCCTTTACCTTTGGCCACATTTTAAATCTCTATATATAGGAAGCTGGGATACCCACTTCTGAAGCCACCTACAGATGCTATTGTGTTCAGATCAAGACCGCTGTACGCCTGTGCTGTGTCCTGTCTTCCAGCTTCTTCACTATATTTATGAGTGACTTGGACTCCCGTCTTTTACCTGCTCAAAATGAACTACAGAGATCTGTGAATACACTTGCTGCAGATGTTTGCAAACTGCTTAAAAAACGGTTTTGATAAAAGTAAAGTATAACATTTGAGGCAATTATTTTTCGTGGGCAATGGTGTATTATTAGAATTGAGATTACCCAGACTAATGATTATAAGTATTTAATTCATTTTCATTCAATCCTAACATGGAGACTGGCCATAACCACCACTGCAAATACCTTAATAACCCTCGGACGTGCCAAGCTAATCTTAAGTATTTCAGCCTACCTCTACCCTTGTTAGTAGGTCCCTAGAAGGTTTGTGTGTTACCCATCTCATCCTATGGGTTTGCTCGCAGGATAACTGTTAGATCTGGGGGTCTCTAGTTGGCAATGGTATTCACCTTTGTCCAAATAGGGACCCTTACTTCTAAGTCCGAATAAGGGGATTACACTCCTTAATAACCCCTGCTCACCCCCTTGGAAGCTTGGCACGAGCAGACAGGCTTATCTCAGAGGAGGTGTGTTAAGCATTTGTGAGTATGCACAGTAATACAGTGAAAACACTACAGATGGACACAACACAGGTTTTATAAAAATAAGTGTTCTTTATATAGACTTAACACAAGACCACAAACGACAAAAATCCACAATACTACACTTAAGATTACTTAAAAGATGATTAAAGTTACTTCGTTCAAGTTGATGATAAATGGAACAAAGTACCTGGATGCGTAACGCAAAGTAAACAAAAGGCTCGCAAAAGGGGAGATGCGTCGGTTCCGTGATCCAGGTGAAAGGATGCGTCGTGCCTCAATGCTTGCGCAGAGTAGGGGATGCTTCGTGATCCTTACCGGTGCGGAGGTGATGCGTAGATTCTCGGCCTGCTGGCCCGTTGCGATGTGCAAGATGGCACCTTGATGTGGTGATCCGGTTGCGATGCGAGAAGATGGTGCCCTTGATGCGGCGATGCGATGACGATGCGTAGACGCCCTGGCAGCCTTGGAACGATTCTGTACTTTGGAGCCGCGACAGGCCAAGTGACACGCTTCTCCGGTGATGCAATGGCGACTCTCTCGATGGCGTCACGCTTCTCCGGTGATGCGACAGCAGGCAGCTTTGATGAACACATGCTTCCAGGGAGCTGCGGCGAAAGCTCGCTTCTCTGGCGATGCGACGATTTCAGCTGCGACGGCGACACGCTTCTTCTCGATGCGTTGCGCTTCCAGCGACACGCAAATGCCTGGAGTCAGAATTCCCAGCAAGGAAATTCATAGGGGATCTGGAGATGAAGTCTTTTGTCCCTGAGACTTCAGCAGGAGGCAAGCACAGTTCAAGCCCTTGGAGAATATTCTGTAAATGATGAAAGTCCTTGAAAAGTTCCTTCTCCTTTCCTTGGCAATGAAGCAATCACTGCAGGCCAACTCAGCAAACAGCACACTGGCAGAGGGGCAGTAAAACACCTGCAGCTTCCTTGGTTCTTCTCCTTGGCAGAAGGTTTCTTGTTCCAGAAGTGATCTAATTTCTTGGGATCAGGGTCCCAATATTTATACCCCAAAATCCTTTTGTTCTCTGAAGGCAGAGAGGCCTCTGCCTAGTCCAAACCAGTTCATGAGCACTTTTTACATGACTCTCTTCTTCCTTTCACTGTGCAGGGCAGAGACATATGCCGCCCCACAGGAGGTGGAGCCAGCACAGGGGATGTGAAGATACAGCTCTGGAGCACTTTGTTGACATGATTCCTTCTCTCCTTTCACAGTGCAGGGCAGATACATCAGACACGCCACAGGAGGTGGAGCCAGCATTGTAGAGGGAAGGCACAGCCGTATTCAGGTCCCAGGTGCAACTCCTCCCTCCCATCTAGATGTAGATCTCTCTATTCACCACTGGGCTGCCCCAGCCTGTCTCCTGGAATCCCCCAGCCCTGTCACTCACAAACCCAGACAAGGAATACACAACCTAGCAGAGGCAGGCCTGGACAGTTAGGCAAGAAAATACCTACTTCTAAAAGTGGTATTTTCAAACACAGAATATTAAACCCAACTTTACTAAAAGATGTATTTTATTATTCTGAGTTCAGGCATACTGAATTCGAATTTCTACCATGTTCCCTGAGTCAGTTAGGATTATAAGAATGTAATATTCTAACTGCCCATTCGAGCCTATGGAGAACAGGTATCCTTCAATAGTGAAAAACGAAAATGGCTGTAGTTTTATTTATGAAATTTATGAAATTTATTTAGCGCAAACAAATGCCCAAGGGCGTCTCGGCGCTGTGGACGGAGGCAGACCAGAGAAATGGCAGTGATAATTATTGGTTAAATAACCAGGTTTTTATTTTTCTTCTGAAAACCGTGAGAGTGGGGCAAGATCTGATGTCCATATCAAGCGAGTTCCACAGTTTAGCTGTAGCGACAATAAAACGGCGGTCACCCCATGAAGCTGTTTTGGTCCGGGGCACGGTCATCAGCAAGGCATTCATAGAACGTAATGCTCTATTGGGGGCATAGAATGCCAAGAATTTCATGAGAAAATGGGGCCCTAGTTTACGGGAGGCTTTATAGGCTATGCAGAGTGCCTTAAATTTAATTCGATTTTTTTACCGCCAACCAGTGGTAGTCTTTAATCACTTGGGCGATTGGTTTGAATTTTGGGGTACCAGAAAGCATTCTTGCAGCTGCGTTTTGTACAGACTGTAATTTATGAATAACTTTCTGCTGGGCATTGATGAAAAGTCCATTGCAATAGTCAAGAGATGACATGACAAAAGCAGTGACCAATGTTTTACCTGAGTTGGGGGGAAGAAAGGGAAGGATTTTCTTGATGGATTTAAGCTTGTAGAACGAGGTTGAAACAATAGAATTTGCATGTGCAGCAAATGTTAGTTTATCGTCCAAAAGTATTCCCAGATTTTTTACTTTGGTAACTGGTATGGGCGGAGGGCCCAGTTCAGTGGGCCACCATGCTCCTAACCAATTAGGGGAAAGGTTTCCGAATATCATTACTTCCGTTTTATTGGAATTTAACTTGAGACAGTTAGTTGTCATCCAGTTACTAATAGTCATCATGCCATGATGAAAATTGGCGGCGATTTTCTCTCCGTTGTTTTTTATTGTTAAAATCAGCTGGGTATCATCCGCGTAAGATGTTAGGCTCATCCCAAAGTCCTTGATGACCCCTGCTAGGTCTGTCACGTAGACATTAAATAGCGTAGGACTTAGGGGTGAGCCTTGGGGGACGCCCCAGGGGAATGTCATCCGGGCGGAGCTGAAATTGCCCAGTTGTACCATTTGGGTGCGATTAGAGAGAAAGGAGGCAAGAAGATCTTTAGCTTTAACCTGGATACCTATGGCATTGACACGGTCAATCAAGATGTTGTGGTCGACTGTGTCAAAGGCCGCAGATAGGTCGAGCAAGATAAGTACTGCCGTCCCTCGTTGATCGAGAATGGTTCTTATCTCGTCAGTGGCTTTGATAAGTGCTGTCTCGGTACTATGGTGTTTGCGAAAGCCAAGTTCACTATTAGGTCATGTTACACACAACAGGGCATGTCCTACCTTATACTTACAATGCACCCTGCCATTGGGCCTACCATAGGAGTGTCAATTTGAAGCAAAGCAAAGGGAAGGTTTAGGGACTGGCAAGTGGGTGCACTTGCCAAGTCGACATGGTAGTACTAGACTGCACACAGGCATTGCAATGGGAGGCCTGAGACACACTTTACAAGCTGCTTCTGTGGTTGGCACAACCAGTGCTGCAAGCCCACCAGCAGCATTTGATTTACAAGCCCTGGGCACACATGGTGCACTGTACTAGGGGCTGACAGGTAAATCAAATAACCCAATCCTGTAATCAGCAATTAGTACATCAATTTAACATAGGGAGCACTTGCACTGTGGCACTGATTAGCAGTGGCACAGTGCCCAAAGCATATAACAAGCAAAAACATATCAAAACGGAGGAGGCAATCCGTCAAAATGGAAGGGAGACTCATGCCAATGATGCCAGGTCTAACAATAACCAAATTCCCTAATATCTGGATATGATGGAGACGAAGGACTGGAGACTGCTTTTTCCCTTAAGCCATCCACCCCAACAAAGAATGTCGGAACTTGAGGTTAGATCTGGCTGAGTACCACCAGCATGGATTTCAAATGATTGCTTATCAAATTGTTCAGTACTTGGTGACTGTACTCCGATGGGAAGCCTTTCATACAAAGGTATGAAAGATAGAAAGGCCCACTTTGATCAAGAAATGGGCTTGGGCATCTGCTCTTTAATGAAGATGACCTGGCCAGTGATATTCATTGTAAGATCTGTGAACTTTCGATTCAATGCTTTAAACTCATTAGCTTGGACTGTTTTATTTTTCAGGAATAAGTACAACGTTGTTTGATGTCCATCCAGCTACAGTGTCTATCTTTTGTACTATGATATTATACATTTACATGGTTGATTGCAACATAGAGTGAATGTTTAAATTAATAAAACATAAGTACAAATGCACTACTTAGGCAGGTACAAGTCACTGCAAGGCCCAGAAAAAAGACATCCAAGAGGTAATTTTCAGCTAAATGCCATCGCAAAACAGAAGCAAATTTTTGGGGAAATCTCACTCCGCTAGCCTGCCGCATGTCCTGAGCATCTTAAGAGCTACTTTTTAAAATGTGAAGCTTTCACATTCCAGAAAGTTTAGCTCACTTGTTGTAAGGAAAGGTTATCAAATGTAACACTGTATCCTTACACGAGTCATTATATCATTTTATTTATTTTTGACTTGGTATTTCCAAGTAATTAATTATATGTACATCTTGGTAAACCACTATTCTTGAACTTGTACACAAAATAATTTGTAAAGTAGTTTTAGTAGTGTGAATCAGAAGAGAGAAAAATGATTCAGGATAAAAGATTGTGAGGGCTTGGTGCAAGACGTGGATACTCAAGCATGATCTGCATAGAATTTATATATGACTACATATATAGGTACTTTTGAGTTTGCTCACAAGAGCCTCTTATGTAATGTTGAGGTTTTTCTTATCAGGCAGCAAGTTGGCTTGTATCAATAAAAGTCAAAGCATTAAAGGAATTCTGTTTTACAAAGATTTTAAGGAAATGGGAGGTTGTCATATCTGTAGGGTGTGTGTTTGCTCTGCCATCAAGATCGTTTTTTTGCAGACTATTTCCTGATTATCCTGTCTGGCGCTCAACTGTTTGCACACACAACCAAGTCAGGTGCTCAAAACCTTGAATCTATAATCAAGAGTTGTAAAAACTGAATAATGCCATAATCAATAGACTTAAAAATGGAGGTTTCTCAATCCTCTCGCTGTACTGGATTTTTTGTTATGAGTTGGTAACAAGTAGTGTTTCAAAACCGAATGGCAGATGATTGACAGTTAACGTGGTATACTCTAAAACAAGAGGACTTTGTCGCGGAGTTTCGAGAATGTGTTTACTGCCCCCGGAAGATAAGACTTGCTCCTGATGTTGGGGCTAATGATACTGATCATTAAACGCAATGTAATGTAAATGTGACTTATAAAGCGCAAACTCCTGCCCTAGGGCGTCTTGGCGCTATGATAGATTCATTTATCTTGCTAAGGAGCCTCGGTCTCCACTCCAGTGATTCCTCTTGCAGGAATGCAACCTCAGTGATGGTCCGACGAGTAGCAAATTTCTGTCTAACCACAAAAATGAAAGGGGAGGCCATAAGCACATACGTCTACTCACAGGCCTCTCTCTCGATTCTATTAGCCTTCTAAAACCCCTGGTGCTGGGTTACCGCAATATCAGAAAGTAATTAAGAGGGTGGGCTCTCCAGGCAGGGCTTCAACTTGCTGTACCTGTAATTTGTAGGAGTATACTTCATGGGCAGCCTTCATCTATCCTCCGTGGGTTGGAAGACAGTGCTTTTAGTTAATGTGGCCAAGCCTCTAGACTGTTTGGTTGTACTAGCGCCTTCGGTGCATGCACCATTAATAGTAATATCAGCAGGCTGGCCAACAGAATATCAATTTGGACTTCAGCAAAGAGAATGTGGGGAACGCTCAGTTACTCACTCTGGTAGCACCCTAAGAGCGGGCATCTGACCACATGAAGAAGGCCAGGTACATTTGGGTGGTGGGGAAATTAGTGTATTCCTTCTTATAATAGCCTTGGAAATAAAGTACAGCAGAGGAATAGCAAGTGGGAGACGGTTTGAATGTATTGGGCTGCAACCACCCACTAGTTTACAGCTAGAGTTCTAAATAAAAGGTAAATGTTTGAGAAAACAGCTACTGGTAGCCCCAAAGAAAGTTGCAGCTGTAGTGTTTAAAAAACATTTATTGTACACAGACTCATTTGATAATCTTAATAGTTATTGCATCAAGTTATGCACATCATTGTCACACACATTTCAGGCATTAAAAAAATTATAAACACGAAGGTGTCCTCCTTTGCCCCAAGTCACTGAACTTAATTTACAGGGAGACCAATAAGCCATGCCCATGGGTGCAGCTATGCACACACAAAAAATACAAAAGTTGTGCCACTATCTATAGTCGGTACAGAATTTAAAGGGGGGAGGAGGGCTTTACCCTCGAGCCTGTGGGAAAGTAAGACCAACGAAGTGTCTCCCAATTGAAGACACACCAAAGCGTGCCCCTGATGTGCACCATTTCTGCATTGTGAGAGGTGCAGCTGCCAAAAAACTAAAATAAAAAAGTGAATTGTGGGACAAAATCTAAAGGTTGCTTGGATGGCACAGCTTCGAGGTGGGGTTCTGGACCTTGGCAAATGACATGATTGCCAGATAATTTTAGAAGATTAATGAGAATAAGATGACACAATTGTAGTGATTCAGGATCAGTGTAAGGTGCCTTTAGGGCAATATAAACAGATGTCAGAAGATCGAGGTAAATAATCTTCACACTTACTCCCTAGACGGTGTCCTTATGCAGGAAAGAATTGCTAGGGAACTGTCTGTCATTTACTGTGAACTTAAAGTTGAAGTTGTGGGCACGCTGTTCAGAATGAGGTTAGACTTTAACGACTGAAAGACGAGTATGGTTAGTGCGGTGATTCATCTTTAAGGAAGGAGCGCTCGGAGCAGCGAGTGGCTTTGGTGTCACCCAGTGATGGTGACCTCGGATAAAAGAAAGTACGTCAGCTCGGGATTAGAAATGTGAGCAACCTCTTTTGTGATGTGTTTTTGAAATAAAATGCCTTTGTGAGTCAGAGGAAATGCTCCACCTGCCAGTATATACTGATGTTAATCCCGTTTCGGAGACCTGCTCCACAAGTTTTGCTCTTTAGACAGAATCCATAGGCCTCAATCTTCCTGTTTACTCTTGTGTGCAAGTATATAGGGTGGCAGTTGAAATGCATCATGATGAATGTTTAATTGTGTCTATGATTTCCTTTTTAGATAATGAAACTGCTTCCTACACGTTAATGCCGATGGTTATGGCTGATCAGCACAGGTGAGTATAATACAAAGTGCACTTTGAAACCTTCTTAATCTAGACAATAACTGGGATCTGATATGTCTAATGTCAGTTAAAAGTCTTTATCTCGGTTTTACAGTACCATAAAAGAAAGAAAGGTCCTAGATCTTGCATGGCAATAATCAGAATAAAAGGCACTGTAGATTAAAATACTTCCTATACAGGCTTTTGATAATTAAAAAAAAGATGAAAATTAGGATAAAAAGCTTATCACAAAGATACAATATGTACATAATGCAAATATAAGCATATTTTAATCTTTAAAAAATGTGTCCTAACATCAAAATTAAGATAGCGAGCAATTGCGATAATCCTATTAACATGACCAGAGAATCTGGATTTCATTAAAGACACGGAGGCTGACATTATGCATTATCCTTTAATAGCAACTCACACAGCCGCACTACATCACAAAGGATAAAGTTCTAGAGTCATAACAAAGGATGTATCTAGGAGATGATCTGCCTCTTTTAAAAGAATCGCAGCAGGAAGAACTTCAAAAGGAACTGAGAGATCCGGTAACGGGAAACCACTTCATGAGATGAAACATCAAGGAAGAAACTTCGGCAAGTAAAAGGCCAGCCGGTTAAACGGAGTTGCCTGAAAGAAAGAAATGAGTAAGAACCAAGAGCCTGAAGAGCAAATTCATCACATGGTCATAGCAAAGATTAAAACCAATTGAAGCAATTCATAAAATCATGCACAAATACAATATATCAAAGATGTAGATGTAATAAGTTGACACCCCACAAGTTGAGAAAGGGAGGAGGGAGGGATAATGTCAGCCTCCGTGTCTTTAATGAAATCCAGATTCTCTGGTCATGTTAATAGGAGAATCGCAATTTCATTACAAGACCGGAGGCTACATTATGCATGTTCGTAGCCCCGAAGGACCACCTCAGACATATGCTCGATAGGCTTACAGTAATGACGAGCAAAGGTATTAGCATTTGACCAGTCAGCAGCTTTTAGAATATCATCCAACTTACCACCTGACCAGAAGGACTTACTGGCCATAGCTCCTCTGACAGAATGTGCTTGAAACTTAGAGAGGTCGACACCAGCGAGCTTCATGGTAGACTTAACCCATCTAGCAATGGAGGTGGAAGAAACAGGTTTGAAAGGTTTCACAAAGGAAACTAAGAGTTGATTTGCGCCATTGGGGCGCAGGAGAGACATCCTAGCGTCATATTCTTTCATGCAAGCAACCACACAAAGTTTAGGAAAGGTGTCAAAACGAGGATAGAAGATAAAATCTGACATCGTTTTGGTTCTTCTAAGTAATTCGAACTTGACACCAAACATATCATAACATCTATTTGAAATGTCTAAGCTTCTGATGTCAGAAACCCTCCTACAGGAAATTAAGCACAAGAGTGTAGCAAGCTTAAAGGAGAGAAGCTTCCTATTAAGGGAAGAATTATCTGGCCAGGAACAAAAAAGGTCTAAAATGCACTTGACATCCCAAAGGGTCTGGTATTTAGGTCAAGGGGGTCTCCTTAGTCTTATACTCTTGAGGACCCTACAAATGATAGGATTTTTACCTACCGATTTACCGTTGATAGGAGCGTGACCAGCGGAGATTGCGGATCTGAAGCAGTTAATAGAGCGATAGGAAAGGCCTCTGTCAAATTGTTCGACCATAAAATTAACGATATTCACGACAGGAGTCTCCACGGGATCCAGACTCCTTTCCAGGCACCAATGAAACCATTTCTTCCAAATGCTGTTGTATCTAAGGTGTGTCCCAGGTGCCCAAGATTCTCCGAGAAGAGAGAGAGCTGTCGACGAAAGTCCAGACAGCTCGTTAGATTGCCTGACACTTTCCAGGCAAGAAGGTTCAAATTCCCCTCGAGAATAAGACGGTGATCTTCCCTGTCTGCGTTTGAGACCAGGCCTGGAGAGGCTGGGATCAGAAAGGGGATGTCGCATGCTAGTTCCAGGGCTGTCGGGAACCAGGCTTGGGACGGCCAAAAGGGAGTTATGAGGATCAGGGAGCATTGATCCGATCTGACCTTCTGAAGGACTCTCTGAATCATGGCGAAAGGAGGAAAGGCATAACCCAGGAAGTGGGACCAGGGTTGGAGAAACGCGTTCACAGCAAGAGCGCCCGGGTCTGGCATCCAACTGAAGTAGTTGGGAAGTTGGAAGGTAAGCCTGCTGGCGAATAGATCCACGTCCATGGGACCCCAAAAGTGGGAGAGGGAATTGAAGACGTTCACATCGAGTTTCCAGTCCGAGAAGTCTATAAGGAATCTCGAATTCCAGTCTGCTGAAATGTTCGATTTCCCGGGAAGATATTCCGCCCTGAGGGAGATTTTGTGTTCCAGACAGAACATCCAAAGTCTCCTTGCAAGATTGGAGAGATTCGCAGATCTCGTCCCTCCAAGGCGATTGATATAGGCCACAGCGGAAACGTTGTCCATCTTCAGAACAACGGACCTCCCTTGGATGGAGTGTTTGAAGCTCATAAGAGCGTATAAGCCAGCCGTTAATTCCAGAAAATTTATGTGTTGGGAGGATTCCGATAGGGTCCAAACCCCACCGGTGTCCTGGTCCCCCAAACGAGCACCCCAGCCATGAAGACTGGCGTCTGATTCTAGGACAAAATCCGGGGATGAGCCGAAGATAGCTTTGCCGTTCCAGGCGTCTAAGTTCTCCAGCCACCAAAAGAGCTCTGTTCTCGCATCCGGATCCAGAGAGACAAG
Source organism: Lissotriton vulgaris (assembly GCF_964263255.1). Taxonomy (NCBI): domain Eukaryota; kingdom Metazoa; phylum Chordata; class Amphibia; order Caudata; family Salamandridae; genus Lissotriton; species Lissotriton vulgaris. The sequence goes on from NC_141694.1 coordinate 664,533,309, forward strand.
GTCCCCATACCACAGACCTGAATTGAGAGCATTCCTCTTTATTCTCTGAAGTGCACGGTAGTTCAGAGGGCCGGGAAAAATAGCCTGGATGGAAGAAGAAAGGAGCCCAAGAAGTCTGGCTAGTTCGCGGAGAGTTAAAGACTCTTGTTTCAGAACGGACCTGATTTCCTTCCGGATCTTGGCAATCTTCTTGGCCGGAAGAAGGAGGAGACATTTTGTGGTGTCTAGAGTGAAGCCGAGGAATTCTATAGTTCTGCAGGGAGAGAGGATGGATTTGTCTCTGTTGAAGATGAACCCTAGGCTCTCTAACAGGTTCATGGAGGTTTCTAGATCTCTTAGGAGGTCTGAATGGGATTGGGACATGATAAGAATATCGTCCAAGTAAATGATGAGGCGGATACCTCTCTCTCTTAGAATTGTAACGACACACTTCATGATCTTGGTAAAGCACCAAGGGGCAGAAGAGAGGCCGAAGGGAAGAGCTTGGAACTGGTAGAGATGTTCCTTCCAAGCAAATTGAAGGAAGGGTTGATGTTCCTTGTACATGGGAATCGTGAAGTAAGCGTCCTTCAGGTCTAACTTGGCCATCCAGTCCCCTTCCAGAAGGAGATCCCTCAGGAGGTGGATACCCTCCATTTTGAAATGGCGATAAACTAGGAATTTGTTGACTTCTCAAAGGTTTATTACGGGTCTCCAACCCTTGTCCTTTTTCTGAACGAGAAACAGTGTGCTTATGAATCTGGCATCGGACCAGGGAACCTCCACTATTGCGTCCTTTTTGAGCATGGAAGCGATTTCTTCCTCCACGATCTTTTCTTGATCTTCTGAGAGGACAAAGGGGCGGGGTAAGTGTGACTGGACGGGAATCTGTAAGAAATCTATCTTGAAACCCATGACGGTCTCTAAAACCCATGGGTCTTGGGTAATTGAATCCCAAACATGATAAAACTGTTTTAGCCTGCCCCCTACTATGGGAGGGGTAGAAGAAGGAGTAGTACTTACTTGTAGAGTTGGAGGTGTTGGGAGTACCTCGACCTCTTGAGCCGCGGTTTCTCGGGCCTCTTCCTCTCTGGGGAAAGAAGGGTTGTCTAGGGGGGTAGAAGCCCCTGCCTGTTCCTCTGAAGGATGAATAGGGTCGTTGGTTGCCTCGGCCGGAAGAGCGACCCCTTCTACCGGCCTGGCCAAAAAGGTTGTTGTTGAACACCCGCCTCAGGTTACTTTGGGCTCTGTCGAGGGCGGTGAAGGTGGAAACGTATTTGCCAATTTCTTTGATAATGTCCTCTCCGAAGAGGAGGCCCCTGGGGTTTTGGGAGGGCTCTTTTTCAGCCATATCACCTAATTTAGGGTCAATCTTGTTCAAAATGGACCTTCTTCGTTCAATATTTAAGCTCGAGTTGGCATTACCAAGGAGGACGATGGCCCTCTGGCTCCATCCTCGGACAAGATCAGTATTTAAGGGTGTGGAGGAGAGGTGGGATTGCTCGGCCATATCGAGGATCCTAACAAGGGGTCCCAAGACGTCCAGGAGGCGGTCTTGGCAGCCTTTAAGGGCTCTTTCCAATCCTTTTCTGGGGTCTCGCCCTAATTTAAACAAGAATTTGATAAGACTAGGATCTAGGTTGGGGGTTTGACAAACCCTCTCATCGATGGTAGGTCTGGGGGATTCAGACCTCATAGTATTCCTGGTGTTTCTGTCTAAAAGGTTTCTCAACCAACGAGAAACGAATTTAGAAACATGATCCTGCGGGAACCATTTAGAACTGTTGGGGTGAGAGATGTTCAGGGGAGAGAACATCTCCTCTCCGACAGGATTGAGAATAATATTCTTAGAGGAGGGTTCCGGGTCAGGTTGGGAGTTAAAGTCATGGTGGACCTCATCCAGGTCGAAGACGAATTCGTCTGAAAGGTCTTTGGAGGCATTATCATCAAAGGAGGATGAGGAGGAGTCAAGACCAACATTCTTCCTTTTTTCGTTAGCACTATCCCAAAGTGTGTCGCGAGGGACACCATACACATTTGTGCCGCCATGGGCACCGATCAGGGTAGTGTCCCGAGGGACATCAGGTTCAAGTGGGGCGCGATGGCCACCCATCCAAAGCGAGGTGCTAAGACCTCCTGTACTGTGAGAGGCGCTAGGGCCTGCAGTGCTTTCGCAATGTTTGGTCTTTTTGGGTCTCTTACCGTGTAGGGGAGGATCCTGAGGATCACACGGTCTTTTGGAGAGCATAACTTCTTTAAGAGAAGACATCATACATGCTTTAATTTCCTGCTGAAGGAATTTTTTGAGGGAGTTGTCAAGGGGGGCCGGTGAACTAGCCGTGGCGTCGTCGGAATCCATGTCAGACATGGTGTTGTAGGGTCAGAAGAGGGTATTAGCAGGTAGAGTAGCAACTCAAATATTTACAATCCAAAGTGCTAGTGCGAAATACACGCCCATCTGTTCAGATCATTTGGGTTTCAATTAATTTACTTCCTTCAAGTCGATAGGGCCCTCCTTCTAATGGACCATGATTTACCCAGGAATTTTGCTGTTGCACAAGCACAGAATGGTCTCGCGTCTGACTTCAGAATACGTAGGGCTTCTTTATGACTATGTGTCCCTAAGTATCTACATACAGGGGTAAGCCAGTTCCTTCTTGGTCTGGTGTAGGCAGGGCAAGCAAAAAATACATAGCCTATTGTTTCTTTAGGGCAAGGGCAAGAAGGACAGCCATTGGGCTGTGATATATTTGTCCTCCAGGTATTAGTGAAGGCATTGATAGGAAGGCAACCATGTCTAAATTGAATGTACAATTTCCTATCTTCTGGCACTTTCATTAAATCAAGGAAGCTTTCTAGCCATCTGCTAGATTTAATATCAAAGAACAGGTCAGTTAAGCAGCCATGTTGTGTATTCATATAGTTCTTCTGTTATGCCCAAGCCCAAAACTGTGATTTTAGTGTGTCCCTAGAGTATGTGGGAGGGTAACCTTCTAGCTCCTTGGGCACACCGATGTCTGCCCGAATGGTATTTATGTAGTTGATCCACCCAATTTTATGTTTTTTGTCCAGGGCAGAAACTTCATTAAAAGAACTCCGTAGCACATCAGTTCTGGAGTTGTAATTAATCTGTGCCAAAAAAGCAGATCATTAATAGACTTGACACCCATATCGAGTTTCAAGGGAAGGAGGGGGGTGCTCTGTGGGAGTGAAAACAGACTTCTAAGAAACTTATTTTCTATTATCGAAAGGATGTTAACGTTTATAGAGCCTCACAGTTCGGCTCCATAAAGTACACTGTTTGCTACCTTACAGCTATACAGCTTCAGTACAGGGGCTACAGGCCTAGTGAACGAGAGACAATGTTCCCGTCGCAGGGCCCCAGTTCGCTGGGAATATTTCAGGGATACCCTCTCTAGATGTTTCTTCCAAACCATACCCTCAGATAACTTGATTCCCAGATAATCAAAGGAGCTCACTCGTTCGAGCGGGACATTATCAAGAACCAAGTTACCCTTAAGGTTTGTTGATGACCAAACCCCTCTCGTCACAAAAGTTCTTAAGTCTAATGTGTTCTTCGTGTGATTTGAATCTGAGTGGTTGCAGCATGTCCAATCTGGGTTTCCTAGCATTGTGTAGCATCTTAGTGATTCTTGGGACAAGTCACACTCTCAAACCAAACATTTAGGGGCACATACATAAAATGTTTTTGCGATCCCAAACGGTGCGATTCGCAAAAATCAGCCGTTTGTGATCGCAAATTGGCCTTTGGAGATGCATGAAAGTGTTTCCTATGTGCAATTTAAGAATTCACAATTATTTGCGCATCCCTAAATTGTGATTGCATTTAGGGATCGCAATTTGCGATTCCCTTAATGCAATGCAATGCTAGAAGCACTTTCAAATAGCGATTTCGCAATTTGGGACTGCAAATTACAGACAAATCAAACTTGTCTATAATTTGCAAAGACTTTGAAAAATGCACTAAATGCATTTTTAAAGTTTTAGGTTACACACATATGGCCTTGGGGGATGTGTGTGCACAACATGGGTGCACATCACAATTTCACGGGTGCAACAGGGTGTCATTTTGACACCATTGCAACCTTGAAATTGCATGAGCAATTTGCGAGTACCTACTGGTACTCGCAAATTGCGCATGCAATCTCCTATTCATTCCTATGGTTCTGTAGGCCGATATGAATGAATGAGAGGCATTCCTTAATTGCGACTCGCAATTAAGGAATGTTCAGGAATTGCTATATTTATAGCGATTCCTACATGCATAGGCATTTGCGATTCCTTAATATTCGCAATTAAGGAATCGCAAAAGCCTACCTTGATGCATGTGTCAGTTAGACCTTTGTGGTGATAACAAGGAGATAAAGCATTAGCTTGCCATCGCAATTGTGAGACAGGCTGGATCTTTATAGAAATGCAGCTCAAGTTACTACATACTTCAACCTCCAATATGCCAACAGACTGATCTGGAAAGAAGGCATCAAAGTGATCATTATTAGGTCTGTAGTTAATAAAAGGGACATTTTGTGATCCTCCATGTGTCCCTGTGGGTTATTTAGACCCACCACAAGTGTAGCCATGCATTTATTTATTTTATTTATTTATAAAGCATATGCGTGTTGCTCATGGCCAAAATCAAGTAAACACACTCTTCCACACTGGTGTAGCAGTCACCCAAGTTTATTCTCGGGCTACACAGAAGACATGGGGGCTGCTATCTCTGTTCAGCCATCACCTGCCAAGTGTGGATCTCCACCCCAAAAACAGAGAAACCATCTGCAACTGGAATGGAAGAACGATGAGCAGTCCTCATTCAGACATACATACATCTACATACATGTACGATATGTAACGTGAAAATGACTCATGAGACGAACCTCTTCCCGGTTTGCCTCAAATTGTAAAGCGCTCTGATATCCGTCGGGATCAATAATATATAAACCTTTATAAATAAGAACTGATTTTGACCCCCGGAGTATAACACTGCAAAAGCAGAATCAAAACAGGTTTCAGATTTTTGAAGTTGTCCCACCCTTCTACATGGAGGGGGAAGGAGGAGGTTACTGGGTGTAATTTAGGAAATATCCAGAAATCTCATATGGGGAAAGTTTGCTCTTACTCGTGCTCGGATTTCCCCCTGCTTGCTGGTTTGCTTTCCTTTCCAATCTTAGGGGACAAATGAAAGTCTTTGCAATCACTGAAATTCATAGATTTCCAAGAGTTCCCTCCGTCTACGACAAGCAGGTTGCTTGAAAGCAGATAAAATGCACCTGTTTAGATGTAGGGGCACCGCTTACCCCAATGAAATCTGGTGGTGTTCAGTGACAAATTAGTTCTAGGACCACACATGCACCTATAGTTTGTAGGACTTAACTTCCATGCCAGTACTTGGTGCTAAGACTGTTGGCAAATATTTGCTAATACCTGCTAGTATCCTATTTAAATTTTAAATTTAAATTTAAATATGTTCTCCTGGTACTCTGCCCCGCGACTTCTCCGATCCTCTTCTGCACATCTGTTGGTAGCCCCGAGGTTCCAGAGAGTCAGGATGGGTGGCCGCTCATTCAGTGTGGCAGCGGCCAAACTTTGGAACTCCCTGCCTCTCTCTTTGAGAAGCCACAGCAACTATCTTCCGTTCAGGAAAGCTCTTAAAACGCACTTATTTCCTAAAAATGCCGTGTAAGTGAATAGTGCCGTCGCTCAAGTTCAAGCGCCAGGATGCCCTTTGGGTGACAGGTTTGCGCTCTATAAATACACTAAATTTAAATTTAAAATTTAGCACTACAGCTAGCCTGTAACTATCAACAAGGATCAATAACTGTTACTCCCTGTTGCTTCATCTTGTCTTGGTGTTCTTATTATGTTTTAAAGTATATGAATAGGGACCAGTAAACCAGCAACTGTAAATATATGTATATGTTACATGTTTGAGTATTTTTATTGCACTCAATGCAGTGATATGAAATCCCTTAGTTATCCGGAACACCTCACATCTGCAGTGGTCATGTTGGAATGCTTTTTCTTTTGCATAAGCTTGCGTACTTGGCGGTAATCTGGGAACAAAACATTGGTAAAGCCAATAGGACTGCTCCGCGGTGGCACAGGTGAAACATATTGGATTTGGCAATCCTTGTTTTAGGTTTAGGTGAGCGGGAGGACACTTGTTTTGTAAAAAAAACATTGTGTGGGAGATGTGAGGGTTAATGCAGAGGGTGCTGAGGGTGGGTGGAAGGACTCCAGGTACGCTTTGTTGTAAATATTTGGCCAGAGTGGCGGGGATACATGGCAGGATACCAGGTGAAACACAGGGCAGGAGGGTGATTCGGGATAGTCTGTATTGTGTTTGGCTCCCCCTTGACTCCTGTCTCCCATCTAGCTGTTAAAAGCAGGTATGATGACTTGGGGGACCTGCTGCAGCAGAAAATTAAACATCTGTGGCAGTAAATAGTAGGAATTTTGTTCGCCTGGAGTCGGGAGTCACATCATAGGCAACTCGAGCTTCCGTCTGATGTCACTCAGACCCCTTCTGTAAAAAAAACCTCTCCTGTATTCACTGTTGACTACCTATAATTCTACCTTGCCTGCTCTGGGCCAGTGTATTTTCACAACGGGCCGTGCTGGAGTTTTCAATCCATACACAGCATTGAGTGTAGCATTGCGGTATCTTTCCAGCGGCTCCATCTTAAATTGTCTGGAGAGCTGCAAAACAGAAGCTTCCTCCTTTCGATTTTCAGTATCTGTGCATTTTTGAACGGTTGGGTATGTAGGTCATTGCCATCGGCTAACTGCAGTCCTGCGGTTATTGTTCACATTCAAAGGTCGTTTGCTTGGTTCCTTGAATATTCTTGTGTCGTTTTGTACCACTTAACCCTTTTTTCTTGGGAACTTCCTTAACCTTATTAGGCTGTTGTTTGTGTTGAGTTGATGCTCTTTGAGGCTTCTTGTCTCGTTTTTGGTTGAGACACTATCTTCCACTTTTTGTAAAATATAGCAAAGGATACATTTGTTTTTATATTTATCCCACTAGAGTACTTATTGGCATGTTGATGTTGCCAAGCATGCGTTGATAATTGAAATAAAGATGTGATTTTCTTCAGTCTATATTCCTTGTATCATTTTCAACAATATTCTGGAGAATGTCTTAATCTGAATTAATAATCCTTTATGTTTATTGTGTATTAGATAACGCCTTCTTGGTTACCACAGCAAAAATAAACATACATGTTACAGAAGCACAAATGAACTTCTAGTTTGAGATTTGTCCTGTGGATGACCATTGGCTGTAATCCGGGATTCAACATTTTTTGTTCGCTTTTTCTGTAAATGGCAGGTTTTCCTCAGCATGCTATATTTTGAAATGTGTTTATGTGTATGCGCTTCCTTCTTAAGTGTCCATGAAAGGTTTTATATCTGGGCGTTCCGGTTTTTCTTCTCATTGTAAAACAAGTTTTATGGTATGTCATTTAAATGCATGACACATTATACACTTTACAGGATGTAACTTTGCCCTAGATGTTCCGTGTGTCAAAAGAGTTTGCCTTAAAGCTATATTTATAATTCAATGTATATATATTTTTCTTATCCACTCTAAATGTTACAGCTTGGCCCAATGGCATGACTTTGTGGTCAGCACCCCCATCAAGAGGCCCTTCAATTTTTAATATATGTATCGTTTCTCTAAAGTACCCACAGATTTGTAAAGCAAAAAAAATCCCAAAAAAAATCAAAAAAAAAAGGGACAGAGCAGTTGAAAGAGTAGTGCGAACTCAGCTCAGCTGCTAAAACAGAAAGGCAGATCATGATTCTGTGGACAGACTGTTTGTGTTCTTCCCATGAACATAAGTCTGAGTAAGTTATATTTTTAGAGTAAATGCCAGCCTAAAGCAAAGGTTCCAGGTTGGGTGTATTCAGTGATATACTTCCTGATGAATACCTGGCCATGCCATAAACATGTAGTGCATTGTGGATAATGCAAAGCTGCAGGAAAGCTGATCTTTTGGTAACTAGTGGCAGGTTTGGAAACTTCACAGTTGCACATTCATGGACACTTCATGCCTTTAGGTTCCTTGAAAAGCTCAGGTGCCGCTCATCACAAATGTGATCTAGCACTCAGATGTTCTTTGGAGTCATGAGAGGTGAATGATATGACTTACATACTTAATGTATCTGTCTGATCATGTTATTTAGCCTAGACCAGGCAAGTTTGAGATAAATCTCACCCTGTGAGAGAAGACATGCTTAAATGGGCGGGTCTTAGAAGGAGAAGCTTGAGCCCCAAGCATGTGGGGGAGCAGTGTCAGAGGAATTGAAACTTAGTGTCTAGTGCTGTGTCCCTCCCCACCCTCTCTCCTCCTCCTGCACCCTCCCAGAAAGCTTCTAAGGCTGGTGCTATTGTCTAGGGGTGTTGGCAAAACCCCCATGGACACCAACGGTGCCTAGCCTCTAAACACTGGAAGACCGCATTAGCAGAGCTGGTCTCATGAGACACATGGTGCCCCATGTGTGTTGGTGGGTCTTTTAGCATCAGCAGGCTGTTCTAAATACCACCCTTCTATTGAAGGTGCTCATGCTTCCCAAGGCACTACCTCAGAGATCCACATTCTGCTCCTTTACCTCTGTGTACAGTGAGATTACACTTGAAGTACCAATCACGATGTGGCCTGTAATCCGATTTTGACACAATCTCCCATATAAGCCCAAGAATAGATTACAATGTGGGCACAGATTGTGGTTATTCCTACAGTTTGCCGTGGGCAAAACCTGCCACGTGTTGCAGTAGCATATAACATTGTTTGAGCACCTTGGAATGGGGAGTGCTCTATTTCTCTTTCTTTTTTTGGACTCCAGTTAATCTAGAAATGTATTTTATGTGCATCAGGATTGATGATCGTGCAGTGATTACAGCTTGTTGTTAATGTTTGTTATTGATTGCTGCCCAAATTTGTGTGTGTGTGTTATATACGTTTTGTTTTAACTAGTGCACTGTTTTAGTTTGAAATTTAAAAAAAAGTTATTTTTACTTGGTTTTGGTTCCTGCCTTAAATCAACCGAGTTGTGTGTTAAATATGTCTTTAGTTTTAGTTCAGCAGAAGACTTAATAACCTCTTTCACGGTTTCAATTTCAACCACCCCAACATTCAGATTCATAGATATTTTAAATGATGTGTGATTTCCTGCATGCTTTCCTCCTTCTTTCTCTCCAGTTTGGCCCTTCAGGACATAGATAACAAAAAGTCGTACCAACAATTTAGTGACTGTTTCCACCATCCTGTTTCATGTTGATTGCTTGTATTTAATCGCAGTTGTGTTCACACATGTAGCTAAAAATCACAGGACAGCACAACACCAAATGCTACTAGGGCTGTCAAACAGCTAAAACACTAAGTTTAGGCTCGGTTTTGTACGGAATACTAATGCAATCCCGGAATTTAAATGATTCATGTTACTTAGCAATTTCTAAAATGGTCAATGCATTGCTTTTTCCCCATTCAGATCTGTGTCAGAACTACTTTCAAATTCAAAATTTGACGTGAATTACGCCTTTGGTCGTGTAAAGAGGAGCTTGCTGCATATTGCAGCCAAGTAAGTTTCACGTTTTTGTCTTCTTACCTGGCACTGAGGATTTATATTTTTAAAGTCTTTTTCACACATTTATCCACCGTGAGCAAAATGTATTCCCATCCGTTCTTTGCAGACGTCACTGTTTGACTGAATGAATGGTATGTATTGGTGGCTTCAATATCATTCCGAGACCGAAAAGCACAAGAAAATGCATTGTCCCCTCAGGGTGATAATAAGCACTGGTGGTCCAAATCTGGGAATCCTATTCCTTAGAAAGAAACCAGACTCAAAACGGTGGACATCCTCTACACTACTGTAGATAATTGTTGGTTGTGATTTTTAATTGTGTTATTCTTTTAGTTCCTCTTTGACCCTTGCAAAGTATCCAGATTGTATTGTATGCAGTATTTTAGCATACTGTCAGTGTATTTGTTGACTTCTTCCTTCGCAGTGCTTTACAATATTGAACTAGCTACAGCAACCATGCTTTTCATTGATTATCAACACCACTACATATTATGTATATTCCTAATGCATGCTTAATTTTATCTACAGAAGATTATTCCACTCACCCACTTCAATTGGCAGCCTGTTGGATGTGGATTGAGTGCCGTTTCCTGCCACTGGTCACAGATGGCCAGTGGCTTGTTCTCCCCAGTCGCCTCAAAGGACTGCTGTGTATTGATTTGTGACCTCAGATCATGATGGGTGTGTAGCTAGCCTGTTGCAAGCTTGGCTTGCTAAGGTGTAGGCCGACCACATCTGCCGGAGGTTTGGCCGTGCACTGAACACAGAACCAGCCATGCCAAGTGCCATGCATCACGGGTTAGCCTAACTCATTTGAATCAAGTCCTGCATTAAAAATAATGATGAAGCATGATAGCGCCTCCTCATCTGTCAAGCTGAAGTGCTGCAGTATATTAATTGCAAATACAACAAGTGATGGACCGAATGTGGATCAATGTCACACATTCCCCCAGTCAAAAGATCTGGGCCCAAATCCATCGTTTTTTTGCACTCCACACCACCCTGGGTTAGACAATGGCGATATGCAAATCAGCTCTGACCCTGTTGCCCCATGGGAACAGTCCAGTCCGAACTACAAAAGCCATGTCCTTCCCAGAACGGAATCAAGCATCCGAGGACCGGACCGGTTTCGAGGTAACACCTCTCATCAGCCCGGCTAGCTTGACTCCAAGTGGTGTGGAGTGCCTGGGACCCACGTCTGGGCATCCCCAGCGCACTTAGGGCGACAATTGCAAATACAACAAGTGATGGACCGAATGTGGATCAATGTCACACATTCCCCCAGTCAAAAGATCTGGGCCCAAATCCATCGTTTTTTTGCACTCCACACCACCCTGGGTTAGACAATGGCGATATGCAAATCAGCTCTGACCCTGTTGCCCCATGGGAACAGTCCAGTCCGAACTACAAAAGCCATGTCCTTCCCAGAACGGAATCAAGCATCCGAGGACCGGACCGGTTTCGAGGTAACACCTCTCATCAGCCCGGCTAGCTTGACTCCAAGTGGTGTGGAGTGCCTGGGACCCACGTCTGGGCATCCCCAGCGCACTTAGGGCGACAATTGCAAATACAACAAGTGATGGACCGAATGTGGATCAATGTCACACATTCCCCCAGTCAAAAGATCTGGGCCCAAATCCATCGTTTTTTTGCACTCCACACCACCCTGGGTTAGACAATGGCGATATGCAAATCAGCTCTGACCCTGTTGCCCCATGGGAACAGTCCAGTCCGAACTACAAAAGCCATGTCCTTCCCAGAACGGAATCAAGCATCCGAGGACTGGACCGGTTTCGAGGTAACACCTCTCATCAGCCCGGCTAGCTTGACTCCAAGTGGTGTGGAGTGCCTGGGACCCACGTCTGGGCATCCCCAGCGCACTTAGGGCGACAATTGCAAATACAACAAGTGATGGACCGAATGTGGATCAATGTCACACATTCCCCCAGTCAAAAGATCTGGGCCCAAATCCATCGTTTTTTTGCACTCCACACCACCCTGGGTTAGACAATGGCGATATGCAAATCAGCTCTGACCCTGTTGCCCCATGGGAACAGTCCAGTCCGAACTACAAAAGCCATGTCCTTCCCAGAACGGAATCAAGCATCCGAGGACCGGACCGGTTTCGAGGTAACACCTCTCATCAGCCCGGCTAGCTTGACTCCAAGTGGTGTGGAGTGCCTGGGACCCACGTCTGGGCATCCCCAGCGCACTTAGGGCGACAATTGCAAATACAACAAGTGATGGACCGAATGTGGATCAATGTCACACATTCCCCCAGTCAAAAGATCTGGGCCCAAATCCATCGTTTTTTTGCACTCCACACCACCCTGGGTTAGACAATGGCGATATGCAAATCAGCTCTGACCCTGTTGCCCCATGGGAACAGTCCAGTCCGAACTACAAAAGCCATGTCCTTCCCAGAACGGAATCAAGCATCCGAGGACCGGACCGGTTTCGAGGTAACACCTCTCATCAGCCCGGCTAGCTTGACTCCAAGTGGTGTGGAGTGCCTGGGACCCACGTCTGGGCATCCCCAGCGCACTTAGGGCGACAATTGCAAATACAACAAGTGATGGACCGAATGTGGATCAATGTCACACATTCCCCCAGTCAAAAGATCTGGGCCCAAATCCATCGTTTTTTTGCACTCCACACCACCCTGGGTTAGACAATGGCGATATGCAAATCAGCTCTGACCCTGTTGCCCCATGGGAACAGTCCAGTCCGAACTACAAAAGCCATGTCCTTCCCAGAACGGAATCAAGCATCCGAGGACCGGACCGGTTTCGAGGTAACACCTCTCATCAGCCCGGCTAGCTTGACTCCAAGTGGTGTGGAGTGCCTGGGACCCACGTCTGGGCATCCCCAGCGCACTTAGGGCGACAATTGCAAATACAACAAGTGATGGACCGAATGTGGATCAATGTCACACATTCCCCCAGTCAAAAGATCTGGGCCCAAATCCATCGTTTTTTTGCACTCCACACCACCCTGGGTTAGACAATGGCGATATGCAAATCAGCTCTGACCCTGTTGCCCCATGGGAACAGTCCAGTCCGAACTACAAAAGCCATGTCCTTCCCAGAACGGAATCAAGCATCCGAGGACCGGACCGGTTTCGAGGTAACACCTCTCATCAGCCCGGCTAGCTTGACTCCAAGTGGTGTGGAGTGCCTGGGACCCACGTCTGGGCATCCCCAGCGCACTTAGGGCGACAATTGCAAATACAACAAGTGATGGACCGAATGTGGATCAATGTCACACATTCCCCCAGTCAAAAGATCTGGGCCCAAATCCATCGTTTTTTTGCACTCCACACCACCCTGGGTTAGACAATGGCGATATGCAAATCAGCTCTGACCCTGTTGCCCCATGGGAACAGTCCAGTCCGAACTACAAAAGCCATGTCCTTCCCAGAACGGAATCAAGCATCCGAGGACCGGACCGGTTTCGAGGTAACACCTCTCATCAGCCCGGCTAGCTTGACTCCAAGTGGTGTGGAGTGCCTGGGACCCACGTCTGGGCATCCCCAGCGCACTTAGGGCGACAATTGCAAATACAACAAGTGATGGACCGAATGTGGATCAATGTCACACATTCCCCCAGTCAAAAGATCTGGGCCCAAATCCATCGTTTTTTTGCACTCCACACCACCCTGGGTTAGACAATGGCGATATGCAAATCAGCTCTGACCCTGTTGCCCCATGGGAACAGTCCAGTCCGAACTACAAAAGCCATGTCCTTCCCAGAACGGAATCAAGCATCCGAGGACCGGACCGGTTTCGAGGTAACACCTCATCAGCCCGGCTAGCTTGACTCCAAGTGGTGTGGAGTGCCTGGGACCCACGTCTGGGCATCCCCAGCGCACTTAGGGCGACAATTGCAAATACAACAAGTGATGGACCGAATGTGGATCAATGTCACACATTCCCCCAGTCAAAAGATCTGGGCCCAAATCCATCGTTTTTTGGCACTCCACACCACCCTGGGTTAGACAATGGCGATATGCAAATCAGCTCTGACCCTGTTGCCCCATGGGAACAGTCCAGTCCGAACTACAAAAGCCATGTCCTTCCCAGAACGGAATCAAGCATCCGAGGACCGGACCGGTTTCGAGGTAACACCTCTCATCAGCCCGGCTAGCTTGACTCCAAGTGGTGTGGAGTGCCTGGGACCCACGTCTGGGCATCCCCAGCGCACTTAGGGCGACAATTGCAAATACAACAAGTGATGGACCGAATGTGGATCAATGTCACACATTCCCCCAGTCAAAAGATCTGGGCCCAAATCCATCGTTTTTACCTCGAAACCGGTCCGGTCCTCGGATGCTAGATTCCGTTCTGGGAAGGACATGGCTTTTGTAGTTCGGACTGGACTGTTCCCATGGGGCAACAGGGTCAGAGCTGATTTGCATATCGCCATTGTCTAACCCAGGGTGGTGTGGAGTGCAAAAAAACGATGGATTTGGGCCCAGATCTTTTGACTGGGGGAGTGTGTGACATTGATCCACATTCAGTCCATCACTTGTTGTTTTTGCAATTGCCGCCCTAAGTGCGCTGGGGATGCCCAGACGTGGGTCCCAGGCACTCCACACCACTTGGAGTCAAGCTAGCCGGGCTGATGAGAGGTGTTACCTCGAAACCGGTCCGGTCCTCGGATGCTAGATTCCGTTCTGGGAAGGACATGGCTTTTGTAGTTCGGACTGGACTGTTCCCATGGGGCAACAGGGTCAGAGCTGATTTGCATATCGCCATTGTCTAACCCAGGGTGGTGTGGAGTGCAAAAAAACGATGGATTTGGGCCCAGATCTTTTGACTGGGGGAGTGTGTGACATTGATCCACATTCAGTCCATCACTTGTTGTTTTTGCAATTGCCGCCCTAAGTGCGCTGGGGATGCCCAGACGTGGGTCCCAGGCACTCCACACCACTTGGAGTCAAGCTAGCCGGGCTGATGAGAGGTGTTACCTCGAAACCGGTCCGGTCCTCGGATGCTAGATTCCGTTCTGGGAAGGACATGGCTTTTGTAGTTCGGACTGGACTGTTCCCATGGGGCAACAGGGTCAGAGCTGATTTGCATATCGCCATTGTCTAACCCAGGGTGGTGTGGAGTGCAAAAAAACGATGGATTTGGGCCCAGATCTTTTGACTGGGGGAGTGTGTGACATTGATCCACATTCAGTCCATCACTTGTTGTTTTTGCAATTGCCGCCCTAAGTGCGCTGGGGATGCCCAGACGTGGGTCCCAGGCACTCCACACCACTTGGAGTCAAGCTAGCCGGGCTGATGAGAGGTGTTACCTCGAAACCGGTCCGGTCCTCGGATGCTAGATTCCGTTCTGGGAAGGACATGGCTTTTGTAGTTCGGACTGGACTGTTCCCATGGGGCAACAGGGTCAGAGCTGATTTGCATATCGCCATTGTCTAACCCAGGGTGGTGTGGAGTGCAAAAAAACGATGGATTTGGGCCCAGATCTTTTGACTGGGGGAGTGTGTGACATTGATCCACATTCAGTCCATCACTTGTTGTTTTTGCAATTGCCGCCCTAAGTGCGCTGGGGATGCCCAGACGTGGGTCCCAGGCACTCCACACCACTTGGAGTCAAGCTAGCCGGGCTGATGAGAGGTGTTACCTCGAAACCGGTCCGGTCCTCGGATGCTAGATTCCGTTCTGGGAAGGACATGGCTTTTGTAGTTCGGACTGGACTGTTCCCATGGGGCAACAGGGTCAGAGCTGATTTGCATATCGCCATTGTCTAACCCAGGGTGGTGTGGAGTGCAAAAAAACGATGGATTTGGGCCCAGATCTTTTGACTGGGGGAGTGTGTGACATTGATCCACATTCAGTCCATCACTTGTTGTTTTTGCAATTGCCGCCCTAAGTGCGCTGGGGATGCCCAGACGTGGGTCCCAGGCACTCCACACCACTTGGAGTCAAGCTAGCCGGGCTGATGAGAGGTGTTACCTCGAAACCGGTCCGGTCCTCGGATGCTAGATTCCGTTCTGGGAAGGACATGGCTTTTGTAGTTCGGACTGGACTGTTCCCATGGGGCAACAGGGTCAGAGCTGATTTGCATATCGCCATTGTCTAACCCAGGGTGGTGTGGAGTGCAAAAAAACGATGGATTTGGGCCCAGATCTTTTGACTGGGGGAGTGTGTGACATTGATCCACATTCAGTCCATCACTTGTTGTTTTTGCAATTGCCGCCCTAAGTGCGCTGGGGATGCCCAGACGTGGGTCCCAGGCACTCCACACCACTTGGAGTCAAGCTAGCCGGGCTGATGAGAGGTGTTACCTCGAAACCGGTCCGGTCCTCGGATGCTAGATTCCGTTCTGGGAAGGACATGGCTTTTGTAGTTCGGACTGGACTGTTCCCATGGGGCAACAGGGTCAGAGCTGATTTGCATATCGCCATTGTCTAACCCAGGGTGGTGTGGAGTGCAAAAAAACGATGGATTTGGGCCCAGATCTTTTGACTGGGGGAGTGTGTGACATTGATCCACATTCAGTCCATCACTTGTTGTTTTTGCAATTGCCGCCCTAAGTGCGCTGGGGATGCCCAGACGTGGGTCCCAGGCACTCCACACCACTTGGAGTCAAGCTAGCCGGGCTGATGAGAGGTGTTACCTCGAAACCGGTCCGGTCCTCGGATGCTAGATTCCGTTCTGGGAAGGACATGGCTTTTGTAGTTCGGACTGGACTGTTCCCATGGGGCAACAGGGTCAGAGCTGATTTGCATATCGCCATTGTCTAACCCAGGGTGGTGTGGAGTGCAAAAAAACGATGGATTTGGGC
The DNA here is from genome assembly GCF_964263255.1 of Lissotriton vulgaris. Lineage (NCBI taxonomy): Eukaryota > Metazoa > Chordata > Amphibia > Caudata > Salamandridae > Lissotriton > Lissotriton vulgaris. The sequence goes on from NC_141694.1 coordinate 664,549,694, forward strand.
CCAGATCTTTTGACTGGGGGAGTGTGTGACATTGATCCACATTCAGTCCATCACTTGTTGTTTTTGCAATTGCCGCCCTAAGTGCGCTGGGGATGCCCAGACGTGGGTCCCAGGCACTCCACACCACTTGGAGTCAAGCTAGCCGGGCTGATGAGAGGTGTTACCTCGAAACCGGTCCGGTCCTCGGATGCTAGATTCCGTTCTGGGAAGGACATGGCTTTTGTACTACGGACTGGACTGTTCCCATGGGGCAACAGGGTCAGAGCTGATTTGCATATCACCATTGTCTAACCCAGGGTGGTGTGGAGTGCAAAAAAACGATGGATTTGGGCCCAGATCTTTTGACTGGGGGAGTGTGTGACATTGATCCACATTCAGTCCATCACTTGTTGTTTTTGCAATTGCCGCCCTAAGTGCGCTGGGGATGCCCAGACGTGGGTCCCAGGCACTCCACACCACTTGGAGTCAAGCTAGCCGGGCTGATGAGAGGTGTTACCTCGAAACCGGTCCGGTCCTCGGATGCTAGATTCCGTTCTGGGAAGGACATGGCTTTTGTAGTTCGGACTGGACTGTTCCCATGGGGCAACAGGGTCAGAGCTGATTTGCATATCGCCATTGTCTAACCCAGGGTGGTGTGGAGTGCAAAAAAACGATGGATTTGGGCCCAGATCTTTTGACTGGGGGAGTGTGTGACATTGATCCACATTCAGTCCATCACTTGTTGTTTTTGCAATTGCCGCCCTAAGTGCGCTGGGGATGCCCAGACGTGGGTCCCAGGCACTCCACACCACTTGGAGTCAAGCTAGCCGGGCTGATGAGAGGTGTTACCTCGAAACCGGTCCGGTCCTCGGATGCTAGATTCCGTTCTGGGAAGGACATGGCTTTTGTACTACGGACTGGACTGTTTCCATGGGGCAACAGGGTCAGAGCTGATTTGCATATCGCCATTGTCTAACCCAGGGTGGTGTGGAGTGCAAAAAAACGATGGATTTGGGCCCAGATCTTTTGACTGGGGGAGTGTGTGACATTGATCCACATTCAGTCCATCACTTGTTGTTTTTGCAATTGCCGCCCTAAGTGCGCTGGGGATGCCCAGACGTGGGTCCCAGGCACTCCACACCACTTGGAGTCAAGCTAGCCGGGCTGATGAGAGGTGTTACCTCGAAACCGGTCCGGTCCTCGGATGCTAGATTCCGTTCTGGGAAGGACATGGCTTTTGTAGTTCGGACTGGACTGTTCCCATGGGGCAACAGGGTCAGAGCTGATTTGCATATCGCCATTGTCTAACCCAGGGTGGTGTGGAGTGCAAAAAAACGATGGATTTGGGCCCAGATCTTTTGACTGGGGGAGTGTGTGACATTGATCCACATTCAGTCCATCACTTGTTGTTTTTGCAATTGCCGCCCTAAGTGCGCTGGGGATGCCCAGACGTGGGTCCCAGGCACTCCACACCACTTGGAGTCAAGCTAGCCGGGCTGATGAGAGGTGTTACCTCGAAACCGGTCCGGTCCTCGGATGCTAGATTCCGTTCTGGGAAGGACATGGCTTTTGTAGTTCAGACTGGACTGTTCCCATGGGGCAACAGGGTCAGAGCTGATTTGCATATCGCCATTGTCTAACCCAGGGTGGTGTGGAGTGCAAAAAAACGATGGATTTGGGCCCAGATCTTTTGACTGGGGGAGTGTGTGACATTGATCCACATTCAGTCCATCACTTGTTGTTTTTGCAATTGCCGCCCTAAGTGCGCTGGGGATGCCCAGACGTGGGTCCCAGGCACTCCACACCACTTGGAGTCAAGCTAGCCGGGCTGATGAGAGGTGTTACCTCGAAACCGGTCCGGTCCTCGGATGCTAGATTCCGTTCTGGGAAGGACATGGCTTTTGTAGTTCGGACTGGACTGTTCCCATGGGGCAACAGGGTCAGAGCTGATTTGCATATCGCCATTGTCTAACCCAGGGTGGTGTGGAGTGCAAAAAAACGATGGATTTGGGCCCAGATCTTTTGACTGGGGGAGTGTGTGACATTGATCCACATTCAGTCCATCACTTGTTGTTTTTGCAATTGCCGCCCTAAGTGCGCTGGGGATGCCCAGACGTGGGTCCCAGGCACTCCACACCACTTGGAGTCAAGCTAGCCGGGCTGATGAGAGGTGTTACCTCGAAACCGGTCCGGTCCTCGGATGCTAGATTCCGTTCTGGGAAGGACATGGCTTTTGTAGTTCGGACTGGACTGTTCCCATGGGGCAACAGGGTCAGAGCTGATTTGCATATCGCCATTGTCCAACCCAGGGTGGTGTGGAGTGCAAAAAAACGATGGATTTGGGCCCAGATCTTTTGACTGGGGGAGTGTGTGACATTGATCCACATTCAGTCCATCACTTGTTGTTTTTGCAATTGCCGCCCTAAGTGCGCTGGGGATGCCCAGACGTGGGTCCCAGGCACTCCACACCACTTGGAGTCAAGCTAGCCGGGCTGATGAGAGGTGTTACCTCGAAACCGGTCCGGTCCTCGGATGCTAGATTCCGTTCTGGGAAGGACATGGCTTTTGTAGTTCGGACTGGACTGTTCCCATGGGGCAACAGGGTCAGAGCTGATTTGCATATCGCCATTGTCTAACCCAGGGTGGTGTGGAGTGCAAAAAAACGATGGATTTGGGCCCAGATCTTTTGACTGGGGGAGTGTGTGACATTGATCCACATTCAGTCCATCACTTGTTGTTTTTGCAGTATATTAATTGGCACTGTCTGACCGAGCAAAGCTGGCAGACCGGTCCTTGCTGCTCACTGCTTGGGGGCTGGCTCAGCTGCACTCATTGCGCTCACTCTGGCTACATTTACCCAGCATTCCGATTCACGTTACTGACGCATGCAACTCATTGTTTTAAACATTAGGGTGTTGTGGCATAGTACTCTGCTAAGAGTGGCTTGAGTCGGTGTTAGCTGTTGTCCTTCTGTCTGATGTGTAGACCCGGCTTGTTTTGGGCTTCTTATGCCAGCAGTACGTGTTTAATCCGTCACTGACAGTACTCTTCCATTGGCGGTTGCTGGCTGTGCCCCACGACCGGTGTTGATCTTGCATCAGCCTGCACCGCACCCGAATCATGGCCTCGTGCTATGAGTACGTGATTATGAGCCAGAGTCCTGGTGCAGTATTGGTGGATTTTGGCAAATGTGGCTCTTGAAACGGTATCTCAGATTTGAGGTGGAGGTGAACATTTGTTTACTGATAGACAGTCTTATTGTGACGTGAATGATAGAGCATATAGTCCATACCTGGCTAAAGGTTAACATAGCATCCTAATCGTTATAATTCTTTTCTACATATTTCTACAGGTGATGTTTGTTCCACATAGTTATATTTGTCAACGCATTAATATTTTACATCAAGCTTTCTCTCTTTCAAAGATTCAACCATATCACATAGATTAAAGCCCTTAAAAAATTTAGTTTTTCATAATTGTTAGGACACTGGTATCTTTCTCTAACTGAGTAATTTTTAGAACCCGTCTTAATTTTCACATTATTCTGACATTTTGTTTCCAAGGGTCTTATTAAAACAGACCTGCTTCTCTGTTTTGTCTTGCAAGCTGTGATGCTTATATTCTCTTCTTTTGTGTTTTCAGCTGTGGGTCTGTAGAATGTTTGATTTTACTGTTAAAGAGGGGGGCAAATCCAAATTATCAAGATATTTCTGGATGCACGCCTCTTCACCTGGCAGCTAGAAATGGGTAAGAAATATGATGTATTCATTTAACCAATGTGAAGTTCAATTGCCATTGTTGCTAATTTCGTGATTTACCTAGTTGGAGAATTACTTTTCCTCTGTCTGTTGGAAGGATTATCAGTTGCATCTCATTGCTATAATCTAAAAGAGTTTATAATGCATGCTGTGGTCGCAGATACTGGTGTCTCTTGGGCTCCTTCTATTTGAGTTTTTTCATCACTCCCGCAGCAAGAGAAGAGATTAGACGAGAGGGATATCTTTATTGAGTTTTGTATTTTACATTTTTCGTTAGATACTACTTTTCCTAATACAGTTATAGGACTGAACTATTCTTTCACATAGTTCTTTGTTTAGCAGTTGTAACTCTTGCCAATCCTTAGGGCCTCATTCTGAGTTCTTAGTTAATTCTGATTGGGCTGGTAACTGCTTTTATCTCCCTCATGGGAATCATGCGATTGGTGGATCCAATGTCTTCTGATGCAAATCTAGTTTGATATTCCCCCAAATCCCCTGGCAATTCCTTATTTCTGAGTGAATCCCGCTATATTCCCATGGACCTCCCTCAAAGCCCCCCCCCCCTATCCACTTCCATGGTTGTATTAAAATGTTACTCGTAATGAGGCCTTAAACCTATCAAATATGTTTTGATACATGCTCTTAAATATTTCACTAACTACAATTTTTAGACCTGTTTGGCACTGCTGAGGTGTGCTACATGTATGAAGAAACTGGAATGAGCATGTGCTATTATTCTTTGTTGCATAACAATATCTTATGTGATGATAAACCCCTGTTGATTAACAATCTTGCCAGTTAAAGCATTTTCATTGAGACAAATTGTTTTGTTCCACAAGTTATTTGCACCATACTAAGATGCATTTGATCGATATGTTTAATCCCTTTTATAGGCAGAAAAAATGCATGAGCAAATTGCTGGAGTACAACGCAGATGTAAACATTTGCAATAATGAGGGACTCACAGCTGTAAGTATTCTCAAAAGATTCTCTTTTTGTTCCAATTATTATAGTGTAAATCCAAATTTAACGATAAGATCATATACACAATCAACTTATTATTTTTGTTTAACCAATGTTTTATTTCCAATTTTTCTTTACTGTTTGTGACACTTTTTTCAGGACATAAAGTACAGCAAGCACAAGTCAGGGCATCATTATAAAACATAGTTTCTCTTTCCATGCTCCAATAATATGTTTTGCCTTGTTAAAACAGCTCAGTTGTTTCTTCGCACCTGTGGTCTGTTGCTTGTATTACCTTGATTTGATAAACTGTATTTTTTTCCCCAATTAACCTCTTGGGTAAAGCCTAACTTTCAAATTCCACCTCATATCAGTGGCTCAGAAAATTTTCTGGAGCAGAACATGTATTCAGAAATGAAAAACTGGCTAAGCAAGACTGTTTGCTTGGATATGACAGGAGTGGTAAAATATTAGTGCTCTTCATGCATGAGGAGTGAAAAGTCAAGATGATCGTAATGCATATTGTTGAGCATGTGTTCTCTTCTCTCATAACTCAGGGAGGCACAGTTGTATCAATAAAACACATAAAATGAAAATTGAAATGTACACAGGATCTAGGTTTTATTATGAACCCTTATTTCCTTAGCTCTCCCTAATTCACACTTATTCACTGAAAATACCAGTGTTCAATGTCTTGTGTGGATGTCTGAGTGAAATACAGATTTATGCATAGTATCTTTGTAAAGAAACCAATAGGTAGACAGATGAACCGTGTTCATAGACATTGCTTTGTATTGTGACAGAGCTTTTATTCCAACCTATTTAGATGATCTTCAGACAAGAAAAATACATTCCCCAAAAGAGAAACCTCTGACTCCTCATTAAGTAGCACAGTTCAGGGTCATAGACTAACTCTTTTAAGATGTGCGGGTTTGAGAACTACAATCCAAATAGTATCAACATTAAAAGTTAAAAATCTAAATTTTCAAACCAAGGTTTTATGTGAATAGCACATTAAGCATTATGTGGTTTTGATAGTACTTTATCCTGTATTATTGAGAAGGGATACATACTTTGTCTAAAAGCAACCATTAAAAAGAAAAAATGTTGCATAACAAATTTCCTAACTATTTACTGAGCCATTTAAAGGAAACTGAGGTGAAAATTCTTCAGAGATTGTCGGCACGCCAAGATTGTTAGTACAAGACACTGAGGCTGGGGAAGATTGTTAGCACAAGGCACTGAGGCTGGTGAGATATTCTTGTCCCATTCTTGGTTTGCTGACATCAGTGCTTGCAGTGGACACACGCCTGATAAAGAAATCTTTAGAACTTGTTTCAGTGAATTCAGAGCTCTATGCAACATATTCTTTGCAGTGACTACATGCTCTTTATATAGTTCAGACCTCCTAATCCAGCTCCTTGGTCATGTCAAGGGGATATAGCTCTTGCTTTCAATGGATCCTGTGCCTTCAGGATCACACACATGGCTGATATGCACACAATAGATATGCCACTCACTCTCTGGGAGCAAGTCAGCAGATTCAACATATTAAAGACTCTGCTTTGACTGTGAAACAGTCAGTTAGATGGCTGCTCAGTCTCTCCAATCCACTCTTCACTATAGCAAGGATCCACTACTGGGGGAGGGGGGGGACAGATAGGCCCTTTCTCAACGTATTTTACAAATCTTCACAAAAGAACATTTCTGTGTGCATATACAGAGGGGCAGACAGAATGAAGCAATAATCAGAGCTTAGTCCATAATAGAGGTAAAAGGAAGACAGAGTTCACAGAATGTAATACAATTTGAAGACGTTCAGTTGGTAAATCTAATTCCACACAATTTGATATTGAAATAACTGTAAACCAGGTACTGATCATGTGTTCCATACCTGCCCACTGTTAGACTGGGATATTGTTTAGACATTGATATTGTTTTTAAATGGGATTACAAGGAGAAAGGCACTGAAAGGACATTGTTATCTAACCTCTCTGCTTGGGATGCAAGATATGCGTCTCTAATCGCTCTCCTGCTGGTTCTGCAGCCAAATACGGGTATAACCCCTGTCACTTTTCGGGTACTCTATGTACCCCTAGAATACAATAGAACATGAAATAAATGGAGGAGTTGTAGAGGTAGAAATGTTTCTTGTAGTCATGACATTATGCATTTGATTATGCTGGTTGCTGAATGAGGTGCTCAGATATCGCTTTACTCTTTATTTATTCCTTCACCTCACTGTAATCACTACACTGGAGTCCTAATGAATATTTGGGCAGTGTCACAACAAGACTCACCCTCCAAAGGACCTGGCTGTTTTGAGCTGTCGATGATAGAAAGCCCGCCTACAGTCAAATTGGACCAGTTCAATACAGAAACACACCTGCTGACAGAGCCCAAAATCCCAAGGTGTCGAAAGTAAACGGGGTCACAATTATGGGCAGAGAAGAGTCGTCAGGCTTTTACCAGGCAAGGACTCTCGAACAGGCCCTGCTGCTGGTTTAAGTTGTAACAAGCACACTAAACATAGAAAGCATCCTTGGCGGTGTACAGCCTTAAGCTGAGGAAGGATAGTGCTCTTCCGCACCTTACAGTTCAACTGACCTACCTGTTTCTGTTCCTGCTCATGTAGCGCTCCGTACAGTAGAACAATTTCATCAGGCCTCTGAATAAGTCTTTTATTGTTAATCAAATAGGTAATTGTAGAGGAACCAGCCTAAAATAGTAACAGCCCATCAGTCAGCAATGCCTCCGTTCCTGAGGCAACTTCCTGTTCTGAGCCATCTGGGGCAGAACTACCACACACAGGTGGCAGCCAGCAGAACATTTCTGCCTAATACTTACTCCACTCCTGGCTGGTAGTTAGGTGACAGACGTGGAACGACACCAGTACTGACCCTTGTTGCTGCAGCAATATAGAGTCCATTGAGCCTATTTGTGCATGTGAGTGGCTCCAATAAGGGTTGGTTAGTGACTGCAGTACTTCAGTGAGGAAGGGGGTGGGATAAGTCGTGGCTACACTGCCCAGTTTTAATCGTAACATGGTGCCTGAATATGATGATATAATTGGAGTATTAACAGACACAATTTAATCTAGGATATCCATAGCTACGTTTGATTTAATTTTCCACTTCGGTGTGACCTAACTAAAAGGCTATAATACAACTTAAGCATCAAATCCAGCAATTCCAGAAAAAGCCCTTCGTGTTGTGGACAGCCATGTGCCATGCCGGGTTTGGTGGCTTAGTGAACTGTTACGTCCACTTTAGCAGCCGCGGTCCGTGCAGGTAACAGTGGTGGTGCCGGGTAAAGGGGGATTTCAAGTGACGATGCAGAGGGGAAATTAATTAATTAATTTTCCCTAAGCATCGTCCCTCGAAATCCTCCCTTACCCAGCCCCACCCCTCACAGCTGTTACCTGCACGGACTGCGGCTGCACTTTAGGACTTGCGTTTGACCTCAAGGTCACAGGTTCAAATCCAGGCGGGTCTACTCAGCATTTCATCATTCTCAGGTCAATAAAATGAGTTGCATTGAGTTGGCTAACAATAAACATCTGTTATTCAGCACCTAGATACTCGAGTGAACTTGGGTTTACTCATACATTTTATATTATGACACCAGTCTATTTTACCACCTCTAATCTTACTGTGCACTCTCTTAGCTGCCTTCCTTTTAACTCATTTGATTAGGTGGGTCCGCGTTCAAATTCTCTGCCAAAGGCTGACAATACCTTATGGATAATATGTGGAGCTAAGTAGAGACGCCACTGACTTTCAGCATGTAACGGTCTTCCAGGTTTTGACCACTGACCCTATTCTACACGCCTTCTTCAATAGTGAGGCACTCTGCCCTCATAATGAAACATCCTCGAGGTCTCCCCGTTCTGAGGGAACGGTGGCCCGCCCTCCTGCTTAGTAGCAAAGAAGGGCAATAGGAATGAGACCAAACCTTTACCTTTTACAACTTTAATCAGTCAAGATGTCAACTTTCCCTAAAATGTTAGCTTGAGTGAATTTGTAACTTGTATAAATGTAACTCTAACCACTAGTATCTGTAGTAAACGTATGTACTTATTCTTATGTGAGTTTAGAGTTTAACTGTTTTGTATTTATTATGTAATTCATGTACTCTAAAGTCCTTTTGTAATGTAACTGGTTTTATTGTATATCGCAATGACAACTTTGGGTAAAGCTTGGGCTATATAATATTGCATAAATAAATTAGGATGGTTGGCTGTCTGTGGTAGATTATGATCATTTCCTGGACAGCAGTAGACAATAGCTGCACAACTAACTTCATGATTCGCTCTCCCTTTGTCTTTGGTCTAACAGTAGGCCGATATATGTACTTCAGTTTCCTTCAAGCTTTTGAATGAGATTGAGGTAGGCAACAAAGCCGAACGCCAACAGAGAATTACTCTCTGATTGAACGACAAGAACATGTTAGCCCTCTTACAAATAGCTGATAGACTTGGGCCACCAAAAATCATATCTTGTTTCAATAAAGATATGTTAGAGGAACGACAGATCCTTCTTAAAGACTAATCCAAATTAAATAAAAATGTTGCCACCAAGTTTTAAAAGAAGCTACAAATCCTCCTCTGAACAACACTCAACTTAAAATGTGGAAGACTACAGTCTAAATTAAAGTGATTCAGGATTGTAGAGGGGTTGAAGGACCGGAGTGCATTGAGTTTATGGTGCAGCACCTAAAAAAGATATTTCTAGAGCAAGAAAACATGTTTTTTCCCTCAAGATCAACAAACTCATACAATTTCTTACTTCCCTTAGCTAGGAATAAACAACCATATCCGATCCTTTTTTAGGTTTCACCTGCAGCGCTTGTGAAAATTGTTGTATTAAATATATATTAAACAGGACTTGCATCCCACCTTCACTTCTTATTGGCCCTTGTGCTTGTCACTTTACTTTTCCTCGTTTCTATTGGTTGTAGGCATTCTATTTCCTGTTCCTCCGTGTGTACTTCTCTTATCGGTTTCCCATCGGCACTGTTGTAATCCCCTTTGGTTGAAATTCTTTTAAGTTCTCAAGCAAGGATCTGGAAAACAAAATAAAAAGACGAGATACACCCTTGCTTTAATGTTACAGCGCTGCCCGAGTTCTGTGATCTCAGCGTGCTGTTATTATGTCCGTTAAGATCCTCCACCAGTGCCATTATCTCGGTGGAGTGCCTTTTATTCCTTCTCTGCCTTTGAACTCTGAGGAAGCATACACTACACCGGGAAACAAGCAAGCAATCCACTTCAGTTTGTTTTTCTATTTACAATTGAGCACGCCATCTGCCCTTATGGTTCCTAGCACCTTTCTTCTTGCTGCTTAACCCTGTCTCCCCACTAATTCCTCCCATTGCTGCTTCTAACGTAACTATTTTAGATGCCATTTGATAGTTATGCACAGTTGTGGTTGCTCCCGCGAATCACTAGTGGGCAGGGGAGGGTAAGGTCGGAGAAAATTAAAAAAAAAACACTTACCTGCCGGCTGCCGCCACTCTTCCGTCCTCTTCCTGACTTCTGTTGGAGCAGGAAGCAGGATAGGCTCACCTAAGCCAATCACACCTCTGCAATGCAGCGTTGTGATTGGTTTGAGCGCCGTGGTTCAGCGCTCAGTTTGGGAATGGAAGCCTGGGCATGTTCTCCACCCAGCCTGGGTGGACAACATGCGGAGTGCGCATGAATGTTTTGGCCTTCCAAACATTCATGCGCACATAGAAGGGTGCCACCACTCCCTTCCATCTGCGCAGCCTAGCCCCGCCTCACAAAACTGGCCCAGCACAGAAGAATAAAATGATGATAACCTCTTGTTATCATTGTAGTGTTCCTTTTTTTGCTGTGCTTAAAGGCAATGGGTCGACACTCCGCCTTACCGGAGGAGCCGCCACTGGCTTATGCAGTTTGAAAATAGTGAATTAAAATGCACATTTGTGAGCACTGGCATGCCACGCACCTGCACGTCAGGAATATTATCCACTGGATCCGCCTTTCATTCCCCGCCAGGACCCGAGTTTCAGAGTGCAGACCTTGCTATTAATTTGCCAGCTCTGCCAGGCCATGCCCCCTGCACGTCATGAACATTATCGCCTCTAAACACCCTGCAAATGTTTCAGAAACCTTGCTATTAATTATCTACTTGGAAAACACTGACTGAAATCACACCTCTGGGCAGACTCGAGTGCAAGCGCCAGGCAAGACGTGCAGTGGACAGGGGTCTTATTCAGAAAAGGGGGTGGTGATGAACAGAATGTCTGAATTAAGCAGACCACTCTTACCCAGTCCAAGGATCAGGGCTTGATCCATCACCATTTTTTAGCTCACTGCACCATCCCAGCTCAGAACCTGGCTACATGCAAATTAGTCTGTACCTGTCCCAGTGCATGATGGGAACAGGGCAAACCAAACTACCAAGCCAATTCTTATACTGGGAAGGAAACAAGCTTCCGGGGACAGGTTTCTGGCGTTTCAGCCGTCGTCGGCCCGGCTTGCTTGAATCCTGATGGTGCAATGAGCAAGGGACTCACATCTGAGTATACCCTTCCACACTTATGGTGGACAAAATGATTCAGAAACGGGGGTGGTGATGAACAGAGTGTCTGAATTAAGCAGACCACTCTTACCCAGTCCAAGGATCAGGGCTTGATCCATCACCATTTTTTAGCTCACTGCACCATCCCAGCTCAGAACCTGGCTACATGCAAATTAGTCTGTTCCTGTCCCAGTGCATGATGGGAACAGGGCAAACCAAACTACCAAGCCAATTCTTATACTGGGAAGGAAACAAGCTTCCGGGGACCGGTTTCTGGCATTTCAGCTGTCGTCGGCCCGGCTTGCTTGAATCCTGATGGTGCAAGACCACCTGTTCCCATGATGCACTGGGCCAGGGACAGACTAATTTGCATATAGCCAGGTTCTGAGCTGGGATGGTGCCTGGCATATGCACTACTGTAGGGAAATCCACTGCAATCTACATTTATCATGAACTCTTACGTATGTTTGCATTATGAGCAGTCCATAATGAATCAGTATGCTGAATTATAAATGCATGCTCACGGGCAGGTTTTGTGTATAGCTATGCATGTGCTTGCAATGCCACTCTTACTTTCATTGTGTGTCCTACACGTGTTCTGAGTTTGCCTAATCAAAAAATACGTTTTTCAATCACAAAACCTCTAAAACAACTAATCTCCACCTAGGCTAGTCAGCTGAATTCACATAGTAGCGCAAGAAAAATAAATCTGTCCTTAAGAATTCGAAGGCAGACCACAATTAGACTCAAATGTGGATGCAATTTGATAGTTTACAAAATGCTACACTTCACATGCTTTCCGTTTTATTTTTCATTTATTTAATAGAACTGTGGTCATAAATGAAACTTTCGGAGCAAAATAAACGGGTGGAAGTCCCTCAAAGTGCACCTCTGCTCAATGCCCTCGTTTACCCCCGGGTGTCACTACCGTTTTCATGCTGGGTGTCCACCAGTGCCCTATAACCTTAATAAGATGGGTGTCATTTCTACGGTATTTCAGGGCCACTGCATGATATATACTTGAAAAGTGGGTGTTCAGTACACACACCTCTCTCTGTCTCACCTCCTCAAAGTGACACTACCATTCGTGATTTTAATTCAGTGCAACTTGGAGGGAGTGTGAGAGGGAAATACGGTGTTGGTTACCTGCACAAGAACACTCTATTACATATTTAAGGTCTGCTATTTTCCTCTATTTTATTTTTGTTATTCCAGATTATATTTATATAGCTAATTACAAATGCTGCTAAACTGCACCGATGTGCAATTTACTTAGCAACTTATTACATGGCGGAAATGTTGTCCAGTGTGTTGCCTCAGCGTACATTATTATTATTATTATTATTATTATTATTATTATCATTTGTAGAGCGCACTGTAACCCTACAGGCATCCTGGCGCTAGGAGAACAGGCACCACAAGAACTGTCAGGTGTGCCCTGGTTGAGTGGTATTTGAAATGCATATATTATGCTAATTTGGACCAAAGTACTTGTTAGGATTATATTACACAGGTTCGATTTTTGTTCCTGTTTTTTGTTATTTCTTCTTTAACTGTGTATTGGGAAGAGGTTACATAATGTTTATGGGTGATGCTACTTTGCATCAAACTACTCTTTGGTGCCATATTACTGCATAATATGGCTGTGTTAATTTTTCTCCATTTATTAGGTTGAGCATATAGTAGCAGCGCGCATGTGCTGCTGGTTTGCGAGGCATGCAGTATTCAGTACCCGAGTGGAAGATGTGTAGAAGCTCCGCCCACTCTCTGCCCATTGACTTGTCTTTGTCCTCAGTAAATGCTGTCTTTTGATTCATTTGAGGCTTGTTAGTCCCTCCTTATGACGGCTATGTCGTCATTTGTCATCTCCAATGGCTACTGGCCCTTTTACTTTGAGTGTTACAATGTACGTGGACTGTGAGCACTCCTTTGTGCCCCGTTGCTAATATCGATTCACCACAGAAACATGCTAAGTTATATACATATATATTTCAAATAGAACTACAACTATCATACTAGCTACATTCTGATCTTAATGCGAATGATGCCTCATGCCACGCTATCACGTTAATAGAGGCCCGCCCCTTTTTAGGTCTCGTCTCCGCTAGCGCATGCGCTTGCGCGAAGCGAGAGCTTATGTAGGCACTTCAGAAATGCTCCGAAAAAGCAGATTACACACAGTGCATGTGCGACGGGCGCGCGCTCACTGTTTGGCAGCCTGCGGCCACTGACCACGGGAAGGGGCTTTGATCTATATCACTCCCCTCTCCCACTTGCTCCTGCTGAGCCTCACAAAGTGGTTGTATCTCAGCCACAGACTTCCTGGCTCGCATGCCGATACTTTGTTGCAATATTCCTTTGCATTAAGCCTTTCTGCTTGAGCCGGCTGTTTTTTTGTCCCTGTCCTTATCGTAAGTGGATCAAATTGCGCCACAAGTAAAGGTTACAGGAGTTTTCGATAGAGAGGTTAATTTAATATTTGGAAATCCGTTCAATGCACCACTGAAACAGTACTCACTCCAAATATGCAAATCTCTACATTTAATCGTTTGTATTGTCTACATAGAAGTTGCTAACAGGGCAGTTAATTCTTTTCGGCTTTTCCCTGTTTCCGCCACACACTCCACTCCTTTTTGTCTCCTTTCTGGCCTCTTTCCTACTTAACTTTTCATCCTTTCTCCTTTAATCCCATTTCCACATTCTCACAACCCCTTCGAGCACTGTTATTTTAACATTTGTGTTTCTCTCTGTCTTATGATGTCTGCCCTGCCACCACTTATGATGTCTGCCCTGCCACCATTTACTTCGGACCCTCGTACATCCTCACCCTCACCCCCACACACCCTCACACCCCCACACACCCTCACACCCCCACACCCCCTCACACACCCCCACACCCCCTCACACCCCCCCACCCCCCCCCACACCCCCTCACACCCCCCACCCCCCCCACACCCCCCCACACCCCCTCACAACCACCCCCACACCCCCCCACACCCCCCCACACCCCCTCACACCCCCTCACACCCCCTCACATCCTCTCACCCTCTCACCCTCTCACCCTCTCACCCTCTCACCCTCTCACTCTCTCACCCTCTCACCCTCTCACCCTCTCACCCTCTCACCCTCTCACCCTCTCACCCTCTCACCCTCTCACCCTCTCACCCTCTCACCCTCTCACCCTCTCACCCTCTCACCCTCTCACCCTCTCACCCTCTCACCCTCTCACCCTCTCACCCTCTCACCCTCTCACCCTCTCACCCTCTCACCCTCTCACCCTCTCACCCTCTCACCCTCACCCCCCTTCACCCTCACCCTCACACCCCCTTACACCCCTCACCCTCACACCCTCTCACCCTCACGCCCTCACCCCCCCCTTCACCCTCACACCCCCTTACACCCCTCACCCCCTCATTGAGCACTACTCACTATAAGTCAAATTATTGCACTTTGTCTGACGGTCTTATCATACATTGAATGGTAACTTTGGATGAAGAAAGTCAGAAACAAAATGAATTAATTTTGTTATAATTTACACAATATAATCTATTGATCCCACAACTTTGTATTTTGAGTATTCATTTCTCAAACTAGACGTGTACCCGAGAGCATTTGTTCTTGTTTGCATTAATAAACATTGTCTAAGTAAAGTATCTTACCCAACAGAACCACCTTTTTGTTTAACCAAGTGTGCATACGAGCATTTGCTAGCTCCCCCATAACCTATTTCGGCGTATTTAAAGGGGTCTGTGCTGGGTAAAGCTGACCGTGGCACAAATAAACATGTCCACAGATATAAAATTAAGTCAACGGGTTTCTTTACGAGGTAGATGCGGGTGACCTGTCCAAACGCCCGCCGCCGAGTTGCGCCAGTCTTGTATAAAGACACATTCTAAAACCTACCAGTGCTCAGAAGTGATGAGAGATCGGTACAGTGTGTATGGTTGTAACTAAACTGCTTAGGTCTGCAACGAAAATAAATGCACAGCTGCACAGATTCAGGTGTTGCTTGTTATGCTACCTCAGTTTTTAGTGGTGTTAGAAAAGGAGAGGTCAGGGAAAGGCTCACAATTGTCAGCTAAGATCAGGCAGACTGTTTGTTCGTTTCAGGCGATGTGCCTGGTGAATAACATCAACACTTTATTTTATGGTAGATTCAAATAATGCAAACAAAAACAGAGTTGGAATCTGTTTGAGACACAGGTTTTAACCCCAAGGCATTTGTAAGGATCCACAAGGTGCCTTGAAGCAGAGGCCAGTGATTCCAACCTGGGCTGCTGCAAGATCGAGTGTCAGATCAAAGGCACACTATACTTTGCTTGTCCCTTACCTGGAAGGCAGGTCACGGACTGTGCATCCTTTGAGTCGTTGGAGACCAGTCTCTGTCAGCTGAAGCCACCAAAAAACAGGGAGGACTTCGGGGACAGCGCAGCGGGATCATTCATACTGGCCACATATGGCTGTTTTTGCAAAATGCTTCCATCTCTGCACAGCCCCTCTCTTCTCGTATTGGACACGCGCACCCTCGCAGACACGCCCCTTTGCCAGTGCATATACTGAGCGAGTGGTGAGGGGGATTAACCCCAAAGTTTATGTCGCCCTGGGATTTATGTCGCTGGCATTACTAGTGCTTATTCCAGTATTGAAAATCGATGTTGCTACATTCTCCCCCATTGCTTATTCCAGTATTGAAAATCGATGTTGCTACATTCTCCCCCACTCCTGCCCCAACGCCATTTTTGTGCAGTGTGTGGGTGTAAATCTATAACAAAAATTACCCCCAAGTAACTTGTGTTACAAACTGGTGAACTGTTGGTCTCATGTTATCTAAATATTTCCATTTTGCCATCTGGCAATGTAGCAACCCGAACTGTGTCCACTCCTTCAGCTGTGCTTACTTTTAGTGGATATGATGCTTTAATATATGTGCCTTTGTAAAGTGCACAGTCACGCCATGGAGCATTCTAGCCCTGAATAACAGATAGTTATTATTGTCCAACGCAGTGGATATCATTTGATAGACCTAGAGGAATTAAAAGGTGAGTTGAACTTCTGCCATTTGAAAATGTGACTTTAAGGTCAAACAGATTCCTGGAGTGGATGCTTTAGTCCACTGAGCCTCTAGACTTGGCTCTGCAGTTTCTTTCGCAACGTACAACCATGCCGCTCATGTTTCACCCAGTTTTGCACTTATTGACTCAGCATAGAGCATAGTGCTCCTGCTAATGTCTCTAGGCTTCTACAGTTGGAATTGGAGTAGAGCCTAGAGACTGGTACTCTGCTCTGTCACTTGTTCCCCTACTAATGTATAAAATGAGTGTTGTATTTTTTCAGTTATACATAGCGTGGATTCTTCTCAAGGGCATTGGGTTGCTTTACATGAAGATGTTAAAAACACTGTGTAGTAATTGCATGGTTCTTCAATCCTTGGCGGATACAACACTCAGGCTAATGTGCTGCATAGCTACACACGTATAAGGTCCAAAAGGGGAGACCTATTGGCTATGCCAATGCATGTTTTTGCAGCGGCCAGTGCGGTTTCATGGCAGCAATAACTAAGGGTTGCTTTTGTCAAAATATTCACTCGGTTCACAACCGTCCCCGGTAATAAGGAGGATTAAACTGCCTTTAGCATACACCGAGGCCAGAGTAACCTGAAGAAAGGCCCCAGGCAGTCTAAACTAAAAAAGCATTGGCAAAGCCAATACGTTTCTTGTATGCAAAATCAATTGGCTTTGTCATTGTCCGTGTCATATAGCGCTTTTCCTTTTTGACTTTAAGTTAGATTGCACAGCAACTCAACTGCTCTCGAATATGTAAAAAATAAAACATGGACAAAGTCAATAGAATTCGCATAGGCGAAACCTATCACACAATGCTCTCTTAAGAGAACAGTCATTGACTGTATGCTAAATAAAACATCTTTGGAAAGTAGATGGAACAACCATTTTCTCTGGACTGGAGCAGGGAATTGTCTGAAAGTCTATGGCTTGTAAAGAAACATTTTGATTTGTTTCAGGAAATTAGGCTGGCACTTTATTTGGGAAACCTTGAGGTTACACGTATTCATGTTATGCGCCAACAGAGGCCAACAGGCTATTGAACAGTTTATCTGGCACTGTGGATAACTCTTCGACACCGGACACTTGTTTAATGCCCTATAGTGCCAGATTTATCATCAGCCTGAAAAATGATACAATATGGGCATAGTTATATATTTAAATGTAATCGATCATGTGTTTTTTTTTTTAATGTTTTTTTTTTAATGTCTGGATGAATGATCAGCCTACGTGAGGATCTTCGGTGATATATATACACAGATAACTCTACTTGTAAATTCCTCAGCTTTTGAATATTCCCAAGTGCAGTCCTGGATCTGGAAATTTTGTAATAGTTCAACCCTGCTCCATCTCAGCACTAGATGTAACACAGGTATGACTTAACTGGAGCCATATAGTGCCACCGCAATGTTCTGATGTCCATGTCTTTTGTTTCTGTGCCCTTTGACGCAGCATGAGTTGGTTCACATTTTTCAAAACAAATGTTCCCCTAATTTCTATAAACTGCAGTTCTTTAGGGATGGCTCCCTTGAAGAAGTTAGGGGTTGAGCCTTGCTGCTCCTGCCATGGATAAATATTAATTCCTGACTCCTGTGAGCTTTACCTTTGGTGCCTAGGGCCGAAGTATGACTCGAAGTAATATGATGAATGCAACCTCATGCATAATGAAGCTATCAAGGAGCGGAAGGTTAAACTCATTATGGATTGCACACATGACAAGCATTGGGCTCAATGCTGGTCGATATTGGGCTCGAAGTTGAGCTCTTCTCCACCCTCCAAAACTTTCTAAAGATAATAGGAGGAAGCAGAAAAGAAGAGAAGAAACAATGCCTCATCTTAATGTCGATCACAAGGTGTTACACCTCTAGCTCGGAAGAGGAATGGAGGTGGAGAACATAAAGATGGTGGACATCACTTTACTGAGGAACCTCCACTTAAAATTCCACTCCTTTGGCATCCACTCTAGTGCCTGTCCAGCTCCCTTGTCAACCCCTACACTGGTTCCACTGCAGATGCCGACCCAAGGACATACTACTAAATACCAAGAAATTTATTTTGGGCAAAGGGCGCCAACCCCGTTCAGTTCCTGTACATCATGAACGCAATTTTACAGGAACACAGCGATCCCCTCTGGTGCACGTTTGCGCTCCATACTGTTCAGGGCTCCGTTTGCTATTCTGCTGGTGGTTTTTCATCCTCGACACCATTCAATCCCCATAGGCCATCATCCAGGCACACTGCAAATGCTGGCTGGAGGCTCGAAAGGGCGCCAACCCTGTTCAGTTCCTGTACATCATGAACGCAATTTTACAGGAACACAGCGATCCCCTCTGGTGCACGTTTGGGCTCCATACTGTTCAGGGCTCCGTTTGCTATTCTGCTGGTGGTTTTTCATCCTCGACACCATTCAATCCCCATAGGCCATCATCCAGGCACACTGCAAATGCTGGCTGGAGGCTCGTCCACAGGCACCGACTCCAGCGCCAGTACTGGTGCTGCAAACACTGGAACCTGCCCCGGTGCCTGCTCTCCTCCCCAGGAATACTCCCCAAAAACCTAGACCATTCTGATTAGAGCCAGGAGGAAGTCGCACACATATTTTGCTGTAGAAGCCGGGCACAGAGGTGAATTCCAGCTTCAGCCTAGACCACATCTGCAACACTGGCGTGACATCTTTGGGTCGGATTCAAACCATATTTAGATGCCAGAGTTAATACTCAAAAGCACAGGTGTCCCTGTTCAATCAATCTTTGTCATCCACAATGGCCCCTAAATTAGTTTTTGACATTATTGATGGGGTCTCATTTGAATCCCTACACAGTTTCATCTTGTGACCTTCAAAAGGGGTTTTTGGTGGGCATCACTTCAGCACAACATGTCAGTGAGCTGTAAGCTCTGTTTCTGTCCATTCTTCCCTGTTTTATGCTGGCAAGCTGATTCTGAGGACAGAAACAATTGCCTGCCCAAGGTGGTTACCCCATTCCATATGGGGCAGTCCAATACAATACCAACATTCTACACTTTCCCCATCCCACCAAAGAGGAGGAGCGGTTTAATTGTCTTGACACTCAGGTGGGTTGTTATTATATTGATAAAAAGAGCTTAGGTTTGATGACCAGCATTTGAACGATATGTAGATAGCAAAAAGGGCAAGGCAATGTAAAAGAGGGCTTTGCTATGTTGAATCATCCTCAACGTCAATTTTTTTATGACCTTACTAATAAGGAAGCACCAGGAGGAATATGTACTCTTTCAATCCGAGCGAAGGCTGCAAAGTTTCTGCGGCAGACATTTGATATGTGATGATATGGACTTTGCTGCACTCTTCTGCTTGGACTCAGAAGTGAGATGGTATTTCACTTTCACTTGTTCTGTGCTCTAGGATTTCAGGTGTGACCACTCTCTCAGACCCATCACTTGAAAAAGGCTACTGCTGTAGGATCTGTTTAAAATGTGATAAGATGTCCGGTAAAAGTTCCAATCAGAAGAAAAGTTACTTCCCTTCAGCAACTGTCTTTCTGGTGTATGCTCTCTTTTCCTGGAGATTCATCACAGATACCACTCACCTTCCTTTTTAATATTAAGGTTCCATCTTCGTTCTGTTGCACTCCATATCCATGTTTGATTTAACGCTGTCCCCCTTCTGCATCTAAGAGATTGGGAAAAAATGGAACTGATGTCAGGACACCACATGGTGCTATGGGCCTCCCTTGATGTTACTCATGTGCTCCTAGTGCCACCTATCTACATGCATGGTAGTTCTGTTACAAAGTTTCCTTATCCAGTCTGGTACCATGAGCATATTCAAAAGGTGAGTATTCTGCACATAGATGGAGTAGCCACCAGAAAAGCCGTTGCTGAAGGTAAGTAACGTTTTCTTCCGGCACTCAATCACTTATCGTGGACCTATACAAAAGATATAATGTTGAAGTCTCATGATATTTGCTTGAATTTGTGTCTTTTCAGTCATATGTATTCCACTTCCTGTACCATCAAAATGAATTTTCAATTCCAAAGACATTTTTTTCAATGAATATGCAGTTTAGATCTTGCTTCATTACAGACTCCATGATCCACTGAGTTTTTTTTGTGCCATGCAAGCTAATATTTTTCTTAGATCCTGATCAAACTCCATTATTCTTGACTACAGGATCATGCTAGATGTGGTTTATTTAGGTATGCTTATAAAAAATGGTTTGGTCCAAGATATTAACATTAACCTTCTATCCCAGTCTTTAATCTTAAAGTAGAAATGACTAATGCCATCCAATTTGAGGCTCCTGCAATACCACTCCATTTGTAGGCTCTTCTGTACACCTTCCAAGTTACCCCACCTTGGACTGCTGGATTACTCCTGATTGCTCCTGCCTCTTCAGGTTTGAGTATGGTATTAACAAAAATGCTTAATATAGAGATTAGGTTATATTTTATTTACATTTATGTTAACCTCTTTTCTGCCAACATCTCATTTTATATTTCTCTTTCTTCCTTAGATTCACTGGCTCTCTGTTAATGGGCGAACAGAACTGCTTCATGATCTTGTGCAACATGTGACCAACGTGGATGTGGAAGATTCAATGGGGCAAACTGCACTGCATGTGGCGTGCCAAAATGGTCACAAAACGGTGGGTGAGCTAATCAATGCAATGACTAAATACATTGATGAAAAAGGTTTTAAATATAGCAATACTTCTAAAGCAATTGTAATTGTAATAATAATAATAATAATAATCCACATTTGTAAAGCGCACAATCACCCGTCAGGGTCTCTAGGCGCTGGGGGCCGTCGGGAAGATTAAGCAAGCTATTGTCCAGAGTCACATGGTGCTGGGCTGAGCTGCCACCGGAGCCTGGGATCCAACCGTGATCCCCAGATTCCGGAGTCAGTCGCCCTGGCCGCGGCGCCACACCTCTTCCTCTATTACTTTACCTGGATTATTTATTCTAGATAGCCTTAAGATACTCTTCTGAACTCTTGTTCTTGGGCTACTGAATGGAATCTGTCCAGATCAACTCACTCTCATTAGTGCAATACACAGTGAACTCGTGGATTACACTTTACAACTCTAACCTCAGTTTGGTTTGAACATTTTTGTTGCTGATGTTTGAGTATTTGACTGGTATCATTGTACCATCACATGAGTATAGTCTTTCACTTACCTCCTGCTTCCGTATAGTTTTTCTTCTTCCTCTGTTGAACATCCTTGCCTATTGTCATTGTGTTACTTCTGACAGCATTGTAACCCTTTCTTTTATATCTCAAGTTTTTGGTACATACTGCAAATACATGCAGACCTGAAGGAAGTAGGCATCTAGAACTAGGGGTACCCAAAATCGCCATAGTCGTAGCATCTCCTTGGTTTTAATGCACTCCCTAGCCTTCTCTGTAGTTGAATGTTGTTACTGTAAAAATATAAAAAATGTAAAAGCACATTGACATTTGACTGGTGTTCATTTCTTTTTTATGGACAGAATCAAGCAACATTGAAACCTTGATTTGATTCCTAGTATGCATAGTGTAAGTGCATAGTGACTGACAAACGCCTAGGGCTGGTATTTGCTTTTCTGGAATGTCATTTCAATGTGCTTCTCCTTGTTTTTATTAGACGGTGCTCTGTCTTTTAGACAGCGGTGCAGATATCAACAGACCAAATGTGTCGGGAGCAACGCCTCTCTATTTTGCGTGCAGGTGAGGCCATTTGTTATACACCTATTTCTGTGTAATGGGGTTTGTGTTTTTTTGTTCCATGCTCCACATTGATAATCACTATTTAGGTTTTGCATATGTAAACACATAGCAACAGTTACCAGCAGTGTTCCTTTAAGTAGAAATGTTCTGAAAGAGCCTTCAGATCTAAACTTCCACCCTCATCATACTGTCCCTGTGACCTCTACAGCAGTTCACCTCTTTTGCATAAGCAAACGCACACATGTAGAAGGCCTCAAGCAGTAGCTCCAGAATGTGACAACAATAGATTATTTCTTTTATAGTTATTGTTGTGTTACATACTCGTATACTTCATATGGAGAAAGAACTACCCAAGCCTTTCTGCTGGCTGTCACAAAGTACCAGGCTGTAGTGTGGTGACTTTGGAAACTTCTGTTAAGGAATCTGGCTGCTCAACATTCTCTGAATATTTTTTCCGGAAACTTGTTTCTAGTGGATGTTAATAATGTTGGATTAACTATTATGCTTGAGGAGGGGTTCAGGAAATGATAAAGCAATCCCCTCAAAACACCATGGCCTACAGACGTTGATTATAAATAAGAGGACAAGGATTTGGAGATGATTTCGGGTACCAGTTAAGGTGCCTCGTGGCAAAGGAGGGTGTGGAAGTAGCGTATATCATGCAAGAAAGCGTCATTTTGGTGAATATATGTATAGAGATAGTGAAACTCCTGTGGCAAATGAGAGGAATTACCTTGTCTTTGTTCTCGGTTTCAGCATTTCTTCATGTTGCATGGTCCTGAGGTGGCCCGGCCCACACTTGTTCGTTACTTTCCTTCCCTAAAATCCCATGACATTTCAGAGCAGTTTGCTTGAGCTTTAGTATGCTTGAAAATGTACTTCAAGATGATTTGAAATATAGAATATCTGTCTATACTTGCAGGTTACTTTATATGTGTCCGCTCACCAGCATGTTGATCTTGTATGCTCAGAACTTCTAATGGTAATAGCCTCTTACCTTTTTTTCCATCACAGCTAATGTGCACTTTAGTTCTCTGTTGTCTTTTTAACACTCTCTTTTCTTATCAAGTAAAACCGTCCCTAATGGCACTACTGGTGATGGTTTCTTCAAAGAAGCCATTGATGGAAAGAGGAAGGAGCCTCAATGTACGAAGTTTTTACCCAAACCTAATGCAATCCTTAATATGCGCTAATATTCCACAGGCCTAACTTACTTTCACTTCTGCAGTAGACTCATTTTGATAATAGCTTGTTCTCCACACTGTCCTCCAACTCTCCTCAAAATGTGTAAAGAACTGTTTTGAGAAAATGCAAATAAAAATTTGAAAATATATATTCGTGCAAGATTAATTTTGAACTTAGCATCAAAGAATATATGGAAACTTCCTGTTGACATGAAGCTGATTCATATGTAAATTTGCTTTGCTGCATTTCTCTAATTCCTACTCGGAGAACCTGTGGAGAACAAAGGCTGTTTGTCTGTCTTCACACCTCGGAATAGCTTGCATAAGACAAATGTGAACTATGAAACCATCTCTGAATCAATTGCCTTTAAATTCCTGCCCCTCTTTCCACCAACAAGAGAGTCTACCTCACGATGTCTTATTTATCAAGCAATAGTGGGTATATCACAGTTAGTGTCGCTTGCTAAGTGTGTCATTCTAGGTGTAGTGCTAGTTTCAGATGTGATAAAATCAACAACTAATATTGATTGTTTTTTTAATTTATTTATAGCCATCCAATCAATAACTAATATTATTTTTGTTTTAATTAGCCATGGCCAAAGGGATACAGCACAAATCCTCCTATCAAGAGGTGCAAAATACTTGCCAGATAAAAATGGAGTCACACCAATGGACCTCTGTGTACAGGTAACGTTTAGTGTTTGAAAGTTTTCAGACTTTGTTGAAATACATTCTAGCTCTGCTACTTGTTGCTGCTACTAGAACATTGTCCATCTCTCTACCAAGGAATGCATCCCAGATTCATAGCCTTGGAATAGAGATACCCTTTTTAAGCTGGGCCTTAGCCACACCTTTTTCTTCTTATTTTATTTTTGAACTGTGAATGAAAAGTAATTGGTTCTTTGAATTTTTCCATGACCTGTTGGCTGTTTAGATTCCCGGACTTCTTGGCACGAAAGAAATCATTTACATTTTTTCATGCCCTTTAAGGGCATTGTCTTTCAGCATTAGTTTGTGTGTTCACCTGATTTTTTTTCTTTAGTCTTCTGGCCATTGTTTAGATTTTGACTCTGCTCTACATTATTTTACCATTTTCCTTTTTTTACTTTCAAGTGGCTAACATTTACTTGTAGGATTGAAGCAATTACCTCTCTGAAGTTCTATGGGCAATGCAGTGGTAAGATGTTGGGCAAGAGTAGGTTCTCTCATCACCCGTAGTGTTTTCCTTATTACCTTGATGTGTTTTTTAACTCTGTTTATCACCTTCACACCTTTATGATATTGATTGACCACACTGGTCTTAAAGCCCTTAGGATTTTTCAGATTATCTGGCACTCTTATAAGACACATGGGGATGGAATTTGAAGAAATAAAGACCAGAAAATTTTGTCATTTGCCTTATGAACAATTTACTTGACATTTGACTTAGGTATGCTCTTCAAAGTAAGACCGTTCAAAGTATGTATGGGAGGGATGACATAGTCATCACTCCTGCATGCATGAATGCAGTACTTTTCACTTATAAAAGGTACAAGAAAAATAAATATAGACACAATGGAACTATATTAAGTAAGGTGATTTGTCCAGCTGGACAGGGATCACAAATCTTTACTATAAAGTAAATTCAACAAGGTAATACCTTACATTCAAAAGAGTGGGACACAAGCCTGTGCCCTCACGCTTACAAATTGGCAAAGTGGTAGGATAGAGAAAGGCAAAAGAGATTTTTAGGCAAAGAGTGAGCGATTTCTGAAAATGAAAGAATGACAGAAATTCATTTACACCATTATACGCATATCACATTGGTATACATTTAAATATATGGTGTATCAACAAGTCGACGGCGTTTCGATCCCTTAAACATTATACATGGGATCATCATCAGGACATACATTTATGCCTAAAAGAGTTTGTACACAAAAGCCTAAGGAAAAAGAAGGAGAAAATAGAAAATATCAACACGAGAATTTACAAC
Source organism: Lissotriton vulgaris (assembly GCF_964263255.1). NCBI lineage: Eukaryota > Metazoa > Chordata > Amphibia > Caudata > Salamandridae > Lissotriton > Lissotriton vulgaris. Next base: position 664,574,847 of record NC_141694.1, read on the forward strand.
AAAAGGTCTTAAGTGACATCCAGTGAATGTGAGTTAAAATTCCCTAAGGGAAACAATGATCTAACCACATGCGCTGTCATTTCAGTGACAATCATGCGAAATTGCGGCAAGTGTCTATGGGGTTGTATTGTCTACACAAAAACATCAACCGTCATATGCAGCAATTAGCGTGCACGAGTCGATACGAAGATGCGCGGAAAATTGCAGTATTGGTGGAACGGCAGACAAACGGGCTAAGAGTGATCAATAAAGGTGAATTATCAACAATGCGGTCACAGTGAGTGTGAAAATAACCAGATGTGAAGCTAGTCCTCGTGAAGGTGTACTTAAGTTGAGGGCATTTGACATGGATACCTGGTTCAGTTCCGTCAAGACAGGTATTCCGCGACTTCTGTGGAGGCGGCAATTGAGGGATACGTGCGATGACAGAGGCTTACAAACACGGAGGGTGACTGTGTGATCGGTCCAGAGGCTGGCGCGTCACATTGAACCGGGCAGAACTGGGTGAAAGGGGAACGAAAAAAATCACGAACCATGCAGGGTCAAGAGGAGAAATTACGCGGAATTGTAGTCGGAGGCTTACCCGTTAGGATCGAACCAACCTCAGCCTGCAGTGGCGACTGGGTTAGGGTTGAGCGTGATTCTTGGCAATTGAGAGGTTAGGAGTTCGGAATCCCACAATGAGGAATAATCCAGACGCCTAAGTAGGGCGTATGCACACGAGCCTACGGGAAAAGGTGGAAACGGGACGTGAAATCAGGTGGGCAATCATAGGTTAACGGCACACATGGCGTACGCCAGTGTTTGCTAAACTTACCAAAAGGGGAAGACTTCGTGTATAGACCTGATATTACAGGAATCCCGCAGTAAAGAACCAGTCAATTTGAACGCCAAAATAAGGCGCGAGCACACGAGCCTGTGGGGAAGGGGGAGACACGAGCCGTGTAGTCAGGGGGGCAATCACAGGGTTACTGCACACATGGCGTCCGCCAGCGTTTGCAGAACTTACCAGCAATGAAGGCTTCGTGTATGGATCCTGGTATGACCGAGGTTCACAGGGAAGCAGGAAGTTAGCGTAGGTAGTGAGAGCTGATAGGAGGAACCAGCCTCACTGGGCATGAAAATAAGTGAAGGACAAGCGGCGGCCATCTTAAGTGAGTCTAAGTAAGTGAAACCATGCAAGGTGATCCTGCAGTTGCGCAGAGTGATTAAAATACTGTTTTAAACACAGATACAGATAAGGCAAACAGGATTCTGAATTATGTGTGACCCAATTACAGTAGACTGGTCCAGTCCTCCTGTAAATTAAGCCCTGTATTTAGGCTGTCAGTTCTTAATATCCATTTGAGTTCTTCTTTGTTCAGCAACCTAGACAGGTCGCCTCCTCTGGGTGGTAGGTCGCCTCCTCTGGGTGAGAGCAGCTTTGCCTCCATCCAAAATGTCCAATACTACCTTACATGACCTTCAACTTTCTCTAGTAATTTCTTAGCAAATCCCTGATTTTTACTGATAACTCTCGGTATATCACTGGCTTCAGCCACATTGGAACTACATGCTCTAGGCATTGGCTAGTTCTGGGTATTGAGACAGCTGGAGAGGAACTGAAGAAACTAGCTGAAATTATTAAAGACCTTGAGAAACAAATTTCTGAGAACGATAACATCACTGACGCTAAGAAATTACTAGAGAAAATTGAAAAAAACATTGTTGAATACCATCGTATTGAACAAAATAAAAAATCAGTAAAAGTGAAAAAGGACATTAAATCCTATACTGCCGAAAGAACCTACCCCTACCTTCAAAAGGATTTTTATACCAATCGTAACTTTAACCAAAACCCTCAGAATCCAAGACCTTGGGGCAGGTTCAACCAGAGGAATACAGTGGTAGGGTTTACTGACTCCTCTGCTGATTCCTCTGACAACTCAGACGCAGGTGAAGGCTCCAGTTCCACCTCCCGCAATCCAAACCCTCATTTTTTAGGACGAGGAACTGGGAGAGGGGAAGCCCCCCAAGAGGGGCAGAGTGAAACAACAAGCCCGTTGGCACAACCAGCCAGGGAACGACAAACGAGACAGAAGTTTTACAAATGGTAAACAACCCTGAGACTTTGGACATGTCTATTCCACTATTCAATTTGTCTAACCACAATCTCTCTTCTCAGGAGATCTCTTTACTGAGTAAGGGACTCTCATTTGTGCCCACCTCTTACCCCAATTTTTTGGAAATACAATCTGAGTTACTGGCGTTTTTTCGCAAAATTAGACTACGCGCCTTCTTTGAACTGAACCCAACTCAACCTAGGATCACAATTACACCCTTCAGACCTCCCTCTACTTTCTCACCCACGGCCAATATGATCCCGAAGGAGATCATCACTTTTGAAAAAGTCATCCTCAAGGAGACTACCCACCTATCCCAAGCTCATACGTTCATCCCCTATAACATCACTCTAGATGAGAAAAAGGCAATTAAATCGCTATGAGATAAAAGTGAGTTGGTGATTAAACCGGCGGACAAAGGTGGGGGCATTGTATTACAAAATATAGATAGCTATAAAACAGAACTTTCGCGCCAAGTTTCCAACACTGATTATTATAGCAGACTCCCTACCAACCCAACCAAAGAACTTCAAAACTTTATAAAACAGGTGACTTCTGAGGCCCTAGAAACCGGTTTCATCTCTAAACATGAATTCAATTTTCTTAATGTTAGTCATCCCCGGATACCGGTCATTTACACACTGCCAAAAATCCATAAACGCCTCACTGACCCACCAGGCCGCCCCATTGTCTCTGGGTGTGGCTCTGTGTTGGAACCTCTTGGTCACTATGTCAACTTCTTTTTGAGAGACTTTGTACCTATCACAACTTGCTATGTTAGGGACAGCATGTTTATGATAAACCTTGTTGAAAATCATCCTTTTGACCCTGACGCTGAAACTCTGTGTACGTTAGACGTTGAGTCACTTTACGCCAACATTCCCCAAAGAGACTCCCTATTGGTAATGGAAGAAATATTGAATAAACGTCCTCGTCCTCACCCCGTACCCACTCTGTTCATAATTCAGCTTTTAGAAATCTGCCTGACCCGAAACTATTTTATGTTTGAAGATGAGTACTATCAACAAAATAAGGGAACTTCAGTGGGGGCAATTTTTGCTCCCACCCTAGCCATCCTCTAGATGGATTGGCTAGAATGTACTGTCAACCTCCCAGTCACTAATCCTTTCCATCAGGGCGTCCTCATGTGGAAACGCTACATTGACGACGTTTTTATGATATGGGGGGGCCCTGTTGGAATCCTCCCTACCTTTATTCATTGGCTGAACAGCAATTGCAATGGGCTTACTTTCACTATAGATCATAGTAAAATCAGAATCCCATTTCTGGATCTGTGTGTCCAACACAAAGATGGACTATTGTTCACCTCCTTGTTTCGAAAACCAACTGAGAGAAATACACTACTGAGTTATGATAGCTGCCACCCTCGAGCCCTTAGACAGTCTTCCCTACTCACAGTTCTTAAGACTGAGAAGAAACTGTTTCCAAAAAACTGACTACTTTCTTGAGGCCAATACCCTGGCTAATAAATTTAGACTCCGAGGATGCCCCAGACGTCTGGTCAAGAATGCCATGAAAAGGGCATGGTACTGCCCCAGAGAGACACTACTTGAAGCTAAAGCTAAAAAAGAATCCAATAAACTGGTTTGTGTCACCACTTTTTCCACTGTATCTAGTAAGATAAAGAAAAGTATCAAGAAGAATTGGCACATCATTAACTCTGGAAATCTGTCCTTGGAAACACCTTTATTTGCTTTTAAACGCAATAAGAACTTAAAGGACCAGCTGGTGAGAGCAGCTTTGCCTCCATCCAAAATGTCCAATACTACCTTACATGACCCTTGGTCACTTCCCCCCTTGAGGGGCCACTCTAAATGTGGCTCATGTGTGGTGTGTGATTTTTGCATTGAAAGTAAAGAATTTGTTTTTAAAGATATCAAAAATGTTCTGAATACTTTCACTAATTGTAACAGCTGCAATCTAATTTATGCAATTCTGTGTCCATGTAACATGATTTATGGGGGCCAAACGAAGCAAAAGATCAAACTCAGGATATCCCAACATCTGAGCCGAATCAGGTGCAAAACGGCTAACGCTCCACTCGTTTAACACTTTTTGGACAAAGGACACTCGGAGAACCAAATTAAGTGGACTGTGATCAGCAAAGTTACACTACCACCCAGAGGAGGCGGCCTGTCTAGGTCGCTGAACAAAGAAGAACTCAAATGGATATTAAGAACTGACAGCCTAAATACAGGGCTTAATTTACAGGAGGACTGGACCAGTCTACTGTAATTGGGTCACACATAATTCAGAATCCTGTTTGCCTTATCTGTATCTGTGTTTAAAACAGTATTTTAATCACTCTGCGCAACTGCAGGATCACCTTGCATGGTTTCAGTTACTTAGACTCACTTAAGATGGCCGCCGCTTGTCCTTCACTTATTTTCATGCCCAGTGAGGCTGGTTCCTCCACTTATTTTCATGCCCAGTGAGGCTGGTTCCTCCTATCAGCTCTCACTACCTACGCTAACTTCCTGCTTCCCTGTGAACCTCGGTCATACCAGGATCCATACACGAAGCCTTCATTGCTGGTAAGTTCTGCAAACGCTGGCGGATGCCATGTGTGCAGTAACTCTGTGATTGCCCCCCTGCGTACACGGCTCGTGTCTCCCCCTTCCCCACAGGCTCGTGTGCTCGCGCCTTATTTTGGCGTTCGAATTGACTGGTTCTTTACTGCGGGATTCCTGTAATATCAGGTCTATACACAAAGTCTTCCCCTTTTGGTAAGTTTAGCAAACACTGGCGGACGCCATGTGTGCCGTTAACCTATGATTGCCCACCTGATTTCACGTCCCGTTTCCACCTTTTCCCGTAGGCTCGTGTGCATACGCCCTACTTAGGCGTCTGGATTATTCCTCATTGTGGGATTCCGAACTCCTAACCTCTCAATTGCCAAGAATCACGCTCAACCCTAAAGTCGCCACTGCGGGCTGAGGTTGGTTCGATCCTAACGGGTAAGCCTCTGACTACAATTCCGCGTAATTTCTCCTCTTGACCCTGCATGGTTCGTGATTTTTTCGTTCGCCTTTCACCCAGTTCTGCCCGGTTCAATGTGACGCGCCAGCCTCTGGACCGATCACACGGTCACCCTCCGTGTTTGTAAGCCTCTGTCATCGCACGTATCCCTCAATTGCCGCCTCCACAGAAGTCGCGCAATACCTGTCTTGATGGAACTGAACCAGGTATCCATGTCAAATGCCCTCAACTTAAGTACACCTTCACGAGGACTAGCTTCACATCTGGTTATTTTCACACTCACTGCAACCGCATTGTTGATAATTCACCTTTATTGATCACTCTTAGCCCGTTTGTCTGCCGTTCCACCAATACTGCATTTTTCCGAGCATCTTCGTATAGACTCGTGCGCGCTAATTGCTGCATATGACGGTTGATGTTTTTGTGTAGACAATATAACCCCATAGACACTCGCCGCAATTTCGCATGATTGTCACTGAAATGACTGCACATGTGGTTAGATCATTGTTTCCCTTAGAGAATTTTAACTCCCATTCACTGGATGTCACTTAAGACCTTTTGTTGTAAATTCTCGTGTTGATATTTTCTATTTTCTCCTTCTTTTTTCTTAGGCTTTTGTGTACAAACTCTTTTAGGCATAAATGTATGTCCTGATGATGATCCCATGTATTATATTTAAGGGATTGAAACGCCGTCGACTTGTTGATACACCATATATTTAAATGTATACCAATGTGATATGCGTATAATGGTGTAAATGAATTTCTGTCATTCTTTCATTTTCAGAAATCGCTCACTCTTTGCCTAAAAATCTCTCTTTTGCCTTTCTCTATCCTACCACTTTGCCAATTTGTAAGCGTGAGGGCACAGGCTTGTGTCCCACTCTTTTGAATGTAAGGTATTACCTTGTTGAATTGACTTTATAGTAAAGATTTGTGATCCCTGTCCGGCTGGACAAATCACCTTACTTAATATAGTTCCATTGTGTCTATATTTTTTTTTCTTGTACCTTTTATGCATGGGACCACTGTTGCTTGAGAAATATGTTCCCCGAGGTCCTATGCTGACTCGTTTGGGTGCCCTTGTTGTTTTTGATGTACTTTTCACTTAAGCCCAAGATCAGATGGAGTAGCCAGAAAATGTATATACTCCCCTCTCTTTGAACCAATGCTCTGATTGCACCAAGCAAGTTTTAGGAGGTGAGCACACCCTTCCCCAGAAGATCTCCCTTTTCTCTTTCCTACAACCATCTATCTCTTCATCCTTCCACCCAACCACTGATTACCTGCATTTCATCATTACATTCTGTCACCTGTTTATTCTTTCACCCCTCATTCAGTTTTACAAGATTCCATCCATCCAACTTTTTACCCATTCACCCTATTACCCATTATTTTACCCTTTTACCCTTTCTCCTATCCTTTCTCCCATCCACCCTTTCACCCTGCCATGCATCCTTTCACCAAATCACAGTTTAAAAAATCCTTTCACCCATCCACACATTCTTACTCTCGCCCACCATTTCACCCATCTTTCCACCTACCAACGCATAATTTCACCCATCCACCCATGCATAATTCCAACCATCCACCCTTTCACTTTTCTTTTTACCCATCCATCCATCTTTTCATCCATGCTTTCTTGCACCCATCCCATTACCCACCCGTGCATCCTTTTACCCGAACATACATTTTTTACTGACTAATGAATACTTTTACCCATCCACCCCTGCACCCATTATTCCTTTTAACCTTCCATCCTTCTTTCCCTTTTCTATCAACCCTTCTTCCTTTAACATTAATTACAAGCTTTTTTCTGGCAAGTTAGACAGAAGATTCCCGTTAAGAACTCCACGCCCCCTGTGGTTGTTAAAGTGGGATACTCACAACACCCCTGCCCAAGACTATAAAGGAATGTCAATTGTAGCTCTTCCACACTCAGTGGACCCATTGTTCTAAAACCACAGCTGTATTCTTCCAAGGCTGGATAAGACCTTTAGAAATTCTCCATCAAAGATATTGCCAAGAATTAGCCCTGTTCTTCCCTGCCACTTTTGGACCAGTTGGCACACATTTTTTTTTAAAGGCTGTCAGTCTTAGGGTGGTGTTTTTGCCTTTGCTTCTCTTATTTTTGCTGAATGTGTTTTTGTTGGCCTTGTGAGTCTGTACACTTTACTACTGCTAACCAGTGCTAACATGTGAGAAAGTGCCCTCTTTCTGCATGGTTGCCCCCATTTTTTGCTGAACTGCTGATGGGCTTTGACTTAGTGTGCCCTGTGCTCCTGCCAATCAGGTACCCAGGACCTATGTTTGTTCCCTAAAACTACATTGAAAACACAACTCAGTTGGCATCTCTAGCCACAGGTCAGCCCCTGGTAAATGGTACCAGTGATTTATTTATTTATTATTTATTTAGCGATTTATAGAGCGCCTGGTGACCCGGAGGCATCCCCGCGCTGTAAAACTTGTGTAGACCAGGGGGGGTGGGGGGGCGCGAAGTGGTGCTATTTGGGGAAAAGAAGAGTTTTCAATTTTTTACGGAAGAGCAGGTGGCAGGGTTCCAGCCGCAGGCTGCGGGGGAGTGAGTACCATCCTGAGGACGCTTTTACTGCAAAGCGTCGACCGCCGGTGCGTGCCTTCCTAAATCTAGGGACATTGGCCAAGCGTTCGTTATCCTCGCCCGTTGTAGGAATTTATAGTGGATGATTTTCAATCTGCTACTAGCAGAGACGCGGGAGGTGAGCGCACAACAATGGTGCCATTGCTCGTCAGTGATATCAATCGCGAGCTCGGTAGACCAGCGCATCCGGGCACTAAATTCTGGCATCAGAGCTGCACCCCTGAGCTGACGGTAAAGGCCGGAGACCAAATGGGCCCCGTCCTGCGAGCTCAGCAGGAAATGTAGTGGAGGCAGGACCTCGGGTTCGCCGGGAAAATCGGGCAGGATGTCTCTCATCCCTGCTCGAAGTCGTACATAATAAAAAAGCTCGAGAGGGGTGTGGCTATGTGTCGCAAAGAAGAGGTCCGCCGATTTTTAAAACGACCGTCGGAGAACAGGTCACCCCAGCAGGTAATGTGAACTTTAGCACAAAGGTTGCGGAAACCCTGTTCCCACAGAAGGGTAAGATTCGGATGATAAGTAAGCGGCAGTCTGGGCGAGTAAAGTAGGCGACAGGACAAGCTCTTGACTATACCACGCCATGCGTCCAGAGTACACGAGACCGAAGTATTCGGCGTGGTTATGGATGATTCAGGGCAGTGTTGCAACCCATTGAGCGGGAGAGGATGTACTATCCAGTCCTCCACCGCTATGTGCGGCATGAAAGGGGTGGGAGCCATCCAGTGGTAGGCGAAGTGTGCCTGTGCGCACTGGTAGTATGCCTCAAAATCAGGGACATCAAAACCTCCCCTGTCGTATGGGAGGGTTAGCGTGGACCATTTAAGCCGGGGGCTCCTGCCTCCCCAAAAAAGCCTGCGCAACTCCATCTTCAGGGTTTTAAAGAAGAAAGCACCAGGGAAGTAGGGAATGTTGAGAAACAGATAGAGAAAACGGGGAAGGATCACCATTTTTATGAGGGATACCCTTCCGGCCATGGAGAGCGGCAGGGTGATCCAGCGATCCACAGAAGCGGTTAGCTTGGTTATTGCTACTCCATAATTGGACCGCAATGTCTCGTCCCTGTCCCGGGAGATGCGAATCCCCAGGTATCGGAGATCAGACCGACACCACTCCAGTGGATAGTCAAGGGGGAAATCAGTCACCGCTTCCGTTAAAGGGAAGAATTGTGACTTGGACCAGTTGATGTGTACACCTGACATCCCTCCGAACATAACAAATTCCCTGAGTAAGGGATTGAGGTGTGTCTCAGGGTGTTTAACATATAGCGTGATGTCATCAGCATATAGAGACACATCTATTTGACGCTGTAAGCATTGCACCGCTCCGTCTCTGTGTAGTTGCCGCAAGCGACAGGCAAGAGGCTCAACCGCTATGGCAAATAACAGGGGAGAGAGTGGGCATCCCTGACGCGTGCCTCTGGTGATTGCAATAGGCTGCGATAGGCGACCATTAATCAGTACCCTCGCCGTGGGGCTAGTGTAGAGTAGGCGAACCCATGCAATAAACAATTTCGGGAACCCCATGCTGGCTAGAACCGAAAATAGGTATGGCCACTCAACTGAGTCGAAAGCCTTGGTTGCATCGAGGAAAACGGCTGCAACAGGTACATCAGGATGAATTGTGCGGAGCAGAGAGAAGAGAGTATGGAGGTTGTGGGAAGTGGACCTGCCCGCCACAAAACCAGACTGATCGGGTAGCACGAGTCTAGTCATCAGCAGCGACAGCCGGGTGGCTAGTATTTTAGCGAGTATTTTAACATCGCAATTTAAGAGGGAGAGTGGGCGGTAAGAATTGCTAGTTTGGGATCTTTGTCTGGCTTTAGGAGAGAGGTGATCACCACCTCGCGCATAGAACTGGGAAGCGCACCGTCACAGAGCGACTCCGAATACATCTCACGAAGAACAGGGGCCATGATGTCGATGTATGCTTTATAAAACTCGGCAGGTATGCCGTCGAGTCCCGGGGCCTTGCCGTTCTTGAGGGACATAATGGCCTCGCGGACCTCATCCAGCTCAAAAGGGGCCGCCAGGAACTCCCTGTCTCCGTCACTGAGCCAGCACAGCGCCACGTCATTGAGGTATTCAGCGTAGGACGCTCCGGACCTCGTGGTGGAAGTGTAGAGCGAGCTGTAATGCGCCGTGAATGTATTGAGTATCTCATCCGATTCCCTGACGGCAGTACCGGTAGTGTCCGTGAGTTCGAGTATAATATTATGTGCTCTTGGAGATTGTGTGAATGTTGCAAGCACTTTCCCGGGCCTATCTCCCTCGCAGTATTTACGGGCTTGCCAGTGTTTACCACGGAACTTAGCTTCCCTGGCAGCTTCCTCCTCGTACCTCGACAGTGCCACTCTAAAGGCAGCATGCGGTTCAGGTCCAGACTCAGACACCATGCGGAGTTCCAGAGCTCGTAGCACCTTCTCCAGCGTGCTGATCGAATGAAGGATATCGCGCAGGACACCATGGCTCTTGGAGATGCAATATCCCCTAATAGTCACCTTAAACGCTTCCCATATGTGTTCGACCGAGTCCACTGACCCCTTATTTCTGGGAAAGAAGGCTGCTATTTCCTCCCCTAGTTCAGTGCGAAACAGGTTATCCAGCAGTGTATCAGGGCGGAGTCTCCAGTGTGGCCTCGGGCTATCCCATCCAGGGGTACGGAAGTGTAGCAAAACGGGACTGTGATCAGAATATGTTCGCGGCAGGTGAAACACTCCCACCAACTCAGCAGCTATGCCCCTGGTGATCAAAAAAAAATCTAAGCGTGCCCATGTTCCCGTGTGCGAGGTGAAGTGCGTTCCCTCCCTCCCATGAGGGTGCGAGTGTCTCCAGGCGTCCAGCAGACCACCCTCCATGATCACGCCTTCCAGCGCCTCTCGTGCTCTAGGCTTATAGGAGCAGATGCCATCTGCCCTATCCAGCTGAGGTGCCAGCGCCAGGTTGAAATCCCCTCCCCAAACAACGTGTCGTGACCCAGCAGACATGATCTTGCGCCACAGTGTAGTGAAGAATGCAGGTGTATCGACATTTGGTGAATACGTCACAACAAAGGTGTATGTGTCGCGACCCAGTCTACCCCACAACAATGCAAAGCGCCCCTCCTTATCCACCAGTTCTCCAAATCTCTGAAACGGTACACCACGGGCAACAAGAATGGCAACCCCTCTCGCATAGGTGGAGTATGAGGAGAAAGTGCGGTCCCCGGCCCATCTGCTCGCAAAGGTGGTCCCACCCTGTGGCGATAAATGAGTCTCCTGCAGCATAGGCAATGACTAGGCTTTCCAGTTTTCAGTTTCTATTTCTGGTAAATTCTGGTGGTGTTTTTTCAGTTTTTTCCAGTTATTTCCATACCTCAAAAAAACAGTGCTTTTCAGTGTTAACTCATTTTCGCGCCGTAAAAAACAACTGAAACGGTGTTTTGCCGGTGTTTATGGAACGCTTTGATCTTATGATTGCTTATTCAATTTTTTTTCAGAAATTGTATACTGCTCTACATTTCAGAAGCTTAATAAAGTTATTAAATACTTTCCATTGTTCTTTGATTCTGCAGTTCAGATTTAACAAGCATTTGCAATGCAATAGTTCTCGCATTTATGCGAGTTTAAGCTATTGGCATTGTAAATGACAAAGCCTTTTATTTATGTTTTAAAAACAAAAACAAAAATAAAAGGCATTGTTCTTTGCAATCCTGTGCTCGAAGGCATTGTCCTCGTCTTACCTTCCAGCTCCATCTCATGAGTAGACTTCGCCCTTTTGTGTGCTGGTCCCTTTTGATTCTATTTAGAAGGGGTAGGACTTGTCTCTTTCTTCTGACTCTCCTGATGCTCATCCATACCATCCCCACTGACTCATCTCCCTCACACCAGGAGCAGCCCTTACCCTGCAGCGCGTGCCTTCCTTTTCCTTTTTGGACCAGACTGTAGGTTCTAGGTTGGTGTCTGTAGGAACCATGCTGCCCTATGGCAGCTAGCCTAAGAGTCCTCAGTAACTGGATGAGAGGTAAGGAGTGTCTGAGCCAGGACAGATCTGATGCCTCTCTGGACATTTAAGCCAGCTGAACAAGGAGTGAGCCTGAACAAAGAGGTGGAGCCATGAGTCGGGGTGCTCCATGGGACTGGAGCTGGGGTCGGACCCAGGGGGCGGGCTGTGACCTTCAGTGGGTAAGCCACTCGAATGTAAACAAGAGGTGGAACTGTTACCCAAAGAGGAGTGGTTAACTTTGAGAGGTTCGTCATTCACTTAGTTGTTATGACAAAACTGCACTCTTTTTTTTTTTTTAAAGTTGCCAAATTATGTAATTTCAGAGCCTGATGTTTGTTTATCTATCCACATTCATTAAAGTGGAAAAAAGCGCTGCATTGGGAAATTCAGTTTTCATTTGATTTGAAGTTCTTTAGTTTTGAAAACACTTCTGAGTTTGTGGATTCAGAATAGTGTGTCATTCTTAGGTCTTGCCGTTCCACAGCTTTAGCTGTTTGTGTCAAAAGACCTGGTGTGTACTATACCAATACTTACAGTAGGCTTTGGGGCGGCCCTTTGCTGATCATTGGTTGGATTTTTTGTCAATCTCATTTGTGTGCTTTTGTTCAATGGCTTTCCTCCTTATTTTATTTGTCCCCTGGACCACCGCTTCTTTACCATGTGTTTGATTGTATGACTAGCAGTGCCTAATTTGTAAAGTATTAAGTGCCAGGGCACTGACCAGGAGGCCACTGCAGCTTGCACCACCCATCGCCCTGGTCATTGCTGCCAATATTCATGCATGTGTTGTTTGCAAGCTGTTGAGAATACCGAATCTTCATTATAGCTGTAATTTTCAACTTTTAACCCATCAGATTATCTTGTGTAGTCTCATATTCTGCAATGTGGTGGTGCCCAGCTGATCGGGGGGGGGCTGCTGTTGGGTATCTTTATTTCACTCATGTCACTCACAGATTTGGTTAAAAAAAACATGGCATGTGCTATATAAGCAAATTGTGCTTGTGATGGATAACAAGGTGGAAATAATTATAGGCCACAATAAGCACTATAATGAAAAAAAGTCCAGCCGGACTTGAGTTTTATTCAATGTATGAATATGTTAAATTAGACGAACCAGCATTTAGACAGTGGGACACAGTCCTGCATCCACAATGCTACAATACATACACTAAGGGTATTTCAGGCATACACAAATTAGGAGCAACCAACAAATATAAAGTACATTTGCTTCACATATGTGGAAACAAAGAATTTAGGCACATAGTAGTACACTACTGTTTAACCACATATCATGTCGACGGCGTTTCGATCCTACTACCATTAAAGGATCATCATCAGGACATTCATTGTCAGCCTGAATGAAAAAGCCTGTGTTTGACAGGAAGGAAGGGAACATATAACATTTGTTTACCATTAAAGGATTATCATCAGTAGGATCGAAACGCCGTCGACATGATATGTGGTTAAACAGTAGTGTACTACTATGTGCCTAAATTCTTTGTTTCCACATATGTGAAGCAAATGTACTTTATATTTGTTGGTTGCTCCTAATTTGTGTATGCCTGAAATACCCTTAGTGTATGTATTGTAGCATTGTGGATGCAGGACTGTGTCCCACTGTCTAAATGCGGGTTCGTCTAATTTAACATATTCATACATTGAATAAAACTCCAGTCCGGCTGGACTTTTTTTCATTATAGTGCTTATTGTGGCCTATAATTATTTCCACGTTGATCCTTCTTGTCAAGGACCTTTGTCTTTTAACTAATTGATACCCCAGGTCCTTGCTTACCGAGTGGGTTCCCTTGTTCTTTGTTAAAGTGTGATGGATAACAAACACTTTAACCTCCAGGATCATGATCACCGAGGTGTCTCTGCTATCCCAATATTTTGGGAAATGCTGCTCTGCATTTGTTTGTCTGTAAGTAATGCAACTCTTGCATCAGATTATAACCTGTAAATGCCCAGTGATCAGGTGAAACAATTATAATTGTGATCTGCACACATGTTTCAGTGTGCACACACGTTTCAGTGACTGGTGGAAAACTGGGTGATATAAAGGTGCAGACTGAAACTGTCAGACTGAGTGGCTATTTGTGCTCATGCTTCAATCTCATTTATTTAAAGTTAAAATCTGTGCTATTTTCTCTCCTCTTTTATTTCGATCACAAGACTGATATATATATATATATATTCAAATGTACCTTTTTTATGTGCCCCTATATAGAATGTGCCGCTTTTGTGGTTCTCTTGAGGTATAAAGCAGCACGTTTTGCGCTGTACTTGTGTGTTATAAAACTCGTCTTTTGGGGTTCCAGCACATTGTTCAGCACTCCTCTTTTGAGCTGCCCATATTTCACAACTAAACCTTCACTTGTTTCTTGCATGTACATTGTAAGGTACCCCTTTTTGTGATGTGCCTCGATGCTGCAATGCTCCCTTAGTGACTAGTTAATATATTGTACTGGACCCCTAGCTTTTGACTTTATTTTATATTCTTTTTTTTTAAATAGAGGTTCGCTTCTCTGCTGTGTTTGCACTTTCTAATATGTCCCCGGTTTGCGTGTATACTCTAAGGACAATGTGGTTACCTGTATGGTGTTTGATTTGGCCTGAGGCTGCTTCCAGGTGCTATAGAATGCACTGATGTCACCTTAAATGCACCCAAAATCCTGTCTGCGCATGTTATTAATATTTCCTAATCTCTGTTCTTATTCACGCGGCATTAACAGGCGAGGTTTATAGTGAAATTCATTTTTTATGAGTGGAAGGGGGAAAAGAAATGCAAAGAAAGTTGAAATGATGAGCGCCAGTACTAACTGAAACACATTAAGCCCTCCTTCCTGTAAGACGTACATTGAATTCATGAAATTCTGCTAACCATTACCAACTAAAACATGCTTGCCTTCCTGGAAGATGTAGAACAACTAAAAGGCCCCATCCTTCATGCAAGACGAGCATAAGCAGCTGAAATGCTGCGTCAGTTTGCACCATTTAATCACATTGCTCCTCCCACAATGCTCATTCGTGCAACAGCTGTCTTTGCCTCGAGCCAACGCCCAAAAGAAGTATCCTGGTGTGTGAGGCAAGGGCTTCCTTAAGTGATCTGATTAACTTAATGGCCTGGTAACGTGCACATAAGGTTGCTCGCTGTGTTGGTGTTACATGAACCCCAATTTCAATAAATGTCCAGAGTCTGGCGCACAACGCCCATTGGACTCAAGGGCTTCAGCCCTCTCCCTTAAGCACCCCCCCCCCCCCCCCGTCGTGTGTGTCAGCCCGGGATGCACACCCTCATACATACATCTTTAAGGCTATTTTGCAACTCGTCTGAAATCTCTTTCCACAGTGGAAAAGACAGGAAATGTACAAGGGCGGCAGTAAAAGTTTTTCCATGGTGGGGAAAAGGGGGTGTAGGGAAAGGGAATTTGAAATCAGTGACCAAAGTTTTCATATGCAAATGTACGCATGTATATCTCCTCATGCAAATATCGAATTCACAGAAGTTTAGTTGGAGTTAGGGTTCCAGGTCTACTTCTGTAAAACCCTGAGAAAGCACGAAAGGTGTAAACCTGCACCATATGCAAGGGCGTATGCCAGCAGGTAAAACGTAACTTACTTTAGGAATTCAGCCCATGATTTATTTTTTTTGTTCCGTGTATGGCTCCTCACAGATTCTCCATTGTTTATATTTTTTAATATTGGCATTCATAAACACATTTTGCTAAATGGGACCTTGAACAAGTGGTAACATTGCCCTGTAGATAAAAAAAAATGTTTCTTCAAGTTTCACATTTTCGTGTAACTTTTATATTGAAAGCAATCACCAGTCTTGCTTTCTGGCTTCCTCAGGGACTTATCTGATTAACTTAATGGCCTTGTCACGTGCACATAAGGTTGCGCTCCTAAAAATTCGCTCTGTTGGTGTAACATGAGCCTCGATTCGAATAAATGTCCAGAGTCAGGCGCACAACGCCCATGGAATTCAAAGGGCTTCAGCCTTCTGCAATCCCCCACCAGCCCCTCCCCTCCCCCCCCCCCCCCCCGTGTCCATCGTGTGTGGCAGCCCTGGCTCAGACGGCTCCTGGGCACACACACAGCCGCACCCGAGCACTTAACAGGTTTTTAGGTCTCGCTAGACCTATTGTGACCGAGATCCTTGTCAAGCGACCTAGATCTGGCCACGAGCGCCGATTACACCTCGTGGACGCGCCCCCTGGCCCCGCCCCCCCAGCCGTGCACATCTCTTGCTCCAACTGTGCAAGGCAGCCTCTCGCCTCTCAATCACGCGCACACACACACACACAGGAGTGCACAGAACCCCCACCCCACACAACTAAGCGGCACACTCAGACACATGCACACACACATTCCCCCACCAATACCACACACCCCCACTCACCTGGCTCTTTCCGCGTGTCACTCTCCCTCCGCAGCAGGTCAGTTCTCTGCATCGGCATCAGGCTCCATGTCTTCTCCGGCGATCCTCCCCTGCTTACGTGCACGCTCACGGCGGCGTCTCGAGCTCCTTAACCTCGTGCACTACTCACGCCTGAACCCAGCCGCGTAGCTAGGGGGGGGGCGGGGGGGGGGGGGGGCGGTCCGCCCCAGGCGGCACTGATTTGGGGGTGGCCAGTGTGCTGGAAGGATCGTGCTGCTGCCTGGCCGGAAGGGTTCCGCTGCTTGGATCAACTATGAGCGAGCTGTCAAGTCGCCAGACTGCAGGTGAGGAGAGCACAGCCTTGGGCTCGGGGCTGTATCCGCGCTATGTGCCCCTCCTTGGCCCCTGTCATCCTGGTGCCTGCGTGAGCGGCAAAGCCCACAGCATCGTGTTGGTTTCTTCAGCCCCGGCTGTAATCACATGACTAGGATGACTAAAGACAGTGCACGCGACCTGCTCACGGCCTGCCCTGAGGAAGCACGCACGTTCCTGATTACTGAGAGGTGTCGGGGGTTAAGAATGGTGTTTGCCTACAATGATGAGGTTTATTGGGTTGCAATTAGGAGAGGAGCCTGTGGAAAAAAGATAGCACGAAAAAGGAAGAAACAGAAGTATTGTATATGAAAGCCGCGGCCGCGTGACACTGGTGGCCGTACTGTAGTGGTGGTAATTGTTTGATTATTGGATGGCGGCCGCGGGAGTTAAAGGAAGTGCGTCCTGACGTTGCGCGCGCGAGACGTGTGTTGATAGGCTGCGGCCTCACACTCCTCGCGCGCGCAACGCCAGGGTGCACTTCCTTTTACTCCCGCGGCCGCCATCCAATAGCCCTTAAAGGGTGATAGGCCCGTAACCGGGGCCTGCGCTGCACACAAAGGAAGCAAGTCTCCGGGGAGAGCCAGCGCCGCCACCTCCTTTCGGCTAAGTGGGGACGAGGTGCGCGATGTGTCCCTGCCTGGTGCCCCTTCAAGACGCTTTACATTCACTCTCCCAATTCCCGGCGCCCCCTCTCACCATGGTGCAGAAGGAGAAGCTGCAGTCTGCTGGAGAGGAAGCAGAGCTACCACCCAGCCCGTGCACTGCTGCCCCACACCGGCAATGGTTCATCCCCCAGAGACTGTCGGGGAGGAGACCGAGACAGAAGCTGCAGGCTCCCGCAAGTTCCTGTGCGGCCTAGTCGAAGGTGAGCCAGTGGTGGGTAGGAGGGAAAAGAATTGACTATGATGTCCCTTGCTATCTCCACTCTGCGCACGCAGCACACTCAGCTGGGCATTTTTTTACAAGTCCTTCCAGGTCCTAGGATGTCGTTGCTGCTTTTAGGTAGGGCATAGGCAAAATAAACGTTTTAAAGTTTTACTGCTGCTAGCATTTGCCCTTTGTGACCCAGTCATGGTCTAGCAATTTTTCACTGTCAATGCAATTTCTTGGTGGTTCTGAAAGCAGCAGTGGTGATCATAAGTGTAAAATAATCTAGGATTAGATTGTGGGTATATATACAATCGTTTGTCAGTAGGATCAGGTGATTTACATCAGTTTCATTTTCTTTTCATAGCTTGTCCTTGCTTAAATGAGTGTAATTTCATATGTTTATCTGTGTACATAAACTTAATTTCTTCATTTTGCTCGCAAAAAAGTGTCACTCTTAGTGTCCTACATTTAACAGTTGAATGTCAAACATAAGTACTCTGAAACCTTGAAAATGTCACACACAAGCACTCTTAAAACGTGGCAACTATGCCGTCTATTTTCATGTTTAACAGTGCCCTTCCATTTCTGGTGCTTCGCAATAGTTTTAAGATCTTCATAGAGTTTCTCGTTCTGAAATGGCTGTCATTTGTTATACATGTTTCCCTCAACTTTGTTGCTTGATTTTTGCTCGCGAGAAAGTGTCACTCCTAGTCGTTGAATGTCACTCATAATTACCCTGAAATTATGAAAATGTCACACATTAGCAATCTGAAACCTTGGCAGCTATGCACTGTGTCACTTTTCTCTTGAGTCTCAGGCTGTCAGACCCGGCCTGGTGGAGCAGCCCTGTGCTGCTGTGGCCGTCGACTTGTGGGGCCTGGCCGCAGCATGTAGAAGCAAGCACAAATTGAAGTGCGTTCATTTATAGTAAGAGAAGGATGGAGTGCTATATGATAAGTAAAGCACTCTTAATCAGATGTTCTGTATAGACTTGTTATCTTTCATGTGAACATTTGCTGTTGTAAAGTTTTCTGATAACTTTGGATCTAGCTATTGCTACATAATCATCTCAAATAAATGAAGGTTGCTGTGCTACTGTCTGTGTGTTACCTGTTCTGTGTGAGGGAAGCGCACACTGCTGTTGCCTCCAACACATGGCTGTGTTGATTGATGGCTCTCTGATGGATGTCACATGTGGTTTTTCTGAGTCCCCAGATAGATTATGCAGTCAGTGTCTTCTCCTTTGTACTGCCGGTCACTGGTGTATTCAACTGTGTAGCCTTGGACCGTGTCATGTATGTGCTTGTAACTTGCAAGATTGATTGAGGTAACTATTAGTGGTGATACTACGTGTCTCTCTGACCTCTTTCAAGTGCTCGCTGTACTTTTCCCCAGCGCCCCTTCCCCCACACCCCCAGGGGCCGCAACCTGTGGGATAGCCCCGGGCGCCACAAGCTCTAGCTACGCCCCTGCCTGAACCTGGGGAACGGGATCATTTTTGCGGTGTCTCGCGCTGGTGCGCGTGCAGCAGTTCGTTTCATTCTTGTTACATCATGTGATGCTAATCTGAGTCTGTTTCGGCGTGCTGCGACGCAGTCCATCCTGTCCAAGTGACAATTGTAACAGCGGATTTACTGGCACTCAACTTTGTTTTATTCTGGAAACATTCATTCGTTTTTTGTATTCTTCCTTACGTTGTTAAACTTTTGTCAGTTTTTGCAAGTGAATGCACCAGCGTGGCAAGATGAATGAGGATTCGGAATTCCCGATGTACAGTTAAAAAAAGGCGTTGCAAGCGCGCGAGCCATGCCGGGCCTGGAGAAACCTCTTTTCCCGCCTGGCTCCTTGTAGGCTCCATATGCTCTTGAGTTCCCGCCAAGCAGAAGACCAGCATTTCCCACATCTGATCCGATGCCAACTCTCGTCATCCCAGCGACATCCCGGCTCATCTGCTCGCTTCCAGCTCCGCCACCTGCAGCAGGCTCTCATCACAATCAGCCCCACTTCATTTTATTGTGAAATATCTATCTCCACGCTGAAGCGAGCTCGACGCATGTAGCAAGAAGTTAGACTGTTACTCCATGCTGTAGTTTCCTACATCTACCACAGGCTTCTTTTATCGATTTTTTTTTTTTTTTTTTTATTATTATTTTTCCTCAACTACTTTAACTCGGAGGCTCGGCCAATCCTTTACGTTTCCTTTCATAAATTGAATGAATTTTTATATACCAATACACATTTTTGGCGACCAAGATACTCCCAAGTTTTTTACTAGGCAAACAAAACCCAAGCAGTATACTTCTAACCATGACCTTGGTAAGTAGATAACAAGCAATTGGTAATAGGATATACTTCTAACTTGTACAGTTACTCTCGAAAATATCTAACATTTATTATAGTTGCATACAAGATTTAAGGGGAAAAATTTAGAAATGGTGTATTTCTATTGTGGCATATTGCAAGTAGCCCGAGCCAAGAGCATTTGATGAGAATTGTGATCAACCAATTTAAGGCGAGCTGTCAATTCATGTTCCTCTAGCAGCTTGCAAAAATTAATGTTTTCAAAAGTTGTCTCTAAACCTCCACTTCCTGCCTCCTTTCTCAGGTATGATCCCCTGGTTGTGGCTTTTCTATGCTTTGAAAGATGCAACTTCCTGTACTGTGTATATTTCCTTTAAGAATGTGAAATTCTCTATAATGTCCAACTATGGATCAATTGCACCGCTGGGAGTATGTTTAAGATTTTTAGGGCTTTGTGCTCGTGGCTTAAAATCAGGCACTATTTTTGTTGGCAGTCGCTGAATTGCCTCCAATCTGTTTCCATTATTTTAAAAGTATGCAATAAATTACAGTCGTAAAATTAGGCATTCGTCAAAAGAACAAGTTGAGTCAGAATCTTACATTGGGTATATGAAGACTTGGGGTATATATGAGGTCAATATCAATCAATAATAATAATTAATTCGGTCGGAAATACGACCATAAAAGCTTATTAAAAAAAATTGATATGGTGAGTATAAAAACATAAGACATATTATTAACTAGCAGGTAAAATAATAAAATTTCACATATACATACATGTTTCTCCGACTCAGCAATATATAATAAAACAACAGAAAAAGTACAAATAAATATCAGGTCAAAGCAAATTCTGTGACCTCACATCACCAATATATGAGTTATATCTAGTGCCCGGTATTAGATCTTAAGACCACCATGCAAGCTTTTGCCAAGCTTCCACAGACTGCTCTTTGATACGGCAATGTAAGCTATGACTGGAATTTCACTTGGAGTCCACCATGATGAAGCAAAAAGCTTCCCTTGCGGCACACAACCCGCGTGCTTTTCTGCGCACACGTGTGGAACCTTAATAAGAAGGAACTGCTGGCGTGCCAGAGCATGTGTTGCGCACCAGATGAGAGACGAGGACTTGGCAATGGGCCCTAACTCTCAAGGCTGGGTTCTGTTTTAGAACACAAGGCACGTTGGGCGCATCTGCCTACTTTGGAAGCAGCTGCGGTAGGGTTTTTTTTCTCCCCGCTTCTGCATCCCTGCCAGTTGGGATGCCAAGCATTGCTACTTTATCAACTACCTGTGGCTATAGACGTCTTTTCTCGCAGCTGGAAATTTGATTTGTTTCCAAATATTGCAGTCGCTTCAGTCTGCCTTTTTATGTGTGTGTCTTTTGATTCTAATCTCTGTAGACATAATGTGCCTCTCTTAATAATTCAGTGCCTACTTGCATCGACCATCTGCGACATAGCGCTCCGACAGATCCATATATTTGATACCCAGCTAACCTGGCTGGATCGCATAGACAGCTCTAGTTTCTCATATGCTAAGAACGAGCAAGCGAGTACTGGTGGCCAACTGCCATCCTCTTAGACTATGAATGGTCCTTTTTGGCCAGATAGAAGACAGAGGCAGCCATGGAAAATAGGGTTGGATTTAGATCTAGGCGTACGGATTAAGCCGTCATATCAATAACAGATATCCCGTCCACCGAAAAATCCCATAGGATATAATTGTATTTATATTTCAGTGGACGCGATTCTGTCTCCGTTGTGACAGAGTAACCTGTCCGCTAAGACCTAAAACTGTTTTTTCTTCACCTTAGATTGTCCATACAGATTGGACCATACTTTGCAAACATTTAGCACAATATGATATAGGTAGAAAAGTTCCAATGTCTCTTTGATATTTTCTTAACTGACTTAGGAGTTGATAAAAAAGGTGTTACGCATGTAAGAGCAGGCACGCTAGACCCCCAGGGAAAACAGGAGTTCTCCAGACAAGACAGTGTCTCTGAACCACTGGTAGGTTTGGAGCAGAGTGAAATGTGTGGAATATGGTTGGCTGCAACACACCTTCTAGGATTGATATGATTTGTATTTCCATCTAGGGCAATCTACTTTCATGTTTGTGATAGAGTTGAATCTGGGACCACGCCTCTTGATTCGTCCTTTAGGAATGGGGAGGGGATGTGGCCTTACGGCTAGAGTGGTCAACCTTGAAGCTGGGAAACTGGGTTTGAGTCTTCACAGGGACGCTCAACAACCTGTGATTCTGGGCAAATCACTTAATCTCCCCGTGCCTAACAAAAGATTTATGTGTCCTTCTGTAACGCAACTGGTGCTCATGTAAAGCGCTCAGATACGTTCGGCTCAAGTTTGCGCTATATAATACAGAACAAAAAAAACAAAAAATGGTTCAAAATCAGTTTGTTAATTGTATTTTTCCCTTTTTCAAATTGAATAGCTTGAGAGCCTGTGTTTATCTAAGCAGCAAAAAGAAGCTAGTGTCTTGCAGCTGCAAATGTTATCATTTCATCAAGCCATTCTGCCATTGGATTTGGTGCCTGGGCAGTTCCTTACTGTTGCAGGTGTGTAAATATTACCTAAGCATAGGCGTATTTCACGGAGTTGTGCTATGCGGAACTCCACAACGTGACAAAAAACCTCCACCAAGCTATGCAGAGTTCCACGAGTGGCGGAGTGGGTTACCTTGCACAATTTGCACAGATTTTTAGTGCCGGGTGTTTGTCCCACACTGTAAAATCATTACGAACAGCATCTCACACACAGGGCCGGACTGGGAACCAAAACTGGCCCTGGCAAGCTGCTCGGCCAGCCCCGTGAAGGGGGGAGAGGGGTGTGGCCAAGCTGTTTGCTACGGCCGGTTTCGGCCGATTTTGTTACAGGGGGCCGATATTGCCAGCCCCCGGTAACAAAAACGGCCCCCAAGGGGCCCAAAACCGGCCCCCACCCTAGCATCCCACCGGAGAAATGCCAGGTGCCTGCTACGGCCAGTCCGGCTCTGCTCACACAGTACAAGAGGGTGCTGCTTCTTTGTGCTGCTAGAGCAGAAGTTCTACTCGAGGGGCAGCTTCCTCAACGCGAATGGGTTTGTCAACACGAGCGATAGCGACCACCCACTTTGAGAAATCTCACAGGGAAGTGTCTAGCGTTGGATTTTTCGTACTCACCAACTTACTGTTGGCGAGTGAGGAAACCACTCCCCTCCCTGGAGCGGTGAGTGCAAAAAACTCTGCAAACCCCACAAACGGAGCAGAGTTCATCGCCCAGGCTTCATATTATCTTGTTTAGTGCAAGTTCATGCTCTCTTCCCTGCTGCCAGAAGGCAGTCCAGACTATCATTAATGTTTTCAACACCCAGACATCCTTATTAGGTCTCGCCCTGGAATTCGCATCCGAAGGATGCGTCCAGGGTCGGAGACTTATAGCTATCGGACACTGGGGAATGGAGGACAAGAAACTGTCACAAGCTTTAGAAGGCAGATTTGGGTGCGCGAACGCGCACGTTCCGTCCTGCGCCGCGCACATGCGTGCGCATATACACAAACAGCAGACAGACACTCGCTCGCTCACACACACACACTCCCCCCTCCCCCCCGTCATCGGGCTCTTGTAAACACACACGCATACACACAGACTCCAAGACACATACACACACGCAAGCTCACACACATACAGACCCCCCCCCCGCCGCCCCACGCATGCACACACACATGCCCCCCGCCCTCGCAGCTCAGCAGAGGCCCCCACTCACCCCCCCACTCACCGGTACTCGTCTCCATGCGAGGGCTCGTTGCAGGCAGCGGCGGTCTCTAACTTCTGTGCGTGCGAGGCTCTCTCACCTCACGGGAGCCCGCCCGGGCTTCCGGTGTGTCTTGACGTCCCGCCCCCGGCCTGTGTGACTTCTGCCCGGGATTGTAAACCTTTTTTTTCTCGCCGTCTGTCTCGCTGTGTCAGTCTCCGTGTCCGGATGCCTCGTATGTCGCTTTCTCTTTCTGCCTGTCTGCTTGTTTATTTAATTATGTAGCTGCGCGATATTTTTTCACTGCGCGTCTTTATTTCACCACTCTGCCAGCTATTCTCTTGTGCCTATAATGGTATTTATTTTTACACCACTCTGCCAGCTACTCTTGGGTGCCTATAATTGTATTTATTTTATGTGCGCAAATCTGTTAGCAATGTTTCTCAGCATTGCACACCGTTCCTCCCGACTTTGCAAACATAAAACCCATGCGCAAAGCCCTCCCCTTTCTTTACATTTCCTCTGAGTTGACAGCCACAGTGCTTTATTGGAGTGGTGGTTCTGCAGTGATACAAGTATGTACCCGGTGACTGTGATTCATGACGAAATTGCACAAATATTATCTTGAATGTAACCCCGAAGAAGGAACACAATCACCATGCCCTTCTACGGCTTGAAATACTGACACTTGCACATTTATTTGGGCATAGGCGAACAATGTATTTTCTGTTTTAATGCATTTCTAGCATACGAGGGATCCGTTTTTTTTTTAGTTTCTATAAATGCATTCTGGTACAGCATCCCCAGTCAAGAAAAACGCTCACCGGCTGCATATCTTCTAATTCCTACCCTTTTGAAACATTGCTTTTAGCTGAACTTTGTCTCGCTGGAATAAGCTGCCAATCTTTCACAGCACGGTTTTATCAAGTCATATCATCTTTTTAACAACGTGTGTGTGAGCGATTAAATTTCAGCAATTGGTGCTGCTATGTAAAGGCTCAGAGTTACCATTTAGGTAGATAAAATTGTATATTAGGTATGTGTGCACGGTCCCGGCTGCTACCACAGCAGGTGAGCAGGCAGTCTTCCTCTCGCCACCTCCAACCGTTAGCAATAGGGTGCTTCTCGCTGGCCTCACAATAGACGTCGGCTGTTAAATCCCAGAAAGTATGGGGTCTCTAGTAGGTCCTAAGGCAGGGCAGTAGGCAGTCCCCGGCAGATTGGTTAGTGCAGGGGAGCCCCCCGGTGCTCTGCAGCATGCCCTGACACTCAGCAACTGCCTCTCCGCTCCTCGTCCCGCCCCTCCGCCCTGGATCCTCTCCGCGCCACCCTCCAGCACGAGAAGACAAACAAACACTGCCTGTTGCCACCACCTGTGGGAACCTAGGGAGCCCGAAGGGGGTTTCGGTAGATCTAGTTACCGTGCACCTGTAGCAGCAGGCGCTACGTTAGGCACAGAAGCATCTTAAAATGGTAATAACAGCACACCTTACAATCTGCACATCTGCATATATGGCTTATGACATTCCATATTTTCATGAGTATTTGTGTAAAATAAAAACATACCAGAACGTAGATCGCAGCTCTGCCCCCGTGGGAGCTAATAAACAAAACTCATAAAGAAAAGCAGTTGAAGTTAATGGAAGCTGCAAAACCACAGTGCTTCGTTTAACGTGGACAAGGGGTTTGGGGGGAGGATCTTATAGGGAATGTGTCTTTGAAGGGAAAAAATCATAAGCCAATTACGTTTACGAGGCATGAGGGCACCTGGGGAGTATGTAAAACATAAAAAAATAGCCATGAAACGCAGCAGCGCCCACCTTCCAGACATGAGTTGGAAACACACAACCCACACCTGCAGTGTCTATTAGAGACAGCAGTGTCTATTAGAGACAGCAGTGTCTATTAGAGACAGCAGTGTGTATTAGAGACAGCAGTGTGTGTGAGAGAGACAGCAGTGTGAGAGACAGCAGTGTGTGTGTTCTACTGAGAGCATGGTGTGTGAGAGAGACAGCAGTGTGTGTGTAAGAAAGAGAGCAGTGTGTGAGAGACAGCAGTGTGAGAGACCTTTTTTTTATGTTTTGGTTTTTGAAACATAAATAAAACGCATAGTTATTTGCAATGTCAATAGCTCAAACTCTCGGAAATACGAGACCTATTGCATTGCAAATGCAATAGGTCTCGCATTTGCGAGAGATTAAGCTATTTTCATTGTAAATGACAATGCCATTTATTTTTTAAGTATTACTTATTTAAAAAAATTAAAAGACATTGTAATTTGTAATATTAATACAGCGAAGTCACGTAAATACAAAACATGTTGCATTACAAATGCTATAGGTGTCACATTTGCGAAAGTTATAACTATTGGCATTGTAAATGACAAAGCTATTAATTTAGCTATTTTCAAAATACTGCATAAATAACTTTTGTACAACACATATTTTATATGTACCTTTTTATGCAAAGAAAAAAACAATAACGCATAAATGAAAACATTGCCATTTACAATGCTAATAGCTCAAACTTAAATAATGCGAGACCTATTGCATTGCAAATGCTTGTTTAAAGACCTTTTGTTTGTTAAGGTGGCATTAATATCCCCCTGCTTAGAGCCCTTGCAGCTTCACTCTGCCTTTTGTTGGAACAATCAGCCCCCCAACGAATTTTTTTCTTAGCCCCCCCTCCAACCCGAATTTGACTTTAGTTGTGCCTCTGTCCAGGGTGATCAACTGAACCAAAGCCATTGGGCTGTGTATGGTGCCTTTCGTAACAACTGACGGCGAGCAATCTGCAACAAAAGAAACTGGGGGCAGAGGAGGTGTGGAGACAACTGCACAGCTAGGAGCACTCTAATTACCCTACCTGATAGCAGAGCTCAGCTGAATTGTGATCAAGGCGCCTGCTGCAGTGATCAGTGTCCAGCCGGCGGGTCCGATCTCGGCAGGGAAAGCATAACTTCAATTCCATAGGTCAACAGTCAGCACAGCAGGGTAGCGGGATGGTGAGCAGCAAAGCCATGGACACTGGGAAGAGGGCAGGACAGGAAAGCAAGCCCACATATAGCAGGAGGAAGGGACCAAACAACACCATGAACAGCGGGAGGAGGGCGGACAGTTTATTGCAATTACCGACGGTAGCTTGGATTGTTTTTTCATACTGCTTTAGCGCCCTCAAGTGGCCAAACAGTGCAATAACTGTAAATGCAACTAATGTAAAAAATCAGCGATACTCGGTTTAAACCGAGTCATCTGATTGTCAGCCGGTAGTGTACTGTCGTTGACAATCGGTTTTAACCGAATTCCGAACAGCCTAGCAATGACATTGCGACACTTTTTAGCATCATTCAAACCCCGAATATTCCAGGACAAGCAGGTCAATTGTGTGTTAACATTCATAGCAGCCATAGGTAGATCAACAATAAGCACATTAGTGCCGACTGCGGCAGCAAAATAGGGCCCTCCACGCCCCTCCAGCACCGGTGCACACACCAGGACAGAATCCACACACCAAATCCAGTCGATGAATGCCTCCTCACAGAACACCCCCCCCCCCCTCCCACCCCAGCACCCCAAATATGCCGGCAGCCAAAGATCCCCACCCAGCACCCCGCCCCCCACCCCCTCCTCCCCAACCTTAGCAACAACAACAAAAACATCAGCAATTCTAAGGGGATCACCCAGTAGGGGTATGAAATAGAGTACGCACAGCCACCTCCTGGTCCATAGCTCCAGTACTATACCGCCCTCGGTGGAGACTAGGGCCAGGAGAGTGGTCCTTGGTGTACATTACCACAGGAGTGTTGAGTCCGTACAGGTCCATCGTTCGTAGTTACCCCAGTACCTGCGTTCTGAGCAATATAGAGAGTTCAAACCAGGGCAAGAGAGTGCGCCTATCTTAGTAAATGTCAGTGGTCAATCATCGTGTGGCGCCGGAGACAGGTCTGCATCCTCCCGCTCCTCTGCGGCATCGCGTTCCTCCCTGCGTGCTTTCCGGAGTGATTTCAGGAAGTCCTCCACTTTCTGCGGGTTGGTAAAAAAACGTTGCTTGCCCTGGTGTGTAACCCGCAGCTTTGCAGGGTATAAGAGCGCATAGTCCACCTGGGCCTCTCGCAGCTTCTTCTTGACTGGGAGAAATTTGCGTCGTTCTTCCTGCACCATTGGTGTGAAATCCGGGTAGATGGAAAAATTGACGCCGTTGTACTGTAGTGACCTTTGAGATCGGGCCGCCCTTAGTGCAGTGTCGCGGTCCCGGTAGTTCAATAGTCTAGCAATGATGGGCCGCGGTGGAAGTCCAGGCTTGGGTACAGGCGCTAAGGATCGATGAGCTCTTTCCACGATGAACTGAGGAGAGAAAGCGTCTTCTCCGATCGAACCTTTAAGCAGTTTTTCGATATATAGCTCCATCCTACCCGTGTCTGTGGACTCTGGAACATTGGTGACTCGTATGTTGTTCCGGCGACTGCGGGCTTCCAAGTCCTCGTTTTTAGCCGCGATAGCCCTGAGCAGATTGTCCATCCTAGTCAGTTGCGCCGTGTGAGTTGAGGTGGCATCCGAGTTGTCAGAAATGCGTTGTTCCGCAGCTGTTATCCTCTCCTCGTGGCGATCAACCTTATGCACCAATGCGTCCAGCCGGGCAGTAACACCATCAACTTTTTCGATGACGGTGGCGAACCCCTGTCTCATCTCCTGAATCAGATTATGCAGGTCAACGTCTTTGGCGGGAGATGTGGTAGCCTTTGGGGATGGCACGCTGGGCCCAGGATCTACCTGTGTCGATTTCGCGCCCTTTTTGGCGCCATCGAAGCTGAGTTTTGTTTGGCGGTTCTCGGGTCGCACCATAGTGGCAACTGGTCGCAGCACCCGAGTGCCGCACGGCGTATCAGTTCTACGGGCCCAGAGGTCAGGTGGGCGAGCACAGGGGGAGTCAGTTCGCGCAGTCTTCGCAGGTAAGTGGCGACGTGGCAATCGCCGGACAAGGAAGCGCACCTGCGTATCAGTAGGCGCCCAACAAGAGGACGCGGGTACCCGGCCGTCCTTCACGCTCTTCAGGTGTTCTGGTGGCGAGGGGTGACGATGTCCAGATGAGAATGGCACCAGAGCTTCTCCCCGCGGTGTTGGCAGGCCACGGGTGCACTCGCGCTATGCAGCGGCAATTTTCAAGACCTAGGTCACTAGGCCCAGGAGGAGGCAAGGTTCTGCTTCAGGATGGCGCCATTGGTAATCTCACCCCACCCGGGCACAGTCCCGGGTCCTCCCCACGTAGTGTTGCATCAGGGGTAAGCGCCGAGTCAAAGTAGTTTGGGGGACACGGCTTCACTCTTGATCTCTGGGAGTGTAGAGGCAGGTAGGGGCGCCCTCGGCATCAAGCAGAAGTCCGGATTACTGCTGAGCACAGTTGTATGCAGCAGCCCCCCCCGCCACAGGCACAGGCGCGGCCCCTGGTTCCAATCCGGGTCGCTTTCAGGTCCGCGCCTCTCCGCCGAGAGCACCAGCCGGACGGAGCCCTCTTTGCTTGCTCGGGGGTCGTCCCGTCCCACGGCGCTCCCCCGTGTGCAGGAATCAGCTCGCCTGTGGCCCCAGCAGTGAGTAACAGCAGCAGCGGAGGGGGGGCCCCTGCGTGGGAGGAGGCGGCAGCCACTTACCCCCACTCCGAGCCTCTCCGTAGCGTCCGCTCCGACTCTAGGCGTCCGCTCAGGTCCGCGGCCCACCTCCTCGTGGCCGTCCCCGACGTCGCGTAGGTGGCTGCAGCCGGCCCTCTCAGCTCGCCGGTTCCAGAGCAAACGCCGGTGGATTTCCAATAGCCAATATCTCCGGCCTCGAACCTCTCAGCAACACCAGACTTGGGTCGAGTGTGGGCAGTGGCGTCCTGCAACAGTCTAGGGGGAATTCCGGCGATTTAGACCCCTGTGGCTAAGGATATATTTAGGATAATTAGCCAAGGAGCGGGAGCTACGTACCTAGGCAGCCATTCCGCTTGTGCGCCCCCTAGCGTCCCTCTTGCTCATAAGAAGTTAAAGTGGGTTTTGAAGGAGGTACCCAGGAATAACTTAGCAGTACAGAACTACAGGCAGGCTTATAAGCAAGCTTTAAATCATCGTAAAAAGATTCTGAAAGAGGAGGCCTGGGATCATCTGCAGGAGGCAAGCCAGAATAAAGATTCTAAGTTATTCTGGCGTGTGGTAAATTCACCATTTGCTGTGACGATAATAAACCTAGTATAGAGGTAGCAATCCCAGAACAGGAATGGATGGCCCACTTTGCGAAACTATATATGGGCCCAAATGAAGGACAAGACAACTCTGTGACAGGGACGAGAGTTGTCTCCACTGGGCTTACCAGCTCATGGAAATATTTTGATTTTAAGGCCATCCACAACCAAGGCCCAATGTTCCTGCGAGAACGGCTTACTACCTACTGTCCATCTAGACAATTAAGATCTATGTCACAGCATCTACTGGCAGTACCCCGTACCAGGACAGCTACTTGGGGAGATAAGCGTTTCACAGTGACAGCAGCCAGACTCTGGAACTCGCTTCCGTTAACAATTAGATCGAGTCAATCCCTTCTCCAGTTCCGGAAACTGCTGAAGACGTGGTTGTTTAACCAGTAATGAGTTATTTTGCCACTGTGGGGCCACCTCCAGAGATCCTAACAGTAATCTTAGCGCCAAGACGCCCACAGGCATACGTATGCGCTTTATAAATCTCAATAATAAATAAATAAATAAATTTACACTGGAGGAGGTGATGACGGGATTCCGATTGATATCTTTAAGGACAATATCGACCTCTGGGATCCTCTCGTGACCCTGTTTTTTAAGACCATTCGGGAAGATGGTTTCCCAATGTCATGGTCGGAATCACACATTGTACCAATATTTAAAAAGGGAGATCGAAACTGCCCTACACACTACAGACCCATCACCCTGTTGGATTCTTTGGTTAAGGTGGTGGGCCGTATTGTGCTAGACAGATTACAGGAGTGGGCAGACTGTAATAATATTTTGACCAACTTCAAATACGGCTTCTGCCAGGGCATTGGGACCATAGAGCTGGCTATTAACCTGAACTTGCTAGTGAGCAAATATACACAAATAAAAGGGGGCAATTTGTTGTGGGCGTTTGTGGACTTGTCCTCCGCTTTTGATTGTGTTGTCCATGACAAACTTTGGTCTATTATAACCTCCATGGGTGTTGACTGTGCCATCGTCAATTTTCTTAGATATTTGTATTCAACGAGTTCTGCTAAGATTTAATATGGTATGAACGGTGAATGCACTAGCCCAGTTGACATCAAGAAGGTGGTCCGTCAGGGGTGTGGGCTCGCGCCTTTTTTATTTAATTTGTATATTAATGGCCTGGGTGGTACCCTTGCTTACTCCTGGATGGACCTGCCTCAAATTGGCAATAGGCCAGTACCAGTATTATTGTATGCTGATGATGCGGTGCTCATGGCCCTCACCCCTTATGCTCTGCAACATCTTTTAGATAAATTTGTTAACTTCATGGAGAATCTGGCAATACAGGCAAAACGTATGTAATGAAAGCTGGCCGAAAGTCAGCTAAGGGACGTAACATTTTAATAGGAAACAGGGGCCAGATATAGGAGCCTTAATACCGGTCGGAAACGGCCGATTTCGGCCGTTTCCGACCGGTATTTGGCTTTTGAGATGTAGGGGGCATCTGATTTACAGAATCGGTAAATTTACCGATTCGGTAAATATATAGAATCTGTAAAATACCGAATCGGTAAATTTACCGATTCTGTAAATCAATATGTAGGTGGCACTTCACAGAGTGCCACAGGCCCTTTAGGAGTCGGTATGCAATCCTCTTGGGTGGTAAAATACCGAATTCAGGTGTGCACTGTGCCATGTGACACACAGACATGCCCTTAGGGCATGTATGTGTGCCACATGTCACACAAGCCTGTACTTGGGGTGGTAGAGGGTGTCAAAGGGACACCCCTTGCACCCTTGCAGGATTCAGTATTTACCGATTCGGTAAATACCGAATCGGTATTTCCCATTGATTCCTATGGGCTTCAAGGCCCATAGGAATCAATGGGCAATACCGATTCGGTATTTACCGAATCGGTAAATACCGAATCTTATAGATTCGGTAATTGTGTTTTGAAAATTACCTACATCTGCCTCCTTCTAATTTACCGATTCATAAATACCGAATCGGTAAAATTCGGTATTTATGAATCGGTAGATTAGATTTACCTACAGCTAGCCCCAAGACTTTACCTCAAACACTAACTTTTTCGTATTTAGGAATAATGTTTGATAGTAATTGCAACTGGAAAAGTGCAGTAAAATCAAGAAGAATGCAGTTTCTCAGATCAATTGCGGCTCTGAGTAACTTTTCCAGGAAACTGGGACGTGAACTCCCCAAGGGCATGTTGAGCATTTATAGCGTTGTATGGTTCTGAATTGTGGAGACATGTATTTATTTATTGGCATTTTTAAAGCGCGGCGAATACCCGTAGGCGTCTCGGCGCTGGCTTAAGGGAATGGATCAGCATCTAGGAACACCTACAGAATATAGAGAGCTATTGGTCAAATAACCAGGTCTTAAGTTGTTTGCGGAATATGAACAGGGAGGGGCTGGTCCTGATATGTAGAGGAAGGATGTTCCAGAGTCTAGGGGCGGCGACCAGGAAGCGCCTATCGCCCCAAGTGACTGTTCTAGTACGTCTAGTAGACGTTGATTCTTTACAGCTGGTAGAAAATGGGTTTCTTAAAAACTTGTTGGGGCTTCCTAACAGCTGTTCTAATTTTGTCTGTCATGCAGAACTGGATATAACCTATTTGGAGGACCTGATAAAGGTGTTGCCAGTCCTCCTCTGCCACAAGTTATGGACATCGGATCATACGAGTTTCAACAGAGCCATTTTATAGGATTGCTGCGGTGCTGATCATGCAATGAAAATAACATGGTTGAAATACGTAAAAAATGTCATGCATGATATCTGCCACTCTGAATACTATGCAAACCCTAAATCTTTATTGCATATATCTAGAGAATCATTAAAAAGAGTATGTTTGGACATCTTGGAGCAAAAAAGATTACCATTGGAACTTGTGAAGCCCACCGTACAACATAATCAAATGGTACTGACCTACTATACGATGCAACCGTATTTAATCGGTGTTTTAAATGCCCAACACAGATTTGTCTTGACACGTTTCAGACTGGATAGTTTCCACCGCTTGACTAGTTTCCCTAACACAAATAATTGGTTCTGTCGACTAACATGTTGTCCTTGTGACCAGATCTCCAAACAATCAACTATTCATGTATTGTTTTTTTGTAAATTTTATACTGACTTGAGGACTATTTTTATCAAGACTCTGATGAAAGCTTTAAATTTTAGATAATGTAGACCGGCCTTCTTATTTTTACAATTGCTCTTGGATTTGTTTACATCTGTAGGAGTGGCAAGGTTTTTGAGGTCCGTAATCACCAGAAGGAAGTTTTTAACTGATGCACCTTAAATCCGTAAATGTTTTTTATTGAATCTGTTTTTAATGACTTTAATAACTTTCTATTTTTAAATTTGTACTGAACTGCAATTTTTTATGATTCTTTGTATGAATGGAATAAAGTTAAATTGACATGGCTCCCACAACCCAATGGCTTGCTCGTCAGGAGCCACGAACCGGAGGCCCCCTTTCCCCATTGAATAACATTGGACCTCAACACTCTGAACCCGGCCGCCCTAGTGCAGCTGAAGGTGTAACAAGAGTGCATCCCTGACACTGGGGGACCCCAGAGGTTAACCCCAAAATACCAACTCCCACAACAAAGTACTTACCTGCTAATCGGTAAAAAAAATTGTGCATAGGAAAACATTGACTGTTTTTCTATGAAAAGTTTCGAAGTGTGGAGATGGAAAACCTAAGAAATCCTTTTAAAATTGTACTAAATAACAAAAACGCTTTTACTCAACTGTTTACAGGAAATGTCCCAGTACAGTATCCAGTGATACTGTATTGTGTAAGAAAAGTAATTAACAAAGTAATCTACTGGTCATTTTACTAAAAAGCCTAGACAAAGTATATGTACTGTATTTCCAAAACATTGCATATTCAGTAACAATACTGTAATAAAAAAGTGCAAATACAATTGCAATCCCAATTGTGTTTACAAACTGCATTGCTACTGTAAAGTATTTATTGATTACCTGTGCCAGGCTTGCTTGGTTCTAAAAAAAATAAATAACTAAAAGAATACTTTTATTCAAAAACAATTGGGCTGAAGTTCAGTCTTTGAGTGTGAGAAATAATTTGCTGACTGAGTGGGTACAACAAATGCTTAACACTGTCCACTGATAAAGCCTTACTGTTAGCACCTCACTCTCTATTTGTGGTAGTGTGGTCTATCTACTTTACCTCTGCCTACCTTATGGGTTCAACTGGACTCTGTGCACACTATACCTCACTTTGGTATAGTATATACAGTGCCAGCTTCGTACATAAAGTGCCTGTGCATTCTCCTTTAAACATTGTAAAACTGGCTTGCACCCAATTGGCACATTAACTTTACTTGCAAGTCCCTAGGAAAGTGATATTACATGTACCCGGGGCCTGTATATTAAATGCCTGCAGCAATTATTGTTTTAACCACTTAAGTAGCCTTTTGAAACATGTCTCAGGCCTGTCATTACAGCCTAAGTGTGTAGATTTAAACTGCCATTTTGACTTGGCTGAATAATCCCCTTGCCAACCCTGACACTCCCTTTTTAATACATCCAAGTCGCCTCTAAGGTAGGCCCTAAACAGCCCATAGGGCAGGGTGTATTGTAATTAAAAAGTTGGACATGTACTTCTAAGTTTTACATGTTGTGGTAGTGAACAAAAATTGTTTTTCACTGCTCTGAGACCTAACTCTCCCATAGGATAATGTTCGGTTGCCTCATTACATTTAATAAGTGCTACCTTTGATTAGGAGCTGGTAGGAAATCCATGTTTTTTATCTGAGAAATTGTAATTTAAAGTCCTCTTTAATGGTAAAGTCAGATTTTAAATCCCAATTCTAAAAATGCCACTTTCAGAAAATTGGCATTGTCCTGTCCTAACTATTTGGAGTTTGCAGCCTGTTCCTGGGTCACATGACTAGGTGTAGTTGGCGGTTGGCCTTTGTGGATTTCTCCCAGACAGAATCACCAATAGAGAGCCTGGTTGTTGTCAGAAAGAGCCATCTCTGGCAAAATGGAGGGGGCGGAACTGTCACCCACCACACTTGCACTTAAAAGGCACATGGCCAATTCACACAAAACAGACTTCATACTAGCCTATTGTGCCGCCTAATAGACTGGACCCAGGGCAGGCAGGCAGGAAATTCCAAGCACTTTTGAAAGGAGAACATCTAGAAACGTCAACTTCAAAGGAGGCACCAGGTATAAAAATAGGAACTGCATACAAACTCTTCAGATAGCTCCTCGACCTGTGGTAGTCTCAGAAGAAAGACTCCTCTGCTGCCAGAAGGGCTGATCTGCTGCCTGAGAAAGAAGGACTAGTCTTCCAACTTGATGCCCAGTACCACCAGAGTGACTCCACAGGCTATTTGGTTGGCCTCCTGGTCAGAGCCTCAGGGACAGAAAAGGCTCCAATGGACTCTGCCTGCAGTGAGACCTACCCCCACACCCCTCAAGTGGTGCCTCCCCAATCCATGACCCTTGGAAGTGGGGATAAAGGTTGGAGTTCTGGACTTTTTGGTTCCGTCCAGAGGTGTCAGGGTACAACACCCGAAGACCCCGGAGTCCCACCTGCCTTGGTGCACAAATGAACAGAAACACGGGCTTCTCGATGGTGGCGTCAAAGACCAAAGGTTTATTACTGCAGGGACACAGAAGTCACAGAATCTACACACGGGCAGAATCTAGGAGACTGTTCAATTTGTACAAAGTGGGTTGCTCCTTATATACTAAAAATTGTGCTCTAGGCAAATATTTCACATGTCGGTACATTCCCAAACCTTTTGTGTCTCTAAACAATAAATATTTGGCGTTACACAGGAACTGTCGATAATATCTGATACCAAACATCACGAAGAGGGGTTCCCACCAGTCCATCACAATCCCTTGTCAATATTGTATTCAAGAGCCGGACCGCCTCATCGTAAAGTTCGTTACCTCCCCCTAATAAAGGCCCAGAAGGAAAGGAGTAGAGCCAGGTGCAGGAGATAGAAAAGCGGGATAAGAGATGTTTGTGGGTTGTAAATGGGCAAGGCTACCGGCTTCGGCCGCCTAATCATGATCAGGTACAATGGACAGGAAAACCAGTTCAGGTGGGCTGGCCTCGGGCAGAGGAGGCAGCCTTTGTCGAGTCATGCAGCTTCAGCGTGATCTGGTTTAAGGTGCACGTGTCATGTAAGAGGTGAATCTCCGGCTAAGGCTACGTGTCTTTGATCAAAGTGAAGTAAATGAAATGATCAGAGGCTATTGCATATGTGAGGGCAAGGAAACACAAAATGGCGGCCACGATCTAAGATGGATGCCGTGTGTATATCAGAAATGTGTCAGTGGAAGGAGTGCTCTTGCTCGTAGCGTAGCGAAAACACTAGGATATACTAAATGGATCATTTGCGGTTCGCTGATACTAATTTTATGTATTTCCGACAAACTTGAAAACACGGGTTCAAGTCGTCACGGAACCGTCACGGAACCTCACGGAACCTCAGACCCTCCTTTTGCCCTTACATAGGCAATTACTCAGTCTATGTCAGAGTCTAGTTCTATGCTCATCAGGTCAGTGACATGCTGTTGTATCATCATCCTTTCTCGTGTCTTTTCTCCAAACGCAGGTGGTTTCCAAAAACAGGTTGTAGCACAAAGACTACACAGAGCAGGACCACACTGGATAATCAGACAACATGAGAATAGTAATATTAAGATGACACCAATGACCATTAGAACCTTCCATCCCCACGCTGAGATCAGAGTCCAAACCCACTCCATAAAGGACCAGTTTCCCTCATTTACATGTATGGAGTCCGAAATCTTGTGCAACTTAGAGATCGCCTCGTAAACTGTTGGAGCATTATTAGGAATAAAGACACAGCAGCTCGATTGGATCATTCTGCATACCCCACCTCGATCTGCAAGTATAACATCTAGAACCATACGGTTCTGTAATGTCATGAGCCTATCCGCCTGAAGCTCAGCTGTCAGATTGCTAAGGGCACCAGTAGTTTCGGTAATAGTAGATTCAACTACCCGTGTTAGCTGACGTATGTTTCTACTATTGGCCATAGGCCCCCAGAACGGAAGGAAGCCTTTGAAGAAGTCTCCAGCTTCCTGACCAGCGGTATCTTCCTTACTGAAAACACCTCTAGCTACTCTTGTTCTGTGGTAATCAGGTGAAGCAGTGTATGTCGGAGGCAATAATCGAGCAATATAACATGATCCTGAGAAGTCGGCAGGCAACCATGTATAAGCTCTGTCTCGACAGATGAAGTAGGTACCCCTGGCAGTAAGGAAGGCAGGGGAAGAGTTAGCCGGAAACACATAAGTCTCTACGCACTCACTCCTCCCTAGCTGAGCTCTCGGATTTCTCCCATTACCTTGCAAACAGACCTGACCTCGGTGAGGTACGACCCAGATTGGAGTTGAGCTTTTACGCTTGCTTTCTCCTAAACTAAGGCGATACTCTGAAGTATTCCAACTTAAATATACTCGCAATTCGTCTCTAGGGTAAGATGGAGTATTATTGACGTCTTTGATCATGTCAATAATTCCCTGGACTAAGGCTTTGTTGGCAGAGTTATATTTAGTGGAACGTGGTGGACGTGGAGGATAGGTTTCAAGAGCATAAGCAAAGATGGTTTGGAAGGCCTGAAATGATCCATTATAGCTGAAAGGCAAAACCAGATAGGGAATACCTTTATCCATAGTGTGGGGTATCAAGCCACACACCCAGCAGTCTGTCGTGTTAACTACTAGTTGGTGTTGGTGCAAGAGCTGTACAAAAGTATTATTAATGAATTCTGAGCGTCGAGCTTGCTCATGTTCCGGAAACGAGTGAAAAGAGTGTATAGAAGAAACAGTAGAAATAGCTGGATCAAGGGGAGGCACTGTAGAAACTGGCACAAAAATCAAATTTATGCTAAAGACAATTCCACCCACCAATGTTGCTAAAACAATCAAAAATGTAATGGCACATTGCATCAAGAAACATTTGCTATGAAGAATTCTATTTAGTCTGTTTCTGCGAACGTAAATCACATTTTCTCGTTGCAGCGCAGGAAGTTCCATCTTCTACAATCCGCTCGCGACCACTGATGATGTGTACGTAGATGAAAATGCCTCTGTCAGCCCTGGGAGTTCCCAGTACTAACAGAAAGATCGACCTTGTGTCAGACCCCTGCAAATTCAAACTAGGCACACAGCCACGACCCTACGGCTACCCAGACGGCAAGGCAATTTATTAAAAACAATAAACAATAACAAACTTCCTGGCTGAAGAGCAAAAGTTCAAAATATATATAAATATATCAAAATCACAGTATGCAGTTGCCTGCTTTATTAGTTCGTTTTATGGCTTCTAAGGTGGTATCTTTTCTTCGCTGGTACTGTCTGATCGGAAAATAGTGTATCACTAGCAGCTGTTGCAGAGTTTACGTTCGCAGATGGCAAAGTTTCTTTTGATGCTGGAGACAAATGTTCAATGTTCAAAGCAGTCTTTTCAAGAGGAGAGTCACGTTTCAAAGTGTCAGAAATCAAATCGGCATCGCTGAAAGGGACAAATTTTGGAGTTATTTCAGATTCGGAGGCACCAATTCCCTTCTTCACCCAGTCGTCGTAGGGCAGAGGCAGTGGAACACGCTTTACGTGAGAAGCGTGGATCCAGTTCTTCCGGCCAGCAACACGTACAGCTGTCCTCGTTGCCAGTAGGATTTGGAAAGGGCCGATGTAGCGAGGCTGAAGATTCT
Organism: Lissotriton vulgaris; assembly: GCF_964263255.1. Taxonomy (NCBI): domain Eukaryota; kingdom Metazoa; phylum Chordata; class Amphibia; order Caudata; family Salamandridae; genus Lissotriton; species Lissotriton vulgaris. The sequence goes on from NC_141694.1 coordinate 664,613,172, forward strand.
TTGTCCTCGCGAAGTTCCGGACCACAATGAAGTCACCCGGTTTCAGTTGATGCCCTGGACTCTCCGGAGGCTTTGGTAGTGCATCAAAAACCTGTTGATGAATAAGACTTAATTTAGCAGTCAAGTCGTAAAGGTAGTCTATCAACATAGGATATTCAATGGAGCAGAATTGTTTAGGCCTTGGCACACCCCAGACATTTGCCGGGCGGCCAAATACAATCTCATATGGAGAAAGCCCTATTCTAGAATGCACTGTTGCTCTCGTTGATAACAAGGCCAAAGGAAGTGCGTCTGGCCAAGCCAAACCTGTGGATGCTTGAATTTTGGCTATTTTAAGCTTGAGGGTGCCATTGTAACCCTCGACTAAACCAGCTGACTGGGGATGGTTCGCACTATGAAATTTTTGTTTCAATCCTAGACCAGCACACACACTCTGCATAACTTTCCCTATAAACTCACTTCCGTTATCTGACCATACAATCCGTGGCATTCCGTACCTAGGGAAAAATTCTTTTAGAAGAATTTTGGCAGTTGATAAAGCAGTGTTGTCCTTTAGTGGGTATGCTTCTATCCACCTGGAAAAAGCACAAACCACCACCAGGACGTATTTTAAATTGTTGCAGCGTTCCATGTGAATGAAGTCTAACTGTATTACTTCAAAGGGACAGGAAGGAGGAGCAAAATGACCAGCTGGAGTTGGAGTTCCCTTGCCAGGATTATGCATCAAGCACACCATACAATTTTTCACCACTCTCTCTGCACACTTACTGATTCCCTCATTCTTCCAGACCGGAGCTAACATCTTACATATCCCTTTAGAACTTATGTGCGCCACTCCATGCGCCATCGTCACTACTGCAAGCACATATGCATCAGGCAACATCCAACGCTGCTGTTCTGTCAAATCGATCCAACATCCATTCGAGTCCAATTTGCCCGTACTTTCTCTCCATACGCGTTTCTCTTCCTCAGTCGCTTCTTTCTGAATCTCTTTCACACTTTCCATAGTGTCCTCACACATTCCAGACTCAGCAATCCATCTTGCAGACGTAGCAACGTACATTCTACTCATCATGTCTCTAGCTGTCTGTTTAGCGGTTTCATCAGCAAAGGCATTTCCCCGACCAACATCATCCGTGATTGCTTTATGAGCACTGCACTTCACAATCGCAACTTCAGTCGGTAAGGTTAGAGATTCCAACAAGTCGTTAACTAGCTGACCATGTTGAATCTTAGTCCCATGGGACGTAATGAAACCCCTTTCTCTCCACAACCGGCCAAAACTATGGGCCACGCCAAATGCGTACTGACTATCTGTAAACACATTCACTCTCTTTCCCTCAGCTAAAACACACGCTCTCGTAAGAGCTATTAACTCTGCAGCTTGGGCAGAATTCTGACTCACTCTTGCAGTCTCCACAATCGTCTTCAAAGTCGTTACCGCGTAGGCAGCAGTCACATCACCATTCTCCAATTTAAAACATGACCCGTCCACATACAGCGTACCATCTGGGTCGGATAGAGGAGTATCTCTCAAGTCGATACGACCTTTTGTCTCTTCCTCCGTTTTGAAATAACAGTCATGTGGCTCAGAATCACTCGACTCTTGATCAGTCGGCAACAATGTTGCTGGATTCAATACATTGCATCTTTTGATCTGAATATGACTCGCTAATAACGTCAGCTCGTAACCAGATAATCTCGCACTAGTAAGGTGTTGTGTCTTCGTTCGGTTCATGAGTGTATCCACTGCATGAGGAACCATGACCACTAGCATATTGTTCATCACCAAACCAGCAGATTGTCGAATGGAAGCTGCAGCTGCCGCTGTAGCCCTCAAACAACTCGGCAATGCTCTAGCTACCGGATCTAATGTTGATGAGAAATACGCACAAGGGCGTTGTTTGTCACCAAACTTCTGTGTCAGAACACTCAACGCGCAACCTTCTCTTTCGTGAACGTAGAGCGTGAATGGTTTGCTATAATCAGGTGTACCCAATACAGGAGCTGAACACAAAGCTTTTCGTAATTCAGCAAAACTCTCTTGACATTCATCAGACCATGGCACCGGACTCGGAACATTTTTCCCAGTCAAAGCTACCAATGGCTTTGCTAAAAGTGAAAAATTTGGGATCCATTGCCTACAGTAAGAGGTAATACCTAGAAAGGCACGTACTTCCCTCTGTGTGCGTGGAACACTCATCTGCGTAATTGCTTTTATTCTTTCTAGGGTCAACTTCCTTCCCTCCTTTGACAAGAGATGACCTAAGTAGGTTACTTCTTGGCAGCAATATTGCATTTTGGAAGGTGACACCTTATGATTCAAATTAGACAAATGATGCAATAGTGAAATTGTAGCTGTTTTGCAAGTTTCCTTGTCATCGGCAGCCACTAAAAGATCGTCTACGTACTGTACTAGGGCAGAACCTGGAGGAAGGACAAAAGAATCTAGCTGACTTTTTAAAGCTTGACTGTAAATAGATGGACTTTCACAGTAGCCTTGTGGAGCGCGTTTAAATCTGAAGCTTCGACCTCCTAGACAGAAGCCAAAAATATCTCTGCTTTCCTCGGCTATCGGAATGCTGAAAAAGGCATTCTTCAAGTCGATGACTGAGAACCAATTGGCTGTAGCGGGAATCAATGTTAGCAAGGCAGTAATGTCTGGCACTACAGGAAACTGCGGAATTACAATCTTATTAACTTCTCTAAGGTCTATGACAAACCTATAGACTGGAGGCTTTGTAGGATCTGTTCGTTTCAAAATCGGCAATACAGGACTGTTACAGACATTTCCTCGCGTTTCCTCAACTACACCCTTCTTAATCAAATCTTGCACAATCAATAAGAGTGCACGCTCACCTTCATTCGATATTTTATATTGAGGAATTCTTGGAAATTTCACATTCGCTTTCAAAGTTACTACATACGGTGGAATTTCTAGTAGACCTACATCATTGGGACCAGTCGCCCAAAGAGAATCAGGGAGTGAACGTAGCTCCGGCGGGAGTGCGTCCATTGACAAGTACATCGGAGAGGTGAGTCTTTTACCCAAAGTAAGCTGTACTCCTTCCGGAGAACAGTACAATGTCGCATATAGTCGTTTTAACAAATCTAAACCAAGCAGATTTTCATTACAACCTGTCGTCAAAATTAAGGGTGCTTTCAATTGACACGGTCCAACAGAAATAGACAAAGGACCAGATATCGGGTTGTACACAGGGGCGCCTGAAAAACCTACGGAAACATTTGTTGAGCCAGACAAAGGTGCGCCAGGGAGTTTCGCATGCATGATAGAACTTTTTGCGGCACCAGTATCCAACAGAAACGGTTCGACTACACCTGATGTTGCTACTGCGACATAAGGCCCACTCTGATCCACTGGAACTGATACTACTCCCTCTCTCTGTCCATGGCTGTCCTAGTACCCATTTTGTTGAAATCCCTCTTCAACTTCACAATAATCCTCAACAAGATATTGCTGAGATCTATTTTGTTGAGCTGACTGTCCATTTCTCTGATCAAAGTGATTAGAAGGACGATCATTCGTTTGTGGAGGCATAGCACCTCGTCCCCGACCTCTAGAATTCTGTGCAAAACCACCACGACCTCTCTGAGCTGCTGCCGCATTATTTTGCGCTAAAATCTGACAATCATTTTTATAGTGACCCTCTTTCTTGCAGTACGCACACTGATTCCACTGATATTGAGGCCTGGTCGAATTATAATCTGTCTTTTGATACGAATTCTGTTGCATATTAGTCTGATTCGTGCGAGGCGGATACGCCTGCTGTAAAAGAACTTTAGTCTTTAAATCTTTCGTTTTCTTTTCTGATTTCTCCTTTTCCTCTTTATCCCTATTTTCGTAGTACTGTGCAGTCGCAAGTATTTGCGCAGTTGTAGATACAGCCCACGCACTTTCTGAGTCTTTCAATTTATTGCATAATTCAGGTAACAAATTATGCACAAATTTATCGACAAAGAGTCTCTGTCCTCCTTCAGTGCTCATATCCTGACCACTATGGTCTACAAAAGTCTCTTCGAACCTCGTGAAGAAGTCGGAGACACTTTCGTCTTTCTTCTGCTTGCATGCGGATAATTTATCCCAATTAACACGCAATGCTGGCATCAGAGTCTTCATTAAATCTATTATTCTACCTGGCAGATTAGCAATTAGGGGTTCGGGTTTCGCACCACCTGTTTGTTGAGCATCTGCTGCAGTGATAGCTGCCCAATCACCACCTAAAGCAGCCTGATGATCCTCTCTACGAATTTTAGCCCACACTGGTTGTGGAACTACATTACCAAACAACATATCAATGTCGGCTAAGTTCATTATACAAGCCTCAACTGTCTGTGTCAATTCCTTGTAATATCCGGCTGGATTCTTACGTGGATCTGGCAAGGCCTGTTTCACTGCTAACACTTCTGCTCGCTTCCATGGAATATGTATCCATACTCTTTGGAACTGTGCTGGAGCAGCTGCAATACCCGCATTATCATCACGTTGTACTGCCTCGCGCCAAATTGGAGGAACTTCCCTCATAGGATATTGGCGACTTGGCTTCATTCTACCTTTCTCTAAATCTCTCGGGGAACGAAGAGATGGATCATTCCTAAAACTTAAAATAAGTTCCATCGCTTCCTTTATATTATCGCCCACTATCATTCCAGCAGCAAACTCTTTTTGAACTTTAATTAAATCTTCCAAATCTGATTCGACATCGTCTTCTTCTATTTCCTCACGCAACAACGAGCACATCTCATCGAAGACGTATCGTTGCGTTGGTTCTCCCCATTGCATAAATGTGTCTAACACATCTTTCGTACTATATCTTCTAACTTTTGTAATCCATCTGAGAGCTGTGGAGTCTAAAACTCCCCGTTCCTCAGTACTTGGAAGCTGACTCCGTCTCTGAACAGAGTCAGGAGTAGGAGTCTTAATCAAGGTTTTATATATAGGAGACAGCATATTAGTAACAGAATCAGTAATTCTTCGACGAACAGAAAGTGGAGTTAGTACACTCGCAGACATAGAGAATGCAGTGGAGGTAGGAATAGATGACGAAACAGTAGGAGTATCGAGAAAAATAGTTTGAGGACCAATAGGTACAGTGGTAGGTATAGGAGCGGGCAGTGCAGGAAGAGGAGGAGCTGTAGGAACATTTACATTCACCACAGGAGGTATAGGAACTTGATTCTGAGGAACAAGGACACCAGGTTGTCCAGCAACCGGCAATTGAACATTCGGGATCAGTGGAGCCGTAGCACCTTGTGCATACGGTGGAGGCGACCGTAACAGATAAGATAGCAGAGGATCGTTTTCGGAATCCTCCAGTATCTTAGCCATTTTCGATGGCAAGGCAGGATAGCACTTGTCAATCGCTAAGTTATGCTCTCTAATGGCTACATCTATGGCCTTCTCACACTCGTTAGCCTGCAACTGTTTAGTCGCTTGCTCTAGAGTTAACTCTTCTAGTTCTTTTTGCTCTTTTTTCAACCTTTTCATTTCTCTCTGTTTGGATTCTTTCCGCCAATAACGAAAAGAGTCAAACATTGCCGGCCGGGCTTTCTTCCTAAACAATTTCGCTTCTAGATTGTCGAGAATCTCTTGTTCAAAACTACCATGCAGTGGCCAACTAAGGACACCATCCTTCTTACAATAACGGACCCATATCTCATTATAAGTTATAGGACCCACACCATACTTACAATATAGGTCATATAGGGGAGTCCCAATCGGAGGAACCAGACAGGAATCCTCTAATCGTGAGTCACTGTTGCAACTAAAACAAGACAACATTTTCCGACTTACCATTTTCAGTCCGGAACACAAAAAACAAACAAACACGGAACAAATATGTGCACTCGAACCAAGAACTTAGGCCTACCAAAACGAACTGATGTATCGATACCCAAAACTGAACCAAATAGATTATCGTAACCAGAACAACTAGTGATAATCTTACGAAACCAAACCAAACCAAGAACTGATCAAGGATTTTTAACAATCCTCACAAAAATAACCAGCTAGCTATCACTAAATACTTAACTGAGTCACTGAAGACGTCACCAAGGAGAAACCCGTCACGTTTCGCCGTACTAAGGACTGCACCACTTCGGGTCCAAGACAGGGCGACGGTCAAGGCAACGGCCCACTGCAGCCGTCCTGAACGGGAACCCTCGTGGAAGAGAACTTCAGGGCCACTTTTGCGATATGCCGGGATCGATGAAGTGGGGCGCCTCCCTCAGGAATCTTCACACGAAGCTTCTCGAACTCTTCAGGCTTTTGGACCGGTACCGAATGACGTCGCCCCACGTTGGGCGCCAATTGGAGTTCTGGACTTTTTGGTTCCGTCCAGAGGTGTCAGGGTACAACACCCGAAGACCCCGGAGTCCCACCTGCCTTGGTGCACAAATGAACAGAAACACGGGCTTCTCGATGGTGGCGTCAAAGACCAAAGGTTTATTACTGCAGGGACACAGAAGTCACAGAATCTACACACGGGCAGAATCTAGGAGACTGTTCAATTTGTACAAAGTGGGTTGCTCCTTATATACTAAAAATTGTGCTCTAGGCAAATATTTCACATGTCGGTACATTCCCAAACCTTTTGTGTCTCTAAACAATAAATATTTGGCGTTACACAGGAACTGTCGATAATATCTGATACCAAACATCACGAAGAGGGGTTCCCACCAGTCCATCACAATCCCTTGTCAATATTGTATTCAAGAGCCGGACCGCCTCATCGTAAAGTTCGTTACCTCCCCCTAATAAAGGCCCAGAAGGAAAGGAGTAGAGCCAGGTGCAGGAGATAGAAAAGCGGGATAAGAGATGTTTGTGGGTTGTAAATGGGCAAGGCTACCGGCTTCGGCCGCCTAATCATGATCAGGTACAATGGACAGGAAAACCAGTTCAGGTGGGCTGGCCTCGGGCAGAGGAGGCAGCCTTTGTCGAGTCATGCAGCTTCAGCGTGATCTGGTTTAAGGTGCACGTGTCATGTAAGAGGTGAATCTCCGGCTAAGGCTACGTGTCTTTGATCAAAGTGAAGTAAATGAAATGATCAGAGGCTATTGCATATGTGAGGGCAAGGAAACACAAAATGGCGGCCACGATCTAAGATGGATGCCGTGTGTATATCAGAAATGTGTCAGTGGAAGGAGTGCTCTTGCTCGTAGCGTAGCGAAAACACTAGGATATACTAAATGGATCATTTGCGGTTCGCTGATACTAATTTTATGTATTTCCGACAAACTTGAAAACACGGGTTCAAGTCGTCACGGAACCGTCACGGAACCTCACGGAACCTCAAGGTGCTGTGATAGCTCAGCTCTGTTTACTATCAGAACCAACACAACCCTTACAGCTCCTCATTTGAACCAAAGCTGCATGACCCAGTTCAGGATGGACCTCGCATTGCAGCTCTCACAGCTTCTCAATTGAACCGATGCAGAGTGATGCAAACCTCTCGTCACAGGGCTTGCAGCTCCTCATCCGAGCTGACGCAAGTACGACGTAACTCGTCGCAGGTCTTAGCATAACTAATCGAAACCAATGTTGCGCCATGCATCTCTATGCAAGGCCCCACATAGCTCCTTGGAACCGCCATTGCACGGCACAGTGGCCCACATCAAGGACATAAGGTACAATTTTCAGTGGGCCTAACCTGGTCCCTGTATACAGACTGTGCTCCATCACGGTCGGCCTGAACTTGTCTGGCGTGACCAGATAACCACAGGTGAGGCTTTGTGCTTTTTAGCACTATTTACCCATAAACTTTAAAATTGCATATCTTTGGTTCTATGAATTGGATTTTTGGCGTTTCGGTGCCAAATTATTTATTAAAATCTACTCTATTTTTCTAGATTGATGTGGGATTTTCTTTTGTTCTGTTTTCACTTGAATACTGTTTGTGTGCTGCATAAATACTTTGCACATTGCCTCGAAATTTAGCCTGCCTTCTTTTGTGCCCAGCTACTAGAGAGTTAAGTACAGGTTAATTTAGTGACTTTTTGTGGTTCAGCCTGAAAAGGATTGTGAATGTTGATTGAGTATGTTTCACCCCCCTCAACCAACAACCCAATTTCTCACAGATCCATTGATGTCCTTTTGAAAGTTTGTATCTTTATCAGATACCGCTAAGTTTTCTTCTAGTGATTACTCTTCTTTGAAAGATTTGTCAGCATTAAGAAGGGCTCCTGCCACTACATACTCCCATCAGACTGTGCGTCCTGGACAAGGTAACACCTACCATGATCGCTAATACTACACCTAGGTTGTCTCTCCACGTGTTGTCGTGGAACGTCAATGGTCTGCTAGATCGGCACAAGCGCACAGCGGTACTACGATATGCGCAGCATCTCCACATAGATATTCTTATGCTTCAGGAAATGCACCGCTTAGGTAACTGCTGCCCCTTCTTGGCTCACTACGGCTTCTCCAGGGGCTCGTGAGGGGTGGCCATCCTCCTGAGGAGCACCTTGCTCTTCGTACTTTCCCAAGTGATTCGTCTGTGACAGTTTTTGGGTCGCTGGCTGGCTTCCCTCCCACTCTCATGTCTATATATGCTCCCTCCCCCTTGATGCTCACGTCCACACTTGCGCACACGGCTGCCCTGTTAAATAATGCGCCTGTGTGCAACATGGTTGTGGCGGGTGATTTTAATGCAGTTCTAGACCCGGCCCTTGACACAACGGTTCCTCCCTTTGCTGCTGGCACGGCGCGCGAAACAACTGAAGAGTTGGTCCGAATCCTTTTGTTTATGCGATGCATGGCGCACATGGCACCCCCACATCAAACAATTCACACATACCTCCGCGGCCCAAAACAAACACACACACACATGCACACACACACACACTCACTCACTCACACTCACACTCTCTCTTCATCCCTGCGCTTGACTGTGCTGAGATTTTAGACGTCTTCATTCTGCCCAGAGGCATCTCCGATCACTCTCAGTATCCCTCAGCACTGAGGCTCCCCCTCCTTCGGCCCGCCAAACATGGAGGATGCACGCCTGGTTTCTCCAAGATAAAGTTGTTGAACAAGTGGTGGGGACGGAGCTTAAACAGTATTTCGCTAATAATGAGTGTTCTGTAGCCTCCCTGGGTACCCTATGGGAGGCAGGGAAGGTGACCATAAGGGGCATCACTAAAGGGCAGCTAAGGACCCAGAGGCAGGCTCAATTGCAGGAGATCTCATCCAAGGAGGCACAGGCACTCCGCCTGGAACAGCTACTATCCACAGCAGACGATGTCGCCCAAGCCCGTCAGCTTGCCCATCTTCGGGACGACATTTGACGGTTATCCCTGGATTCAGCTAAGCTCCTGTGGAGGTCTTCGGTGGCGAGATTCTAAGGTTGGGGGGGAAAAAAATGGTGCGATCCTGCACAGGCAGGCCACATACCCCAGGGCGAACCATATTATCTTGGAGGTGGCTGACGAAGCTGGAGGGGTGCACTGTGCCCCTCTGGAGATGGCCAACACCTTCGCAGACTACTACCAGAAACTATACACTACACAACCCCCTGAGCTCTCACTCGCGGCCTTCCTTGAGCGGGTGGGGTGTGTCTCCCCAGGCTAGAAACAGCCATCCAGAAGGATTTGATCATCCTATTTCACACAAAGAAATCGAGGAGGCGATCACCCTCACCTCCTCGGCAAGACTCCAGGCCCTGATGGTCTTCCTCAGGAGTATTATGCGGCATACCGAGACACGCTAATCACCCACCTGAAAAGCTTATTCCGCGAGGCAGTGAAGAGGATCCTTTCAGCAGGAAAAGGACATTGCCACTATTGTGGTTCTCCCAAAATCCCAGCTCCCATCTCGTAGCTGTGCAGACTATCGTTCCATCTCCCTCTTCAAGATAGAAATTAAATTGTTTGCCACCATTCTGGCTCAACAATTGAAACCTTACTTGACCGTGTTGGTCCACCCGGACCAATGCGGGTTCATGCCTCACAGGGGGACCCGCCACTGCCTGCAGCGGCTGCGGCGGCTGCAGCTGGCTCTTGCCCACCGGCACGTGCTGACCCCGTACTTAGCCCTTTTGTCTGTGAATTTCGAAAAAGCGTTTGATTCGGTGGACTGGACATATCTGCAGGATGTGTTGGCTGAGATGGGATTTGGGCCTCATTTCAGGGCTCTGCTCCGTGTCCTCTACGCCCACAGAGAGCGCGGGTGTTGGTCAGTGGGGTGCTATCGGAGGCCTTTCCCATCGCCAGGGGCACTAGGCAGGGTTGCCCCCTCTCTCCATTGTTATTTGCCCTGGCGATGGAGCCCTTGCCTTCCCTGGTGCGTGCTGAGGATCGCATTCGTGGCTGGGAGTGGGTTAATATCGAGGCGGATAAGATCGCACTGTATGCGGATGATGTCCTGCTCTTCATGGCTGACCCTGCCTCCTCCGGGCCACAATGCTTACAGATCCTACACTCTTTTGAACAGGCCTCAGGCTTGCGACTAAACCCTGGGAAATCGGTTCTGGTCCCCTTACATCTCTCTAGGGAGGGCTTGGAGTGGCAATCCACTATACCACTTCGGCGACAATCCTTTAAGTATTTGGGGATATGGATTACCCTCCTCCCCGAGCTGGACTGGGCTCTTAATGTGGTCCCGTTGGTTAAGAAGGCCAAGGAAAATCTCATTAAATGGAAAACGCTTTCTCTGAAATCTCTGGGGAGGGTGGGCTTGTTTAAAATGATGCTCCTCCCCAGATTTCTCTATGTCCTTCAAAATACCCCCTTCTGCTTTCCCAGGACTTTGTTCCGGGAACTGGATAGTTTAATTACCCGGTTTCTCTGGGGTGGTGGGAGGGCACGCCTGGCTCTGTCCAGCTGCTGTATTCCCTCCTTTGATGGGGGTATGGGGATGAGGCAGAGCACCTCTGAATGGACTATATAGGCAGAGTCATTCACAGCAGCTGCCCTCCATTGTTGAAGACAGAGCATATGACCCCCTGGAAAGGCGGAGTAGTCATCCTTTTGTGTAGATCACTCTCCTGCATGGTACTCAATGTGTGGACTGACACAGGGGTGGTAAGCATTTATCAAGCTGCGCGTGGGCAACAAGGTTATATCCACAGGCGCTGTCAGACCACTCTCCTAACCACCTTATGGTGGACATGGTACTGTTAACATTGATCTGTAAACCCTGGTGTCTTAAGTTTTCACAATATAAGTTTCCTGATGTCAAAGCCCTGCTTAAACCTCACATCACCACCTACCTTGAGCAAGACAAAGGATCGGTCCCATCAGTGCAAATGCTTTGAGTAGCAACCAAAACGACTATCCAGGGACATCTCATGAGAGGCACCGCCCTAAACAACCGAAGGAGGGTGTCCAGACTCTCTGGAAACAGAAATGGCGGATTTGATGCACCAATATACAGTGGCCCCCTCTGTGTCAATTAGACTGCGCCTCGAAAGGGAAAGTGGCTCTACATGTGCTTTTCACCTCAAAGGCTGAATACACCTTCAAAAACCAAAGGCCTACCATTAAGAGCTGGGTAAGATGACGGAGTGGCTGCTACCGTGTGCCTGAGGCAAAGATAGGCAGGGATTGCTATCCTAGCCATCAAAACAGACTTGGGTCTACTCGTTGGATGCCTGCAGGAGATGGTCTTCATGTTTGGGAGATATTACTGGATGCTCTACACTCCAGAGGTGATCACTGATCTGACTCGAATAGAAGAGGAGATTTTACAAGCCATTTCCACCCTCCCAAATCATAGGGGCCCTTGGGAAGACAGCTTCCCTACGGACCTTTCTATCAAAGCCATTGTCACTGCCCCCCCCCCCACCCCCCTTCAGTGGTAGCTAACAGCCTATTTCCGTCCTCAACGGGGACATATAAATTCTGGCTGGGATCCTAGCAGCTTTTCTAAGAAATGGCTTGCCAGCGCTTATACACAGCACACTAGTGAGGTTCATCCTGGGGCTGTTGTCCTCGAGTCACCTTTGAACTCTGACCCGCTGTCTATGGTTAGCCATAGACCTACTGGAGGCGGCTCTGGCCCTCTCACTAGACACCTAGAAGGCATTTGACGGCTTAGAATGAGGTATATCTTTTTGCAATTTGTCCTTGGCCGTGACTTCATTGCCAAGGTGCACTAGCTATATGATCCCCAATCAGCACAGGTTAATTGTGTAGTTTACAATCCAAAGGGGGATGTGTGTCCACTGTTCCCCCTCCACTCCTCTTCCTCCTGTCCCTGAAGGCCCTGTTGGCAGCCCTGCATCAGTTGATAGAGATTGTCAGTATCCCCACCACTGGAGGCCCATCGCCTATCTATCTATACTTGAACGATATCCTTCTCATACTTGTGTTTCTTTCTACTTCCCTCCAGGCGCTCTTGAGGATAATTTCTATTTCTGCTGCAAAAGCTGACGACAATACCCTCCCCATCTCCCGTGCTACTACCAGGGCAGATACCTCTTCCAGTGAAAACCGTCACACTTCAAATATTTAGGGATCTATGTTACTAGAGGCTTGTGACGCATGGTTATATACACGAAACCCACTGACAGGAATAGCACATTACTATTCTCCAGTTTTCACCCCAGAAGTTTAATCACAAATTTACCATATTCTCATTTTTTGAGGATCAAAAGGATCTGTTCTGAAGAAGAAATTTTGACTCATCAACTTATTATACACCAGAAGAAATTTGAACAAAGAGGGTACCCCTCCGACATCCTTCAACAAAGTGTCGATAGATTGGCAATCAAAAACCGTGACTTACTTCTAGCCACTTCACCCAAGAAACAAAGAACTTCATACACTTTTGTTTCGAAATTCTCTACCGCGTCTAACTACATCAAGCGAACCATCCTCAAAAGGTGGGACCTTTTACAAAATGAAAAAGAGTTTAATGGCATATACGATGAAAAACCTACATTTGATTACACTCGGGGCAAAAATGTGTTGGATATGATTAAGACACCTGCCAAAACTATAGAGTCTGACACATATAGAGGTAAACTTAAATGCCATAATTGCATACACTGCAATATCATTACAGGCAATACACTATCAAATCCAGTTACAGGTAAAAAGATTTCCTTGAAACATTCTGTTCATAATCCCATCACCATACTCCTCTTTTATTATCATTAACCCATGATCACATAACATAAAACAGCAATTCCTGTATTGGTACATATTATAACTTGATGACTGCAATTCTACTGGTGACATTGGTGCTCCACAGATCACGGTCATAACCCAAAGAGAGACTCCCCCTTCAGTGATTTACTGCTATCCTAATCCACCAGAATTGAATACATACCAATGTATTTTATGTTTTAGGACTTTGGCCCTGACGAAGGGAAAACCTATTCCCGAAATGCATTGGGCTCCGGTCTTCCTGAAATTCAAGCTACATGATAATTGATCATTTGTATTTTCGATTATTGTCAATACGATTACATGAATGCAAAGATATATTAATGTACAAACTCTGATGTTGAATCATTGTAAAAATATACATGTATATGAATATGTACTACATTTAGAGTAACAATGTTGTAATTGTTTATTCTATAATTCTGATTCAAGAGATTTATGATAAATGGACTCTTAAAAATGCAACACGCATCGTTTATTGTCTGAGAATTTTATACTAACAGTGGAACTTAGTTTCCCCCCAGGAACAGTGCACACTGCTTGCAGGCCGTAGTCTGCATACACATATAGTTATGCCATCACGCGGTATTATTGGACAGAATGTCGATGGGGGCTTAAAGGGTGTTAAAGGTATTCCGCTCCGATTACTCTTTTTCGACATGAGCACATTTTCCACCTGTGCCATTGGTTCTGCCCCCTCTGTTTCCCATAGATCCGCCAATGCCTGGGAGAGGGTCAATGTCTGATCTCCTTGGTTCAAACCGCTATTGGCAGTTGGCTTGTTTGCATTTTTGATTTTGTAAAATTGTTTCAATTATATCTTCCTCGTGGCCCTATAGATATCAGTTCGTGCTGCCACATAGTTCAAGTTGGTTTTTGGCGCAAACGTAAGTCCCAATTTCAAAATATCCTCTTCCCTGTCTGTTAGTTTCATTGGGGTGAGGTTGATTATGGTCTTCCCTGTTGTTGTTACTGCTTCTTGGACCACTGGCCCCGACCTCTCCATTTAGGCTGCCCTCCGTTGCCTCGCCCTCTGCCTCTTCCTCGCGGTGTAGTTCTTCCGTTTTCGCTGTAGTTTTTTCGCGTCCCAGGTCTTGGAGACTGAAGTCGGTCCTGGCATAAAAAACTGATTTCTTCACCAGGAGAGGGCCTTTTCCTCATTACATTTGATTTTGCGCCCCATTTTTCAGACTCTGACCCGCTTCCTGCTTCCGAGCTGAAATCAGACATCGTTGAGTCAGTTTGATCCTTGCGGGCTTTATTTTGAGTCCCCCTTTCCCGCATTGCAGGTTGTGTTTTACCCGACATTGTAGTGCGTAATGAATCATACCGTTTAGAAAATGTGAAGATCTGTCAAAGTTCATAGTCCTTTCGGTTCTTTGAAACTTGTATGTTTTTCGGTCTATTATTTTCTCTTCCTCCTTTTTTAACCTTATTTTCATTTCTTTTAGTAATTTTTCTTTTTCATCATCCGGACCCATGGATTCTAATTCCTCATACAGAGCTGAAATTTCTTCAAGGATCTTGGCGCGGTCAATGTCGGCGTACTTTATTAAGATAAGTACTTGTCGCCTGGAAGCCTCCAGGTTTATATCCGCCCATTCCCTCATTAGGTCCGGATTAGGGTTCTCATAACTGGGAGCTGTAAGGATTCGAAGTCCCCGAGGTATTATGTTGACATCTATATACCTCTGAAGGGACTTCGACTCCCACCATTTGCTTTGTTCCTGACGTGATTTCTTCTCCAATGCTTTTATTTTATCATGCAGTGAATCATTTCTGGGGCCACTGGCATCTTCCAACTTATCACGAATAGCCGCTGGAACAGGAAGGCTATCCGAGAACATTGTGCTCGCCCTAGCCTCTCGTTCTTTTACGCTGTCGGCCGACATTTTAATATGCTGCTTATATCAATGCGGGTTTCTCATTGCAGTGCGACTATTATTTGCTTTAATCACAGTTAACCCCGCGCATCCATATGTACTCTCCTCCCTCGGGTACCTGGTATAGCTGTTTCCCGGCGTCCCAAACCTCGTCCCAGTCTCCACGCGCCCACTCTCGGGTGCAGCTTCCTCGGGGGTTGTTTAACTTCCGATTGCTTCTCCTGTTCCAGGGGGTCAGACGATATTCTCCCTCACGGAAGTTCTCAACTGTCCAGGTGAACCCGGACCGGACATCACTTTGGAGTCGACCTCTCAGCTCCTACTCCTCAAGCTGATTGTTAGAGAGGGTCCCGTGTATAGCCGTGTGCTATCAGGACGGCTAAATATATGAACGACCTCCGTCTCCTGTGTGCGATCGTCCTCCCACGATAACGCTCTCAGAAACAGACACAGACCAGGTAATTCGGATGCTGCTATTCTTTATATATATATATATATATATATATATATATATATATATATATATATTTTCAAACAAAACGCCCTTGCGCTCAGGATATGCACACAACAATGCTCCCACCAAATTCATGGTCCTTTAAAGCCTCTTTGCAGCATGCTTGCCCTTTGTCCCGCTTTAGCACTGATCCTCGACGCGCTTCGAGGCAAACGCCTCTTCATCATGAATTTAAAACGGAGGCAGGGAAGGCTCACCTGATGTTAGCTTTTCTTTTATTAAAAGACTCCGCCCACAATGGGTTTGGATTACAATTATCGCCATGATGCATGCTGGCACATGTAGTTCAGGTGAGTATTAGTGAATGTCCTATAGTAGGTTCCAAACCTCTGTTTGCATTGAATCTTTCGTAATGCCTTTTATTGGGTTGGCACTTCTGGGCTGCATGTTAGTTGAGCAAAGGAACATCGTGCCACAGATAGCAATCTTTGCCTTCCCAGCCCTTCCATTTGAAGTGGTGCACTTCCTGTTACCGCGGCTCGGGCAGCCCCGTTCCAAAATGTTTTCAAACAAAACGCCCTTGCGCTCAGGATATGCACACGACAATGCTCTCACCAAGTTCATGGTCCTTTAAAGTCTTTTTGCAGCATGCTTGCCCTTTATCCCGCTTTAGCACTGATCTTTGACACGTTTCGAGGCAAACGCCTCTTCATCATGAGTTTAAAACAGAGGCAGGGAAGGCTCACCTGATGAATCACTTTTCTTTTATTAAAAGACTCCGCCCACAATGGGTTTGGCCTACAATTATCGCCATGATGCATGCTGGTACTTGCAGTTCAGGTGAGTATTAGTGAATGTCCTATAGTAGGTTCCAAGCCTCTGTTTGCATTGAATCTTTCGTAATGTCCTTTAGTGGGTTGGCACTTCGGGGCTGCATGTTAGTTGATCAAAGGAACATCATGCCACAGATAGCAATCTTTGCCTTCCCAGCCCTTCCATTTGAAGTGGTGCACTTCTGTTACCGCGGCTCGGGCAGCCACGATCCAATATGTTTTCAAACAAAACGCCCTTGCACTCAGGATATGCACACGACAATGTATATAACCAAATGTCCTTCTTGCGAATGAGTAGAGACCACTCAGGGGAACACTTTGGAAGCACGCTTTATTCCTTGTGTGGCGAATGTATTTCGGCAATTAAATCAGCCTTCTTCAGCACCCAAGTATCCAGGAGGTTTCCAACAAACAAACTTGAGTTCTGCCGCCCTCTTATTCGTTGAGAGCACACTCCGCCCCCTGTGTAGATTTCAGCTCACCTGTTGTCAGTTCACATAGTGGATGTGGACTGCAACACCCAGAATGCATCGTGATGAGTCCAGGTAGGTGCTCCATGGGGAGTTTTAGATTTAGACGGTTTTTGGCAAAACAGTTCGTGAAAAAACAATTTGCTGCTTGTGATGGAGCAAAGCACCTCCTCGGGTCCCCAAACCGCCTCAGCCTCAGAAATCGTGTGTTGTGTCCGGCGGGGGCAGTAATGACAATGCATGCCGCCCAGCATGCCGTTAAGTAACCTCAAAACCGCCTTCTATTCTCCCCAAAGTCCATGGCGGGCCCCGACCTTCTAATACCTTAGACACACGAACAGCCGCCGCGGCAGCGAAGCCAGTGACATCAGGGCCAACTTGCAAGGCGGGGGTTTTTAGACCGTGTCTCTGGCTGACACGGAAACAATGCAACCAAATCTCCTTCTTGCAAATGAGTAGAGACCACTCGGGGGAACACTTTGGAAGCACGCTTTATTCCTTGTGTGGTGAATACATTTCGGCAATTAAATCAGCCTTCTTCAGCGCCCAAGTATCCAGGAGGTTTCCAACAAACAAACTTGAGTTCTGCCGCCCTCTTATTCGTTGAGCACGCTCCGCCCCCTGTGTAGATTTCAGCTCACCTGTTGTCAGTTCACATAGTGGATGTGGACTGCAACACCCAGAATGCATTGTGATGAGTCCAGGTAGGTGCTGCATGGAGAGTTTTGGATTTAGACGGTTTTTGGCAAAACAGTTCGTGAAAAACCAATTTCCTGCTTGTGATGGAGCAACGCACCTCCTCGGGTCCCCAAACCGCCTCAGCCTCAGAAATCGGGTGTTGCGTCCGGCGGGGCAGCAATGACCATGCATGCCGCCCAGCATGCGGTTAAGTAACCTCAAAACCGCCTTCTTTTCTCCCCAAAGTCCATGGCGGGCCCCTACCTTCTAATACCTTAGACACATGATGTACGGGTCGTATGGTTCGTTCCGATATATTAGTTTTTTTCAGAGTTGGGGATTACTTTTATAAAGTTGGGATATTTATTACTATTACGGTGTTAATACACTTATTAGAGTTACTACAAGTTGGGAAGTTAACTGTTTGACATTTATAATTTTTTTCTGTATCATTTGAAGGTGAAATAGGGAAAAATGCAGAAAAATGTCAAATACAGTGGGACAATCTATAAATCTACAGAACATTCAAACAGCAATAAAAATGGGTCAATCTATATTTAGATGTACAATTTTAGATGTTCAAAAAAATGAGCATGTATTGCTCAATATTGGTGGGAGAAAAATCCACCTATGATTGCAGGAAGATGGTAACATTTGTAGGATTGTTGTCAGTTGGAAGCTGTGATTAATGAGCAAAAAGGTAAGAAGGCACAGTTTAAAGTTCACAAAAAATGCGGCATTTTGAATGATGAAAACTGGATTAATAGAATACATTTAGTAAGACTGACTGTACCTTAGTCGCCATATGAAATCCGTGTGTAAACGGGTTGTTAATGTGTAGCCATTAACTGTCTTCTCCTCTTATAAAAATCAGTAATAAGAAAAAACTTGAAAATATAAAACAATTGTGTTTTTCAGTACAGTATCATTAAACATTGGCTGAATGCTACTGAAAAGGAATCACTCCAAACCTCTCCCAAATCCACAATTCTTATTTCCATTAATCAAAGTGTATCATATAAAGTGGTCCAAATGGAACGAGGAGATCAACTGCAAAGTTGGAAATAACAATTTTGTGTATTCAAGTATCATAAAAAAGGATTTAATTGTGAGGAGTTTTGATACACAGGTTGCATTTATGCAAATGGTGTGTAAAGCTTGAAAATGTATCTATTTTACTTCCTCCTCTTTAGGGTGGATATGGAGAAACATGTGAAGTTTTGATTCAGCATCATCCAAGACTATTTCAGACAATTGTTCAAATGACTCAGAATGAAGATCTTCGTGAAAATATGGTAATGCTTCTGTTTATTATAAGTTTATACAAAGAAAAATGTATACTCCTGACATGATTGTAGAGAAAAAGAATAATTTGTATGATTTTTTTGTATCCATTTTTTTATGAGCTCTCTGTATTAATCTCTTGGAGCAGTTAACCCCATATTCTCTTGGGGCAGTTAACCCAATACATTTGATGTGAAAAAAGTTTGGTTTCTTACATGACAAAATTAGCGGGGTATATTTTCTTTCTTCTTCACAAATCCAAATGTATTAATACTGATCCTGTTAAATGGTGGTGGAAACATCACTGAACACATTTCTTCTCATTTGACTGGGCTACGGGCATTTCCAGACCCATCCTGCCACCTTCTATCTAGAGTCTTCTTTCAAATGCTTCTTTCTCTTATGTCCTCAAAGTAGGGATCAACAATGACTTTGTCATAGTCTGTCTCTAGTGGTATCCGACTACTAGCCTAAATATGTTTTTAATTTCTTTATTTTCTGGCATGCATACTGCCAGCATGATCCGCTTTCTTCTATGCAACATGGTTGAACACTATCACTGTTTAGAAGGTAAATTATTCAACCATTATTTTTCCCAAATCATCCAGGCCAGAGTCCTTTTACCACATTGGCCAGGTCAGTTACCAAAGGTCAAAACAATTAGTGGCAATTGGAGCATCCATTGTAACAAGTATTTCCTTTGTAACTCCAAGAACAAGGTGCTTTTGTGAGCTTAGTAAGTACCCATGACCTCCTTTTAGAGTTTAGCTTTCAAACCGTAGAAACACTGAAAAGTCCAGGAATACTTTCAAAGTTTGATGACGGTCTGTTAACTCGGATTTAGTCAATAAAATATGTAGATTGCCCTTCTGTGCGATTCACATAAAATGAAATAGGACCTTTCAGTGCTAGACGGTCTGATGGTTTACTAAAATATTATAGCTCAACAGTAAAGTGCTTCAAATCAGTGTCAGGACAGTTTGACATTTCTTATGTAGTAGCAGCACAATTCTAGTGGATGTGTTGGAGAGGGGCAAGGACAACAAATGCATTTCCCTGAATGCAGTTTAGGCAGTGTTTGTCTGGCTTGGCCCATCAATTCAGAATTGCCACGACGGCCTCGGCAATTATACTGCTGATAGTAGATCAACAGGGTTGAAAGTTACTGGACCTCCCACAAGCAAAATGGTCCTGTTGCTAAACTGGAGGGATTCACCCCAGAGTCTTCTTAAGCTCTTTGGTCGCTTCTCATTGTCTTGTACATAGAATGTAGGGATGCTCTCACAGGTGAGATGCTGAAAGATTTTTAGACTGGAAAATATACTATTGTTATGTTTAGATCATATACTCCGTAGATTCACTCGTCCTTCACTCGGGTACTGTCAAATTAAAGTGGGTTTGTTGGTGTGCAGCAAGTTATCGTCTTCTGATCCTAGACATGTATTAATTATTGCAAACAATTGCGCTATCCACATGTGGAAGGGTCTCTTTTGTGCACTGCCAGGTTCCAAATGGAAATCAAAATTCAATCATTTAATCAAAGAATCAACATTTTGATTCTTTGATTAAATGATTGAATTTTGATTTCCATTTGGAACCTGGCATTGCACAAAAGGGACGCTTCCACATGTAGATAGCGCAATTGTTTGAAAGAAATTTAGAAACATTATGTCTGTCTTGATAGAGTGTTTCTTGGGTTGTGCTGAGCAGCCTCATTAGCACTTTGATCTGCGGGAGCTTCTAGTCATAATGCAGCAGGGTCCTCATGGCAGAGTTTATATCCTAGCAGTTCTTTGAGATGGGTTACAGCACATTTTCAGTTCACAATGCAGTCTTCTTCCATTCCCCTAGGTTGTAAACTTTTCATCCTCCTCCATATTGTCTGCCTCTGATCTTTTCCTTTAAACTAGTGCACAGAGCTCCGCTTGTAGTACATTATGGCCCTGTTTCTAGGGCCAAATTTTATCTCAAGTCATTGACAATTGGTGCCATTCCAACCCCTCGCTTAGGTCTTGTGTAGTGCTTTAACCCGTTCCGTGCTTATGACTAGCTGAGTTCGTCATGAGGCACGGTCGAGCTGTGCTTATGATGAGCTGAGCTCGTCATGACCGTTGCGCCATGCCCACGCAGGGATAATTCCCCTGTTGTGCTGCGCTGAGTTTGTTATGAGCACAGCGCTACCGTGCTGCATGGCTAGCCGAGCTAGTCTTGAGCACCGTGGCACTGCACGCGCCCACTTCCCCCAGCACAGCAGGGGAATTAGCCCCGCAGGGGAGGGGTTAACATTTGAACCACAACATATCCTGATATGTACAGTGTTGCAGAATCCATTGTTGGTGGCCAGCCTTCCAGATGCTTATTCACTCAACAGTCTGAGACTGTCTCTTCAGTTCTTTCTTAGTATGAACATGTGATATAGGAGTTGGTAGAAGAGCAGCCCTTCTCAATCTTGCTAATCCTGTGGGGTATATATAAAGAACAGAAACGTTTTCGAGTCCTGTACCATTCTTTAGAGTTAATGATATGCAAACAAATAAGAGCTACATCAGGAGAAGAACTTTGGTCAGTGTCAGTGCTCAGACTATTTACCTTGTTACCTTTGTTACATGGATTCCAAGTTTGCTAAACGTGGGCTTTGTGATGGTTAGAAACATTTGCTCTTTCTTGTAAATTATAGCTGAGAAAAGAGCCTGCTTATAGCAAGTATTCCAGTGTCCTCCAGCAGGTCCCTCGTGAAGCTGGATTGCACAGTAATGGGAGCAGAGTGTCAACTTCTATGTACGCTTTATGATGATTTTGCATGCCAAGAGATGGCATTGCCGGTTATATGATGGCTGCAGCTGAACATATTGTTAGTGTATCCGATTACATCAGGACTATTCCTGGCAACTGTTAGCTGTACCTGGACACACACTTAACCTTTTTTAATTAATTTTACACCTCATTAAGTTTTTTTTATTTTTTCTAATCAATATATCTGAGTCAAAAAGCATGTAAGATCACTCTGTTACCTTCCTTGGACAGTCAAAGGCTGAGTTGTGTGATGTCACATGCACTACCACTTTGCATTTAGAGAATTCATGTTCCTGGACCCCCTCAAACTGAGGCCACAGCCTGGCACTGATTTACTACAATCCCAAAGCATCTTTTCTGAAAGTGAAAAAATAACACAGTCTGTTAGGCCTTCTGTACTGGGATTTCACTTCCACATTTCATCTTTGCCCATCCTGACCTCACACTGTCCAAAATCCTTAAAATGAGAAAATAAGTGAATCTAAATTCTGATCAGCAACATGTGAACAATAAGAAGATAAACATTTTACAGAAGAGATCTTAGCGTAATATTTCTAGGGGTGGGGGGAACTCGAGGAGTTTCACTCTGTGGAATTCTGAGAGTTACATAAAAACTCTGAGATTCTGATGAGTTTCCAGAGCGGGCGGAATTTGGCAGGTTGCGCTGCTCGCCCTGATTTTTAGCACCAGGAGCTTAGTCTTTGCTGTAAAATCACCGCAAAATGGACCACATGGCATGCCAGAGGGTGCTGCTTCTTTCTGTTCCTCAAGTAGATTTGTCGATTGCTTGAGGCAGCTGTCAACGCGAAGAGTCGCAAGCTGCTGCAACGTTTTGTGTTGAGAAATCTCACCATGAGGCGTTCTAGCACCTGAAAATCACGCTAGGGAATGCAAAATCTTGCTCACCAACTTAACGTTGGTGAGCCGCGTGTTAGAATATTCTCCACAACGTTGTGGTTGGCGGAGTTTTGCTGAAACTCTGCATTCCAAGCGGTACGTAGGGTGGGCAAAACACCGCAAACTCTGCCGATGGAGCAGAATTTTCGTCCACCCCTAAATATTTCTTAAGGGATGTAAATTCTTTTTACTCTTTCTCAAATGCAATTCTTTGTTATGTTATGTCAGATGAAAACTAGTGTACAAGATGTTCCTTAGTTTAAGAGAAGTAAAGTTTGTTGATGAACTTGTGTTTTAGCGTGATAAAATGATTTTCAGCACCCTTTATCCTGTATGACCATCATTAAGTTATCTCTCTGCATTGCTTAGCATTTCATTAAAAGAATGAAAACATTGTATTTTCACTTATTTTCCAGGCGTATGTAAAAATTTATTTGGTACATTAAATAACCTAGAACGACCCATAGAAATGCATGTCATTATGTTATAGTTTACTGTGATATTTAAAATTTGTTTCATTTTCTGTAGTTGCGACAGGTATTGGAGCATTTATCGCAACAAACTGAAAGTCAGTATCTGAAGATCCTCACAAGCCTTGCTGAAGTGGCTACAACAAATGGTCACAAACTGCTGAGGTAAGTACTGTCTAAGGGTAGTCTGGTATCCCAAAATCCTGCACACTCTGTGTCCTTTCTGTCCAGAGGCGAGGATTGCTTATGACAATCTTAGGTCACCCTTCAGAAACAAAGTAGAATCTGTCCACACCAACATTGTTATAGCTACTTCGCCCGTCACCTACACTGCAATCAAACCCCCATCTACTTTACTCTTCTGCAAGTTTACTCCTGCATATTGAATCATAAAACTCTAAGTATCCTTCAGAACAGGTGAAATCATGGTCATTAAGACACTGTAACACTCTATCATGCTCCCACTCCCCATAACAACAAACACTAACCCTAATTAGAGACCCATCTCACAACTTTTCTTGCATTGTATAGATACTTCAAATGGTAGTAACTGCACAATTAGCTTCCAACCTAAGTGACTTTCCATGAGGTTTCCACCAATTTTGGGGAAGGAAAGCATGATGTTGAACATCATGGAAGCACTGCACTCTGCTCATGACATATGGCAGTTGTGCACTTTGATCCTAATGTATGTGGCATTTTGTGCTGTGAAAGATACAATACTGCTTGACACCCTGGTAAAGTCCTGGTGTCCGGGACACTGTCCTCACCAAGTTAATTTCCTTACTAATCCACCACTCCAATCAGGTCAAACTGGGCTCAATCATATCAGTTCCTCCGATCCCCTTTGGAGACGCTCTGGGGTCTACTTTCTCATCAGGCCTCTTTAACTTTTACTTGATCATCCTGGCTTGTATGTTGTACAGTAAGCGTTAATGAATTTGGGGCCATGCCCAGTTGCACCAAAGGCTCTGTTTCTTACATGTCTACTGACTGCCTCATTTAATTCCATTTATTCTGCTTGAGACAATTGCTAATGCCTTCGCAGCTTGCATTTCTCCCCTCTTTTTCGTGTCCTGTTTGAGATAGGTGGCTGAACCTTCTCGATCTAATTCTACTAATCTATGTTCATATAAGGATCTCTCACAAATTAAATTCACCAGTATTCTTCACTGCTTTCCAGAGGTGTACATACCAGCTAGGCATGTCAGTTCCCCGCATAACGTGTCTAATACAGGCGTTCCCTCTTCTGTTGGCTCATAATTGTACCTATGCGAGGAGAATGACATTCCTTTTCATGCTAATGTTAGAAGATGACCAGACCTTCAATCTCTCAATGCAATTACAAGCATCAACACAGCCATGAACTCAAGTTGAAAGACCAACACAAAACATACACCTTTGATGGGTGTCGCTTGGCCCACTTATTCTTTGGTTGAAATTATCCTAGATGAGCCTGTGACCTTTCAACATGCTGGTCTCGGTGCCAGATGTTGGATGAGTAAACTCAAGAGTTTTTATAATGATAGACATTCCTTGACCTGGTTGAGTCAAACGTGGACTATGATGCTGCTAAGTCTGAACTGAAGCTCTCATCTTATAATACTGTCCACTTTTAAGGTACCAAATGGTGGTGTTTGAAACAACTTATGAAATTACGGCTCACTGGTTCCCTATCTGTTCTCTACTTATCATTTCTCCTTTGTGTTAGATGTTTGCTGAGGTGTATATATTTGGAGGCATTCCAATGTTAATGGCTTTGGAAAACACAAAAGAACCTTAAAGACCATGAGCTTAAAGAAGTTACTGCTATTTTCAATGGCAGTTCTGTTTTGACTGATCATCCTGCCCCAGTGCTGCATCTTATCCCTCCTCAGTTCCAGAGTCAAAGAGCTCATTGCCTTTGCTTTATCTTGCTTTATACGATTCTACGTTACCTCAGAGGAATCCAGAAATTGGCCCTGCTGAGAGGGGTTATGAAGTAGAGTAGAAGTATACATGGTGACATTTTGCAAGGATGTTTTAGAGGATATCCTGTCTGAAGAAGCGGTCTGCACCCCCAGTGGAGACCGGGCTGCTGGTTCAGGTGCTTTCCATCAGGTCTTCGGAGAGGTCTCTGGGTACCCTTCTAGTCTGCTATGATGAAGGTAGCCTTAGAAATATGGCAGAACACTCACTCCAGTTAGGTTCTCAACAGGAAAATTGACTGCAAGCATATACCACCATACGTTATGTGATTTTTCATCCACTGGTTCACTCATTTGCAGTTGCTGAACGATATAGGTGCAGCAAGAGCCCCACTTCCTAGCTTCTGCACCAGTTCATAAGAATGGCAAGTTTCTTGCCTGCACTGACAAGGTGGTGATCCAAAAATCATCCAGATATTGTTTTGGCAAGTTGCAACAACACAATGTTATATTTTATTTGTACATCAAAACGTTTTGGCTGTTGGAGAACACATCTGGTATTTAAAATGTCACAGAATGAGTATCCGAAGTTTAAACAAGTCTTCAGTTTCTTTCACAATAAAGGATGAAGAGACCTGATGGGACAAAGAAAAATGCCCTAATTTTTTTGTGGCCACTAAGAAAGGCCTATCACCGAAATTAGCTTGTCTAGTTTTAAGAATATACATCAGGAATTGATCAGTTGACTCAAGGGTGCAGGATGAATGCTTCAATTGAGATGTATCTTTCAGGAATAGCTGGACTAAGAAATCAAGTAATAGGATGTATAATTGTGATGGCTTCGAAAACTATTCTATTCATGATAGAAAGTCCATGAAGGGCTCTAAGTATTCTAGTAATATGTGTGTCTCTTCCGTCCAGTAATATGTGAGGCTACCATGTTCTGAACATAGTGAAAATGCCTGAATTACCTTGTTGGGCAAGTTCAGATAAAGTTAATTTCTGAAATCTAGATTGTCTTGAATGATAGCTAATGCAGTGTCAGTATGCTGCTCTAGGTTAATTTCGGGAAGGATTTTCCTGAGATGTTTCATCTGCTGGAAGGAGATGTGGATACTTTGGAGATTTCAGTCTGTACTGATAGCTGAATGTCTATATAGACACCTAGCTTATCTACACTGCTGCTGGGGTAGGTGGAGAATGATGAGAACCCCCCCACCAGTTAGGGGTTCGAAATGCGTAGACCATCAGTTTACACCATAAGATTTCAATTCACTAAATTGTCTTTTGATATGGTCTAATAACTTCTGATCAAACCAAACAAGTTTCTTTGGTGTACTTAAAAATTCTTTTGTTTGTGACATTCAAATTGTAAATAGTGACTTGTATGTATGGTTGTGTATGAGTGTGAGATCTGAGTGCCGACGTTGATCAACCACGTATGAAAGATTTTGTTATTGGTGCACACATTTTTAGGCTAATGTCATTTTTATGAAAATGGTATCATGTATTACTTGTTCTTTATTTGTTTTTGTGTATCTTTGGTGAATAATAACCAACAAAAATTCTAAAAAAACACATGATAAATAAACAGTGATCTATTCTGACAAATTGTCCAAACCTGCACTCAGTTTAATTCTTTGTGTAGTTCAATTTAATTTCCTCTAGTAAAAGTCACTGTACTGGCACTGATTCTGTTGTTTTGTGATTGAGAGGCTTGGCCTTACTGTGGGAAGCCCACACCCAGTGCTGTTTTTCCAGAGGTAAAAACATCAGCATTCTGAGTGACCTGGTGCGCCCACCAGCCTTGTAGAGAAGAAATCGGTGAATCCTGTTTGAAAGTAAACTTTCCTATGCAGCACAAATCAGCATAGCTGGAAAAAACTTACACTGTTAGTTGACAATGATGAGGAAGATTCTACTCTTTTCAGGCTTCTCCCATTGAAGTAGCAAGATTGCATCATGTAAAGTTTCAAGTCAGTGTAAATTGATTTTGTGGGCATCATTGGACGTTACACCTTAACAGATTGTTTCAACCTTTTTCAGATTGTTCAGCTTGTCGCACCGTTATTAAATGTGTTGCCTATAAAAGTTTGCAGTGATATTTAATTTGTTGCGCAAAATGTCATTTATTGAAGCAACACTGATGACCATAAAAAGCATATTAAATGGTGCAGTAAGATGCAAACATCATCCACTGTGTAATGTATTGCTAACAGATCCCCATAACTCCACCTCATATTGTTTTACATAATACTGCCCATAAATCTACTATCAATTGAGCTACGATACTTTTATCAGTCTCCTTTGTTCACCTCCCACAGTTCACATAATCCATCACTTCCTTGAGTCATTTGTTGTTGCCCAACTCTGTCTTTTACATCTTGTATTTCTTTCTTCTAACCACATTCTGTCTCAATCTTCTCTGTGTGTGTGGCTTCCCTTATATTTAGTTTGTCCTTTCTCATGACTTAAGAGCAGTTTTAGAAGATTGAATGAAGCATGACCCTTGATATTTATCAGCGGAGAATACTAGCTTGTGCCTTCCTCTGCCACTATGCGTTTTTCAAGTATGACTGCGTTTTAACTTGTTCACTCACTGCTTCAGATCCTTGACCCAGAGTGCACTGCACAGTGTTCTACAGCTATGATGAATTGTTTCTTTCAAGGAATGTATGCTACTATTCGCATTGACATGTAAACTGGTAAGGCATTTACCCTCAGATTCATCAAAGTCCTGTTTTGCGTGTCCTTAATAGCGATTATTAAGGAATCGCTATTAAAGACTCTCATAACGGGATGCATGTAGAAATCGCAATATTTTTTGCGATTTCTACAGCTTCCTTATTTGCGATTCGCTAATTGCTAATCGCAAATAAGGAATGGCTGTCCCATTCATTTCCTAAAGGCCCATAGGAATGAAAGGGGAGTCATTCCTTATTTGCGATTAGCAAATAGCGATTCGCAAATAAGGAAGCGATTTCAAGGGTGCCAGGGTGTCGAAAGGACACCCTGTAGCACCCCTGAAATGGTAATGTACACTGGTGTTGCGCACACACATGTCCAAAGGACATGTGTGTGTGTAACATACAACTTAGAAAAATGCACTAAAGTGCATTTTTCTAAGTTTTTGCTATTTACCACGTAGTTAGACTTCGCAGTAAATAGCGGCCCCATATTGCGAATTCGCAATTTTAAAATTGTTCATGAATTGCATTTAAGGAATCTCAAATTGAGATTCCTTAAATGGAATTATTCGCAATTTAGCGATTTTTAGAATTGCGATTTTTGCATTTGGGATGATGAATCCCAAATGCAAAAATAGCGCTTGCAAAGGGCCAGATTCTCAGAATCTGGCCCTTTGCGAGCCGATTTCGGCTTCATGAATCTGGCTGTTTGTCCCTTTTCTAGCTGTGTAGGTATTGACTAGCGCTACAATAAAGACTTGCCCGGCTTCACACAATGTATAATATTACTGCCTCTCCACTACGATTCATTTTTATATTCAGTATTTGGAAACTAGTCACTTAAGCTACTGCCATTGTTGAAATGACTTCCTGTAATATCATGTTTCAAAGGTGTTCGGGCAGGTTGTGTTCCATGAGAGCACTTGAAGGGACCTTTGATTTTGATCTACTTTTCAAATATAGGCGATAAATGTTAAGGAGGCGTGGACATTCTTCAAGTTGTGCACACCTTCCTTTTAACAACCAGAAAATATATAAAAATGTAATGTGAACATGGGAGCAGGAGAAGTCTGGAGATCTCAGATATCCTTCCTATTTTTAAGGATGTTTGGAAAGACAAAATTCATTAGCAAAAGTGCTGACTCTATTTTGTCATGTTTCTTTTCCAGCTTGTCAAGCAGTTATGAAGCTCAAATGAAGAGTCTTTTACGGATTGTAAGAATATTTTGCCACGTGTTTCGCATTGGCCCGTCCTCTCCCAATAATGGAAATGGCATGGGCTACAATGGAAATAAAACCCCAAGAAGTCAGGCGTTCAAGGTCAGAAAAATATATGACGTGTTTAGGAAGATAGACGGTAAAGAGATGAATTTGACAAAGCATGCATTCATTAATCAGACTCCTCCCGAACAGGACGTAAGTTTGGTTGATACCACACATCCATTTTTTTAAGTTTGGCCAGTCTCTCTTTCCATATTTCTCTGCTCACCAATCAAAAGTTTACTCTCACTATCAAATAACTGATTATTGTAAACATGTTTTGCCTTCTTTTTATTTAATTTCTACAGTTTAAGATTATGTTTTCTAATAATATGAAACTTCCATTTTGTGTTTATTTTCTTTACATCATGTATGTTTTGGAAGTGCGACCATATAAAAAGAATGACATGTTGAGATGGGCTAAAATTCAAAAGTGGTAGTGATATTAATTAATTATCCATCTATTTATTGGTCTATAGAAACAAACCAGGTGTCTCACGTTTTAGTAACATTTAGTGGCCACCTGTCAAAGTGGGGATATAGTTTAAAATACTCACTTTGGTATGCAAGTGTTTTTCTAATGAAATACAATCAAGTATTGTGAACAAATAATATCACCTAGCATCAACCTTGTCTCTCACTGTTTTCTAAAAATGTGTTCTTTTGGATGGTACCTTGATTTAACTATAAAGGTGAGAGCAAAATTGCAGTATAGGTCTCAGTCCCTTATATCACCTTCTCCTTAAACATTTGCGGAAAATTGCTCTTTTTGGTGTGCTGACTGGTCTGTATATTCCTGTTCAATAATGGCTGCAAATTTGGTATAAGGAATTCACTTTTTCAGCTTGGTCATCCATCATTTTCACCTTTCCATGAACAAGATTTGTGCTAGTATTTTTAATCTGTGCACTGTGCGATTACCATGCAGTACCATAGTGTTGTGTCCCTAAATCTATACTGTAAAAACTTTTAATTACCTAATTTTCCGTTAATGTTATTATGAGTTGGCAAAAATTACACCAGTAGTGTTGAAGTTAAATATCATTCGGGCTGCTGTGTGAATTTACACCATCTATTTACATGACCAAATTGAATGGCTCCAGAGAGCATTATTTGCTCTGCTTAAAAGCACTGCAGTGTCACATGTCATTTAGAATGCCTTTTCCATATAGAACAACCTACTTTTATATATTAGTTAAGTCAACCCTAAAATGTGCCTTGTAAGCCCACATGGCTGGGTGTTTGAGGTATAAAAGTGGGCCATACTAGGTATTCAGTGTACCCTTGCAGTGAACAGTTACATAAATCTTTTTATCACTCGGTGCGTAAAGCTACGTTTTACAAGAATAAAAGACACTTCATTGTACATTGGCCTAGGAAAATGATAGAGCAATCAGAGTAATTTTCTATATAGTATTAAAAACCTAATTCAGTCGTGAAAGAGGATTTTTGATAACTTAGTGAAGAGTAACTTTTTAAAAGTGGACTTATACGTTCTGAGTTTACTCCGTTTTAGCATTGGCTTGCCGCACTGCCCAGCTTCTGAGACTGAATACACATCCCTGCCGGGCTATTAACAACTCTACTCCTGGAAGATGGGGCTTGTCCTCTGTCAGTCAGAAGGTTGAAGTGGTGTTAACAATGACCCCATAGCAAGGCTTAGTCATCTGGGAGGGGACCGTTCCAATTTGCAATACATAGGGCAGCTTTCATAGTTCATCCTTTAAAAGTGGAGATCTCAAATGGGACTGTCAGTAACTGAAACGATTCATGGCTAGTGCTTCCTTCGACTTTCTGTCTGTGGTCTGAACAAGATGAAAAATTAGTTCCGGCAATGGCAGAAGGGAGGGAGGCACATCTCTGTGGGGAAGTGGCTAAATTGAATGGCAAGATTTGTTGCTGGAAGAAGGCTAGAGACATTTTTATGAGAGTATCTGGAAGGGTTTTCAGCAAAGTAAGTGCTACAGTTTGGGTTGTATGGGAAAGTAGCCAGAGTTGGGCATAGTGCATTCTCCAGTTATTTGGCTAGTGCTCACTATAAGGCTGTCACCTCACTGCCTCTACCTCCTCTGAATATTCGTAGACCTGAGAAGACAACACATGGAAAACAAGACCCACGGTGTCCTGATGCTTTGTGGCATTGAGGGGCTGGAGCTGCTCTTCAAATGCCAGTGTTTGGCCAACTGTTACAGCTGCTAGACACAACCGGCAAACAAATTCTTAACTCCCAGAAAGCCCAACTGACCACTGTAGACTGCTCCCTACAGGAGCCCTAACTGGAGAGAGACCTGGTGCCTGGATACCTTCCCGATAACCTGTAGGCCGCAGGAGTGATCAGAATGAATTCTCCTAGTAGTTCAAGAAATTTGGGCCTTTGTCATTTTTCCATCTCCAAATAATTGGAACAAGGTGCTGAGACTTCCCTGGGGAGGGCACACCTTTTGTTTGCAAGGTATCCAGGTATTTCCTTCTCTGTGCATTTTGGCAGACTAAAAAAGTCTTGCAGAACCTTGTGATCAAGGTACTTATCATGGCTACAGCTTCCAGCTTTGCCCCACTGGTGGATTTCGAGAACCGAAAAGGTGATTATGTCTGAAGGTAAGATCTTGAACCAGGGCGGGGTATCAGAGTGACCTTAGTGGTTATGGAATCCTCTTTCGCCGTACTCTGAGCTTTTGGCTTCAAAATCCAATGGCTTCAGCAGGCATTTGATGACGGCACATACAATTTTGAGGGATTATCACTGGCTTTAGCTTTTTCCCTGCCTTGCTTTTGACTTGGAACTCTATATAATAAAGTGAAACTTTGACTGGTGTCAGCCTGAAATGGCACCTAGGTTCCAATCAAACGTAAACTGCGATTTTCTGTTAACTCTTTGTGCTTACTTAGCCAGCCCTAGGAAGCAATTTCCAGTCCAGGGAGGACCTGGCCTGGCAGTTCAGGCTGGACTGTTCTCATTGAGGGCAGGGTCAAGACTGATTTGCTTATGGTTCGGTGCAAACTGGAATGGCATGGGGCATTGATAAGGGTGCCTCTAAATGTCTTTAGAAATTACCCGGTGTCAGTATTATCTTAGATACTCCGAGGCATCCTAATGCTTCATGGTGTGTCCAGATCTACATTTTTGTATCCTTATGATATTTGTAAATCTGAATCAACCATATAGATTACAATTTAAAAAATACCTCCTTTGATTTGTCTTGTTTACAACATAAAACTTCTGCTGGAATTTAGAAATATCTAGACTGTACAGCCTCCTCTTATCTGTGAACTTTATTCATTACATTTAAATTGGGGATTCTTCCAGCTAAAAAATGAGTGCCTCCTGGTTGTTCAAGCACCACTCCCAAATCTGTAGTTGTCACAGCAGGTAAGATGCACTTTTGCACCTACTTCACACAACTCACTAACCATTAGCTCAGAATGTTATTACTATTCTTTGTGGTGCGATCTAGATGTGGTGGCTTCTGCCTCTGTTAAGATTCCTCAAATATTCTAGTGCAATTCTCAATATGTAGGCAGTAGAGAAGCAAGAATTTTAGGTTGGACTGAAAGAAATTGTATGTGGTATGGCACTTCTGCACCACAGCCAACATATTTCCTGAGTGTATGCCTTCAGCCTCTGCTTGTCCTACTAATGAGTGAGAGGATAATTAAAAAAATGTTGATTGCTTCAGGATCTTCCTCCAGAATAGGTCGTGTTTTTTCCATATAGCGCTGTATTAACATTTTGTGTTTTGGCAGTGCTATCAGTTAATCTAATAGGTATTTATATTGTTATACATCAAATCAGCAACTTAATAAATTCACTGCAAATGTTTAATCTGTGTTTACTGTAGTATAAACAGTGCTTCACTTTCATAATCCATGAGCGCGCTTACATAAAGAATAAGTAAAAGAATAAATGAAACACTTCCCATTTTCAAACCATATACCCCAAATATTTCATGTGTGTCGTCTTCACATTCGGTATCTACAGGCAGATAAGATTACATCTACGCTTCTAACTTGCGCCCCATTTGTTGACAACATACAGTGACATCTGGGTCACTTCATGGTGGACGTTCATCTACTTTAGCCAACTTTGCTAACCATACAACATCCCAGACGTCTGTGGCGGCACTGCTTGAACTCTGAAAGGCTGCCTCTGAAGTGACATTAATCCAGCTCGAGATCATTTTTACACATCATGCAACCGTTGTCTGGTGAACAGTGCACGATTCTTCTTTCATTGCGTAGCACTGTTTCTTTTAGCTAACACCAGGTCTAAGTCCATAAACTTACATAACTATGTAGTGTTTTTGAACCAAGGAATACTGCCCAGTAGCAAAAGGGCTGAGTTCTGTGCGCTCACTGGACACTTCGATGTCAAGCCTGTTATCTCAGAACACATTTGCTGAATCACTTGACATCGCCACACTATGTGATAACTGTTGGATGGTGTTGCCTGACCGAACAACCAGGACCATAGGGTCTCCAGTTCTTTAAAGAATTCCCTCCTTAAGATCATAGGTATTGCTGTGAAAAGGTAAAGTAACTGAGGCAGGATTAACATTTTCAGTATTGCAACTCAACCCAGTTGAGAAATGGGGAGTCTACAGCAGAATTGGATGGAGTGCCCTATTGTCGATGCCACTCTATCGATGTTGCCAGACAACAGTTGGGCTTCTCAGTGATGCATATGAACACCCAGATACTTAAACGGCACCAGTTGCTACCGTAGTAAGGATCTAGGCAGCTTCAATTTGGCATGATCTGTGTGCAAATGAATCGGGAAGAGACATGGTTTATCCCAATTAATATGTAGGCTTGAAACACTCTCAAAGTCCTCTAATACCTTCATGACATCAGGCAAATTGGACGGTATATCTCTTATGTAAAGGACAGCATCTTCCTTGTATAAGAAAGTCAAATTTGTGCTATGTGGAAGACTCATTTCTCAGTCTTGTGCTTTGTAACTCCATATAGCCAGCAGTTGCTCAATAGCTAAGGCAAAGACAAGAGGAGAGAAAGGATATTACTGTCTGGTGCATCTATGTATGTTGTCAGAAAAGTTATGAGTAGGGAGCTACCCTTTCTGTCAGGAAAAGGACTGGGTCAACAATTATGAGAAAAAACAGGGTGCCTTTTCCTGATTGTTATACCTTATTCGGTGTGCCTCTCCCCCTAGGGGTGGCCACCTCTGTGTGTACAAAAATTGTGCAGTCTTATTTAGGTTACCAAATTTACAACATGAACTAACAACCCTTCAGTGTCATAGGGGACCATATATGAAGCAAAGACTTGTTTAAAAATTGTCATACATTTATTCAAAAAAATTTTTGTTTAAAAAGTCATAGTACTACAAAACTGTTGCTTTAAAAACCGTTACACGATATATGTTCAATTTATACAAACAATATTAATAACACATTTCTTAAAACCAATTTCAATTATTTTAAAAAAAAAATTCTTTATGCAGCATTATTTCCAAAAAAACATATTTGTACAAAGGTAATAAAACACAAATAGTAGGAACAAACTGTCGACGCGGCGTTTCGGTGCCTCTTAAGTTCTTGCACCTTCTTCAGGACTCGTTCCCTGATTGGTCACATCTACAAAGACATATATCATAATACATTTCATTAGGTCCCATCTACTAGTATCAGTTACATATACTCAATACATCATTTGGTAAACCTAATATTTGGTAACCTATATAGTATCTTCTGCACGTCACAACTCGAGATTTGTTCCAACTCTGTTGTTATCTTTTTACATTATCTATAAATTGGAAGCCTTCTAGGCTAAGCGGTAGTATGGCGGTGTTTCCTTGCACCAATATTAGACGACTGACTCAGTTCTTATTTACTCTACTGGACAATCCTTTTCCACACTTCTATCACAGATCTTTTGATTGTATCTATGTGGTTCTCACTGACGGGTCCCTTAATTACAACCCTGGGGCCTGGAATAAGATTATTTTCCTTTTGACTGTGTGGGTCCCAACTGGTTTAATACTCAACTTACCCAGGTAGTATTCCCTGGACCTTTTTTGATCATATGAGTCTGTTTAACATCTGCTCATACTTTCCGTTCCCTTCATTTATATGGGATTTCTTCACAATCAGTATTCTTGGTATTTCCTCAGAGACTATGGAAATTAACCACTTCAGTACTATAAAGTAAAGAGAAAACATATATGTATATTTACTTTTTACTTTTATAAGTAATTTGTTTTATGACTAACTCCTATTTGGTCCAATAGTTAAGAAGTAGGTCTATCTAATCCTCACCGGTTTTTGTTTCCAATTCTACTTTAGTTGTCAGGAGGATGCCTCTGGGAGCTCCCTTTCTTTTGGGTTGGATACTTCACACCCCTGCTCCGTCTAGGGATGGGATAATCTTTGTTAGTGTTTCTCTACTACTCCTTTACTTAATTAAAATTATCCCCTTCCTCTTACATTTCTTACCTCATTGGATATTTAGAGTTACTCTTAATTTACTTCACTCTTGGGGATGTTGATCTTTAAGTTGAAGCCTTTTGACTTGGCTTGTATTTCTGAGAAAGGATAAATATTAAGGCTGAGTCAGAACAGTCTGTTTCTTTTTAAAAAAAAAAAAAAAAAAAAAAAAAAACATTCTTCTCCTAGCTGCACGATCATCACCCTATCTTTACTTACTAGGTAAAGGGAGCTGAGCTGCGTGGCGTCCTCCTTGCCTCTTGAGTCTTCTCGATCTAATGAGACTTACTTCTGTCTGGTATTTATACCGTCACGGATTGGCTCATTATTTGTCTTATCACTTCCACCTGGTTGCTGTTTGTAGGTGCAATTGCATGGTGACCCGATTATGGCCGCCATCTTGTAGTAGGTTAAAACCCTATTTTTTATTAGCGTTTTGAGCTGAATTTATTTCTATTTAGTCTCCCTGCGCTTATTTCCTCGATTTTATAAACGTGTACCTCGTTTATCGTATTCGCGGGGCTCTGCTGACTTGTTTGGCCGTTTGCTTCGTAGAATGTTTATCTTATTTTTATATTATTTTCGTGCCGCGTTTACTCTACGCTAGGTCGTCACTTGCTGTTTTTTCTGATTTAGCGATCAAACCTCTTTCGCACGTTTGTATCTTGATGGGTTTAAGACCCGATTGGATTCCGCTCGTTCCGCGGTCGCCATTTTGGATTGGGAGACCTTTTGATTTACTCAACCGCTTAGTAATTACGTATTTGGGTCCGTGGCTATCTCTAAATTATTGTAGATGCTATTGTTTATGATGTCTGATTACTTATGTTTATTCAAATGCCAAATTTACCTGCTTTGCGTTTACTAACTACTGATAGTCTACGCCATCTTGGATTGGGGAGCAGGGGCCCTTTTCAGTATTTCAATTAATTGTTACCATATGTCTTTTGTTATGACTATAAATTTGAGTCTCCTAATTATTATTATGCTGCGCATTTTTTCGACCAAAAAAAAAAAAATAAAAAAATTTGACCATGTAAAAAAACTTTTTTCGACCTCCTTAATTACAGTATTATTATTTTAATGTTGGACATTATATATAGTTATGGAACCTATTATCTGGTTACTCCTGAAGAGGATCATTGATCCCATATCTCGATGGCTGTAAGCACTGATGTTTACACTGCTACTTGAGAGTTTATCAATTGCCAGATCCCTTCATATTACGAGATTCTCATACTGCCTGCTCCTATTATTTAGGTTTTCTCTGGTCCTTAGTTTGAGTCCATCGTTTTGCTACAGTATTCTTTCCCATTCTTCTTTGTTATTCAGACCTATTTTATGGGAGTTGAATTTGGACATATAATATTGTTCTCTTTGTCTGCGTTTTCTGGTTAGGTCTCCTCCTCTCTTATTTATACTGACTTGTTCCATAACACACCACCGTACATCTTCCACTGTGTGGCCCATTTCTGTCCAATGGGCTACCAGGGGTGCTGTCAGCTTTTTGGTACGGATGGCTGACTTGTGTTCCGTTATTCTTGTCCTGATCTCTCGTTGGGTTTCTCCTATGTATACTTTGCCACAAGGGCAATTGATCAAATATATGACATTGTTAGTCCTACAGTTAAATAGTTCTTTATATGTGTGTGTTGTTTTACCCAAGGTTATATTTGGACCTGGTATTATAGAGGGGCAATTTTTACAGTTACCACAGGCATAGTTGCCTGTTGGAGTTGACCCATCTAGGGTTCTGATGGAATTCCTTTTCATTTTATTGGGATACGTTTTAACTAGACAGTTTCTGATTGTGTGGTTTCTCCTAAAGGCAAATATTGGTTTGGGGATTGGCGTTTCGCCTGGGTCATTTAACAGCTTCCAATTGCTATTGATACAGTTCTTCAATTTATTGGATACACATGAGAAGTTCGTCACAAATACAATAGGTTTTGTTTCATTATTTGGTCTAGTTTTTGGTTCAAATAGACTTTCTCTATTGTAATATTTTGCCCGTTTGTAGGCTTGTTTTATCATTTTCTTTGGATAACCTCTGTCGGCAAACTTTTTCGTTAGGGCATTTGCTTGTGTATCATACTCTTTCATAGTGGTACAGTTTCGCCGGACCCTTAAAAATTGACCGAACGGTATGTTATTTTTTTGGGTGGCCGGGTGGTGACTATTAAAGTGGAGCATTGTGTTGCGGTCCGTCGGTTTTGTAAAGAGTTCCACTCCTAAGACCCCCTCCATGTTTTTTATTTTGATATCTAAAAAGTCACACTCCTCGTTACTGTACGTTGAGGTGAATTTTAGATTTTCATCACCCAAGTTTAGCCAAGTGATGAATTCCATTAGTTCCTCTCTATCTCCTTGCCAGATGAAAAAAATATCATCTATAAATCTTGACCATTTTTGGATGTTTTCAAAGAATGGCGCCATGGGGTTAAAAATATGTTTTGTCTCAAAGTCCGCTACGTATAGACACGCCAGACTGGGAGCACAGGTGGCTCCCATGCTGGTCCCTTTCGTTTGTTTGTACATATTTTCTTTAAATAGAAAGATGTTATTTTTAAGGATAAGTTCTAGACAATCTATTATGAATATAGAGTGCTCTGATAGGTCTTCCTCCCCATTTAGCAGTAACTTTTGGATTACTTTAATGGTGTCATTTTGGGGGATATTTGTATAGAGCGCTTCTATATCAAGCGTCACCATCCACTGGGTGCTAGGGTTAAATGTTGTTCCTTCTACTTTTTTAATCATTTCTGTTGTGTCCTTAATGTATGCTGGTTGCACTGTAACCAACGGTTGAATACATTTGTCCACATATTTACTTAGTGGTTCTGTAAGGGAATTTAGACTAGAGACAATTGGTCTCATGGGTGGGTTGTTAATGTCCTTGTGTACTTTGGGTAACCCATAAATCGCTGGGATCGTTGGGCTTTCATTGTTGAGGAAATTGAATTCCTCCTGATTGATTACGCCGTCTTCTCTGGCTAGTAAGAGCAGGCTTTTTATCCGTTTCCCTAGGTTCTGCCATTCTGTCATATTAGATTTTGTGTAGTGGTTTGGATTATCGAAGAGGTAGTGCATCCTCTTCTCATAGTCTGTTGTCTCTAATACCACTATACTGCCCCCCTTATCTCCGGGTTTAATAGTGATACTATCATCTTTTTCTAGATTATTTAATGCCTTTTTTTCTTCCAGGCTTAGATTGTTTTTTATCCACAACCTCTGATCTAGTATTTCTTCAAGTCCTCTTGTTATAACCCTTTCAAAAGTGTCTACATTTTTGTTAACCATGGAACTCACCGGGGTCCACAATGACTTAGGGCGTAGGCCAGATTTGTTGTCTGTAGGCATTCTTTCTTTGCCTTCAAAGTATTTTTGTAGTCTGATTTTTCTTATCAACTGTTGTAAGTCCCTTTCCAAGGTAAATCTGTCTGGTGGTCCTGCTATGGCGTAGCCTAGTCCTTTTTCTAATAAACTCATTTCTTCCTTGGTCATTTCCCTATTTGTTAAATTTATTATTGGGGCTTTTGTATCAGGTTCTAATCCCATGTCTTTTGACTTCTCGTTTTCATGTAGGGACGTTGTTGGCCCTGGTTGGTCTGATAGTTGCCTCTCCCTCTCCCCCGTCCTCTCGGGGTTGGGTTTTGGTTTTGATTTCCCCTGTGCCTGTCTAAAAAAACTAGACTGTCTTTTGTTTGTTTATTTGGTCGGTCTCTTTCTGTGTCGGTTTGATTCCCTGTTGTTGTCTCATTCTCCGAGTCACTGCTCGTGTACGAAGTGTCAGAGAATGTTACCCCCCGTCTAGGGCCCTGGCGTTTGTTGGTTTGCCAGTTGCCTTTATTAGACCGATCTTCCCTGGGCCTGTCAAAATAATCTTTTTGTATATAAGGATATACTAGCTCCTGTTTATATTGATTTAGGTCTTTTTTAAATTTATTACTCTTTTTATTGATCAGGTAATCCTTATACCCGTCAAGATCCCGTTGGATCTCTTCCAGTTTTTGTTTTGCATCCTCTACTGAGGTGTTATCTTTTAATTTCTTTTCCATCTCATCCAATTCAATTTTTTCTATGATCAGGGTGGCTTGTGCAGTCTCTATAATTAGCAGGAGCCAATCTCTGCTGCACCTATTGGCTATAAAAGTCCAAGTTTCTAAAAATTTTTCATTTTTTATAAAAAGGCTCGGTTCATTCTTAACCTGCAACCCCTTGGGTATCATCCCCTTCTTACAATATTGTATTAGAAAATCTGAATGTAATTCAGTTCTAATTATTTTTTTCTTGTAGTTCCAGAGTTCCTTCCATTGTTCTAAATCAGTATTAGTTGCTGTTATTGTGTTTACACTTTTATCTGGGCAGTTGACTAGTTTGTTAAATTGATCGTCTGAAAAACTGAATACTTTAAAGGTGTCCATTGCATCAATTATGAACCACCGTGTGATAAATCACACCTCACTATTATGTGAGGAAAAGAGAGAACACAACTCCCCAGTTAAAGAACTGTACTATGTTGTCAGAAAAGTTATGAGTAGGGAGCTACCCTTTCTGTCAGGAAAAGGACTGGGTCAACAATTATGAGAAAAAACAGGGTGCCTTTTCCTGATTGTTATACCTTATTCGGTGTGCCTCTCCCCCTAGGGGTGGCCACCTCTGTGTGTACAAATATTGTGCAGTCTTATTTAGGTTACCAAATTTACAACATGAACTAACAACCCTTCAGTGTCATAGGGGACCATATATGAAGCAAAGACTTCCCCTAGGGGGAGAGGCACACCGAATAAGGTATAACAATCAGGAAAAGGCACCCTGTTTTTTCTCATAATTGTTGACCCAGTCCTTTTCCTGACAGAAAGGGTAGCTCCCTACTCATAACTTTTCTGACAACATAGTACAGTTCTTTAACTGGGGAGTTGTGTTCTCTCTTTTCCTCAGATAATAGTGAGGTGTGATTTATCACACGGTGGTTCATAATTGATGCAATGGACACCTTTAAAGTATTCAGTTTTTCAGACGATCAATTTAACAAACTAGTCAACTGCCCAGATAAAAGTGTAAACACAATAACAGCAACTAATACTGATTTAGAACAATGGAAGGAACTCTGGAACTACAAGAAAAAAATAATTAGAACTGAATTACATTCAGATTTTCTAATACAATATTGTAAGAAGGGGATGATACCCAAGGGGTTGCAGGTTAAGAATGAACCGAGCCTTTTTATAAAAAATGAAAAATTTTTAGAAACTTGGACTTTTATAGCCAATAGGTGCAGCAGAGATTGGCTCCTGCTAATTATAGAGACTGCACAAGCCACCCTGATCATAGAAAAAATTGAATTGGATGAGATGGAAAAGAAATTAAAAGATAACACCTCAGTAGAGAATGCAAAACAAAAACTGGAAGAGATCCAACGGGATCTTGACAGGTATAAGGATTACCTGATCAATAAAAAGAGTAATAAATTTAAAAAAGACCTAAATCAATATAAACAGGAGCTAGTATATCCTTATATACAAAAAGATTATTTTGACAGGCCCAGGGAAGATCGGTCTAATAAAGGCAACTGGCAAACCAACAAACGCCAGGGCCCTAGACGGGGGGTAACATTCTCTGACACTTCGTACACGAGCAGTGACTCGGAGAATGAGACAACAACAGGGAATCAAACCGACACAGAAAGAGACCGACCAAATAAACAAACAAAAGACAGTCTAGTTTTTTTAGACAGGCACAGGGGAAATCAAAACCAAAACCCAACCCCGAGAGGACGGGGGAGAGGGAGAGGCAACTATCGGACCAACCAGGGCCAACAACGTCCCTACATGAAAACGAGAAGTCAAAAGACATGGGATTAGAACCTGATACAAAAGCCCCAATAATAAATTTAACAAATAGGGAAATGACCAAGGAAGAAATGAGTTTATTAGAAAAAGGACTAGGCTACGCCATAGCAGGACCACCAGACAGATTTACCTTGGAAAGGGACTTACAACAGTTGATAAGAAAAATCAGATTACAAAAATACTTTGAAGGCAAAGAAAGAATGCCTACAGACAACAAATCTGGCCTACGCCCTAAGTCATTGTGGACCCCGTTGAGTTCCATGGTTAACAAAAATGTAGACACTTTTGAAAGGGTTATAACAAGAGGACTTGAAGAAATACTAGATCAGAGGTTGTGGATAAAAAACAATCTAAGCCTGGAAGAAAAAAAGGCATTAAATAATCTAGAAAAAGATGATAGTATCACTATTAAACCCGGAGATAAGGGGGGCAGTATAGTGGTATTAGAGACAACAGACTATGAGAAGAGGATGCACTACCTCTTAGATAATCCAAACCACTACACAAAATCTAATATGACAGAATGGCAGAACCTAGGGAAACGGATAAAAAGCCTGCTCTTACTAGCCAGAGAAGACGGCGTAATCAATCAGGAGGAATTCAATTTCCTCAACAATGAAAGCCCAACGATCCCAGCGATTTATGGGTTACCCAAAGTACACAAGGACATTAACAACCCACCCATGAGACCAATTGTCTCTAGTCTAAATTCCCTTACAGAACCACTAAGTAAATATGTGGACAAATTTATTCAACCGTTGGTTACAGTGCAACCAGCATACATTAAGGACACAACAGAAATGATTAAAAAAGTAGAAGGAACAACATTTAACCCTAGCACCCAGTGGATGGTGACGCTTGATATAGAAGCGCTCTATACAAATATCCCCCAAAATGACACCATTAAAGTAATCCAAAAGTTACTGCTAAATGGGGAGGAAGACCTATCAGAGCACTCTATATTCATAATAGATTGTCTAGAACTTATCCTTAAAAATAACATCTTTCTATTTAAAGAAAATATGTACAAACAAACGAAAGGGACCAGCATGGGAGCCACCTGTGCTCCCAGTCTGGCGTGTCTATACGTAGCGGACTTTGAGACAAAACATATTTTTAACCCCATGGCGCCATTCTTTGAAAACATCCAAAAATGGTCAAGATTTATAGATGATATTTTTTTCATCTGGCAAGGAGATAGAGGAACTAATGGAATTCATCACTTGGCTAAACTTGGGTGATGAAAATCTAAAATTCACCTCAACGTACAGTAACGAGGAGTGTGACTTTTTAGATATCA
This sequence comes from Lissotriton vulgaris, assembly GCF_964263255.1. NCBI lineage: Eukaryota > Metazoa > Chordata > Amphibia > Caudata > Salamandridae > Lissotriton > Lissotriton vulgaris. Next base: position 664,655,508 of record NC_141694.1, read on the forward strand.
AAATAAAAAACATGGAGGGGGTCTTAGGAGTGGAACTCTTTACAAAACCGACGGACCGCAACACAATGCTCCACTTTAATAGTCACCACCCGGCCACCCAAAAAAATAACATACCGTTCGGTCAATTTTTAAGGGTCCGGCGAAACTGTACCACTATGAAAGAGTATGATACACAAGCAAATGCCCTAACGAAAAAGTTTGCCGACAGAGGTTATCCAAAGAAAATGATAAAACAAGCCTACAAACGGGCAAAATATTACAATAGAGAAAGTCTATTTGAACCAAAAACTAGACCAAATAATGAAACAAAACCTATTGTATTTGTGACGAACTTCTCATGTGTATCCAATAAATTGAAGAACTGTATCAATAGCAATTGGAAGCTGTTAAATGACCCAGGCGAAACGCCAATCCCCAAACCAATATTTGCCTTTAGGAGAAACCGCACAATCAGAAACTGTCTAGTTAAAACGTATCCCAATAAAATGAAAAGGAATTCCATCAGAACCCTAGATGGGTCAACTCCAACAGGCAACTATGCCTGTGGTAACTGTAAAAATTGCCCCTCTATAATACCAGGTCCAAATATAACCTTGGGTAAAACAACACACACATATAAAGAACTATTTAACTGTAGGACTAACAATGTCATATATTTGATCAATTGCCCTTGTGGCAAAGTATACATAGGAGAAACCAAACGAGAGATCAGGACAAGAATAACGGAACACAAGTCAGCCATCCGTACCAAAAAGCTGACAGCACCCCTGGTAGCCCATTGGACAGAAATGGGCCACACAGTGGAAGATGTACGGTGGTATGTTATGGAACAAGTCAGTATAAATAAGAGAGGAGGAGACCTAACCAGAAAACGCAGACAAAGAGAACAATATTATATGTCCAAATTCAACTCCCATAAAATAGGTCTGAATAACAAAGAAGAATGGGAAAGAATACTGTAGCAAAACGATGGACTCAAACTAAGGACCAGAGAAAACCTAAATAATAGGAGCAGGCAGTATGAGAATCGCGTAATATGAAGGGATCTGGCAATTGATAAACTCTCAAGTAGCAGTGTAAACATCAGTGCTTACAGCCATCGAGATATGGGATCAATGATCCTCTTCAGGAGTAACCAGATAATAGGTTCCATAACTATATATAATGTCCAACATTAAAATAATAATACTGTAATTAAGGAGGTCGAAAAAAGTTTTTTTACATGGTCAAAATTTTTTTTTTTTTTTTTTTTTTGGTCGAAAAAATGCGCAGCATAATAATAATTAGGAGACTCAAATTTATAGTCATAACAAAAGACATATGGTAACAATTAATTGAAATACTGAAAAGGGCCCCTGCTCCCCAATCCAAGATGGCGTAGACTATCAGTAGTTAGTAAACGCAAAGCAGGTAAATTTGGCATTTGAATAAACATAAGTAATCAGACATCATAAACAATAGCATCTACAATAATTTAGAGATAGCCACGGACCCAAATACGTAATTACTAAGCGGTTGAGTAAATCAAAAGGTCTCCCAATCCAAAATGGCGACCGCGGAACGAGCGGAATCCAATCGGGTCTTAAACCCATCAAGATACAAACGTGCGAAAGAGGTTTGATCGCTAAATCAGAAAAAACAGCAAGTGACGACCTAGCGTAGAGTAAACGCGGCACGAAAATAATATAAAAATAAGATAAACATTCTACGAAGCAAACGGCCAAACAAGTCAGCAGAGCCCCGCGAATACGATAAACGAGGTACACGTTTATAAAATCGAGGAAATAAGCGCAGGGAGACTAAATAGAAATAAATTCAGCTCAAAACGCTAATAAAAAATAGGGTTTTAACCTACTACAAGATGGCGGCCATAATCGGGTCACCATGCAATTGCACCTACAAACAGCAACCAGGTGGAAGTGATAAGACAAATAATGAGCCAATCCGTGACGGTATAAATACCAGACAGAAGTAAGTCTCATTAGATCGAGAAGACTCAAGAGGCAAGGAGGACGCCACGCAGCTCAGCTCCCTTTACCTAGTAAGTAAAGATAGGGTGATGATCGTGCAGCTAGGAGAAGAATGTTTTTTTTTTTTTAAAAAGAAACAGACTGTTCTGACTCAGCCTTAATATTTATCCTTTCTCAGAAATACAAGCCAAGTCAAAAGGCTTCAACTTAAAGATCAACATCCCCAAGAGTGAAGTAAATTAAGAGTAACTCTAAATATCCAATGAGGTAAGAAATGTAAGAGGAAGGGGATAATTTTAATTAAGTAAAGGAGTAGTAGAGAAACACTAACAAAGATTATCCCATCCCTAGACGGAGCAGGGGTGTGAAGTATCCAACCCAAAAGAAAGGGAGCTCCCAGAGGCATCCTCCTGACAACTAAAGTAGAATTGGAAACAAAAACCGGTGAGGATTAGATAGACCTACTTCTTAACTATTGGACCAAATAGGAGTTAGTCATAAAACAAATTACTTATAAAAGTAAAAAGTAAATATACATATATGTTTTCTCTTTACTTTATAGTACTGAAGTGGTTAATTTCCATAGTCTCTGAGGAAATACCAAGAATACTGATTGTGAAGAAATCCCATATAAATGAAGGGAACGGAAAGTATGAGCAGATGTTAAACAGACTCATATGATCAAAAAAAGTCCAGGGAATACTACCTGGGTAAGTTGAGTATTAAACCAGTTGGGACCCACACAGTCAAAAGGAAAATAATCTTATTCCAGGCCCCAGGGTTGTAATTAAGGGACCCGTCAGTGAGAACCACATAGATACAATCAAAAGATCTGTGATAGAAGTGTGGAAAAGGATTGTCCAGTAGAGTAAATAAGAACTGAGTCAGTCGTCTAATATTGGTGCAAGGAAACACCGCCATACTACCGCTTAGCCTAGAAGGCTTCCAATTTATAGATAATGTAAAAAGATAACAACAGAGTTGGAACAAATCTCGAGTTGTGACGTGCAGAAGATACTATATAGGTTACCAAATATTAGGTTTACCAAATGATGTATTGAGTATATGTTACTGATACTAGTAGATGGGACCTAATGAAATGTATTATGATATATGTCTTTGTAGATGTGACCAATCAGGGAACGAGTCCTGAAGAAGGTGCAAGAACTTAAGAGGCACCGAAACGCCGCGTCGACAGTTTGTTCCTACTATTTGTGTTTTATTACCTTTGTACAAATATGTTTTTTTGGAAATAATGCTGCATAAAGAAATTTTTTTTTAAAATAATTGAAATTGGTTTTAAGAAATGTGTTATTAATATTGTTTGTATAAATTGAACATATATCGTGTAACGGTTTTTAAAGCAACAGTTTTGTAGTACTATGACTTTTTAAACAAAAATTTTTTTGAATAAATGTATGACAATTTTTAAACAAGTCTTTGCTTCATATATGGTCCCCTATGACACTGAAGGGTTGTTAGTTCATGTTGTAAATTTGGTAACCTAAATAAGACTGCACAATTTTTGTACACACAGAGGTGGCCACCCCTAGGGGGAGAGGCACACCGAATAAGGTATAACAATCAGGAAAAGGCACCCTGTTTTTTCGCATCTATGTATGTGCCACTAGACTGAGGTTACTCTCCCTGTTTGAACCCTAGCCAATTGGAGGCATACAGTAGCTGAATCTAGCCAATACAAAGCTTTTTCAATATCTTAGGAGGCAACTGCTGCATTGTCATGAGTTGGTGGCGTTCAGTCTAGTACACAAAAGAGACATCTTATATTGGTGGTTGTGCAGTAACGTGGAATAAAGCCACACTAGTTGTGGTAAATGAGCGTTGTCAACAATGTCATAATTCTATTTGCTATTCCCTTCCCCAATATTTTATACTCTGGAACATGAAAAGCGGGCTGATGTTTAACATCCATGGGATCCCTAACGGTGATACGGCATATTACAATTTACGGAATTGCAAAATAGATATACGTTGAACACAAAACATTTCTTCAAATATCTCCAAATAAGAAGTTGTATATCGAATAAAAAAAGGGGGACCATTGGGATTTGAAAGAACTATAATGATGGATCTTATAGAAGTTGGCTCTGATTGTACTATAAAGAGGTTTTATTTGGAAATGACAAAACTAAAGAAAGATGATTTGGAGAAATGGATGGATAAATGGTCCGCAGACTTGGATATAGCCAGGGATATCTTTATCGAGTCACTAGAGATGGGAAGTAAAATGTTCTGTTCATCGTCTCTTCAGGCCCAACATTATAAGATTTTATATCATTTATATTACACACCTGGGAAAATTGCTCAATGGGGTGGCTTAACCGGAACTACCTGTTTTAGGTGTGGCAGCACAGAGGCGGACCTGATACGTATATTTTCGGTCTGTCCACACCTAGATAAGCTGAAACAGGATATTGGGAATTTTTTCCAGAATGCACTATCATCAACAATAGAGCTAAACCCAGCTGTTATCTTATTGGGGGTCAGTCCTGACGGACACTTAAATTGTAAAAACTTTATATTCGTAGCAATGGCGATCCTTAGATTGTTAGTGGCTTCGGCTTGGCTTGACCCAAATCCTCCTACATATCATCAATGGCTGGGTAAAGTATTATCAGTACAAAAACTGGAAACCGCTATTTATGCTAGGAAGGGAAAAAAGGGTAAGAAATTGGGTATGCAAATCTGGGACCCTTTTATTCGGTGGAAGTCAGGAACCGAAGGTTGAAAGATGAAGAATTTATTTTACTGTTTATTTGAGCTTTTGAATATCTATGTCCGATTTTGTGTTCTATGGTTTTGTATTTCTTTTTCTCATATATGAATTTGTGATCTATGATTGTATATTCTATTGTGCCCTGCTCATGTCTAAGGGGAAAAAAGGGGAAATAAATTCTTCAATAAAAATATTTTTTTTTAAAAAGGGATCCCTAACGGATTGAGTAAGACTACTATTATAGTTTCTCTAGTCTAGTCTGGGAGCACCTCTCTGTGACTGGTCCTCCTGTACACGAATGGCTTGGGAGCTAGCTTCAGCATATATGTAAAATAAAATTCTGATATTAAGCCATCAGTTCCATTGGTTTTACCCTTAGCCAGTTGATGCATGGCAGTCCCTATTTCCATTCAGTAGTTGTACTTATTCTTGGGTCAAACAGGTCAGGGGGGCAATGCATATAAAGTACTCTAGTAATTCGCAAATAGCTTATCTATATCATTTTGATTGCAGCAAATGTCGCTCTGTGGTGATCAGATAGAGCATATGGGCTTTTTATCCACTTCTGTGTGCATCAACCTGGCAAGCAGTCGCCCTCACTCTCTCCTGCACATGTTGCCCAGTTATATACTCTCTATGACTTATTTCCCCTTAACTGTTCCACTAAAGCAAATTTATTTTCAACATTCAAGAGATCCTTGCTCTGATGCAAGCCTGTCAGTATAGGTAGTTGAATAGGCCATAAATGTTTTTGAGGACTACACAACCTCGGCCTTCTTGGTTTTTCTTTTAAAAGTTAACGTTTTTGTAAGCTTTTCTGTCTGTTGGCCTTCAAAATTCAACTCATTCAGCCTGGTAAAAGTGAATAACACACAACTACTTATCAGGGTGTATTGCCATGTGCAAGATTCTGATGTCTCCCCTTGCTATCTTTTGGGAAAGAAAGAATGTGGTCACCTTTCATCACTGGACTGCTGTTGTTGTATATCAAATGTGTACACCACTATGTACACCTTTATAACGATGGAAATAAAATTTCCAGTTAACCATATGGAACATACTCGGCGTTGGTATCTGTAGTGCACAGACTTCTTTTCTCAAGCAATAAAATGTTTGCAACAAACTACAGTTCAGACTGTCCGTCATTATCTTTCAAATATTCACACTATCTTCTGTATGCTAATGCTAGTACATACCGCTGCACTGTAGTAAAAACAAATAGGTGAAAGGCAAATGTAACACAAGGATTGGTAAAGTAAATAGTCTCGACTATGTGTGAGCGGTTGACTTTGCCCTTGTCTTATAACCACGTTGTACGGCAGCGGGGCTGTGTAGTTTTGCTAAAAGTCGATTTTCGAAAAAAGTGTTGTGACAAGGCAAGTGCTAGCGCCGTATCATAGCTCTTTTTTTCATGCAGGACGGGCAAGCAAGGACGTGGGAAAAATAATGGATTATTAGTAAGCAGTGACAGGGATGGGTAGAGGCCTGTGGGGCAGCAACAAGGAGCGGGGGTAGATGGGAGGGGGAAGAAGCAGCATAGGGAAAAATACATCTTACCTAAATCACAGCATGAGCAGTTGACGGACACTAATCAACAGGAATCAATCTGTGCTTGGTCCATGCTCCAGAGAAAGAAAATAAAATGATACCTGGCATGCGATGGCCAATTAGGAGTAACAAAAAAGAGTGGCAATGAAGCCAAAGAGTGGTAAGCAGTGGGCGTGCTCCAAGCCCTTCATTGTAAACAATACTCCTCACAGGGACAGCGCTTGAGCTGTCAACAGGCCATACCTAAAAAGTGGTTCCATTTGTATAGCAGTAACAGGTGGTCAGCTGGAAGGTCCCCATTGACAATTTAAATCTACAGTGGCCAGTATCTGACTCTAGGCACTGAGTGTTGCTCATGTTCCAATTAATGAAGAGCACAACCTAAACCTAGTTCAAAGTATTGATCCAAGGTGTCTACCGACAGAAGGGACTATTTTAGAGTGGAGAAATAAAAACTTCATTTGGAGAACTATTGTTACAGGTATATTACTTACTCCTATCTATAGTGCTATCAAGTCTCAGTCATAGGCTACAATCATTGTTTTATTCTGTTAATTCACTATTCTGCACTCACCCCTTTTCAGTTACTCACGCCTGCTGTATATTCATCACGGAACTGTCATATGCATGTTAATTTAATGTTATTTTTTGTTTTATGAATTATATGTATCTAATTATGTGTCTCAAATATTCGTAAGAATAATCATTTCTCTGTCCTTTATAAAATTCCTTTCGTTGAAATACTTTTATCATTCCAGTCGACTGGTTGACAACTAGTTCACAACAGCATATACATGTGGCTGGACAGTATAATCGTTATTTTCTATGTAGTGCTTTATTGATGTTTTTGGAACTCTTGTTTCTTGCAGCCTCTAGAACTGCTTTGGCATTCACTAGATGAATGGCTTGTACTAATAGCTGCTGAGCTAACGAGAAACCAACAAGACTCCACCAATATTGCTTCCATCTTCCTCAAACAAAGAGGGGCAGATCAGCCGACTACTTTCAGTAGTTCTCTACATTCGGACTCAGTGGTATCTGAGAACAAAGTGAGAATACCTGTGGACATTCATGAGGGTAATGCCACTGATCTCATGGGGAAAGCAGAAGCAGTCGCTGAGGGCGAGGATGTGATCTCTATGACCGCAAATCGGCTTAGTGCTGTTATTCAGGCCTTCTACCTCTGCTGTTCCTGTCAGATGCCTCCAGGGTAAGATGGTTACAATTCCTTGCTATATCATTCTACTTTTTTATGTTGTATGGCTTTAGCATCTGTATACTGTTTCAAAAGTGGCCGGATAGTCATGACAGAAGTAACGATATGCCATGTAAAACTGCCTCGCTTTGTAATTTTTTCTAAAATAACGGGTGCACACTGCTCACCGCCATCAGCTATTTTTCTCAAGGGTTGAATTTTACCATGTCTGAATTCTTATTATATGGATGTATCACATTAAAAAAATAGTTTCTTTATTAATAACGTTTTATATAGCGGGAACAAGACCTTGGTATTAGAGTGCTTTACAAGAAGGGGTAGGTAGGATATAAATGTGGGATCCAGAACCAAACATACATATGAGCGAGGAGCAGACCTTTAGGATTATCAAATGAATAAGCTTCACCACCACAGAGAGACAGAAATGTAGTAATCTGCATCAGCAGATGAAGAACAGGCTGGTATAGGATCACTAGACGAGCGATGCACTCCAAGTGCAAAAACGTGTTCATCAGAAAAGTGGTTGAGGAAATCAAACGGACATCCGGCGGAAGAGAGTTCCAAATCTTCGGGCAATACCTGGGAAGGCTCTATCGCAACTGCCTCATAAGGGAGCCAGTTCAGGGACTTTGGATCCGGGGAAATGTGCTTATTTCTTTTAGATCCAGTGACCAGCATCAGAATTAAAGGAGGGCCTTAGCGGGCCCAGTGTGTATTCAGGCAGGATGCATAGTGTGGCACTTATGTTGCCCAGGCTAGATTACACTAGAGCTTGGACAACACGTTTAAGGTCATCCTGTGGAAGGAAGGGTTTTAGTTTCCTTAACAATCTCATGTGAAAGTGCACCCCTTTGGTGACAATGCTGATGTGTTCCTGCAGGGCTGATCCCTTTGGAGCTCCAAGGTTGACCGCAGAGGGCTGAGAAAGGGATTGATTAACCGTGTTTTTTTTTTACTGATGGTCTGTTCACAAAATGGGGGCTCTCATTAAGTTTGTGCCTCCAGCAACAGGCTTAAATGCATATTGTATCATAAGAAAGGTCTCAGCATGACCCTGGCCTAAACCACAATTCTAAATTGTAAAAATGCTTCAGTTCAAAAAGAGTGGTCAACAATATTCCAACTGCTGAAGGAAAAAAAACGGCCTGCTTCTGTGATTACTTCAAAAAATGTAAAAACATAATTTGCTCAAGAGGCAATGGGGCCTCGGAAGGAGCCTGGAAAAGCCACGTGGAGGAACTATAGATAAATCGGCCCTCATCCTCCGGCCAAGCAGTCTTAAGGGGTGCTGTAGACTAAAACCAAAGCTACTCCCAGAACGTAGTTTCCACCGCCTCAGTTCGTAGAGTCATACAGCTAATGAACAAGGATGGTGCGCCAGGCCCCAACAGCCTTCCAGCCAGCATATTTAAATGCGACCTAGATGCCTGTCAAGGCTATTAACCCCTCTCTTCAATCATGCATCCCTAGTAGGCAAGATCCCAGATGCATGGAGGGGATCTATTCTGTGCCCCATATTTAAAAAAAGGGAACGGTCTAATCCATCAAATTGCTGCCTTCTAGCACTCCTGGACTTAGAATCAAAAGCATTTACTCTAGTTCTGTTGCAACATCTGGAGTCGTCGACAAGTGAACATGAAGGCCTTCCTTTTTTCCAGATTGGTTTCCAGGCTGCCACGTCTACAGTCAATAACATCCCAGCACTTGCATATGTGAGCAACCAAACAGCACAGAAAAAGCAGCTGCCACTCTTCTGCTGATTCATAGATCACAGTGCAGCCTTTGACAGAGTTGACAGGCCTACATTGTGGGGGAAACTGGTAGCGTGGGGCAAGCCTTCAAAGTTATTAAGAGCAGTAGTCTCACTATACACAGGGACTTGGGTCAGAGTAAAAACCTGCCCTAACACTGTTGCCTCCAAAATTCAGACTTATCAGGGCCTAAAACAAGGATGTTTTCTCTTACCCCTGTCTTGTTCAATCTGTATACAGCAGACCTTGGAATAGATGTGGAGGGCAGTAGTCTCATTCTTCCTAAGGTGAGCCTAACCAAACTCGACATCATCTAATATGCTAATAACATCGTAATAATGGATCACAGTAAAGCTGGGATCCAGAGGTCCCTAAATACTCTAACCATTTAGAACAAGAGAAACCATCTTAAGGTAAATCGGATCAAGACTAAGGTTGTCTTCTTTGGGAGACATAAGAACAAGAAACCTCTTACCTGGCATATAAGGGAGTAAGATCATCGCTAAAGACTAGAAATTGAATTATCTGTGTCTGGTTCTAAGAAAACTCAAAACACAACAACCACCTAAACTCCCTGAAGAAGTAAGGTGCTGCAAATATGTAGGGTATCAGACAACTGAACACAATATTAAGTGCACTCAGGGCCATGAATGCAACCCTTTTTCCTGCTCTGCAGTATGGTCAGCAGGCCTTCCCGGGCATCTTTACACCAGCCTTGGGGCACATTATGTAGGTCTGAGGAAAATATTCCTGCAACCACGCTACACCCGGTCGGTCAAGAGTCCGACTGGAATTTGGTGTGACAAATCAAGAATAAGCTTGCAAATCCGCCATACTGTAATAGTCCATCAGGGTCCTGAAGGCGCTTGCCAACTCGCTAATAGCCCACTTGAAAGTCATTTTCGAGGTCCAGGACAACCCCTGGTATCAGTACTTGCATGATGGCATCATGTCTTTCCACATAGATCAATCTTTGTTAAAGAACTGAGATATCCCCTACACAGCCTGAAAAAAGACTATAAACAGACACATGAAGACAACCTCGAACTCCGGATTTAACCTCACTAAAGAACTCGGGTACTCTCCTCCCCCTGAACAGCTCCTTCCTGGAGGGGAAACCTTAACCATATCTCCTAGAAGCACTAAACAAAAGGACTTGCAGAGCGATTCTATACATGAGACTATTAGGCTTACCAGTAACAAAATTTAATCCAGCATGGGCCTGCCATGGCGGGGTGGAGCTTGCAGAATCTGTGACTACAAACCGGAATCATGGCTGCACCACCTATGCTGCTGTCTCAAGGTAGACGTATCTAGGAGGAGACTGCTAAAGCCGCCATTTTTAGCTCAATCCATTTGCACCTGCCGTGAAGCATTTTCGCTCTGCTTATCTCAAGCTAGTGCATATGTTGTTGACTAACTTAGAGCCTTGTTGCTCCCGCAAGGCACCAATACACTAGATCCCAAGATGGTCAAAAAGCTGGTCATCAATTATTATATCCATCAGGTCTGAAGTATCCCACTAGGACGGTCAAGGGAGGGGGGCGTGCGGGTTAGCCTGGTAGTACGGCACAGACAAAGGCCTATGGTTAATTATGATTACAGTTATCTACCGGTGTGGCTGCTTGTGGGCACACAACAAGTAAGATCATCAGCTCCGCGATCCCACGGTTTCAATATTGCAGGCAACTGCACCCCACAATCATACTACATGTAACTTCTATATGTATGTTACAATGTCTTTAACATACTTAAGTGTCTGAGATGGTAGGGCAAGATTTTAGGGATATTGGCATGAAGCGCTTTACTCAACAACGTACTACGCTCGACTTCCTTATTTTGCAAACATTTTGCACAAAGCACCTTAGATAATAATTTCTGCCACCCATACCTTTTAAATTGCGAAGCTGTTTGCACAAACATCGGAGATCGGTCTCTGGCACCCTAAGGAGTGAGGGCCTCGTGTGCAGGGCACATGGAGAGGCGAGCAGTAGGTATTCTGTAAATACAAGGAACCTGAGCAAACACAAATTTAGGAACAAAATTAGATTGCCATATATGTAAATTAATTCCTCCTGGCTAATGAATTCCTATAGACTATATATTTTCATTTCACACATCTTTTTTAACTCATATGCTAATATGATTGTTTTATCTTGATTTTATTGCATGGATATATTTAGATTATCATTTTTATTCACTGAAACAATAAACTAATACAACTCTATTTACCTTTCCTGTAACTTTCTATTGTCTTCTCCCAGGAAGTGTTTCAAGACTTATACTAGAAGGTGTTCTGCAGAGCTTCACCCTCCAGAAAACTAGGCAGACTAGATAGTTTGGCTTCTTCCTGCCCCTTTTTGTTTCTTCTTTCCACTTTACCTAGCACTTTCTATCTCTCTTGACCCTCGTCCCATGTGAAGTGGTGTAACACTGCAGAGAATAAAATTGATGCGATGGGAAGTCCTCTTAGATTATGGTTGCTACATGCTTCCTCCTCATTGACATTCCTCACCTCTTCTAGCTGATCTCTCTTCCCATCAGATTGGGAGGAAGTAAGGAGCTAGGGGCCCGAAAGGATTGAAGAGTGCTAGTGGTTAACGCTTATCAGCCTTACCATCCCTTATCTGGGAGTTTCCCGCCTTCTCACCCTTTGGTAGAAAGTGTACATGTGTTATTGTACGTAGCCTTGGCGGTTGCCATCACTAGTTAAAGCCATTTTGGTTTATAATCCTGTAAGTAACTGGTATGGTTTCACCTACTGGAGGTCAACAATCGTGAAAATAAAACGTGTGTGCTAAAGAATGGAATTGATTCATTCTTTTAAGTTACCCACATTAGTAAGAATTTCCAACACAAAAAAGGAACACCTATATCTTCAGGCATGGTACTTTTTCTTTTGCATGAAGATCAGTCTACCTTTCAATATAGATTTCTTCCAGCTCTGTGTCAATCCAGGAATATGCAATATGTGTCAAAATAGTCCAGCTTTGAAAAGAATAGGTGGTACAGTGTAATATAGGTCCAGAGGGCATGGTTTGCATTGGTTATTGCTGTTTGACACTTGTAAAGCTTCCAGTCCCCTGTGTTAAGTGGGACTGTCTAAGGTGAAGTTGATTTGTACATATCAGGTTGACACCAACAAATTCCAGGGCAACAGAACAGAAGACAATCCCTTTGTGCGACCAAGCACTAGTAGATAATCCTTGGTACCTGCAACCTTGTTCCTGTACATTCATAACCTGCCATTCACAACTCTGTAAGGATCTGTGATTATACATATTATCAGGCAAATGAGAAAAGTATGCATAACCATCAAACATTCAGACATTATGCATGTTTCTCTTTTTTGTTTATGTAATGCTTTTGTGCTTTTTCCAGAATGACTTCGCCTCGTTTCATCGAATTTGTGTGCAAGCACGATGAAGTTCTTAAATGCTTTGTTACAAGGTGGGTTAAGTGATATTATTTTTCTCAGTTAAGATTTGTTCTTTTCGATAGGCACTGATTTTTTCGCTAAGTGCAATTCTCAAATGGCAGATCATAAAACAGCATCCAATTGATGTTATAAGAAAGTGTCTAGTTGATATCACAGATTATGTTGCATATGAAGGTTCTTAAAACGTTTTCCTCCATGTCTCGGAACTTTGTTTATTCATTTAATACATTTTCGGATGTTAATTGTGATCAATATAAAAATGTGGTTTTATATTCACCGCTTGGGTAAAAATAAAAAATTCAAATTTGTGGTTTGTTTCTCATGGTTTAACCAGATCCTTTAAAAAAATGTTCATTTTCCTTTTTTATTTAAATTTCTGCAAATGACTGGTTATGAAGGAAGTGGTCCATAATCTAGAAGCCTCCCTGACACAGGTTCTGAGAACAAAGTAGCCATATCTGTTGATTAAACTCTAAACAACTGCTTCTTTATTGTGATAGAAATAGTATTTCAGCTTTTTGAAGAACTCTTGTTTAAAATCTTCATCATTGAGATATGAAAGAACTCTATTTTAGGGAGCAGGCGACATAAGGGTATTGCAGATGTATCCTTAGATTTCTTGAAGGAACTTACTGAATATGCATTTTCACTAATAGCTAACAAAACGGTAATTTACTAAAAACAAATACCCCTATAGACTCAGTAGTGTCCAGTATTCTCATTTTATCGATGCATAGTTCTCCATTTTGGGATGCTCTCAAACTCTAACAGACATGTGCACAACTTTGCAGACCCGTTTTCAAAAAACATTGCAACAATGACAGTAGAAAAACATGGCTCCCTGTACATGTTGCAACTATACCACAAACGGAGCCTATCCCATCAAAAAATTCCAGTGACAAGGGGTGTGGCCTGACTGGCAATGGCAGGAAAGGTGTAGAAGTGGAACTCCACTCTGGCTGTCTACTTGGCTTCACTGTACAGTAGTTCTTGTCTCTGGGGTGGTTGTGCACCTTTATGGAGGTAGGGGATCAGAAGTAGTGGTTTGGCCACCAGGGGTGGAAGCTGGAACTCAGATTGGCTGCAACATTCAGGAATGGGCTGGAACTTGCACGGCATGATTTATCAGATTGATATTGAGAAGGCAGCAGCATGTGCCGGGGCATCCTCGGATTGGACGGCAGTGCGCGGGAAAGGCTCGGGCACCTATCTACAGCGGGAAGCCAGCCTCAAACTAGTGCTACCAACGTGGTTGTGACCACAAAGACAAGAGGTAAAAGCTACAAATAAGATAGCAATGACCAACTAATGCAGAAAGATGATGCTGCCAGAACTTCCAAAGTATGGGGAGGGTATGCGCCTGGAGCACAACAACAAAAGCAGAGAGCAGGGTGTATAACAGGACCCACAGGAGAAAGGGAAGCACCAGGCACTGGGTGAATGAAAAGACTATAGAAATAGCTTGGGCAAGGGACATCCCCCTGAGACACAGAAACTGGTTTAAAATACAAAAACTGCTCGGCTCCCCCTGGAGACCCTCCAACAGGATAAGTGCATCGAGCAGACACCTGAAGGAATATACATACACAAATGATGGCTCAGGCATTGGAGCCCTAAATCAGAGACCTTAACCGTACACAAGGACTTAGACATTGTCACATTGGGTAAGCACGTTTTAATGTTAAACAAGGAAAGGTAAACACGAAACACAAGAATTATTTTATGCACCATACCCAGAAGTGAGTTCCACAGAAGAAACTTAACAAGCAAATTACTAGTAAGAGTGTATTCCTCTTAAGTGACGTGTCCTGCAAAATCATTAGCATGAGCGGTACACGTGACGTTGAAATTCCATGGAGGATAGACTAGTTTTAAGCAGCGGTATACAAACACGGCCTAGGCGATGGCAGCAAATGAGACCAAGAAGATACAAACTCTAAAGGCCATACTGCTACACAATCAACCAAAAAGCAAGAATGACAAGAAGCTGAGGGACCGTATGAATAGACCGGGGCCAAAGGAGAACAACTGGGTGTGAACACTGGATGGACACATCACACGCAACTTTATGGAGCGTCTTCTTGCGACTTCTTGCGATCCTCAGGGAAGAAGGATTGTCTGTCAAAACTGACCTGCAAAATAGAATCAAAGTAACCCGGAAAGATGTGATGGACTTAGGCAAAGGGGTGGGTGGATAAATCGGTTCTTGACATGAAACATTATGAATCATGGATATGGATACCTGCTTTGGGAAAGAAGAATGTCATCCTTCAGGAAAATAAGAAATAAAAAAAATACTCAGGAAGAAACATTAGGATTAGATAGTAGCTAGTGGATTGTAAGGCAAGAATATCAAAACATATTTACAGAATCTTTTTGCAACTGGTATGGAAAATCATAGCAATACCCCATTCAGTCTAGTAAGAGTTCATAGAGCTGCCACAAGCAGTAGGCCGGACCACTTCAAACTAATGAGGTTTCTCTAATTTGTGGACAAGGAACTGTAATGTTTTACGTCATGGGAGGTGATAATGTCTCATATAATGATGTACGCATACCAAAACCAGTCTGTTGCTGCCTTCCACAGCCGAAAAGCATTCAAACCATTGACAGACTTTCTAAAAAATAAAGACATATGCTATAGCTGGGGCCACCCATATTATAACTACTATTTTGTTTCGTCTTTGCAGAAACCCGAAAATTATCTTTGATCATTTTCACTTTCTACTGGAGTGCCCTGAATTAATGTCCAGATTCATGCACATAATCAAAGCCCAGGTATGCAATGCTTTACTGTAATAGGGGTTTATTAGTATTGATTAAAAACACACCGTCCCAAAAATAAAATGTTTCATGAAAAGTTTCTGCTGTAAATTGCAAATTGACGTAATGCAAAATGGCTGGTTTAAATATATTTTCTGCATTCAAATTCTGAAATAGTGAACATATTTTGCTTAATGATATCAATAAGAATTTGTTTTCAAAACAGTAGCGCCTACCAGGTAATTCAATCTATTTATGCCAATTATCAGATCTTTTCCCAATTCATAGTATATTTGTGTTTACATCCTAAATGCTTCCTTTAGTCTTTTGAATGTACACGAAACATCGGTAGATTATATTAAAAAATATTGAGTCCATTTTAAAAGTACTTTTCCCAGTTCATAGTATATTTTTGTTTACATCTTAGATGCTTCCTTTAGTCTTTTGAATGTACACGAAACATCGGTAGATGATTATATTAAAAAATAGTGAGTCCATTTTAAAAATACAAGTAACATTCATTTCAAAAAACATAAAAAAGTTACAACAACCGATGTCTTTTTTCTTGATAGTAACCAATACATAATGTTGTTAGTTGAAAAGGGTTACGTATCGGTAGTAGTTGAGGTGGTGAACCCTCGATTCTGAGTAGAGTGTTCACTTCCGATGTGTGTGGTAACTTCTGTCACATATTTTGGAATTGTCCAACTGCTGGAGTCGTTGCCACACCAGCTGCTATTTTTCCGGTCTAACTTTTCAGCAAGTAAACCCGCCACATTTTATCTGGTGAAAAATTGTGGTAAATACCAATACATGCAGAGTTCGGTGCAGTAAGCCCTTAATTCAGCATGTAAACACCCCCATTATTTGTGAGAAAGCTCAGAATAAAATGCACTTACTGCATCTCACTCAGCTAATGCGCTAAGTACCTAATTTACATCCACCCCACTTGGAACCGTGACCTTAGTGCCTTGCTTCCTCTCTGGATTTATGTGCATGGGTGTTTAGCTTCGATAAACTGGACAATATGGTAGTTCCCATAGCTCTTGTTAGACTACCCTTTACTCATTAGGTCAAGGCTCCTATCAGAATGTGAGTGTGGGTCAGCACAGAAAATATAACTGTAGGTATTTGAACCAGACCCATCATTTTAGTTGATATTGCTTGTTGGATGAGCGCATTTGTGATTCTGTGTAACCTTTGGAAAATTGTTCTCTTTTTGCAGCCATTTAAGGAGCGTTGTGAGTGGTTCTATGAACACCTGCTTTCAGGGCAGCCCGATTCGGATATGGTTCACAGGCCAGTGAGTGAAAACGACATCCTGCTGGTGCACAGAGGTACCACATAGTAAACTAATAAGATTGTATTCATTAACAAAGTGCTCATTTGAAGAAGAGAAGCATTCATTATTGTTACATATCTAGATTCTATTTTTAGGAGTAGCTGTGAAGTTGTGTTTAAGTCGAATTGTGAGAAGCTGAAGCAAGGGATTGCTGTTCGTTTCCACGGAGAAGAGGGCATGGTATGTTGCAGATGGGACCTACATGTTTGTCATGTAACTTGATTTTTATCGTTATTCTTTTTTAAGTTTCCTTATGCGTGTCACTCATGTTTGTGGTGTAAATCGTTTTGTTGGAAAAAGTTATTTAGTAACTAAGCCGTAAACTAGATAAAATTGAAATAAGTACATTTCCATGTGTTCTTTAGACAACTTTTCTCTGTACGGACAAGCTTCAGTAATTATAAGATCAGCATGAACTCATGGGTACACTAATATGTTCACTTGTTACCAGCTCAGTGTCACTTTCCTTGTCGGCACCAAAGCGGCGTTAGCTTAAAAGGCGGAAACCGGTGAAACACACTCTCTGTGTTTCTTAAATATTTTAACGTACCGATTTTCGTCTCATTAACTTGCTCATAAATGAAATTGTTTAATTCCTTTTTAATTGTAAATAATACTGTTTTTATGTACTTTGTATGATTTTAACAAATCGAATAAAGTTAATTTGACTGACTGACACTCTCCGTCCAATTACTGTGCAATTACCGTGGGTGAGGTTCAGATACTGTGACTCGCCCACAATAAAGGTCCAAAAACTGGGTAATCAAAAGGACAAAAATCCAGGTATATTAAATGGGCGGAGTTCGTTTTGCTCTTGCATTTAAGCAATATATTGTATGTTGGTCCGTTAAAGCTTGGAGACAAATTGGTCTCTGCAGACCCATTTTCATCCCTCGGTAAGATTCTGTCTCAACCCATAAGTTTAACTTGGTGCTTAATGACTGCTGTTTGAGTAAAGTATAACACTTAAAACTCTCATGATGTTTCAGCCTGTTGAGAAACCTCAGCAGATCTTAATCTGATAGAGACACCTAGCCACAGAATCTTACCTTTGAACTTCCAGGACTCAGACTGAATCCGGAAATTTTTTGATGGCAGTAACCCTGCACGCCGATATGTGGCGTTGGTCGACTCCGCGTGACATCGTAGACATCGGGTTAGTCATTGTGATGTCCACGTCGGCTACATAGGCGCTACCCCGGCATGGAAATGTCAGTTCTTTTCTTTCTGTGCCAGCCAGCGCAGATCCATCGAAGAGAGCTAACCCCTGTCACTTTTTGAAAGACTTTTTTCGACCTTTTGTTGAGTCCTTTTGGTGTGTAGGTATGTCTTTGGGTTTCAAGCTGTGTGGCACCTGTCAAAGCGACATGTTGGTTACTGACCCCCTTTTAGTGTGTCTCTGGTGCCTGGACGCGACCACGACACAAAGTTGTCTATTGCAAGGCCATGCCGCTGAAGGCTTTGAGGGAGTGGTCCCTATAGCTAATCGCAGCCCGGCGTCCGGTGCCTCCGAGGTCGCCTCTGCCATCTTGCTCTGAGTCTCGGTCGAGAGGAAGGTCCGAGCACCGCTCCTGGGGGGTTGAAGTCCTCTTCCTCTTAGTCATTGCGATCAGGTAAGAAGCACCATAAAAAGCACAAGAAGTCAAAGTGTGCTTCGAATTTGCCCCATCCGTTGTGCGATGAGATGGAGGAACCTCCTCATTTGAGGCCCCGCTCAGCGGATCGGTTGCCTGGGTCGGCTCCGCGTTTCCCTCCCTTTCGGATGCCGGGAGTGACCCTGACCCAATTAAAATAATTTTATGACACCATGTGCACCATATTTGGGCAGCCTGACCCTGCTGACACGCCTTCGGGCCCTGCATGCTCAGCTGAAGGAGATCCCGTGGGTTCTACATCTCCAGCTTGGATCCGGACCAGCGCGAGTCGTACCTCTGCGACCTCCCCAGCGATGTGTCCGACGTCGAGGCCCTCTGTGTTGCCGGCACCGCCTCCCCCCATTGTCATTCCAGACGACACAAAGCAGGTTGGGCGCCCACCGGTGCTGACGGACCCATACGGCTCCATGCCGTTCAACCTGCCCTACTGAGGGGTTAGGAATGGATAATGATGATGATGATGATGATTGGCGGGGGAGCAGGATCCCTTAGAACCCTGCAACCTAATCATGACCTGGGCTGGTATGAAGACCTGCGTGATGCCAGAACCCTGGACACTTCTACAGATTCTGGCATGCAACCCCCCCACCCCCTCTTAACCTGGCTATGGAGGAGGGAGCCTCCTTTGCAATGGTGGTGCATAGGGCTGTGGAGGTCTTGGACCTGCAGTTTCCTATGGTGGCAGTTAAGACTAACGTCTTGACTGAGGGCCTGCAGCCTGGTGTCTCCTCCTCTGAACCTTTTATGCCTTTCAACAAGGCCTTGACAGGTGTTCTACTGGGAACCTGGTCCGAACCCAAGCACAGGGGCTCCTGTAAACAGAACCATTGCCTCTTGCCACTGCCCTGCACCGGTTAACCCACACATCCCACTCTACAAAGCTTGGTGGTTCAATCATCCACTTCCTGTGGTGCGTTCCCTTCTGCTCCCCCGTATAGGGAATCCAAAAGGCTGGACGACTTCTGTAGGAAGATCTTTTCTTCCGCCTGCGTAGCATTGGGATCACTAAACACTGTGCCTCTTGGGCCGTTATTCCCATTTGCTATGGGCTACAGTTGCTCTGGTGGTGCCAAGAGTCTCGAAGGCGAACCAGGCTCTCCTCTCCCAAGCTATTTCAGACAGGAGAGATGAGGTGAAGTTTGCCATACGCTGTGGCTCAGACACCACAGACTCGCTAGGCAGAGCAATTTCCTTGATGGTGGCCATAAGGCATCGCACCTAGTTAAGGACGTCTGGTATTTCAGGGGATGTCTCCAAGCTAATCTTATGGACATGGCCTTTGTTGGCTCTCGTCTTTTTGGAAACAGGGCAGTTGCAGCGCTTTAGTGCTTTAAGGACTCGCGGGCTACGGCCAAGTCCCTAGGCCTCATCACATCATCCTGGCCTGTGTCTACTTTTTGCCCCTTTCGTAGCTACGGAAGGGGCTTCCAACTGCGCCAGCCCTATTCCAGCAAGAGGTCCCCAAAAGCTCAACACCCTATGCGGGGTTCACCCCGACCCCGTTGGTCAGGTGGCCAGAAGTAGTCAAGCCACAAACCCCTCCTCCAACTCAAAACTTTCCTAGTCCGATTCCACCGGATCATGTATGTCCAGTTGGTGGTAGGATACGCCATCACCTCCACCACTGGCGAGATATCACCTCGGACAGGTGATTGCTGCAAATAGACGAGAGGCTACTCCCTCCCCTTTGAGACTAGCCCTCCCTCATGCCTCCATCTTATGATCTGCTGACGGAGGAACACATTGCCTTACTCCGCAGTGAAGTCCAGACTCTCTTGACCAAGGGAGCTATAGAGAGGGTTTCTGGGCCAGAAATTAGCTCTGTTTGCTATTCCCGCTATTTTCTGTTTCCAAAGAAGTGCAGAGGCCTTCCTACTACCCTAGACCTTAGGGCCCTCAACTACTTCCTCAAAAAGTTCATGATGCTCACCCTTGCTCAGGTCCTGTCTGGTCTGAGACTGGATGGTAGCGTTGGACTTGCATGATGCCTATTTCCATATCCCTGTCCTGCCAGCCCATCGTCGCTATCTGTGGTTTATGGTGGCCACTGGCCCTTTCAGTTTATCATGCTCCCCTTCGATCTCACCAGTTCCTCTCGGGTGTTCACCAAGGTGATGGCGGTGGGCGCAGACCATCTGTGGAGATCAGGGTTCTAGTCTTCCCCAATCTCGACGACTGGTTGTGGAAGGCGGGCTCAACCCAAGCAGTAGTCTCCCACCTCCAGACTGCGGTTCACTCTCAATGTTTCGAAGTCACACCTGACTCCTTTTCAGATGCTCCCTTTTATCGTAGCAGTACTGGACGTAGTGCAGTTTCGGGCTTATCCTCCCGAACAGTTAGTCCAGGATATTTAGGCTATGATACTTATGTTTCAGCCTCTATGGATTTCGATGAGAATGACTCTGAGGTAGTTGGGCCTCATGGCCTCCTGCATTCTGCTATTGACAATTCCAGATGGCACATTTGGCCTCTGCAGTGGGTCTTGAAGTTCCAGTGGGCCCAGCATCTGAGAAATCTCACTGACCTAGTACAGATACCGGAGGGACCTGCGGTGGGGGCTGACAAACTGCGATTGGGTCAGAGGCAGACCCCGCTCCCTTCCCCACCCAGTTCTCACAGTAGTGACAAATGAGTCCCTTCTGGGATGGGGCGGCCATCTGGGAGAAGTGGAAATCAGAGTACTCTGGTCTCTGACGGAAGCCAAACTCCATATCAACCTGTTGGAGCTTCGTGTGATCCGATTAGCACTCAAAGCTTTTTTACCATCCCTCAAGGGAAGGCTAGTTCAGGTGTTAATCAACACTACCGCCATGTGGTACTGCAACAAGCAGGACGGAATGGGGTTGTGGACCCTTGGTAAAGAGGCTCTTCATCTCTGGACTTGACTGGAACAACAGGTCATTTCATTGGTGGTTCAACATCTGGCCGGTTCTCTGAACGCCATAGTGGACAAACTCAGCTGCTGATACCTTACAGATCACGAGTGGCGTCTCCATCCAGATGGTGGTGCAAGGTCTCTTTCAACAGTGGGGAGAGCCCTGGGTATATCTGCGTGCCTCTGAAGAGAACAAGCAATGTCAGCAGTTTCATGCGTTGGAGTTTCCAAGGCGGCTTTCACTCAGCAACGCTTTTCATCGCGAGTGGAGCCCAGGCCTCCTGTAAGCCTTTCCACCCATACCACTCCTGCCCAGAGTGCTCAAGAAGATCAGGAGCGACCGGGCCCTAGTCATCCTTGTGGCTCCGGACTGGGCACAGAGAGTCTAGTATCCCGAGCTTCTGCAAATGAGCATCGATCCTATGATAAGGTTACCTCTTCGGGAGGATCTTCTGTCACTGCAGCAGGGGAGGGTTCTCCACCCAAACCTGTCCACTCTCCGCCTTCTTGCGTGGAGTTTAGGCGGCAACAGTTGACAGTTTTTGACCTTCCTGACGAAGTCTGTGAGGTTACTCTGGCAGCCCGGGGTCCCTCCACAAAGTCGGTATATGTCTGCTGATGGCAAACTTTTTTTTGTTTTTTGTAAATACTGTACAGAACGGTTGTTAAATCTGTTGTCTGCCCCTATCAGATAGTCTTCTTTTCATTCTCTCATTGCCCCAGCAGGACTCTGTGCTGGGCAATCTGAAAGGCTACCTTTCGGCCCTGTCTGCTTTTCCTTAGCTGCCAGAAAAGCCATCACTTTTTAAATCTCCTGTACAGAGATTTTTGAAGGAGCTTACCCATCTGTTCCCCCTTCTCCTTATATTATGCCCCTGTGGGACCTTAATTTGGTCCTTACCTTTTGGATGTGTACACCTTTTGAGCCTCAGCACAATTACCCTCTCTGCCTGCTCACTATCAAAACAGCCTTTCAGTGGCAATAACTTCTGCCAGGAGGATGAGCGAACTGCAGGCACCGTCATCCCAGCCTCCTTACCTGACCGTCTTTCAAAGTAGTGCTCCGCACTCTGGCATCTTTTCTGCCTAAGGGGGTAACACCTTTCCATCTAGCTCAATCTGTTTCTCTGCCCGCCTCCTATGCACCTCTGCATCCTTCCAAGGAAGAGGAGCGTCTCCACCCTCAGGACCCAAAAAAGCGTTATATTTCTACCTTGATCGGACTGAAGATTTCCAGGTGGATAACCAACTCTTCGTAGGGGGCATTGGAGCAAAGAAGGGCCAGTTGCTCAGAAGAGCACCATTTCATGCTGGGTCATCCTCTGCATAAAAATATGTTATGCCTTGGTGAAGAAATAACCTCCTGAAGGCCTAAGTGCCCATTCTAGCAGGGCGAAGGCAACCACCACCGCTCTTCAGCATGGTGCCCCGGTTAGTGACCTCTGCCAAGCGGCCACGTAGCCATCTATTCACACATTCACTAGCCACTACTGCTTGGATTCTCAGCCCTGCAAGGAGGGCCTCTTTGGCTGCTCTGTCTTGCAGGATTTCTTAGTCTGAAACCTTTCCTGCAGTCCCTCTTCTGGGAATGGTATTGCTTGGGTATCTGTTCAAAGGTATTGCTTAGGTATCTGTTCAAAGGTAAGGAATCTGTGGCTAGATGTCTGTATCAGATGGACAAGTTACTTACCTTTGGTAACACCTTATCTTGTAGAGATATGATCTAGCCATCGATTCCTCACTCACCCACCCATTCTCCCTGCACTGCAGATTGGTTGAGTGCCAGGACTGTTTTGCCTTCAAGGCCCCAGTTGTTTTTTGACACGCCACAGTCAGTCAATTCATGGCTCTGCGCTTCTGGCGTGAAAAGTATTGATGTCAGCGTGCCAGGGTGGCACCTATATAGACAAACTTTATGGTGATGGGAACGTTGCACAGCCTATGAAAGTACGTATTCTTCCTTATGTAAGTTTTGAGTACGCAATGTTTATATGTGGTCAGGTGCTCCGACAGGTAATAGAGCCGTCCTGCTCTATTAACTCGTAAATTGAAAAGTTGTGCGCACTGTTACAGTAAGCGCATCCCTGTTATTGGGCACACCATAGGTTCTAACATATAGACTCCTCGATAGTTGGTGTTAGAAAACTTTCTTTATTTCATTTCATTTGATAGATATTTATTCCATATCCATTGTATCCTTGTTTAAATATATTTTTTTTCTTACACCCATCTCTTTGAAACGGATATCTTCCGCAAAACAACTGACCGCAATAATACGTTGCATTTTACTAGCTTTCACCAGGGAGCTTTAAAAAATCACCTTCCATACTCCCAAATGTTAAGAGCTAAACGAATTACCTCCAACATGGAATTGAGTGAAAAACGTATCAAAGAGATGGGTGTAAGATTCACAGAAAGAGGATACCCAAACAACATCATAAAATAAGCAGAAGATAGAGTATCTAAAATCACCAGAGAACAGGCACTGATAAGAACCACTAAAACTAAAGACGACAGAATTATCCTGGTATCAACATTTTCCACAGCAAGCTCCATATACAGAAAAATCATCATGCGACATTGGATGATCCTTTCTTCTGAAACAGAGTTCAACAACATTTTTAGCAAACCACCCATCTTCGCATACACTAGAAGCAACAACATTAAAGAAATACTATCGACAGAAACCTTCACGAAAGAAAAAACAAGAGGAACTCTTCCATGCTTGAATTGCAATAGTTGCAATAATGTTATTAAAGGCAATTCTATCACACACCCGATGAGAGGCCAAACCATCAAACCTCATGTAAATGCCACATGTGATTCAGCCAATCTAATATATCTCCCTAAATTTCCTTGTGGGAAAATTTACATCGGCAAAACAGAAAGAAAAATAAAAACGCGCCTGAATGAACATAAATCAAACGTACGAACAAAAAATACGAAATCTAACGTTGCGGCACATTTTATGGAACAACACCACAATATCGCACAGTTGAAATTCCTGGTTCTGGAAACCATCGAAAAATGTGAGGGAAGAGACAATAACAAAACTTTACTCCAACGCGAAACAGCTTGGATATACCGCCTACAATCAATGAAGCCCAAAGGGCTTAATGATCAGACAGAACTCAGTTGTTTTATTTAATTATTATTATTATTATTATTGGAAATTTATTAAGCGCCTGGTTACGCCACTGGCGTGTCCCCGCGCTATGGCAAGTGGAGTGACTGTCCCCCCTCCTCCCAACCAAGCTACCTACTGAAACAGATAAGTTTTAACTGAAACAGATCACATTTGTGGTATACTGACCTATGATGTCTTTGCTGCCTACTGTTTTCACTACAGTGTATATCTCTATATGTTTCTTGTACATTTGCATTGTGTATTCTATATCATATGCGTTAGATATGGTTGGTTGACTTGTTGTTGATAGCAGCACCACAATATATACACTTACACCCAATATGACACTCGGGAACCAAAGTCCGTTTTTTATGTTTATTTTTGTGTTTCGAAACACTAATCACGTGATCGTATCACATGAATTATACCTCCACTTCCGGCATCACCTATACCCGTACCGCGATTTTCGCTGGAGACTGATTCTCGGAACGCTGCCGATATACGAAGCATTTTGCCAAGTAAGTCTTTGTCATGCGGGTTATCACAACCCTGAGTGTAGCCCCCCACTGAGGGTACATCTTTATTTACATTAGTTTACCATTATTTTTATTTAGGACATATCAACGCACCTACGTCTGAGCCTGAGTAAGTACTATGGGTACGCCATCGCAACCACGTCGGCCTCACTTTTTCCGTGATACACGTTTTTTAAAGCATGCAACCAACATATCACGCGTTGCACACTACGCATGAACAGCTGATATACTATCCGATATGTATAGATGTTAAACTGTATATTTTCTATGGCTATATTACAAGGGATATCTCGTTTATTTTTGTTTATAGTGCTCCCGGATAAAGGGCTAGTCGGCCCGAAATGCATTGGAGCGTTTAACAAGAAGTTTTAAATATAGATACAAAGTAAAAAATATATATTTAAACAAGTGTACAATGGATATGGAATGAATATCTATCAAATGAAATGAAATAAAGAAAGATTTCTAACACCAACTATTGAGGAGTCTATATGTTAGAACCTATGGTGTGCCCAATAACAGGGATGCGCTTACTGTAACAGTGCGCACAACTTTTCAGCCTATATAGACGACACAGGCGTCACGACAACCATGAACCTGCCGCCTATGACGTCATGTGGAGTCGACCGATGCAACCTAGCTAGGCGAAGGGGTACAGCTGTCAAAAACCTTGCTGGTCCAACCTGACGGCTGGAAGGTCAAAGGTAAGGAATCTTAGGCTAGATCATGTGCCTCCCAGATGAGGTGTTACCGAATGTAAGTAACTTGTCCTTTGTTGTCACCTGTAGTACATAACTAATAAATCATGGGCACATCTCTATTAATTAACATGTTATATTTATTCTGATGGTGTGCTTTTTATTATTGAGTAGTCTTGTTTATTTCTAGATTCATACACATTCTTGTAAAAGCTCTAATGAAATGGATATGTGCTTATTATAAAATACATTTGTTCTGTATGTTTTTCTCTCTGTAGGGCCAAGGCGTAGTGCGGGAGTGGTTTGATATTTTGTCTAATGAAATCATTAACCCAGATTATGCACTTTTCACTCAGTCCGCTGATGGTATGTAATTTGCTTGTTAATTACACAATTATATGTTGATTATCAAGAGGATGTGAGTGTAGTTTCGTAGGAATGCAAAATGACTTTGATCTTTTTCCGCAGATTGTACATACACAATAGATGATGCTTTGTGAAGTTATATATAGCACAAAGTAAAATAGTGTGCAGTTTAAGAAAGTTGAATATTTTAAACATTGAAGTGTTTGCAATTGGGACTGGCTCATGACTTTCCTCTCTGCCACCACAAGATGTTGCAGACTATTGTAAAGAATCCAGTCATTCCACAAGCTCCCACGTAACTGTGCAGTTCTTGAGCTACCCCTTACCTCTTGGCCGGCTGATAGTTCTCATAAACAACGAGGGGCAACAGGCAAAGTTGTATTGTAGCTCTGGTCAAATTTCTATATACATGTTTTGTTTTAGGTTTTGAGGCAATTTGGATGGGAAAGTAGGTGGTACATTTACAGTTCCGTATGGACAAATTCTCCTAACTCAGTGTCAGGTTTCACCCACAGCCTATTTTTTTTTAAATGGCTTGTTAATATGTCTGTAAGCAACAATCATTTGGTGGGTGTCCTTTCTGACAGTTTCGTCTTTCACGTGGTACAGTGTACCTCATAAGTTTAAATCTTACCGCATTTTTTGCAGGAAGATACAATAGAATCTTTTATTGCAAAAAAAGGATGTTATTCTGTTTGGGTTTGTCACTGCCTTGTACATTTTTTTAATGGCTCACTCCTACATAGGTCCAACATCTTTTAGCAGACAGATTGTGAATACGAGCAGTATTCGTATGATAAAACACATAATATTATTTTAGCGCAGTGGCCTTCAAGCTTTTAATGCTGCGCCTCCCGCCCCCCATTTCCAAAATTTTTCTGGGACCCTCAATATGGTAAACATACTTTCTCAATTGTTCTGAAGGGAGCCTCAACATGGTAAACATACTTTGTCTCAATTGTTCTGAAAATATTCAACACTGCAAGGAAGTTATAGAATGTTATGGGGCTTGTGGGCACATGTATGTACATATATAGATGGCATGTTTCCCTTTTCAGTTTCCCATAATATATGGGTATATAATATACTGATCCATCGTGGCGTACCACTTTATACATTTTATCATATATTCATTTGAGCCAATGAGGGGCTAAGCTCTAGTAACCATAACTCATGCCCGGAGTTAAACAAACTTGTGTCCTTGCCATGCACTGCTAATTATCCCACATATTACATCACTCATGACATGGTGTGTATATATAAATATATTCACTGAAAAAAACTAAAGTTAAAGTGACCTTGTAGTTAGTTGAAAACTTCAGTGACCGCGTAACATTTTAAACAAAAAAAAAATACTGAAATTCACCATTTATAGTTATGTCTATTAACTATAACTCAGGCCGCGGTGTATATACCGAGCGTGCCAGATACCTAATCTACATCCACCCAACCTGGAACCAGGGCCTTTTGCTGTGTTTCCCTTCTGAATTTAGGTGCATGGGCGTTTACCTAAGGGGCCATTACTCGTACTCTAAGGTAACTATAACTCACACCCCCGCCATGCACAGTCTTGTCATTAATGATGTTGTTTAAAATGTTGCAGTTATGTTGTCGGTGAGGTCATATACCTTGTCATGAGTGATATAATATGTGGGATAATTAGCTGTGCAAGGCAAGGACGCAAGTTAGTTTACCTCGGGGCATGAGTTATTGTTACTAGAGCTTAGCAGACCCTGACCATCTATTGTCATAGAGAACATAAAAGCATCTCTCTCTGTCTTGCATCATTGGTTGAAATGAATATATAATAAAACGTTTATAGTAGTACATGTCAGCCCCTTTCAACCATTGCTCATTTGGGGTGTCAGACACACAATGAATCAGTCAATCGAATAGCATACATAGAATAAGGCAGCGTATCTGCTTCCTTCAGCCAATTGCTTTGCTGCAAGTGGCATTCATGCGTGGATCAACCCATTAGACAAACATTCTATGTTTGGGCCTGAATTGCACTTGCGCAAGGCAAATTGTTAGTTGTAAATTGTTCTCAACATTTTTACAGTTGGAATCTTTTAGAAGAATGTAAGCTTGTTTTTTCTGTAAAGTAATTGGTGTTCTTGTGAGGGGCAACCTTCGGGAATGAAAACTAGCACACAAACACAGGAGGCACAGAAATAGGTTTCACAGAGACCCGCACAAATAGTCTATTCCCATTTGTGCATGTCAGGGTTTCCATGCATGAGCTTTTTAAAAACAAACCTGTTTTTGTTAATGTTTCTTCTTAATGAGATCCAGAACATGCCCTTGTATGGTTTTGTCTTCTAAAACCCCAGCAGATTTTACCATGCACAGTGCCACTGTTGGGCTACAACTAATGACAACCGGTGGTTCCTAACTTGTGGTCCGTGTACACTTGTGGGTACGTAATACCTGCTCAGGTGATCCACTGCTGTTTAGAAAATGAAATTATCTTGGAGGGTTAACAAAAAATAAAATGTGTGTGTAAACAAAATGTGAAATTGAACATTTCAAAACCATCTCTAAAGGTGAAGGCATTTGAAACTGGAGGTTAAAATTGAAGGTGATGTCCTTTGCAGTGAGATGAGCAGACAAGAAAATAACAAGAATTAGGGGGGAAAAAACAAAGCAATATTCTAGACTCTAGCATATTGGTTTGTCTTTTTTGCTCCTAATGCATGCTGTTTTTTGTCCAAACGTACTAGTCCTTCATTTGAGGTCACCGATAAGCAAAGCTAGATTTTGTAAACTAGATTGGCTAGCGAAGTGGTGAAATAGGTGAATGCATGCCTGACTTTCTTGACATCTCACGCCTTTTCGGTATGAGATCATCTTGCATTATGAGTTAACATAAATGTAAAACTTGTTTTAAATAGCCAGATCCTTAATTTATTGGTCTGTTGAGTATCTTGCAGTTGAGCACGAACACTCAGTGTGGAATAACGGACTTTTATATACAGTGTGCCTAATGACGGTGTAAGTGTCTTAACCTCATCCATGCTCATGACGAGCTGAGCTCGTCATGAGGCATGGCGCTCCAGTGCTCATGTCGAGCTCAGCTCGTCATGAGCCGTGGAACCCCCACACGCGGGGAGAATTCCCCTGCTGTGCTGAGCGTTCCACGGGAACGGGTGAGCTCATGACGAGCTCAGCCCTTCACGAGCACACGAGCGCCGTGCCTCATGACGAGCTGAGCTCGTCATGAGCATGGGGGCGCTGCGCGCCCGCCCCCCAGCACAGCAGGGCAATTACCCCCGCACGGAAGGGGTTAACAAAAGTGCACTTTACTAGAACCAGTTACAATACAGTGCCTTACCATAAGGTTATGCATAGCTAGATTTGCAGGTATCAAACAATTATGATAATTAGTATCTGATTGATGCCTAATCCTAAAAACACTTAAGACATTGGTAAGCGTGCATTATACTGGATATGGTGCATCTACCAAAAAGCGGCAGATGTACTGACCACCATATTTAGGTTCTACAGATTCTGATACTGTCTAAATAGGACAGACTGGACGTTCAACACATTTGGCAGATGTTCTGCATAATCCAAAATCTAAAATCATGTCATAAATGCTGCAGTTATGATGTAAGTTATTTATTGATGGGCTTAACTTGTGAAGGTTCAGATTAGAAGCAATGTGTGTTACGATATGAGACCATGAAGCCATCTAAATTATGAAGACATTTGAAAAACGAATATAAAGAACATGATATTTAAACCATAGCATTTTTCCAAAACAATGAGCAAGAGGTCCGGCAAATTTGAAAATTCATTAACATCACATTGGGTTTTTGCAAACATTGGAGAGCTGATATAACCTTCTGGTCTGCTAAAGCCAAGATTAGTACAGTGGTTGGAGAAAAAGTGGTGAACAGTTAATTAAAATAATTTGTCAAAGGCAGAATTATTGCTTGCAAGAGGCTTAAGTACAGAATTGCAAACAAATCTAATTTTCTGTGTCAAGTTGGATACACGTTTCACATAAAAGTTACTGAAGATGTATTCTCTGCCACCACTTTATTTGCGCAATTGCCGAAGAGGCATACAACAGTTTGAATGAATTTCTGACATCAAGTGGAAGTCGGATGTCAAATTCACACCAATGGGCCTCATCGGAGACTAGTTGGAGCCATTGAACAGATAAGCAAAAATGATACTTTCGCTACATGGCTCTGCTGTTTAATCTTTAGATGATAAGAAGATTCCTAAAGAGCTAAAAAGGGTATTGAATTAATTTGTACAAAATGTACATTTTACAATAGCTAAATTCTGTGTTTTTTAGCAGCTTTGTCTGTGGATAGTGAACATTACCAACTGTTGCTGCTTGCAGGCGTTTGATGGCTGCCTCATGGCAAAGTGTCATCTCTGCTTTATGAATTAAGAGACAAAATCAGAGTATTCTCAATTGATCCGGCTTCTTAATTTGCACTGAGCACTGCTTCCATGTATAGGAGACATTTTCCCTCATTTAAATGCACTCAAATTGATCATGTATGGAGAAAGCTTCAACATTTTTAAGGTAAAAGACAAGTTTGAGACAATGAAAAAGTGCTTGAATTGTGAGCTTGTCACTTACCAAAACAAATGTAAATGTTTTTCTAAACCAGACGATCTTCTTAAAATCTACTGATGAAGAATTACTATATAACATTTTGGAACTTTTATTTTTAATCCGCAAAATATGCTATGTGTGTTTCATAAGTGTCCTACACCTCCAGATGAAAGTAAACCATGTATTAATGATTGTTTTAATATAGATATTTACAAATAGGACATAGCAGCAGAAGAAATTGCATTATTGAAATCTAAAGATGCACTAAAACTTGAATTCAAGTAAACTTCTCTAGCTTATTTTTGGATGTATGTGTGAATGTATCATCCCGATATGGTACAGAGTACTGGGGATTTTAATTAACTGCTCCACCCACTATTGATGTATAAAGTTTTCTTAGCACTAGCGTACCTACAAATAAATACAGATGTTGCTTATGAAGCAGAGCATCTGACCTCCGAATTCATCGTTCAAAAATATAACCAAATATTGAAAAGCTAGTCGCTGACTTCCAGCACCAACCTTCCCAGTAAAATTAATATCTAATTTCTGTATATGTTTTTGTTTCTGATTTAAATATTTCATGATTTGGTTATTTGCTTGATGTGTACTTGTTTGTGTGTTTTTGTGTATCGTTTCCTACTTTAAATCCTAGAAATGGAATAGGATGTGGCCCCCCGCACCCAGTAGTGGTTTCGTAAGGTTTCACAGGTTTGAAAAGGTTAGGATCCTCAGATCTACTGAACTAATTTTCTGAAATGAGTTTATAGAAACTAAAGAACTGGACTTGCTGATCGGAATCTAATATAATATTTGCATGTGTATGTGTTTTTAATATCAGAAGTTTCAATATAAATATTCTTCGTCATATGAAAATTTGTTTTCTGTTTAGGAACAACTTTTCAACCAAACAGCAACTCTTCTGTGAATCCAGACCACTTGAACTACTTCCGGTTTGCAGGCGAGATCTTGGGCTTGGCTCTCTACCACCGACAGCTGGTCAACATTTACTTCACAAGATCGTTCTACAAGCACATTCTAGGTATGGATTCTTTCCAGAAGCAATCAAAACAACAAGCATTGCAAAGCCAATAGGTCTTGCCTTTTGCCTGCTAATGCCTATTTTCTGGTTTGCCAATACATTCAGCTAATGGTGTGCAGCATCAGCAGAAAAGAAAAAGAGCGGTGACTTTCATGCATGCTATCATGCATTCATTCACTTATAGCGAGACCGCATTAAGAGGTGGCCATTTTTTAAATGTATTATTCCAAGGTGGCGGGCAGCATCAGAGAGGCAAGGTGGGGCGGGGCTGGAGGGAATATATCAACATGTAGCAATTGGGATGCTGGACGAGCATGAGGCAGGGAGGGAGGAGGAAAAAAAGCATGAAAATCTTGGCTGAGAAGGGGAAGAAGGAAAAAACACAAGCTGGGTAAAGAAAACACATGCACGCCCATGAAAAAAGTTCCCTGAATGCAGGCAGAGGAAGGACACAAATGTCATCCAATCGGAATACAGTAAAGAAACGATGCTCCAGAAGTAGTACAAATAATAGAGAAGAAAGCTATCCACAGCAAAGCAGGAAAATCAGTTTGACGAGAAAGCTGTCCAATCCAAGAGCAAGGGCTCACCTAAGCTCACTATGTGTATATATTTTAATGTATAAGTGACAATAGTTATTAAACAACAGACAGCTAAACCTTTCTATTGATGATACCTAAAAGCACATTTACGAAAAATGCATAGGGAAGTGTTGCTGCTGTTTAACTTGCACTTGACAAACCTTACTGTGTGCAATGTATTTTTGTCGAGAAAACATTGAGGCACAAAACGAGTTCTCGAGGCACAATTCTGATCTCATGCATAATGAAAATATTCTATTGAAGAAACGTGTCTTTTCTCCGAAATGCCAAAATGACTCCACAAACTACGTCAAAGATCAAAGTTCAGTTAGTCCCTCATAGGGTATGATTTTTTCCTGGCCCTATGTCAAGATACAATACAGTGCTCCATCTAGGCCTGCCATATGCAAACGTACAGATGTGTCGAAATAAGCCTTGGACAGAATTGAATAATGTTCTGTGCTTCAAATGGTGCCGGTGTAAATGCACTGCATGTATCTGGTGAATTCAGATAGTTGAATCACCTCTTTCATTGTGTTCACCATCAACAACGCTGCTAGAAAGGGGCGCTGCGTTATGTGCTGTCTATAACCTGTAATCATTTCTGGCCCCAGAACATTCAACCTTCTTTCTTGACAATTTAACAAACGGTGTTCATACTTTACATCTCCCATATTCCTGCATTTTTAAGGAGCCGCATATTCAGACCTTAAAGAACGTGGGTGGGACTTGGGTAAATCAATATTGTTTCCAACACTATGCAGAGTTCATGGTTTCTAAGGGCTATCTTTCACATGTTTGTGTTAATACGCAATGTAAACTAGTGTAAGTGTTAACCGCTTTATCTTTTTCCGACGTTGGACATGTGGAAGGCTGAACTTGCATTACTGAGATTTAACTTTCAGGCACCTCCGGTGTCCGCAGTGAACTGATAATTCAATGAGACATCTAGAACAGCAGTTCTGTTATTCACCTGGATTTTTTTCTTTTCCAGAAGTTTTCTAATAGAAGGGTCACTTTAAGTCACTCTCCTCTTACCTACAAAATTGTTTGTAAATTAAAACCGGTTTACAAATGCGAGAGAGAGCTCCCAGCAGCGGCCAGGGGCACTCCTGCCCCCAAAACCATATCTAGGCGCCATGGAAAGAACCCATACGGTGCAATGTGTGTGATTTGACGTCCAATTTCACTGGCAATAAGGTGAACCCAAACATGTAGCTGGACACTTTCGTTCCTTGCCAAGGTTGCTAAGGCCGATGATGAGGAATACATTTACATAGCAGTTTAACCAATTATTTACATTGCCACCTTTCTCTGAAGTGTTCGCAAATTAACTATAGAGTTGGGCTGTGGCCTTTCACAATGTTATACTCGCGTGTTTCTGGTCCATTGTCAGGGATGGTTCTTATGTTGTGTGTTCTGGGGCTTCCTCTTTGGAAGAGTGAGGTGGAGCAAAGTGTGATAACATGAGGTCTCGATCTTTGGTCAGTGCGTTGCAGGTCTGAAGGCCGAGGACTCTCCACCTTCACAAAGCCCTTTTCTGCACCACCTTACCTTTCTTTGCCCGAGAGAACCTGTCGGAAAGCAGATGGTCCACTCGACAGTCCTTGGTGCGCCCAGTGTAAAATGTCAAGGCCCTCTTGGGTCCAGCCAATCGAGTCACTCTTTCTCTTTGGAGGGGTGAGGTGGAGCAAAGTGTGCTGAATTGAGCTTTCGCTACACTATCAAAGCTGTCTGTAGTAGCAACGGATTGGGAAGGCGAGCAATCCGGAATTGGGCGACGGGCCAGTCCCTAAGAGTCAGATGTGGGCTGGTTTTTGTTTGGAGCTCTGTCAGCTGGCCAACATAATCTTTCTGCCTCCCGTGCCAGGCCACTGTAATGTGAGACCAGCATCATGGGCAGACAGGCTCTGAGGGGTAGTTTGCAGCTGTGTCACTAGACCAGTATAGTTCTGGCCACTGCAAACTTTAGCTCGGCCCCCGTGGGGCCGGTGCAGACACCCAGAAGCGGTGTTCCACTCACCTAACACGCTGTTAAACTGAGGCGGGATGTTGAGAGTGCGGCAGTCTGGCTGGAGGCAGGTGGTACGGTCATTGGGCCATCTTCACCTCAGCTCCCCTGGAGCTGGAGCAGCTCTGTTTTGTTTTAATTCATCCCTTCCCTGCCAGGCCATTGCCCTGAGGCTATAGTTCCTTGGGGAGGGGGTAGAGTAAGTGAAGCTGCCTCGCTGAGGGCCTTTTGTTGGCACCTCCTCTCTAGTGTCTTTCGGGCCTTGGTGGAGGGAGGTGTATGTTTGCATAGGCCTCCCAGTGAGGCACCTTTCCCCAGCGAGAAAAATTGAGAGGATGCAATGTTAGGGTCAGGGCTGCCAAATTTGGAACTATGGAAATAGGTTCGAGCCCCAGCCTCAGCTCAACATCCTGTGATTCTGGGCAAATGACTTAATTGCCCAAGACCTTAATTAAAAATGAAATTGATATTCTGCAATGTGATTGGTGCTCGTATAATCTCTGCCCTTGGGCCGAGTTCACGCTACATAATACTACAATTAAAAAAAATAACCTTCTGTTTCCTCGTGTTTTAGGCGTCAACAAAGGCTATTACATAATATTGAAAGATGACTTTTTATACAATAATATAAACGTCCATATTGCTTCTTAACATCACCTTTCTGCCTTTGTTTAGTTAACTATCAGTCATGGCTCAATAAAGCAGCTTTATACCACATTTTAAACTGCTTTCATCTTACGTTTACTGTTTTAAGAAGATATTGATCAGAGGAGGAAATACCAGCTTTAGTTGATTTTCGTAATTTTCGTACCGGCCAGTTCAATAAAATGCATGTAATAATGGCCAAGTGGCAAACATTGCCAGATCAGGAGTTTTGTGTAGCCTTTGGGTCTGTAGGCGAGACCTAAAACGCAGCACTGTTACGCATTACATGCAAGAATATATGCAAACATACGCTGTACATATTGTATTTGCACTCTGCAGTATTTTATCGGAGCAGCAGAGGGCAGCCTTTCACAAGAGAAAAGAATGAGATTCAGGAACCCGAGAAACAAATGTGTCTTGTTTCTGTAGGCATTCCAGTGAATTACCAGGATGTCGCATCAATAGACCCAGAGTATGCCAAAAACTTACAGTGGATTTTAGACAATGACATCAGTGACTTGGGTCTGGAGCTGACCTTCTCGGTAGAGACTGATGTGTTTGGAGCAATGGAAGAAGTCCCTCTGAAGCCCGGAGGAACCAGCATTCTTGTAACACAGGAGAACAAGGTCAGTGTCTTAATTTATGATGGTTGTATAAAATAAAAATGCATGTCACTTACCAAGTTGACACGATTTTAAAGTGTCCAGTGTATTGTGGGTTCTTTCAATGTTTTTCAACCACAGATATTTCTGCCGATGAGGTTGTTCAATAGGTTAGTGCTGTGTGGAATCAGCTGAATATTCAAATGTCCACATGTTGCCTCAACCAAACCGTTAAGGATAGTGGTGTAATTATAACTTCTTTTGTCAGATTCTAGACATAATTCTGTAGATAGTCTGTCATATGCAAATGTTTATATATTTTTTATCTATTCCTAAAACTATTGAATTCAAATGGACCGCTATTTTACAAATGATTGCTTAAAAGGGTAAAGGACTTGCCAAATGTGTGTCTGATACATAGGGACTTTTTGAGTATCTTTGTTAATAAACAAACATTCATTATACTTAATCACCATATAGTGGCCAGCATTGCCACTGTGATGCAATTTATTTTCTTGCCCAATTAAGACGAGCCTTGCTGTTCCACTTACCACTAATTATTGGCACTGAAGGGGTGGACCCGGCACTATGGTGTTTATCGCAGGTCATTCAAACGTACATCCTCAGTGCGAGGTGCCCCTCAGTGTGCATTCCGTAGGAGCCAAGCACTGGAAGATTGCAGCATATTATCATGACATTAATGGGAATGCAGGTGGTTTGTCTGTCCGCTTACAATCGTTTTAATGTGGCTTTTTATTCTTTAATAATCATGTACATGTTTATTCGAAAATGTCTATTTTTAGATCTATGTAACAGCGCAGCTTTTTGCTGACATATTGTTACACATTTTTTTACATAAACGAAGCTACTCAGAGGAGCTTCGTTCTCTCACCTCATGCTATTGGCCATTCATTTGATCATTTCGCCTTCTAAGAAGTCCTCCTATTGAATTCCACAAGTGACTCATTTACATCTCAAAAGTAAACTTCTAATGCTGCTTTTCTCATTTCTTCTACATCTTTTTCTTCTACATCTTTATATGCAGGAAATATTTCTTTTTTTGTTACTTTGCCCCAGCATTTCCAAAGCAGTAGTGCGGGCTTTAATGTGACAAGCAGCATTTATGCAT
Source organism: Lissotriton vulgaris (assembly GCF_964263255.1). Classification (NCBI taxonomy): domain Eukaryota; kingdom Metazoa; phylum Chordata; class Amphibia; order Caudata; family Salamandridae; genus Lissotriton; species Lissotriton vulgaris. The sequence goes on from NC_141694.1 coordinate 664,692,120, forward strand.
GTAAAAGTTTTTGTGAATGCGTTTGTATATATGCATTGGCATATTAAAGCCAGACCTGATGTCTTTGCCAATGGTTTTCTTTGCTTTTTATAATTGGTTGCCTTACATTCAAGTGGACTGTCCTGTCTATAACAGTAAGGTCCAATACGGATTAGCTGTAACATAAAATCAGCTGAATTCTGCCTCATGCAATAATATCACAACCGGTTACTGGTACCCTATCATGACGTAATATCAGTAAGGAGCCAAGCATCTTCAGTACACTTCCGGAGCGCTGTGGTGCACCTTTCTAGCCCAAGAGGAGGCCTGTAGTCCGGCTCCTTCCAACAAATCTATTCCTGGTACTCAGTGCCTCTCTAGACCCCGTACTGGCTGTGATTCTGTCTACGGCACTGAGATCTGTGCTGGACCCCCATACTTCAACACCGGCAGTGATGCTACACCCACAGGAGGTAGAACCCATAGTCCTTTCAGACTCTGAAGCGAAACCGCTGCAACCTTGTTTGAAGTCGCAGCCACTTTGACCTCCGCTACAGCCTCTTTCTGACTTTGATACGCTTCCACTACCTCAAAGGTTTTCAGACCCCGAACTTCATGGAGATGACAATAGGGACAATTATTTCAAAATCTCTGATAAGGAGAATTTGTTTTTCATCTCCACGACGCCGGTGGACTGGACATCTCCCCTGACACTGTTCTCCATTCTCCAACTGGCCCCTATATGGCGGAATCAGCATCTCTTGCCATGGTCGTTAGAAGAGCTGCCAAAATCCTTGACTTGCAGTTACCCTCAATGGAAGTGAAAACCATTGTCCTCTCTGAACTCCTGCAGCCAGAACAGATTTCACCAGAGCCGCTCCTTCCCTTCAGTGAGGCCTTTTAGGTTACCCTCATGGATACCTGGGTAAAACCAGGATCTTGTCCGCAAGTCAATTGACAGATAACAAGATGGCATAGACAGACCCCTCAGGATATAGCGGCATGGATTGCCAAATTTAGCGGCACAAAAATGAAAATTTAGCGGCACAAAAATGGAAATTTAGCGGCATTTAGCGGCATTTTATTTTGGGGGGTTTTCGACAACAAACACAGATATCTTACTGTTTGAGTTTTTTTACAACATGGAGCTATGTACATTTAGTTTATTTACAATTCAGCCCATTTGTTTTGGTTAAAAGGCATGTTAATCTTGGCCATGTACGTTCAGTTCTTCTGAGCACTCCAAATCTAGACCAGTATTGTGCTGCTGGTTATAATGTAAAAACAATAATGCCCGGATCGATTGCTCTGAAAGGGACCGTCGTCTGGATGAGAGAATAATTTTGTAGATGCTGTTGCTCCTTTCAGCATCTGCAGAACTGGTCACACAGTCCTTGTACACAGCTGCAAGTTGGGAAAGAGCTGGAATGCGGTCAGCCAGCCCACGCCAAAAGAGGTCCGTGTCAATAACTCCAGAAACAGATGCCTGCACTGCTTCTGGGCCTACATTTTCAAAGTAGAGGCGAAGCTCCTGATCGGGAACTTAGCTCAAACCAGGGATGGCTGAATAGGCACTCTTCTCATTAGGCAGGATGCAGAGTCGCGCAGGATTGAAAAGGCGCACTTGTTTCAAGAATTGTATGCCTGGCTGGGCCTCCCCCATGTATTTGCCCACCTTTTCTAGTGAATGTTCAAAGGCTTCATTAAGCTGGGCTGTTATCTTTTTTTTCTGTGCCAGACTTAATTTTGCCCCTGCAGTGGTCTGTAGAAAAGGTTGTAGTGACTCCACAGTCAGGACTGAATTGTTGGTTAGGTTCATGTGGAGGTCCTCCAAATAATCATATACCTTCATGGTCACTGGTGTCTGACTCTGGAATAACTCCATCAGGTTTAAAATGCTTTGGCATTTTTCTGCCACAATGTCCAATTGGACTTTAATGCACTCCCTTTGGTCGCTGTTCAAAATCTTCTGTAGATTTTCAAGGGAATCTGGGGGAGACTTGCTGAGTTGCATCTCAGACTCAACAAACCCAGCATAGGCCTCAAAGTGCTTGCAGTGGTACTGGACAGCGGCAAACCAAGAATTCCAGCGGGTACTGCAAGGGTCAGGTGCCACCCGTGCTTTCATCCCATGGTTCTCAGCAAGATGGTGCAGGTACCTTCTCTTTCTGCTACCGGCCATGTAAAAGATGAGGGAGAAGTACAGAAGGAAAGCATTTAGCTCCACAAAAGGCTTCCTAAATGACTCTCCAACAAGATTCATTATGTGTGCCAAGCAGTTGATGTGTATGGAGTTTGTATACAGATTCCTCAACACCGTGTTGTATGCCTTGAGCATGTATGTCGCGTTGTCAGTGTTAAAAGAAATAACGTTCTGCAAGTCTATGCTGTACTCTGTGAGCACCTTTACAACAGCTTGCGCTACAATCCCATGGTTGCACTGTGATAGGAAGACTGTGTCCACCAGGTGGGTATGGATCTGACGGGCACCCTGCGGAGAGACTACTGCAACTAGCACATTCAAAACACACCGCCCTTCGATATCTGGTGTTTCATCAAAGATAACACTGATCTTCTGATCTTTCAATAGGTCTTTCAGCTCGTTATTGGCACTTATATATCTCTCTGGGAGATAACGTTCTTGCAGCTGATGACTCCCAGGTATCGCTCCACCATTCCGGACTCGCTCGTGTAGGAACTTGCGCAACACAGGGTGGTCGGTTTTGCTCAGCGGAATGTTCAACGCGGTGCAGACGTTAACCCACTCACTTATCATTTCATGGTTTGCGGCATCGGCAGCTGTACTCTTTGTGAATAGCGAGTTCACCGTCATCTGACGTGCACGTTTGGGCAAAGATTGAAGGTCAGGATCATCTGAACAGCGCTTCAAGTGTTTTTGGGACCGCACATGCATATCCACAGTGTGTTTCCGGATGTGGTCCACTGCCACATTGCGCACACTGAAAAACAGAACCCCACCGTCAGCGTGCATCACGGTGCTGTAGTCTCTGGCCCGATCTGCTGCGGTTATCTGGGTGGGCAGATGTGATCTGTGCTTCACACCATTCGCAGGCTGCAGAAACTTCTCCATTCTGCTGTTGTTGTGGTGGCTTGTTGCTCCCTTGAAATACAGAAGATCTCGCTGTTGTGGTGCAGTCAGTTAACTCACCTACAAAGATAGTTGGTATTACTAAATGCATCTCAAAGGGGGGTAAAGGCAATTGTTGAATGGGAAGTTCAGAAAGCGCCGGTGCTCAATGATAAAAAATGCATGCAACCCCGAAGCACAAGTAAAGTGACAAACTTGTAGGGCCATAACTGCAATGGTAAATGCCAGTCCCCAAACGGCGTTGAGCAAACAGACAGTGTGAAAACCGCATGGGCAGCCACCTACAAATATATTTGGTGTTAGCTGTGGTTCAAAGGGGGAAAAGCCATTGCAATTGTTGAAAAAGTCCAAGTAAGTGCCTGAAAATTAAAAAAATAACATGCCAAAGGTTGCATGGGTGGTGAAAAATGGACCAAAAAGTGCCCGGTCAGCCACGTGCAAAGAAAGTGAAAAAATTGCCCCAAAGCAAACAAACAATTAAGAAATTCCCCAGAGGTGCCCAGACCCCCAAACTTACCAGTGCGCTGCATCAGGTGGCCCAATTGGCTCTTGAAACTGCAGATTCTTCCCTGTGATGCTCTGCAAAAGAATCAAAATAAAGAGTTAAACTCACCAGAGGGGCTCAGAACCCCAAAACTTACCAGTGCGCTGCGGCAGCTGGCCCAATGGCTCTTGAAACTGTAGTTCCTTTCCCCACAGACAACACAACAATTGCCCCAAACCGAAACAAACAATTATGAAATTCCCCAGAGGTGCCCAGAACCCCAAACTTACCAGTGCGCTGCGGCAGCTGACCCAATTACGGCTCTTGGAACGGCATATTCTTCCCTGTGATGCTCTGCAAAAGAACCAAAATAAAGAGTTAGGAAACTCACCAGAGGGGTTCAGAACCACAAAACTTACCAGTGCGCTGCGGCAGCTGGCCCAATGGCTCTTGAAACTGCAGTTCCTTTCCCCACTGAGAACACATTTGCCCCAAACCAAAACAAACAATTATGAAATTCCCCAGAGGTACCCAGAACCCCAAACTTACCAGTGCACTGCACACCGGGTACGCGGCAGGACCCGAGGCCAAACCTTTTTTTTTTTTTAAATTATGCCCCCCGGGACCCGCCGCGTGCCCCATGTGCGGTGGGCCCCCACAGAATGTGGCCCCGGGCCCGCCGCATACCGGGCACGCGGCGGGACCCGAGGCCAAACCATTTTTTCAAAAATTATGCCCCCCGGGGCCCGCCGCGTGCCCCATGTGCGGCGGGCCCCCACAGAATGTGGCCCCGGGCCCGCCGCACACCGGGCACGTGGCGGGACCCGAGGCCAAAGCATTTTTCTAACAATTATGCCGCCGGGGCCCGCTGCGTGCCCCATGTGCGGCGGGCCCCCACAGAATGTGGCCCCGGGCCCGCAGCACACCGGGCACGCGGCGGGACCCGAGGCCAAACCATTTTTAAAACCATTATGCCCCCGGGGCACCGCCGCGTGCCCCATGTGCGGTGGGCCCCCACAGAATGTTGCCCCGGGCCCGCCGCACACCGGGCACACGGCGGGACCCGAAGCCAAACCTTTTTTTTTTTTTAAATTATGCCCCCCGGGGCCCGCCGCGTGCCCCATGTGCGGCGGGCCCCCAGTGAATGTGGCCCCGGGTCCGCCGCGGGACCCGAGGCCAAACCATTTTTAAAACAATTATGCCCCCCAGGGCCCGCCGCATGCCCCATGTGCGGCGGGCCCCCACAGAATCTGGCCCCGGGCCCGCCGCACACTGGGCACGCGGCGGGACCCGAAGCCAAACCATTTAAAAAAAAATTGTGCCCCCGGGGCCCGCCGCATGCCCCATGTGCACGCGGCGGGACCCGAGGCCAAACCATTTTTTCAAAAATTATGCCCCCCGGGGCCCGCCGCGTGCCCCATATGCGGCGGGCCCCCACAGAATGTGGCCCCGGGCCCGCCACACACCAGGCACGCGGCGGGACCCGAGGCCAAACCATTTTTTTAAAAATTATGCACCCCGGGGCCCGCCGCGTGCCCCATATGCGGCGGGCCTCCACAGAATGTGGCCCCGGGCCCGCCGCACACCAGGCACGCGGCGGGACCCGAGGCCAAACCTTTTTTTTAAAAATGATGCCACCCGGGGCCCGCCGCGTGCCCCATGTGCGGCGGGCCCACTGTAACTACTTTTTTATCACCTTTCCCTTACCTGAGACCCGACGAGAGGAGAAGAAAGAGAAGCGCACAGCCGCAATGCGAAATCCTGGGAGGGAGGATCAGGCGTGGCGTCCGAGGCAGCAGCAGGCAGGAGCAGTAGGACAGGAGCCGGTGAGGAGGCGAAGGTGAGGGGGGTAATGCACGGCGCACGGGATGAGAGACCCTTTGACCTGACCCCTGACCCTTTCTATTGGCTCCGTGGTGATGAGAGCCATGGAGCCAATAGAAAGTGCCGGATTTCGCGGGCAGTTTTGTAAAAATTGCGGCATTTTTACAAAACTGCAGATTTTGCGTTTTTTTGCAAACCGCGAAATCGCGATATCCTGTAGGGTCTGCATAGACCAGCTTCAGGGGATCCACCTATCCTCCTCTAACACTCTACACCTGAAAGTCTTGTGGTTCAGTTCTCCATCAGTCAGCGGAACCCAAATCATTTTCATATGAACCCTATAGATCGAGACTCGAAACCCATTGAAGCCTTCGGAAAATGTACCCTCTCTACTGCTAGCCTTGCTCTTAGAACATTCAATTCAAGTTACCTCTTAGGATGTTACTTGCATGCATGGCCCAGATCTTGCTGCTATCAACAAGGACCTTTGGGCCAATTTAGCCCAAATATTTGTGGATGGTCAAACCACTGTAAAATGTGTTTTTTGTTCATGACTGTGCACTGCCTACTATTTGGGAAGACCATCCAGTATCGGCATGGTGCTTCGACACCATGCATGGATTAGATCCACAGGCCGCTGAGGTGATGCCCAAACATCACTAATGGACCTGACATTTGATTTAACCTTTATCTTTAGTGACAAGGTGGACTCTGCCTCGGGTGCTTTAAAGAAAGCAAGGTCGGAGCACACTCCCTGGGTCTTCTAGCCCCCATGCAGCAGTTCTCCCAACAATATCGCCCTGTTCAAAGCTTCAGAAGAGACATTCCGCATCGGGAACCCCAACATCTACCTCCACGGCAACAGGTCTCTCAAGCCTTTTGGGGTAGAGGCTGGTGGTCCAGCTGACTGTGAACAGGCCCTTGGGGACAACGTACTACCCAGTCCCCCGCCCTCCTGCCACTGGAAAAACAACTTTAGTTTGCCCTTAGCTGCAAACTGTCACCCTGTTAAGAGGCCGGATAAGTTATTTCTTCCACAGGTGGAAAAGCATCACATCAGAGAAATGCGTGTTTCAAATCATCCACCAAGGTTGCGCCCTACCCTTCCTTTTCACCCCTCCTGACATGCCTCCTACACCACATCAGCTTCCGGAGGACCTCCTGTCTGTTTTACGGAAGGAGATTTAGACTCTTTTGGAGAAGGGCGCCATAGAGAGGGCACCAAGATTAGAGATCAGGACAAGCTGCTACTTCTGGAGCTAAAGTAGGCCCAAGGCCTTTGTTCTGTTCTAAACCTACATTCTCTGAACGTGTTCATCCGAAAGCACACATTTAAGATGCTTACTCTGACTCCAGCTCTGTCTGCTGTGGATCTAGGCTACTCAATTGTGGTATTGGATTTGCAGGATGCCTATTTTTATATACCAGTCATGCAGTGGCACAGACTCTACTCACGAAAATGATGGTGGGGGCTGCTGCCCATCTAATGAGCTTGGGAATAGCAGTCTTCCCATACCTCAATGACCAGTTGCTAAAGCCGGGCTCGCTTCAGCCAGTAGTGAACCTCCTCCAGACGAAGGCCAACCTGTTGGCATCTCTGGGATTTACCATCAACGTGCCTACGTGACCCCTAACTCTTCCAACTGAAGCTTCCTTTCTTTGGAGCCATCCAGGGCATGATGATGTTTCGAGCCGTCTTTGTTGAATGAGGTTTATAAAAAGGTTTAATCCATTTTTCCTCCAAAACCATTTGTGAGGCCACATGGGATCACAATTTGGTCCTGTCATTCCTCCTGTATAGTCTATTCGAGCCAATGCACAGTTGCTTGATACGTTCGCTGACTAAAATGATGCTCTTCCTCGTCATGATTACTTCAAGATGTGCGATTCAGCTCCAAGCACTCTCAGTACAGCACCTTACACCACCTTTTTTATAGATAGACTGGTGTTAAGGACGAGCACAGCCTTTTTGCCAAAAGGCGTGACTTATTTTCATGTTGGGCAATCAATCAGCTTCTGAGCCCTGGAACCACCTGAAGGTTGCTTCTTGGTCAATACATGGCAGGTCTGAATGCAGAGGACTATCCACCTTCATCAAGTCCTTTTCTGCTCCACCTTACCTTTCTTTGCCCAAGAGAACCTCTCAAAAAGCAGATGGTGTTCCCGACAGTACTTGGTGCCCTCAATGTAAAATTTCACATCTCTTGGGTCCAGTCAGTCGAGTCACTCTTTCTCTTTAGAGGGGTGAGGTGGATCAAAGTACGCTGGGAAGGTGAAGGATCTTGGAAATGAATGTGGAGTTTTTTCTATTTATCGCACAAACCTGGCCCTAGTTCACTTGGACTTCTAGCATTAATCATACTGGGGAAGTCCGCCAGCTTATTTTCAAATGGTTTTTTTTTCAATTGGGAAGCTAGAACTCTCCTCCATACTTTTGGCTATTTTTGCACAATGCCAGAATTAATTTTGAAGTTACCATGCTTGCAGTGGCAATTGTCATAATTCGAATTTCCTTGGAAAAACAAAAAATAATTTTAACAAAAGTGAATATTAATGAAAGAGCTCTTTAACCCATTTTATCACAATTTCTGTCCTCCCAGTGGGAAAATCGCCTCCCAACAATTCTCCACCTCGCACTCGCCTTAGTAGGCGTGGGTCTAACCTGCGTAATTCCTTGAAGCGTAGGGGTCTCCAAACTTTTCTGTTATGAGAGCTACTTCTGATCAATAAAAACCATCCTGAGCTACTAATTAGTGAAGCAATAGTAAGTTCAAGTCAGACAAGATTATTGTAGTGGCCTCCTTATGCTAAAATACCCACAGTAATCACCTCTACATCAGGCAGATTAGCCAGCAGTAACGTAAAAAAAAAAAGGCTTAGTCAATTTGGAATTATTTTACATGGGTTATACATAACAGCAATATCTTAAATGCCCCTAGCACCAAGGTAATAATATCAGTAATAAGCCTCCCCAACATCGCATGATTTATGACTCCAATATCAGCTTTACATATATTGTTGCGTTTCAAAAATCAGCTTGTCATATGAAAATACATACATTCTCGTTTTATTAAACATTTTTTTCAAATTTGGCATAAATGTTATAATTCAGTGAAGCAAAACCTTCTAATTCAGTAGGCTGGACTGGACACAGGAGAGCTACTTCAAGGCAGCCGGAGAGCTACCAGTAGCTGATGAGCTACTCGTTGGAGAAGCCTGAATTACCTAAGAATTCTGCAAGATTAAGCTTGAATTACACAGGAAGAGTGGTTCTGCGTTTAGCACAATTTCTTATCGCAAAATGATGCCTTTTGCGCTTATAAATAGTGTTAATGCAACAGAACACAAATATCGCTAAATGTGCTCTTGGAGTAAGATTTTTTCCCAACTTACTACTGACATTTAGCACTTTTTTCTTAGAGCAAAATGCACTCTTGCATCCAAAATGGACGTGAGAATGCATTTTGCGCTATGAAACGGCGCTAAATGCCGCATAACACGTATAATGAGCAGCTGCTCTCACTCACTAAATGTGCTCTTGTTGTAGTATTCCCCAATTAGATTGCATGCACGGCGCATCTTCCAAACCTGCAGTAAATATTACACATATGTACTTTCCTACTCTGTATTGGCTAGCAGTTTGAACCTTTTTCAGCTAAAATATGGTTGTGATGAAAATAATGGTAATTGAAATCAGTCTGGTTGACTACACCCTGTGACATTTTATACTTCTTCGCATACTCTGGCAGTCGCACAGCTTTAGCTAGTTTGATTTTTATTCACGCTGCCAAATTCAGGGGCGAGCCATGACCTTAACTACTGAGCCAGGACCTGAATATAGCTCGTAGGTACCAGCAATTTGACTGACCTTTCACCTTTGGACAATCCGTGTGTCTGTTCATATGCCGCAGGTGGCCCACCGTGAAACCACACCTGTGGCTTCAGCGCCCGCTGAAATGACCTTAACATAAGTGCACAGCCCCTTGCACTCTGAAGCTGCACCACCACCCACTAACCATTAGAAGATTTTTTAATGCATATTTGAAATTGCTGTTTCAACATTGAGACAGAAGAAGTGCCTTTTAATTAACAACATTCAAATTGAATTACATTAAAAGCTATTTCAAAACGTAATTTTCTCGCGTAATTGACCGTTTTGCTGCACATTCAGGTCACAAAAAACTGCCTTCGTGTAGGATGATTAAACTCTGGATGATGAGAGAGTGCAGGACGAATGTATGTTTTATGGGGTTGCTTAAATGGATGCCAAAAATATGCACCATTCATGTGGCAGCAAAACGTAACTTTGTTGCGAAGTTGTTGGTGTTAAAAGTGCACTGATGGATTAGAAGCATCACTTTCATGAGTGGGCGTAAGGCTGAATGTAGAGAACATGAATGCCAGGCTGCTGTGTTGGATCCCAAGGACCGACTCTCCTCACAATCTTCACTGGCTTAAAGTGGAGAATCGTGTTCAAGTTACAGCCTTGTGCTTTATGCTTAAAATCAAATCTGGAACAGCCCCACAATACTTGCAATCGCTAATCCAACTGTATTCACCTCCTCGCTTTCTGCGTTCTGCTGGACAGTCTAAATGTGTTACCCCAGAATCAAACTTACGAGGATGGGCGCAGGTCCTTTTCCTTTCTGGGTCCCACCCTATGGAATTCTTTTCCTATCACTATACATGAGGAAACCGTTCTAGGAAGCTTCCATAAAAACGTAAAGAATTGGCTATTCCATCAGTAACTCAATTTTGTTTTCCTCCCTACCTGGCTGGCGCTGGGAAACCTCTCGGGGTAGCTGTGCACCTTAAAAATGTAATTAACATAACATATGAATGGTTGTGTGTTATGTATGAGGGAAAGTGATGTGATGTGCACCGAGCGCATTGCAGCAATCTTGTCACTGCAGCTTTAGAAGTAAGTGTCGCATATAAGGGCAAGCAGCAATGCATACCCTGGTACGCCTGCTGCTTTCAGCTGTCAGACTACACTCCCACAATACTCCTGGATTTGTGACTGTTTAGCCAGAGGAAGTGGGCAATCCTAACCGATACAGAGAACATTTGCCTAAACCCTGAAGTGTGTGGATTGATCCCAAAACAAGGTCCTCATTACTTGTCCCTTTCAACTTTAAATCACTGGCATTCTTCCATTGGGCTATGTCACCCACTGCACATTTTGAGTTTGATAAATTATCTTCAGAGCAAGTGAGCCGCTGTTAGACTTGTGCATCACTGGCATAGGAGTGCAACTACGGGTTTCTTGCTCTGTTGATGGAAAATAGTGCTCGGATAAAGATAGTAAACTTCTATGAGTAAGTGGTGGGCCCTGTGCTACCCACAGATGCTGAGAAGAGTACTTGGAGATTTGCTGTTTTTAAAACCGTGCATGTATAGACCAGTGGTGGGTGAGCCTTCCATCCTAATGAGATGACTAGTGGTTATTTCCCCATGTATTCATGTGACTGAACCCAAGGCGAGGTCTAATGCTTGTGCATCTTTCCCACTAGACCGAAATTCAAATGTGATTGAATGGGACGCTATTTTTAGGCATACCCCTTGCCTTATGCACATGCAAAAGTGCTGTCATGTGGTTGTTCACTCTATATGTGCATCCAAGAGTATCTAGCAGTCTGTTGTTGTGGAGTGGCTTCCTTTTCTGCAATGAGGCTGCTTTCTTGGCCCCATTTATCACCATTTCAATAGGCTTTAAATCCAGAATTTTGGCAATGCCCTCTAGGAGAGAAATGGTTTCATGATAATGCTGATTATACATTGGGCTCCTGGTTTTATGGTATTTATTTTTATGACATTTCTGTCTGTGTTTATCCATATTTATTTTATGCTAATGCTATCCGTATTTATTCATATTTATTTGGGGTTTTCTACATAAATGAAGTAGAAACTAGCATATTTCCACATATATGTAACCAATAAATGTACATTCATGCTTGAACGCCTGATAGGTTCCAGTGATAGGAACACAACCAAAGGATAAATCAATGCACTTATATGAAAACATGAACATTTTAGTATCCAGGTTGTGCACACCTACTGCTGTTTAAGCACCCTTACTAAATGGCCATTCTTTTTTTAACCCTTACATATCAATCCACACAGCCATTGGCCTGGCAGTCGTGACTGGCAGCATTTAGAATCTCCCAAAAAAACAATTTCCATTTTTATCCACATTTAAAAATAAATGCAGACAGGAAAATAACAGTTTTTCTGTCTCTGTTTATCTGTGAAAATCAGAAAAAACAGAAAACCGGGAGCCTTCATAACACGCTAGTGAAATTTAAGGCTTCTACGCAGACCTCAGTGTCATTAAGGCTTTTGACTAACTCTTTTAGCCTTTTTTGAACTGCAGCAGTTTAGATCTGCACTCTGGCCCATCTAGGGAGCAACCCTAGTACATGAAAGCTTCAGGGGCAAAGAACAGACTCAATGAAAGATACAGGGTCACGCTTCAACCACAGTGACATGGGTGTCTCAAACGAAAGCTGCTTTGATAGCCCTGATCACCATGTGATGCCAACAGGAGGACAGGTGATGGAGTGCTTTTTATGGTCTGGCTTGACAGTAGAGCTGTCTCCAGACAATATGTGAGCAACACTAGAGAGGGGCTTTGGCTCCGCCCAAATGTTGGGAGCCAGGAGTGCATGCTTTGATTGGATAGAAGTTGTGTGCTTCCACGAAATAAGTGCTTCCCCTCAACAAAGCTGTGATCATTTTGTCTATTTATCCAGCTGCCTGAGTTTGAACTTTAAGGGACACGCATAGTATTATAATGCTATTAAAGTGTCTTAGATAACTAGATAATTTATGGTGTTTTTCTCTGGCAGCGCCACAGATTGGATGAGGGCAGTCATTAAGCTACATGGATGTCACGGTAGTCTGGATTGCAATTGCAACTGTCCCCTGGCCTTTTAACCTACACAAATATTATTCGACAGTTCTTTGCTTCCACTGAGACATATCCATTCCAATCCTATTTACTTGTCAGGCTTTCCATTTTCATTCAACATTCCTGTAAGGCAGACCTGTTGGCATTGCCAATGCTTCTTAGAGTAGAGTGACTGGCCTAAGAACCGTGGCTCCTTTAGACTGTGAAAAAGGAATACAGTCTTCCCTTCATGTCTATTACTTCAAATTGTACGTCCAACACCCAATCCAAGAGAAGAAGCACACAGAAACAAGCTTTTAGCAGAGGTGTTCACGGTTACTCCGAAGTACGCCACAGAAGATCTGCCACAGAAAGAAAGGAATATAGAGTTTTACTCTGGATAATGCATTATGCAGAAAAGAGTTCAGGGATATAAGCAACCATTTTAGACCTAAGGTTTAAATCTCATGGCTGTCAACAAATACATGAAAAGGGAAAATTTAAGGATGGCCTCTGTGGTCCCCGGGCATTAACAAAGACTATTATGCTATTTTTGCATGGCGGAAGGCGGGTGGGTGTTTTCAGTTCGAAGTTTGGCTGTTCAGCCTCATGTCATCACCTTTCAGGGTAACAAAAGTGACCACACACCCAATGTTGTGCAGAATGCCAGTGTTCTCTTATCCTGAAATCTGCTTTCTAGGAAGAGAGATTATTTGCACTGCAATCTGCTTAATCACTGCTCAAGGCTCAGTATTCTCTGCACATTCTTTAATCAAAACTTGCATCAACCAGAATACGAATGCTTATTGAAGCAGTAATTGAAGCGTACCTATTGAAGTCCCTTAAAGCAGATTACTCCCTAGTCATACTGGAAGTGACACTGTAAGCAAGGTCACCATATGAGTATGATGGCCCTCATGGTGTGAATTATTCTGCTGGTACTTTGGCATAGGTTGAAGATGAGAACACTTCAGTGGTCACTGAGAACGCAGTGTTTACAACATCTGCGGCAGCCGCAGATCTGTTAATGATGCTCCTCCTAAGATGCCAGGACTTGGCGTTTCTGGACTGTCATATTTAAGCTTGATGGTGCCTCTCTAGAAGGATTGTGCTGTATCTAGAGGATGACTTTTGTCATGACCCCAGGGGAAAATCTGAGTATGTTCTCTGCATCAGTTTGATGGAGCACAAGGAGCTTAGGGAGCTCAGAGCAATCCGTTTAAATGGAACTGCTTTGCTCCAACAAACGCAAGGCAGATAGACCGGTGCTGTTGTTAATGCACAATACCACTGCAACACACTATCTCAAAAATGGGCTCGTTCAAGCTATACGGGTAAATCCTGATGCTTAGGCCTGGACAGTCACAAGGGATATGCTAGCCGCTCACCTGACAGGGGAAATCACTGTTCATGCTCTTGCTCTACGTAGGTTTCAGGCATATTAGCGCAACCCAGATATCACAGATCTGTCAATATGTTACCGTATCCATAACTTGATGTTTTTGCAAAGAATCAGTATACAGTGCGCCGGTTAGCCTACTTTCTGAAGTTTCGAAAAAGGACTACTCTTTGAGGTGCCATTCCGGCCCACAGGAACTTTAATCTCGCAGATGCCTTCCCATTTTTTATGATCATGCAGTATGTTATGAACAGAAACTGCATGTTTCTGGTGCCATTTATCCTGGTGGCTGTAAACTGACTCATGAAAATCTAATACATACATGTATATCTTCTGAGCAAGCTGCGGGGGGGTTGGAGGGGTCGGTTGGGCTGCCAATGTTTCTCTTGCTTCTGTCATGGGAGTGGGCTTCTGTACCCCACAGACGAGAACAGGAAGCATTTGAATGTTTGACTCCTCAGAGGCAGAGATTTGCTTGGCACTGGTACTTTCTGAGTAGGTTCTCAATATGATGATAGACAGAAGAGTCGGAATGTCTCTAAATACACGTGGTTAAGGTTATGTAGGTGTTGCTGGTAGAGACCGCTTGAGCCACCTACGTATTCATTGTTTGAAGTGCAGAACATTCATTTCTTTTATAGCTTGCAAAGAATGACTTGTGGTTGTCAGCTGTTACAAGGGAATTGATGATATTTGCCATGCAACGGATCCCTCTCTTTTTGAGAGCCAGGTCGTGACTCCGTTTGTGAAGGGCTGTGTGCACCCTACATTACTGCTCATTGATAACTCACCCTGGCCTTGGCCCAGTTTGTGGTTCCTTATGTTGGTCCATTGCATAGTTCTGATGCCAAGTGGTTTTAACCTTCAAAGTGTTTTCCAGGAAGATGAACGAGTTACAGGCCGTATGAGTGGATTTTCCATATTCCTCTTTTCCAATGTCAGTGACTATCAGCTTAAATGTATCTGTAGCAAGGTGCTTATTAGTTGCTATCTTTATTAGTATTGTCAATTGGTAGCTTCCTTGCTGCTTCAGCATCCTTCATCCTATGCAGTGGAGAGACTACAAGGCTTGATTGGAAATGTGTACCCAGTAGTTACATTTCCAATTTGGGTGAGCATACAATGGTCAGGTGGCTTTCAGCTGCCTGTGGAGGGCTACCAAGGGCGAGGCTGAAATACAACACACACTTCCACAGTGTGCATATGCGTAAGTGAAATGCATCACTGAGTGCTGTGAGGCTGGGAATAGGGCTTGGCTCTTTGCATATGGAAAAATTCCAGAAAATTTACAGAGTGGCCACTAATGCACGTTGAAAAGTGTGATTTTGAGATTTGTGCAAGGCGACCACTTGGTATTCTCCTAATGCATTTGCGAAATATTACTGCCTTGGCTCATACTCCAGCATTGAAGCTTTGCTAGGAAAAAGTCATTTAACACATTTTCGGATAGTTTAACTTCTACTTGCTTATTTGTGGTCCTTCTATCCAAAATTGTTAGACGTCGGTGGGAACATTTTCAAACTGGCAATATGCAAAAGGCATATTATATATTTCATGAAAACCATAACTTTGTATAATCTAGGTTCCCTATGCGGATTCGTTATCGCCTGCCCACAGGTGCGGTCTTGGACTTGGGCGAACTGGGCCCAGGCCTGGGGCGCCAATATTCCGAAGGGCGCAAAGGTGCCGGACTGAATGTCCCGCAAATAGTAGCTCGTCAAACCCACTTGGGCTCAATCGGGTCCTGTGTAATCAGCCCTTAATGTACCTCAGCGTAATTGTTAGCACCCCATCACATCCTCCCCCTCCCCGCATCTTCCTCACGCTCCTGCCGTCACACCACAACAAACTCCAAATTGTCTTTCTGCCCATGGCCCTGCGGCAGGACCCCTGCCCGTCCATCTCCGTCTAAGTCATTTGTTCGTGTCACACCTACCGGGCTGGAACATTTTGGAACTGAAAGTCAAAGCGCTTTGGCGGAGCAGCGCCATTTATGCTGTGTGCGTTCGTGTACGTTGTCACGCTGCGCCAAAGCAAGACCAAATACTTCAGTGGCGCACCTGGTGCTTTGATAGGGTGTAACACTGTCTGGGCTCCCAACCTGTAATTCGTCTTGTTTCAAAGATAAAGAATCTGAGGATGTACTTTAACATTCGACCTTCAATTGCTTTACTTCTCCAGTCTACCATTGCTCAGTGCATTCATTCATCTAGCTGCCATTTCGGCCAGAAATGAGTCGATTTTTGCTTGTTTGGTTGCTTTAGTTGTAACATACAGCCCTTGTCGGAGACCAATATGCAGTTGTAATAAATGAAACCTCATACAAAATAATTTCACATGCGAATCACCATTGGTTTCTTGTTCCTGGTATTTTGCTTGGTATTCCTTTGCTTGTAGGTTATTCGCCACTGGGTGGCAGTGTGGGTTTGTACATGTCACGGGCCATAAACTTTTCACTAGCTTTTCTGAACGTGCAAGGTTATTTTAATATGTGTATGCTTGTCTTTACATTATGTCTCTGCAAACACGATGTGTTTGATTTCTTGAAATGTAACGCGCCAGCAAAGCAGCCTCGCACACCGTGATCTAGTTGGAGAGGTTATCTTAGAAATGTATAGTTCATATTGGCCAATAGGCTGATGTTCCATTTTTTGATCCTCTTGTAAACATGTTGGCTTATTGTTTGATTTGTGTTGTACTTCATGATAATTTATTTTGGGTATTTTTTCTTTTTTTATAGCGAAATAAACAGTTTTCATCCAAAGCATTTTAATATCTTTAAATTAAAATTAGCGTGATGTCATTTACCTGCCAAAAGTAACCCAATACTTCAAAGAGCATGGATGGCACTGAGGCTAAAGAAATATGTCGTTTTGAGTTACAGTATTCACTATGCCCAAACTTATGGCTCGCAGTTTTGCAATTATGCTTCTAGTTTTCCTTTCAGCCGTGCATTTGAACACTCGTGTGTAAAACGCACTTTATGAATATTGCTCAAAGTGAAAATTCCTACTTAAGGAAGTAGTATTATTTCTATACATCTCTCATGTTGCAAGCTTCTCCCAGACGTGGAACTCTTATGATGCCCGATGGATGGATGTATAATGACAAGGCCAGACTGCAGAATGTGAACTGGTTCTCTCATTCTCACAAATAATAATTTGCCTTGGGCGGAATGGGGCCATCCTGAAGGACTGGTGCATCCTTGTGGTTCCCTTCCCAATCAAGCTTCCCCCAGTTTAGCAGCGGGACCTGGGGCTCCGCCATTGTCTACTGGCTGCTGACATTGGGTGAAACAGGGGGATCTTGAATTCGAATTCTTCCAGAACTCTTGCTGTGAGGTGGAGAATCCGAAACATGATGCTAGTTTGTTTTAGATTTTTGGTGTGTAGATGTAGGTTGTTTTCTGGTTCGCTTTCGATCAAACGTGGAACAGTGGTGTAGAGATAATTTAAGATACGTTTTTTCCCTGCAATGTTCTATAGTCGGGGATTTGGGGATAAAAACAGTGATATGTAGATTTTAAGGTTGCTGGTATGCTTGCTCAAGTAAAGTTTGAAAAACATGTTTTGTGTGATTGTTTACATTGCATGTATACAGAGGCGCAACTAGAGCCAAATTTCGGGGGGGGGGGGGCGGGGGCTCAGAATTTTTTTCGGGGGGGGGGGGGCTAAACCTTTAATCAATAGGCAGAGTGGAGCTGCAGGGGCTCTTAGAAGGGGTGAAACAACTGCAAGGCCTAATTAACATCCAAAATGGTCTTTTAAAGACCTGTGAAACGTCCGGGTGCGGCTCTGTGTGTGCCCGGGATCAGTCTCATCCCGGGCTGCCACACACGGGGGGGGGGGGGGGGGGGGGGGGGCATAAGCCCGGTGAGTCCAATGGTTGTTGCGCGCCTGCATGTATACAAGAGTTATGTCTCTGGCATTTGCTCATTTAGCAAGAAGTATAAACAGGCCGGCAGCCGGCTAAGTCCCTAGTGAAGCCATCCACCCTCCCAGTGATAGTGTCTCCTTTAATGTTGTACGTATTCATACATAACGAATTAGTCCCCACGTCGCTGTTGGACGTGCTTACATTAGGAAAACGGACATTAAATTCTGCTAACTTGTTTCACTGGAAAAAAATCGGTGTAAATCTTTAGCGGGATGCGGGTGGAGGGAACTAACAGAGCTTGAAAAGCCTCGCCTGTAACAAAACAATATGTCCTCTCTAGGAGCGTACAAAATATGTATGTTTTCATCAAAATACATTTACGTGATGCAGCCGGCTTTCAAAGTGTTTAGTTTGCCAATTAAATCTGCTCCAGCCAGGCTATAACTAACCTCTGTGTTTGTCGCACACGGATGAAAAAAATATTTAAAAATGTGTGTGTGTTTTTGTGCCATTGCAGGCGGAGTATGTTCAACTCGTCACCGAACTTCGCATGACGCGAGCCATTCACCCGCAGATCGACGGCTTCCTCCAGGGCTTCCATTTGTTCATCCCTCCCTCCCTCATACAGCTCTTTGATGAATATGAATTGGTAAGAATCCGTTTCTGCATGCGCGACAGTATTAATGTATAAAAATGCCTCTCATTCTGAGCCTGTGTTGCTGTGGGAGCATGCATGTGCACGATAATGCGGTGCTCGTGTCAGCAAATTATCAAAGACCAGGACGGATGGCCGGCGCACGAGCACGCTGCAGCGGTAGATCCTCATTTGGCTCCCTTGTCTGCGAGCCGCGCGCTGAACCGTGCTGGGGTTTAATTGGACGGCGCGCGGGTAGGTGAGAGGGCGGCTGCTTTCCGACGGAGCCGTGGCCCGGGCCACGCGGCCGCTCAGGGATCGAGTGGCAAATCAAAGTCTCTATCGCAGGTTTGCAGATTGGGCCTGACCTCGAGCGCGCGACATTAATTACAGCCTGTCGCGCCCGCGCTGGCCTTCTGTGAACACGTGTGGGCCTAATTCTCAAAGCATTTTCTGTTTTTGAGTGGTTGATGCTTATTCCCGTTTTCGGTATGCCTTTCACCTGGCTACCGAGGTCTGATTCCCAAATAATTTTCTATGATAGTTACGCCCAGGGCTCTAAAAATCTGTGCTTAGCATAGTGTGCCAACCGACTTGTATTTTGTGGTGTTTGTCATTGCAACCAGATAAATGATACAAGTAACATCATACCTACAAGAAGTCAGGACTATTGGCTTTGTCAATGGTTGTTAGTTGCATAAGATAATTCAGCAGCAACAATGGCTTGTATATAATATTGAAAAAACTTCCACTTAAAGCCTTGGTGACACCACGACAACAATGTTGCTGCTCCTGAGTTTCAAAAGGAGAAGGGAAATCCAGAGAGAAAATGACTCTCTTTAAAGGATTTCCCTTCCCCTACAATGCTGACCTGGCAGGACATCAGGCCGTAACTTTGGCACTAGTGAGAAGTGAGCAGTGTGAGCACATGCGCATCGATGTGGCAGCTGTCACTGCAGTCTGGATAAAAACGGACCACCTGTGCCAGGGCCCAAAACAAAGCCCGATAGAGACGCGTTTCGAGGCCCCCTTTGAAAAACTGCTGGTGCTCAGCACCGGTGAGACCCGGCCCTCTTATAGCCTGTCTACGGCATGCCTCTCAACTGGCTATCAAGGTCTGATTCATAAAGCATTTTCTCTGAGTAGTTGAGTCTTACTCCTGTCTTTAGTATGCTCACAATTTGCTATCAAGGTCTGATTCACAATGCGTCTTCAATGAGTAGTTGATTCTTACTCCTGTATTCGGGAATGCCTTTCACCTGGCTACCAAGGTCTGATTCCCAAAGTTTTCTATGATTAGTTAAAAAGTACTCCTGTCTTCCTTTCCACCGGGATATCAAGGTCTGCTTCTCAAAGATTTTTCTATAAGTAATTGAATCTTACTCCTGATTTCGGTATGCATTCCACCTGTCTATCAAGGTCTGTTTCACAAAGCGTTTTCTATGGGTTGTTGAGTCTTACTCCTTTTTTTTCAGTATGCCTCACGCGTGGCTATGTTGGCCTAGTTTACAAAGCATTATATATACAAGTAGTATCTTATTCTAGGCCTGAGAGTGACTTCCTCATGACTTTCCAAGTGTAGCATATTCCAGCAGTGCTTGAATCTCTAGGTTTTTGCTGCGGAGGGTTTTGCAGTGTTATATTAATGTTGTTTAATAGAGCCCCTGGAATCACGTCATACATGTCAGGCAGTTTGTTGCATTCTGTAAGTGTACATAACTCATTACATTAGTGATGTGTCATCAAATATAGCCATTTTCTTTCCCAAATTTGCCCCAGGCTTTGTGTAGTTATGTGAAAAGGGGAGTTGTAATATAACTATGCCACAACTGCCTATTTACATTTATGAAGTAAGCTGATCTTTAGGTTGTTTAATGGATATCAGAGGTATCTCCTATCATTTGTAAAATTGTTCTGAAGAACACGCGCAATGAAAGACCCAAAATACCATTTCGACTTAGATATCGTTAAAGTAGTGTAGAAGATAAACTATTCTCTTTACCCAACCCTGTGTGCTAAAAAATCAGTCAGTAGGCACCCTGCAATGTTGCTTTAGCTGAAGAATTCTGCTGGGGTTTTAAAATGTATTGTGACATCATTTACTGGATAACCTTTTTCAGAGTATACTTAGAATGAGCACATCACTCTTTTTGTGACTGTTTTGTAACTATTGTTAGAACCTTTTAATAGATTTCAGCTTTCATTTAGTCACTTTT
The DNA here is from genome assembly GCF_964263255.1 of Lissotriton vulgaris. NCBI lineage: Eukaryota > Metazoa > Chordata > Amphibia > Caudata > Salamandridae > Lissotriton > Lissotriton vulgaris. The sequence continues at coordinate 664,712,530 of NC_141694.1, forward strand.
ATGCCACGGTCAATAATACTTTGTATTATTTTCTACTAACAGTATAGGGTCAAGATTCCTTTCATACAGATATTATTGATTTGCAAACCTTTATTTATTTATTTATTATTACATTTATTAAGCGCGCAGCTACCCGGAGGTTTCCCGGCGCTAGAGCAAACTGATCAGAGATAGAAGGGAGGGACATTAGTTGTTGAAAAGCCAGGTCTTTATTCCCTTACGGAATTTCAGAAAGCATGATTCCGTGCGCAAGGACTGAGGAAGAGAATTCCATAAGGATGGGGCCAACAGAGCAAACGAGCGGCCACCCATTTTAGCTCTGTTGATGCGCGGAATTTTAAATTTGTTATGCGATGAGGACCTAAGTGTGCGGGGGGGAACATATTGCTGAACTAGAGCAGCAAGATAGCGCGGGGCTCTATCAGTCATGATTTTATGCATGTAGCAGAGTGCTTTAAAGTGCACTCTGCTTTCAATGCGCAACCAGTGCAGGTTCCGCCTGTGGTGGGTGACCGAGGATCTGGCAGGCAGGTGACAGATGAGGCGGACTGCCATATTCTGAACCACCTGGTATTTTCTGGTTACCTCTTTGGCAGCACCTAAGAGCAGGATGTTCCCATAGTCCAGGCGCGAGATGACAAGGGCCTGGACGACGGTCCTCAAGGTGTCTGTAGGCAGCATCCAAGTGATCTTTCTCAGCCACCTGATGATGGTCGTACAGGTGGCTGCAACTTTCACAACATGATGTTTAAAGGTAAGTTGGTTGTCGAAGATTACACCGAGATTGCGAGCAGACACTGATGGAGTGGGTAGAGTACCCATCTCCGGAGGCCAGTGGTGTGGGCCCCATAGAGAGGTGTCGGGGCCAAACAGGAGCAGCTCTGTTTTATCCCCGTTAAGCTTCAGTTTGTGCTTTAACATCCAGTCCGATATATGCTTCAGTCCAATTTGGAGAGAGGAGGAAGGGAGGTTTTTATTAGTAGATAGGGAATAGATGACTTGAGTGTCATCGGCGTAGGAGTAAATTGTGAGGCCAGCCTGTTCAGCCAGGAACGCAAGAGGCCTTACGTAAAGGTTGAAAAAAAGGGGACTCAGGATGGAACCCTGGGGAACACCGTGAGAGGAAGGGAGGGTGGATGAGGCAGAAGAAGAGGAAAAAACCTGAAACGTGCGGTCAGATAAAAAGTTAGCAATCCAGGCCAGGGCGGTGCCACCGACACCTACTCCCTCCAGGGTGGATAATAAGATGGAATGGGAGACGGTGTCAAAAGCGGCACTCAAGTCAAGCAAGATGAGTGCCACCGTCTCGCCATTATCCACTTGGCGTCTGATGGTTTCTGACACGCCAAGGAGGGTAGTTTCCGTGGAGAAACCAGCCCTGAACCCGGATTGAGAGCAGTGGAGAAAATTGGTGGATTCAACAAAAGAACTAAGTAAAGAATTCACATGTTTCTCCAAAATCTTGGAGAAGCAAGAAAGCAGTGAAATAGGGCGAAAGTTGGAAGGATTGTTGGGGTCCGCATTGGCCTTCTTTAATAATGGAACCACCATAGCGTGCTTCCATCCTTTAGGGACAGTCGCTTCTACCAGGGAGGAGTTGAGGACATCCAAAATGATGTGGAGTGGAACTGGGTCGAGGGAGCACAGAACTTGAGGGGGGAGAGGGTCAAGGGGAGAACCAGATTTGATGTTCTGGAGGTACTTTTTTAGAAGTGCGGGGGAAATGGGATCCCAGGAAAGCAGTTGGGAAGTGATAGGCAGGGAGCAGATAGGGGTATCCAGGGGAGGGTTGTCGGGATTTTGAGCGATGTGAGTAGGGGTGTCAGGAGTGGAATTAAAGATGGCATAGATTTTATCTATCTTTTCCCGGAAAAAATTGGCTAGAGCATTACACTGTGCAGTGTCTAGACAGGGATCTTTAGGAACTGAGGAAGCACCTGAGAGCTCCTTGACAATTTTAAACAGGGCCTTAGGCCTGTTTTGAGCCGTAAGTATGGTGTTGTTGGCAAAGTTAGCTCTAGCGGTGTCACATGCCATGTGGTAAGATTTAAGAGCGGACCTATAGTTGGCTTTGTGCTCAGGGTTATATTTGGCACGCCAAATACGTTCTAGCTTTTTGCAGTTCGATTTTTCAAGGCGTAAGGAGTCATTAAACCAGGGAGCCGGGGGGTGATGAATTTGAGTTTTATTTTTTTGGGTAGGGAGGCAGGAATCCAGAGCTGTAGTTAGCCATGAACTAATGGCAGGTAGCTCTTTGATCGTTATATTGGAAACAGACGAGGTGGAGTTGACCAGAAGAGAATTTAATCTGTCTAGATCTAGTCGTTTCCAGTTCCTGCTAGCTTTGTGGGGAAGGTCTGGCCTGGGAGTATCAGCTACACATGTTTTAATGGAGAAATTAACTAAAAAATGGTATGACCAGAGAACAGGGGTAGAGGATTGATAAGAAATGCTCGTCAAATTGGAAATGATAGGGTCTAAAAGGTTACCGGCCTTGTGAGTAGGGTCGGAGTTACGGAGATGCAGGTCAAGAGCTTCAAGATCCTGTAGGAGGCGTTTAGCAATAGCGCACGAGACAGAATTAAAATGAATATTCAAATCCCCAATAATAGTAAAATTGGTAGATTGTGCTAACAAAGGAGAAATGAGCTCGGGAAGTGCAGCAGCCCAACCGCTCGCTGACCCCGGTGGGCGGTAAATCAGGATACCTGTAAAGGTAAATTGGGGGGAGAGAGTTAATTTAAACAGGCCCGCCTCACAGTTAGGGAAGTCAAGGTCTTCCCATTTACAGAAGAACTCTCTTTTGAAAATCACAGCAATTCCTCCGCCGTCTTTAAGTGCTCGGTTTCTCCCTACGTAGGTATATTCATTGGGGAGAGCCATGGCGATATCTGGGCCAGAGCTATCGTTAAGCCATGTTTCGGTCACGAACAGAATATATTAATTGGAATACACTATAAAGGGGAATTTCAGTCCCCCCCTTATGCAAATCTTCCAAAAGAAAAATACAGCAACTAAATTGAGTGGAGCAACACAGTAACATCATGAGACCAGTTTTGTTAGATATACAAAAAAAACTGACACATGAATATTATTAAAGTCACAGGAACACTGTTAACCCCTTCACTGCGGCGGCTATTCCGCCGCATTGCTAAGGGGGCAGGGCGGAAGAGCGGCAGGCGCTTGCTGGTGACTGAACCGCTCCGTCACCAGCCGCGGTTGCGCTGTGCTCATGACGGAGCGGTTCCATCACGGCCCCGTCCGCTCAATAGAACGTTCAGCGCAGGCGCGGAATTCGTGCAGGCGTTCCGAGCGGGCCGTGACAGAACCGCTCCGTCATCAGCACAGCGCGACCGCGGCTGATGACGGAGTGGTTCCGTCACCAGCATGGGAGGGGTTAAACTATATTTAAAATACAACTCAGTAGTTAAGGCTTATAACCTCAGGCTTATAACCTTGTCATAGGGCAAATCATCTGAGCTATTACTTGTTTGTCGAGGGAGTCTGGTAGTCTTCTCGATCTTCCTGGCATATTGCTGGGGGGACATTTTCTCCAAAAAGAGGCAATTAGACCAACTCGTAGATGATGGATGTCTGTCTTTACTACAAACTCTGTAGCCTGTAGCATGAGAGTATCATTAATTTTCGTACAAAGTAACAGCTGTTACAGAGAGTATATTTTTTTATGATGATGATGATTATTATCATCATTACTATTCCTAGTAGGTCTACTAATACTTATACTTTGTGCGTGTGGAGTATATGTCCTCACCACTCTTTTAGTCCTTTCTTTTGCTTCAAAGGAAGTGACAGGAGAGTTACAAAAGTGAACGGGGGAGAATCCCTTGATGTTTAAGTTAAGATGTTTAAATTGCAGGATGAAACTCAATCACACAGGTATGTATCTATCCTGACTGCTGGAAGTAATTAATTCCTATCTAAACAAGCATTTACAATGCAACGGTCTCGCCTTTGCCAAAGTTAGAGCTATTGGCATTGTAAATGACAAAATGTTTATTTATGTGTTGGTTTTGAAAACAGATAAATAAATGGCTTTGTCATTTATAATGTCAATACCTTAATCTCGCTCAAACGCGAGATCTATTGCATTTGCACCCACAGAGAGCCCCCCCCCCCCACACACACACAGAGCTACACACACAGAGTCTGAAACGCACACACAGAGAGACCCACACACACAAGTCAAGAATTAGTGATTTGTAAGTTAATAATGAGAACCTGTAAACCGGTGTTACCGTGGTAGCGCAGGTTGAACTGTCCAAGGCTTCTTGGTGGGGAGGTAGATGCAAAGTTTACACAGGCAACAGACTAAAAAAAACATTCAGCAACCCCAATAAACGATTGTCCAGTAAAATACTTGCTTTTATGAAAAAAATATATGTATGGACATAAAGTGAAGTATGGCTGGGGGCGACAGAGAGCCTGACGGAATATGGCTGCGCCTTAGTGCTGCTCTGCCGGTCAAGGTATAAAAATCCGTCATATATCCTGCTTACATTGCCACCATCCAGTGGAACAAAGAAAATGACTGGGCTGCACTAGTACAGAGGAACGTTTTGCTAAGACTTGAGTTACTCTCCGAGCCAGTTATGCGTTATTATTGGCAGCCACATTTATTCCTCAAGATGGCGGCTCCTGTGGGACAGTAGCAGACGTCAAATGTTGTGCAACTACGAGATCGGCTGAGGGCTTGATGGAGCTGCTTTCCTGTGGTCTGCTGTCGGATGAAAAGGGTACCCTTGCATCGCCTCATCCCTTGAAGAGGCACGATAAGGTGCCGCTGTTGGGTTGAACTCGCTCTGCTGATCCGTGCGGTTGACGGGTAATGCTGTGCGGCGCGGGGCTGTCCTCTATCTCACACATCCTTGAGAGCCGGCCGCACAGCTCGATTGCCCTGAAGTTGCAGATGTGAATGCGCATTCCTTATCAAACAGTCCCCCAATTAGAATATATAAACCCACTGAAAGCCAAATACACGTTGAGGAAAGACGTAAGAATATAGTGCATACAAGTTTAGGAAATATAATAAAGCGTCCACGGAAACTCTAAATATAAACAGGATGTCCCAGAATCACGTAGCAAGAAACGCGACTCAAATTCCGCGTATCATTTTACTGTGTGGTAACAAACTCACACCGTGCAGGTTGAACTGTGCTGATAAACTCACAAAGCCTCTGGGTCTTCAACCCCCTCTTATTTTACACACTTGTAAATTCCTGGCCTCTAACTGCATAGTATTACCAAAGCACAACTGAAACTTTATTACAAAACATGGCAAGCAGAGAAGTTAAGGCGAATATAGCATTTAGGCAACCTTTCAAGTTGAATGTTTTAGAATGCATTGACACCTTGCTTCTAAAAGACTACCAAGTAGCCGCCATCCAAACTGGAATGGTGTGCAACGTCCCAACAGTTACTAACTGTGGTTCAATCGGAGCCTGCGCTGGCAGAATAAAGAGAATTGTTGCCTGATCGGTATCAGCAGTAGGAGATGCAAATGTGGCTTTATTGCGGTTGCACGTATGGGTGAAGTTTGAAGAGCAATCTGGAATGTTTGTACCGGAGTTAAAAAAAGTATAAGACGGACTATCCCTGTGTATGCCGTTGCCCTCTGATAGGCGGTGGCACTGGTCCCGGTGTTACGGAGCAGGATGCCCGCCACTGCCATACTACATTGTGGTGTTGCGGCGTCACTATTAACTGAGCGGTCCCGCTGAAGATCAGTCATCAGTGACAACTGGGTGGCTGTGGACAGGAACGGGGACCGCTGCTGCGGGAGCTGTGGTATCCGGATACATGTGTAGCGCCTTTCGACCGGCTCTGTGGGGGCGCCTGATACACCATACCGAGAGGAGCCGATGGTGCTACCGCTGCTATTGACATTTGCCTAGAACAACATGGTCATACGCTTGCGGTCTTGATTTTTAGTGCCAATCCACTGGATTTATTTAACCTTCACTATGCCACAACTGTTGCTGCTGGTGGGCGAGGAATCATTGTTGCTGCATTGTTAGCTGCTCGCCTGACAACCTGCAAGTACTGTTAAGCACGTATGCGTTTCTCTTTCATGCTTGGGGCTAACGAGGTGGCGTGGAGCCTGTCATATAGCTCCCCCATGGTGAATACTGTACCAAGTGGATGTTCCGGTGACTGTTGACGGGCGTAAGGGGCCCCTATGAGAGCTTGCGGTGCTGCTGTGAGACAGGGGATTGTATCTCACCCCACGGCCGGATTACAATCCTGTGTGAGGCTTGGTTACTCGCTTGGTTACTATTACGACACTGCAGGACCGTGTATGCAATAATTTACAGTGTCAGACTTTACCAGATTGCCCGCCTACTATCTTATTCTTCAGGCTGTGGTGAGTCGCAACATTGGTAATAGCGCATAGACAATTGCACAGTGGTCATTTATCTGCAGTGTTTCATCACCAGTGTGAGCGCCGGTGCGGGTGACCTGCTCTGCTCTTCTGGCTCCAGGAGTGGTGCTTCCGCGACACACTCACGAACGGCGGACACCATGGGCAAAACGCCCAGGAGTTTGTAGAGTCCCCGCCGGGCCGCCGCGCTGCCTGCGACGACCCGGAAGCTGTTGGGCAGCCAGCCAATCGCAGCGCGGCCCCAACCGGAAGTCCCGCCACCATCGCGGCGCGAGAGGGAAGCCACTGTCCGAGGAGCCCCGAGGGCTCCTGATCGAGTCCCGGTCCCGAGATGGGGGACCGGGTGAAGAGCGGCCGGGAGCATGGGGAAGGCGGGGCTCTCATGTGGTGAGAGAGCCCCGCAAAGCGCTACCGCCGCCCGAGAGCCAGAACCGCCGCCGAGCACCGCCAGAACAGGTGAGTGTGTTGAGGGAGAGGAGGGGTGAGTGGGGGTGGGGTGTACGCGCGTGTGTCTGTTGGAGTGTGTCTGTGCGTGCGTGCGTGCGTCTGTCTGCGCGTGTGTCTGTTTAAGGGGGGGTGCGTGTGTGTGTATGCAGTGTGTGTATGTGCGCATGCGTGTGGGAGCCTTTCTGTGCATGGGATTATGAGGCACGGCGACGTGCGCGCTCACGAGCTACAATCTCCGGCAGGAGAAGCTCGTGAGAGTCTGCTGTCCACATTCCCCTGAAAGTGATTGCGTAAGTTGTCTCGCCCTAGACGCAAAAGCTTCGCCTTTGCTTCGTCTAGGCGAGACCTAAAAATGAAAGGCTATAGAACTTAAAAGACAGGTCGCTATTCCAAGCGTTTTTCCATATAGGCAGGGCTCGAATCAAGGATAGACGCCTTCTACTCACTATTTTCAGAGGGTAGACGCCATCTACTCTGCTGCAAAGTTGGATGTTTTCAGCGAAGTGCCACATTCCTTCTTACTTCTCCTGCAATTCACAGAAATATGCTGGACCCGTCCCGGTGGAATTTTCCAAAACCAGGACACTTTCAGCAGTGCCTGTACGTTGCTTGCTTTTGTTCTGAGCAGCAGCGTGCAGGCAGGGAAGGAGCTTATCAGATTCCAGCTTAACCCATAACAAAAGCTGCAGTAAAGGGGCCATTAGGCCTCTTTTTTTTGGAGTATCCTTGCTGGGAGTCTCACACCTAGATGCAAAGGAGGGGAAACAAGGCTCACATCTTATCACCTCACAAGTACTCAAAGAGCAATGTTTTTGACTGTGTTCAGTGCCTGCATATAAGAGATATGCATACACTGTAAAAATGTCAGAAGTGTTGGTCGCCCCAGTAATTACAAAAATAATTTAAATACCACTATTTTGTTGTGTTTCTTTAGAGAGATATAGCACTATATTTGTGCTAAAGCGCTATAAAGAAATAAAACAAAATAGTGCCAGGTGCTTGTCTGCACGGTGCAATAATCGTGAACGGCAGCATGCACAACGCAAGTGGGCACTGCTTCCTTTCTGCCACTCAAGCAGGTTTTTACTCGAGTGGCAGCTTCCTCAAGGGGTACTGACTGTTTCTCAACGCGAGCAGTCACGAACATGCATGACCACTCTCAAACATACATGACCACTCGCAATGAGAAATCTGACCGCCCGCTTTGAGATCTTGCAGGGAGGTTGATTTTCCACGCTCGCGCTCGTCAACTTGATGTTGAAAATCTCGAACGAGGAAAAACCTCGCCGGGAGGGGGATTTTCCTCGCTCACTAACTTGACGTTAACAAAGGCGAGCGAGGAAAAAAACCTCCACTCTGCTACGCGAAGCAGAGTTTTTCGGAACTCCGTGAGCTCCGCGTATCGCGGAATGCCTAAAACTCAGCAAACTGCGCGAGCGGAGTTCACCTCCCAGACTTGCGCTACTCATCACAATGCAGGGTGTCAGTGCTTTACATCACACATACTGATTATACATTGAAAATATATCATGTGTGTACATCAATATAAGGGAAATGTTACATAAGACAGTGAGGGTTACAAGGTGTAGGAGCCACATGTCCTTCATACCTTACTGAGCTATATTAGAAGGATTACAATATATGAACTGCAAGTACAAAAGGATCTCTGTCTTAAAAGCAGTAACCCACTTACCTATTTACATAAAATAAAAATCTGCCATCTGCGTGTTACTTATTGTGCTTTGTTGGAGACATTACACCTCTATGCTACTTTGATTCAAAACTAGGACTAGGCAAAACACAGATCTCGCCAGCAAATATTTTATCCTCCAGAGTTATTTTACCCTTATTATTATTATTCCCTGAGCTTTAACTGGCCCACAAAGATGTCTGCAGCAGGTGCCTTAACCCCATAAGATATTTTAAAATACAGACATTGCAACAATTAAGCAGAGCCGATTTACTGCCATGTTTCTCCTTGTTGACATTTTCTTTCTGGCAGGGTTTGAAAAACATAAATGTTTAAGTTGAGGCCTAGATTTCGCATCCGGGTTGCATCGATATTTTGGTACAACCCCAATGCAAAATCTATTTTATTAAATATTATAATGTGCTCAAATGTACTCATTATAAGCCTGCTAAACATATGTGAGGTCGTTAGAACTGATGTCACTTCCTGTGAGGTCAAGGATTGTGATGCCACTTTCTCTGATGCCACATGTGATGTCACGTGTGGTAATGTCACGTACGGTGATGTCACACCCATTCTGCCTAACTTGGTGAGTCCCCCTCTTCTTTTTTTAGGAAATGAGCCCCACATATAGGTAGTTCACAAACTTCACAGATGGCTTGAAAACTAAATGAAATAAATTCCTAAGACTGTATACTTAACGCAAGGCAAGCTGCGGCCCGTGCAGGTAAGAACGGTGGGGCCGGGTTGGGGGAGGGGGGGATTTTGACAGTTGAATAAGAGGGAAATTTAATAAATTATTTAATTTTCCCTCGTTGTCATTTGTGGAAATCCCCCTGGCCCCACCTCTCTTACCTGCACGGGCCGCAGCTGCGTAAGGCGTGTAACTACATAATATGCTTGTGAAAATTAATGTTTTGTATTTGCAAAAACTGAATTTACACACATAAATTGATTTACTTGCACACACATATGGTATTATGTCAATGGTGTGCACATCGTATTACAGAGGTGCGAAGTGGCCCTTCCAAGGCAGAAATGTCATACAAAATTGGTGAACACGCTCAGATTCACACATTTGTGGTTGGTCATAGCATTTTCTTTCACAGTCCTCCTCCATCGTTGATAAATGAGAGGTTAACTTCTGTGGATGGCAGAAGTACATTAAATAACCCCCAACGTCAAGGATAGAAAACACTTCCAGAATTGGTGAGGATGTACATGAAGGAGTTTCTTCACGGGGAAAAATACTCCACACTCTGAATAAATGTACACCATATGCATTTACACCTGTGAATACTATTGGAAAACTGGGACTATTGAGATTTTCCAAGCACATTACTGGACTTATTTGAGAATTAAAGACAATGAATAAATATATAGAAGTATATGTACAAACCTTTCCATGCCTGGGGTCCTCCATTTCTTACGCCATTAAACTTGGTTTCCTTAATGGTTTTTAAAAGCCTCATTTCAGTTCTGACTTGTTTCAGCTGCTTTTGTTCAATTCGTAAAATAATACATTGAAAGGATCCCAAGGCTGAAGTCTGAGCATGCATAATTTAAGTTGTGCACAGAGTTTCAACATGGCCCGGGGTGTAATGTTAAATCTGTGCCAGGAGCACTGTTACTTTGTATCCATCAAAGTAACAGATGTTCTTTGTGTGATATTTCATGCTGAGATTATTTTACAATGGATGGTTATCAAGCAAAAAATATGTGAAATAATATCAGTTAAGAACTATTTTATTTGTATTTAATGCATGGGTTGAAAATATAGTTCTCCTGAAATTGGACTCCACAGACGTAGACTAAAATTGATCTATGTGAAATAATGTTGCTTGCACAATAAAACTTGTTCCTCTGAATATAGCAGGAAAATTTCGCTAAATCCGTGTATAATGATTAATTTTAGGAAAATTAGATGCAGAAGCTTTATATGTATTTAATTTGAATTGGTGAAAACGGGGAAATATAATGGATACTGTTGGAAAGTAGGATCTGCTTCTATGGTTACCCCCACTTTTTGCTTCATGTAATGCTGTTTCTGACTAGTCTGACTGGGATCCTGCTAATAAGGACCCCAGTCTCTGTGCTTTCTCCCCTAAATTGGTTTGGTAAGTACTTGGATACTTCCCAGATTGGACACTGGTGTAACCTTATCAGTCCCTTTTATATGGTACTAAGGGCATAGGTACACCTAGGGTCCCCCATGGGCTGAAGCATGTATTATGCCACCCATGGGAGGCAACTCATTTGGAACTACAGACCTGCCATTGCTGCCTGTGTAAGTTGGGGCTAACATCACTAACAAAAGGTATAGGTTTGCCTATATCTAGTTCACAGCACTTAAAGCCTATAAGTCACCCCTAAGGCAGGCCTTACAATCCTGAAGGCAGGGTGCTTGGTTCTAAGTGTGAGGGTGCCCCTGCATGAGCAGGACACCCCTACATCCTACGGAGTCCATTCTCCTGGGTTGGTAGTAAGACAGCCATTTAACATATAGAGGGGCACTGCGCCATTACTCGATGACCATCTCAAAATTGGCTGTAACGAATCCTATCATGTTTGGTATCAAACATTTTGGAATCATACCCCCACCCCACACCGTAAACGGTGTGAGAGGTATGATTCCATGCACCGTAAAGCTCCTTTGGGAGGCCCTCTGTGCCGGTACCAGTCTTCCAGACCCGAACAGCAAGCTAGAGCCGCTGCCGGCCAGAGACACGTTTCTGTCCTCCTGCTGGTGAGCCAAGCTCGGACAGGAGAAGGCAGAACAACAGGTATCCTGTCACAGGGAAGTGTGACCACCTCCCAGACAGGGCTTAGTGTATTGTGGCAGGATGGTGTCGCTTACCAATGCCACATAGTCTCCGTGCAGGGCACACTTGGTGCTCTCCATGCATAAATTAGTTCAAACCAGTTCAGGGAGCTGTTGGCTTCCTCTCTGGCACAAAACTGGACAAACGACAGGGGAGTGTTCTCCCCCTTGTCCAACCCCTCCTTAGGGAGGGACCCCTGAATTGTCTCAACCCTTTCCTTAGGGTATTTAAGGGCCTACCTGTGGGTGGGTCCCTAGATTCTTTGTGGGACAAGATTCATTTCAGACACCACTTCTTATTCAACTGTCTAGGCACTCTGGACTTTGCTCTGGGCATCAAGGCTGCAACACGGAGGACTCCTTCTGCTCCTAATTTCGTTGCCCTGCTCATCTGCTGAAATGTCCGTGCCTGTGCACCATACATAAACTCTCCAAGGCCCATAGGCATCCAAGACACCTGAAGGAATCTCCCTTGAAGTGAAGGAGTCCCTTCCCTGCATCTGCAGGCACTGCAACTAAGCTGACGGGTCTGCTGATCCTGGGTTCCCACGGACTCCGAAAGGCTCAGCAACAGTGGTGATGGTTCTTCACATCGCTCGAGGCCTGCCCTGTCCTTTCACCAAGTTTGAGGCCAGTATCCCTCGTCGGAGCTGTAGGAACCGAACCCCTGTGCACCGTTTTGACTTGCAGTTGCAAAGGCTTGTTGGCTTCCTTCCCTCAAGACATTCGGGCTCCAAGTAGCCCCAACGTCACACATCTCCAGTGACTAAGATATCCGTCCTCACCACATCACTTGCACGTGGGCCTGCATCTTTGGTTAGCTGCTTGAGGTCCTCTTGCGACTCCAGTGCCTCTGGCCTGTGGGTCCTCTTGAGGGTCATCTTTGAATTTATTGGGCTCCCCTGATTGCTTGGGGCTTGCCCTGACTCCCCTGCTTGTGGTGAGTCTCCTGGATCTTGCTGGTCCTGACATTGTACCTTCTTCAACTTCCACGTTGGTTTCAATTTAGAAGGCTTGTTGGTGCTCCCGCCAGACACCGACCCCCTCAACTCTCGGCGTCCGACATGGGACAGCTCTTGTATGGTTCCTGATCTTCCACAGCGTCACCTGGTCCACAGCTGCAGTTTCAAGGTCAGGGTCAGCTCTCCTTCAGCACTCAACATCGCTGGGCATTCGTCTTTCGTGCCTCCTGGTCACCCCTGAGTGGTATAGTCTCTGTTCCCTCTGCTTGCAGGTTCTTCACATCTTGAATCCACCTTTGGGTTCCACCGGACACTTTCACCTTCTCCAGCAGTGGCATCTTTCTTTAGTCCTCTGTTGAGTTTGACTGCGGTTTCCGACACCACTTCACACCTATGCACCCGGCTTCCCTAGTGCAGGTATCCTCGTTCCTAACGTATCCACTGGTGGGGTCTCTCTCCAACCTTCTTTCTTCCACGGGGTTTCTTCAGGGTCCACTGGGAAGGGTAATTCGTTAAAATTGCAACTGCGACTTTCCGACTGACTTGCATTGATCCTGAGGTCCTGTTCCCACTGCACACGGCCTCAGTGGGCTCCTGGTTACTTGGGTGGTTTCTTTGGTCCCGGGCACTTCTACATCTTCTGGGTATAGTCTTGACTTGAGTCGTGGTTCGCATACCACTATTTTAGTATATGGGTTGGTCTCCCACTGTGTATTTCGTGCTGCTTACCTGCACTGTGTATATCTCCCGCTAGGAGGTATCTGTATGTGTTAGTGAGTGTCTTATAATAAATACATATTTTTATAAATACAATGTGCGGTTCTTTTTTACTTAATCTACACCTATAAGATTATGTTCTGGTAAAACAAGCTGCTTTACATTCCTTCTGGACTAAGCCTGAAGGCTGCTCTCCACAGCTACCACTTAGAGAGCTTTCCAAGGTTGTCTAAGACCACTAAAATCACCATAATGGTTGTCTGCATTGGTGCAAGGTGTCCACTTAAAAAGTGTACACCACATACCAAGCCTGCTTCTCACAGATACAAAATGATGGATGTCATGTCTTTTTTTTTTCTTCCTGAAAAGTTCGATAAACCTGAATCTATATTTGTACTGTTTAAGGTTGATGATAGACTTCTGTCAAGCCATATACATGTTTTATAACTGAGTATCAAACTCAGTTTGTCTGATTTTATTCTTGTTTATGAGAAAATGTGCAAGCTTTGTCTGATTTTCGCAAGTGAACGATTGTGTTATTCATCATATTTCCTTTATTTCGGTTCAACAGAACCATAAAAGGTACAGTGTAAAAAACAATTCATAAGAAATACAACAAAACATGCAAATTCATTAGAAAAATTACCCTAGTAAATACAAGCTCGTTGTGGGAATTACAGTCCAACAAAGCAAATCTCATATTTTAAAATCCATAAAACTAAAATTAATAAAAGTTAACAAAAAAAGCACCCCAAGCTTAATAGATTTCTTTTTTAATATCTTTGAAGGAACTACTGCTTTCTGGTATGCCAGAAATTGATGTGAGTGATTGGATGAGGAATACAGAATATACCAGCGGTTATGAAAGAGATGACCCGGTTATTCAGGTAAGAACTGGAGAGGTGAAAATAAAATATAATAAGCAGGCGCTTCGGAAATGCAACCATGTGCTACTGCTGTTCCGATTTAGACAGCATTAGCATTGGCGTCTCTTTTCAGTATGTTTTCATAAAGCTTTTTTGATTTTTTAATCAAATGATTTTATTTTTCGCTGTTTAATGTGGTTGTTGGGGCTATACTGTGATTTCTGTATTCAGGTTTTGTGCACTTATGCAGCTGCTGTTCTCGGCCACCTTGTATCAGTGGTATAGGGAATTAACCTTCGGCTATCTCCTGCCCCAACTAGGCATTTCTATTATTGATGATTGAAAGTTACTCAAGATGGAGGCCTAGTTCCATCAGAGACTGAACTGGTGTAGATAACAGGCAGGTTAATGGAATCCAGTGTCCGGCTTGATGACCTCATTGGCTGAGTCTAGCAATATTGATGACTAACACTGTCATTTTTTCATATTATATTCTTGAGTTGGGGGCCTGTAGCATCCATTATTCGCCTCGGCAGCTTTCTCCAATTCTTAATTATATCATCACCTTACTCGGAGAAACATACTCTGAAGACGTAATCACCCAAATTCTCAATTGATATGCCTAAATGTGCGAAAGGCGCCCCATATTTGTCTAAATGTGTCAATAATTATATTTCTAATCCAGGCAGCCTAAAAGACAAATGAAACACAAGGCCGTGTCCACATTGACACCACGGGTATTTGTAAAGCGAAGATCTGTACTTATGACTGAACTCCTCAGATGTTGCTGCCGGGTGGCACTGGTAGTCCCCACGTGGGTGCTCTGTATTCTGTGGCAGAATGTCACCGTGAACAGCTGCAATGAGAAATGTCAAACCTAAGACTTTGGGATTTATATTTATTAGGAAGGGATACTCTGACATGTGTATGCTGGGCACAGATCCGCTCATTTTGTATATTTCAAGTGTTATTTGCCCGAATACCAACCTTTTTCTGTTTTTTTGGAAAATAGAACGTCCACTTCATCTGTTTGCGTTTTTTAAAACTACATTTGAGCATCCTCTTAAGTCAGAGCTGTGTGACTCCATAGGCTTCTTGTACTGTTGTCATCTGAGCTTAGTTAATTAAAGGTATATAAACTTACATTTTTGAACATGCTAAGAATATGCCCACCTTTTCATTTCACAAGTCATCCTTACTGCACATCCACTTTTAGTACAGTGGTGAGAAATGATTTAAGCAATTGAGGGGTTAAATCTGTTAATGCTAAGGCGAGAGTTTCAGAAGTTGTCCATGCATGTCCAGCTTCAATAGAAACAAGCATTGGCAAAGGCAATAGGTCTGGCGTCGTCCACCAGCCTTTTAGAAATTCTTGCTTAGTCTTGACTTTTGCAAAACTTTGTTTGGAATGATACCAGACATATGTAAATCTAAAAAAAACATTGATTTCAGGCAAACATATTTTTTGGGCTTCAAAAAGCACACTTGACCATAGTATTCCCTGGCATTGAAGGATACTGCTTTGTGTGTGGATGTGCTCCCTGTGTGAAGGGAAGCATAATAAAATTAATAGTTAAGTCAGCCACTGTCCTTTATGCATGCTCGAGTGGGTTGGAGGAAAAATGTGAATGACCCCAACCACAGACAAATGGAGTGTGGCAAAAAAACCTATAAGTAACTAAGCCAATCGCACAAGTTTAGTAAAATCATATGGTCTTGATTAGCACATTGTTGTGCCATTGGGTGCCGGCTTCTTTTCTTTGAGAAATAAAGAGGGAAAGAAAGAAAAAGGAAGGAAGGGAAGAAAAAATGAAGACAAAGAATGAAAACAGGGTAAGAAAGAAAGAAAGATGGCAAGAAAGGAAGAAGGAAGACAACAATAAAGGAAAGAAAGAAGGCAGACTAGAAAGATGAAAGGAAAGAAAGAAGGAAGGTAAGATAGAAAGAAGGATAGAAGAATTGAAAGCAAGAAAATAGAAAAATGGAATGAAAGCAAGCAAGGAAAGAAGGAAAAAAAGCAAGGAAAAAGAAAGCAGGAAAGGAGAAAAGAAGGAATAAAGAAGGCAGGAAAGAATTAAAGAGAAAAGGGAAGCAAGAAAAGTAAAAAAAGAAAAAGGATGTCTAGAAAGAAGAAAAAGGAAATAAAGAAGGAATGACACATGCATTAAAAGAGCAAGAAAGACAGAATAAAAAAAACGGAATGAAAAAGAAAGAATAAAATAACAAAAAAGGATAGAATGAAAGTTGGAAAGAGAAAGAAGAAAGGAAAGAGGAAAATAAAAAAAAAGTGTTGCAAGTGCTGTAAATTAAACACGATAATGCTGGTTTTCTTTCTGAGCACAGTTTATTAACAGAGCCACTGGTAAAATCGAGCCCAGAATGACCTGTTTTGAAGAATTGCCTGCTTATTATTTCACACGTATAATACCTAATCTTTCAACAATTCAATACAGAACAGTTTCAAAAGAACAGAATCTGATATGCTGTGAAATACCAGCAGTCAGTTAAAGGATTCTTCGAAAGGAATTTACAACAGCATTGGCCAGAGACTGGAGCTTATGTAGTGTGGAATGTGACTTGTGCCATCACCTGGCTTACTGGTATAAAGTGTCTTGCTTTCACATCAAACTCTAAACACAAAGAGAACATCGAAGTAATAAATTAGAACAAAAACATTGGCAGAGAAGGGAACTAGCTTTGTGTGCGGTATGTTCTTTTTGATAGAGCAAAATGCAGTCATCCAAAGTGAAGTTATTCAGTGGCTGAAGTGGGCTGCCCCCCTGCCCCATTCCGTAGTGGGCGGAAGCAAAGTATGAATGACACACAAATAGACCAATGGGTGAAGACAGCTGGCTGAAATCCCCTTTAAATAAGTATATTGTGCGTATATATATTTTTTAAATCAAAAGGTCTTGGCTAACATCGGAGCTAAAAATGTGGCGGTTGTGGTAGAACTGCTGAACTGTGTTCACACATACCAGCTTTCTCAGAAACTTCTTTCAGTTGTCTCTTTTTCAGCTGCTCTGCTCAAAGGAAAATGTAACTTGCTGAAACAGTAGTGAAGAAAATTACGTTGTCTGAGCGAAAATTGAAGAAAACTGAAATGCATCGTTTTTAATCCGCATTTGTTTTTAGTCTAACATGATATACCATTCTCTTTTTTTCCCTAGTGGTTCTGGGAAGTTGTCCAAGAAATAACTCCTGAAGAGCGAATTTTGCTGCTACAGTTTGTTACTGGAAGGTGAGGAATAAATTGTATCCACGTTTCTGACTAAATGGTCGTGTACCTGATTCTTAGGTATACTTTTGTGAAGTTGCTTTAGTGGGATATGAGGAATGTCAAAATTACTATTTTTATAACACAAAATATTTCAGTGTGTCAGTAGTGCATGCGTTATTTTTTCTTTTAATTCAGTTAATAGCAAACGGGTGAAATTGGTTGGATTTAACAGCAGTGTGATGCAGGAATAAATATCTCACAAACTTTAAATTAACCGGAAATACTTCTAAAATATTTACTGTTCATATGTTACGAACCAAAGATGGATACATCTTCAAATGTCATAGATGAAGGTCATGTACACAAATCCTCTAACAGTTATTTTAAGAATTCATACACCAATGCCTTCAACCAGATAGTGGGTTTACATGCAGAGGTCTGTGTGCACAGTTTTTCTGCTTGTCTCGCAATCACAATCTGTCCCACAAGAAACACTTTTTGTGATCAAGCAGGTCCCAGGGCGTTGGATTTGTCTCTAGCTTTCGGTTAGTTTTGAAATACGAACCATCTTACCTTTGATTTGAAATAGCGTATGCGAAAAGTGGCGTATTTGAAATGGAGTGGTTGTGAAGCTTACTTTATTTTATGCAGTTTTATATAGCGCAAACTTGACCCGAATCAGTTATCAGAGCGCTTTACATAGAACCAGTTGCATTACATGAGGACACATTCATTTTTGTTAGTCAAGGGGAGATTAAGTGATGTGCCCAGAATCACAGGATGTTCCGAGTCATTGCCGAGACACAAATCCAGTTCCCCAGATTCGAGTTTGACCGCCCTAGCCATTAGGCCAACTCCTCCCCCGTTTAAATATGTTCTCATTGTTCATTTTTGTGTCTAAGCTTCTAATATATTGAATCATGTAGTTGTTTTGAACACCTAGCATATGGAGGAGCAGCCTGACATTTTTCCATCCCAGTGCGGTTATAAGGATTTTTTAGTGGTTGCAGGCAAGACATGTAAATGATAGAAAATGCAGCCGGACTCCTAAAGATCACCTCCATAACTCTGACATTGTTGCATGAGCTGGGGTCCAATACAGCAGGAGCAACCAAAGGTAGTCTGGGGCTTCTGTTCCACCCCTCAGCAGACCATAAGCTCACTGACCAAACAGGAATTTGGCCAACCATTGGGTCAGCTGTTGCTTGTTCTTTGCCTCCATGGTTCTTCATTTGGCCACTCATCTAAACCCCTGTTGTCCTGATTAGTCTAAATATTGTGCATCTGAACAGAGTGACTAAATAAACCTTTTCATTGAAACGCTTTTTGATGAACGCATCTTAATGAAGGAAAAAGAACAATTATTAAAAGTATCCGTTTATTAGTTCCAGGTTTCAATTCTACTTCTTGCCACACCTTCCTTAAGCCTTCTTATGTTCTTGTTATAATTTTTAATATCTTCATCTTCTCCATTTTTTCCCTTTCTCTTTCCTTATTTTCAATCTTCTGTTCATTTTCCCTAGTCTCTCTCTAGGGTACCTGTTTGCATCTGTTATCCCCTCTTCCATCATTTAGTCTTTTTCAATTTTTTTTCTTTTTCTTTGCATCAACTCTCTCTCCACTTTTCTGTGACTCCACGTTAGGTCCTTCCCTGGCTTTTCTTCCATTGTTTCTCACTGTCTTACTCCCTATACTCGCCCTGGTTCTCTCCCCCTTGCATCCCATCTTTTTTTCTCTATTCTTGAGTCTCGCCACTGGCGTTCTTGTTTCTTCTTCCTCCGCTTGTCTTCTTTAAACTACGGCCCTTCAGTGTCACACCGTGGCCACAGATCTTTTCCCAAATGATGTTGTATGTCTTTATTGTAAGCCAATTTAAGAGATCCCCAAACTGATAATTAACAGGAGACTGCCTAGGCATAGTTCTAGAGCAAGCAATAATTATTGTTAGCACTATAGCTGCTTTCTAAGTGTCAACGAGTATTTTCTTTTTTCTTTTCTTTTTTTTTTTTTTTGATTTATACGAAAGTTATGAAAAGCGCATAAGCATGGCTGAAAACGTGTTTAAATGCTATCTCAGAAGATGCATACACGTTACAAGAAATGACGATTGAGCACCAGTTCCTTCCTTACTTTTAATTCTAAAGTTCTAAATAGAATAAATGAATATAAAAAAAACTGAGCTGTATAATATCACCGTGAGTTTCTAACTGGTGCTGTAAAATCACCCCCAGCCATCCGTTTCATCTCTTGCTCCAGCTACCGCCTCGAAAATAGATGTCCGAAGTTCATGGGACAATAAAGATTGTATATAGTACACAAACAGCGTTTTTCTCTGTCTGCCATTGCCATTGGATCCCCATTCATCGATCTGTGGCATAGTTTAGGTACTTTGTTATTGTGAAATACTCCTCTCGACTATCCAATTTAGATAACCTTGAACATTTCCTCCCAAGTGCGGTTGAGATCTAACATATATAGCATCGACAAGATAAAACAAGTCCCATCTCTGCCTCACGGTCCATAAAATAACAAAATTTCAAAGTACATTTCACAATTGGATTTCCTTTCCCACACAGAAGACAAGCCAGGCCTGTGCTTCAGTAGCTAAATTATAGCAGGGCTGCTTCCTTCTAGGAAATTCAAGGCTCCGAGGCTAAATAGGATGTACAAGCATCTTTATGGGGAAATTCTCGCGCGAGTAGGGCTGCGGGCTAATGTGTGCAAGAAGATCCGCATAATCTGTTACAGGGCATTAACTGTTTAGTGAAAACACATCAGTGGTATTCATTTTCTTTTTTTCCTTGTCCAGTGCATTTCTTAATTGCTTCCAGATGCTGTTCAGAGAGGTAAAAGAGATACATGCGAGTGGCCATATCAGTTGTAGTTTCAGATTATCATGGCATGCTTTCTAATTTTCATTGGCCACATCTTTCCTTGTTGAGCACACAAAGGCCTGGTCATCTCTTTTCCTGTGAGGTACATCATAGCATTTCATAGGGCTCTCCTGGCACCAGGGCATAAGTCCCAAAAAAAAGTAGTGGGGGGACTAACCTAGTTGGGCAGTATGCAAGTGACATGGCACGTGACATGACGACGTGTGACATCATGACACAACAGCGCATGACATTACATGTGGCATCACAGGAATTGACATCATAGGAAGTGGCATCACAAGCCACAACTTTATTACAAATGTTTGATGTAAAGTGCTCTGACTTTCTGCTTTGGGACGAGTAGCTCTATATATGAAAACATAGTGGTACTTAAATTATTTCAATGCCTCCTCAGTGTTGTAAGCGCTATATAAATTACATTTATTTTGTGAAAATACTGGGAGAGACCAACACATCTGGCATTCTTACAGTGCATGCATATTTAGTAAACAGAGCCTGAACAAAGTGAAAAGCTGCCCTCTTAAGTATCTGTGAAGTGCCAACCTTTGTTTCCCCTCTGCTGCATTTGCTTCTAGGTGGGAAGCTCCTGACTGCTCCCAGCCAGGAGATTAACAAAACGAGGCCTGATGACCCCTCAGATTCAGCCTTTGTGAAGGGGTCAGAGTCTAAAATAAGAAAGCCCCCAACCCGCCTGCACGTTGTTGCTTGTTAGAAAACAGACAACTTGCAGGCGCTGCTGAAAGTGTTCCGGTGTTTGGAAATTACAACGGGACGAGTTCAACACATTATTTGGTGGGGCCCAACTTCTTGACAGGGTGGACGGCGTTCACCCTGTGAAAGTAGTGGGTGGACGCCCTCCACCCGCATGTACCCCCGACTCGAGCCCTGACTGGCACACATCAATAGGAGGCAGCATTACAAGCTCTCGCCAGGATCGGAGTTAAAATCCCTGGGTTGTTAGTTGTGCTTTAAAAAGCTAAACCTTGAGGATGACCAGGTGTCCAGCAGGTGGCAGATTCAGAGATGCTGAGCTAGTGGCAGTGAGGAGAGGCTATATGCAAGGGATCTATTGGGAAAGCATACTATTGAGCTCTGTGTAGGCAGGGAATGGTGCAAGGTGGACAGCATTCTGGGCCTAAGGAACAGCAGAGTTTAAATGGTCTTGGCTGCAAAAATATTTGTGAATGTATGCTGTTTTTTTGGTTCGTCTAATGTGTGACTCATGTGATACAGAGCTTGTGTGATCAGCACCATCCTTGCAGTCGACTATTTCACCAGGATGAAAAGCAAACAGCAAGACACACCATAACACCGTCTTACCCCCACCCCACGAGACTGCCCGAGCGTAGACTTCCTCTCCCCAACCCCAGAAAACATGGCGCACCGTCTGACCCTCTTAGAAAGTCAATTAGAAATAATATTCCTGGGCCTAAATGAAATCCTAACTACCCTAGACAAAGCCCAAAAGCCCCAGCAATCCCGACCTAGGGCTCCTACACTGACCAACGTAAACCCTCTAAAACACCCTATCGGGGCCTCAACCACCCACATGAGCCGGTTACAGAGTCCTACTTGAATTGAGGTAGAGATCTTGTCGCAGAGTCACATAGGAACTAAAGCCCCCGCGTCCCAGGTACCGAGTATCCTAAGAAAGGAGGACGAGACCCAGGCACAAAGACCTACTAGAACCATAGCCTCAATGTGCACAAAAGAAGCAGTCTATCTAGCCTCCACATACAACTCCCCTCCCACAGCCTCCCCTAAATCCAAAATTCAAGTGATCACAGGTTTCAGAAGAGACTACCCCCCACTAAAAACTCTAGACCCCCGCTCATCCTCACCACAATAACTAGGGCCCCACCTGAAAAGAATCTCAGCAAAAAAGGGCTCTCCACCAACTCTATGCTCATTAACTGCAGACCAGCCTCTAAATATCCAACAGAATTAGCATAAGCCATCCTCTCTCAAGACATACACATTGCTTTCATCACGGAGACTTGGCTAAATGAGATCTCCCCACCTTGCTTAGATATGCTTGTGCCCCCAGGTTTTACTATAATCAACAAAGATAGGAAAGATCAACGAGGTGGAGGTGTAGCTATCATTCACAAGGGTTACATCAACATCGTTGAAATGGACTTGTGTATATATAGCTCCTTTGAATGCCTTGCTGTCAACATCAAGACTAAAGACAATAGTTCAATATTCTGTCACCTTCTCTGTCACCCACCAGGTAACACTTCCACATTCGGGGAACACTTATCCGAACTGATTGCACATTGCGCACCCGGAGACGCTAACAACCTAATCCTTGGTGACATTAACCTACGCTGGAACAAATCGAACAACACGCTAATTCAAACTCTAAACAATCTTCTATGTGACAATAATCTATCCCAACACTGTTTAGAGGAAACTCACAACAAAGGAGCAACTTTGTATACCATCATCGATCATCGAGACGCAATCATGATCGACTGCATTCTACCTGTGGACTGGTTGAATCACCACATGATCTTATTCCACATCAACCAAAGAGTGCTACTCTTGCCACCCGCACAAGACCCACCCAAATGGTCTACAAATCTCACCAAGATTCCCCTTGGCGCCATGAAAGAAAGGCTAAGCTTGCGCCTCCCCAGCAGCAACGAACACCTCTCCACAACAGATCTCACCTCGCTTTACAATTCGAATATGGTGGTCTTGCTTGATCAACTAGCACCCCTGAAAGAAAAAAAAAGCAGAGCTATTCCTTCCAGATCATGGTTTGATTCAGACATCAACGAAGAAAGGAGACAATTAAGAGCCTCAGAAAGACGCTTCAGGAACAATCCTACTAGTATCCACCGCAATCAACTCAGGACAGTCCTGAAGAAGTACAACATTCACATCAAGTACAAAAAATCCACTTTTTTCAGCTCCACACAGGACAACGCAAAGAACAGACCCAAGGAGCTCTTTAACATCCTCAGACAATAAACCTCCAAACCTGCCACGTCCTCCGTGCAGGCATCCAAAGAACTTTGCGACGACTTCGCCAACTTCTTCAATGACAAGATCTCCAAGATCGAGCACTCACTGGTCTTCAATAGCCCCTCCCTTTCCAACAGCAATTACTCCTCATATCGAACAAAGTACAGAACCCCCAAATGGTTGATTGGCTAAAAGCTATCAATGCGGTCAATGGAAACCTCACCCTGGCCGACTCTGTTAAATCACTAAGCATCACGCTAGACCCGAAACTTGACATGACCAAACATATTAAGAACTCAGCTAAGAGAGCCTTTCTCAACCTGAAGTTATTGAACAAAATAAAACCTTTCATCCCGCCCAAAGATCTCAAACAAGCCACCCAATCATTGATGCTGTCAAGATTAGATTATGGAAATGCGGTCCTCACAGGAATACCGAAATCGCATCTTGCGCCTCTTAAAACTACTCCCAAGCGGCTGCCAGAATGGGCACCGGAATCAAGAAATATGATCACATCTCACCTGCACTCTGAGAACTCAAATGGCTCCCAGTTGAAATGCGGGTGAACTTCAGAACAGCCTGCCTCACACACAAAGCCCTACACACCGGCATAGCCGAATCCCTTTCTGCCAAACTCAAAAAAGCAGGTCAGAACAGGAACCTCAGAAGCTCAAACAACCTACTACTCATCCAGCTGAAAGCTCGAAAACAAAAAACCGCGGCCAGGTCCTTTGCTGGAAATGTGCCCAAAATCTGGATCTCTATTCCCCCTCACATCAGAACTATTCTCTTCTTTGCTAAATTCAAAAGTCAGCTCAAAATCCTGTTCCTTGATCAATCCCTAGTGAACCGATAGGAGGAGTCGGTGCGCTGAAATCGACTTCTCAGCTACGCCAGCTAGACCACGAAACTGAACTCTTTGTCACCTATTAGTATTTTTATTACGGGATTTTCCTCATCATTGTATTATGTTTTGTCCTGCTCTGTAACTGATGTAAAGCGCTCCGATACCCTCCGGTCAGGTAAGCGCTATATAAAACTTCTCAAATAAAATAATAAAAAACTAGTGACTACAGGCTGCACAGTCCTCCCTGCTGTAGATGCATTAGCCAGACCCTCCAGGATATCGCGATTTCGCGATTTGCCGCGAAATCGGCACTTTTGTAGAAATCGCGGCATTTTGACAAAAGCCACTATATCCTGGGGGGTCTGGGGCCACTTACGTTGTTTATTGTTGCGGACGGGAAAGACACAGAAGCACTAAAGCAGGGTTCTCCAAACCGGTCCTGGAGGGCCGGATCCATACCAGATGTTTTGGATATCCCCATTGAGATACATGTAGTAATTTTAAAAATCTGGCATGGATCCGGCCCTCCAGGACCGGTTTGGAGACCCCTGCACTAAAGAATCACTTTCCGGGCTTAAATGGGGCATTAGCAGCTCACTGTGACTGGCTTTGAAGTGCCCCTCCTGCCTCTGGCTCCCCGCTGGAGACCCTCCCGGTGACTGGGGCGAGGCGCCGCCCTCTCCCCTGGAGCCGAGGGTCTATATGGTAAAGAAAGGGCATCGCCTCGGTAGACGGCTATAGTCATAATAAGACCCTATGACGTTGGTTGGAGCTTGTTCTCAAATAAACGGCTATGAAGAATATTACTCTTAATGAAAGTTTCTTCTTAAAAACTGGGTATTGGCATCTAATGAATTTTAGTTTCCTTTTTACATTTTTATTTAACAAATGGCAATTCCTTCGTTATTTTCAAACAATTGTTGCTGAGTGTAGAAAAACTCTCAGGAAGCCAGTGATTTAAATAGAAACCATAAATCATTTGCACGTATTTAACTGGAATACACAGCCGGATACATCGCAGATAGCACAGTGGGTTTCTGCAAGCGTCTGTTGGTGAACATATGGATAACCTGCAGGTAATTTGACTAAAGCTCAGCAGATCGACCACGCCTGTAACCCTTGAGAATTTTATAAAATAAGTACCAATGATTTATGGAAATTCCTATAATTAAAGGAGCTTTGAAAAGGCAAAAATGTGCAGTACTGTGTGAAAAGCAATTAACAAGTTGGGGTGTAATTGAATCGAAAGAGTAACGTTTGGTAGAATGAGGAACACTTTTACTTTGTACAAAAATATCAAACATATGGTCTTTAGAAAGGCTTATTTAACACATTCATATTTGCTAAAATAGTACACTGAACATGCATCAACGTGACTCTCTCTCTCTGATTCTCACTGGGATATCCATTTCTGTTCAGGTTCCTACGACGTGCATTGTTTTGAAAGCTGTGACAATTACATTAATTATATTAAAAATGGTCGGTTTATGCGCAGTGCTGTGACGCAACTTCTGACTGTACCAGTCACTGTACCCTGGCCCCCTTGAAAGGTGTGGGCCCTGGGCAATTGCCCACTTTGACCGTGCCGTAAAACGTCTGATGGATCCCCTACAGAATAAGCAGCAGTGGCGTAACACAGGCCATCACATCCCCGCAGTGCGGTGGGGGCCCCGAGCTGCAGGGGCACCTTCAGCAGAGTATTCTGCCCAGAGAGCTGAATAAGTCTGGAGCGGGGGCCAAGTACCTTATAGGCCGGACCCCTCAGGTTTCGTTCCACCACTGATAAGCAGAGCAATTTAAATGATTACCAGAGAGGTGAATGAGGATCAAGAAAGTCACAGTACATTTTTACCCTTTAGTGTGCCATACCACTGCAAGTAAGAGTTCAGGAGGTTTTAACAAAAAGTAACCCCTAAACCAGAGCTTTACCACTACATTCTGGACATTAATTTTGTGTAACTGTCAAGCTGTAGGAAAAGGGAATTACTTAAACCCACAATCAAGAGTGTTTCTATGGAGGAATGCTTACATTCGTATACATACACAGCTTCATGTTGTTAAATAACTAAAAAAAAACTAAGATATCTGTGTTTGTTGTATGAAAAATGGTCAAATAAAATGCTGCAAAATTGCCGCTAAATTTCCATATTTGTGCCGCTAAATTTGCTAATCCATGCCGCTATATCCTGGGGGGTCTGATTAGCCCAGAGGTAGTTCTAATTAGGATGAAAACGCTTGATCTAAAAGTTATTTTCAGATCTCTGAGGGAATTGCATTAACCCTTTGATTATTCTCACTGTAACTACAACCTGCAAACTAAAGTTTCCATTCAAATCTCTGCTTTAGTCATCTCAACCTACTGCAGATTTCTCTCGAGAGCAGAAACCTTTGACTTACAGATTACATGTATGCTATGCTCTGTTAATGCAATTTGTATAGCTCATAGTATGGCATTCGTATGTCTTTGTAGTGCTCTCTGTTGTTTGGGGTTCTTCCATGCCATTTTGAGGTTTCCATCACAGATCAGGGTTTCTGCCATACTGTGATGATTTATTCGGATATTGTGTTCTAGTCCAACTCTAAGCTGGTTGGAAACATCTGTTTGAATGAGCTATTGGTGTGTTAGTTGATGTTCAAGGTATTTTTGAGTTGTTTTGCATATTATAGGTTGTTAACTTGCCTATTTTCCGACTCTTAGTGAATCAAGAAGCGCATCTACATTGCTTAACTTGCCTATTTTCCGACTCTTAGTGAATCAAGAAGCGCATCTACATTGCTTATCTGTGCTGCTTTGGTTGCATAAAACAAGTTGTCGTTTGGATGTGTGTGTGTGTTGTTTCTTGTGGGTACAGGCTCTTGGTAGCAGGAGGGAACAAGATATGGAAGATACTGCCTCCTGTCCCTCTCCACATTATTAGCTGTCTGACCATTCATAAAGTTTCTTCTCTAAGAGATAAAATATTTCCTGTATTAACACCAGCCGAGTAGGAGTAGGAAGGAGGCATTGCTGGGGAGCTCCTCATTTACCTACCTATCCAGGTTTCTGAAATTAGCAGAGCCATTATGGTTTGACTATATCTCTGTTTAAATTACCTTTACCGCAAAGTTCGCAACTCCAATTTTAAGTTATAACAAACAGTACCCATGACTAACAGCCTTTCTTTTCAATGTTTATAAAGTGCAAATACTATTGCATTAGGCTCAACGCACAAAATTGTTTCTGATGGATGCCTACCCCCACAGATTCCTTACTGGAACCTTCTTCGCCAACGGACTAGATGCAGATTTCGTTTTATTTTGTTACTAAGAATACATAGTGAAAGGCTATAACATCAGTGAACAAGTTCACGCGCCTTTACAGGAAGCAACATTGCAGCACTCAAAGAAGTTCCTGTGATATCAGTTCCTTTTTTTCCCCACGCCTTCATAGGCAAAGAATCTGGAGTTTCTCAGTTGTTTTTGCAACATTTCTGTCTTTATGTATAAAAAAGTCATATGTCCTCTATCACATTTTCGCTCTTCAAGCCCTGTGTTTCTTGACACCAACAGCGTTGGGTTAATACAGACCCTCTTCCTGACTTCCTGTAGTGTTTCGGTAAGTCACATTACACCTCCTCCTGTTTTTGTGCCCAGATTCAGTGTCAGAACTTTAGAGAAGGAGAAGTTTAACTTCCCCGGGCCTGGGTGAAGGTTATAATCCTAAATCTTTTCATAGTCTCTTCTCAGATCTTGTCGAGAAGCCACTCTTGTGAGAGACTGCATATAGAGCACAACGAGGACCTTTACGTTCCTCTTCACACCATGGAATTATGTGCAAAAAGCCTAAGGAAAATATTTCCACGTCGTCTGAATTATTCTCCTCTTCAACTGATCTCTTATGTGAGTTTTGTACATATTGGAAAAGCTGCTAGTCAGATCAAAGCCCTAAAAGAGTTCCATCCTGGCTATCTTTGCCAATCAACTCTGTAGCTCACCTGTTACCGCCATCGCAATTAGAATGACCCCTTTGGTGCAATCTGTGTAGCACAGCGGTGCTGGGGATATCTCTCCCTCCCCAGGCATGTTCACTATCAAAGTCTGTAGTGGTACTGCTGCTTACAAGAGGGTCACTTCTGAAGCAGGTCTCTACTTCGGCTCTTGAAACTTCGAAAAGTGGCTTCGTTAACGCTTATGTTGGCGTTGTTTGTATCATTACCACCGTTAAGCCCTTCTGGACTTCAGGATTGACTTCAAAGACTACAAGAGCTAAACAGAGTATTAAATCACTAAGATCCCTGTTTTGAGGCAAGAGACTTTTAGTTGGTTTCAACACCTATTTTGCTCCCACATGGAAGCCTTAATATTTCAGCGCAGACCTCAAAGGGAGAGGATGATGATGATGAGGGCAGCGAGGACAATTTTTTGGCAAAAGAATGTACTTATTTCAATTTCCAGCATCCAAATGCCATCCTCAATTGATGTAGCTATAAAATCACAATTTTAGTCATCATGGAGGACCGTGGAACATGCATAGTATGCAGGAAGTTTAACCCATTGGCTGCTGCCGTCGGCCAACGGTTGTCGCGAGCACTACCTCTGTAGCTGTGGCTGACGTGGCCCCCCCGTTTTTCTACCGTTCAGCACTGGCGCAGAACGTTCGAAGCAGCCTACGGGTTAAACATGAAAGCTGTCAAATTGACAACATTGCATTTAGATCAGCCTAATTTGAAAATTTTCGCTCGCTGGAAGGAACACAACCACCGGAAGTGATATTACTAAGTACAATAAGCCTGGGGAAAAAAAAACAGTCCGCTCCTGTAGTTACTAGAGCGACAATGAAAAAAAATAATTTTCACGGTCCTATTTGGCTTGTTTGTCAGCCCTTCTGAGAACAAAAATACTTGCTGTACAAACGTCAACGCATTAAATGAAGCAGAGCACAAATCCGACTACTTTTCCGTATGAAGAGTCAAAACAGCTGGATTCTAAGTTGTGAGAACTTTGCCCAAGCCATTTGGCATTAGGTGAATCATATGCAATATTCCTCCCATCCCAGATTCATTCAGGTGCTGTGGGAAGTAGCTGTGCTGGTTACACCTACCCTATTGGTGATATTTCGAAAAGCCTTCTCAGACCTACTGCAAAACGACACATGTGCTAGAATGAAGGCCAAGCAAACCCGATTATTTAGATTTTATCCAGTTTTGGGTGGAGAGGAGGCAAGCGTTAATGTGTACAACTGAATGCTCTGGGATGAGCTATTGACTTTTTTAATGGCAAAACCTGTTTTGGGAGAAGGCAGAAAGCCCACTGAAGGAATTCAAACAGAGCATCCGTGCTTATAGAGCTGTGGATTTAGCTTCCTCATTCAAACCTTTCCATACAGAAAAGGCTACGCGCACCATTTTCTCCCCTTCTGAGGAAGAGGTGTAGATAGAAGTGAAGTCCACATTCCCCTTCTTCAGTCCCACCTCCAATTCCGTGGAAAAGTGGATTCACAGATCCCCAGTGAAGGGATGAGCAGCAGAATAGCTTCCAAAGTGAAAGGAGATAGACCCACGGATTCTGCACTTGGGTTAAACAAACCATAATCCTGCCTTATTCAAAACTAATAGGGCACGGTTTGAATTGGGGATTTTCGACTCTTGGCAGCTACTAATTTCACCCAATAGAAACAAATTGCAGAATTTCAGATATGATATAAAAATTGCAGATGAAACCACTCTAGCAGACCCTGCAGGATCATTGCACCTACTTTCAAGGTCATCTGAGAGATTAGATCCAGCTGCAGCCTTTGCTGGTACAATTGCAGCAGTGTTGGATGTGCCCTTTAAATCGGTCAGTCAATCAACCTTATTCAGAAAAACACCATAAAAGTTACCTTAAAACATAAAAGTTCAGATCAGAATACCATCAACGTGTACATACAAAAATAATTTGTCAAATATGAATAGCTGAGACAAGATATTTAAAATCAGGTCATATCGCATGTCAACTCAGTAATAAATGAACTTGCAAATAAAAATCATGACACTAATTCGTATCTTTTCTTCATTGCCAAAACTGTGCATATAAAGTTTAATACTGCATACCTTATTTCTTGTGTTTCAAGACATTGTAAATATATCATGCCTTGCTTATAACATTTAAAATTTTCTCATGGGGCAACCTTTCAGGCTTCTGTGGCAGCAGCTGACTGTGGTACAGACATACCACTGTAGGGCTGGCACGCTCAAGACGGGCACCTATACTCATTGATCTGTGGTGTCCTAAGAGAACAGATAACACATCATCTTCCGGAGATGAGAAAATCATGCATTGAAGGTATTCTTTCGAGAGATTTAGGGAAATCAAATTAAGATTCTGGTGTTCCACACTAGAATCATTTTCTATGAAACACGCAAAGGAGAGTGGCTTCCAGTTTCATTTGCAGGGACTGAATGAAACTTTGGAAGTCGTCCATTGACCAAGGGATTAGTTTTTCAGCAGGTCTTCTAGCTTGAAATGAGATTATAATGGGAGATCTTTATAGCAATTGGTCCTCTATGAATCACAAAAAGGGGCTGTTGAAAAAGATTTAGGTCAGATTTTCCAGAGCCGGGGAGTTCTTTGCATATACCACTTTGTTCTCTACAGTTACTAAAAAGACTCATTGGGTGATGTTGTGGCTCTACTATGGACATATTCGCTCCTGTGTCTCATGCACCTGCAGATGGTACAACAGAAGATTTGGCTGTACAGGCCATTTGATCCCTGTTGCTCCAGATGCGCCAGAGTCACTCAGACCTGCTGCAACTAATCAGCTCTCCTGCATATCCACTTGCAGTATAGGACAACCTAGTGTCTCAGAGAAAAGGCCGGCTGCTCACTCCAAAACTTGTAAGCTTTAACCTAGGCGCAGAACTATAAAGTATAGCATTATTGACCTAGGAGTGTTGTTCAGAGTTGATGGGTCCCCTATTAGCAACAGGATGCCCTTTTAAGAGGCCGTCTATTCTAGTAGATGTTCAGTATTTTTCCAAATCAATATAGCATGGATGCTGTTGGAGGGAACAGTTTATCCTCATCCCAGCTCCCTTAACCCCTTCCATGCTCATGACGAGCTCAGCTCGTCATCTAGTACACTGCTTGTGTGCTCATGACGAGCTGAGCTCGTCATGATCCATGGAATATAGGAACTTCCAGCACAGGAGGGGAATTGCTGTAGCAGTCAAGGTGTTAAGGACACTATGAGATTGATTAAGATAGGGAAACTGGAAGACTTAATCTGTTGGAAGGTAACCTTACTAATGAGAGTTACAGGTCCTGCAGATCTCTCAGTGCCCTTCCATCGCTCCTCTACGAGATAACAAGAATGTCATTGTTTAGTATAATTTAATCATTTCATGCTTTTTTTTCCTGTGTCTTTAACCTATGTGGGTGGTGGGAGGTAAGTATAGGAGGGAGGTGGAACCAAGAACAGATGAAACTGATGTCAACTCCACTCTGTGTCTGTTATGGAGCCGAAATGATGCTACCTTTGAAGCCACACAACTCCTACACTCACATCAAGCTATGCCTCATCCTGCTCATGGCTCAGTGTGCTTTTCACTAATCGAAAGGCAAGACTTATGGATGTTAGCAAATGATTAGGTTACATTATATTTACTCTGCTCATACCAATATGTTCTTTACTTCAACACTGATTCAAAGCACCTCTTCACTATTTAGACCTGTTATATTTAGGGTGGTCTTCCCCCAAACGTACCTGCTTACCTCCTGTTTTTGCTGAATGTTTTTGTTGGCCTTGGGACTCTGAGCACTTTATCCCTGCTGGCCAGTGCTAAAATGCATGTGCTTCTCCCCTAAACATTGTAACATTAGTTTATGCACAATTTACATATTTAGTTTACTTGCAAGTCCCTTGTAAAGTGGTATACCATATACCCAGGGCCTGTAATTTAAATGCTACTAGTGGGCCTGCAGCACTGATTGTTCCTTCCAACACAAGAAGCCTTTCAAACATGTCTCAGGCCTGCCACTTCGACTTGGCATTTTGTCTTTTTGCCAAGCCTTCGACTCCCCTTTTATTACACATATGTCACCCCTAAGGTCAGACCTAGGTAACCTGTAAGGCAGGGTGCCATGTAAGTAAAAGGTAGGACATTTACATTGAAGTTTTGCAAGTTCTGGTAGTGAGAAATAGCTACATTTGTTTTTTACTACTTTGAGGCCTACTCCTTTCATAGGTTAATATTGGGAATTCCTTAATACATTTTAAAGCTGTAATGGAGTATCTGTATCAAGTTTTATATCTTTGTAATGATAATGACAAATGCTCGTTACTGGGAAAGTTAGATTTACCATTACTATTTTTGAAATGCCACTTTAAGAAAGTGGACATGTCCCTGCTCCTATAGTTGTGTGCCTCCAGGCTGCCTCCAATACACGTCTGGGGTAGGTGACAGCTACATGTTGTGCATTCCCTCAACAGCCACAAACACAGGACAGTTAAGTGTGGTTGAGTACTCATCTGAATTGTGATGGCTCTTCCTGGGCAGGAAGGGAGGTATGGGCTGACACACCTAAATAGGCACTACCCATTCCACACACAAAGGGCTGATTACCCCCTGCTGATAGCCTGGAGTCAGGGCTGGGAAAAAAAGTTTTCTGTGCACTTCAAAGACCCTTCTTTGAAATCACCCCCACTTCAAAGGCCCAACTGGGTATAAGTACTGGGGCTTGACCCCGCCAAATCAGATACTTCTGGACCAACAACTGGATGTTTTCAGAAAAGCTGCATTAAGGGCTGCCACTCTGCTGGACTGCTGACCTGGTTGGCTGATTTTCTCTTGTACAACACTGCTGCTCTATGACCCTGTTGGGAGAAATGGACTCTTCCTTGCATCGAAGTGATCTCCAAGGGCTTGTTGGCTTGCCTCATGTTGCTTGAGACTCAGGGCTATCAAAGTCTCTACTCCTCTCCTTTGCCTGGTTCACTTAAATTGACCCAGATAAATTGAGCTATCTCCACTCTGTATGTAGCAAAGCCAGCACATCAGCCCTATTACGGAGTAACGTTGGCGTATTGCACTCAAAACCACTGCATTGCATCTGGAACTGCTGCCTCACATCTGTAACCACTGCTTCGCTTCTGTAACCACCGGTTTCAGAACCAATGCACGTCACCACTGCGTTGAGATAAACACATCATCCCTCCAGCGTGGATTAACCCGACGTATCACCTTCGGGGAGTCGCACTTGCAACCGGCGCTAAGCTCAATGGACCAGACGCATCGCCAGGACTGAGTGGAGAAAATCAACGCATCACTTTGACTGCGGGCTCAACATTGATGCATCACTCGTATGCACCCGCATCTCACTGAGGCGAGCATGATCTATGTACTCTGTTCACCAGGCCTGTGTGGCTTATGTCCCCGGCCATCTTGTGCTCCATCTTGGTCAGCTTGAACTATTGACTTTACCCCGGTCCAGCGCGACCAGATAACCCCCATAGGTGCTTATTACTTCTAAGCGCTAGAACTCTTTTTAGTCTTAAAAATTCATAACTCAACTTCTCCTTAATGGTTTTTTGTGGTTTTGGTCTTGATTTACTAATAAAAGTTTCTATTTTTTTCAACTGGTGTTGAGTCTTTGTGTGTTGCACAAATGCTTTACACATTGCCTATTTAGATAAGCCTAACTGCTTTGTGCCAAGCCACGAGAGGATGAGCACAGGTTATCTTTCAGTATGTATCTGACTTACCCTGACTAGAGTGGTGGTCCCTATTTGGACAGGGTGTATGCCTCTTCAAACAAGAGGCCCCATTTCTAACAGCTGTAGAGTTGGTTTATGTAGTCTCCTTGCCAGGATTAGAATCCTTGAGAGAAAGGCCTCTGGGCAGTGTACTCTGTCTTACACAAGAAATGGATCCGCACCTCACGAGCCTGCTTTTGTTTATTTTTTGGTATATTGCCTAATTCCAGTATATAAACCATACCAGGGCTAGCTAAGCAAAATTTAGAGCTGACCTCCGTTATCACCCAACATCCCAATTTTAACCCAGCCAAGTCACTCTTCCCCCACACAGTAAAAAAGACTTGGAGAGGGGACTTGGCAGATGGCTATAGAAGTCCTTCAATGTTGAGGTTTAAATAATTAATCCACTTGTCAGCCAGCCCCAGACTAGGCTCTTGGGCAGTACACCATGTTGAGGCCCAGAGAGCAGAGTATTAGGAACAGAGGTGTCAGGCCTGAGGGGAGCAGAGATCCTGTATAGCAGTCTACATTTACCGACTGTGTCCGGTAGTAGAGCCAGATCTATAGAGAAGCATCTGACCCATCTGCACTTGCGCTTGGTTCTCAGGAATACTAGTAGATTTTGCTTTGTTCGAGTGATATGTGTATAGAGATAGCATGTAAAAAATAAACCTGACTGAGACATTATATCCCCAACACATCCCAAATTTTTTTTTTTAACCCTGCCCATTGTAACCCTGAAATAAAGGTTATTGCCTTTAGGTTTACACTGAGGTAGTTTTACCTAAATACTCTGAGTCCCTCTCCTATCCATTACCATTTATTATGATCTTCCTCATGCTGAGGTTGAGGCGACCCAGGTGGTAATATTCTACCAAGATAGGATGGAATTGATTATGATGGAGTACGCCACAATGTTGTGAGTGAGGCTTCTCGTCCAATATCTTTGATATTATCTCTTTAGGACAGTAGCGCTGTCCAAGTAGGATTGGTGCGTCTGTTCCTATTGTATTTGTGGTTTGTTGGAGCGTCAAGTTACCCGACTAGCAGTAGTTTTAGCCTCTGCAGGGACATATATGTACTTGCGGGTTTCGGACTAGGTAATGAGTTAAACTGTTAGCAAAAATGTATTCTCAGGGGCATAACAGAAGTCCCTGCAGCTCCTGTGGTGCAGGGCGGTCCTAGACATCGAGGGGTCCCATCCATCCTAAAGATACTGATCGGGGTAATTTAGAGCCAAGTCTGGTGGTTTAGTGGACTAATGAATCCACTGTAGGGGCCTGTGTGTGACCTCGTGGTCACAGGTTCAGATCCTTTCAGGTCACTCAGCCTTTCATCCTGCTGAGGTTGATAAAAGGAGTACCATTGAGTTGGGTAAAATAAACATCTGTTATTCAATTCCAAGATACCCTTCTAGGTGAACTTGCACTTAACAAATACAAATGTTAAGTTATACAGGTGTCTCAAGCCCTCTTATCATCTGCATGAGGGTCCATGTTTGTGGGATAAACCATTGCTAGCCCGTCTAAAAAAAAAACGTATAAGCAGGGCCACTGGAATTGTGTGGCAGGAGACTGTCAAATTGTGCGACAGGATAGTGTAAATTATGAGGCAAGAAAAGGCAAGTTATGCAACGTAATGCGGGATTTTTTTTTTATAGTATCACGTAATTATTTTGTACCTTTTACACTTGTTAACGTTGTCTGGGTATGGGGTACACCTCATTAGTACCAGTTTAATACCCAAATATGGTAATAAGCGACAGAAAGGTAACCAGTCAACCTTTGCAAAAGGTCTTCCACATGTGCCGCTGCATTTTTCGTAACTTTTGAACTGTTTGAACTAGAAACACTTTTTTGTTCTTAAAATCTGTAGATTATGCAGCAGATGATGGATAATGTAGCACATCTGTAATTATGTAAAAGTCACCGCACAATCCCATAATTTCATTGGCCCTGCATAAAAGATATCTCGGTGAGTTAAGCACTCATTGCAGAACTATTTATTGAACCTGCAGTCCACTGCGTTGAATCCAAGCAGGATCGTCTGTCTTTCAGTCATTCAAGACTGATAAAACGAGCAGTGCTGATAAAACTACGAGCAAAGTCCCATATAAAGTTGAATTGTTTTATGTGGGTTTACACAGTGGCGGCTTGTATTAAAGGGATAGGGGGCGTTGCCCTACCTACCAGCATCGGGGAAAACTGAAGGGAGAGAGAATAAACAACATGGAGCAGTCTCTGCTTTGGCGTCCCCGTGAGACTATGTGAAATCTTTTTGTTTGTGCTCGTCGTCTCGAAGAGGCTTCCTGCTGCGCATGTGCAAAGCTGGGCGAGGAAAAGTCCTCGCCCTCGGAATAGTCCTCGCCCTCGATCTACAAGCGAGGACGCAGGTGAGTGCTGGTGACGTCAGCCTTTAGGGAGTGGCTGCATAAAGCGGCAGTAAATGGATTACAAAAGGGACGCTAAGTAAGTGGCCCAGGGCGCGGTCAGTGGAGCGCCATTCACGATAATGGGCAGGGTTGACGCACAGTGCAGGGGGTGGTGACAATTGAAGCAAGCCTTTCGCCTCCGTGAATTAGGCTCTCTAATTGGGTGTGGCTGAGGGAACGTTAGGGGAGTGGCTGGCTGTGAATTAGTTTGGCAGCTCTATTCTGGGACACAGTTGCTGGAATTGGAAAAAGAAAGGCGCCTGCTGCTGTTTAGTTTCTAATGAGCGCGCAGTAGGTTGGCTTACATTTAGTATAGCAAGTTATCGAGAGCTGAATTGGGGCTCGGGGGGCTGCCATTAATTATAACAAAAATGTACGGAGTCTTCCTGCTTGATTATTTGCGATGTGATTTGGGTAGTGTTTTGGTGGTGTGCGAGAGTGACCAGAGTGGTGCTCTTGTCCTGTCCTGCATCATGGCGCTTAACCATATGATGGAGAAATGTGAATGAGAGATCACAAGCCGGGGATAGCCTAGTTTGCAAGACACAAGAAGGAATATAAAAAGAGGTTGTTACGCAAACTATCAGAATAGTGCCTTTGTTTTCCGCAGTAATGAGGTTACAACCTTCGCGCCCCCTCCTTTAGCATCCCACATTTACCCAAAGAGTGAATCTTTGCAGCTCCCAACTCGAGCTGAAAGGCTGGAACCCAGCACAAAGACTGATTGCCCTCCTCTGAGAGCTGGATATTTTATTTTCCATGCCCCTGGTGTAACATTGGCTGTCAGAAGACGAGGGTCACGGCGAGGTGGCGGCCTGACTGAGAGAGAGTATCTTAATCTACTCTCTGCATTACACAAGAAGAAATCGCGCTACTTAATTTTGCATAGCTGTACATTTGCGTTTAAACTGCATTCCTGCCCACGCAGCCGATCCAGGATTTGAGTGGAATGAGGAGAAATAGTCAAGTGTTGAACTCCCGCCAGGCAGAGAGCTGTGAGGTATTTTTAGGTCGAGGTATATCCGGTTTGCCGAAGGCAAAACCGGATGTACAGAGATCTTATGTTGTATAGTAGGGCAGTTTAGACCCGCCTCTCAGCTCCGTTCGCTTCCATTGGCTGGCTTCCTAAACAGAGGCCAGCCATTGGAAGAGAAGGGAGTCACTCAAAACAAGCCACGTCTTTTTCGGATTTGGGGGCGTAAGTTTTGCTGTTCTTTAGCTCGTGACGTCCTCCGTCACTCAGGACAGCAAAACACGCCCCCAAATCCGAAAAATTTCGTAAGCTCTGAGGCAGCCATTGTTGCCCAGCCGGCGCCGAGTAAGGTGATGTTGCCGCTTTCCACCCACACTAGAGCCGCTTCCTCTGCTCTGACGAGGACACGGGCAGTCAGGTAAGTTTTCTTTTTTTTTTTAATGTATTTTTTAACCCACCCCCCCCCCCCCGCCAGTCCCGCCCCCCGCGTCAGTCCCATCCCTCCCGCGTCAGTCCCCCGCCCCCCCGCGTGTCCCGTCCCCCTGCGCGAGTCTTGTTTAAATACTTTTTTAGAGGCTAGGCTGGGAGTGAAACAGAAAATCGTATTAGTTTTGATGAAGGAGGAAGCCGTTACTCTCAAGCGGACAGACGCCAGATGTAATTATTCTGAAACGGAGGTCGCTGCTGCCTGTTTTCTTTTTCGCCACCCGAAGCCCCTCTGAATATAAGGGGGGCGGGGGCCCTGGGGTAGTTGGGGCGGGAGGGCCGGCGTTGACGGCTAATGCAGAGCAGTGACGGTTGCTTTCTGCTCTCGGTGTGGAGGCAAAGGACTAGCACCAACACACACGCATTCATCAGCGGCTGGGTGTGATTTAAATAAAAATGTATCCTTTATTTTATGTACAGTGTTTTCATACATGCAATTGAGAGCAGAGGTGAGGGCGCAGGCTTAATTTAGGTCCATAAAATAACGGGGCGGGGAAACAAAATGTTCCTTTCATGACCTTTTGAGTCAATATGGCAAGTTCATGAAGACGTCGGAGAATTCAGCGGAACCCGAGTCTGAGGGTGAGAGACGTGAAGAGAGTTTATATCTGGGAATCCGGGAGCGAGACACGCCGTCAGAATCACTTGTCCCCCTCTTCCTTCCCTCTCCCCTTCTTTCTCTCCCTTCCTTCTACTTTACGGTATTTCTCTTCCTTCCCTTCTCTCTCTGAATACTCCTGTTCTTTGTTATCTTCACCAGACACAGCTGAGACACAAGCGGTCCTGTGTCTTGCTGGATTCAGCCATTCATCCTTCTGAGGCCAATAGAATCATCATACTGGGCTGGCTGATAGAGTGGCACATTGCCAGCCCATGTGTGCTGTTGGCTGTGAGAGCTGTGGGCTGTGTGTGTGTGTAGTCTGTGTGTGCGTGTAGTCTGTGTGTGCGTGTAGTCTGTGTGATGTATCCTTTATTTTATGTACAGTGTTTTCATACATGCAATTGAGAGCAGAGGTGAGGGCGCAGGCTTAATTTAGGTCCATAAAATAACGGGGCGGGGAAACAAAATGTTCCTTTCATGACCTTTTGAGTCAATATGGCAAGTTCATGAAGACGTCAGAGAATTCAGCGGAACCCGAGTCTGAGGGTGAGAGACGTGAAGAGAGTTTATATCTGGGAATCCGGGAGCGAGACACGCCGTCAGAATCACTTTTCGCCCTGGACGTGGTGCTTTTTAGCCCCCTTGGGGATTCTGTAAAAGAAAACTGAGCGTTTTACTTCTCCGGTGAATGAATCAGAAGCCGTGTGCTCCTGCCACTTAATGAAGGTTTACATCTGAATCTGCAGATGCGTACCAGACAAGCGGACAACTGGTACGACATCTCCGGGGTGTCTGCGGGACCCTGAGCGGATCTGTCTCCTCTGGCACCTCTAGCGCTATATGAGGCGAGGCGGCACCCAGCTTTCGCTAATACTGCTCTCTTCTCTGCCCAGCAGTCCTTCTATCTGCCCCTACTTCTCGTTTTCCTCATTCTCTCCTTAGCTACCTCTTTTCTTCATTCCCCCATGTTTCATCTTCTGCCCGCTTCTTGCATTTCCTCCCTCTCTCTTTTCGTTCCGTTCCTACTTGTCCCCCCTCTTCCTTCCCTCTCCCCTTCTTTCTCTCCCTTCCTTCTACTTTACGGTATTTCTCTTCCTTCCCTTCTCTCTCTGAATACTCCTGTTCTTTGTTCTCTTCACCAGACACAGCTGAGACACAAGCGGTCCTGTGTCTTGCTGGATTCAGCCATTCATCCTTCTGAGGCCAATAGAATCAGCATACTGGGCTGGCTGATAGAGTGGCACATTGCCAGCCCATGTGGGCTGTTGGCTGTGAGAGCTGTGGGCTGTGTGTGTGTGTAGTCTGTGTGTGCGTGTAGTCTGTGTGTGCGTGTAGTCTGTGTGTGTGTGTAGTCTGTGTGTGCGTGTAGTCTGTGTGTGCGTGTAGTCTGTGTGTGCGTGTAGTCTGTGTGTGCGTGTAGTGTGTGCATGTAGTCTGTGTGTGCGTGTAGTGTGTGCATGTAGTCTGTGTGTGCGTGTAGTCTGTGTGTAGTGTGTCTGTGTAGTCGGTGTGTGGGTGGGCGTAAATGCAATAGGTCATGCATTTGCGAGCTATTAAGCTATTGGCATTGTAAATGAAAATGCCATTTATTTAACGATTAAACTATTGGCAATGTAAATGACAATGCCATTTATTTATGATTAAAAAAAAGTCATGGGCAATGCCAATAGCTCTACATTTAATAATGCCGAGACCATTGCATTGTAAATGCTTGTTACAAGCAGAGTCTGGGAACTGATTGTCAGATGCGAGGTTTGTGTGCTTAGCTTGACCTGAGTGGAGGGGTGTTTGCGGGCGTTGGTGGGACTGGCAGTAATCGCTGTGAGGGAAGGGCAGTGCGGGCCTCTCTGGGGCTGGGAGGGGGGCAGGAGGGGATATGAAGAGCTGCGTGGGCAGTGCTTAATTTTATAAAAACAAAAACAAGTTGCAGGCTCTCGTCAGTAGGCCACTGCAGCTAGCTTCACCCATTGCCCCGCCAGCGCTGCCAATGGCACTATCAACACAGCTACAAGTGTTCCCCCTCCGTGTGTTAACTGGAACGTGCAACCCCCGCACTTTGCAAGGACTACACATTATGCATAGCCACGGTGAATTATATTTTAGCCTTAATTTGATTTCTCAGTGCGAAACTCGTTGTCATATGACAATCACTGAATTAACATCAGCGTGTGTGTTCTGTCAGAGCAACTGGTATAGGGAGATGAGGTGCCCTCTACTGTGAGAACACAAAATAATAAAATATAATTAAAAATGAATCACCCCGCTCGTTGTAGTCATATTTACATGGGGCAAAATGAAAACACTGCAGCGCAGTGCCAGTTTTGCTGCCTATAAAAAAATAATGGGTATTTTTGTGCCCCTATCAATATGTGTACGAAGTTAAATTAAGCACATTGTTTCCCACTTTGCAGCAAACTTTGAAATATAGTCAGTGCAGCTTATGGTGATTAGTGTGATAGGCGTGAATCCAAATTTGTAAAAAAAAACAACAAAAAAACTGAATATTTACGTTGAAATACGCAGTCTTCAAACAAGGTGGACCTAGGACTCTTTTCAAACAAATTTCTTAACTTGAGGTATACTGACTCGTATTGGCAAGTCTATTTAAACAGCTCTTTATTGTGAGCATAGATCTCCGTCTTCTGCACTCCAACTATGTTCCCTCAACAGCCTAAATTAGAACATAGTTGGCACACTCTTGGTGTATACCCTTGCTCACCACAGTGCAGTATGGGAAGTTTTACGCCTCACCACTTTCAAATGTCACCAGCCGCCACTGTATTTACACACTGTAGTATATGCTTTTTAAAGTGCCGCACATCTGTGAACAGTTTTTTATATAGTGGGTGTCGCTTTTGTAAATAGTCTGCACAATATTATAGATCAACAGTTGCTATCATAAAACTCAAATTGAAGCTTGCCAATTACATAAACGATTATGTGGCTGTTTCTTCTATGTAGCTTGGTTACCTGCCATTGTTTGAGCATTTTACTGCAGCATTTTATTTTGCTGCCTCGACAGAAAATGTGTTTTGTGTTATTTAGGGATTACTTTGAAGTATGTGTCTAATGGAGTAGTCACATTTTCTATTCGCATACTTCACAAAACTCTGATACAAAACCATGCACGGTTGGTGCATTTCCCAAGTGACAGTGACTCATTCGGAATATCTAATTTGGTTTCCAAAGCCTCCCCTTGCAGGTGAGGCGTTTCTTTTTTTGGAACTGAAACAATTTGTTATGATAGCATCGTTCATTTTTTGAGCCTGCGGAGAGCTGTATGTAAAATGATTAGAAATCTTAATTAATCTCCTAAGAGAAGGTCGCATAGTTTCTCTGAGACCAACGTCTTATTTGAGGCCTCTAGCTGTTTAATTATTGTTGAGGTCTGCCAGCCCTGGGCTAGTCATTTTGTCCCCAGGATGCTTCTATTTGATTTTTTTTTGTTCTTATTGAACGAACCACCACCCTCTGGAGTATGTCTGTTGAATGTTTATACCATGCCATGCTAGCCTATAATTAGGAAACAAAGTTATATTAACAAAGTGATCAAATAGCAAAAGGTGTGAAGAGTGATTTTGAAATTATGAGACGTTCATTACATATCTAAAATCGTTAAAACTTCAAAGAATATGTGGAAGACAATATAGATGTTGATTGGTTATTGTTTACAGTGGCTTGAAGGACACCGCTGTTGGTGCTTTGGCAGATTCGGGGTGACCCGGTGGTGCCATATTCATATCTAATAGGCCGAGAACACCTTTGCCGATTTTATCAGGTGCTTTTTCGTTTCCAGTAAAACCACTACTCGGAGAAAATGGAAAATATCCACAGGATTTGGGAATCCTCGTGTAAAGAACCCAGGTATTTCTAGGGCCATTTTACTTCCAGTGCCCACTTTCAGGGGATGATAAGTAACCCAGGCAGAACCATTAAACCTGACCCCGAAATCTCCCCTCTGGTCTACTGTAATGACGTCGATAGAGAACAGCTTTATTTCAGTACATTGAAAGTAACTTTATTTAGGCTTAAGCCATAAAAGTGAACGATATATAACGTACAGCACATGTAAGCAACATGAATTCAACACTGAAGGAACACGTTTAGCGACATCAAGTGATCATATTTGACAAAATGTAAATTAGTCCAATTATTCCTGAGATTTCCCAGGAAACATCCTGTACCGAAAATACAATAAAAGAATCACATTAAAGTAGTAATTTTTATAAAAGTCTAATAATATTTTAAAATCTTACAACAGAATGTACCAGTAAAAGCCCATCTTTTTGCTTGCATCAAGCTCAGGGTGCAATTCATAACCGTACAATTTACATTCTCAATAAAATGTCATTGAGATCTTAAAATCACATTACAGCAATAGCAGCCCTTCTTTTTGCCCACATTAGATGAGTAACCCAGCCAGAATAATTACACCTGGCCACGGAATCTCTCCTCTGGTCTACTGTAATGATGTAGCTAGAGAACAGCT
Organism: Lissotriton vulgaris; assembly: GCF_964263255.1. Lineage (NCBI taxonomy): Eukaryota > Metazoa > Chordata > Amphibia > Caudata > Salamandridae > Lissotriton > Lissotriton vulgaris. Next base: position 664,755,065 of record NC_141694.1, read on the forward strand.
CTATTTTAATGCAGGAGTCCACCCTCCAGCCCCCCCCCCCCCCTCCCCATCTCTTATATTTAATTCCTCTGAAGAACATTATTTCTTGTCACTTTCCACATAGGCAGGGTTACAGGAAGCCATTTAAGTAGTCCACGAGTCTCGATTAAGCTAAGTTAATCAATATGAACTATTTCTATAGCTCCCAAAGCCCACAATAAATCCTTGCACCCAGGCGGACCTCTTGCAGTTAGAAGCACTTAAGACCAACGACAGATTGCCTGAGTGCCTACTCGTGACCCTCACAAAGTGCCATGCATTGAGATTGCTAATACTTATATTGATGTCCTGAAAACGTCAACTTCCACTCTTTGATTCAGACAACCTATAACTCAGGTGTTTGTTGTGCACTTCAAGGGTTTGCGAGTGTTGCGTGCACTCACTTCGGAAAAGGCCTCTTTCGCCCTTTTTGTTCGTTTTTCAAGTGCTTGACAGTTGACAAATGTGAAAATACAGCTTTGGTAGCTACTATCTGATGGTCCGTGCTAAGGAAGCATAGGCACATGGTGGGTGATCCATTCTACCTAATTAACCATCCTGTGGCTGATTCCCTAATGGATCATGAGGCTAACTGTAGGCGAAGGGTATTCCAAACACACAATTGTCATCTCACAGGGACCTAAAGAAAAGAGCTACAATAGGTTTTGTGACTGAGACTGTAGCTTTTGTAGTACCTTGTGAAGAATTTGGTGGATACTTTTCCTGATGAACAGGCAAAGGCATTGGCTAGGTGGTTGTTAATGGTATGGAGTCATCATAGCATAATGCAGTCTTGTGTGGATCTGGTGTCTCTAACGCTAGGGGAGATGATCCCTCTTCATGAATAAGGCATTACTCTTGACTTTGGTGTTAAGGGTTTTTCTATGATATTCAAACTAAAATCATACTAGTGGATGGAGAGAAAGTATTAGGTTATGTAGGTGTACATATACTATAGAAGGATAATAAAAATGGATGGAATTCAAGGTCTTACAAAGATTCTGCAATACCTATGTTTTGCTTATCCTACTCAACGATTTAGGAATGCCTCCTACCCCACAGAAGCCTATGTTTGCCAGGGGTCAATCTGTAAATAAAAAATAAAGAAATGTTCAGTATAATAGTACTCATAAAAAAAGGTGCTTCCCCGCGGGCTATGGTGGAGACTGCGTTCCCGTTGCAGATTTTGTTTCACGCTCACCTCCATGCACCTTGTGGACTAGAAAAATCTGGGAGCTGAAGGGGTTCTGGTGAAGTGGTGTCACCACATCTACTCCGCATAATACGAAACCATTTTGAGACCAGAAGCAGGGTTGCGTCACTTCTCTGTGACAGCACATGAAACTTTTTGGGGATCTCACCCAGTATCTGAGGATGTTTCAAAGATAACAGTCTTTCAAAGGATCACAATACCAATCACCACAAGTGTCTAACCGTTCCTTACATCTGGCCATTACCCTTTATCTTCAGTTTTTAAATGATCTACATCATTAAAATCCTTTTTAAATTATTGTTTGTGCTGCATGATGTATTTCTTCCCTTTTATGTTTCTCCATGAAGCTTGCAAGGCGGAAAGTTCTTTGTTCACATTGTCTTCATAACATATCTTCCTTTTTTTCGGTGTCACTTGCTGTAATATTGTGTAGCACTTCTTTACTGAGCATTGTAGACCTGTAATTAGAAAACATGGCTTATCCATAGTGCATTATACTACTACTACATAAATATATTCCTACGCAGCCAAAGAGTTTGATCGGAGGCCAGGCAGAGTATCCTCCAAACAGGAAGACTAGCAACTACAGACCGGTTTCTGCATCTTTAGGTCTCATCAAGGAGGTACAGTTTGAATCATATTACAGTCAACGCAGAACCAAGTATAGGTATACCTGTCACACTTAGGGTGTCTACTACCACAAACAACAATGTAACAAAAGAAATTCTTGAATTACTTACAGTCGCACATGATCACTCAGTGCTGCATTTAGGTCTGTCGGTTTTGCCCAATGTGGCCTACTAAACAGAGACCTGCCGTATGCATATCAGGCTTTGTCATGCTCTAATATTAACACCCCAGCCCAGACTGCAGGCAAAGTTCATGTCAAACAGGAACAGAAGCAACCCCCGACCAGTTTCAACCTATTTAAACTTAATTGGCGCAGTATTGCTTGAGTCCTATGGCATAGTAGGTATGGGACCCACACATGAGCATACATTCTGTGTTATAGTGTCTGCTACAAAAACCAACAAAGGGGTGGAAGGAATGCTTGAATTAATCTCAGCCACAGGTGATTGCTCATCCCATATTGCAGTCCCTCGTTTTTTGTGCACTGTGCTAGAAAGAGACCAGCTATGTGCAAATTAGCTCTTGTCCTGCTCCAGTAGGAACAATTCAGCCCAAACCGCCTGACACATTGACCTATTTAATTTGTGTGTGAGTTGTCTTGGGTGTATTTGTTGTATTCTGTTCTTCGAGTACATTTGGGCTATATTTGGGTCTCTGGCAATATTGATACAGGGATTCCAGGGACCAGCCTGATTGCTATTCAAAGGCATGCTGCCATACAGATACAGTGTGCCCTTGTCTCCAACAGTCTGTGCTGCCTGGACATATTACCTTCTAACCCTAAACCAGTTTGGTGACTGTAAGTATTAGTAGGGGTAAGTAGGCACCCATCACTAGAAATTAGGCCACTAATGCAATATAAGGTCCAGACAAGGTCTCACTAAGTTATTCCCTTGTTCATCCTTTGGTAGCTGGCAACAAGGAGGCAGGCTTAATTTAGGAAACCGGTGTTTGAAGCATTTAAAGACACCAGTACATTAAATAAATAAGGCACAACACACAATAAAAATCCACAACCAATTTATAAAAATAGGAAATATTTTTATGATTAAAATGACATCCAAACAACCAATATAAGGAAACAACTATATGAATTTTTGAAGAAGCACTTTCCAGTGCTTTAAAAACATTTAGCGACAACTTGGGACAGATGCTTACGCTTGACCGGGACAAAGTCAAAGTATGAGGCCGACCACGACAGAGCCCTGGTTGGATACACTAAACAGGAGGCCTCAGTCAAAATTTTACCTGCACATTACAAACTTTTCTGGAGGATTTTCTCTCGAGGTTGAGCGAGCCTCTCCAGCACACTGGATTTGCAGCAGCTTCTTCAGCTTAGTTCAGCGCGAGCCCCCTGTCAACTCCTGGAGGTTTTGAGCTTTCAGCTGCAAAAACCTGAAATCCAGGCCGTGCCGCGGTACGAGATAGTTGGTTTGACTCTCGATGTCGGGTCGGTCACCTTATGGAGCTTTTTCCAAATGTTGCTTTTAACTTCTTCCTGAAGTTCCTCCTTGAAAGTTAAAAGTATCCACAACACAAATCCAAGGTACCAAAGTCTCTGAGTTGCTCCTCGGAAGTTGGGAATGCAGTTCCCACAGTGCACCTGTCCAAATCCTTAAAAGTCCAGCTGAAGGCGGTCAGCTGGGCTCTTCTTGCTGGAAATTATTCACATGGAGCTCTTTTAACCTGTTGCTTTCAGGGAGTCCACTCCTCATTTTGAAGCAAAGCAGAGTCCTTAGGGCTGTAGTTCCTTAGGGTGCAGCAGGTGCAGTCACTCAAAGTGCAGTCCTCTTGGTTTAGATCAGGGTTCTTTTTGCAGTTTCATGCAACATATCTGAGTTGCTATGAAGCTCTCACATATTTATCCAATGTTCTGGGGCGACAAGTAAGGGGGCACCCCTAACCAGTGGGGTAAAGGGTGCTACCTGAATGCATGACCTCTTCCTCCAAAGGGTGATATTTTTTTGTTCCACGTCAGAAAACATCTGTGTCTGTGCAGGCCACTTATCACCTCATCAAAGCAGTTTGGCTAAGCCTGTTAAGGGCTGGCCAATCAGGAAAGGCTGCTTGAAGGCTGGATTTTGGCTCACGGAAAACAAAGATCTATAAGTTATTATCTGTCTTCGTTATGATAAATTTCATAGTGGCAAATTGTTGGATTTATTACCAATCTTTTAAATCTTTGTATTATTATTTTAGCTCACTCCTGTCAATAGATACTCTGTATTACAGAATTCCCATGTTAGTCTATAGAGCGAAAGGGCTACAATGGGGGGGGGGGGGACGAAATTGGTAGTGTTTCTCTATCCCAGACTTAAAAACATCTTTTAAAATGTCTGTGCTTGTTTTTACGTGGCACCCTACCCTGGGGGCACCTAGGGTAGACCTTAGGGGTGACCTATATGTAAAGAAAAGGTGGTTTAATACTTTGGAAGTACCTTTAAATCTTAAGTTGAATTTGCTTGTAATTTCAGTTTAAAAGCAGCTTGCAAAGCAGGGCTGACTTATAAAATGACAGCAGCCAGCACAGCCATGCACACTTAAGTGTTTCCAGGCTGATGGATGTGAGAAGTTGGCCTGGTATATAATGCTCACTAATTCTAGTGATCACTTTGTACCATGCCAAGCAACCCTTATGATGATGGTTGTAATTCAACCTTGTAGACCAGTTATCCTAGTGGTAACGTGGACAAAGCAGTCTTAGGCTAAACTCTGAAAGGCATGTGAAGCCAGCTGTTATACCATACACAACCCCCTTGAATACCAAATGAAAGGGACACCACACAGATATATATTGAAAATATATATTGATTTACTAACTATTAAAATCCCCTGGACTCTTTATGAGCACAGAAGCACAAGCGTTAAATCACAAGACAGTTTAAAATACACAAAAGTTGCACAATATGGATGAGCCCTAGGGGCCACCTAAACCATATACTAAGAAAGTGGTATAAGAGATACCAAGAGGAAAGTGAAGAGGCCTAGGGCCTTGGGAATCGCTGGAGCTATTCGAGACTGGAGTTAACTAAGTCGGGAAAGGCCCACGGGACTCGGGTGCAGTGTTCAAAGTGCACGCACTTCTCAATACAAAGTCTATGGTGCGTAAAAAGCACAAAGTTAGAAAGTTAGGAACCTTCCGAGTGACCTACGGAGCTGAAACTTAAAACACAGGCCCTTGGGATGTGTACCAGTGCAGGAGCACCGGCGGAGCTGAGTTACCTCACCCACAGGAAGCGGGTGCACAGGGTCGAAGATGTGTCGGGTTTCGTCACGCTGGTCGATGGTGCTTGGAGCTGAAGATGCTGCAGGCGGCTCGATGAGAAGAGTTCCGGTGGATCCAAGGGTGGATCTGAAGAGTTGAAGACCTGAAAGCAGAGGGGACAGTGTTCAAAGTCACTAGCCAGTGACTACCGTGGAACCAGAGTGGAACCAGGCGATGTCGGGTACAAACAGGCGTTGTCGGGTAGCTTCTTTCTGCAGCCACGTGGATACCCGGGGTCGAGGACGTCCAGGAGTCGGTCACGAGCTGTCCCACGTAGGCTTCTCGCTGTTGGCGGTGTCGGCGACCTGATCGGAGCAAACAGGCCTTGGCAAATGCAAGCCACGCAGAAGTTGAAAGATGCTGTTCACTCGGACCAGCAAGGTCAGAGCGGGTGCTCCTTTTCACAGGAGCTTGGGTAGGTCTGGAGCAACCAGACCTGCTGTTTAAATCTTCGGGTTCGTCGCCAAGATGGCCGCTGGCCGCGTGGCTAGTGGCCGGGATGGCGCGTCGAGTGGCACAATGCAAAAGGGCCCCACGCAGATCGTGGAGATGCTGGAGGGCTGATCTTCGGTGCAAGGGCTGCTCGGTGGTGGGGGTTCTCAATCCCCAAAGCACAACGTCGAGGATGCCTCAGAAGCTGCGCAGTCAGCTTGTCGGGTGTCTTTCAAGAGGTCCGGTCCCACGTCGCTCGGTGCCTCCACGGGTCCCTTCTTCGCAGGGACTGTGGATCGGGCTCTGAGAGGTCTGGGAGTCTGGTTCTTGTCGGGCTCTGGGCTCGGTCTCCGGCGGGAGGCGGCGGCAAAGCAGACGTCGAGTTGCTGGTTGGTACCTGTGTTCACAGGGTGGTCACTCCTTGGCCACAAGGGAGATTCTTCTTCAGTCTTCTGTGCAGCAGAATGTCGAAGTCCAGTCTTCTTCTTAGTTTTAAGTTGATTTCGGGATGATCTCCCGTGCAATGGCACTGCTCCCCCTCTTATTCCCAAACTGGGGGTGGATCACCTACTAGGTCCCTCCTCTGGGAGGAACCAGGAAGGGGGGCGGTTACACCCCCTTTCCTTTGTCCAGCTCCGCGCCAGGACTGGGGCTGGAAGGCCCCAGAACCGGTTTGGACTGGCCTATGCACGGGGACACCTTGTGTGCCCCGGGCATGTCTGATTCTATTCAGCCCTGTCCTACCTAATACACAAAATCCTGTCTGGGGTGGTGCTCGCACCTCCCAAGGCAGGAAACCCTTTGTCCAGGCCACCATCTGCCGAGTTTCGGTCAGCAGCAGGAGGCCAGACTTGTGTCTGTGGTGGCAGCGTCCATTTTGTGAAGCTGAGGCTCTGTTTAACTTTAACCGGGGTTAAGGCTACACACATGTCGTGTCCCTCTAGAAGGGTGGAATGCTATCCCCGTCGCCAGAATTGGCGAGGGGATAGTATTCCAATTCGTATGACACCTTACTCGACATGTTTTGATAAAGCCAAACCAAAGATAGCATTTAACCGCGAGGATTATAATGCACTTAAGAGTATATGGTATGGCAATATCCCGGAACGGCTTAGGGAGTTGTTCCCGACAGCTGCAGACAGGCTCAGCTCACGCCAGAGCACCATCTCACATATTTCCAAGCACTCTGCCTCCAGGATTGATGAGGCCTTCCATAGGAGTGGCTGATAGGAACATATGTGTCCAGTTTAGGGTTAGGCACAGACATACTGTACCTAAGTAAGAGGTGGTTACACCGACTTACCCCAGCTGAGTGATCAGCCAGTTGTGTCAAATATGGAGGCCAGGCCAGGGGTGGCATAATACATGCTGCAGCCCCTGGTAGGCCTTGGATACACCTATGCCCTGGGCACCTAGGGTGCACTAATACAGGGGCTCATAAGGTGAACCAGTTCCAATTCGTAATGCACCTAAAGTGCATTGGCATCAATTTAGAGAGAGAACAGCAGGCTGTGGGTCTGATTAGCAGGCCCACAGCCACATTAAGTCAGAAACCAGTGAAGCAAAAAGCAAAAATTTGGGGTGACCATAGGATAGCAGACCCTACTCTCCTACATAACCCCCCCCCAAACGCAGGGACATTAGACTAACCTTGACCAGTTGTGTCTTCATGTTCTAAGTGGAAGTACCTGGAGAGACCATCTGCGTTGCCATGGTCAGTCCCTGGGCGGTGCTCCACTGTAAAGTCCATCCCCTGTAGGGAAATGGACCACCTGAGTAGTTTGGGGTTTTCACCCTTCATCTGATTAAGCCATAGGAGGGGCTTATGGTCGGTCTGAATCTTGAAGTGAGTGCCAAATAAGTATGGTCTCAACTTCTTCAGGGCCCACACCACAGCAAAGGCCTCCCTCTCTATAGCTGACCAACGTTTCTCTCTGGGGGTCAGCCTTCTGCTAATGAAAGCAATGGGCTGGTCCTGGCCATCTACATTAAGCTGTGAAAGCACTGCTCCCACTCCCAACTCAGAAGCATCTGTTTGGACAATGAACTCTCTTGAGTAGTCAGGACTCTTCAGGATAGGTGCAGAGCACATGGCCTTCTTCAGGTCATCAAATGCCTTTTGACAGATTTCTGTCCACTGAACCTTTTTGGGCATCTTCTTGGATGTCAGATCATTAAGAGGAGTCACAATGGACCCATAGTTCTTAACAAACTTCCTGTAGTACCCAGTCAGGCCCAAGAAAGCTCTGACCTGAGTCTGGGTAGTTGGAGGGGACCAGTCCTTGATGGTCTGGATCTTACTCTCCAGTGGTTGAACTTGGCCTCCACCTACAAGGTGGCCCAGGTATACAACCTTGCTCTGCCCTATCTGGCACTTTGTTGCCTTGATAGTGAGGCCTGCCTTCTGCAGAGCCTCAAGCACTTCCTTCAGGTGGATCAGGTGATCCTCCCAGGTGGAGCTAAAGACAGCAATATCGTCCAGATAAGCTGCACAAAAGTCATCCAACCCAGTGAGGACTTGGTTCACCAACCTTTGGAAGGTGGCAGGTGCATTTTTCAAACCAAAGGGCATCACCACAAACTGATAATGCCCACTAGGGGTAGAAAATGCTGTCTTGGCTTTAGACTCCTCAGCTAACCTGATTTGCCAGTAGCCAGCTGTCAAGTCAAATGTGCTCAAATATTTGGCAGAAGCCAACTTGTCAATGAGCTCATCTGCCCTTGGAATAGGGTGTGCATCTGTCCTGGTGACAGCATTGAGTCCTCTGTAATCCACACAGAACCTCATCTCTCTCTTGCCATCTTTGGTGTGAGGTTTGGGGACCAGAACCACTGGGCTAGCCCAGGGGCTCTCTGAAGGCTCAATGACACCTAATTCCAGCATCTTTTGCACCTCAGTCTTTATACAGTCCCTGACGTGGTCAGGTTGCCTGTAAATTTTGCTCTTTACAGGAAGACTGTCACCAGTGTCCACCACATGTGTACACCAGTTAGTCTGACTGGGTGTCAAGGAGAACATATGCCTGTATGCCTGTAGAACTTGTCTGCAGTCATGTTGCTGATGTTCAGTGAGGCTGCCACCTAAGGCCACACCATCAACTGAGCCATCCTCAGGGTTCTGAGTGAGCAGGTCTGGGAGAGGGTCACTCTCTTCCTCCTGTCCCTCATCTGTAGCCATGAGCAAGCCCATGTCTGCCCTGCTGACATATGCCTTCAATCTGTTCACATGGAGCACCCTGTGGGGGCTCCTGGGAGTTCCTAGGTCCACCAAGTAGGTAACCTCTCCCTTCTTTTCCAGAATTGTATGGGGTCCAGACCATTTGTCTTGGAGTGCTGCTGGGGCCACTGGCTCCAACACCCATACCTTCTGTCCAGGCTGAAATTCAACAAGGACAGCCTTTTGGTCATGCCAAGCTTTTTGTAATTCTTGGCTAGCCTCAAGGTTTTTGGATGCCTTTTCCATGTACTCTGCCATCCTGGAGCGGAGACCAAGTACATAGTCCACTATGTCCTGTTTAGGCTTTTTGAGAGGTAACTCCCATCCTTCCTTCACAAGACACAGGGGTCCTCTTACAGGGTGCCCAAACAACAATTCAAAGGGGCTGAAGCCAACCCCCTTTTGAGGGACCTCTCTGTAAGCGAACAAAAGGCAGGGCAGAAGGATGTCCCATCTTCGCCTGAGCTTTTCAGGTAATCCTTTAATCATGCCCTTTAGGGTCTTGTTAAATCTCTCAACAAGCCCATTGCATTGTGGGTGATAAGGAGTGGTGAACTTGTAGTTTACACCACATTCCTTCCACATAGCTGTCAAATATCCAGACATGAAGTTGGTACCTCTATGTGATATTACCTCCTTAGGAAACCCCACTCTGGAGAAAACTCCAAGTAAGGCCCTGGCCACAACAGGAGCTGTTGTGGTCCTAAGGGGAATTGCCTCTGGGTACCTGGTGGCATGATCCACTACCACCAGTATGAATCTGTGCCCAGATGCTGTAGGGGGATCCATTGGACCAACAATATCAATCCCCACTCTCTCAAAGGGAACCCCCACCACAGGTAGTGGTATCAGGGGGGCCTTTGTTGTTCCACCTGCTTTACCACTGGCTTGGCAGGTTTCACAGGAGCGACAAAACTCCTTGGTGTCTTCAGACATGTGAGGCCAGTGAAAGTGAGGGACAAGCCTGTCCCAAGTCTTGTTCTGGCCTAGGTGTCCTGCTAAAGGAATATCATGGGCCAAGGTGAGTAGGAAGCCCCTAAATTGCAGAGGTATAACCAACCTCCTGGTAGCACCAGGCTTGGGGTCTCTAGCCTCTGAATAAAGGAGTCCATCGTCCCAATATACTTTATGGGCACCTTGAGCATTCCCAGCAGCCTCAGCAGCAGCCTGCTGTCTGAGGGGTTCAAGAGAAGGACAGGTTAACTGAGCCTGCCCCAAGTCTGCCCTAGAAGGTCCCCCTGTCCCCAGAAACTCAACCTGATCAGGTTCAAGTTCTTCAGGGACAGTTCCTTCAGGGGTCTCAAGATCAGTTTCCTGTGAAGCCTGATCCTCACTTGTAGGCAGTTGGGAAGGCGCAGCCTTAACCCTCCTGTTCTTCTTCTTGGGAGGTACTTGGTCCATTGTTCCAGGATCCAAGACCTGAGGTTCAGAGAGGCACTTTTTGGCCTGTGACCTGGTCACAGCAAGGACATGTGATGATATCCCTAACATCTCTGCATGAGTCCTGTACTCAACTTCTGACCATAGAGAGTTCTCCAGGTCATTGCCCAACAAACATTCTACTGGGAGATCAGCACTAACCACAACTTTCTTTAGGCCAGTTACCCCTCCCCAGGAAAAGTTAACAAGTGCCACACTATGTGTAGTAGTGACATTGCTTGCATTGGTCACCAGGTAATCATCGCCTGGCATGTATTGTCCAGGGTCCACAAAGTTAGGTGTCACCATAGTGACACTGGCACATGTGTCCCTGTAAGCTTGAGCCACTTTGTTGTTAATCAAAGGTGTCTGTCTGTATTTGCCCAGGTTACTGGGACTTATGTCAGGGGTCAAATCTATGTCCCCTTCACAAACCAGAACAGCCTGTGTAAGGGTTCTGACTAGGTCAGAATCTCCTTCAGTTCCCAAAGTGATTCCCACTAAACCCTTGGCTTGAGGACCAGCACAGCTAACTGTACTAGTGGGTGCAGGTGCCTTAGGGGCTGCAGTGCTGGGGGCTCCACCCTTTTTACACTCACTTGTCCAGTGAGAGGTGTTCTTACAAGTTTTACACCAGGGTTTCTTCTGACCTTCTTTCTTCTTCTTCTTGGAAGTTTGGGACCCACCCTCTGTCTCAGTTTGGGGCCCTGTTGAAGACTTCTGGTCTTTAGCTTTCTGCTCCCCACCCTTCTGGTCTGTTTTCTTCTGGTCACCACCCTGGTTCTGGTTCTGGTTCTTTTGCTTAACTCTGGTTCTTACCCATTTATCTGCCCTCTTTCCCAATTCTTGGGGAGAGGTCAAATCTGAGTCAACCAAATGTTGATGCAACTGCTGGTTCTGACAATTATTTAAAATTTGTTCTCTCATCAGCAAATTGTACAATCCTTCATAGTCTGTAACCTTGCTTCCCAGCAACCATCCCTCCAGAGCCTTAGTGGCACACTCAACAAATTCAGACCAGTCCTGAGTCTGTGTCTTCTGGGTATCTCTGAACATTAACCTGTACTGTTCAGTGGTTAAGCCTAACCCATCAATCAGAGCACTCTTCAGGACCAGGTAGTTTCTAGAATCCCCATCACTAACTGTGAGGAGTCTGTCTCGGCCTCTACCTTCAAAGGAGAGCCACAAGATTGCTGCCCACTGCTCCTGAGGGATCTGCTGTACTCTGCAGGCTCTCTCCATTGCAGTAATCCATTTATGGATATCATCCCCAGCTTTGTAGGGGGGCACAATCTTACTCAGGTTTCTATTATCAAAAGACCTGTCTTTATCCTTGTGGATATTGCTGCCACCAGTGGGTTCTATTACCCCACTCTCTCTAGGCTGTCTTGCTCTAGCAAGTTTCTCCTTAGCCAGGGCAACCTCTAACTCTTGCCTCTGGATCCTAAGCTCAGCCTCTCTCATCTTGGCCTCATGTTCCCTTCTCTGAGGGCTAGTCATCTCCTTTCTGGAGTGACCATGAGAGCCTCTAGAGACATGGGAGGTATTGGATTCACCTGAGTGATGCCTCCTCCTCCTATGGCCCTGGTTAAGTCCACCTGGGGGTCTGAATGGGTTGTTACCTGATTCATTCCCAAGTTGACTTAAGTTAGCCTGGTTCAGTCTACTGACCAGCACCTGACTATCTCTGTCATCATCTGACTCACTGCTTTCCACCTCCTCCTCCTCTTCTTCTTCCTCTTCCTCTACATCTACTTGAGGAGCTCCAGTGGTGGAGGCTTCCTCATCTACTAGGATGATAGGGGCAGGGGGGTCTACAGTGTCATCCTCTGAAGGATGGCCTCCTTCAGCATCCCCTGTGGGGTTTGCCTTAGTGGGCTTTAGAGTCTCAGACTGGTCTAAGAGCTCTCTTAGGTGGTCTGTAGTAGGGGAAGGCCCTGTCTTCAGACCCCTTAAGACACAAAGCTGTCTTAATTCCTTAAAGGAAAAAATAGCAAATTTGGATGGTGCCCTTGGAGGGTCACTCTCAACAGGAGTAAGTCCACTGGACCCCTCTGTTCCAGACATTGCTCTAGTGTGGGTGGATGTGTTGCAATCTACCTACACTGGTGTTTACCTACTAAACCTATCTAGTAGTTGTAGCTAGGGTGTGCTACTCCCTTTGCTCTACAACAACTAAGTTCAGTAGAACTTATGTATACTAGTCTTGTTTTATATGTACCTAGCAGGTACCTGTATGATCTTTCAAATGATAATCTCAAAGATTGTAATGGTAAAACAACAGCAAGCTCAGATCCCAATCCGCTGCTCACCAATGTGAGAAGTTGGCCTGGTATATAATGCTCACTAATTCTAGTGATCACTTTGTACCATGCCAAGCAACCCTTATGATGATGGTTGTAATTCAACCTTGTAGACCAGTTATCCTAGTGGTAACGTGGACAAAGCAGTCTTAGGCTAAACTCTGAAAGGCATGTGAAGCCAGCTGTTATACCATACACAACCCCCTTGAATACCAAATGAAAGGGACACCACACAGATATATATTGAAAATATATATTGATTTATTAACTATTAAAATCCCCTGGACTCATTATGAGCACAGAAGCACAAGCGTTAAATCACAAGACAGTTTAAAATACACAAAAGTTGCACAATATGGATGAGCCCTAGGGGCCACCTAAACCATATACTAAGAAAGTGGTATAAGAGATACCAAGAGGAAAGTGAAGAGGCCTAGGGCCTTGGGAATCGCTGGAGCTATTCGAGACTGGAGTTAACTAAGTCGGGAAAGGCCCACGGGACTCGGGTGCAGTGTTCAAAGTGCACGCACTTCTCAATACAAAGTCTATGGTGCGTAAAAAGCACAAAGTTAGAAAGTTAGGAACCTTCCGAGTGACCTACGGAGCTGAAACTTAAAACACAGGCCCTTGGGATGTGTACCAGTGCAGGAGCACCGGCGGAGCTGAGTTACCTCACCCACAGGAAGCGGGTGCACAGGGTCGAAGATGTGTCGGGTTTCGTCACGCTGGTCGATGGTGCTTGGAGCTGAAGATGCTGCAGGCGGCTCGATGAGAAGAGTTCCGGTGGATCCAAGGGTGGATCTGAAGAGTTGAAGACCTGAAAGCAGAGGGGACAGTGTTCAAAGTCACTAGCCAGTGACTACCGTGGAACCAGAGTGGAACCAGGCGATGTCGGGTGCAAACAGGCGTTGTCGGGTAGCTTCTTTCTGCAGCCACGTGGATACCCGGGGTCGAGGACGTCCAGGAGTCGGTCACGAGCTGTCCCACGTAGGCTTCTCGCTGTTGGCGGTGTCGGCGACCTGATCGGAGCAAACAGGCCTTGGCAAATGCAAGCCACGCAGAAGTTGAAAGATGCTGTTCACTCGGACCAGCAAGGTCAGAGCGGGTGCTCCTTTTCACAGGAGCTTGGGTAGGTCTGGAGCAACCAGACCTGCTGTTTAAATCTTCGGGTTCGTCGCCAAGATGGCCGCTGGCCGCGTGGCTAGTGGCCGGGATGGCGCGTCGAGTGGCACAATGCAAAAGGGCCCCACGCAGATCGTGGAGATGCTGGAGGGCTGATCTTCGGTGCAAGGGCTGCTCGGTGGTGGGGGTTCTCAATCCCCAAAGCACAACGTTGAGGATGCCTCAGAAGCTGCGCAGTCAGCTTGTCGGGTGTCTTTCAAGAGGTCCGGTCCCACGTCGCTCGGTGCCTCCACGGGTCCCTTCTTCGCAGGGACTGTGGATCGGGCTCTGAGAGGTCTGGGAGTCTGGTTCTTGTCGGGCTCTGGGCTCGGTCTCCGGCGGGAGGCGGCGGCAAAGCAGACGTCGAGTTGCTGGTTGGTACCTGTGTTCACAGGGTGGTCACTCCTTGGCCACAAGGGAGATTCTTCTTCAGTCTTCTGTGCAGCAGAATGTCGAAGTCCAGTCTTCTTCTTAGTTTTAAGTTGATTTCGGGATGATCTCCCGTGCAATGGCACTGCTCCCCCTCTTATTCCCAAACTGGGGGTGGATCACCTACTAGGTCCCTCCTCTGGGAGGAACCAGGAAGGGGGGCGGTTACACCCCCTTTCCTTTGTCCAGCTCCGCGCCAGGACTGGGGCTGGAAGGCCCCAGAACCGGTTTGGACTGGCCTATGCACGGGGACACCTTGTGTGCCCCGGGCATGTCTGATTCTATTCAGCCCTGTCCTACCTAATACACAAAATCCTGTCTGGGGTGGTGCTCGCACCTCCCAAGGCAGGAAACCCTTTGTCCAGGCCACCATCTGCCGAGTTTCGGTCAGCAGCAGGAGGCCAGACTTGTGTCTGTGGTGGCAGCGTCCATTTTGTGAAGCTGAGGCTCTGTTTAACTTTAACCGGGGTTAAGGCTACACACATGTCGTGTCCCTCTAGAAGGGTGGAATGCTATCCCCGTCGCCAGAATTGGCGAGGGGATAGTATTCCAATTCGTATGACACCTTACTCGACATGTTTTGATAAAGCCAAACCAAAGATAGCATTTAACCGCGAGGATTATAATGCACTTAAGAGTATATGGTATGGCAATATCCCGGAACGGCTTAGGGAGTTGTTCCCGACAGCTGCAGACAGGCTCAGCTCACGCCAGAGCACCATCTCACATATTTCCAAGCACTCTGCCTCCAGGATTGATGAGGCCTTCCATAGGAGTGGCTGATAGGAACATATGTGTCCAGTTTAGGGTTAGGCACAGACATACTGTACCTAAGTAAGAGGTGGTTACACCGACTTACCCCAGCTGAGTGATCAGCCAGTTGTGTCAAATATGGAGGCCAGGCCAGGGGTGGCATAATACATGCTGCAGCCCCTGGTAGGCCTTGGATACACCTATGCCCTGGGCACCTAGGGTGCACTAATACAGGGGCTCATAAGGTGAACCAGTTCCAATTCGTAATGCACCTAAAGTGCATTGGCATCAATTTAGAGAGAGAACAGCAGGCTGTGGGTCTGATTAGCAGGCCCACAGCCACATTAAGTCAGAAACCAGTGAAGCAAAAAGCAAAAATTTGGGGTGACCATAGGATAGCAGACCCTACTCTCCTACATAACCCCCCCCCAAACGCAGGGACATTAGACTAACCTTGACCAGTTGTGTCTTCATGTTCTAAGTGGAAGTACCTGGAGAGACCATCTGCGTTGCCATGGTCAGTCCCTGGGCGGTGCTCCACTGTAAAGTCCATCCCCTGTAGGGAAATGGACCACCTGAGTAGTTTGGGGTTTTCACCCTTCATCTGATTAAGCCATAGGAGGGGCTTATGGTCGGTCTGAATCTTGAAGTGAGTGCCAAATAAGTATGGTCTCAACTTCTTCAGGGCCCACACCACAGCAAAGGCCTCCCTCTCTATAGCTGACCAACGTTTCTCTCTGGGGGTCAGCCTTCTGCTAATGAAAGCAATGGGCTGGTCCTGGCCATCTACATTAAGCTGTGAAAGCACTGCTCCCACTCCCAACTCAGAAGCATCTGTTTGGACAATGAACTCTCTTGAGTAGTCAGGACTCTTCAGGATAGGTGCAGAGCACATGGCCTTCTTCAGGTCATCAAATGCCTTTTGACAGATTTCTGTCCACTGAACCTTTTTGGGCATCTTCTTGGATGTCAGATCATTAAGAGGAGTCACAATGGACCCATAGTTCTTAACAAACTTCCTGTAGTACCCAGTCAGGCCCAAGAAAGCTCTGACCTGAGTCTGGGTAGTTGGAGGGGACCAGTCCTTGATGGTCTGGATCTTACTCTCCAGTGGTTGAACTTGGCCTCCACCTACAAGGTGGCCCAGGTATACAACCTTGCTCTGCCCTATCTGGCACTTTGTTGCCTTGATAGTGAGGCCTGCCTTCTGCAGAGCCTCAAGCACTTCCTTCAGGTGGATCAGGTGATCCTCCCAGGTGGAGCTAAAGACAGCAATATCGTCCAGATAAGCTGCACAAAAGTCATCCAACCCAGTGAGGACTTGGTTCACCAACCTTTGGAAGGTGGCAGGTGCATTTTTCAAACCAAAGGGCATCACCACAAACTGATAATGCCCACTAGGGGTAGAAAATGCTGTCTTGGCTTTAGACTCCTCAGCTAACCTGATTTGCCAGTAGCCAGCTGTCAAGTCAAATGTGCTCAAATATTTGGCAGAAGCCAACTTGTCAATGAGCTCATCTGCCCTTGGAATAGGGTGTGCATCTGTCCTGGTGACAGCATTGAGTCCTCTGTAATCCACACAGAACCTCATCTCTCTCTTGCCATCTTTGGTGTGAGGTTTGGGGACCAGAACCACTGGGCTAGCCCAGGGGCTCTCTGAAGGCTCAATGACACCTAATTCCAGCATCTTTTGCACCTCAGTCTTTATACAGTCCCTGACGTGGTCAGGTTGCCTGTAAATTTTGCTCTTTACAGGAAGACTGTCACCAGTGTCCACCACATGTGTACACCAGTTAGTCTGACTGGGTGTCAAGGAGAACATATGCCTGTATGCCTGTAGAACTTGTCTGCAGTCATGTTGCTGATGTTCAGTGAGGCTGCCACCTAAGGCCACACCATCAACTGAGCCATCCTCAGGGTTCTGAGTGAGCAGGTCTGGGAGAGGGTCACTCTCTTCCTCCTGTCCCTCATCTGTAGCCATGAGCAAGCCCATGTCTGCCCTGCTGACATATGCCTTCAATCTGTTCACATGGAGCACCCTGTGGGGGCTCCTGGGAGTTCCTAGGTCCACCAAGTAGGTAACCTCTCCCTTCTTTTCCAGAATTGTATGGGGTCCAGACCATTTGTCTTGGAGTGCTGCTGGGGCCACTGGCTCCAACACCCATACCTTCTGTCCAGGCTGAAATTCAACAAGGACAGCCTTTTGGTCATGCCAAGCTTTTTGTAATTCTTGGCTAGCCTCAAGGTTTTTGGATGCCTTTTCCATGTACTCTGCCATCCTGGAGCGGAGACCAAGTACATAGTCCACTATGTCCTGTTTAGGCTTTTTGAGAGGTAACTCCCATCCTTCCTTCACAAGACACAGGGGTCCTCTTACAGGGTGCCCAAACAACAATTCAAAGGGGCTGAAGCCAACCCCCTTTTGAGGGACCTCTCTGTAAGCGAACAAAAGGCAGGGCAGAAGGATGTCCCATCTTCGCCTGAGCTTTTCAGGTAATCCTTTAATCATGCCCTTTAGGGTCTTGTTAAATCTCTCAACAAGCCCATTGCATTGTGGGTGATAAGGAGTGGTGAACTTGTAGTTTACACCACATTCCTTCCACATAGCTGTCAAATATCCAGACATGAAGTTGGTACCTCTATGTGATATTACCTCCTTAGGAAACCCCACTCTGGAGAAAACTCCAAGTAAGGCCCTGGCCACAACAGGAGCTGTTGTGGTCCTAAGGGGAATTGCCTCTGGGTACCTGGTGGCATGATCCACTACCACCAGTATGAATCTGTGCCCAGATGCTGTAGGGGGATCCATTGGACCAACAATATCAATCCCCACTCTCTCAAAGGGAACCCCCACCACAGGTAGTGGTATCAGGGGGGCCTTTGTTGTTCCACCTGCTTTACCACTGGCTTGGCAGGTTTCACAGGAGCGACAAAACTCCTTGGTGTCTTCAGACATGTGAGGCCAGTGAAAGTGAGGGACAAGCCTGTCCCAAGTCTTGTTCTGGCCTAGGTGTCCTGCTAAAGGAATATCATGGGCCAAGGTGAGTAGGAAGCCCCTAAATTGCAGAGGTATAACCAACCTCCTGGTAGCACCAGGCTTGGGGTCTCTAGCCTCTGAATAAAGGAGTCCATCGTCCCAATATACTTTATGGGCACCTTGAGCATTCCCAGCAGCCTCAGCAGCAGCCTGCTGTCTGAGGGGTTCAAGAGAAGGACAGGTTAACTGAGCCTGCCCCAAGTCTGCCCTAGAAGGTCCCCCTGTCCCCAGAAACTCAACCTGATCAGGTTCAAGTTCTTCAGGGACAGTTCCTTCAGGGGTCTCAAGATCAGTTTCCTGTGAAGCCTGATCCTCACTTGTAGGCAGTTGGGAAGGCGCAGCCTTAACCCTCCTGTTCTTCTTCTTGGGAGGTACTTGGTCCATTGTTCCAGGATCCAAGACCTGAGGTTCAGAGAGGCACTTTTTGGCCTGTGACCTGGTCACAGCAAGGACATGTGATGATATCCCTAACATCTCTGCATGAGTCCTGTACTCAACTTCTGACCATAGAGAGTTCTCCAGGTCATTGCCCAACAAACATTCTACTGAGAGATCAGCACTAACCACAACTTTCTTTAGGCCAGTTACCCCTCCCCAGGAAAAGTTAACAAGTGCCACACTATGTGTAGTAGTGACATTGCTGGCATTGGTCACCAGGTAATCATCGCCTGGCATGTATTGTCCAGGGTCCACAAAGTTAGGTGTCACCATAGTGACACTGGCACATGTGTCCCTGTAAGCTTGAGCCACTTTGTTGTTAATCAAAGGTGTCTGTCTGTATTTGCCCAGGTTACTGGGACTTATGTCAGGGGTCAAATCTATGTCCCCTTCACAAACCAGAACAGCCTGTGTAAGGGTTCTGACTAGGTCAGAATCTCCTTCAGTTCCCAAAGTGATTCCCACTAAACCCTTGGCTTGAGGACCAGCACTGCTAACTGTACTAGTGGGTGCAGGTGCCTTAGGGGCTGCAGTGCTGGGGGCTCCACCCTTTTTACACTCACTTGTCCAGTGAGAGGTGTTCTTACAAGTTTTACACCAGGGTTTCTTCTGACCTTCTTTCTTCTTCTTCTTGGAAGTTTGGGACCCACCCTCTGTCTCAGTTTGGGGCCCTGTTGAAGACTTCTGGTCTTTAGCTTTCTGCTCCCCACCCTTCTGGTCTGTTTTCTTCTGGTCACCACCCTGGTTCTGGTTCTGGTTCTTTTGCTTAACTCTGGTTCTTACCCATTTATCTGCCCTCTTTCCCAATTCTTGGGGAGAGGTCAAATCTGAGTCAACCAAATGTTGATGCAACTGCTGGTTCTGACAATTATTAAAAATTTGTTCTCTCATCAGCAAATTGTACAATCCTTCATAGTCTGTAACCTTGCTTCCCAGCAACCATCCCTCCAGAGCCTTAGTGGCACACTCAACAAATTCAGACCAGTCCTGAGTCTGTGTCTTCTGGGTATCTCTGAACATTAACCTGTACTGTTCAGTGGTTAAGCCTAACCCATCAATCAGAGCACTCTTCAGGACCAGGTAGTTTCTAGAATCCCCATCACTAACTGTGAGGAGTCTGTCTCGGCCTCTACCTTCAAAGGAGAGCCACAAGATTGCTGCCCACTGCTCCTGAGGGATCTGCTGTACTCTGCAGGCTCTCTCCATTGCAGTAATCCATTTATGGATATCATCCCCAGCTTTGTAGGGGGGCACAATCTTACTCAGGTTTCTATTATCAAAAGACCTGTCTTTATCCTTGTGGATATTGCTGCCACCAGTGGGTTCTATTACCCCACTCTCTCTAGGCTGTCTTGCTCTAGCAAGTTTCTCCTTAGCCAGGGCAACCTCTAACTCTTGCCTCTGGATCCTAAGCTCAGCCTCTCTCATCTTGGCCTCATGTTCCCTTCTCTGAGGGCTAGTCATCTCCTTTCTGGAGTGACCATGAGAGCCTCTAGAGACATGGGAGGTATTGGATTCACCTGAGTGATGCCTCCTCCTCCTATGGCCCTGGTTAAGTCCACCTGGGGGTCTGAATGGGTTGTTACCTGATTCATTCCCAAGTTGACTTAAGTTAGCCTGGTTCAGTCTACTGACCAGCACCTGACTATCTCTGTCATCATCTGACTCACTGCTTTCCACCTCCTCCTCCTCTTCTTCTTCCTCTTCCTCTACATCTACTTGAGGAGCTCCAGTGGTGGAGGCTTCCTCATCTACTAGGATGATAGGGGCAGGGGGGTCTACAGTGTCATCCTCTGAAGGATGGCCTCCTTCAGCATCCCCTGTGGGATTTGCCTTAGAGGGCTTTAGAGTCTCAGACTGGTCTAAGAGCTCTCTTAGGTGGTCTGTAGTAGGGGAAGGCCCTGTCTTCAGACCCCTTAAGACACAAAGCTGTCTTAATTCCTTAAAGGAAAAAATAGCAAATTTGGATGGTGCCCTTGGAGGGTCACTCTCAACAGGAGTAAGTCCACTGGACCCCTCTGTTCCAGACATTGCTCTAGTGTGGGTGGATGTGTTGCAATCTACCTACACTGGTGTTTACCTACTAAACCTATCTAGTAGTTGTAGCTAGGGTGTGCTACTCCCTTTGCTCTACAACAACTAAGTTCAGTAGAACTTATGTATACTAGTCTTGTTTTATATGTACCTAGCAGGTACCTGTATGATCTTTCAAATGATAATCTCAAAGATTGTAATGGTAAAACAACAGCAAGCTCAGATCCCAATCCGCTGCTCACCAATGTGAGAAGTTGGCCTGGTATATAATGCTCACTAATTCTAGTGATCACTTTGTACCATGCCAAGCAACCCTTATGATGATGGTTGTAATTCAACCTTGTAGACCAGTTATCCTAGTGGTAACGTGGACAAAGCAGTCTTAGGCTAAACTCTGAAAGGCATGTGAAGCCAGCTGTTATACCATACACAACCCCCTTGAATACCAAATGAAAGGGACACCACACAGATATATATTGAAAATATATATTGATTTATTAACTATTAAAATCCCCTGGACTCTTTATGAGCACAGAAGCACAAGCGTTAAATCACAAGACAGTTTAAAATACACAAAAGTTGCACAATATGGATGAGCCCTAGGGGCCACCTAAACCATATACTAAGAAAGTGGTATAAGAGATACCAAGAGGAAAGTGAAGAGGCCTAGGGCCTTGGGAATCGCTGGAGCTATTCGAGACTGGAGTTAACTAAGTCGGGAAAGGCCCACGGGACTCGGGTGCAGTGTTCAAAGTGCACGCACTTCTCAATACAAAGTCTATGGTGCGTAAAAAGCACAAAGTTAGAAAGTTAGGAACCTTCCGAGTGACCTACGGAGCTGAAACTTAAAACACAGGCCCTTGGGAT
Source organism: Lissotriton vulgaris (assembly GCF_964263255.1). Classification (NCBI taxonomy): domain Eukaryota; kingdom Metazoa; phylum Chordata; class Amphibia; order Caudata; family Salamandridae; genus Lissotriton; species Lissotriton vulgaris. The sequence continues at coordinate 664,776,281 of NC_141694.1, forward strand.
GTGTACCAGTGCAGGAGCACCGGCGGAGCTGAGTTACCTCACCCACAGGAAGCGGGTGCACAGGGTCGAAGATGTGTCGGGTTTCGTCACGCTGGTCGATGGTGCTTGGAGCTGAAGATGCTGCAGGCGGCTCGATGAGAAGAGTTCCGGTGGATCCAAGGGTGGATCTGAAGAGTTGAAGACCTGAAAGCAGAGGGGACAGTGTTCAAAGTCACTAGCCAGTGACTACCGTGGAACCAGAGTGGAACCAGGCGATGTCGGGTGCAAACAGGCGTTGTCGGGTAGCTTCTTTCTGCAGCCACGTGGATACCCGGGGTCGAGGACGTCCAGGAGTCGGTCACGAGCTGTCCCACGTAGGCTTCTCGCTGTTGGCGGTGTCGGCGACCTGATCGGAGCAAACAGGCCTTGGCAAATGCAAGCCACGCAGAAGTTGAAAGATGCTGTTCACTCGGACCAGCAAGGTCAGAGCGGGTGCTCCTTTTCACAGGAGCTTGGGTAGGTCTGGAGCAACCAGACCTGCTGTTTAAATCTTCGGGTTCGTCGCCAAGATGGCCGCTGGCCGCGTGGCTAGTGGCCGGGATGGCGCGTCGAGTGGCACAATGCAAAAGGGCCCCACGCAGATCGTGGAGATGCTGGAGGGCTGATCTTCGGTGCAAGGGCTGCTCGGTGGTGGGGGTTCTCAATCCCCAAAGCACAACGTCGAGGATGCCTCAGAAGCTGCGCAGTCAGCTTGTCGGGTGTCTTTCAAGAGGTCCGGTCCCACGTCGCTCGGTGCCTCCACGGGTCCCTTCTTCGCAGGGACTGTGGATCGGGCTCTGAGAGGTCTGGGAGTCTGGTTCTTGTCGGGCTCTGGGCTCGGTCTCCGGCGGGAGGCGGCGGCAAAGCAGACGTCGAGTTGCTGGTTGGTACCTGTGTTCACAGGGTGGTCACTCCTTGGCCACAAGGGAGATTCTTCTTCAGTCTTCTGTGCAGCAGAATGTCGAAGTCCAGTCTTCTTCTTAGTTTTAAGTTGATTTCGGGATGATCTCCCGTGCAATGGCACTGCTCCCCCTCTTATTCCCAAACTGGGGGTGGATCACCTACTAGGTCCCTCCTCTGGGAGGAACCAGGAAGGGGGGCGGTTACACCCCCTTTCCTTTGTCCAGCTCCGCGCCAGGACTGGGGCTGGAAGGCCCCAGAACCGGTTTGGACTGGCCTATGCACGGGGACACCTTGTGTGCCCCGGGCATGTCTGATTCTATTCAGCCCTGTCCTACCTAATACACAAAATCCTGTCTGGGGTGGTGCTCGCACCTCCCAAGGCAGGAAACCCTTTGTCCAGGCCACCATCTGCCGAGTTTCGGTCAGCAGCAGGAGGCCAGACTTGTGTCTGTGGTGGCAGCGTCCATTTTGTGAAGCTGAGGCTCTGTTTAACTTTAACCGGGGTTAAGGCTACACACATGTCGTGTCCCTCTAGAAGGGTGGAATGCTATCCCCGTCGCCAGAATTGGCGAGGGGATAGTATTCCAATTCGTATGACACCTTACTCGACATGTTTTGATAAAGCCAAACCAAAGATAGCATTTAACCGCGAGGATTATAATGCACTTAAGAGTATATGGTATGGCAATATCCCGGAACGGCTTAGGGAGTTGTTCCCGACAGCTGCAGACAGGCTCAGCTCACGCCAGAGCACCATCTCACATATTTCCAAGCACTCTGCCTCCAGGATTGATGAGGCCTTCCATAGGAGTGGCTGATAGGAACATATGTGTCCAGTTTAGGGTTAGGCACAGACATACTGTACCTAAGTAAGAGGTGGTTACACCGACTTACCCCAGCTGAGTGATCAGCCAGTTGTGTCAAATATGGAGGCCAGGCCAGGGGTGGCATAATACATGCTGCAGCCCCTGGTAGGCCTTGGATACACCTATGCCCTGGGCACCTAGGGTGCACTAATACAGGGGCTCATAAGGTGAACCAGTTCCAATTCGTAATGCACCTAAAGTGCATTGGCATCAATTTAGAGAGAGAACAGCAGGCTGTGGGTCTGATTAGCAGGCCCACAGCCACATTAAGTCAGAAACCAGTGAAGCAAAAAGCAAAAATTTGGGGTGACCATAGGATAGCAGACCCTACTCTCCTACAATGGGCCTCTAAACCTACATGCCCTAGTTGTTAATGTTCAGCAGTTTGAATGTGGTCTTGGTGAAAATAAATTGCCCTACCATTGACTAGGTACTTGCAGGTAGGTTGTCGGTGCCCATTGTAATTACACCTAATTACCAGATACCTTTTTAATCAGAGCACTGTCCCTGGGCCTGGTTAGCAGAGCCCAAGGCGCCGTCTGAGTCAGTTACCACCATTATAAGTCAAAAAGAAATGAGGGCGTTAAGGGCAAAAAGGATGACTTTCTCACAGTGACTGTGAAGCTGATTCTTTCCAAGTAACCATTTTCTATGTCCTACTTTGCTGAACAGCAACCTCTTGTGGGTTTTGCTCCTCGCGAAGTCATATGGTTAAAGTCCCTGTCTTTCCATAAAAGCAAAACATTAAATCAGTGGTTCTGCACTACTGTTCTAAACAACCAGAACGTCTTTTACCTGATAGCTGCACAATCCCTTAATCCCTTAACCCCTTCGATGCTGATGACGAGCTCAGCTCGTCATCAGCCACGGTGGTCGTGTGCTGATGACGAGCTGAGCTTGTCATGAATATATGGCATCCTGAATTTTACAGCACAGGGGAAAAATGACCACAGCAGCCAAGGTGTTAATCCCTTACCTTCCATCTTCCTTAGGGAACTCAGCTTTACGAATATCAACCCCTACCTGCTACTGTACCCTATACTCCTTTCCACTAGTCCCGTCATTTACAGCGACATCTTTTTATCACTGCTAGTAGTAATTAAGCAGCTGCAGCCTAATAATATCCGCACTGTAATGATGTATCCATACATTTCAGCTATAGGAATTATCATAAATTACTTCACTGTGCAATATAATTTTGTTTTTGCAGTACTCTGCTCAAGCGTCCAACGAATAGTTCTATTGTAAATCTACGTATTGAAAAACATCAGATTGTATTTCACACCAAAAAGGAGATAGATGAGACTTGGTGGTGATGTTGCCCATTGCTGGGATATAGGTTTTCATTTGCCTTATTATTTAACTAAGATTTAAGTTGCAATGCTTAATCCGGAGTAATGAGCCAACAAGTAGTTTAGTAGTACTGCTTTAATCAGAGAAGGACGGGTTGGTTGTGAGAAGCAGAGATATGACAAATGGCACAAAGAAATTGATTTAGTTGCTAAGTGATTGGTAGGACGGTATCAGACGGAGAGGACCACATTTTTTGGCCCAGTTTAACCCAATTATTTGCACGTAGTACTGCGACTATATTTGCTCTGCCATGTTGTGCAAGTGGGAAAAGAGCTGAGAGCCTAATTTACTAAGATTGGCTTGCTGCTGTCATTCCTATGCATGGGCAAACTCAGGAGGATCCCTCACAAGAATGTAGGGTGTGCCCTATAGCACCCATGCAATGAATAGTGTTGTTGTGAAATTAACAAATTCCCCCTTGTTTACATCTGCTTTCAATAGGCATTCATTTTAGACGCAAAGCCTTGTCTCGCTATCTTAGTAGATCGAGCTTTGCATCATAACCAAGAAGGCTCCGTACCAAGGCAGGAAACCCAAAGTTTTTAATTCACTGTCACAACTCAAATCACTGCACGGGTTAGAGGATGTATAGACTATGAAAAGGGGAACTGACCTAGGCTTTACGTACTTTTCAGCTCCACATAAAGTACATGCTAGGTTGGATTATTTCTTAGTGTCGCAGGAACTTGTCTTGAAGAGTGTTATTAACAAATATCCTAAGGTCATGTCGGACCACAACCCCGTGGTGATCGAGCTGGATATTGAGCTCCCATCCCTGCAGACACAGTGGTCATTTAATAGGGCATTATTAAGTGAAGTAGAGTATGCACATCAAATAGGGGAATGGATCCCTAGGTTTATCGAAGAGAATTATGGAAGTGCTAACCTAGGTATTATATGGGACACACTAAAAGCAGGGGTCAGAGGAGAAACAAACAGGTATGGTTGGGAGTCACAAAGACAAGAGAAAACCTTGTTGCGTTCATTGTACAATGATCTGGGTACGGCGGAGGCTGAACTGACTCAGAGGCAGGCCAGTTAATAGTTACTATTAAAAGATCCGCGATTACGCAAATCTCACTAAAGAAAGCAGCCGGCAAACATATGGCCTGGAGAAGTCGGACATACGAGAGCAGTGAGAGATTGGGGAATCTATTAACAATACGCACAAGGGAGAAAACAATGCAATCTCGGATCAGAGAAATCAGGGATCCGGATGCCGGTATAGTGATCGAGACCAATGCTATCCTTACCGCATTTCAGAAATGTTATCACAACCTATATACCAAAGACACACAGGCTGGGAGTCGGGAAATTCAGGATTAGTTACTGGGGGTGGTTCTTGATCAGCTTTCAGCAGAGGAGAGAGACAGACTAGACGAGCCAATCACTATGGACGAAATAACTGCTACCATAGCTCTACCACCTGGCAAAGCGTCGGGCCCGGACCTAATCCCTGGGGAGTTTTATAAAAAGTTTAAAATACAACTTTTGGCATTGAGGCGGGAAGTTTTTCAAAGAGCACAACTAGATCTGTCCACTCCGGATTCCTGGAAAAGTGCCAATATTATAGTTTTCCCTAAAAAAGGCAAACCAGTTATGGAATTGGGATCATACCGGCCGATTACTTTGTTTAGTAGCGATGTTAAGATCTATTCTAAAATTCTAGCTAATAGGCTAGCTGCAGTGATTGGAAAGCTAGTCTCTCTGTTTCAACATGGGTTTGTACCTGGCAGGGGCACAACAGAGCATATAAGACGCATAATTACACTTTTTGACTATGTAAGGGTTTCAGGAGACCCTATGTTGGCTATTTTTCTTGATGGAGAGAAGGCCTTGGATAGGGTCTCCGGGCCCTTCTTATGGGCAATTATGGAAAGCAGGGACTGTGTAAGGGCTTTATCGGTGCTATTGGTTGTATATACCAGAAACCAGTGGCTAGGATCACATCTAGCCACAGGTGCGTCTTCTGATATAATCAAAATCACACGCGGTACTCGGCAAGGGTGTCCTTGCTCTCCACTTTTATTCACACTGTATATAGATCCTTTAATTAGGAAAATTGTGGAGAACAGGATTCAGGCAGTTCAAACCCTGGGTGGTGAATCAAAGATATTAGCATACGCTGATGACCTTGCCATAACAACATCTAGCCCTGCAGATGCGATGAGGGAGGTAGAAAGGCAGGCCAAAAGATTCGGCAAAATTCACTAGAGGTTAATAAAACCTGTTTTTACTTTCAATCAAATTATCTCTAAATTCTTATGGGCTGGTAAGCACCCTCATAGAGCACTAAATATATGACCTTACCTAAGGACCGAGGTGGGTGGTCTGTCCCTGATATCCAGGTATACTACTGGGCTGCAAACCTACAACATATGACTGATCTATTGGGAAAAGGGTTGACTGATACTGCGGACATAGCCTACCCCTCTATTTATAGGTTATTGCTCGGGGACAAGGCCCATGGGTGTCTGAGGCGGCATATTGATTTTGCCTACTTCAAAAGAGTCAAGTTTAAGGTTCCTCTGGGGGCATTTAAGATATGGACAACTATTAGGAAAAAACTCAAATTGAATAGGATACACAGATATACTCCTTTGAAAGATAATCAACTCCTGCCAGGAATCTTTCATGATGGCTATATGGACTCCTTGAGGGAGAAAGGTATTAGGCATATTGGAGATCTGATAACGGATAACACAATACATACGTTCGATACAATTAAGGAAAATGTTGGGGTTGGAAATAACAATTTTTTCAAATTCTTACAAGTGAGGGACTATCTTTCTAAGAAAATAATTCGGGGCCACAGAGTCCCCTTAATGGAGGTGGCTTTAGGAGCACAATCTGCACCAATCTCCAAGTTTTATGTATTACTCAGTAACATAATGGAGTATGATCTTATTAAACACACTGACCGTTGGCAGGATCAGGTAAAAGCGGTGGTGGAGGTTTGTTAGGACTCATTATTGCTAAGCTCAACCGCAGCTATATCTGCAAACATACAAGTTCAATGCTTCAAAACTTGGCTGAACTTATACATCACTCCAGCACGGATCTTTAAGTGTGGAGGCTCGACAGGTATACATTACTCTCGCTGTGGATGTCTTGCTGCAAACCGCGTGCACATGTTTGCAACATGCACCCGATTAACATGATTAGTGGGAGAGATGGGCAACTATATTGAACAAATGCTGGATTTTGAGGTCGAGCTGTCACCGCAAGTAATACTGCTGGGGGTAAGCAATCAGGCAATGACAGATCCTAACAAAACTCTGCTTTTAATTATGATGGCAGTTTTTAGGCTTTGCTTGGCTACTGTTTGGTTGGATAGAGAACCTCCCTCAGTTCACTGCTGACTGGGGAAATTGCTAGCTACCTATCGTTGGGAGAAAGCAATATATAAACAAAGAGGTCTGAGAGCCAGGAAAAGAGACTTTGATATATGGTCTCCAGTTAGTATCTGGATTAACGAATCCATGTTTATATCCCTTGAGACAGGAAGGCAATATCTAAACAGTTCTTTGTGGAGAGAGTATATATTGGTTAAATTTAAGTAAAATTCGACTTTCCTATGGTTTCGGGAAGAGGATGGGGGGGGCTAGGGGGTGGAGGGAGGATGCTGCTTGGAGGGAGGGCTCTAGATAAATAACTGACATCCTGTTCAAATGTTTTGAATTGCTTTTATTTGTTACTGTATTGTTGTAAGTATATATATATGTGCCGGATGTCTAAATAAAGATTAAAAAAAACTAACCTATGGATGTTTGCGTTGAGCCACCTCAGTAATACTTTGTAAAGTCCCCTTGATGCAAAACAGCGAAATTCGTTTTTTGAACTGAGACAAGAGTACCATTCCAGCTCATAACACCTTTTGACCTGGATCATAAACACCTGCAAGACTATGCATGATTTTGCGTCATTTAGTGTTTGGGATTGACAGTTGTGGTAAAAGAAGTGTTTAGTAGGGACTGGACAGCAATTTCCTATTTTACCATTGGGGAATTACTTAAATGAGCATATTTATAAAATGTATTTTTAATGACTATTAATTCATTTGTATTACTACGGGTGTTGCCTTCTCACACGTATCGCCATTACTATTGTAGTATTCTCTCTGGATTTCTAAGTGCTGTGGTATCCAGAGGGCATGTAGAGTTTGTCAGAATTCATAATCTAAATATTTTATTAAGAGACCACAGTCACTCCAAAAAAGGCTGAATGTTGGTAACTAGATTTTTTAATGTTTGAACATCCAATTCTTGCAGGTTGACTTTAATACCGCTTGCATTTCATTTTTGTTACAGAAGATGTAGTTGCTTTTTCTTCACAGGAGAACTAATCTACTAAATTACTGTGAATAGTAGACTCCCCTACAGTTCTTTATTGTATGATGTTTATCCTGATATAACTGATTTGAGTGCAGTTCATTTGTCACCCAAATCTATTGTCAATATCTAAAGTGTTTTACTAATTCTACTTCGATTCAGTCTACAGGAATTAAGATCTGCAAAGGTACCCTGGGTCGTAAGATTATAAAGCCTCCTTTCGCTCAGCGCACTTACACGTTCCCTGTGACTTGCAAGAATTTAAAGTATGTCTTTTTAGGAGTGCCAGATTGTGAAAAGCGCATTTAATGTTGTTTTTTCTTTCCAGCTCCAGAGTACCTCATGGTGGCTTTGCCTTCATTATGGGAGGCAGTGGATTGCAGAATTTCACAATAGCTGCTGTGCCCTACACCCCAAACCTTCTCCCCACATCAAGTACATGGTATGTGAAGGAGTCTACAGTTAATTTATCTAGGAAATTGATCAAAGGCATTGTGTTATTTTAAAATAATTTTTGTTCATTTCAAATATATATATATATATATATATATATATATATATATATATATATATATATATATATATATATATATATATATATATAGTAACAGACTTAAGGAAAACACATTAATGCCTTACAAATTCTGTCTTAGATTACTTTTAAAGTAGAAAGCAACCGAGGCCATACGTTGTTGGGATTTTATCCTGCTACATTTGTTTGACCCCGTGTGTTCTGGATTTAATGAATGAGCGCTGTTTGTAACTTCTGAACATGAGAAAACCGCATGGCATAAACTATACATGCAGATGCGCGGAGTGCAATATGGTGTCTATTTCCATTGTTGAGGGATGGGAGGGGCAACATGACCCACTGAAGGATTTCCGGCTTCTGAATCATGGCCCGCCTCCCCACACTCAGCCATGGTAATAAGTACCATATTACACTCTCCACATCTGCTCATGAATGTATATGTATGTGCCTCTCTCTATATATAGTGCGTTAGACAGTGGCGGTCACAACAGTGTAGTTACAGTTAGGTCAGAGTAACTATAGGATGAGTGTTTTTTGTTTGCTAGTAACTTTGGCACCCTTTGATGAATCTCCACAAACAGTTCTCCAAGAAAAATATTTATCCATCTTGGTACTCACATGGACAGTTTTGCACTGATCCATCAACCAGGGGCCCAGGAAAAGGGTATTCATCTTAATTCCCATAAGAAACTTTGCTGTCTGGTACAGAAAAAATGGGTGAACTGCATTGCACCAAATTTGGCAGAAATGTTGAACTTTACTGTAAAAGTAATCTTTTGTGATTTGGTATAAATCTGTTCAGTTGTTTTTTTTAGAAGTACTAGTTTAATAATGGACTTGGTTAGGTATGAAGGGGTTGAAAATGTAAAGGGGGATAGTCAACATGAATAATTTGTTGCGGCAGCCATTATAGGACTCAGGAACATGGTCCCTGCACCTTGAAAAAAAATATAAGGAATGCAGGGTGGGCACACCCGGGTCTCTAGAGCCCTACGGGGGAAGGGGCAGGAGAGGGTCCGAAAGGGACGCCTTTTGATTTCCCGGCTACACTATGGGCCCATCAGACCCGGCAGCAAGAAAGCCCCCTGATTCACCGACGAACTCAAGACCTCCAAGAAGAACTGCCGCACCCTCGAGAAAGCCTGACGCCACGACCAGACCACGGACAACATGACGGCCCTCAAGCACGCCACCCGCAAACACCACCAGCTGATCCGCACCACCAAGAAGACAGCATTCAAAGAACGACTGGACAACAGCGCCCACAACAGCAAGGAACTCCTCAGCATCGTCAAAGAGTTCTCCAACCCCAGCGCCGGAAACAACTGCATCACTCCCTCGCAAGACCTCTGCGACTCACTCGCCTCGTTCTTCCACCGCACGATCGCCGATATACACAACAGCTTCGGTGCACCAACCACGCACCCAACCACCGAACCAACGCCCCCCACCACTACCCTCTGCGCCTGGACCCCGATCAGCACCGAAGACACCACCTGCACGATGAACACCATCCACTCCGGATCACCAACCGACCCCTGCCCCCACCACGTCTTCAACGAGGCCGACTCCATCATCGCACCCCAAATCCGGGACATCATCAACACCTCCTTCAACACCGCCAACTTCCTGGAGACCTGGAAGCATGCCGAGCTCAGCGCCCTCCTGAAGAAACCAACAGCGGACCCCACCGACCTCAAGAACTACCGCCCCATCTCGCTCCTCCCTTTTCCGCCAAAGTCATCGAAAAGACCGTCAACAGACAGCTTTCCGCCTTCCCCGAGACGAACGGATCCCTCGACCCTTCGCAGTCCGGCTTCCGAGCCAACCACAGCACCGAGACCGCCCTCATCGCAGCCACTGATGACATCAGATCCCTGCTCGACAACGGGGAAACAGCGGCCCTCATTCTCCTGGACCTCTCTTCAGCGTTCGACACGGTCTCCCACCGCACCCTAGTACAGCGCCTCAGCAACATCGGAATCCGAGAGAAGGCACTGGAGTGGATCATCTCGTTCCTCGCTGGAAGAACCCAGAGAGTCCGCCTCCCCCCGTTCAGATCCGAGGCCACCGAAGTCATCTGCGGCGTACCACAAGGGTCATCACTCAGCCCAACCCTCTTCAACGTCTACATGAGCCCTCTCGCAGCCATCGCACGCAAATACAACCTCAACATCATCGCCGACGACACCCAGCTAATCCTCTCCCTTACCAACGACCCTGCCACTGCCAGAACCAGCCTACACGAAGGGATGAAAGACGTCGCCGAATGGATGAAGAACAGCCGGCTGAAAATGAACTCAGACAAGACGGAAGTCCTCATCCTGGGATCATCGCCCTCCGCCTGGGACGACTTCTGGTGGCCCCCTGCCCTGGGCACCACCCCTAAACCAACGGACCATGCACGCAACCTGGGCTTCATCCTGGACTCCTCCCTCTCGATGACTAGACAAGTCAACGCCGTCTCGTCATCTTGCTTCAACACCCTGCGCATGCTCCGTAAGATCTTCCGATGGATCCCCACCGAAACCAGGAAGACGGTCACCCAGGCACTCGTCACCAGCCGACTGGACTACGGAAACACCCTCTACGCCGGAACCACAGCCAAACTTCAGAAAAGACTCCACCGCATCCAGAACGCCTCCGCACGACCCGTCCTGCACATCCCCCGACACAGCCACATCTCCGGCCATCTGAGAGACCTGCACTGGCTCCCTGTCAGGAAGAGGATCACGTTCAGGCTCCTCACCCACGCACACAAGGCACTCCACGACCTGGGCCCCAAGTACCTCAACAACCGCCTGACCTTCTACACACCCACCCGCCAGCTATTATCGACCAGCCTCGCCCTCGCCGTCGTACCACGCATCTGCAAAGCCACCGCCGGGGGAAGATCCTTCTCCTACCTGGCAGCCAAGACATGGAACTCCCTCCCGATCCACCTCCGGCTGACCCAGGATCATCTCTCCTTCAGGAAGCTCCTCAAGACCTGGCTCTTCGAGCAGTGACTGACCCCTCCCCCCCCCTGCGCCTTGAGACCCTTCCGGGTGAGTAGCGCACTATACAAATGCACATGACTGATTGATTGATTGATTGATTGATTGGGCAACATGTTGTGGCAGCCATTACAGGACTCGGTGACCTGATAGGTATTATGATATATTGTAGTGAATGCCAAGTTTTGAAAGTCACAAAAAAGGAGCACATATAAAGGGTGGAAACACATTTTTGTCACAATATTAATCATTGTTTGGTAGGGTTATGCTCATTTTAGAAATTCTTGACGTTTCTTAAGTGATGTCTCTGCTGAGATTTAATGTTTTAGATCAAACTTTCTCTCATGATTTTCTCATGGGAAAATGAAAGGTGCTCCAGAAGATAAAATGAGCGCGCCTTTTCTATAAGTTCACACTATCTTCTTCCACCATGTGAGGCTAAAGTATGATATTCTGAGTGAACCATATACTTCCAACAGCAGCAGCAACTTGTCAGTTAATCCTCCAGGGTTCTACTGTGTTCCACAGTGTTCTAAAACACAACTAGAGCGCTAGCATTCTGTATTTATGACAAAAGTATGGCACACCTGACCGGCACCTTGGTAAAATAAAGCTGTAAAGTTGTATATATTTTCTTTAGAGGCGACTACAGTAAAGAAACAACATAAGGGGTCCTTATGTGTCATAGAAATTATGATTAGTGCTCTAAAAAGCTCGCAATGTGGCGATTTTGCTCGCACAGCAGAGGAAGTGTTGATTCCGCTGAAGCGGGCACCTGGGTCCATTTCCCAATGGGACAGCAACAGGAGTAGGGTGGAAGACTGTTATATCCCTGAGTCTTCCAAACAGGAGGCTAGTCAGTTAGCCCTTGGAGTTACTCCGGGTTCAAGTGATGGAGGTCCGGTCTTTACCTAGTCAGAGAAAGCAGATGGCAGCAGGGCAACACAGCAAGGCAGCAGTCTTCCAGAGCAGCAGTTTGGCAGAGTGGCAGTCCTTAAGCAGAGCAGTTCCTCTTCCTGGCAGGGTGGTTTCAAGTGCAGAAGTGTACTGTCTTTGTGGGGTCAGAGAACCAGGAAACATACCGAGTTGTGCCTTTGAAGTGAGTATGACTTCAAAGAAGGGTCTTTGAAGTGCACATAGCTCCTCAATTTTTACCTGTGAAGGTGGGTGTGTCGTGGGCCGGAAAATCAGGCAAAGAGGCCGGATGTAGTGGGCTATGCCAGTGTTTATTAAGCACAAGAGTCAAGAGACAGGAGAACTCAAGGATCTGCAGGATAGTTCGGGTCTTTCTTCGGGTCGGGTTTGGCTCCGTTCTGGGCGTTCTTCGGGTCGGGTCTGTCGTCGGGGAGACACCTCGGAGGGCAACAAGAGAAATAAAGGTACCGTTAGTCCGGACGAGGACTCTGCTAGTATGCTTTCACCGACACCGGGGCAGTGAGGGAAGGAGAGGAGGGAGTCGTGAGGAAAGCAGGTACCGTGAAGGGACGGGAGGAAGGTCGAAGAACAGGGAAACAGCAAGGGTGTCAGAAGTGTGCGTGAGGGGAAGAAGGGTTCAATACAGTGAGGGTGCTTTACAAAATACACAGTGCAATGACTACATGCTACGTGACTGAGAGAGGGAGAGATCTATACAGGGTATATACACTGAGCACCTAGCGTGCTCTAAGGTGGGTTTACAAGTACTCACATGGTCCTCCGTAGCTCTCCAGTGAGCCACGGCCGCTCTTCAGCCACCTCCTTAGGGACTCCACCAATCCTCCGACCACACGACTTCTTTGGGTTTCTCCTCTTCTCCGTCTTCTGTGCCAGTCCGAGTGTCCTGCCACGATGCTCCGACGGCGTTCTGGGCTTCGTGTCCGTTTTTCACTTGTTCTGCCGCTGCCTCAGGGGTGGTGCTTCCGGGGTCGGGAGGAAGTGCTTCCTGTCGATGGTGACCGTTGATTGGTTCCTGCAATACAGAGAGGGGCTGGGGTCTCCTTGTCACGGTTACTGTTCCGAGACTGTTTGGGGGCAGAGGAGTTTGTTCGAAGGGACTTGCAGTGGTTGTGCCCGATAGGGGTAAGTTTCTAGGAGGGTCCAGTCCGGGCGGGAGAGAAAGCAGGGCCGCCTCACACTGCCCAAGCTCCTAATTCAACAGGGGGATGCAACACTTTGTGTGTGAACAGGGCACAGCCTATTCAGGTCTAAGTGTGAGGCTGTGCACATCGCATCCCCCTATCCTCCCGGGAAGATCCATTAGATCACACCTAAGTTCCCTTTGTGTGTGGCTGTCTAGAGAGAATGCAGAAAGTCCAGCTGTCACCCACCCCATGGGAACAGTCCAGCCCGAACTGACAGGCCTCTAAAAGTGGATTTTTCAAAGTTGTAATGATAACTTAGTCTTTACCATTAAAGAGAATTTATCATTACAATCCATGGGTATAAATCATAACAGATCTGCTCCTTTTCAATCAGGAATTACAGCTTATTAAGTGTAATGTATCCCATGAGTGTGTTAGACCTCATAGTAGTGAAAAACAAATTTGGCACTACCAGGACGGGTAAAACTTAAAAGCACATGTCTTAGCTTTTAATGACATAGCACCCTACCCTATAGGCTACTTGGGGCCGACCTTAGGGGGTGACTTATATCTAAAAAAGGGAGGTGTAAGGATTACCAAGGGATTTTAAATGCCAAGTCAACATGGCACATACAGTCACTGCAATGGCAAGCCCGAGAGCAAAACCCCACCACCGACATCCACAGATGTTAATACCTCAGTCCACAACCTCTACCGATGGATCTCCAACTTCACCAACACACTGGCTCCCCAGAAACAACTGTTACGTTCTTGGTTATAATCCTATCTCTGTATTGTAAGAATGACAGTTCACTGTCATTTGGGAACCATGCCACCCTGATCTTTTAACACCTTGAATGATACAGCTAATTCTCCTGGATGCTGACTTTTCTGGATTCCCATTGTTCATGACGAGCTCAGCTCGTCATGAGTGTATGGAGGTGTACATCATGACGAGCTGAGCTCGTCATGAGCGTCCAAGGGGTTAATGCATTCATCTTGTATAACGGAATATGGTTCTATAAAAAATAATGTAAGTCCTCAGTATTATTTAATCCATTAGGGAACTTACAATCTAGCTCCAAAATCATACGGTACTCCATCTTCCTTAGTTTCCCTTCCCTGTCGCCACCTCTTCGTAACTTAGGTACCGCTGCCACCACAAAATATTTCAAACAGTTTAGATTGTTGTCATGCATCTGTTGGAAATGGCGAGCCACCGGATAAGTAGTGTCATTATTCACAATGGCTCGTAGGTGCTGCAGAATTCGGACATGCACCTGCAGCTTGGTACTTCCCACATACCTAAGGCCGCAGGTGCATGCCAAAATGTACACAGCATACTCCGTTCTACAGTTAAATTTGCCCTGGATAGCAATTCTATCCCGGCTGAAAGGAGTGGTGTAATAAGTTGTATTTTCCCTGAATCTGCAAGCCCTACAGGAAGAGCATTTGGTGAAGCCCAGTTTCGGTTGCAGCCACATGGTGGCTTTGGACAATTCTGGGCTGCTCTTCACAATCTGAGTGCACATTGAGAGGCCTTTTCTGTATGAAATCACAGGGTGTGCAGAGAGCCTCGGAGCCAGTACCCCATCTGTCAACACAATTGGCAAATTGTGTTTGATAATGGATCGAATCTTCCTTTCCTGTTTGTTGTAGGTGGTGATAAGCCTGGGGGCATTATTAGCATCAGCACCGTCTCCTTTTTTACTATGATTGGAAAACAAAGATTCCCTTGTTCTTTCCCTCATTTTCCTTTCTGCCTCAATTAGCACTTTGTTGTTGTACCCTCTCTGTTTGAATCTGCTTAACGCTTCTGGACACATTTCGAGATCTTCCTGTGTGCTGCAGATTCTTTCTATACCTAAAAGTTCTCCGTAGGGGATATTTTTGTGGATATGCACTGCTGGCGTGTAGTGTAACATTTCCAGCTGTGTTTTTTCTGTGTAAGGTGGTTGCCAACCTCCCTTCTTTAAAATATACTCACACATCTAAAAATTCAATGGATCCCCTACTTATGTGTGAGGTAAACTTCAAATTGGCAGTATTCTCATTGATGCAGTTGATAAATTCATCAGCCTGTCTCTCATCCCCCTTCCATACAATAAAAACATCATTAATATACCTCAACCAGTATAAAACCTGGTTGGCATATTTGTCCCGAAGTATGGGTTTGAGAACCTGCTCCTCCCACCAGCCTACATGCAAGCCTGCATAGCTGGGGGAGAAGCAGGCCCCCATCGCCATGCCTCGTTTTTGCATGTAAACATAATTGCCAAAAGTGAAAAAGTTATTGTTTAGACACCAAGCGATCAATTTTAAAAGCATTTTGTTGTGATTATAACATTCTATTGGCCTTCTATTTAAAAAGTACTGTGTTGCATTCAATCCTGTATCGTGTCTATACTTGTGTACAAGGATTCTATGTCTAATGTGATAAACATCAAGTTCTCTGCCCATTCTATATCTTGTATTTTCTTCAGAAAATGCCCAGTATCCTTCACGTATGTGGGAAACTGTTTCACAAAGTCCTGAAGGAAATAATCTATATATTGTGTGGCCTTTTCCCCCATACTGCCGATTGCTGATATAATCGGTCTCTCTGGGATGTAGGTGACGTTCTTATGAACTTTGGGGATAAGGTAAAGTCTAGGTAAAACTGGATGTTCCACATGTAGAAATTTGTACTCCTCTAGGGAAATAATTCCCTCTCGTTTCCATTCCAAAAACATCTTTTTTTAAATGCCCTTTGCCAAATTGTATTGTTTGATTTGTGTCTTCTCATAACAATTCAGATCATCTAGGTGCCTGTGAGCTTCTAACACGTAATACTTTTGTGGCCATACTACTATATTTCCACCCTTGTCTGATTTTGTAACAAAGACTTCATGATTACTGCTCAACTTTCTTACCAGCTTAAACATACTTCATTTCATCTTTGCTTTTATAATGTTTTCTATGTTTGACTTGATGTAGTTTTTTGATTTCTTCCGTCACCACCTCATGGTAGATATCAATAGCGTCTTTTGGCATGTTTGGAATGAAGTTAGACTTTGCTTTGAAGGGGCTCATTCCTGCTCCTACTTGTCTAATATTGGCAGCGGATAATCTATCCGGAGTCTATTGTAATTCAGTCGTGATCTGGCCGCTGTTAAATTTTCTAAGTTCATGTAAAGTACGCAAAGTAGACACATCTGCTGCAAGCATATCCGTGCTAGAGTCTGTCTCGCTGATGTTTTATGTTACTTGAGCTTCTTTCAGTCCATCTTTAACGCCTTAACCGCGGTGGTTTTTCCGCCGCAGTGCGGACGTTCTATTAGGTTGGCGTGGCTGCGTCGGCTGGTGGACGACGGCCGCACTAGCGAGGTAGTGCTCCCGTCGGCCAACGGCCGACCACAGCACGCAAGGGGTTAATGGCGAAGAACTTTTTCAATTTCAACTTGCGAATAAAGCAGAAGATGTCAAACCTGTTGCGAGCATAATTAAAATCACTAATAGGACAAAAAGACAACCCCAAAGATAGCAGCTGCTTTTGGCCTCCGATAGTTATTGAAGAAAGGTTAATAATAGTATTGTCATCAGTCATTATTTTTGCGCCAGTATGCTCTTTTTGGTTTTGTATTTCTTGCGCCTTTCTCTTATTTTTGTCTTTTTTCTGGCTCTAATACTTTCTTTTGTTGCCGTGGTCTGTGTTTGGCATCTGTCGAACGATAAAAAAGTCGACATCTTCTCCTAGGCCCAAAACGCGCATCTGCCCCGACCCACTTGCTCTGCTTATGCTTCCATTATCTGACAATAAATCCCTTGTTATTAAATCGCTGTTGTAAGCGTTAGGGGTTTCATCTTTATCCGTATTTGCCTGTTGTGCCCGAGCTGATGTTGATTTTGCAGGTTGCACATTAAATTGAGCTTTTGTGGCATTCTCATATTTACGGGCAAAGGTGAATATTCGTCCTTGCTCATAACCCCCCTTGTGCCTGGAGAATTTATATGCTTTGCGATATATATAATTTTTTTAACAATATTTTATTGTTCTTACCGAAATTTACCCAGTGAATAATTATTTATTTATGTGTCTATTTATTCACCAATGTGTGACAATTGGAATGTTTTTATTATGATTATTATTGACAATGTCCTTTAATTACTATTATTTATACATTTATATGGAAAGAAGGAATAGCATTGATCAGCATTATATAACAAATACAATTAAAAGTGGTGCTATGCATTGTATGATCAGCATGTATTCTGTTAACACTCTGAGCAACAACACTTGGCAGTATGTTTTCCATGCTTATCCTCTTGCACCAAACACTATATGCACTTGTCACTTTAAAAGGGTTGGTAAAACAAATCGGTGTTGTCATGTGATCAAGGTCTGGCTGGACCGAAACGCATTATGGCCGACAAATACAGATATAGATATATATATATATATATATATATATATATATATATATATATATATATATATATATATATATATATATATATATATATATATATATCTCCACCCCAGTTTTGAGCATGTGGAGACATGTCATCTGCTAGCAAATTTACTCTCAAAAGGGAAGTAGCAAAATCGGGTAAAGTTGCTTCGTGCAGTAGTAAGTTACAGGTGAGAAATTCTACGCTTGTAAAATTTGCATTGGGGACTAGGCCTTTTTTAATCTTTTTTTCTTTTATTCATATGTTATAAAACTCGAATCCTACCTTTGATAAAGGCAATGTGTTTAATGTATTTTCATTTGTTCAACTTACATGTCTTGGTCCTTTACATACTGTGAAATGCTATCAAATAATTCATTATTATTGTGTTATTATTGTGCTTTCTGTTATGTTAGAGACTGTCCTTATTTAATGAAACAGTTCGAGTAAAAAAATCATTACTAGAGACCGTCTTAAGAACAGCGCCACATTGTCGCAAGTCCTAGCATTTTTGAGCTAAGGGAAGTTTTTCTCCAGCTCATTTACATGCTAAAAGGATTCCGCCGTGCAGCGCTGTTTTCCTCTTTCATAAATGTAGCATCTTCAAGGTTTTCCAATTTCGATGCAGATTTGAGAGGAGAGTTGCATGTCAATTATCCCGCGCGGTGCTCACAGAACAATCAGGCACTCTGTCTCATAGACTTCATCTTTAATGGAAGTGTTCTTTCTTTCGCAGTATCAACATGCTGAAGTTGCCTGAATACCCAAGTAAGAAAGTCCTAAAGGACAGGCTTCTCGTGGCATTGCACTGTGGCAGCTATGGTTACACGATGGCATAATGCGGTTCGGGAAAGCCGTCGGACTACTGATGGGCAATTCAGAATGGCAGAAGTAATTTAGAGAGCTGTCAACAGACGTGCAGCCCACAAGCACGGCTCACCCGCATTCATACAAAGTGTGTCCTGCCCCTCAGTCCCCTCTCATTCTTGTTAATCTGTGTCTGTGGCTCGACAAAGAAGAATACATTGTGCTGTATTTCATTCTTTTTTTATTATTGTATATTGGATTTCCGCACCATTTTTGTGTTGAAAACCTTTTGCTATTTTCTTCGTGATCCCTGTTGCTGTCTAATTTTTGTAGACTTTATTTTGTGGGAACGCTTTTATTTCTGACTTTTGCTTATCACCTACTGTAAAGTTGAATGTGGCCAAACAATGTTATAAAAGGAAAAGTGAATATTGTCATAATTGTGCATGTAAGTGTGACATTTGGCGTCCATCGTCACATCGAAATGAGCCGTTTAAATAATGTACAGAATTGCATATCAGATATATTTTCCTGACTAATACAAAATTTTGATTTTTAGCTTTTCAATATCCTAATGTATATAAAATGTATGTACAGTAAGTTGGGAAATACACACAGGGAAACCCGTATGTTAGATCAAATGTATGCTTTAAAGTTTACAATGGATTGTACAGGTTATTAAACATTTCTTTTAAAGATTCTTTTGGTATGTAAGAGATTGTATATTTGAATTTTTATTGTACTTTTTTTTATTTTAAGCCGACTTTTTGCACTGGCAGTTCTGTTCTACGAAAAAAGATATATTGTTTTATTTTACCATAAAAATATTTGATACATTTTTATTTAATTTAAATACTAGGTGCATGTCGTCTTGGGGATATTATGATTATGGTAGATGCCTATATTTCTTGTGGAGTTAGTTTGAAATGTATTTTTGTACAATTTATCTTGCCACAACGTGTTGAACATTTTATATGTTGTTTAAAATACATCGGATCCAAAAGAGACGTCAGTGGTTCACGTCTTTGTTCTGAGGCACCTCTTTCCCTCTATCTACAGATCAAACAAAGGTTAAACGGAAATAGATTAATCAAATGTCCACATTTACATCAATTCTTCCCAGGTTACAAAACTACCTTATCACAGGGCACAAGTCCTGAAAAAAAGAAGTGGGGGGAACTAACCAAGTTAGACAGTATGCAAGTGACATTGTGGCGCATGACATCACAGCACGGCATCACAGCGTGGCTTCTTAGCAAGTATATTGCAAGTTTCCTCTCAGCTATGGTTTTCAAGGCATTTCCACCGTCCTGAAAGCTGTTTCGGAGAGGAAACAAAGGGGGTGCTTCAGGGCCACTTTGTTCCTCTGGCCCATGTTGATGCACACAGGTAAGCACAACATGTGCCCCCTTGTGTGCATGCACACCAGTTCCTGCACAACATGGACTTAACAGTCCATGCAGTGCAGGAACTGTTTTTGGCTTTCTCATTGCAATGCCTATTTTCAGGGTATTACAGTGGGAACGTCAAAACAAAAGCCCACAAGACACGAGTTACACTTTTAACCTGGTGGGCAGCTCGACCACGGCTTTGGCATTGTGGACCCAGCGCCACTCCGCCAAAGTCATACTCAGACCTTTAGTGTTTAATGCTAAATTGTACCACCCAAGAAATAGAAGTCACATGGCCACCCATTCTATTAAAAAAAAATAAGAGCAATGCTGTGCTGCTGAGACATGGCCATGACCCTATGTCATCTGTGACACCTTCAACCAGTAAGAGTTTTTTTACCAGAAGTACTCTGCATTCTGGGACTTGATGATTAGATGTATTATTACAAATAAGGATCTACTGTTTAAGTCCTTAGAGGAACATTGCTATTACCTACAAACCTAAAGCAAGTCTTGCGCCACCGGGCTTTCGATCAGTTTAAGAGCCAGGCTTGGGAAGGGACCAGGCCTTCGTAGAAGTGTCTCTCTTTCACTTGTTCCTCACTGCTTCCTATTATCTTTTCTATCACATCTCCCACTTTCTTTTCTCTTATACCTGTTAATAATAAAATCCCCAGTAGATTTTCTACAATTCTTAGAGAAACTAATATCTCAGAGGCTTTGGAATTACTTAAGTCCTTGGGCTGTATGTCAAAGATGAAACGTCAAACAATTGTCTTGCATCTTCCTTCGAGCTGGGACAGTACTTTGGACGTATACGCAAATTTAATGAATTACCTGTATTTTTTAAAGAGTTTTTTTGTAACTCAGCCACCAATGTATATATACATTTGTACATTGTTCCAGATAATGCCTATAAACCTATCATGTGAGGATTCACTGTCCCTTTCACACCCTTCAACTGGAAAAGCTGTTTTTATGGGTACAAGTCTTTTTCTATAATCCCTACAAAAGAGCATGACGTTTCATTTGTACTCCTTAAAGATGATTTTTAACTTTTGTAGGTCACAAAAATTACATCTATGATCAATTCACAGCTGTAGTATGCCAATGGATTAAATATTCCAGGTCAAACCTTAGAAATACTTGAATGGATCTTAAACTGGGGGGCATGTCTTTTATTGCTTCCTTCACAGACAGCGCACCTCACCCCTTTCCTAAGGAGCTTTCATTGGGGTCTTTACAGCAAGAACAATGTTACGTTGTGTGTTTCACTGCAAGCAGAACTTTTTGTTTCTTCCATATTACAGCGCCATGCCGTATACAAAAGGAGACTTTTCACTCGCCACATCTAGGGCCATGAGCCATTGTTCACTACTTTACAGGTTCGTCCTGCCACATTTTCTTACCCTGGCTGAAAGCAAGTCTCCTGTGCAAGGAGAGGGAAGAGCTCAAAACAAGCTCTGGAAATTGGAACCCCCGGAAAGTTGCCAGCTTTGCCGGCAGTCAGGCACGCCCCCTGACTTTCTCATCAACGTTTTTTTCTGATAAGGCAGGGCACAAGTCGGGGGTCCACGCGGGTACACAGCTTCCACCCACTATGCAAGAAGCTGTGGCCCACTGAAATATGATTAACGTTCCCGGTGTAATTTCCAGGCACCAGCTGGACCTTTAACAAAAGCAGAATTCAAGGGGCCATCAGGCCTTCTTTTGTTCCACTATCCTGGCTGTGAGTTATCTGAGCTGTCACACCTAGATGTAAAGGAGGGAGAAGCAAAGGCTCACAGCTTATCTCTTCACAAATACTTAAGAGAGGAGTGCTTATTTTACTTCCTTCAATCCCTGTAAATAAGTGAAATGCATGCACTGTAAGAATGTCAAATGTGCTGGTCTGTCCCATTGTCTACACAAATAACATCTGAAATACTAATATTTTATTTTTCTAAAGCCTTAAGATATTTTAAAATGTGGACTTTGCAACCAATTAAGCTGAACAGATTGACATGTTTCTCCTTGTTGCCAATTTCTGTGTGGCAGAGTTGTTATGTAATAAATGTATAAGTTGAGGCTTGCATTGTACGTCAGGGATGCTTCACTTTTTCGGTACAACCGGAGACAAAGTCTAATTTGTTAAATCTTGTAATGAGGTCAAAGGTACTCCTGACGGACCTGCGAAACATATGTGTGAGATGTTACGATTTGATGTCACTTCCTGTGAGGTAATGGGTTGTGATGTCACTTCCTGTGACACCGCCACCTCTGTACCCCACAAGTACTCTTAAAAAGCCCTAAAAGTAGCAAATTTCATTAATTACAAACTAATAAACCTGAGTGTCCTTTATTGACATTAGTTGACATCCACAAATAGGTAGTTCTAATTTGACTATCTCTTGTACCCTATACATAATGAGGAGCAACACTGTTGTCTGTCATGCTGTCTCATGGGAAAATGTTTTTTGATAACCAATATTGTTTTAATATATGGAGTGAACGCTAATCCCTCATCAGGTTCTAAGACACCCATTCTGCGTTTGTGTCTACAAAACAGGATTACCAATGACCTCAACAGTTCGTAGGGCTGGTTTCCGGTGGACGGTCCGGACTTCACAGTTTGTCCCACTATATGGTTAAGACCTGCCCTACAATACAGCTCAGGGTAAGCTCCAGTCCCTTCTCCCGTAGAGGCCCCCAACTTTTCCCCAGGCCCCCAGCTTGTCTGTGGTGCAGAGAAGTTGTGACCCGATACAAGATCCTTGTCTCGAGCATGGAGAAAAGTAATTTAGTAAAATGCCAGTGCAAAGGTGGTAAATACTGAAGGGCTGACAAGAGCAGAATAGTGAAATGTTCACACTACAGGAGGCATCCAAACCGCCGCTCACACTCCAGAGGGAGGGGCTGAGTCAGACCTCTTATAACTGATAGAGGCCAGGAACACGCCAGAAACAGTCATCGTAGAATCGAGGCGAAAAAGGGAAGTTAAACTAGACAGTCAATAAAAACACAATGAGGTGGGTATTTCTCACCTATATAAGGGGACTTTATCCTGACCTCATCCATTCCCCTTTTTCAGGCAAGTGTGATGCTACATAGCTGGGAAAGAATTCTTGATAAGATTATTTGGGGGCAAAAGCCGAACGATTGGACCGTTATCCAGACCTCATTCATTCACCCTCGTCACATTCCTGGATCGAGAATCTTTCCTGACCTCCGTCAGTCTCGGGATTAAAGGCGAAATAGGTTCATCTGAGTCTCGACTACAAAGGGGAATTGTGCCCATCTTTTGTTTTGTTAGTTCTATTCTAATGCGACTGAGAAGAAAAGTGGGTCGACTATAGAGGAAATGGTCTCCTTATAAGACTTTTGTTAGACCTGGCATCCCTGGTGTGGTTCTCCCTATCTTTATGCCTCTGCCTCCTGTATTTTTGCTGGGTGTTGGATTTCGTTTTTGCTGGTCTAAATGCTTTGGGTTCTTTGCCACTGTTGATCAGTGCCAAAGTGCAAGTGTTCCCTATGTAAATTGTGTTAATGGATTGGTGTTTCCATGATTGGCTCATTTGATTTACTAGTTAGTCCCTAGTACAGTGCACTGTGTGTGCCCAGGGCCTGTAAATCAAATGCTACTAGTGGCCTGCAACTGTGATTGTGCCACCCACACAAGCAGCCTTGCATAAGGTTCTCAGACCTGCCAATGCAAAGTCTGCACGCAGTTGTAAACTGCCCTGTCCGCCTGCCAAGTGCACCCACTTGCCAGGCCCTACCTTCTCTTTTCCTACATGTAAGACACCCCTCAGGTAAGCCCAAGGTACCCCCATATGCAGGATACAGTGTATGTGAAAGTAATAAAATTCACTGGTGTGTGTGACATGTCCTGTCATTATTGAATGGCTTTATGTCCCATACAATAGAATGGGAGATATTTTGTAACAGCTTACAAGTATAACCTCCAATTGGGCCAAGATAGAGAATCAAGTTTGAACTCCGAATATAAAAATGCATCTTTTAGTAAAGATGATTTTTATGTTGTGTATTTGAAAATACCACTTTTAGAAAGTGGGTATTTGCTTGCTTAGCCATCCAGTGTGCCTCTGCTGGTTTGTGGATTGAATGCCTGGCTTTGGAGTGACAGGGACTGGGGATGAGCATTCTCTTCAGACAGCCACTGGGGTGTTGAGGTGTGTCCTGCCTTTCCTGGGTGAGTCAGGGCTGGGCTGAATAGACCTGCGTTGCATTTAGAGTAGTGGGAGGAGATTTCCTTGCACCTGAATGGGCCTGGTCTGCCTTACACAATGCTGTCTCAACCTCCTGCCAGGAAGCTGGGCCAGAGAGGACGCAGCTAAGAGTCTCTGTGCCTCAAGAATACAAAGGAACATGTATAAATATTAAGGCCGAGACCCCAGAAATTTAAATTACTTCTAGACTCAAGAGGAACCTCTACCAAGGAGAAGAGCTGGGAAAACTGAAGGAGAAGTACTGCCCCTGTGCTATGTGGGGTTGGCCTGCAGTGGCTGATTCGGCCAAGGAGAGGAGCAAGACTTAGCTGTGTGCTGTGTATTCTGCTTGAAGAAGATCTTCAAGGGCTTGTTGTAGAGCTTGCCTCCTGTTTTGAAGTCTCATGGACACAAAGACTTCATTCCCTCTGTCCTCCTGCACCCGGAACTGCTGTTTCAGCTGCCACAGAGGAAAATAGCAACACCAATGCCGGCGCTCTACACCACGACCTGCGGCGAAGCTGTGGGCACCACTCGTGAAGTGCATGATGACCTGCTCTGACTTACACTGCAGCCTCACGCTTGCCAACACCGCACCATACCGACTCTGATGCTTTCACCAAGGCCATGACCTGCACCGGAGCCTAAGGCACTGCTCGTGACGCTCACGACGCACCGCCCGACCTCACAGACATCAGAGCTTCATCGCGAAGCCAGTACCTGACGTGGGTGACCTCCCGAATCAATCGACCCCTGCATCGTCATAACGGCACCGCCTCTGCAACATTAAGGAACCAACGCCTCACCTCCCCTGCATCGCAGTAAGGAAGTTACGCCTCACGTCCCCTTTGGTCGTAAGAAACCAATGAAGCCCAGCTCCAACAACGCATCACCTCCCTGATGCCGTGCACAGTCTTTGTTTTTTTTGTTTACCATCGTACTGTTCTTTGGGGTCGGTGTGACTCCGGGCCTGATGCCGTGCACCTCACGGTCAGCACCGTACTTTGGGGGTTTCAGCTGTCACACTGTCATTATAGCCCCAGGTGGAGCGATTTGTTGCTACAAGCTTTATTTTTGTGAATAAAAACTTTTTTGTGAGATCTTGATATATGTATGGTGGATGTTGGTCGTTTTGGTCTTGTTTGGTGTAGATAAAGAGTTCCTATTTTTCTAAACTGGTGTGGTGTCCATTAGTAGTGTTTTCACTGTGTTACTGTATGTGTGCACAAATGCTTTACACACTGCCTCTGAGATAAGCCTGTCTGCTCATGCTAAGCTACCAAGGTGGTGCGTAGGGGTTGTCTAAGGGTGTAACTCCCTTACCCTGACTAGAAGCAAGGGTCCCTGCTTGGACAAAGGTGCAGACCATTGCCAACTGGAGACCCCATTTCTAACAACTTGGCATTGAGGAAAAGACATGGGTTGTGAGGATAATGGCCATCCATCATTACCTGACCATAAGGAAGAGCTGGGTAGGTCTGTGTGTGTTTCCTTTGATTGTTCTTGAATATAAAGGAATACACATCATAACCTCTTATCCTGTTGCTTAGTTCTTCCTAGGAAAAGGCACAATGAGTAAGCATGTGTTTATATTGGAAATTCATGGGTTACCCACATGTAAGCATGCAGTAAGATGCCTTTGTGCACAGTTTGGTGGATGAGCCTTGGCTATTCAGGAGGAACTCATTTCAAAAACTAAAACACAACTACTCAAAGAAAGAAGCTCTTTTAAACAGACCCGGTGTACTTGCCCCCCCCTTCCCATCGCACCCAGTAATCTAGTAGCCTCAAAACCAGTACCGTCTATTATCATGCACTAGCTTCTGATGGATGCTTCAAACAGCAGATTCCTCAATTTAAAATATTCTCCAGGTGCCTGAATGGATTGGCAAACTTTTTTTTAGTGGTGCTTCTGTGTGACCATTAGGTGGTACTGTGCAGCTTTGCCTGACGCCATACCACCCCAGAAGGAAGCGAGTGGAGCAGCATATAACCACACCCCTAGTGTGCTGCTGACATCAGTTCCTTTTATTTTCCATGACTTCCGAAAGATCCAGCGCTCCAGGCCTAATGCTGCTTTTCCAATTACTCCAAAACCTTTTCTCACTGTGCTAGTGAATGCCCACAGGAAGCAGGTGTCAGTCAAGAATAAGTACACAGTTTTCCTTTGGTCCCTGAGCTCAGGACATAACTCATTTTATAAGTGTGCCCTCATGCACCCGAAGGCAATTTGAGATCAGGGTGCAAAGTTGTGTGTTACTTAACACTAGAAGAAGTTGCTGCCATTGCGTAGATCTCCTTTTCAGTCCCAAGATGTTCTTGCAACCATTAGTTTTTGCTTGAAGTAATTCAGTAAGGTAAGGTCCAAATACAAGCATAAAAATGCAAAGTGGTCCTCATCCTCATTTCAACAAGATGTCAATAGCATTCTGTTAACTTCACCATCCACGGAGCGGATTTCTGAGTTGGTATCGACATTCCCTGAGTTCCTAGGCCATTGGCTACCCCACAGTGCATCCAAATCCTAATCCAGTGTTTCTAAAGCGCAAACTATTACCCAGAGCCGCCGGGAAGATTAAGCAAGCTATTGCCCAGAGTCACATGGTGCTGGGCTGACCTGCCACCGGCACTGTGGATTGAACCGTGAACACCTGTGTTCCAGAGTAACCCGCCCTGGCCTCTGCGCCACACTTCTTGCTCCTTCGACCACACTTTGGAGCCCCATGGAACCACATTGGCCTCTAGTTGGGGTACTGCTGGTGGGTCCCTCCCTGGCACTATCTGTCCCATCAGGACCCATAATTGGACCACAAAGACTCTGGTTCAGACTTCCCCCTCCTTGCTCTGAGATCCACAGTGGTTTCTGCTTCCCTGATGCTGGTACTGATGCCACAAGTGCAAGTGGGGTTTAGCCGGTGCTGATGACGCCCAATTCTGATCCTTAGCTGTTGTCCATTCACGTTCAACCGTTGTCTTCCTATAAGGTTTCAAATGAGCAACCTGTTTTCATGCATCCTGACTCTTTGCCTCTATTGCAATGCAGCCAGAAGCTTCATTTTCTTCTGATAGATACTTCTTACCCCAAAGTCTTTACCTTTAGGTTATTCCCCTGGTGGTGCTCCAACGCACCGCTAGAAGGCATTGTGTAACTCAGCATCAACCACTTTCTGCCCCGGAAGCAGCAGAGCGCAGCCACATATAGAAGCCCTGGGTGCAAGCTGTCATTCATTCCTTTCTCTCTGTGGTTTCAAATGCAGATGTGTTAAGCTGTATGTTGCTGGACACTGGAAAAGGCCATTGACCTCCCATAAGTCCTGCTCCGTGCCATATTGAGGGCACAGATTTATTCCTGCTCTTGATGCAAGTCCTCATCACAGTCCAGGTAGATTAATAAGTATAAATCAAATTCTAAGAAGAAACATAAGAAGTCAATGCAGGACTGAACCCGATCCAGTCACTCTCTGTCCAGAGAGAACTCTTCCTCCTGATTCCTGTTCAGGGAGCCAATTCCATAACTGATCCCATTGTGCCCTGAAATTACTTGGCCATCGGTGACACTGCTGCATGTCGAGGCCTTTAAGGAGGCCATTCTGCATATTTTGTGCTGCTCTTCCAGTTCCCTCTGGCCCTTCTTTAGGCCCTAAGAATCTCTAGAGTCCTTCAGTCATGTTACTGCCAGGAGAATGATCCTCTGCACTGTTTGTGATCTGCAAACTCTCCCCACGTTCATAACCGACATCAGTGCTGACTTCGATTCTAGCTCCAGGATCTGTGCAGGTTCCTTCTCCACCAGTGCTGATCTTGATATCGTCTGCACTGGAGTTCAAGCTTCTGCTAACTCTGGTATCTGACCTCAAGCTGGATCTGCTTCAACCCTAACTGAAGTCATGTTTTTACTCCACTCTAGGGCCAACCTCATCATGTTTCCATTTAATAAAGCTCAGACTGATACCATTATGAGTATGTGGAGGAAGCCTTGCTCTTGCCTACCAGTCAACAGTCAGATGGCCAGGCATCACAACCCAACGCTGGGCAACTCAGAATTTCATATGCAGCACTTGCCTTAGAGTTTTGTGGTTTTCTGAGGTTGTTTCAGAGGGCTGGCACACAGACAGCAAAAGACCCCGGCACCAGTCAACTAGTCCTTTTGTGTCTGGGTACCGGGATCAAACAGACATCGTACATCTCACCAGGAGTACCATTCCACTCAGTTCTCCAGTCCTGCAACATCTGCCTTCAAGCTGCTTTAGTTTGCCCTCAGCAGTGTACAGCCATCCTGTGGGAGATGGGATCAGACATTTTCTTCCAGGGTGCCAGGCTTTTATTTTCTCCAAATCATCCAGCAGGGCTATGCCCTTCCTTTCCATCCCATTTAATTTTCCTCCCACATCAAAGCAGCTTTTATTGGCGCACCTATCCGTCTTGCTGCAAGAGGTGCAGATGTTATTGGCTAAATGTGCCATAGAGAAGGTGGCGGTTTTGGAAGAAGGGACAAGTTCTTAATCCTGCTGTTTCCTCATGATGATTTTGGAACTTCGACCCTTGAATGTCTTCCTACAGAAGAACAAATTTCAAATGCTCACACTGGTTTAAGGTCTGTCTGCCTTGGATCTAGGCGACTGGATAGTTTCCTTGCCTAAAGTACGTATATTTTCATGTAACCGTTCTCCAGTCTCACAAACGTTACCTGAGGTTTAAGATCAGGTAGGTGCATATCAGTTTGCTGTGCTTCACTTTGACCTTACCAGCACCCCAGAGGTGCTCACGAAAGGGATGGTAGTGGTCCACCTTCAATGGTTGGAGATGCGAGTTTTCCCATTCCTCTTTGACTTGCTGTTGAAGAATGGCTCACTACAGTCAGTCAAATATATTTTCCAAACAAAAGTGAACCTGCTGACACCACTGAGATTACAACTAATTCCTTTGCACAGGTTTGCCTTGATAGGAGCTGGCCGGTGATCGTGCAGTTCAGGGCCTTTACTCAATCTCAGCAAGGCCTGAACATTTGAGCTATGATTCCAATGTTTTAGCTGTGGTCCTGGATCTTAGTGAAAGCACCTCTGAGGCTAAAATGGATTACTGGTTGAGTTGGGTGAAACCCTACTCAAGCAGCAACCATAATTCTTGTCCGGGTGAGACACAAGCAAACCCCAAATTAACCTTTGCTTAAACCTCTGGTAGCTTGGCACAAAAGCGACCTGGCATAACTGGAGGCAATGTGTAAAGTGATTGTTATTTAATAAATGATAGAAACGTGGCTCAATGGGGACATGGTAGCTGAGCCCAACTTAGCCCTACCTTCAGACTACTCTATCTGTATGGTACATAGAGAGACTAGGTGAGGTGGCATCGCAGTGATTTTTAAATCCTGCTACTCCTGTCTCTTTACTAAAGTTATAGTAGAGGGATGCGAATGTGCGCGTTTTAGCATCTCTGTGAGTATGCTCTCTGGAATCCTGGTGTATAGGCCACGGGGCAAGCCATCAGCTTTAAAAATGCACTCCTGGAGGTAGTAGGCACGCTTGCCGTGGGGACTGCTAATTTTAGTATCTTTGGCGATCTAAATCTTCACTTTGATCTTGTACAAGACAAGACTATCTGCAGCTTGCTTGCAGACTTAGCTTCATTTCAGCTTTATCAACTGGTCGCAAGTCCCACACATAGAGGGGGCCATCTGTTAGATCCCATTTTCTCTAACATTAAGGCTGCAATGGTGGCGACCCCTACTCCCGTGGCTTCGTCTGACCACTTGCTGGTTGAAATGTCCTTTCCTATATTAGAGACGTTATGTAAGGCCACTCAGAGGCCTGTTTATAAACGACCTTGGCAGAAACTACGTCTAGAAGATTTCCATGCCCTTCTCAGGGCGGACCCTTTGGGTTCTTTTATTAACCTCAAGGCAGACTATGAGATGTTCTGCGCCTGGATTACTCGGGCGCGAGACTCTCTTATCCCGGCAATCTGGTTTAAGGGTCGCTCTCAGGAGTCCAGTCCTTGGTACAACGACACCCTGACTCTACTGAGGAAGTTGTGTAAAAGAATAGAGCGTGACTGGAGAAAAGACTATGATCCTGGAAAAAAAGCTCACTATCTGGCTGAACTTAAATCCTATCATAGAGCCATCTGTAAGACGCGGGCGGCCTATTAAGCCAATGAGATTAAGTTTAGCCCTAATCCAGCTAAATAAATTTTTGAAATGCTAAAAGATCTCCGCGCCAGGAAAACCTCGGTACCTACAGCCACCTCCGAACTCCATTGTGAAGAACTGACCTTCTTTGTAGAGAACGTACGCGCGATCTACAGATCTTTTCCTCCCATAATCACTTCCCGTACTTACACCTCTTCCAGACCAAGACCGATTTCTAGGCTTATGGCTATCCCTGAGATTTCTTATGAGGAACTCAGTATGCTGAGCGTACAAATTAAGTCCGGCTTTCCTGCTGACCTGCTAAAGCCTGCTCAATTTAGGGAATCTTCCTTGTTTTTTCTGACGCCTCTTCGTCAGATAATCAACTCCTCCTTGTGGAGAAGTGTGGCACAATGGTTAGAGCGGCAGACCCTGATGCAGAGGTCTGACCCAGGACCAGGGTTCAATTCCCCGCTTCGGCGGGTCTTGGGCTCAAAATTCCACGGACCTGATAGTTCTCGCCTCGGTGCCTATTCCAATCATAGAGTCCCACTCTGCAACTCTGGGCAATAGCTTGCTTAATCTCCACAACGGCCCCCACAACGCTAAGGATGCCTGGCCTCCACCTTGGGGGTGCCCAGGAGTGGACGCCTCACAGGGAAAGCCAGGATGGGTTCCACAGCGGTATTCGTACAAGCGCCTTGAGACCCTTGCGGGTGAGTAGTGCGCTATACAAGTATCAATTTACATTTACATTTACCTTCTCATCCGCCATGGTGCAGGCGAAGTGGAAACCGGCTTGGGTGTCTCTCATTCTTAAAAAACCAACCTTAGACTCGACCAAACCTGAGAATTTTAGGCCTATTTCTCTTCTTCCCTGGCTGGTGAAGGTTGCAGAGGCACATATTAACACCACACTTACCAACTTTCTGCTCTCCAATAACATTCTGGATGCTACGCAATACAGCTTCCGCACCGGTCATAGTACAGAGACAGCGCTCCTGGCTATGACTAAACACCTTCGGACCATTCTTGACTCTGGTCAAACGGCGGCACTGATCCTGCTGGATCTGAGTGCCGCCTTTTACACGGTCTCTTGGAATTGTTTAGATCCATTCTAACCGGAAGATCCTTTCGTGTCTCCACTCCCCCATTTCTATCCCAGGTACGTTCCATTGAGCAGGGGGTCCCTCAGGGTTCGGCTTTGAGCCCTACTATCTTTAATCTTTATGTTTAGCCGCTGGCTACGGTCGCCAGGCAGTGAGACCTTTCAATGGTCTCTTACGCCGACGACACACAGCTAGTGGTTGCACTGGCGGAATGTTTTACCCTGAATGCCTCTAGGTTCAGAAGCGGCCTGACGGCCGTGGCGAATTGGATGACTTCTAACTATTTTGCAATTAAAAGCAAATAAGACTGAAGTTGGCAAGAATGCTAGCCTTTGGGGTGAGCATTGGTGGCCGAATGCTCTGGGCAACGCCCCGGAACCTAAAAAGGACGAAGGGCAGTGGCAGTGCTCCCAGTCCGCTCGCGGTTTCAATCTGGACAACAGCAGTACTTTTAAAACGATCCTATTTTAATATTGGATATTACTTTGTTTTAAAAAAATACACTTGGGTGTGTGTGAGTAGGGCCACGCTTACCTGTTCTTCGATTGCCTGGTCTCCCTGCCTCGGTCCGATGCGACGTTGCCGTTGAGCGGAGGGCGGGGTAGACAGAGCCAGGTACTTCCTGTTGGGGAGGGCAGTGTTCTATTTGTTGGGAGGGCTCTGCCTTAAATTCAGCTTGACGAAGGGCAGTGGCAGTGCTCCCAGTCCGCTCGTGGTTTCATCTGGACAATAGCAGTACCTTTAAAACGATCCTATTTTAATATTGGACATTGCTTTGTTTTTTTTTAATATACACTTGGGTGTGTGTGTGTGTGTGTGTGAGTGGGGCCACGCTTACCTGTTGCTCGATTGCCTGGTCTCCCTGCCTCGGTCCGACGCGGCGTTGCCCTTGAGCGGAGGGCAGGGGAGACAGAGTCAGGTACTTCCTGTTGGGGAGGGCAGCGTTCTAGTTGTTGGGAGGGCTCTGCCTTAAAATCCACATGCCCCAACGGCCGCGCAGCGGGCGCGCCAAAGGCAAGCCCGTCTGCGCCTGTCCGCGGCCGACCATAGCAAGGGGCCAGATCCCCTGCAGGGTTTGGTCCAAGACGCCACTATAGCTCCCAGAAACTCCGTGCTCTCTGCCCTACGAAGGACACCATTGTAAGCATAGTATTAATGTGGAGGGGGAGGTCTGGCAATGCAACTACTGCTCATTTAGGGCGCCAGAACAAGTAGACATCAAGGAGGGAAGCCCCGCACTCAGGTTAGCGTTAATCAACTGCAGGTCTTTGAGAAAGCATAGGATTGAGATCTATGGCACTCTATCAGAGGGTCAAATTGATGTTATGTTTCTCACTGAGACATGGCTAGACGCTGACTCCGCACCTGAAATTCTGGAGGCACTCCCCAGTGGCTATGGGATCATGAGAGTGGACCGAATGTCAGGAAGGGGAGGGGGCATCGCAATTATCTATAAGTATGACATTCAGTGCTCCCTTGTACCTGCTGGCATAGATGATGGGGAGGCTGGCTTTTTTACAATCAGGCTAGCCACTGACTACGTTATGAAGGGGCTTCTGCTTTATAGGCCCCCAGGACCACACTCCCGCTTCATACCCAGTGTTGCTGACTATCTTATCCAACCAGCTCTCCGGTACTAAAAGCTACTGGTACTGGATGATTTTAACTTACATTTCGACAATGCACTTGACTTCGGGGCACATGAGCTGCGCCAGGAATTGGAAGTGCTACAAATATTTTTAAAATCGGAGCTCCCGACTTATAAACTGGGACACCTACTTGACCCTATTTTCGCCAACTGGGACGCAATGGAAATTAAGCCTCCACTGCCGATGTTGTGGTCTGATTATTTCTGGATCACGTTTGTGATAAAGCTGCCCCTGCAAAAAAAGCAGGAGAAAGCTAAGTCTGATATAAAGATAAGGAAATGGGCGGGCTTCTCGCAAGGGGCCTTTAATTTGGCCTTACTAACGGATGGTTTGCCTTCTGGCTGGGATGTAAATGGGGTGTGTAAAGATCTCGAGGGGCGTATAACTGCCGCTCTCGACTGCACTGCACCCTGGTCAACTAAAATAGCGACAAACAGACGCAAATCAGCCCCTTAAACACTATCTCTTGCTCATCAGAAAAGCAAAGGCAGCTTACTTTAATATTAGGATCCAAACAGCGGAGAACTCTACAAAAGAGCTGTTTAAGATCTTTAAAGAGATATCCTCCTTGGCATCTGCTGCAGCGCCTATTGCAGGCTCTATAGAGTCATGCAATCGAGTTGCTGAATATTTTGCAGAGAAGGTTGAAAGGATCTATTCCCCCTTTCCTGAATCTGCTTGTGAGGGTAAAAGAGTGGATAAGGAATGTGTGGCTGTGTCTGAAATACAAGGTCTCCATAATTTCACTGTGCACTCCCAGGACATTCTTAAAAGGGTGGCGATTTGCATTAAGTTGGGCTCGCTTAGGGACCCTGCTACGCCGAGAGTGCTTAGAGGCAGCATAGACGTATTGGAACCTTTTCTGCGACACCTTTTAGAATTGTCCTTTAACTCTGGAGTGGTTCCGGAAATGTGGAAGGAGGCCGTGGTACTTCCTTTACAGAAAAAAACACATTAGCGCCGATCAGCTCGATAATCTGCGGCTCATCTCCCTGCTTCCTTATTTTGCTAAGGTCGCGGAAAAGATTGCAAACACTCAGCTCACTGCACATATTTGTACCAACAACCTTCTCCATCCTTCACAGTTGGGCTTCCGGGCTTTGCACTCCACCGAATCGGCTCTACTTTACTCCACAGAGATCATTAGGAAGTATGTGGCCGAAGGACAGACTGCTGCCTTAATTCTTTTAGAGTGCCACGTTTGATACTGTTTCCCGCCACACCTTACTTCATAATCTAGCAAGAGGGGGTGTAGTGGACAGAGCACTAAAATTGCTGGAATCCTTTTTATCTGAGTGCAGCTTCACTGTTATGCAGGGCAACTTCTACTCTAGAAACTTCAAACTAGCTGGCCCAGGGAGTGCCTCAGGGCTCTATTTTGAGCCCTACTCTATTCAATCTTTATGTCGCCTCCTTGGCTAAAATCTCAGATAAATTTGGGATTAATGCCCTGTCTTACGCTGATGACATTTAGCTGCTGGTTCTTTGACCCAGGCCGGTGCCGCCTCCAATTTTTTATCCTGCCTTCAAGAACTGGCGGGCTGGATGGCAAACAACTGCCTGAGGCTGAATGGCAGTAAAAACCGAGGTCCTGGTGATAGGCAAGGCCCCCTCAGTATGGTCCTCGGCGTGGTGGTCCCAGTCATTGGGCCCCACCCCATACCCTGCAAACATGCTAAGAATCTTGGTATTTGGGTGGATAATAAGTTGGCCATTAACTACCACATTGGGTGGGTGGCAGGCGACTGCTTTGGTATTCTGAGGAGACTTTGGAAAACCCTTGACGCCCTTCCCACGGAATCGAGGAAAAATCTTGTTCACTCGCTGGTAACCTCCCGCCTGGACTATGGCAATCTTTTGAACCTGGGTGCCACAGTCAGATGCCTGCGGCACTTGCAATGCATTCAAAATGCAGCGGCAAGTTTAATTCTCATGCTCCATAAGAGTGCCTCTGCGTCAAGAGCGCTGTCTTCCTTGCACTGGCTCCCTATCAGGGAAAGAGTGAAATTCAAGGCTTTGTGTGTGAGCCATCGAATTTAACAAAGAAAAGGACCCGCATGTTTGTATGGTTTTTTAACTCCTTATGCACCTACTAGATCGCTAAGGTCCAGTGGAACAGGTAGGGTGCATGTCCCCAAAATTAAAAAAGCCAGGATGGGTGGACGTTCGTTCTGTTATTTAGCAGCTCATTGTGGAATTCGCTTCCTCAGGCACTCCAGCTGGAGTGTGCTGAGCCCATTTTTAGGAAAGGTCTGAAAACCCATTTATTTCCAGCTTCTTAATTATTGTCCTGTTTCTTTTGGCTGCTGCTGCTGTTTTTCTTTGATACTGTAGCGCGGGGACACACTGGTCTCAGTGTAACCAGGCGCTTTACAAATGTAATTATTATTATTATTATTATTAAGAACTTGGGGGTGTGGATGGACTCCTCTCTCAGTGTTTGTATTCACACTAAAAAAGTGGCAGGTACATGTTTTGGCCTTTTACGTGGTCTTAAACCCAACCTGAAATTCTTTGACCCGTCAACGCGCTAGATGATAGTCCAGTCGACTATTCTTTCTCGCCTGGACTATGCTAGTTCCTTGTTATTGGGGGCTAACCAAGCTGAGATCATCCAGATGCAGCGTATTCAAAACGCGGCGACCAGAGCCTTTGTAGGTCTTCCATGGTTGCGTCGTATTGCCGATACCATCCGGAGACTTCATTGGCTCCCTATGGCGGAGTGGATCCAATTCAAGACTCTTTGCCTCTCTTTTAAGATCCTGAAACTTGCCGCATCTAATTTACTCTGTAATTTGTTGACCCCGTATATTCCCCCCCGTGCACTGCGTTCCCTGGGGCAGCACTTGGTCACCGTTCCTCGGGTGAAGCGCTGCCGAGAGGGAGGGCGTTCCTTCCGATATCTTGCAGCCAAAAATGTAACTCCGTGCCGGCTCACATAAGGGGACTGGAGGATCTGCCCAATTTTAGGAAGGCTATTAAAACCTACCTCTTTTCTCTAATATAGTTTATTCTGCTGCTGCTATGTTGAGTTGTCCGTCGTTGCAATCAGCTCTATCTCTTTGTTAATGGAAGTGCCGGGACGCCCCTTTGTTGGGGCAGCTGAGCGCTATATAAACTTTTATAACATAACATTTAAGACCAAAAAGACAAAAATCTGATCAGTAGAACCGGAGGTATGAAATTAAAAAAAGTAAGATAAGTATAGCGCCTTAAAGCACAAAGTGCCACTTGTGGTTATGTGGTCACACGAGACTGGGTGAAAATCACAATTCAGGCTGAACGCGATGGAGTGCATGCTGTATACAGGGACCTGCAGAAAGAGTTAACTTCTAAAGCCTGGCACGAAGAGTTCCATTTACGATGGAGGGGGTCGCGAGGAGCATGGAGAACATCAGTGATGTGGTGCAAAGAGCAGCCCAAGTGTTACTGTAGCATGAAGATCCTGTCGGGCTCCAGGGACAGTCTTTGCTGGAGATTCGCATTGGCAGCCTCCGCGGGCTTTTGATGCTGTATAGCGAAGTGCGAAATTACTGGTCATTGCTGTTGGATGCTGTAGCATGAAACAGTCTGGGTAACCGGAGCTTCGCATTGGCAGGTGGCAAGATCTTGCCATGATCAGGTCTATTTGCAGTTGCGAACTGCCCAAAACTTCAGGATTTCTCCTTGTCTTGGAGAGGGAGCTCAACGTATGCCAGACCAAGGGTCCAGTACCTGAGGGGCACCTCTTGGGGATCAGGAACTCACTCCAGCAAAGACCAGGAGGACTCGGGCATGTCCAGTTAGCAGGTCAGTTGGGCAGATGCAAGGAGGCCTCTGGAGCTCAGTATGTCCCTGTAACTCTGAACAGGAGCTCAGTCATCTGACCATTAGAGTGGGATGAAGAGTACAGTTCTAGTCTTCCTTCTCAGTAAGCAGGACAGTGAAGTAGCAAGTGGGCAGAGTAGCAGTCCTTCTGGCAGAAGAGCAGCACAGCAGTCCTCTGATATCCACAGATTCAGAGGGGTCCCGAAGAGTTGGGTCTTAGGGTCCAATATTTATACTTGGTGCCAGCTTTAAAGAAGGAGAACATTCTGGAGGTGTCCACCCTCAGAGGTGTTTGGAATATAGTGACTTCCTTACCTGACCCTGGCATGTGTGGGGGCACAAAAGACTAGTGTCAAACCCTTTTAGAGTGTGCTTAGGCAAAGGCTTTGTGATGTGCAAGTGTGGTAGGTGCCAGCTCGGCCCCAACTGCCAAGTCAGGGATAGCCCATCCAGCCAACACCTATTCCCCTTTTTATCTCACTGTCTGAGAGCAGTACACAAGGACCAACTGTCAGCAATGCCTAGTCATGTGACCCAGGATACAGGCTGCAGGCACCAAATGGTTGTACAAGAAAATGTCAACTTTCTAAAAGTGGCATTTTCAGTAGTGAGACAAATAAAGGTGTTAAATTACAATTCTTTGGACACCAAACTCGGCATTCTTACCTGCTCCCAATTGCAAATGATCACTCATTAAATGTAATAAGGTAGCCCAATGTTATGCTATGGAAAAGTCAGGCCTTGCAGTAGTGAAAAACAAATTAAAGAGTGTTTCACTACCATGATATGTAAAATGTTAAAGTACATGTTCAGCTTCTTAAAGAAACTGCACCCTGCCATATGGGCTGTTTAGGACCTTCCCTAGAGATGACATGTATTCAAAAAGAAGGTTTGGGCCTGGCAAAAAGGTTTATTTGACCAGGTTGAAATGGCAGTCTAAAACAACACACACAGTATCAGATTGCAGGTCTGATACATGTTTGAAAGGGCTACATAAGTGAGTGGCACAATCCGTGTTGCAGGCCCACTAGAAGACGTACATGTACATGCCCTGGGTGCATATGGCACCACTTTACCAAGGACTTACAAGCAAATTAAAAGTGTGAATTGGGTGTTAGCCGATTTTGCCATGTTTAAAGGAGAAAGCACATGCATGTTAGCACGGATTAGCAATGGTAAAGTATGCAACGTCCAAAAAGTCAACTAAAATTAGTTCAGAAAACAGGAGAGTGAAGGCAAACCGTTTGGGATGACCCTGCAGAAAGGGCCAAGTCTAACACTTCTTGAGCTGCTAGCTTCATGCATCATGCTTGTCGACTTCTCCAGGTGACATATGGGGGCGGGAATTGCGATTCTCCTATTACCATGACTAGAGAATCTGGATTTCATTAAAGACACGGAGGCAGCAGCATACATCATAAAGTAAAGGTTCCAGAACACCCATAACCTATAATAAGCATGAGCCAACAACAATCTGCCTCTTTTAAATGAGATGAAGGAGAGCATAAGTCCAAACTTTAAATCTTCCAAACGATAGTCTTGAATCCAAAGTAAGGTGAACGAAGAACAAAAGGCCAAACTTCATGAAATTATGAGAGGTTACCTGAAAAAGAGAGAGAGAAAAGAGTATTTCCAGAAAGGAAAGAATGAAAAGCAATGCATGATGCAGCTTAATCAATATTATTATAAGGACAGTTCTTAAACGATCTAAGAAACATCATAAAACTTTTTTCATCAAAGATAAAAGACATTTACAGAATTAGGAAAAGTAAGTCTTAGTTATCCAAGGGAAGGGATGGGTGGGATAATGTCACCCTCCGTGTCTTTAATGAAATCCAGATTCTCTAGTCATGGTAATAGGAGAATCGCAATTTCATTACTAGAACGGAGGCTGCATTATGCATGTTGGTAGCTTTGTAAGCCTACGTTAGACATGTGTTCAATTGGTTTGCAGTAATGTCTTTCAAAGGTTCTAGCATTAGACCAGTCGGCAGCTTTTAGAAGATCGTCCAACTTACCTCCAGACCAGAAAGAATTACTGGCCATAGCACCTCTGAGAGAGTGAGCTTGGAATTTCTTTAAATCAATACCTGCTAAATTCATAACTGTTTTAACCCATCTGGCAATAGAAGTTAAAGTTATACCTTTATGAGGTTTAACGAAAGAAATAAGTAACTGATTCACACCTCCAGCACGAAGACCATTCATTCTGTGATTGTACTCTCTCATGCAGTCTACCACACAAAGTTTAGGGAATAAACCAAAACGTGGATAAAAGATAGAATCAGACATAGTCTTGGTTCTCCTAATTAGCTCAAATTTGACACCAAACATATTGTAGGATCTATTGGTGAGTTCAAGGGCTTTGACATCAGAAACCCTTCGGCAAGAAACTAAACATAGCAGTGTAGCGAGCTTGAAGGATAGTAGTATCCTTTTCAGTTGAGAATTAACGGGCCAGTTAGAGAAAATGTCTAAAATTAGCTTAACATCCCAGAAAGATTCATATTTGGGCTTAGGAGGTCTCCTCAATCGAATACTCTTCATTACTCTACAAACAATGACATTCTTACCTGCCATTTTACTGTTGACAAGGGAATGGCCAGCGGAGATAGCCGATCTATAACAGTTAATTGTTCTATAGGTAAGACCCCTTTCAAATTGTTCAACCAGGAAGGTTACTACGTCAACAATAGGTACTTCCAAGGAATCCAAGTTCCTCTCCATGCACCAAAGTACCCAGCTTCTCCATATACTGTTATATATGTAGTGAGTACCTGGGGCCCAAGACTCTCCGAGGAGTGTTGCAGCCGTCAACGAAAGTCCTGTGACTTCATTGGATCTCCTGACACTTTCCAGGCAAGAAGTTTCAAACTCCCGGTCTGAATTAGGGGGTGACTTCCTCCATCTACGTCTGTAAGAAGATTCTCTTGGGTAGGAATTAAGAAAGGAGGGTTGCAAGCTAGTTCTAGAGTGGTGGGGAACCAGGCTTGAGATGGCCAGAAGGGAGTTATTAGCTCAAGGCAGTATTGGTCCTGTCTCACTTTCTGTGGAGGAGGGAAGGCGTAGGCTTTGTTTTCTTTCCAAGACTGGAGAAAGGCATTCACAGCCCGAGCACCAAGGTAGGCCATCCAACTGAAGTAATTCTCCAACTGGAAGGTTAGTCTGCTCGAAAAAAGGTCTATTTCTAGGGGACCCCACATTTTTTTGAGACACTGTAATACGGAAACATTGAGTTTCCAATCGCTGTAATCCAAAAGGAACCTCCAGTTCCAATCTACAGAAATTCTCGATTTCCCCGGTAGATATTCCGCTCTCAGGACGAACTTATGTTCCAGGCATAACATCCAATGTTTTCAAGCTAAATTTGAAAGATCCAGTTATTTGGTACCTCCCAGACGAATTATATAGGCTATCGCGGACATATTAGTCCATCTTTAGAATGACTCATCTGCTGCGGAGAGAATGTCTGAAGCTCATTAAGGCATAAAGACCAGCTGTCATTTCTAAGTAGTTTATGTGGTGAGAGGACTCCTCTTGCAACCAAATACCACCCGTATTCTGATCGAGGAGACAGGCTCCCCAGCCATGAAGGCTCGCATCCGATTCCATGACAAACTCTGGTACAGAACCAAATATTGCTTTGCCATTCCATGCGTCTAGGTTCTCTAGCCACCAGGATAGTTCTGATCTGGCTTCTTGATCTAGGATAGTGTGGTCTTCGTACCAAAGGCCAGATCTCTGAGCTCTCGTTTTTACTCTTTGAAGAGCCTGATAGTTTAGCGGACCCGGGAAGATGGCTTGAATGGAGGAGGACAGAAGGCCTAGCAATCTCGCTAGTTCCCTTAGGTTAAAAGTTTCTCGTATCAGGACATGTCTTATTTTCTTTCTGATCTTGATTATTTTCTTTGATGGGAGAAGGAGACACTTTGTTGTATCTACAGTGAAGCCTAGGAATTCCATAGTTCTGGAAGGGAACAGAATCGTTTTTTCTTTGTTTATAATAATTTCCAGACTTTCTAACAGATCCATTATGGTCTTTAGATCTTGGAGTATCTGTGAATAGTCTTGGGACATTACAAGGAGGTTGTCTAAATAAACAATTAGACAAATGCCTCTCTCTCTTAAGGATGAGGCGACAGTTCTCATGACCTTGGTGAAACACCATGGGGCAGATGACAGGCCGAATGGAAGGGCTTGAAACTGATAAAGGTGGTTTTCCCACATGAACTGAAGGAAAGGTTGGTGAATTTTGGCCATTGAGATGGTAAAATAGGCGTCTTTCAAGTCTAGTTTGACTAGCTAATCTCCCTCTAGAAGTAGGTCCCTCAAGAGATGTATGCCTTCCATCTTGAAGTGCCTGTAGACTAAGTATTTGTTTAGTTCTCTCAAATTTATAACCAGTCTCCAGCCTTTCTCCTTTTTCTCTATAAGGAAAAGTGTACTTATAAATCTCAGCGCTTCCAAAGGAACTTCAATTATTGCACCTTTCTGGAGCATTGAAGAAATTTACTCTTCTCTATTTTCTGATGGTCTAAATTGAGAGGGATATCTCCTGGAAAGAAGGTTTGAGTAGGGATTCCTGTAAAATCTATTGTGAAGCCCATGACAGTGTTTAGAACCCATGGCTCTTGAGTAATTAACTTCCAGTTCTGAAAGAAGAACCTGAGACGGCCTCCCTACCCTGTCATAATTTCTATAAATAAACAAAGGGTCATGCATTAAATGAGAGGCAGAGTCCGTGGTGTCCGATTCAAAAGGGCTTTATTTCAATAACTCGAGTTAGGGGAGAATCGGTTCCATCACCACTAAGGTTCAGGAAGGGTCTTCTAAACTTTATTCACAGAGTACAATATTTATACATTCAATTTCGCAGATAGGGAGGAGCGCTCCAGGCAGAGCAAGAGAAAGAGAGATAAGAGCATGTAGGCGTGCATGAGGGCGTACACGTCATAGGTGGGTGGATACATGGAGGGGGGTTGCATGGCCAGCTGGAACTTTGCCCTACTTGTGTGCGCAACTTGATCATGACGTGTAATTGACGTGTAACTGGGGGAAGCTGACTTTCGGTCTGGTAGGGAGGCCTTCAGTGTCAGGGCGACCAGCACGTCTGGTATTATCTGATATCTTAAGTCCGGGGATGTATTATCTGAAGCAAAGGTCACTCATCACCAAGAGCCAGTGTGGGCATATATTTCTTCGTTCATTGCGTGGGGGCCGTGGGCTTTCTACGGATGCGAGCTCTGCAAATCACTTAAACGGAGACAGAAAGGCTAAGCCCTATCTCTGCAGACGGGTTCTGTTTACCTTCTTCACCAGGCAGGAATGTGATTCTGTAGAGCAAGCAGATAACTGTTGTGCAAAATACTGTCTTGGCACCCCGTGCTGGGCCTCTCTCTCGGCTGAGCCAAAAGTATGCGAGGTCAGGGATACGTAGCTGCAGCTCTCAGAGTGTCTGGAGGTCTGAAACCCTAATTCGGAGACTGGCTCAGGCTGAGCCACAAAATGGGTTCATCTCGATTTTAAAAGTGCACAATGCAAACACATGGGCCACATGGGCCTCAATGCAAAATGAACGTTTCTTTCATGGGAGACTTGATGACTGACATCCCAATGTGGGACGGAAATGCAGAGGCATCATTATTGCAGGCCACTAAGGGAAAATGCATGGGTGACATGCACATACACTAAACGTTGGGGTACACGCAGGGGACACATTGGCCATGTAAAATTTCTTTTTCCTCATTCCCTCCTTGTCCCCTACTTTACCCTTCAGGAAACATCTATATTCATGAGACCGTATATCTGATCATACAGCATCATTTGTTCATCTTTGATCCTTTGTATACGTGGGTGTGGAACACAGGCAGTCGCACACAGGCCGCAAATGGCCGGGCCACACTGCAGACAGAGACAGCAGCCGAATATCATAAGCAGTATCATTCCTAGGAACGACAACACTTTCCATCCCCATGCCGATATTACACCCCAGAGCCAACTGGACCAAGTCCATGTGCCTGGGTCTTGATGTATATCGTGAGCAATCTTGTGGAGCCTTGTTATTGCTGCGTACACAGATGGCGCGTTATTAGGAATGAAAACGCAGCAACTGGAGCCGATCACTCTACAGGCCCGCCCCTATCTGCCAGGATGACGTCAAGAACAAGGCGGTTCTGAAGAACAACCAATCGCATGGCAGACTGCTCCTGGGTCAAGTTCGCCAGGGCAGATGCAGTCTCATTCACAACTGCTTCCAGAGTCCTTGTTAACCTACGTATGAGTTCACTGTTTTGGACGGGACCTATGAAGAAAAAGAATCCTCTGTTGAAATCTGTATATTGCTCCCAGGCTGTCTCGGTCTGATCAATCTCTGAGGCATCGGTTTCTCTCCTGTGTCTAACATGCTCTAGTCGTGAATCTCGATGATAATGGGATGGGGCCAGAAAGACGGGTGGCAGTAGGAACGCTATATAGCATGTCCCACCCCAATCTAAGGGCAGATGTACATAGGCTGTCTGACCGCAAATGAAATAGGTATGGCGAGATGCTTTGAAAGAAGACTTTCCTTTATCATTAAACTCGACTACAGCATTACACTCGCTGTGTCCCATATGTACTGATCCTTTCTTTCTAACGGAAAAATCACCTTTTACTGGTAGGACTGAAATAGTTGTTGGACCCGCATTTTGCATGGGCTGAACATTCAGCATTATAAAGCTGAGGGAAGCATTTCCTTGCTCGTACTATTCATTTTCTAGATCGGTCCCCTTCCTTTGGGGGAGTCCGTCTTCGTCTGGAAAACATACCGCATTCATTATTTTATTCAAGTTTCCCCATATCCAGTCACCCTGGTAAACTGTGGACTTTCTGTCTAGTGATGACATTAAGGCAAACCATGCTCCACACGAACCATTGTGGGAGAACGGAAAAGGGACGAGGGGCAGAACTCCCTTCGTCTTTTGATAAGGTGGGAGTCGGCCACATACCCAGCAATCTGTCGCATTGCTGGTCTGATGAGAACGGTGCAACATCCGAATAAAAGTATTGTTGCGCAGGGCCAGTTGATATGACAGTTCATGGGGTGGCAGTTCACTAAATGTATGCTCTACGGTGTCATTAATAGAAGAGTGTATATGTGAGGCAATAGGAGGAAAGAAAACATGTAGTATTAAGCTGATACAGATTATAGTGATGCACAGAAGAGACAGAAAAATCAGAGTTACTATACATCTACTACGTAATCTCTTGCAGTATTTTTCTTTCATTTTGCTCTTTTTACTATTATGGTCCGCGATCCTATACATGTCAGAAATCTTGTTTAACCGATTCACCACCTAGTGAACTTAAACAATTAAACGTTGTCTGGCTTTCTAGATCGTAATTTGGACCTGTACTCTTGCTGTGGAGTCTTTTCTAGCAAAGGGGGCTCAAAGTCTGTAATGTCTTTAGTCTTTACCAAAGTTCCAGAGTCTCCAAAGTACTTTTTGCAGTGATGGGCATGGAGCCATCCTTTTCTCCCTTCGACCTTGATGGCTGTCCTCGTGGTCAGTAACACTAATTTCGGCGTCTTCCAACGCGGCTCATGGGGGCTTGATCGATCAAAGTTCCTGACGAGAACAAAATCGCCTGGTGCTATGGCGTGCTCCTTGACCTGGGTGTTGTCAGGGAAGGCGGCGGCAACCTGTGAACGATAAGAGAGTAGTGCAGACATCAAGGAAGCCAGGTAATCTGTCAGCATGTTACTGTCAACATCAGTTATTTTCTTAGGCATAGGCGTACCCCACATATTCGGCGGTCTACCGAAAACCACTTCATATGGTGATAGGCCTGTTCTGGAATGGGCTACCATACGCATGTAAAAGAGGGCAACCGGCAAGGCTACCATCCAATCCACGCCTTTTTCTGCACAGATCTTTGCTAGTTTCGTCTTTATTGTCTGATTATGTCTTTCTACAAGGCCTGCTGCTTCAGGGTGTCGTACACAATGGAACTTCCAGTTATATCCTAACAGAAGAGACACTTGTTTCATTAATTCAGAAGAAAAAGGCTGACCATTATCTGAGTAAACGACACTGGGCAATCCGTATCTAGGAAAGAATTCGCGCACCAATTGCCTGGCGGTTGTCACAGCAGTATAATCTGGGACTGGATACGCTTCTGTCCATCTAGTCAGTGCACACACAACTACCAGGACATACTTGTAACCTCTACATCTGTCCATTTGGATATAATCCATCTGGAGGACCTCAAAAGGGTGGTCAGGAGGATGAAATCCGCCTTGTTCCACCGGAATGCCTTTACCTGGATTGAAC
Organism: Lissotriton vulgaris; assembly: GCF_964263255.1. Classification (NCBI taxonomy): domain Eukaryota; kingdom Metazoa; phylum Chordata; class Amphibia; order Caudata; family Salamandridae; genus Lissotriton; species Lissotriton vulgaris. The sequence continues at coordinate 664,821,181 of NC_141694.1, forward strand.
TGACAACAGATCATACATGTTCTTACTTTTTGTTTCGCTGCTGTACGCAGGTGCTTGTTAAACCAGATATTCTGTAAGCTGTCTATCATTGCCTTCTCTCCCAAGTGTGCTGGACTATGTGCTGTGTTTATGATCACTTGTACCATGGAATCAGGGAGAAACCATGTTGCTTTGCCCTTAGTCATCCAACCTTGGTCAGTCTGGACCCCTCCTTGTTCAGTCCATTTCTTTATTTCATCTGAAGTGGCATGTGTCTGTATGTCGAGTACATCTTGAGAAGGATCCCTGACTGTCATACTTTTTGTCAGTAATGGTACCTCTGTCTTTGTCGTGTCTGTTGGTGTTTGGGCTGTAAGTTTAGCAGTTTGGTCTGCCTGGTCATTACCCTGGGAAATGGTGTCGGTAGCTTTGGTGTGTGCTTTGCATTTCAGGATAGCTATGGCTGCAGGTAAATGTATTGCTTCCAACAGGGCCTGAATAAGCGGGGCGTGCTGAATTTTGGCCCCATGAGAGGTCAAGAAACCTCTCTCCCTCCATAATACTCCAAAATCATGAACTACGCCAAAAGCATATTGTGAATCTGTATAAATGTTCACTTTCAAGTGCTTAGCTCTTATGCAGGCTTGTGTCAGAGCGATGAGCTCTGCTGCTTGTGCTGACAGTATGTCTATTCTTTGTGTCTCTATGACTTCAGTAGCAGTGGTCACGGCATATGCTGCCACTAATTCTCCTGCACTCGTTCTCATGCATGATCCATCTACATAGAGTGTTAGGTCAGGGTCTGGAAGTGCCACATCTGTCAGGTCTTGTCTTGGTTTCGTCACTATATTCATTATTTCCACACAGTCATGTGGTGCGGTGTCTACTGTACTTGAGGGCAAAAGTGTAGCAGGGTTAAGTATATTACATCGTCTGATCTCTATGTGTGGTTGAAATAATGTCAGTTCATAACCTGTCAGTCTCGCTACGGTCAAGTGTTGTGTCTGTGTCCTGTTCAAGAGAACTTCCACTGCATGCGGTACCTGTACTGTCAGGGGGTGTCCCAGCACTATCGAGTCACTTTGTCTTATGGCTAGGGCTGTTGCTGCAACTGATTTCAGGCACGCAGGCAGAGCCTGGGCCACTGGGTCCAGTGTACTAGAAAAATAAGCACAAGGCTTGTGCTTTCCTGCTTGTTCTTGTGTGAGGACAGATAATGCTGTTCCATCTCGTTCAGTTACGAAAAGCATAAAGGGTTTGCTGTAACTAGGAGTCGCTAAAACTGGCGCTTGACATAATGCTCTTTTTAATTCTTCAAATGCCAAGGTGTGTTCTTGTGTCCAAGGGAGGACAGTCGAAGACGCTGCCTCCTGTGTTGTCAACTGTATGAGTGGTTTGGCTAGATAGGCATACTGGGGAATCCACTGCCTGCAGTATGAAGTGAGGCCAATGAAGGCCCGCACTTCCTTTTGTGTCTTGGGCTGTGAAAGGTTAGAAATTAACTGAATACGTTCTTGTGTCAGCTGCCTACCCCTCTTGGACAGCAAGTGTCCAAGGTACACCACTTGCTGTGCACAGAATTGTAACTTGGAAGGGGACACTTTGTGCCCCTTGTCTGCCAGAAAGTGTAAAACCGTCAGTGATGCATCTTCGCAGTCTGTTTCTGATCGTGCTGTGATTAGGATGTCGTCAACGTACTGGAGCAGTGCAGTGTATCAGGCATATTAATACTGTCCAGCTGTCTTTTTAACGCTTGACTGTAAATGCTAGGACTCTCTGTAAAACCTTGTGGTGCTCTCGTAAATTTAAAACTGCGTCCCTTTAAACTGAATCCGAAGAGATATTGGCTATCTGGATGGATTGGAACGCTAAAGAAGGCATTCTTAAAGTCAATGGCAGTAAAGAACGTTGCCTCAGAATCAATAGCAGTCAGTAATGGAGAAATGTCTGGGACCACTGGGTATTGCGGGACTACACATTTGTTCAATTCTCGAAGGTCAACAACTAGTCTTTAAACTGGTGGTGCATTAGGGTCTGATCGTTTAAGGATAGGAAGGACAGGTGAGTTACATACATTTGAGTCAGTCTCCACCACCACCCCTTGTGCAATAAGTTCGTCAATAATTTTCAATAAGGCCACTTCGGCCTCAGGTGGCATTTTGTACTGTCGTATACGTGGTAGTACTACTCCTGCTTTGAGAGTGACACGGTGTGGTGTTATGTTCATGTAACCTACGTCAGTCGGACCTTGTGCCCATAGGTGCTGTGGTACATTCTGGAGTCTGTGGTCAAAATCTGTCAACACATAATGACCCTTAAAATCACGTAAGAACAATCGCACTCCCTCTGGAGAACAACAGATAACTGCTCCTAGTTCTTTAGTTTTAATGTCTTTATACCAAGTAAGTTTTCTGGACATGATTTAGTAAGTAGCAAGTCTGTGGTACGTGACAGTGGACCAACCCCGAGGGAGACTGGTTTCGATACTTCATTAACAATAGGCTTTCCTGAAAATCCCAGGGAAATATTCTGTGAGCCCGAGAGGGGTGCCCCTGGAACCTCGTCATGGCTGATGGTAGTTCTGCTCGCCCCTGTGTCAATCAGAAACTTTCTGTCCTGTCCCAGTACACAACTATGTACATAGGGACCCTCTTGATCTACAGGAACCTCAATAAGGGGCAAGCCAACTTCCCTCTCAAGGCTGTTTCATGAGAACGATTGGTATTCTGGATAGTCTGACTGTGTGTACTGATACATTTGTGGTGTGGCATGAACAGGCGGTGGTGGGGGTGGAAAAGTCGCTATTGTCTGTTGTGTGCTCTGTTGGGTGCTATTTTGCCTAGGAGTGTGTGGTCGTTCTTTTGTTTTGCCTGTAGCTATATTGTGTTTCAGGACAGCACATTCCTTTACATAGTGACCTGGTTGTTTGCAATAATTACAGTTCCCCTTGACAGGTATCGTGCCATTTTTGTTCGTATTTGCCGGTACTGTTTGGGCAACCAGCACCTTCATTTTTGTCTCTTTCATGCGTCTCTTTTCCTGATCCTGCTCTTCTCTAATCCTGTTCTGGTGATATTGTAGCATCTGTAACATTTGTGAAGGGCTGTTTGCTTGCCAAGTACTCTCAACCTTCAGTACTCTATTCTTGATCTGGGGTAGGGAATTCTCTACTAATTTGCTCACGAAAAGATGAGGATATGATTCGCTACCGGGCTTAAGGCCACTATTAATAGTAAAGCATTTCTCAAAGCTAGAATAGAAATCACTTGTGTCCTCTTCTTGTTTTTGTTTACAGGCTGAAATAGCATCCCAGTCTTCCTTTTTAGTAATCAATAGTCTCGGCAAAACCTGTATTAGGAGTTCAGGTAGTTCTTTAGCTTTGTCACCAAGACCAACCCCCGGGAGCCTGGCTTTATCCTCTGTTTCCAATGCTTCCCAACTTAACTTTTTCTCGCCCACCTCCCAGTCTTTTTCCTTAAGCTTTTCATAAATACCTGCAGGCAACAGCACTTTCAATAGTTTCAGAATTTCAGCGTACGTATAATCTCCGATGCGGAGAATGTCTTTTAATTCTCGGTGAAACCCCCCAGGGTCTTTATCATGGCAGGGCAACATCTTTGTCATTTCCAGTATTTCTAATTTCGTCAAGGGGGTGTAAACATACACCCGTTGAAGCTCGTTATTTGCATTTTTGACTGGATGTACCTCTCGTAGGGGGTTCTGTCTGTCTACGTATAGGTGCTTTCTGTCGTGGTGTGGGGCGGGAAGCATGCATGTGGTCAGAAAATGTATGTACTTATGTCGTTGATCCAGGATGACATTAATTAAGTCAGTACCCAGGCCTGTCCATTTGCAGGGACGCCTTAAGGATTTTGGGGGCCCTGGGCCAAACGTATTTCAGGGGCCCCTGTTAGGAACATATTTAAATTTATGATCAAGTTACAGCTCTTTCATGCCCTCTCTGTCTCACTGACAGTGCAGAAACACACTGTTCCAAAATCAAAATGTGTTTACATCTAATATTCAGGGTTATTGATGTGGTTTTCAATATTGTGACAGAGCCAGCTTGCTAATACTACAACAATTACCTCTATGCACCCCTTCCATCCCAGGACCTGTTTGGAGCTTAAATAAACTTGTTATGGTTGTTGCATGAAACATAAACACACCATTTGTCTGAAAAATATCTGCAATAAACTCTCACACATTCCCCTCCTTAAAAATAAAATAAAAGAAAATGCTCTTTACAATCTGCTTAAGAATGATTAAAGTTCCTCAGGGCAAAACTCTCTCAGGGGGCCCCTAGGAAGGCTGGGGCCCTGGGCCAGAGCCCACTTTGCCCATGCCTTAAAACGTCTCTGTCCATTTGTTTAGAGGTATGTCGTCCAGTAATTTATACAATGGACCGGGATCGGAATATTGATTCTCATACAACGTTATCAAATGTTGGACCATGTAAATACCGGCCAAACGCTGTTCGTTCGGCGGAAGGCTCAAGAAAGTCTGGGCCACTATATCATTGCTATATATATTGGAATTTGACACCCACTGGGTGGCTGACCGGGCCAACTCCATTTCGTGTGGGGTGTGAGATCGCTCGTTCTTTATCCGTCGGTTCAGTGCTTTTTCAGTAGCTTGGAATAGATTTTCAAGGGAATATCTTTCTTTTATAGCCAGCCCCTGTTTACGGTAGTCGAGGCACTTGGGCCTGTCAAACCGTCGTGCTTTGCCTACATAATTTATCTTGTCCCTCGCCTCGTCTACCTCTTCCGTTGATGATTCACCCTTCTCATCAGACTCTACTTTGTGTGTTGCTAATATTTCCTTTCGTATTTTCTTCATCATGCTATCTGTCTGTCCCTGTTTATCATGCCGACCGGCATCTATGTTATCACTCCATTCTATCAAACCAGGCTTTACATCCCCGTCTCCTTCGTCTTGTTCCCTGATCAGGCAGTTAATAATAAAACGGAGGATGTGGTTCTTAACCCCCACCTTTCTGTGTTGCATGGCCTGTGCTATACACTCGGGTCCCTCCCCCGTCCTAATGAAACAGTATATTTTATCTAGGTGGTCTTTCATGTCTGGTAATTTGTCCAAATATCCGACGGCTTGTCTTAGTCTTAGTGAAATCACGAGCATTGAGCCCTTTCCTGGTTCTGGATCGTATATACAGTGCTGGATTGCTACATCTATAGTAGGCTCCCCTCCCCCTACGGCCCCTTGTCCTACGTCGTCTTTCACGAGCTGCTGGAGCTGATCCGCTGGTGGGGGCGGAGGGAAATCTGCGTTTGCGTAGTCCGTGGGGACTCTTCTAGATAGGAGGAAATAAAAGCATCGGATGCTGTTGGCTTTATTCTACGTACTCTATATGGTACAGGTGGTGGCGTTCGCGACCTACGAGGTGTTTCTGAGGGAGTCACTCTAGCTAGTTCTTCTGAGAGGACGGGATAAATACCAGTAACGACGGCATTTCTTTCTCTATCAGCCTGTTCTGCTTTAACCCGTTCCCCCTCCTCCCGCAGTTCTTTTTCTTTGGCTTTTTCCGCTGCTTGTTTACTTCTCTCTGCTTGGTGGAATTCTTTCTCTGTTCTCCTATGTGCTTCTTTGCGCCATAACTCAATGGCATCTTTCTGAGAGGGTCTTGATTTCTTTTTCCATAGCGCTTCTTCTACTCTCATAATGCATTCAGAATCCCATGTTCCTGAGGCAGGCCATCTGTACTTCTCCTCTAAATCCTTTGTGTAATCTACCCATAAGTCTAAAAACAATATGGCATCTAGCCCGTGCTTATTATACATATAATGACCAGGTGTGTCTCTAGGCGGGATGTTAACTGACTCTTCTAGTATTCCTTTCCTGGTCCCTATCTGACGTAATTTCGAAAACAGTGGCATGTTGAAACCAACACAAACCAAACACAAAAAGCAGGGGGAAAGCAGGAAAACACAATACACACAAAAATAGTCTGACTGAAACAATCATTAACACTAAAACACTAAAACAGATACGGTTTAACTCTATGTACTTGAAAACAGTTAACTTTATGCACTGGAATACAGCACAACCATACCGGTCTCGTAAAGAGACACGTCTTTACCGTGCCCACCGAAATGGACCCGTCTTTACCGTGTTCGTGTGAACGGACACGTCTTTACCGCGTTCAAATAAATGTACCCGTCTTGAACTTTATGCGTTCCCAATAGTGGTACTCACCGGGAAGCAGAACTTGAAGGCCTCGGAAACTTGATACTGCGCATGCGCGGAACAGGTGGACCTCTGGAAACCTCGGACCTTGCTCTCTCACGGGTTGGGCTCTGGTTGGGATGATCCGCGATCCTCACCGCCTCGTGTGGATGCCTGGTCGCAGTCCGTCTCCTCCGTGGGCCTGAGGGAGTAAGCGGGAAGTCCCGCTGGCGTGCACTTTGAAGTCCGTCACGGCTGTAGAAGGGGGCAAGGGCTGGACCTACATCTCCGGCGCGTGGGGAAGGGGATTTGTCCCTATTCGGGCGCCAGATTTATGTGGTAAATAAAGTATTACCCTGTCATAATTTCTATAAATAAACAAAGGGTCATGCATTAAATGAGAGGCAGAGTCCGTGGTGTCCGATTCAAAAGGGCTTTATTTCAATAACTCGAGTTAGGGGAGAATCGGTTCCATCACCACTAAGGTTCAGGAAGGGTCTTCTAAACTTTATTCACAGAGTACAATATTTATACATTCAATTTCTCAGATAGGGAGGAGCGCTCCAGGCAGAGCAAGAGAAAGAGAGATAAGAGCATGTAGGCGTGCATGAGGGCGTACACGTCATAGGTGGGTGGATACATGGAGGGGGGTTGCATGGCCAGCTGGAACTTTGCCCTACTTGTGTGCGCAACTTGATCATGACGTGTAATTGACGTGTAACTGGGGGAAGCTGACTTTCGGTCTGGTAGGGAGGCCTTCAGTGTCAGGGCGACCAGCACGTCTGGTATTATCTGATATCTTAAGTCCGGGGATGTATTATCTGAAGCAAAGGTCACTCATCACCAAGAGCCAGTGTGGGCATATATTTCTTCGTTCATTGCGTGGGGGCCGTGGGCTTTCTACGGATGCGAGCTCTGCAAATCACTTAAACGGAGACAGAAAGGCTAAGCCCTATCTCTGCAGACGGGTTCTGTTTACCTTCTTCACCAGGCAGGAATGTGATTCTGTAGAGCAAGCAGATAACTGTTGTGCAAAATACTGTCTTGGCACCCCGTGCTGGGCCTCTCTCTCGGCTGAGCCAAAAGTATGCGAGGTCAGGGATACGTAGCTGCAGCTCTCAGAGTGTCTGGAGGCCTGAAACCCTAATTCGGAGACTGGCTCAGGCTGAGCCACAAAATGGGTTCATCTTGATTTTAAAAGTGCACAATGCAAACACATGGGCCACATGGGCCTCAATGCAAAATGAACGTTTCTTTCATGGGAGACTTGATGACTGACATCCCAATGTGGGACGGAAATGCAGAGGCATCATTATTGCAGGCCACTAAGGGAAAATGCATGGGTGACATGCACATACACTAAACGTTGGGGTACACGCAGGGGACACATTGGCCATGTAAAATTTCTTTTTCCTCAACCTTATGGGGGAAAGAGGGGGTAAAATACTCACTTTGGGGGTTGTTGATGTTGGTGGCTTGACAGGACCTAAAGCCTCTGTTGCGAAGGCCTCTCCCTCTTTGGGGGTAGAACTGTGGAGGATTTGAACCTTGGTATCCTCTACCATAGAAGCGGAATCTTGAGTAGGGCCTTTGGTTGAAGCGGCCGGAAGAGAGGCCCCTTCATCCGGCCTGTCCAAAAAGATTGGAGCTGAAGACGTTTTTCATATTCTGTTGGGCTTTGTCCAGGGCTGTGAATGTGGACACGTACTTGCCTAGTGACTTAATTAGGTCTTCTCCAAAAAGTAACCCTTTAGGATTCTGAGATGGTTCTCTGTCTGCCATATCGGAGAGTTTTGGCTAATTTTGGTGAGAACCACTCTACTCCTGTCTGCGTTCAGGCTGGCGTTGGCGTTACCTAGTAGAATCATTGCCCTTTGGCTCCATCCCCTAATTAGGTTAGTGTCAAGGGGTGTGCCAATATTATGGCCCTCTTCGACAGAGTCGATAATCCTGGCTATAGGGCCCAGGATGTCTGAGAGACGATCTTGGCAACCTTTCAGGGATCTCTCCATGCCTTTTCTCGGGTCTCTGCCAAGTTTAAAAAGGAATTTTATAAATTCCGGGTCTAAATTAGGTGTCAGGCACGTTTTGTCCGGAATTGAAGGTCTAGAGCATTCAGCTCTGACCAAGTTTCTGGTATCTCTTTCTAAAAGGTTTCTCAGCCATTTCTTAATGAATTTGGCCATACGTTCCTGTGGCCACCATTCCGAGCTTCTCGGGTGTCTAATGTTTAGCGAAGAGAATATTTCTTCCCTCAAAGGATTGAGGATACTGTCTTTTGATGAGGAAGGAAGTTCCTCTTCGGCGGGTTGTTTATAAAATCCTAGGTCGTTGTCATCATCTAAATCTAGGACCTATTCATTCAGTATGTTCGAAGCCTCTTCATCATTATTGTTATTACCATTACCTCCCATTTCAGAATGAGCACTAAGATGTGTTGTGCCGCTAGGGACACCCTGATATTTTGTGCCGATAAGGACACCACAATAATTTGTGCCGCCAAGGATACCCAGGGAGTTTGAGGCGCCCATTAATCGTTGAGGTGCTAAGACCTCCTGAGAAAAGTGATGTGCTAGGACCTCCCATTGTGCTCTTGGGGGGGGGAGAAACATCGTTTACAAAACAGTTTTTACACCACACTACCTTTACCACGCAGCCATTACAACGCAAATCATTACTACAACTTGCGCTGGATGCCGCTCTTGGTTAAGGAACAGTGTGATTTTCTATTCCAACACCTTACCTACTGTTACGTGGGCTGGAGTTAGAATAGAAAATCATATTAATCCTCAATCCAACTCCCTCCAACGCAAGTCGTTGTTACTTCCCATTTCGACGGAGCATTACCGTAGACAGGTACCTTGATAAAAAGTAATGTGGAGAGATTTGTGCGCTAAACGTAAGCGAATGTTAGGAGGCAAAAGCAATGGGCTACGGAAACGCGCTAAAAGTGGTATAAGGAGCAGCAGTGAAGGGAGAAAGCTCCGGAGTGAGGGCGAGTTTAAAGGGGGGAAATCTACGAAAATTGGAGATCAGTAGGAAGGCAGGGCCCTAAGGGTTGGGATAAAAACCACATATTAACAAAGTTATCTCAAAATAGTTAATCAAAGACAGCATACTATCGACAATAAAGCCTCAAAGCAGTTAAATATAAAAATTAAAGACAAATGTTAGATGAGTAATAAAGTTCAACTTATCTTCTCGGAGCCGCATTTAAAAGAGGCCGATTGTTGTTGGCTCATGCCTATTATATGTTACTGGTGTTCTGAAACTTTACTTTACGATGTATGCGGCTGCTTGGAGACTGCATTAAAAGTGTTATGCATAATGTAGCCTCCGTTCTTGCAATTAAATCTGAGGTGTCAGCAGGCCCAGCACCAAGAAAACCTGTTGGATGTCATCCAGGTTTCAGAGGAGACCTCAAGATCTACATCGGTGGCTTCTACACGCAACCTGACCAGTGCAGACCCAGTCTCCCTTCCCTAACTAGAAATTTTGGTGGTGACAGATGGGTCCCTGCTTGACTATGGAGGTCTTCTGTGAGAGGTGGAGATAAGAGGACTCTGGTCTCCAGTGGAAACCTGGCTATACATAAATCTGTTGGAGTTGTGGGCTATCCATCTGGCATTGAAGGCCTTTCTGCCATGCATCAAGTGAAGGACAGTGCAGGTTCTCATGGACAACATTAATGTCATGTGGTACTGCAAAAAGCAGGATGGAGTGGGTTCCTGTGTCAGGAGGCTTTGTGCCTCTGGAAGTGGTTAGAGCACCAGGACATTTTCCTGGTGGGCAACCACCTGACAGGATCCCTGAATGCCAGAGCTAACTACCTGGCACACTCCCTCAGTGCCAGAGGCAACAAAGGCGACAAACTGAGCAGCTGTTGCCTGACTGACCATGAGTGCATCTATATCCTGAGGTGGCACAGGTTATATTCCCCAAATGTGGTGAATCCTAGTTAGATTTGTTTGCCACTGTCAAGAGTGCACAGCATGAACAATTTTGCATGGTGCAGTTGCTGGTAGAATACCCATTAGGAAACGTACTGTAACTTGAATGTGCCCCTTCCTGCCACTCCCTCTTATGCCCTGAATTCTGAATGAGATGAAAAATGACAATGGCACAAATCATTATGGTGGCTCTAGTTTAGGCCAGAAGAGTGTGGTACCCAGAGCAACTTAGTATGTGAATCTTTCCTACAATCAGGCTACCTCTTCTGGAGGACCTCCTGTCCCAGTGGCAGGGCAAAGGCCTCCTCATGAATTTTTATTTTATCTATCTCTCACCACAGTTGCTTCACATGCTTTGCAGGGGACACATTTCCAGTTAGCTACTACAGGAGGGAAGTCAAAGTGAGTCCTTGGAGCATAAGTGTTCTTATCTTTAAGGACCATATGTGATACAGCTCCTCCGAAGACACAAAAACTGACCAAAGGGTAGATTCTCGCTCTGACTTCGGATGGAAGCCAGAAAAATGCAAAAGTGTGTTTCTCAAAGTTGATTTAGAGTACAAATCAACTTAAAAATAACCACCTCTATCAAGACTCCAGAGTTCTGGGAATTCTACCTCATCTTTGTTGTGAGGTATAAATGTTCTAATTAGGTAAGTTAATATGTGTGAGAAACTCATCCAGGTGTTATTTCCTTCTCCAAAAGAAAAAAATATAATCAATAAAGCGAACAAACAGACAGCATTAACAGTCACAGAGGAACTTCATTATAAAAACATCTTTTTTGAAAAAAATCCCATGTGCACATATGATAGCCATTGAGCACCTGTAGCCTCCTGCTAATTACCAGTATTTAAGCCTATTTGCAAGCATTATTATCAACTTTTTTGTGTTTGTTAGAGAGATGAGACCCAGAAACCGAAGTGATTGGAGGTGAGCTTTTCAATATATTCAGCTAGGCATTTTGATTAGCAAGAACCTTCCTGAGCATTGCCAGTTGGTAAATGGCAGGTGCAAGAAATTGTTTTTTTGATTGAGAGGTGTGAGGACTGTTCTCAAGCAACAACCACAATGCTTGTCATGGTAAAGTGCAAACGTTTCTAAATTAATCTTCTTATCCCTCTTGTAGCTTGGCACTAAAGCAGTCAGGCTTAACTTAAGCGTCACTGGGTTACGCATTTACGCAGCATACAAACAGTAATACATTGAAAAAACAATACAAGAAAAATCCCACTCCAATTTAGAAAAATAGAGTCAAATTTAATAAATAAAAGGACACAAAAAAAATAAATCGAATCAATTTATCCAGAGTTATGAGTATTTAAAAATTCTATGAAAAATAGCTCCTTAAAGATCAAAGCTCTAACTGCAGGTATTCGGCACGCAAGACCAGGGCAAAGTCAAAAGTTAAGGTTACACAAGGTGGATTTAGCTCGGGTATCAGCTTACCTTCGGACATCTAATAAATTTTGAGGAAACGTTCCTCAGAAGTTCAGCAGGGCAAGGCAGCCAAAGGTGTCCTAGTAGGAGAGGTCATAATTTTGGGAGCCAGTGGACGAAGCCGCAGTTAAGATTTCTACATTTGGACTTTGTCACTTTTTTGCAAGTTGAAAATCCCCAGTGAGAAAAATCTGCAGGTTGCAGCGAATGAGGGCTCCAGGAAGCTGGAAACCCGTTCTAAGAGGAGCCACTGAACAGAATTTGTTGCTGTAGAGAAGAACATAGCTGGAGCTACTACAAAGTCATGCCGACCGGCGATGCACCTCAAGCGGATGGAGGAGCAGACAAGTCCCGGTCTCCTGTCGGTTCTTAGGCCACTTTTTGGAGGAACATGTTTAAGTCCAAGTTTCAGATTTTGGCTGGAGAAGCACCTTTAGCTCCACCTCCAAGCACCCATTACTGGTTAGGTACCACTTGTGTGATCAGGACTCACTCCAGGTAGAGGCCAGCAGCGGGTTCAAGGTCTCTGGAGCTTGTTTTGTCCCTGTAGCTCACACACAAGGCCATCCAACTAACCCTTAGAGTTTCTCTGGTAGTCCTGTGCTAATGCAGCAAAGAGGGCTTCAAGCAGCGAGGCAGTCCTCTGATGGTACAAGGCAGGCTTCAAGCAGCAGGGATGACCTCTTTTAGCAGCAAGGCAGTCTTCTGAGGTACAAAGGAGGCTTCACGCAGCAGGACAGTCCTCTGAAGTGCAAGACAGTCCTTCTGGGGACCTCCACACCAAGAAGGACTGTCTTGCACTTCAGAGGACTGGGGTGAAATAAAGGGTTGGTCTGAGGGACATCAGTAAGTCTGTTGCTAATACCACATGAACTTATTTTAATTGTCTTCACAACAGCCTTTTCAATCGTTTATGCTCAGTTGGTATTATTTGCCAGTTCTCTGTGTGTTTGCTGGGTGTTGTGTTTAAACTTACTGGGTAACTTACTGGGTTCTTGGCACTCGCGCCCTTTTTTGCTTTTGTATTCCTCACCCGCCTGACTGGTAACTTCTATCTTGACGTGTCTCTCGCCCTGTTCTGCCGCCGCTGTGTGCCGTTTGAGCGGAGGACAAAAACTGATAACTTATTCTTCCTCAACCTTTTTTTTTTTTGCTTAGATCAGCTTCTAAGGCCAGCTGCCAGGCTTTTGATCTCTTCACCTGCCCTTTTTACGGTACTAGCTGCCAATTTAACGCAACCTGCAATTTCCAGCAGCAGGCGGGTTCTATTTGTATTAATGAAGGAGGGGAGTTACTTTGTCCCCCTTCCTATGCGATGGCCAACATAAGCACCTCCAGAAAAGTTAGCTGTTTTAGCCGTAACTGTCGCCCCCATCCCAAACATCAACTTCACCTTTTTAATTTTCTTATAGATGTTGACCCTGATGTGGTCTTTTTCACCGAAACCTGGCTCCACAATGGGTCCTTGCCAGACGTCATTGCGGCATTCCCTGACAACTTTTCTCGGTTAGGCATTAATAGACCCCTTAAAATTGGTGGTGTATTGCTATCATCTTTAAGAAGCACTACATTTGTAAAATTGAGGAACTTCTGATTCCTAATTGCGAAGCTCTATTTTTTTCCATTCTTTTCTCTCCCAAATTCAAATTTTCCTGTTCTTTTATTTACTGACCTCCGGGTTCTTCTAACAACTGGAGCACAGATCCTGCAGACTCACTGGCCCCTTTTATTCTTTGTGTGGCTAATGTTTCAGTACTTGGTGACCTCAACTTACATCTTGAGGACTCCAATAATAATTTTCTAGAACAACAAAGGAGTGACAAGAAAAATAAGACCAGGTTGGTCGTATTCAGATAAATAATTACCAAATATATAAAGGAAAGGAACAAAATGGAAGTACACAACATCAAAGTGTATGACTAGATGAAAAGCAACTTTTGTTAAAAGGTAGAACCCTCACTCATCAACATAGTTGATGACATGCTTCATCATAGGGTTCCACCAAGGAGACAGTGTCTCCTTGGTGCGCTGCCACGCCTTAATTACAGCGAGGCTGTTAAATAAAGGACGTGTAAGACAGTGCTCAGGGGATAAGTGAATTAAAAGAAGGTGGACTGAACTCCAAGCCAATTTTAATGAAGAGTCAGACCACGATCGTTAAAAACAAGTGGTTCGGACACTACTGGCTATAAATTTGAGCCAAAAGTATCCTGTGGGATATATAGGTCAACATGTTTCTGCTTCTAGACGCTAGCTCAGCAAAGCATTCACCAGGACCAGAATTGAAAATAACAAATCCCCAGGCGGTGTACGCACCCTAAGGCGTACCCTTACCTTTGGGATGTCTGTGCATGTTAAGGTAAACTCACAGTTTTACCCGATGTGGGTAGTCAAAATGTGTCACATCTACGTAGCCTAACACCCTTGTGTACTTCCTTGCTCATTTGGAGGCTAAAATAATGATTTCAGCAGGAGGATCATTGCTAAAAACAAACCCCCCAAAACAGAGTTTATAATGGATCAGCCTATAACCATCCATACTTAATGTAGTGGAATTAGATTTTACCCACAACACTTAAACCCTCCCCCCCCCGGTATACACCCGTGATTTATGTAACCAACAGTGTATCGGGGTACTTTAGCTTGCCTCTATTACTGCACTTCATGATGTTATTATGATATGCCACTACAATCGTTTTACAATTTACAGGACAAAAAAAGGGGGGGGGGGGGAACAGCTTACTTCTTCCTTGTCGGCTCCCCACAAGCAACCTACTCCGTGCAATTCCGCGGCCCGAATGATGTTAGTAGGGTCTGACGTGGAAGTAGATAAGCCTCGCTTACTGGTCTCGTGGGTGTTGTCATGGAGCCGACTTGACGTATTTGCCGTCACTGCGCGGCGGTGTGTGTTAGTTAAAGGGGCCCCACTCCTTGTAGATTCTATTTTTCAATTTTAATGTAACTTTATTTAATCACCCAACGCTGGGGACAAAGTACGCAGCAGGATGTCAGTTAGATGTTATCCATAAATTCAGATGACAAATAATCAAGGGGCAATCAATTCGTAAAGAGAATTAATATAGAAAGGTCATTCAGTGATCTTGAAAAGAATGTTTATCCTATCGATCACACCGACAGCCATTAGTTTATTATAACTAGAATTAGTGTGAAAATGGTCCCCGTGTGTTTTAGACAGGAGGAAGCAAGTTAGGCAAAATGGATTTCAATAAGGGGAGTAAATACAGCTAGTTTAATAAAAACTGCCCCTCATGTTTATTATTCAGAGTATCAATTTGTCAGGTGTAAGGCTGATTCGACATTGAAATCAAGGTTGTCTGACCAAACCTGCCTACAGAAATAAAATTGGGGAGTTTTTTTCCCTTGCCTATGGACTCGAAATAGTCCTGTATATCCATTCAGTGAATATGACGGGGGACCACCCTGATGTTTATTTTCTCATTACTGCACCCTAAAGGGATCCTGTATCCATGTCAATGGACTCTCAACAGTCCTGATTAATCCATTCACTGAAAATGCAGTGGAACCGCCCTGATGTTCATTTTTTCATTGCTGAACTCCAAGAGATATCGTCATGGAGTCCTAGGCTGTGTGTAGAGAGACGGTAAATCCACTGTTGCTCCTTTTCAAATAAGTCTCCTTGTGGTCGCCCTTCACATTCAGTTGTTCTATAATGGTCCACCTCATGTCATTAGGGGTATGATTATGTTGCAAAAAATAGGCTGTCAACTTTGTGGTGTTCTTCTGACATCGTATGTTACTGCGATGTTCTCAGGTCCGTTGTTTGACTCGTCACGTAGTAATGCCTATGTACTTAAGTTAACAGGGACAAATTATTAAGTACACAACATTGCTAGAGTTGCAATTCGTGTGACTCCGCTGATGCCATTGTTTCCCTGGTTCTAGGCTCAGATACGTATTACTGGTAGTTAGATGGCATATACTACACCCCCCACACGGGTAATGACCCGTGACCGGGGGGAGACCCCATATGCTCAGAACTGTGCGGTTTTCCTCTACAGGTTGGTTTCTGGGACGTTTATGTACCAATAAGTCCTTCAGACTTCGAGCCCGCTTGTATGAAAATAGGGGCTTTTCCCAATCATGCTGATTGCTTTTAAGGATCTTCCAATGTTTGTTGATGCACCTACTTACAGCATTGGAAATAGAATTGTAAGTAGTAACGCACGTTAATGGCGTAGTTTCCAAAGGTTCTCTTGGATAATCCTCTAACAGGGCCTCCCTGTGTTGATTCTTGGCTCTTTTACAGCTCTTTTTGAGCAGCTGGTTTGGATATCCTCTGCGATGCAGTTTGTCAGTCAAGTCAAGGGCTTTGTCCTTGAAGTCAGCCAGCTCACTACAATTTCGTCGAAGACGTAAATATTGCCCAAAGGGAAGGTTCTCCCTTAAAGGGCGTGGATAAAAACTCGAAAATTGTAGGAGGTTGTTCTTGGCTGTAGGCTTGTGATAAGTTTTGGTCCGTAGTTGGTTACCTGCTTTGGAGATGGTCAATCCAAAAAGATGATTTTTTCTCTATCATGCTCATGGGTAAACTTTAGATGTGGGTCGCATGTATTGATCCAATCAAAAAATTAGACAAGAGCTTCCTCAGTCCCCTTCCATATGACCAGCACATCATCGATGTGCCTCTGCCACATAGTCACATTTGATGCTAAGGGGTTAGAATGAGAAAGAATATGTCTGCACTCAAAGTCGTAGACGTGTAAACCGGCCACACTCGGGGCAAAAGTGCTGCCCATCGACGTGCCCGGGGCCTGGAGATAGATTTGGCCTTGATATTAAAAAAAATGTAAGTTTCAGTGCTAAAGTAGCACATTCTACCACGAAAATGTTTGAGGTAGTGTAATTCCATGCTGATTGTTCCAAGATGTCAGTTAGCACCTTGATGGTGCCATCCTGAGGTATACAGGCGTATAGACTTTTGATGTCTAATGATACCAGAAAAACTGGACCTTCTGGCAATGTAACTGTTTGGAGCATACTTAGCAGACTCTTGGTGTCTTTGATGTATGTACTGGTACTCTGTACCACCGGTCTCAAGAAAAATCACAATATTTTGACAGGGGTTCTAGTAAAGAACCAATCCCTGACACGATTGGTCTTCCGGGGTGCCGGTATTCTGTTCTTATGTGTTTTAGGCAGGGTGTAGAAGTAGGGTGTTCTTCCTTCAGACTTGGTCAGAAAATCAGCCTCATATTTTGTGATAAGACCATCTCTTTCAGCTGTGGTCACCAGCTCTAAAATATCCTCACAAAGGGACTGGGAAGGGTCTTCAGTAAGACGAATATAATTGGTTGTGTCATCAAGAAATCTTCTACCTTCCAGGTCATATGCTTCTTCGTCCTGGATGACAATTCCTCCCCCTTTGTCAGCACTCTTTATGACAATTCTGGTGTTACTTTTAAAGGGATTTCAATGGCCTGGAATTCCTTGGCTGTCAGATTTTTATATGGGCATGGTTCTTCCATAGCTTCGATCTCATTATAAACTGCCTGTTCGTTAAGGCTAGAATGCCAGGAGGAACAGTGTAAGGTAAAGGGGTGAAGGTTGATTTTAACCTAAAACCTGTATCGCTAGTTGGTGTTTGGGAATCCTCCACTACCTGTTTCTCAAAACAACTCTTTAATCTCAGCTTACGGAAGAAATCTGCTAGCTCGCAATGTAGTTTGAAACGGTCAAGGCGAGCAGTGGGTATAAAACCCAGACCTTCCTCCGGGACAGACATCTCGTCATCGTTCAGGGACACAGAGGACAAATTTGTAATTAGGCTCTCAGGTTGCTCGGGCCGGCACATTGGTCCTGGGTCTTGCTCCTCGTATTGTCACCCACCGCCTCTGTTTGCTCCCAATGCACCTGATTTGCTCCTCTTCTTCTTCCTCAGCATCTCCTGCCCCTCCCTAAAAAAGGTTGTGGAAACATGTTGGGTTGGTATTGAGGGTGTGGGATAAAAGGTGGATTCCATCCCATCATCGGTGGAAAAGGTGGCTGTGGGAAGGCATTGTGGTGAAAACCCCCACCCACTGGTTGTTGGTAAAGTACCACATTTGTGTGTTTTAGTATTTTTTGCCTCTTCTCCTCCCTCTATTTCTGCTTCCTGAACTATCATTGCTTGAAGCGCTAGAGAAAGAAGAATCACTGTCTTCCATGCCCTCCGCCTGATAATCAATTCTAGTAAGCGGCATGTAATCTGGGCTGGCATACGTAAAAACTTTATTATACGACCAACGTTTAAGATCTTTTTGAAATTTCTGGGCTTTGGACAATAATAAGCCAGCAGCAGCTCTCAAAGATGATCTGAAGTCTCTTAATCTTCAGCTCATTAACTCCTCCCCTACTTATTCAGCAGGGCACCTATCGTTTCTAACCTGGCTACTTTGACCATTGCATCTCTTATCCATCTTAGTTGGTCAGATCATTTTGCTGTCCCTTTTACTATCAATTCGCGTCTGGCCCCTACCTCTACCCCTATCTTAATACCTAAGACTTGGAATTTGTCTAAACTTGGTATGCTAGCACTGAATGAGCAGCTCTCCAATACTATCCCCATTCTTACATCTTAGTCTGATCATGATCAAATCGCTATGCGCTATTGGCTCACTGAGGCTATTGATTCTATTCTTCCATTATCAGCCAAACCTCAACTCCGAGTACATCCTCCAGCCCCATGGTTCAATGATTCCCTTAAACAGATGAAGAAGCATTGCAAATTTCTAGAGAGACTATGGAGGAAGCATTATGCGTCCCCGGCTAAGCTTGCCTATCAAAAAGCACTGAAAAAATATAATGCTTTGTGTACATCAGCTCGCGCTACATTTTCTATGGATAGGATTAACAACTCCCAACATTGTCAGAAAACTTTGTTTAGGGTTGTGAAACAGCTTTCTGCTGCCAGTACCTTTCTGCCTTTTCCTTCACTTTCACTCTTACAGTGTAATGAGCTAGTGTAATTTTTCTTTAATAAAGTAGTGGCTATTCACAGTCAGTTATATCAAGATCTACCCCTTTAAGATAATTCCTCTGCCCCTGACATTTGCGTCACTGACCTGGCCAACTCACACTCCCAGGCCCCTGCGTATGAAGAGACTCATCAAATCAGTGTCTGGCTCCTGCTTTACTTGGTTTCCTTTCAACTTTTATTGGGAACCATTAAGTCTGGCTGGCCCCTTGACCCTCTCCCTCCATCTAAGCTCAGACTTCTGGATGAGTCGATTCTTAACCTGATTCTTAATCTTATTATTACCTTTTTAAGTTCTGGGCAAGTTCCGCAGAACTGAAAGCACGCTTTGGTGCTCCCCCTACTAAAAAAGACTGGGCTTGATCCTCTCTGCTGGTCCAACTATCATCCCATATATCTTCTCTCTGTCTTTTCTAAAGTATTGGAAAAGCATATTAACTCTCAACTCTCCTCTCATGTGGCCATTCACAATCTACTTCATCCGTCTCAGTCCGGCTTTCCATCTGGCTACAGCACTGAAGCTGCTCTGCTTAGGGTTACTGAAATTCTCAGGCAGCAGCTAGATTGCGATGGTAAGGCAGCTCTTATTTTACTGGACTTGAGTGTGGCATTTGATACGGTCTTGCATTCTATCTTGGTTGATCGCCTCAAAACCACAGGTGTGGTGGGTGTGGCCTTGTAGTGGATGATCTTTTTTCTAAGGGATCACTCATTTCAAGTCTTTTCACACACCGTTAAATATAACCCAATAGCCTTAACCTCTGGAGTACCACAGGGTTCAATTTTGAGCCCTTTGCTCTTTAATCTTTATGTCCGTCCTTTGGCTAATATCACGGAAAAGTTAGGACTGACTATTTTCTTACGCAGATGACACTCAGATCATCGTTTCTTTTTTGGCAGCACATCACCAGGACACTTCTCTGCTCCAACTCCGACTGAGTAGGGTTTCTCGGTGGATGTCCTTAAACACCCTGAAGCTGAACGGAGAAAAAACTGACGTTCTCACTTTGGGAAACAGCCCTGAACTGTTGGGTATTACCCATTGGCTTGACTCCCTGGGACTTCTACCTGTTCCCTTTACCATTGAGAACAATTTTTCTCTTAAAGCACAGGTGTCTGAGGTCACTACGACCTGTTTTGCTGTCCTTAAGTGGCTACAGAAATCCTTTCGTTAATTCCTCCAGCCGCTCGAAGAACGGTAGTGCAGGAGCTCGTTATATCCAGACTTGATTATGGCAAAGTTTTGTACTTAGGTGCTGATAAATGTAATACCCATCGCCTAAAGCTTATACAAAACGCAGCGGGCCGTCTTCTTTTTTGGCTGCCGTTCAGGCCTCATCCTCACCTTTGCTCCAGCAACTTCACTGGCTCCGGGTGAACAAGCGTGTTGAGTTTAAGGCATTATGTTATGTATTTAGGGCTAAACATGACTTAATGTCCCCTTACATACAACGTCTGATCAAACCTTATGTGCCCACTCGACAGCTAAGATCTACTAGCCTTCTATTTTTCTCTGTTCCCAGAGTCCATCTTGCTTGCATGAGAGGGCGTTTTGTTCACCTATCTTGGCCCCAGACCGTGGAATTACCTTCCTCTGCAACTTAGGTCGTGTTACTCGCTTCTAGCCTTCCGCAAAAAATTAAAGACCTTTCTTTATAATCAGGCTTAATTTCCCTCTGGTCTTCTGCAAATTGTGGCTTAAGTTTTGGTCCTGCTTTAGCACTGGAAAACCCTGTTGGGTAGCTGTGCGCTTTATACATCTTTATGAATAAATATGTATACCTTGTGCCAGCCATTGAAGCAGGAGGAACTTTTAAGCTCTCTACCCATTTGGTTCTGGGAATGTCCTGCCTTCCCCTGTCCAGGCTCCAAGTGGTCTAGGGTGACAATCGGCTGGTGTCAAGTTCCTTTATGACGGGGGCGCTAGAGGGCGCACTGCGGGATGGTCGGCTTGTTAGTCGGCTCCGCCGGACGGGTGCAAGAAAAGCGGTTTGTACCCACTAAAAACACTGCTCGACGACAGAAAATGGCACCATCATGAATCGGAACGAGTTGCTCATGATCCGACGGCGCTGAATTTTGAAAAACGGCGGTGGCGGCGGAAATACTGAGGATCAGCCGAGCTGACGAGCGCTGTGACCCAAGATGGCGGCTCCCGATGCTCGGCTCCATTGGCTCCGGTGAACGATAGGGATTCAGGCTGGCGCCGTGACCTGGACCGATGGTAGCCTGAAGACGCCGTGACCAGCCTCTGCCCTCCCACAACTGCGACGAAGAGCTGTAAACTCAGAAAACGCCGATCCCGGGTATGCGTTCCAGGCGTTGCAAGATGGCGGTGGCAGTGGAACGCACAAGCTACGGAGTGTCCGAGAGTTGCCGTCGGAGACTGACCGAAGCCTGACTTTACAGTATTTTCCACATCCAGGTGCGTGTGGCAGATGTGGCTGGATGCAGATGACCATTCTGACTGCCACGGCACAAGGTACGTCCTTAAATGAGCTCTGACGCTGGCCTGC
Source organism: Lissotriton vulgaris (assembly GCF_964263255.1). Taxonomy (NCBI): domain Eukaryota; kingdom Metazoa; phylum Chordata; class Amphibia; order Caudata; family Salamandridae; genus Lissotriton; species Lissotriton vulgaris. The sequence goes on from NC_141694.1 coordinate 664,842,246, forward strand.
TGTGCTGCTACAGAGGCTGGAAGGCGCTGGGGAGTGGAGGGAGTCTGCCCATGGGAGAAGAGATCGATAGGTGTACAGGCAACAGACAACTACATTAATGGGAAACTACAATATATGCTGCAACTAGCGACGTGAACTTGCACACAAGGAGCTATGTAATCAGGACGACGGACCTGCCGGTCATCTACACATCAGCCAGCAGCCTTATCCTGACACCTACGCACATACACATTTCGCGCCCATGGGCTGGAAGCTGCACCCCAAGTACCGCATGCAAGAAAGGAGGCCTAATTAAGTGCGCTGCGAAATAAAAGACAGAGGGTCATACGACTCATCCGGCGAAAAACTGCGGTGGGCCCTAAGTCCAGTTGAGTGCCTGATGCATAAGGCTGGAGCCCAGTGGACAACCAGGGCGTCTCAACAAAGCGAGCTGACCTCCACTAACGGTCCGAGACCTCACAGCACAGGGAACTCAGTGCGCAATTCCCTATCACGCTCTTGCAACATGGGGAAACCCGAAAAGCAACAGACCAAATTGCACTTTGAAACGAGGAAACCATCAAAGACCACTGCAGCGACATCGGATGCGGAGGGGGACAATGAGGCAACTGACGGTAACGGCATGGAGGAAGTACTACGGGCGATACAACAGAGTCTACAAGAAATGAATAATAAACTGGACAATGTGGTGCAGCGTGTAGACAACATGGCCGCAAAACTTGATAAACATGGCGAGCGTCTAGTGGAGGCGGAACAACGGATATCCAAGGTGGAAGACGAATCTAAATCCAAGAACAATCTAAAAACAAGAATGTGCAGAGGTATGGAAAAGACGCTAGAAACGCTGCGCGCCAGGGTGGAGGACCAGGAAGCCAGGTCTAGACGCAACAACGTCCGAATAGCGGGCCTGCCGGAATCCACCAACACAGGTAAAATGGAGAACTACATCGAGGCGCTGCTGAAAGACATATTCGGTGCTGACCAACTATCCCCAGTCTTTCTTGTTGAGCGGGCACATCGCTCCTTGGTGCCTAGGCCGAAACCGGGGGCTACACCACGTATCATAATTGCTCGCATGCTCAACTACAGGGACAGAGACACGGTTCTCCGGCTGGCCAGGGAAAAGGGTGAAATCATGTATCAAGGTAACACTCTACAGTTTTACCCGGACCACACCATGGCGGTGCAGCTGGCCCGCAAGGAATTCGCGCCTGTGAAAAAGAAACTGCGAGAACTGGGTATTGACTACGCGATGCTCTACCCAGCAAAGCTCAAAATCACAAATGCGGGCAAACCCGTAGTCCTCCTCACGGTGCAAGCAGCGCAGGAATATAACAAAACACTGGGACGACGACGCAAGGCACATGAACGAGAAGAACAGGGCAGTGACAATGAATGAATCGGCGGGAGGCCTACTGTAACACATATATGTGGGTCTTCACTCCACTGGGCACGACTCAATACTGGACCCAGCTAGAACAGTGTCAAGTTGATCTCCTCGCTGCCCATGGCAAGTGGCTAGCGAGTCGGGACTGGCACAAATGCGGACTGATGAACCTTGAGACCTTATGGATGAACCCGGATTACACTAAAACAATACGACTGCAAAGTCGATAGTGAGTGACTTTGTGATCCACCGGAGACGAAAGATGTCGGAGGGGGAGTGAGAGTGGAACATTTGTTTCTCGTGGCCTATCAGCCCTGCGAAGAGGATCCCCCACGCTTACTAATGGACAACTGCTTCCTGATGCCGACGTGGTGTTGGACAGGTTGATTGCGGACCTGGATACAGAGATACAATGACTGTGCTGAAGGTAGAATGGGACCAGACTACTTCTTGAGACACTCCCAGGTGAAAGTGGGCATTCTTCTACTTATTTTTCTGTTTATTGACATTTATTCAATGGCTACCGAATATGGCGGGTGGGAAATGTGTGGTACAGAGACACTTAGGTACATACTTGCGCATGCACCCGTCCACATCCACTATGTGGATGGAGATGTGTGCACCTGGCGATACCCCCAAGCGGGTGCGCCCCTCTTACAGTTCTAATGACAGTTCAGTTACTTTATGGGGATGGCTTTGGCAAAGTTTGGGCGCTGAAGTGGGTGGGGGAGGAGTAGGGAACTGGGGGATGTTGGAATTGAATCACTGTGTCTGAGAAGCATTGCGACCTCTGTTATCTCCACAAGCACCGTGAAGCACTGCACACTGACCAGTAAGCCTGGGCAATGCCAAGGGGTTGAGGCTGTGGCGGTCTATCGCAGCAACTATCAGAATGATATCACGCCTCACTGACCTGATGCAGTCTAATACACTGAAATTTGTCACGTGGAATGTTAGAGGGCTAGGTAATCCGAAGAAAATACATCAGATATTTGCCTATTTTGATAGAATGCATATAGACATTGCTTTTTTGCAGGAAATGCACCTGGCTGCTGGTGCCACCACCACCCTGGGTGCCAGATGGGCAGAGTCCGTCACAAGCTCACATTACTCCTCCTATTCCTGTGGGGTTAGCATTTTGATACGAAAGGGGGTCCACTTTGAGATCTCAGCCACGCACAGGGACGCCGAAGAGCGGAGCATTATTGTAGTTGGCATGGTAAGACACCGCCAAGTCACACTGGTGAACACGTATGGCCCTAACACGGATGACCCAGGTTTCTTTGTGAAGCTATGGAAAACCATATCTAATCTTCAGGTAGAACTCGTAATATGGGGAGGGGATTTCAATGTAACACTGCGGGATGGGTTAGATCGGTCACCAAACACACTAGAACCACATACACGTGCGAGAATGGCACTGCTCGATGCACTGACAGAGCTGCAAATTACTGATATATGGCGGGTCCATCATCCAGGGGAGCTAGTGGCGACGCACGTAACCCCAGCACATAATAGTTGGTCTAGGCTGGATTACTGGCTGGGTACCAGGGAGGTGGTGGCATGGACGGTCCATGTGAAGCACTTGCCAAGAACACTATCAGATCACAGCCCTGTGCTTCTAGCAGTACAAATACCACATTATGAGCCCCCACCCTTCACATGGCGCTTCAATGCTGGAGCTTTGCTGGATCCGCTGTACACAGACACTATCCACAAGGCAATAGTGGACTATTTTGACCTTAATTGCCTCACGACAGAAGACCCCGGTCTCCTGTGGGAAGCTTTTAAAGCCACTTTGCGAGGAGAGTGCATTAGCACTACAACGGGTATATTAAAGGACATACGGCGGCAGTTAAGCGCACGGGAAAAAGCAATACAAATACTGGAACAGCGATGCACACAAACTAGGGACGTCACACTTCTGGGGGAAATACAACTGCTCCTGCAAGAACACCAGCAATTTGCTATAGATGAACTCAAGTACATCACCAAGCGCAAAACAGCCAGAGTATATGGAGAGGGAGGTAGACCAGGCAGGGCACTGGCTGAGAAAATATGCTCGGGTCGAGCGCCTCAACATATCACCACGCTTAAAACTAAGGAGGGGACAATCACAAGTGACGTTAAGGTCATCATGGGGGAATTCATGGCCACTTATGGTCAACTATATGAAGCACGTCCCTCGATACCACAGGAGGAAATGTTGACATATATGGCGGATGTAGAAATTGCGTGGCTATCGAACAATCATAGGGACTATCTGGCCCGCCCCATAACAGTGGAAGAAGTGGTCGACACTATTAAACATTTGCCAAATGGCAAGGCACCGGGGCCAGATGGTTTCTCGATCGAGTTCTACAAAGCTTTTGCAGACATATTGGCCCCACACCTAGTGCAGCTATATGGCACGGCACATGAGGCACAAACTCTCCCGGCATCCATGAGGGAAGCCATGCTGATAGCGTTGCTAAAACCAGGGAAGGATGAGGAACAGTGCGACTCCTACCGCCCACTATCCCTTATAAACGTGGACACGAAAATAATAGCGAGCCTCCTAGCGGCAAGGCTCAAACCACTAATGCCATTACTGGTGAGGCCTGACCAGTCTGGCGTCATCCCTGATAGATCGACAACGCATAACACGCGCACACTTTTTGCACTGGCGCATTATTTAGCTCCAGAGATCAAAGCTGTGGCAGTACTCCTAGACGCTGCCAAAGCGTTCGACACAATAGACTTGAATTTTTTACACACAGTATTGATAAGAATGGGTTTTCCAACTATATTTACACAGTGGATATCCATGCTTTACACGGACCTATCAGCACATATCCGGGTCAACAAGCATGTCTCGGAGCCGATTGCAATCTGTCGTGGGATGAGGCAGGGGTGCCCGCTCTCCCCGATGCTTTTTGCTTTAGTGCTGGAGCCGTTGGCTTGCAAAATCAGGCAGCATCACCACTACTCGGCCATACAACTTCCAACACACCCTATACACATCTCCCTTTATGCGGATGATATGGTCCTTTATGTAAAGAACCCAGAGCAGCACCTAAACCCTTTATTACGTGAATACATTAAATTTGGACAATACTCAGGACTACAGATAAACTGGTCAAAATCTCTAATCTCGGCATTAACTGACGGCACTGTCCCATCCAACTTGGACTACCCACTAGAGTGGCAGGACGAACCGACTAAGTACTTAGGAGTGTGGTTTCACAGGGACCCAGAACTAGTTATCAGGACCAACTATGGTAGAGCGATATCGTCCCTAGAGGATAAAATCAACGGTGGAATAAATTGCCACTATCACTAGCAGACAGAGCCGCTATTGTGAAGATGGTACTGCTGCCTAAGCTCCTATATTTGTTTGCTAACATCCCCATTAAACCCCTGGCTGAAGTGTTCCGTAACATTAACAAATTGATTCTTAATCTACTGTGGGCAGGCAAACATGCTAGGATAGAGTTACAAACAATGACGTTGCCGTATGCCAGGGGAGGCTTCAAGGTCCCGGACATGTACCTCTACTATCTCTGTGCCCAGGCGCAATTTGCGCACTATTGGTTCCATGAGATCCCCTTTTTAACGCATGTAGCGGTGGAAGCAGTTGATGCTGACCCAATCCCATTGGTCAACATGCTGCCGCATAAGGGACAAAGACGGCATGAACGGGACATAAATCCGGTGAACACCACCATTGAAGCGTTGAGGCTAATGGGTAAAAAAGCCGAATGATTGCCGCTCTATGCACTGTCGCTCCCATTAGCTAATCACCTAGCGATATCGGTCACTCAAGAACAGGTAGGGATGGACTTGTTGCGACATGCAGGTATTGACACTTTGGGGGATTTGTATAATAACGGGGTTTTCCAATCACTAGACAATTTGAGCTATATTAGCCACCCAACATTGTTATTTAGCTTTAACTACTACAGGCTGCAGAGAGCGGTGAGGGAGCACTTTCCTGCATTCCCGGAGGCACCGCAGACACTGGCCCCACTGCAATTGATCCTGGCGGCTCCTACCGCCACACATTTCGTTTCCAGACTATACGCGAGCCTTCAGGGGGACATTGGAGGGAACACTGACAGGATGGGGGACAAATGGTGCACACTATTGGGAGATGAGCTGTCTGAGGGAGAGTGGGAAACAACATGTTCACTAACTAGTATGCTGACGCCCAATGGAAACCTCAGGATAATTCATTACAAATACATACACCAAATGTACTACACACCTGAGAGGCTACATAGATATGGTTTGCGCGAAGACTCACGCTGTGTAAGATGTAAGAGAGAAAATGCAGGCTTTATTCATCTTGCCTGGCACTGTCCCGTTGTGGCACGGTTCTGGTTAAAAGTGGTACAGGCTATCGGCGAAATGCTAGCTGAGAGGCTTGACTGTACGATCAAACTTTGTTTGTTGGGACTGGTCCCGCAGCTCAGGGCGAAGAAGCGTAGATTTTGTGTGATTGCACTGTTATTGGCCAAGAGGAGGGTATCAATGCATTGGAACGGGAAAATGGGTCCAAAGTTGCAAACTTGGCTAGAAGACTATGGGCCATATGTATGAAGCTATTTTCGATTCGCAAAGGCCGAAATTTGCCGAATTTCGGCCTTTGCGAATCGGAAACGGCCATTTTTGCACATTTGCAATGTATGAAAAAGTAGCAAAATAAGGAAGTGCAAAATTTTGCGATTCCTTATTTTGCCATAGCATTTAAGGAATCGCAATTTTGCGAATCCTTAATTGCTATGTAAGAAGCTTTTTTCTCTTGCGAATTAGGTTTAAGGAATCGCAATTTACCACCAACTGAAAGTTGGTGGTAAATTGCAATTCCTTTTCAATAAGCACAAATTTGCATTTTTCATTGTGGCATGTGACGCACATGCATGCCCTTAGGGCATGTATGTGCGCCATATGCGCACACATGTCATTTTCAGGGGTGCAGCAGGGTGTTCTTGAGACACCCCCTGCACCCTTGAAAATTCGCACAATTTGCGATTAGCAAATAGCGATTAGCAAATTTCCCCTTCATTCCTATGGGCCTCCTGGCCCATAGAAATGAATGGGAAGTATTCCTTATTTGCGAATTCGCAATTTGTGAATTCGCAAACAAGGAATAGTAAGGAATCGCTAAAATTCCTAGATTACCTACATACATACCGTTTTGCGAATTCTAAATAGCGATTCCTTAAGATTCGCTATTTAAAATTCGCAAAACGGAAGTATGATACATATGGCCCTTAACCTATTGCCGGGATACACTGGTAACATACGAGGAGGAATTACCGGGCAGATCACGCCCTAAGGACTACTGGATATATTTGAGGGACTATCTGCAGGCGCAGGCGCTTACCCAAGGCGAGTAATACAGATAGGCTGAATTGATGTATGGATGCTTCAGAGGTGCAACGTTTGTCATCTTTCATGTGTGGGGGGAGAATGCTGTGACACAGTGTTTAAGAGTTGTACTAGTTCTTACCTTATGTTGCTCTTGTGGTTTCAGGAGCGGATAAATATAAAATGTAAGAGTATAGATTTGCTATAATGTTTGTAATGCACTGCATGATCACGCAAATGCCATTTATCGAAACGCCGCCGGTCCCATGGATGTCGGCTGATGGGCCGTGTACAACTACTAACATAATGTATTTTCTATACATGACTGTAGCCGGCCGGATGCGGTTGTAGGCGAGAGTTTGTAACTTCATCTGTGTATATGCAATAAACATCTTACACCAAAAAAAAAAAAATGTTCCTTTATGACTGTGCTGGAGGCAGCCTGTTGAAATGTGAGTGGGGCAGGAAACAGCCCTGCCCCACCCACCCTGCCATGATGGCCCATCCAGCCAAAACTTAGTTCCCCCTTGTCTCACTGTCTCGGAGGAATACAAAAAGGCCAACGTCGACTATCTAGTCCAACTATGCATAGGATCCATTATATCATCTTTGATTTTCTTCTGATTTTTAGTTGAAATCATTGTGTTATTTTGTGTTAGCAGTCTGGACTTTGTGTTTAGATATATCAAAGGAGGAAATAACCAATACCTTGTATATCTAATCAATATCTGTATATGTACCCTACTTTTTAAGAATGTTTTCTTCTTCTTTTTTGTATAAAAATTTCTTTTGTCTTGAAAGCAAATAATAATCTTCAGACAATATAAAACCCTGGTTTCTTGCAATTATTTACTATATTTACTGTGTTAGTGTGGTAACACTGTACGTATTGATCCTTTGTGACTAATTCTCAAGCAAATGATTCATCACAGCTACTGATTAAAAACAGTTTTAGGCACCTTGATTATTATAACGGGCCCTAACGAAGCTGACAACTAGAAATAGAATAAAATCCCTTGCTGGCCTTCTTTCTTATAATAACTTTCCAAAAGCGGCATTTTCAGTATTGTGACTTAAAATCTGACTTCACAATTGAAGGGAATCTTACATTACAATTATTTTGAGACCAAACATGCCATTTCCACCTGTTCCAAATTAAATTGAATAAGATAACTCAGTGTTATCCTAAGAAAGAGGTAGGCCTCACAATACTGATAAAAAAGAATTTAGACTGTTTCACTTCCAGGACATATAAAACCTAAAAATACATCCTACATTTTAAATACAATAACACTGCCCTTTGGGGTGTATCGTAGGTGTGGCGTGTATGTATTAAAAGGGTGCTTTAGGCCTGGCATAAGGTTTATTTTGGCAATTGAAATTGGCAGTTTAAAACTGCACACAGGCTGCAATGGCAGACCTGAGACATGTTTTAAAGGGCAACTTAAGTGGATGGCACCATAAGTGCTGCAGACCCACTAGTTACATTTCATTTACAGACCCTGGGTACATGCAGTACCAATTTAATTGGGACTTAAAAGTAAATTAAATGTGCCATTTGGGTGTAAGCCAATTGTGCCAATGTTTAAAGGAGTAAACACAAGCACATTAGCACTGGTTGGCGGTTATAAAGTGCATAGAGTCCTAAAGCCAACAAAAACAAAGTTCAGCAAACTGGAGGGGAGAAGGATTTTTTTTTGTGGGAAGACCACACTAAAGGCTGTCAGGTCTAACGGGGTGAGGGGTGGAGCTGCAGACTTTGCTGTGAAAGGTGAGGAAACCTGTTTGATAAGCCCACCTTATTTTTCCCTGATTTCTTGTTTAGTTGGGCTGATGACAGCCAGGTTCAGAAACCAGACACTTCTGTGTGCTTCAGTTGTTGGTGTTCCAGGATGGAGACAACACTGCAGTGAGGACCTTCACTCTACACAAAAGCTGCGACCATGGGCCACCCTGGAAAAGACACCTAACAACAGATCCACCCAAACAGAGGGCCACATAGTAGTGAGGGCTTTTAGTGGCGGCAGAAACATGATGACCAATTGATGGAGGTATTAATTAGCTATCCCATATATGGATGCCATATCCTTTTTTTAATCTTGCTGGGGCTACTTGAATAAAGGTAATTTAAATTGTTATCTCTGGATCCCACTCATATTGCTGGAAAAATCTTCCTATCCTTGAACTGAAATAAGTTTTAGAAAAGGCTCCTTTTCCAATAGAGCCAGTTCAGATAGATTATAGGTCTACTCTGAATGAGGAAAGATCCAAATGATGAAGCATTCCACCTATGTTGGGTAAGTGTTCTACAGCCTTGCAAAGTAATACCTTGAGAGGTCTAGCAAAGCTCTTTCGGTTAATATAGGTTTGCTTTACTTTATAAATATGTCTATGATGCCCAGTAGCATCTGCTTGCCCTATGGTCCTCTAAATGGGTTCTGACATGTGGTGTGAATTCAGACCAGGTCGTACTCATGTCCATAGCAGGTCTCCAAGATGAACAACCTTGGGTTTGCTGATACAATGTAGAAAAGGAAAGTTTGCAAATTCGAACTGTAACTATGGTTTAGGGGTTGGCTCTAAAGGTAGGGTTGATTGTGCTGGGTTGTGAAGCTGGACTGGTCATGTATTATGGCTGGATAAGGTACTACCCTCTGGTTTGGTGGCAGCGACTCTGGGCCCTAGCTGGGCATTACTGTGGTTCACCGCAGCCACAGTGGTCACCTTTCCATGTGTCCCTCCTTGAGTTTAACATTTTGCATCAGACAATGCCTATCAGCTGACTATCCTTGCATACCAGGTCAATCTGAGATTAAAACAAAGTATGACAAAGGCTTCAGGGTGGCATTAACGTAATGTGATATTTGTCCAGGGCTCTGAATATTAAAGTGAAGAAATTGAGTGAAGAAATTGAGTGAAGCCGGGTAAAACTGCATGAGTAACTATGACTCTTAAGTTTGCCAAATGCCTTGTCATTTAATTAGTGACATACATCAATGGAGGACTAACTTTCTCATAATCTGTGGCTACTATCTAGTGATACCACTACCTACCATACCTAAAGCCATTGAATTTTGAATTTTTATACTTCTTATTGCAAGCATCTTTCACTAATACCAGCTAAAGCATCTGCTGTGTTTTGCACTAAAAGCTCTAAAATATTAGACCACTTTATTATCTTCACATCATGTATCGCAATCTATGTAGGAGGAATCAAAATAGAGAAAAAAAATCCAGAACGTTTTGTCCTAAACTATCATGCTTCATTTTACTATATGGCACAATTTTCTTAAATAATCATATGATACATTTCAGGAAAGACTAATGCTAAATTACAAATACCTGTCTAGCCATAGGAGGTGTAAAATAAGTAATCTTGTAATGAAACATAGGACCACCACCTAAATAATATTGCTTATTTACATCATAAATATATGTGCATCTACTGTTTTCTACTTTGACTTTACCATCACTCATTACATGCATGTCCTCCTTCATCTTTCCATATCCTAAGAATAGAATGTATTTTAATGTATTTGTAACTTTTTAACCAGAGCTTCTTTTTTAGAATGAAACCCTAACACTTCTTGTTTTAATTATTATATTCACTAATTAAATGTTGTTCCACTTTAATTAGTTTGCATACACCTATCTATGGAAAAGAAATATTCATCATGTTAGTACTTTCTATATTGGCACTGGGAAGCTTTTTAGAAGCTAATCTAAACTTAATTTCTCCAAGATTTGTAATAACAAACAACTTATCTATTGGAACAGCACGATCTGTTTAAACATAATTTAAAATATATTTATTCATTATTATTAAGTAAGATACTCAAGAGAACAGAGCATATGAAAAAGTAAATGTTATGTAGGTCACTCCTTCAGAAACAGTTTTAGGAAGATGTAGATAAATGTAACAATCAGCTGCATACATAATCTCTCTATAGTTCTTTAACGATACTGTGAGAAATTGGATTGTTGGTTGAATGGGTGAGTGAAACCTGTTCAAGAAAAAGCCACAATCCCTGTCATGGTGAACTACAAAAGTCACTGAATTAACCTATGCTTAACCCTGATTGGGACGAAAGCAATCAGGTACAACTTAGAAGCAAGGTTTAAAGTAAGAGAAAACATAGCACAAGAAAAATCCCACACCAATTTAGAGAAAGAGAGTAGAGTAAAATGTATTAAATTATTTGGCACCAAAATAACATAAACACAATCAGTAGAACTGGAGGCTTGCAATTTTAAAGATTTCAGGTAAGTGTTAAGTCTGTGCAGAATTCGCAGAGATCTGCCACGCAACTCCGCGAAGTGCCACAAGAACTCCACTGTGCTCCGCTGAGTCCTGCCAATGGAGGAGTCTATTATGTTGCACTGCTCGTACTGATTTTAAGTGCCAGGAGTTTGTCCCATGCTATAAAATCAGTGCGAGCGACACTTCACATTGCTGCTTCTTTCAGCTACTCGAGTAGACATTCTACTCGAGCGGCGCTTACTCAACGCGAGCAGCAGATATCTCAACGCGAGCAGTCGCAACCTGCTGCGACCGCCCATGATGAGAAAACTCGCTTCAAGGAGGCTTAGCACACTTTTTATCTCCCAAGCACTTGCCAACTTAATGTTGGCGAGCTGCACAAGAGAAAAGCGTTTTGTGGAATTCCATGCGTAGTGGACAAAACTCCACAAACTCTGCCGGCAGAGCGGAATTCTTAGCCTACCCCTAGTACGTATAACGCCGAAAACCCAAAAGCGCCACTCACAGTAATCTGGTTGTGCAAGCCTGGGTGAAAGTCACAAGTTCAGGCTGAACGCCATGGAGCACGGCCAGATACAAGGACTAGGTGAGCCCCACTGAAATGGGTAACTTTTGAACTTCAGCTTGGAGTATTCTATTCATGGTGAAAGGGGCAGCGAGGAGCAGGGAGAGAATCGGGGATGGTCGTTTATGTAGGGTGAAGAGCAAGCCAGGCATTGTATATGGTCATCTCTTTAGTACAAAGACTGTTGGGCATCTTGGATGGCTGTCATTGGAGTTTCCCACTGGCAGTCTCCGTGAGCTGTTGATGCTGTAGCACAAAGTGCAGGTCTCACATTGTTGAACTTCGATGACGGTCACACACCCACCTTGGCAATACAGTGCCCAGTGTTTCGTAGTAACATGTATCTGAATAATTATTTCCTTTGGTGTCTTCATCACTCCTATGTCCATGTGCTGAACATTTCACAACTGCAATTGTAAAGAATACAAAAAATTAAGAATTTGTGGTCCATTTCAAATTTGTAACCCAGCAAAAGTCATGAAACCAACCAAAATCATGCCTCAATAAATCAATCAATCAATCAAGGGGTTTATATAGTGCGCTACTCACTCGTGAGGGTCTCAAGGCACCTGGGAGGGGGAGTGGCCCCGGATCAGTCGAAGAGCCAGGTCTTGAGGTCCTTCTGTTGTAAATCAACGGCAATTAGGTTAAGCATTAGCAGAAGACTAATGACTATTATCGTATTATCGTAGCAAACGAACTGACTCCATTTTGTATTTGTAGCGGCCATTTTGTATGCCATACATTGCCATGTGCTCATCATGTGCTTTGTCCTACCTCCTTGTTAACTGCGCATGAAGTCTGCCCGGCAACAGGCTATATTTAGTATCCCCCACTTCCAGCATGCTCAGACATGCTCAGTAGGGTCTGCGGCCGTTACTAATTAGTTCCAGATAGGAATGTGTTTACTAGTTTCTGAAGACTGTTAACTCCGCCCACTTATCGATTGTGCTTTCCAATATGTCCTTGTATGGTCATAAAACTGCTCTTGTATTCTGTACCGCCTTCTTTTGAGCCCCTTTATTTTGTATAAACTGGGCCATGTGCTTTAGTTTGGTGTGCTACTCTATACAATACTGAAGGGTGTTGTGTGGACTGTAGCACCACCTTTAAAGGTTTAATAAACTTTGCTTTTGTATTTTCCAGTTTCATTGCCAACTTCTTCCTATGGTCTGAGGACTTTGTGCAGAGAAGGGCGAACCCCTAGCACTAGCGGGCCGGGCTGAGGCTTGCTTAAATCAATTGGCGCCCGACACGTGGAGCTCATCTTCGTCTCGGATGCATGAAGGAGTGGTCGTGACGAAGGATTGGAATCTCGCCGCGGACGTGATCACTGCCAGAAGAGACCCGAGTCTTGGCATCCAAGGCGTTGTTCCTTTCTTTCCGATCTGACCATCCAGGTGGTGCCGGTCCTCGACTGAGATCTCTTCTGTTGACTTGCCGTGCAGTGGCCGTTTGGTCGAATTTAGAACTTGGCAGTTGGAATCTGGACACCCTGTGATTGATAAGAACCGTTGTACGGTACTTGCTGTGGGTTTTGGAAGCCTGGGATTGGCAAGGCTCTCCCCGAACTTCCATCTATGGGCGGTGTTAAGTGACCTCACCGCAGAGATGTTGACAGTCTTGTCATCCTAGTTTTAATCAGACGTACATGGGGAAGTCAGCAGATTGAAGTTGGTTGTGTGAACCGGTTCGAAAGTGGTGAGTAGGCATTTCGGCAAAATGGACAATGTTTGGTTCCTAGTGGAAAAAAACCGATTATTTTTGGCGTCTCCATCATTATCGTAACTTTATCTGCCAGCACAGCGGGAGGCAGGTTCATTCATTTATTGTTTGGGCTCAACTCGTATTTTTATCTACTTCGTGGTGTGATGATCCAGAGTTGTATCGGGTGCATTTTACCAAGCCAGGATCTAAATCTACCAGTGAAAGTCTTATGGGAACACTAGACAATTACATCACTCGGGTCTCAGCTACCCTGGACCAAGAGATAGTGGATGTCGAAAAAAGACTCTCATCTGAAATATTCTCGAAACGGTCCTCCCTGGGATTAATTCAGCTCTGTACTACCCCTGAGAACCGCTTAAGGCAAGTGATTTAGGATTGCCAGACACTAGCATAGGGTCAGATTCACTTAGCAACATCTCCCTGGGGAATAGCACTCAGAACTCACAGACAGGTAGCACTATTCAGGAGGAAAATGTGCTTTGCATGGTACCCCCTCGATTAAACCCGCTTGTCATATAGCTGATTCGTCATTTTCAAGTAATATACCCACAGGAAAAAGAAAGCGAGGGGGGGAGGGAAGAAAGGTAAACGAGCGAAGATCCCCAAACTAGTGAACAAAGGGGCCAAATTTCTGGGTGTACAGAACCATATACAGGTCTATGCTCCTGCACAGAATAATAAGAATATACCCCACCTGTCAAAAAATGGCCAATCACACCCAATGAAAAGACCTACAACGGCTGTGCAAGGAGATGGTGTAATGATAGGGCAGGTTGAACAGATAATTAAATCCCTAACAGTCCCTCTTATCGAGAGACTGAAAATAATTAATGATAATTTAGGTAAGCTCCAACAGGCCACCATTGATAACACTAGATTGTTACATTCTTTAACAGATAACAAGAAGGTGGGAGCACATACTACAAACGCAAGTGAACGGTGAGATATTAACGAACCCCCTGCATTAATCTCATGTGAACCTGCATTTCCAACAGCTAAAGGGACCCTGACTAATAGTGATAAAAGTCTAATAGATACAAGGGACAGAGCCCTGGGCATCGAGGGAAGTCAGTGCCGCGCAGGGGTTCAGCAGACACATCAGGTGGATGGTATTCAATCAGGCCTACTGGCGACTGGACCTTTTCATTCCAATAGGCCGGTCCAGGGTATAGGTAACCGATCCACTCTTGATTTACCCCCACAAAGTACTCCTCTAGTGTTAATCTTGGCCAATGTCCCTCCTCTCCGTCAAGGTGAAAGAGAGGACTTTTACCAATTAAAAAATAAGGTCACAGACTGGCTTTCGCGAAACACTGCAGGTGGCCATATGGTAGTACATAATATAATTATGGCCTGCCGAGTTGCATGGCTGGGACACTCTAGGAAAACTAGAGAAGGTGACTGTATAGTCATAAACTTCAATAGCCCGACACCAGTAGCTAGGATCCTTTGGGACGTACAGCGAAATACCTTGACGGGGGGGGCAGGGCATTGAAATATTGCCCCTTGGGTTCTTCTACAGATCAGGACATCAGGGCACTCCCAGCAACCTGATTCACATGAATAGGGCGACTGTTAATAATCCCTGTTATTTCAGGGGACCAGGAGGGTGGAACATAATACCTATGAAACCCAACGGAGCCCGGGTGAGAGGTGGTCCAGGAGATATCTCAGATGTTGAGGTCACAAACAGATTTAATGCTCTTTTGGGCCTCAACGACTGCGATTGACTGGGTGGTAATTCTCCTAGCTAAACCCACCAGGACGGCATCAACATCTTGCCTGTTTATCCATTACCTCAGGTTAACTAGGTGAATGGTAATAACAACTCCACTGCAGCTATCTCTAACATCAATGTTCTTACTACTCCCCCTGCAGCCACCCCCCCCCCCCCCAGAACAATTGACAGCATTAGGGATGGCGTGGGCAAGCTAGTCTTATGGAATATCGCTGGAATGCGTTTCAAGCAGGAATCTCAGGATTGGCTAAATTTTGTAAATAGCTTTGAGGTGTGTATTTTCCAGGAGACGTGGCTGTGTGAACCTTCTTTTGCTCAGGGATATTTGAATTACTCTGTCCCAGCAACAAAGGGTCCCAAGGGGCGACCTATGGGTGGCTTGACCATTTGGGTCCGGCAGAGCTTGTCGCTCATTGTCAAGGTGTTAAACATTGGAAGTAAAGATATCCAACTTATTAGAGTGGACCTGGGCCGCCTGGGATGGCTTGGCATCAACAATGTCTAGGCCAGGGGTAACAAGGGTGGGAGGTCAGAAGTTTTAGCGGCTTTGGGTTCCCTCCTTGAATCCCACTCTCTGGACAACAATATTGTTATAGCTGTTGACCTGAACCGAACCTTTGAACCTCTGGTCATTTACGATGATTTTGCTGGGGACGAAGAGGACAGGCAATGGGGAGTCCCGAAATTAGATTTGAACCCTGTTAATCGTTGGTCCGAGGATGTTATCTGTTTAAATGCTATATGCTACGAAAGGGGTCTAAGGGCATTAAATGGGAGGACTAAGAGCGATAAGACAGGGGCATGCACTTTCGATAATGGGCGTCATAGGAGCAGAATTGGATATGTTTTGTGTAGTATGGAACTATGGAACCTAGTTTGTGACATGGAAGTCAAATGGAGGATTGAAAGTGACCATAATCTGCTGTGCGTAGAGCACAAATGGTGGACATCTGTCAATGTGACCCCGAATCTTGAGGTGGATAGCGCCCCTTTGATTGTCCCTACAAACGATATGCGTAGGCTAAAGTGGGCATATGTTGCGACCAAACAACAAGCCATGAATAATATTAACGCTCAGGCAGATAAAGCCATAATGGCTATTGGGCAAGCTACCACAACCGAACCAGGAACGAATAACGTAATTAAAATTCATGATAACCTCTTCTCTGTTATCAGGAATCATTTCGGGAAACCTGCAAAAAAGAGTAGAAGGGCAACTCCCAAGCCGGCAAAATGGTATAATGCCCGATTAGCTTTAGGCACTGCGATCAAGGGGAGAGTACTGACGACCATTCGTATCGCCAGAAAAGAGTACAAGGAAAGTATATCTAACGCTAAGAAACTGTGGGACGAGCTCCACTGGCAGGAGTTAAAAGATGCTAGAGAAAGAAAAGACTCTAGGCATTTCTGGAATATCGTAAAGTGGGGTAGGGGGGAGTACCCGACCTACCTAATAACAACGTATCTGAGTAGGACTGGGTCAACTACTTTAAGCCCCAGTATGCTGAAACACAGCCTGCCAACCTGATGGTTGGCTTTAGGTCTGTTTATTATAAAGAAAACTCCTTCAGCAGTAATGAAGTAATGATGGCGCTTAGTACAGTGACTAGTGGTAGAGCCCCAGGCTTAGACGGGGTGCCGGTGGACGTCTTTATTAATGATAAAGAGCGCTGGAGTAAGTACATCTTTCTTCTTGCCAATACAGTTGCACAGGGCGCACCTGTACCGACATCTTGGCAAGGTGCAGTCATAATACCTGTATTCAAGAAAGGAGATCAATCCCAACCAGGGAATTATATGCCCATAAGCCTAATTGACACCATCCAAAAGGTGGTTGGGAGGATGGTTGTCAATAGGCTTCTGGACTGGGCAGAGGAGAACAACGCTTTGTCTCCATTCCAAGCGGGGTTTCGAAAATCTACCAGTACGGTGGACCAGGTTTTCCGTTTTACTTTATTGCAGTGGAGGACTGTGTTGCTGGGCAAGGGCAGCCTGTATGCGGCTTTTGTCGATTTGCGGGCTGCCTTTGACCTAGTCCCTAGGTCCAAGCTGTGGTTGGTGTTGAAGTACTTGGGTCTACCAGAAGAACTATTGTCAATGTTAATGAGGCTACACAAAGCAAATTTTGCTAAGATCCAGTGTGGGGGGGGGGACGGGGGTCGGGAAAAAAAATGGTCACCGCAGACTTCCCGGTGAAGCGGGGAGTTCGACAAGGGTGTTCGATGGCTCCCACGCTCTTCACTTTGTATATTAATGGTGTCGTGGCTCGTATGTTGTGTGCTGATGTGGATGCTCCTTCATTAGCTGGTACTAAGATACCGATTTTAACGTTTGCAGACAACACTCTGATTTTATCTAAGACTCCGAGTGGCTTACAGCGTGCACTATCTATTTTTGACCAATTCTGCGGGGAGCATGACTTAGAAGTTAAGATGGCTAAAACTAAGCTTATGGTTTTTAATCCCCACCGAAGTTTTAGATCTAAATTAGTCATGAATGACCGCCCTTTAGAGATAGTTAATGCCTTTACGTATCTGGGTATCTGCCTATCAAATGATCTTAGATGGTCCCAGCATATAGATATCACAGTATTAAGGCACAGACAATTGGCTGGTGCTCTTGGTTTGGAGCATAGAAAATCCATGACCAAACCAATAAAACCAGTACTGCAGGTGTACGAGGCCAAGTCCCTCGGCTCTGCACTTTACGGTGCTGAGCTGTGGGGCTTTGAGAAGCTCCAGTCACTCCAATCATCGGAAAATAAGTTTTTCTGGACTATTACTGGCCTCCCTAAAAGTACTCCATTGCTGCCACTTAGGTACGATCTGGGCAGGAAGGCTGTCGTAGATCTGGCCAGGCTTCCTCCAATTTTATATTGACGGAGGCTCTGGACTACACCTGAGCGTTTACACTATGCCGAGGGGTTTCTAGACATCATTAAAGCGGATGTGTTCCACAAAATTGGCTGGTTGAATGTGCTTAGAGCAACGCTGGGCGACCTCGTCTTCGTATGCTTTGGGAAAACCCAGTGGGAGCCTCGTTCCCAACTAAAAAAGTCCTAAAAGAAGTCTACTGGGAGAAGGTGGCCGCTCAGTACTGGAGTGGTACTAGTGCAGCGTCTATGGCTGGAGTATTCTTAGAAGCAAAGCAGATCCCAGCCTCGAACTCTATTGGGACGCTATAACCTCACCAAGGGACAGGAAGCTCCTTTTCCAAATTAGAGCAGGTGCCCTTCCCCTTAGATCTCTGACAGGCAGGTGGGGAGGTTCATCTACCAGCAACTGCCCAGCTTGTGGAGCTCACAAGGAAACAATTGGCCACTTCCTATTTGCTTGTATGATCTATGCAGAACCCAGGCGCATCTGGCTAACACCAATGTGCAAGAACTTAGGTACCACTAGCAGTGTTGTAGCTTTAAGAATCATACGCACTAGCACTTTACTGCCTTTAGTAATAGCTACCGCCAAATTTCTAGGATGGGCATGGTCTATCAGACAGAGGTCTTTAGGCAGCTGATTGTCTTTTTTATTGCATTATAAGTCTGTCTGCTTTTTTACCTGTAAAATTTATATTTGTAAATTTTTATCCTGTAATAATATCTACGCTTTTAACCTATTTGTTTGTCAATTAAGTCTTACTTTTAACTGAAATGTTTAAAAAAAAATGTTTTTATATTAGAGTTTGTAAGTGCTTTTATGAGTGAATCTCGAATAAAGCAACTTTGACTTGACTTGGCAAGGCAGTCTTAGGATACGCTTGCTGTGGCAGTTTTGGTTTGGTATGACTAGTCATGATGTGTATGTGTGAGTGTAATATATGTGTTGCAACACATATAAGCAGGTAATGACGAGATTTTTCTCTAACATGCGATTTTGATTTGAACGGCACAACGTATTACAGATACCTTAAGTGCTTCTTTGATTATAATACTGCATATTTTGCACTATTTTTGGCATGCCTGCTTTTAGCGCACTTCGTAGGATGTGCTGCTTTTGTGGAAATAACCGGTTAAGACTTGAGGAATCACAGCCGTCTCCCCCAGAGGGGACACCTCATAGAGCTATGTACTTAAAATATGATCTTTCTTCTATAATGTACAGCACATTGTGGAGGATCCTGAGGTGCATTGGCCAAAGTATGGGTCATTTGATATGCGAAAGATTAAGTATGTGGAACAGTGTATGTTCGAGCGGAAATCCAGACAAGACATGCTTGAATGTGTGTGAATGTGGGTGAAAGAAGTACGTGAGCGCGAGAAACGTGAGCAAGCGCTGAATGAAAAAGAGCAACGAAAGAATGTGTATGAAAAAGCGCAAGAATTAAGGAAGAAATAGCCAGATTCATCAATGTCAAATTCTGCGATTTCTAAATTGCGAGAAAAAGCGAATCGCAATTTAGAAATCGCAGAACGGCATTCATGAACATTTGCGATAAAAAAATGCGAATCGCAACCGGCCACAATCGCCGATTGCGAGCCCCCAGAATTCGGTAAATAATCGCAGAATCCGACGATACCCATGTTGAAATTGCGATTTTGCAATTACCGAAATTGCAAATAGCGATCTCGCTAATTGCGAGATCGCAAAAACGGGAAGTCGCATCCTGAGCACAGTGATGACATCACAACCAGGAAGTAGGCAGGTTCCATCCTCATTCAGCAGTGAGAGGCTGAAGTACAGGCAGCAGTGTCAGAGCTCCCCTCCAGTGTTCCTACAGGAGTACAGCAGGAGACACCACAGAGGCAAGCATGTCACAGGATGCAGCAGGAGGTTCTACCAGTGGGAGAAAGCGCAAAATCAAGTTTTCAGAGCAGGAGCTCGAACACCTCATAGAAGGAGTTTCAAAGGACCACAACCGGCTATTTGGAAAAGACTCCCGAAGGGTGCCAGAGGCCGACAAAAGGCGCATATGGCTGCGCATCCGCGCCAAAGTGAACTCCGTGGGGGTGACCCAGCGCTCGGTGGACGAGCTGAAAAAGCGCTGGTATGACTTAAGAGGGCGGGCAAAGGAAAAGATTGCTGAGAGGCTGGGGGAGCAAGTGGCAACAGGTGGAGGGAAGCCAACTGTTTTACCGAACACACCACTGGAGGGCCGAGTGGAGGAGACCATCAATCCACAGGCCTGCGTGGGTGTGACCCAGCTTGACTCCTCCCGACTAAGCATGGGCGAATTTTGCAAATCTCGCGTTCGCGAATTTTGCGGATTTGCGAACTCGCAATCCGCAAAATCCGCGAATTCCCGCGAATTTGCGGATTTTTTAATTTTTTTATGTTCGCACGGGTTTCTGCAAGTTCGCGAGGGTTTTGTACAATTTCGCAAATTGCGAAATTGTACAAAACGCGTGCGAACTTGCAGAAACCCGTGCGAACACAATGTGCCAGTATGTGCCTCTTGTGTGAATAAAAGGTCAGAGAAAGATCAGTTCAGCAGATGAAGAGAAAGAAGCTCCTGGTCACAGAAACAGCACGGGTATTGCGCTCGTGAAAGTCACGGATGCAAAAGCCTCTATCCAGCATCACAGCTGATTTTCCACGGTAGATTTGTGAAGAAGGCACACCTGCCTCGACGACGCTCATGATTGTTTTTGGGCTGATGAATGAGTCACAGGAAGGGCATGGTAAATATTTTAGGATGGCGCCGGCAAGCTGCCAGCGCCATCCTAAAATACTTACTAAATTAGCTTCAACAGGAAGCTCTAATAGATAAAATCGAGCACCTGCTTTATTTTATCTATTAGAGCTTCCTGTTTAAGCTAACTTAGTAACTATTTTAGGATGGCGCTGGCAGCTTGCCGGCGCCATCGTAAAATAGTTACAACAGGCCAGGCTTCAACTTTTGCCCCCGGAAAAATCCGCCGCTCGCGGATTTGCGAATTCTCTGTAAATTCCCGGGAGTTCGCGGATCGCGAATTTACCGAAAATTCGCAAAATCCGCGAGCGGAACGGATTTTCCGCTCATACTTACTCCCGACCCACCCAAGACACACCAGGTAAGTGCCATGCGACTGCGACCCCCTGTCCCCTAACAATGTCCATGACTCCAGTGCATCCCATATCAAACCCCAATCATGCAGCCAAAGCACACCACTATAGCGCTATTGCATTGTGCGACATGTAGTCTGCCCACAATTACCATCCTGTACCATTAAGCCTGACATGTCCAGTGAGAGTCAATCCTGCACCGAGTCAGGGAATGGTAGTCTGCATGCATGTAGCAAGCCTAACTGTGTACGGAACTTGTCACTAATCAACGTCCACTTTACATCACAGGTGGCGCTGATGTTCCCAGCACAGACAGCGAGGCCCTGGTGATTGAGGACAACACGGAGGACACGGAGGGGGACACACATCATACCCCACAGCCCGGACCATCAGGGCAAGCTGCCGCAACAGCGGTCATCCCACCACCCGCCCCCGTGGCCCGTGCCACCCCTGTGACAACAGGGGCTGTTGTACCACCACGCAGCACACAGCCACCAGTGGGGCCTGCAACACCAGCAGCAGGTCGCCAACCAACCCGCCGCCCTGCGGCTGTGAGGAGCCAGACAAGCGGACTGGTCAGGGAGCCGCGCACCAACACATCCTGCGCTGGCAGGGGACGAATCGTGCATGCAGGTGGGCTCTCCATTGAGCACAGGATGCTACGTGTGCACCAGACCCAGGCCCGACCTCTAGCCGCCATCCACCTCCAACTGGACAAGACCGCACGTAATGTGGCACATATGTCTGACCGTATGGACAGGATGACAGCAGCTCTGGAGGCCAACACACAGGCAATGTCCAGCCAGCGGGATCTCAATCGCCGCAGACACCGCCAACTGTTGACCCGCCTGTCGGCGTACACGCGGTCCAACCATGTAATTGGGAACGCCACCTCCCAGCTCTCGCAACGCTCCCTGGCCATGCAGGTCCAAGTGGTCCAGTGCTGCCAGGACGTCGCGAGAGCCCTGGAGAACATATCAACAGCCATGCAGGGCATGCAGGCTACCGGCCATGGCCAGGCGGGGAGGTGGGGCAGACGAGACCAGTGAGGCTACATCGCGCCATAGCAGCCAGTCCCTTCCACCGGTCGTAGCACCCCGCCGCAGCAGCAGGCCCTCTGCTGCCTCACAGCAGAATCAGGAGGAGGACGTTGAGAGGAGGTCAGGGGCAACTACCCGGAAGCGCCACTGAACTGTTGTACATTACCATGAGGGTACATGCTGACGCTACAAGCATGCCCTACAGACTAAAAGAGACATATGACGCAATATGTCATTCATTTCCCAGTTATCAGAATGCCCAGTTTATTGTGCAGTAACAATTACTAAAATTCTGAATAACTTAATCTGACTCATGTCATTATTTATGTTGTCATGCATGAGTTGAATAATGGGTGTGGGGAGTGGGTGCACTAGAAATAGTTCATGCAGATTTGGTTGCGGCGCCTGTGTCCTTCTGCAGGATTCTCGCCGCGTGCGTGACGCACATGTGCAGGTGGTCAACTGTCCCCTTCTGACTCACTGCCAGAGATGTCTACAGGTATCCTGCGCTTGGTAGCAATGTTGTGTAGGATAGCACACACGGCCACGATGCAGCAGCAGACCTCAGGCTCGTATTTGATGGCCCCACCAGTCTTGTGCAGTATGCGGAATCTGCTCTTCAAAAGGGCAAATGTCCTCTCAATGCAATTTCTTGTGCGTATGTGTGCTGCATTGTAACGCCGTTGCTGTGGTGTTGCAGGGTTGAGGTATGGGGTGAGGAGGTACTCACGGAGAGCGTAGCCGCTGTCACCTGAATGATAGGAGCAGAGGGTGAGAGCCTGTGCCGTGCAGCATCATTATCACATTGTACTGTTGTGTGGCATGTGTACTTACCCAGTAGGTGTCCTTCTCCAAAGTCTCCCCTGGCCAGTCGTGTGTGAATGCCACTGTGCCGGAATATGAAGGAGTCAAGTGTGCTCCCCGGGTACTGTGCCACTATGTCCATGATGATTGTCTTTGCATTGCATACCATCTGGATATTGAGGGAGTGGAAGGACTTGCGGTTACGATACATGTATTCCGCTTGTGCTGGTGGGCAGATGTGGATGTAGGTACAGTCAATGCATCCTATGATGTGTGGGAATTGTGCTACATTGTAAAATTGCAGCTTGGTGTCATTCAAGTCCTGTTGGCTGGTGGGGAATGATATGTAGTGGTGTAGGCGGGTCAGCATGGCCTCCAGGAAACTCCTTAGGCAGCGGGACATGGTGGGCTGGGATATTCCCCCTGCAACAGCGACTATACCCTGGAAGCTTCCGGAGGCCAGTAGGTGCAGGCTGCACAATACCTGCACATGGGTGGGAACGGCATTGGTCCTCCATGTTGGGTGCTGCAGGAGGGGGTCTAGATCCCGGATCAGCTTGATAATCATTGCCCCACTTAGCCAGTACTTGGCGTAGATTTGCTCCCTGGTTTGGCCCAGTAGGGTGACCCGCTGACGGAATATCCGCTCCTGGATACGTCGTCTGTTCCGTGCTGCTCGCTGTAGCCTTCGCCGCCTGACCACCATGTAGAGTCCTGGCATTGTGTGAGTCCTCAGGCTCCAGCTGCATGTCCTTAAGTGTGTTTGGTCAAGCCTGCACCTGTTGGTAGTTTGCTAGAGTTTATTTCAGATGTAAATATTTTTTTTTACTGGTTACCACCTGGTTTGCGTTCTCCTTAATTTGCGCGTCACAAAATGCGATTTTGTTTTTTTCGCTATTTGCGATTTTTCATGAATTGCAATTGTGATTTATTTGCGATATCGCAGTTTTATTCGCAGAATCCATGGTTTCTCGCAATTACAGATTCGCTAATGGACTTCTTCCTGGATTCTGTGAATGTAATTGCGCTATCGCAAAAAAAATTGCGATTTCGCTATTTTTGGATTTCAACTTTCTTGAATTCCTTTTCATCAAATTGCGATCGCAATTGCTTTTTCGCAGCTATTGCGATCGCAATTTGGCTTCATGAATCTAGCTGAAAGAAGCAAAAGAATTGGAAGAGAGACAGGAGAAGGAGCGCAGATTACAGATATCTGGCCAATATGCTGTTCGACAACCTCTTTATCCTGTCCTTAATAAACCGCAAGATGATTTTTCATTGCTAGATCGTCTGCCGCCTCCATATGCCATTCCGTCCGCTCCATCTGGCGAAGATAAGGACTCCGGTGCAGATGGAAAAGCGAAACCAGATACTCGCTCCATGCTGTCGGCTGAACGTGCGGCAGAACTTAGAAAGATTGCTCGTCAAGCACTTCGTGATTCTGTTACTCTTTCTGATATCTTAGATAGTTTAAAGGGATGGCAGGACAGAGAGCAATTATATTTTACCAAGCATTTTGCTGAAGAAGTTGTTGACCTGTTCCGAAAAGTTTCTTATATTCTCAAACCTGATGATGTAGCAACCGATTGTAAGCAATTGCGTAAAGGTCTTTTTACTCTCCCCCAGGTGGCTGATACGATAAAGCGGGTGTTCAAACTACGAACTGAGGCGCTCCGTCCGCGAGAGGAGAAACGGAAAGCAGATGCTGATACACGGACGGATCCGCCCGGCGGGAAACAATCATCTATCTTTGAAACATATAAGACCGCAATAGTGCATGCAAAGCCTATGCGAGAGGCCGAGCCGTTATATGTTCCTCCTAAGGGAGCAGGTACAAGTGATGATAAGACCTCTGTAGATGCTAAAGGTTATTTTATTTATAATTGGGTCTATACTCCCTGGAATAGGGCAGATGTCATGGCACTTAAAGCTGCATTGCCTGATCCACGGAAAAATCCAGCTGCTTTCTATGAGGAGGTTGAGGGAGCCATAAAGTCTTGTACCATGACATTGGCTGATATTGACTTATTTTTTGGGTTAATATTACCGCCCGATATGTGGAGATCCATGCGTAAAGTTGATGATCGCGCAGTGTACGGGGCATTATGGAAAAAGATAGAGAGGGAAGACGAGGATAGAGAACCAGCGAAAAAGCCACGTCAGTTGATTTTAGATCTTCCTGGTGCAATATTAACTAAGTTAAAAACGATTATTCCCCTTAAAAAGATTGATTGGACTATTTTAGCATCATGTAAGCAAAAGACAGATGAATCGTTTTCAGATTTCTTTAGGCGTTTCGAGGAAGCATTTCATGATTTTAGCGGCCAGTCGCTAACGGACGATACGGGCCGATATTTGTTTGTAGATAAGTATGTTACGAATCTATTACCAGGAGTAGCTAGCCGTTTAAAAGCTAGTGAAAACTCTTGGGCTACATCGTCTCCGGCATCTCTCCTGACAATGGCTCAATATTACGAGCGTCAGGAATTAGAAGCAAAGGGTAGCGAGGATAAAAAGTCTAAAGACTTTAAAACAAAGGTTATGTTATCCCAGGTTTATGGTCCACCTCCTAGAGGTAATGATAGAGGCGGACGAGGATTCAATGGTTCCTCTTACGCTCGTTCAAATTTGGCTGCTGATCAATGCGCGTATATTGTAGGAAATTTGGTCATTGGGCAGATTAGTTCCCATTGTTGCGCCCACAACGCTATGTTCGTGGCCGGGGATTAATGAGAAATCGCGCGGGAAATTCAGGCCCTAGAGGCAATACGAACGATTGCGCTAGGTTTGATCCAAATGTGAGGGTACAAAATGGGTTCAATACTTTCGATAGGTGCAACCAATACCAGATGTCTGATTATATGCAGCCTGATTTACATGATTCTGCTTATGCATAGGATTGCCTAGGATGGGGTAAGGAATCAGTTGAAGTTCCAGTAGATCAGAGGGGTCCTTATGTTACAGCACATGTTCTGGGTTCTACTGATCAGTTTCTGGTTGATACAGGAGCTACGAGTAGCGCTCTGTCTAAACAATTGGTTCCGAGGGCTCCCCTGTCTGGCTTAACAATTACATCAATAGGGTTTGATGGAACACCTTCCCTTAGCCCATTGTCACAACCACTTGCATTTCATGTTGATAAATTTGTTGCACCATGCCCATTTTTGCTCTCCCCAAATACACCAGATAATGTTGTGGGTCTTGATATGCTCAAGTATTTCAGAGCCACAATAAGATGCTACCCTGAAGGAGTGCGTGTGATTTTGAATGACAATTACCCAGTGATGGACAGAGTTTGCATTGCTAAAGAGGATACTGCATTAGCCTCCACTCCTAAAACTTTGTGAGCTACTTCAGATACTGATGTGGGACAGATGGTTATTCCACCGGTGCACATTAGTGTAAAGGAGGGAGCTGTGTTACCGCATTTACCTCAATATAGAATTTCACAGGAGGGCGAGGAAGCACTCACACGAATTGTGCAAGATCTTATTAAAGTTGGGGTTGTTGAAGAAGTTCAATTTAATGTTTGTAACCGCCCGATTCTCCCAATTTTGAAGAAAGACACTGATACTAGGGTTTATCGATTTATAATTGACCTAAGAGAGGTGAATAAGATAGTGGT
Source organism: Lissotriton vulgaris (assembly GCF_964263255.1). Lineage (NCBI taxonomy): Eukaryota > Metazoa > Chordata > Amphibia > Caudata > Salamandridae > Lissotriton > Lissotriton vulgaris. Next base: position 664,868,727 of record NC_141694.1, read on the forward strand.
GCCACAGTATCCAGTGGTTTCTGACATCACAACACTTCTTACTTTAATTCCACCTACTGCAACTTTGTTCTCTGTTATAGACTTGAAGAACGCCTTCTTTTCGATCCCTGTTCATCCTGATAGCCGATATTTGTTCGGTTTCACTTTGAATAATCGATCGTATAGATTTTGTAGGGTACCTCAAGGCTATACTGAGAGTCCTAGTATTTACAGCCAAGCATTAAAGAAACAACTTGATTCTTTTGTTCTGCCCGAAGGTGTGGCGCTCATACAATATGTCGATGATATCTTGTTGGCGGCCGAAACTCCTGAACAATGTGAACAATGCACTTTGTCCTTGCTTTCTTTTCTTGCTTTGCATAATCACAAAGTATCAAGAAAGAAATTGCAATATTGTAGACCAAAGGTAAACGGTTCCGGTTTCAAAGCTTTATTCAAGCAATATACTCATAAAAACACAACATACATTTAAAAAATACATTAAAAAATACAAGACATAAAATTAACCATCTTATACATTCAATGATAAGAACCGTTGTGCAAGCTTAGAAAAAGAGGAAATAAAAACAGTTAAAAACACATTTACTCAAAATTCAATGTATATTAGAGGAGATAGCCCTCCGTCTAATGGACCATGCCCACCCCAGGTATTTTGCTGTTCCCAAAACAATTGGCAAATCAGTGGAAGTACAAATAATTCTTAGCGCCTCAACACCACTAGATATCCCTAAGTTCCTACAAACGGGAACTAGCCATACTCTTCGAGGGGTTGCGTATGCCTCACAAAGGAATAAGAAGTGGCCTAAGCTTTCCTTGGCTGCACCACACACTGGGCAGCACGAGTTGGTCGTACTCCACCTGCCCGTCAAAGATCTCAGGGGGAGGGAACCAGCTCTTAGCTGGAACATTAACTTCCTGTCTCCTGGGACGGTGATACTGTCCCAGTATAGTTCTAATAATGGACACTGTTTAATTTCCAAGAAGCGCCCCCCCATCGTGTCAGATCTCGTTCTGCTCCAGAGTCTGCCATCAACCCTATCCCAATATTAACTTTTAATGGTATTTTTACTAGGAAAAACTTCCCCAGAGAGATTATCCCAAAGTTTGGAGAGGCCAAGTTCTCCTAAAGCAGCCCTGAGGTGTTTGAGCCATGTTATTTTATGGAAAACATCTGCTTTAATTATTGCAAGGAATCCATCAGCATAGTGCCGTACCTCTGGGGTGGTCCAGAGGCGTCGCCAATAGAGGATTGGACGGAATCTTACTCGGTCACTGACTGATCTTCTCCCCAGATCAAGGCCAAGCGGGATTAGTGGGGTACTCTGGGGAAGTCCCGTTATACCCCTAATAAACCTATTCTCGGAGATCTGCAATGGAAGAAACTTGTCAAAGCCCCATAGTTCCGCCCCGTACAGGGCAGACCCAATGACCTTGGCATCGTAAACTGCCAGGACTGCTTTGATAGGTTTAGATTTAGATTTTTTGTGTTCAACCCTTAATGCTCCCGCGACCTGTTGGTGTTTCAGGACCGCCTTTTCTATATGATAGGACCACTTTAAGTTATTAGTGATCTGGACCCCGAGGTAAGTAAATACACTAACCACCTCTAACTCGCAGTTATTCAAAAGTATTTTTGGGCGAGCTCTACGCCTAGGCGAGAAAGTCATCAGCTTGGTCTTGCCCACATTCACTTCCAAGCTGTGTTCCCCGCAAAAGTGGTCAAAGATATGTAGGGCACGCTGCAGGCCACCCGGTGTTTTGGACAAGATCAATGTGTCGTCGGCGAACATCAGGATCGGGACCCTGATGCCCGCCAACGAGGGTGCATCAACACAGGCATCCAACATCCGAGCCACAATTCCGTTAATAAATAACGAAAAGAGCAAGGGTGCCATTGCACATCCCTGGCGAACGCCACGCTAGACGGGAAAGTCGGCGGAAGATTCACCGTTTGTGCCCCACTGAACCCTGGCAAAATTGGCCTTGTACAGCCTCATAATTAGGGTAAGTAACTCGGCTGGGAGACCAATTTCACTCAGGACTGCCCAAAGCTTTCCCCTTGGGACCAGGTCGAAGGCAGCCCGCAAGTCGACAAAGGCAACATACAGGCTGCCTTCGCCAAGCACCACCGTCCCCCATTGAAGTAAGGCAAACCGAAACACCTGGTCAACCGTACTTGTGGCCCGCCTAAAACCATCCTGGTAAGGAGACAATGCACTATTCTCTTCAACCCACTCCATTAGCTTATTTACCACCATTCTCCCTACCACTCTCTGAATGGTGGCAATCAAGCTTATTGGCCTGTAGTTAGCCGGGAGGGACCTATCCCCCTTTTTGTAAATGGGTATAATGATCGCCCCCTTCCATACTTCTGGGACTTCAGCTCCTTTTGCAATAGAATTTCCCAGGAGGGAAACATACTTGGCCCACCGACCGATATCATTTTTAAAGACGTCAGAGGGTATCCCGTCAAGACCCGGGGCCCTTCCCCCTTGGGCAGCACATATTGCAGTCTCAGTTTCTTTAAAAGAAAACAGATTTCCAGTTGCAAAGACCACTGGAATCGTTTTCACAAACCCAACCTCCTTGGACTCTGCATATTGGGGTTTAAAATATTCCACCCAGGCACCCTCTGCGACGTTGGTATCGGGCTTGTTCGGAGTACCACCTCTACCCCACTTTAATAATCTCCAAAACAACCTGGAGTCCTTGACCCCTGATGCTTCCTTTAACTCTGCCCAGTACTCTTCATCCCATGTTTTTTTCGCTAGTAATATATTAGCCTTGTAGTGCTTCCTAGCCTTGCCAATAGCTTCCCTATCCCTATTCCTAATAGCGCCACCTAAGGCTAACCTGGCTTCCCTGCACTGGTGGTTAAACCACCTAGCTGGTTTAGGTGGTTGTTTCGTGTTTTTTTTACGTGCTCTCATGAAATGTGGTCTTATGTGGGAGAAGAGCTTATTATGTATATCCGTTATTTCCCTAGACCCTGGGTTAACGGAATTTTCAGACTCCATTGCAGCGATTGCAGCATCCAACTCGGAACTTATAAAGTCCATTGAATCCGCATTCGCCAAGACACTTGGCCAATTAAGTCTACGCATATCGTTTGTCATTATGGGCATTTGATCTTCATTCGATTGCTGACTATCTGGCATGATTGACCACCAATTGTGGTCCACACAGAGGGGATTGTGGTCACTTTCCAATCTACCCTCTACTTTCATGTCCCATACCCACTGCCATAGACTAAGGCTGCAAATGACATAGTCTATCCTACTACGGCTAAGACCATTGTCAAAGGTACAAGCCCCTTCGCTGTCGCCTTTCATTCTCCCATTGAGAGCTCTCAACCCATGTTCCAGGCAGATGGCATTCATTAACAAGATATCTTTAGTCCATCGTTTTACAGGAGCCAGGTTTAGGATCGGGACACCCCATTGTGTGTCCTTGTCCTGCCCCAGGGGATCATCTATACTATCTAGTGGCTCAAAGGTCCTGTTCAGGTCACCCGCTACTATGATTTTATTCCCTAATGACTGTGATTCTAATGAGGTGAACAGGGCCTCTAGGGTGGGGGAGCTTCCTGAGTTGGTACCCCTAGCATAGATATTATAAATATCTATCACTCCTCCCTTTTCCGAAGCCAATCTTAGCATTTGGATGTCCCTACAGCCCAGATCGACCACTTTTACTTCTATTTGTAGGTTTTGTTTCACCCAAGCTGTGAGGCCACCCATTGGTCGACCCCTACGACCTTTACTTGCCGGGATTGAGAAGTTTAGATATCCAGGGAAAAAAATAGGGTCACATGCCCATGTCTCCTGGAATAGACAGACTTCAAAACCATTAACAAAGTCTATCCAATCCTGGGACATCAGTTTGCCAGCCAGCCCGGCGATATTCCATGAGAAAAACTTCCCTATACTTGGGCCGTCCCTGGGCACTGGTCCTACAGGAGACCTCGTTGGCAGATTTATCGGGGTTACATCAGCTTCGCCCTATGCCTTATTATGTCTGTATAGTTATGCTCGACCCCCTGGTTACTTAGGATACCTGAAATAATTGGATCCTCACCCCCAAATATTTGGTTACATGCATCCCATGATTTCTCCAAAGTCACAAACCCCAAGCCAGTATATATTCCATTAGGTTCCACATTTTGGTTCTTAAGAGGTTTGACAAAATTCCCACATGGGTTCCGGCTAGTCATAACATTTGCGTTATTCATACAGTTGTCAAGCATCTGTCAATACCCCCACCCCGGCTCCCTCAGTGCTCCAAAACAATTAGTATTTATGCCACCATAATAACTATTCCGTTGAAATGGTACAGTAAAGGGGACAGACCCTAGAAACAGGACATTGGTTAAGGATCTTGGGTAAGTTGTCATGACAGATTCCACACCCGCTGGTCTCGGGTAAAAGAAAGTAAGATCTACGACACCAATTCCCCCACAAGTTGTACCCCCATCATGCTTCGTTATCAAACTTGCCACCCTAGGATCTTGAAAATTGACAACTATACAATCACCCCCCACTTTCTTAGGGGTACAACCCATCCACTCCGTCCTTCTTACTCCAACAATCAAACCATCTACTTCCCCGGGAAGTGGTCTATTTACCCTTAACCAATGCATTACCTTGTTTTTTAGCATTTGGAAGGATTCCCTTTGCCCAACCAATAGTGGTGGCACATTTATAAGGACAGCCACGTAGGGAAAAGAATCTGGGGTAAGATTCATGTAAGGTATCCTGCGCGGTGCCTTCGATGGGGGTGGTTTAAGTAGGCTATTGGCAGGAACCACGGATCCGGAAGAAGAGGTGTCGTGTGGTGGTTGGGAGCTGTTTGATTAAATATTTTTGTTCCCAGAGATATTTCTGCTACTGCTGGCTGCAGTACCATGACAGGGTGTTGGGTTGTTCAATGGGACTTGAGGGGCGTTGGATGGGGGGGCAACAGTCCTAGAACAATCTTTTGTACCCGTAACAACTGTGACAGGAGGCTTAGCTACTTTGTTGATCTTACTACTTTGGTTGTTTTTTGGCTCCAAATTGGTCTTTTTATTTTTCCCTTTACCCTGGAGCCCACTTGGGGTGCCAGCCACAGGTGGGGGGGGGGGGGGGGTACAACAGCCGACACACCTTTCTCCTGCTCACTAAGTTGGTGAGGATTACTACACTCCCCTATCCTTATGTAGGACTTTATTAATGATTTAGTAGTGAAAAAACTGTCCACGGTTGCCTGCTCAAAGTGGTCTAACCTATCTGCTAGTTTTTTGACTCGTTCCTCGAGCGGAGTCAAAAGAGACCTCATTAGCTTCTCCATCTCGAGTAGCAGGGTAGGGGTAACGTGTAAAGACTCAACCACTCCCATTTCTGGGAGATCATTGGTCTTGGAGCTAGGACTAACTAGCCCTTTGCCCCCCTCGAGAGACAGGGGGAGAACTACAGGAGGAAGCTCTGGCAACCCCATAGATAGTACATCAGTGTTATTCACGCCAGAGCTAACCACCTCAGGAGCTGCCCCCACCTCACATGTTTTTTCCCCGTTGGGACCATCCTCAATAGGTTCCTGGGAAGAGCGAGAACATGCTACAACTTTCCTTATTTTTTGGGGGGGTTTAGACAAGTAGCACTTCTTTGGGGCGGGACATCTCTTCCTTTTGGAACATGACTTTGCTCTAACCACTTGGTTTAACACACTCCGTGCGGCCGAATTCGGCTGCACTATTGATCAGTGGGTAAGGGAGGTGTACTTCCAAGGGGAGAGCGAATGTCAGAGTCCACTTGCGAGTTGGTCAGCAACTCAATCGTAGGGGGAAGGCATAAGAAGTTTCAACTACCGCTGGCAGAGTTAAGGAAGACCGAGGGGGGATCAATGCCGGGAAAACCTGCGGTTGTCTTTTTTCCAAGGGTATTTTAAGTTCAATTGACTGCCTACGCTCAGCACGTCTCTCCGCCAGTGCAATCTCTTTGTCGATATCGTTGGCTACCCGAGAAAAATATTTATCCAAAGGGCCCGAGATTGCTGGCCCCACCTCGGCCTGAGATTGGATGCCGATGGTGGAGGTGGTAGGTGATGTCATATTTGGTAACCTAATTGTTTAAAGAGAGTACTAAATTCTACAGATGACAATACCTACAATCGTTTTGAACACCAGCTCACAAAGGCAATAACTGAATGTCACAAATACAAAATGACAGAGGGGGGGCCCAGCCCGGCCTCCCTCGGCCCCTGACGGCCACAGACGGTCCCGCCCTTGTCCCGGGCTTCTCCCAGGACGCTCCCGCGCAGCGGGGATAACAACTCCTGTTATAGGAGAGAGGTGTTCGGGGGGCGGGTCAGACAGGTAGAGCGTCCAGGTGCAGGTGATAACAACGCAGGGACTCCTGGGAAATGGAGTCCCTGTCTCTTACCTGGCGCTCGCAGCCCTGCTAATCCCCCGCAGTCTCTGGTCCACAGTCACAAGCCAAATTAAACACCCAGGCAGACGGGCGATGCGGGACCCGCGAAGCGGGTACCGCGAGGTTCCAAGGAATTAGGAAGCAAAGCGGCAAACAGAAAGCTCTCCCTCTCTCCACCGAAAAGCAACTAAGGGTTGGCTCTAATCAGTATGGCTGAGCCGTAATCGTAAATAACAAAAGGAGATTGCCAGTACTGATAACAAAAAAGTAATAAACATAACTTGGAGCACAGTACTTGAAACAACATTCAAGACCGGGGGCTAGTCAATAGCTTTTATTATTCTTTATGATTTTGTCAACAAAAAGATCATACTTTTTTTATCAAATGCATATTCAAAGAACAGACATATAAAACATATTCAACAAAGGATCAATTTTGTGAATCATTCATCATATCAAGCATATCACAAACATCCAACATGCAACCATTCATGGGGGGGAGGGGGGTACAGTGGTTGAGAAAGCTACAAAAACATGCAATATTTACAATATAATACCAGACATGAAACAAGAAGAAAGCCAAAGTCTGCGAGGCACTTAAACAGTATTATCACTTGATATTTAGTCAAACACAGTACATTCCTATATCTAGGTCAAAAGTCCAAGATACTTTGTGAATCATATAAAAAGAGGTAATGTACACAAACTGGTGATAAGCAACCAGAAATCATGACATTAGAGCTTATCACTCTTGCAGACTGCAATATGGCTGGGGCCTACGCGTTTCGAATCCCGTGGGTTTATGGGGATTCTCTTCAGGGCCTTTGGTATTCTCTGGAAAAATAGAAAAGAAGGGGGGAAACAGGGTGTAAGAAACTCAAATTAACATGGTTTGTTTAACCAAACGATCAACATCAGGCACGTCACTCAGTTGCCACCCTCCTCTCCACAGACTTACCACAAAGCAGAGATGCAAGGGTCATGGAGGCCTCAATTTTCTAACAAGATGGGATTTGTCAGAATCTGAAAAGTTAGTTTATGGGAGTCAGCAGTTTGTAAAAGGTACGGAGTTAACAAACGGTCAAAGAGGGGAGACTGCAATTTTACTTACCTTCTCAGTTGGAAAAGGCTTTTCTAAGAGGAGGGACCGGATGGCAGAAATTAATGGTAGAGAACCTATATGAAGGTAAACATGGAATATATCAGAAAAGGAATTCTGGTAAAGTTTGGTGCACTACAGGTTATTTTTATGACTCTCACCTAATTGAATTCGTCCAAGAAATGCAATGTGGCCCGTCGCCGGTGGTAAACACTCACATGTAACGTCTGGAGAAATAAAATAGAATTTCAGTGTACAGAGGTCACAGAAAACCTGTATGGCCGCGTTTAACTGATGGAAAACGGTCTTACCGAGATTACATTAAGTCGGGTAAGATGTAGAAGATATTTTATTTTCGATGAGTTTCAGCAGGCGCCTTATTAATGTTCAACGGTTTGCGTGATCTCAATCTAAAAGCAATCCGACAAAGAACATAGTTAGCAGCTAATGGACACAGCAGTTTTTTTAGGAGGAGAGATTTTTGGAAGCGGCAGCTTACCGCGGTGGCGAACAACACGCGTGAATCCGTGCAGTGCGGGTCACGGAAGAGATTCAATTCAGGACGCCTAAAGCTGGAATGGAAAATAAGCGCATGAGGGTTTGTAATAGTTAACCATCGCAACGGGATTACTAAAAGGTTAGAGAAGGCTTACCAGCATGTAACGCAGGGCCGGCAGAAATTAATTTTAGTTGATTGACTGCAACGAGACAAAAAATACGGGCATCAGTCAAACCATTAAAGTAGAAGAGCCGTTAGTAGTACCGAAAGAGGTGGGGTACTTACAGATAAGTAATCCGACTGGACCTTAAAACTCGGCGGCGTCTGGGTCAGCACTGAACCCTGGCTCATGTTATAGGAGAGAGGTGTTCGGGGGGCGGGTCAGACAGGTAGAGCGTCCAGGTGCAGGTGATAACAACGCAGGGACTCCTGGGAAATGGAGTCCCTGTCTCTTACCTGGCGCTCGCAGCCCTGCTAATCCCCCGCAGTCTCTGGTCCATAGTCACAAGCCAAATTAAACACCCAGGCAGACGGGCGATGCGGGACCCGCGAGGTTCCAAGGAATTAGGAAGCAAAGCGGCAAACAGAAAGCTCTCCCTCTCTCCACGGCAGCAGGGCGTAGGCGTCTCCCAACGCAGCAAAGGCAGGCAGGCACCCAGCAAAGGCAGGCAGGCACCCAAAGTATCGAGAAAGAAATTGCAATATTGTAGACCAAAGGTAACCTACTTAGGTAACCTTTTGTCTAAGGAGGGGCGTGCACTCACATCAGATCGCATTCAGGCAATTCTAGATACACCAGTACCTTCCACACAGAAAGAAGTTCGAGCATTTTTGGGCCTTACTTCCTTTTGTAGGCAATGGATATTGGGATTTTCATATATTGTTAAACCTTTATTAGCACTTTTGACAAAAGACACTCCAATACCCCTTCCATGGACAGATGAGTGTGAGAATGCTTTTCGACAGGTACGACAAGCCCTTTGTTCAGCACCAGTGTTAGGTACTGGGGATTACATGAAGCCCTTTACATTGTATGTACACGATAGAGATGGATGTGCATTGTCAATTTTAGTACAAACACATGGTGATAAGCAACGCCCTTGTGCATATTTTTCAGCAGTACTTGATCCTGTTCCTTGAGCGTTGCCTGGATGTTTTCGCTCGGTTGCAGTAACAGCTGTGTCAATACGCCAGAGTGAAGGGATAATCTTATCACATAAGCTGTTGGTGCTGGTACCCCATGCTGTTGAGGCCCTTTTGAATCAAACAAAGACGCAGCATTTAACTAGTGCTCGTCTGACAGGATATGAGCTGATGCTGTTAGCTCCTCATATTACACTGAAGAGATGTGCAACACTAAACCCAGCCACGTTGTTGCCATTTCCGGCGACCCAACCTCAGGCACAAGAAGCACATGATTGTATTTTCCTGACTGAGGAACAGACAAAGGGTCGTATTGATTTGCAAGATACGCCCCTCCCAGATGTAGATGGAGAACAGTGGGTTGATGGGTCCTGTCTGAAGTTACCGGATGGTACAACTTCAGCCGCATATGCAATTACTACGCTTCACACAATAGTGGAGACAGCTCGCATACCACAGAAATCAGCTCAAGCAGCAGAACTGATAGCTTTGACACGAGCGTGTGAGCTTAGTACAGGTTTGCGTGTGAATATTTATACAGCTAGCCGCTATGCTTTTGGAGTGGCGCATGATTTTGGACTGCTCTGGAAGGAAAGTGGTTTTCTGACATCACACGGGATGCAGATAATGCACGGAGAACTAGTGCATAATCTTTTGACTGCATTAACATATCCAAAGAAGATAGCTATAGGGAAATGTAGTGTGCACAAGAAAATGACTGATAAAGTGGGACAAGGAAATGCTTTTGTAGACCGAGTGGCACGTGAGACTGGGATGCAGCCTGACACTACTTCCATGTATGTAGTGAAGTCACAAGATGAGCGGTGGCACGATGCTAGGAAAGAAGTATTAGAGATACAGAGGACTGCTTCTGACAAAGAACGGGAGCAATGGTCCAAGGATGGAGAGTTGGATGATGAAGGTTGTTGGCGAAATAAACAGATGGATAGATGGAAGTTGCCTATAGCTTTTGTACAACCTGTGGTTCAGATGGCACATGGGCTAGCACATGTTGGAGCTTCAGCAATAGTGAAATTGCTTACGCAAGTTTGGGAGCATCCAGAATTTGCTAGCACAGCTAAGAGAGTAGCACAGTCCTGCATGATTTGCCTACACTTTAATCCTGGAAAAGGGACACAAACTCCAGCAGGAGGATTTGCTACACCGACTGCACCTTTTGAAGTTTTGCAGATGGATTATATTCAGCTTGAACGCTGTAATTATCTGAAGTATGTCTTGGTGGTGGTATGTGCCTTCAGTAAATGGATTGAGGCGTACCCTACAAAGGACAATACTGCAATTACTACGGCAAAGGTGCTTTAGAAGGAATTTTTCCCTCGCTATGGTGTTTGTAGATTTTTGTGGAGTGATAACGGGCCTCATTTTATAGGGGATGTTATCAAGTATGTCCTGAAATGATTAGGGATCAAACAGAAGTTTCATGCAGTGTTCCACCCACAATCAGCAGGATTGGTGGAAAGATACAATGCTACTCTGAAGCTGAAATTAGCCAAGATACAGGCTTCTACTTCTTTGACTTGGCCAGATGCGTTGCCACTGGCATTGTTGTCTATTAGATCAGTGCCTCATTCTCGGACGGGTCTCACACCATATGAGATCCTGTTTAGGAGATCAATGAATATTTGGGGAATTCCTAAACAAAGTTCTGTGTATGATGTACCTTGTGTCTTAATGAATTACTATTTGGCACAATTAACTGATAACTTGGTTTCTATTCATCAACAGGTTCGAGAAGCACTCCCGACAGATCTACAGGTGAAGGCCATGATCTCCGACTTGGTGATTTTGTCCTCCTGAAGTCCTTTGAGAGGTCGAGTAGTTTGGAGCCAAGGTGGCGTGGACCAGAGCAAGTGTTGCTTGCCACGAGGACAGCAGTTCGAGTCATGAATCGGAGAAATTGGAATCACAGCACCCATTTTCGGCGAGTACTTCCTACTTTGGTGGAGCCTGCTGTGTTGACCGACCCTCGAGAGGTTCTGACTGCGGAGAAAGGCCGTGCTGTGACACCTGATGGATCTGAAGAGTTCTTCCAGGACCAGACAATCCCTGGAGCAACGAGATATAATTTGAGACCGAGAAAGGAGTCTGCAGTGTTTGTGAAAGTTGTCTGAACATTCCTTGGGTTAGTGAAACGGAGAGCCGATGTGGCAAGGGGGGATCAGCCCTGCATTAGAGTAGTGATACCCGTCTTGGCCCGTGGTGAAGAAATCAACGGCTGCCCAGGGGTAAGAGCTCTGACAACTACTTTAGTTTCAGGAAGAATTGTTTTGCGCTTTGATTAAAATGGAGAAGAAGATTTTTTGTGCTGTAGGGTTCATTGTTGCTCTGGTGATTGCAGCGACAATCACATGGTCTGTTGAGGAGACAACTCCTGCTCGTGAGTTGTTTGTTGTTACTACACCGACACCCGAGGAGCATTATTTCTTTACGCTCCCATATCAAGAATTGAAGTATCGACAATCTTACCTTAATAACACTTTTATTCAGATGTTACATCATACCCACATTGCTACGAATGCCACGAACTGTTGGATTTGTGGGATGATGCCTGCACATCAAAAGAAAGGAGGTACACCATTTATACCTTTCCCTTTTTCGCAAAATGGCTCTTGTCGAGCCTGGTATACTCTGCTTTTTGGAACTAGAAAGCCCACAGTGGGTAGACTGTTTTTCCGGTTGAACAAAGAGTGTCATCAAGACAAAGATGGGTATCCCCAAGCGAATGGAACTAAATGGGAGTGGGAGGAATATCGACCAGGCAATATTTCAACGCCATACATCTTCACCAACATAAGAGACTCTATCAATGCTGAACATTTTGTTATTTCTGTTACTCAAACACAAGCAGAATTGTGTGTACAGAACATTGTACATATTCCTGTTGGTATCAGTGATTGTATTACTGTTTTGAATATAGATGGATTAAATAATAGTACCTTTTTAGCTTCACATAACACTTACTTTGTTTGTGGGAATCGTGGATATTATCGATTACCAGCTGGCTGGACAGGTGTGTGTTATGTGTCATTTTTGTTGCCCCCTGTGTTTCTGGCACCTCCACTCTATCATTGAGATCTTAAATTATTCAATAATATTACCGTAAATCGATACAAGAGGACTTTAAATACTGATGATGTAGATCAGATGGATACTAGCTTACAACAATATGTAGATTTTAATTTAGGATTGTTTTTCTTTGTGGGTGCTGCATTAAACAGCAGGAAAGTACGACATTTAACTAGAGTTGTAGAAGCTGTTACAGATCAAGTAGCTGTAGCCCTAGGAAACCTCACTGAAGAATTGCAAATTGCTCGAATTGTTGCTTTACAGAACCGAATGGTTCTGGATGTTATGTTAGCAGATAGAGGTGGTGCATGCCGTGTTATAGGTAGTAGCTTTTGTGTGTTCATCCCCGATCACACACCATCAGTTTATAAAGCGATTAATAAACTCCATAAAATCGCTGCAGACAATCATACAGAGAATGGTACATGGACTCTTGCAGGATGGTTTTGGACTTTAGTTTCTGCCTGGGGTTGGAAAGTACTGACTGCTATATGTATAACAATTATAATAATCTTCACATGTTGTGTATGTATTCAGTGTACTCCGTTGATATGTTCTATGTGTATTACTGCTTGTATACCGACCAAAAGAAATGTTGCAGAAGTTAAAATGCAGAATAATTTAAACAAGGAGATAATTGAGATGATGGCCATTGATATAAGGGATGAGTATCTAGCTTATCCTAGGAAGTTGAATGTCTTCAGCTAATGCTGAAAGGGTTGTCTTGATGTGTTTTATCTAGGAACCCGATTCAATATTGTGACCTTATGCCCCTATACAGCTATAATCAATAATATCCCTATAATGGCATAATAATCAGATCCATACTTCAGTAAATCGCCCCTGCAGCCCAAGGCATAGCAGAAGCTACTTCCTTAGATTCCTAGAGAGCACACCGAGTTCTTTCGACACACCAAACCTCCAGCAACTTGGGAAAGCCCCGCTTGCTTTGTTTTGATTTGTAATAGAACTCCTGCCAGCACTGTAAGAACGGCCAGTTCTTAGTGACATCTTTATTGACGTCTTATGTCCAAACCTTTCGTCAAACTCGGCACCTTTCAGGTATAAATATACCAACGTTGCCTTAAGCAAACACATGGTGGTGATTCTGGAGCAGAGCAGCTATTCTACTTTCCGAGAGCCCAGCAGAAGCGAGAAGCCCACGGACGCTGCCCCTCCTCTTTGACGCGCTGAAAAAGACGCTGTCTTTTCTCCTGCCAAGAAAATCCAGCTCCGGCGTTTCCAGCCTACCCTTGGGGGTGACTGGAATATCGAGTCAGTGCTGACTAAACCCTTAGAGAGAATTCTTGAACAGATCCTTGGCAACAAACCTACTTAACTTAAACTGCTACTTACTTACTCCTTCCCACGTATTAGGCTTAGGTCAGGTTAACCGGGGTAGGCGTACTTTAGAAGCACCAGTTGAGCACGTTAGCCTATGTATATATGTATATATATTTTATCCATTTAAAAGTGTCTTATGGCTAAGAAACCATATCAATGCTTTTACAGTATTATTTCATAATACTCCTTTTACTGTACATACTTTACTTTACATTAAGTATTGCAATTGTGGCAATTCATTTCTCTTGCATGAGAAGAAAGACTGCTCAATAAATAATACCTTTTTATTGAAAATGCCCGTCTCTCTATTCTCTGCACCCTGGTGAAAATAAATATGCACAACTGACTGAGTGAAATAGCTGTCTATTGTTTCACACGACTCTAGAGATTGACTCTTATTCTGAGGGAGCAAAGTTGTCATGTTTATGCGGTTGTCGGAAGCTGAATCCCTTCTTGTCTGAGCCAGGGAAGCTGATCACTTCCTATTCAGTCAAGAAAGTTTCCAGTGACCTCTGAGCTAGCTGGCGCAAACCTAAATTAAGTCTAACATAGTCAGTAGAGACCTAGAAGACCTCAGTCCTACGTCTACACTGCTGTTTATGTTATTCCAATGCGTAGGGCCTATAGGGAAAATAGGAACTACACTATAGTCTGTTGTAAATCAACGGCAATTAGGTTAAGCATTAGCAGAAGACATGCTGTATTTGACCATTATCGTAGCAAACGAACTGACTCAATTTTGTATTCGTAGCGGCCATTTTGTATGCCATACATTGCCATGTGCTCATCATGTGCTTTGTCCTACCTCCTTGTTAACTGCGCCTGAAGTCTGCCCGGCAACAGGCTATATTTAGTATCCCCCACTTCCAGCATGCCCAGACATGCTCAGTAGGGTCTGCGGCCGTTACTAATTAGTTCCAGATAGGAATGTGCTTACTAGTTTCTGAAGACTGTTAACTCTGCCCACTTATCGATTGTGCTTTCCAATATGTCCTTGTATGGTCATAAAACTGCTCTTGTATTCTGTACCGCCTTCTTTTGAGCCCCTTCATTGTGTATAAAAGGGGCCATGTGCTTTAGTTCGGTGTGCTACTCTATACAATACTGAAGGGTGTTGTGTGGACTGTAGTACCACCTTTAAAGGTTTAATAAACTTTGCTTTTGTATTTTCCAGTTTCATTGCCAACTTTTTCCTATGGTCTGAGGACTTTGTGCAGAGAAGGCCGAACCCCTAGCACTAGCCGGCCTGGCTGAGGCTTGCTTACATCACTTCCAGAACGTGTGCAGGGTCGGGGAGCATCTGATGTTCACGGGGAGCTCGTTCCAGGTCTTAGCTGCGATGTAGGAGAAGGCTCTCCCGCCAGTTCTGTTTCTGCGGATGCAAGGGACCTCTGCCAGGGCGAGGTCGGTGGAGCAGAGGTTCCTCTTGGGTACGTGGAAGGATACCCTCTTGATGAGGTATTTGGGTCCGATGTTGTTGAGGGATTCGTAGGTGTTGGTGAGGAGTTTGAAGGTGACCCTCTTCTCGATGGGGAGCCAGTGTAGGGCTCGCAGGTGTTGAGTCATGTGTCCGTATCGCGGTGTCCCGAGGATGAGTCTGGCTGCGGCGTTCTGGATGGTTTGGAGTTTGTGTAGAAGAGTTCTGTTGATTCCGATGTGCAGGGCGTTTCCATAGTGCGGTCTGCTGGTTATGAGTGCGTGGGTGATGGTCCTTCTGTAGTCGGGGGGGATCCATTTGAAGGTCTTGCGGAGGATGCAAAGGCAGTTGAAACTAGTCGAAGCGACGGCATTGACCTGGCGGTTCATGACGAGTGAGGAGTCAAGGATGAGGCATAACTTCAAAAGAATATTGACTATCAGTGTAAATTGTAGCATTTTCTGTGCAGGCAATGCAACAGGTTCCAGTAAGATCACTCGCCTCAGCAACCTGTGCAGAAAACACATTGCACAAATTTGAGGTTTTCAAATTGTACGTTAATGTGTAACCAGCATATGGTGCACACAAATTTCCTTCAATGTCTCTGCAACAAGAGCCATCTACACATAAGGACCAAATGCTAAAAATTCAATAGCACATCTTGCAGGTCAGATCTTGGTTTTGTTTTTTTGCACTGTCCTGTTAATTTTGAACAATTATGTTCTTCATCATTGTAGGAAATTGCCAACTTTTGCATATTGTACCCCCAGATATTGGTACCTATCCGTTTTGCTGGCTATAAGACTATTAGCTCTTTACCACTGCTGATCAATATTAATGTGTCTATACTTCCCCTTTAAAAATGGTCAAATTGGCATAACTGTAATTGGCATATTTATCTTACCTATAAGACCCAAGTATTTGGTACAGAGTGTACCCAGGGTCATGTTCTGGATAGCAGGGTTGGAGCACACTATTTGATGAGCCAATTCGGAAAGAGGTCAGCATTTGAACTGTGTCTTCCTTAAACAATACAAAAGTGTTCTTGCCCACAAGCTATGATGGACGGCTATGATGGATGGCGCGTGATAACTCGAGACTTAGTTCTCCTGTCCTTCTGTTTTCATTTCAATACAACCAACTTTGTGGTTTTCTAGAGTCCTTGCACTGTCTGGACGCTGTTCAGTTTACCTGTACCTATCTGTGCATGCTGTTAATCACAAGATTTAATCAATCAATCAATCACAAGATTTGTAAAGCGCACTACTTACCCGAGAGGGTCTCAAGGCGCTGAGGGAGAGGAGGGGGGGTTGCCGCTACTGGTCGAATAGCCAGGTCTTGAGTCGTCTCCTGAACGTCATCAGGTCTTGGGTCTGTTGTAGGTTGAGGGGAAGGATGTTCCAGATCTTGGCGGCGCTGTGGGAGAAGGATCTGCCTCCAGTGGTGGTTCTCCGGATGCACGGGACGGTGGCCAGGGAGAGGTCGGCGGAGCGGAGGTGACGGTTGGGAATGTAGAATGAGAGTCGACTGTTGAGGTAGGCTGGGCCGGTCTTGTGGAGTGCCATGTGTGCGTGGATCAGGAGTTTGAAGGAGATTCTCTTGTCGACGGGGAGCCAGTGCAGGTTTTTCAGGTGGGGGGTGATGTGGCTGTGGCGTGGAATGTCAAGGATCAGGCGTACAGAGGCATTTTGGCTTAGCTCCAGCAGTTTGATGAGCTTGGTCTGGGCTCCTGCGTAGAGGACATTTCCATAGTAGAGTCTGCTGCTGACGAGGGCCTGGGTGACTGTTCGTCTAGTGTCTGTTGGGATCCACCTGTAGATCTTGCAGAGCATGCAGAGGGTGTTGAAGCAGGAGGCGGGACTGTGTTGACTTGCTTGGTCAGGGTGAGCTTTGGGTTGAGGATGACTCCCAGGTTGCGTGCGTGTATGGTTGGTGTCGGGGGTGCCCCTAGTGACGAGGGCCAACAGGAGTCGTCTCAGGCTGATGGGTTGGAGCCGAGGATGAGGATCTCCGTCTTGTCTGTGTTCAGCTTAAGTCGGCTGCACTTCATCCGGTCGGCGACGGCTTTCATTACTTTGTGGAGGTTGGATTTGGAGGTGAGGAGGTTCTTGGTGAGGGAGAGGATCAGTTGAGTGCCTTCGGCATAGGAGATTATGTTGAGGTTGTGCTGTCGGGCGATGCGTGCGAGTGGAGCCATGTAGATGTTGAACAGTGTCGGGCTGAGGGAAGATCCCTGGGGTACGCCGCAGATGATCTCCGAGGCTTCTGATCGGAATTGGGGGAGGCGGACGCTCTGGGTTCTGCTGGAGAGGAAGGAGGTGGTCCAATCCAGGGCCTTGTCTTGGATCCCTGCGTCGTGGAGGCGTGTGCGTAGTGTGCGTTGGCAGACAGTGTCGGAGGTGGCGGAAAGGCCCAGGAGGATGAGGGCTGCCTTCTCGCCATTGTCCAGCAGGATTATGATGTAGTCTGTGGCGGCGATGAGGGCGGTCTTGGTGCTGTGGTTGCTGCAAATCCTGACTGGGAGGGGTCCAGGATGCAGTTATCTTCGAGGTAGTGGGTGAGCTGTCTGTTGACGATCTTCTCGATGACCTTAGCTGGAAATGGAACCAGGGAGATGGGCCGGAAGGTCTTTAGGTCGCTCGGGTCCGCCTTGGGTTTTTGGAGTAGGGCGTTGATCTCGGCGTGTTTCCAGCTCTCTGGGAAGGTAGCCGCCTCGAAGGAGAGGTTGATGACATTGCGCAGGTAGGGTGCAATGGAGCTGCCGGCTTTGTTGAAGATGTGGTGTGGAAAAGGGTCTGATGGGGAGCCGGAGTGGATTGTGCCCATGGTCTTGATTGTGTCCTTGGTGTTCACGTTGACCCAGGCTGCCGTGGTCGTGGTCGATGGGGTACAGAGGGTCTGATATGTCGGGGACTGTTGGGTTAGTCCGGGAGTCGAAGTTGTCGTGGATATCGGCGATCTTGCGGTGGAAGAAGGTGGCGAGGAAATCACACAGGGCTTGCGTCAATCCATGCCTTGCGTCAATCCATGCCTGCTCTGTGGCTGGTCAACCCCTCCTAGACTCTACCATCCATCAGCTGCTGCAGGAGGATGCCACAGAGGAGTCTGCCCAGCCCTCTACAGTCTTTTGCCTCACTCTCATGGCAGCTCGGAGCTCTGCCGATTGCCTCTGGGTTCAGGCCAGGCTTCAGCCTGAAAGACCTCTGGCAATACCAATACCATTGAGCAATCACAGGGTGGCTACACGGATCTGCTATGGAAGTCGGGCTATGGTTTTCTTTCATCTATTCTTAGTATGGGCACAAATATCCTTTATAAGCCACAAGGTGGCAAATTTGAAATTTCCCACTCACAAGAAAGTGTTAAAATTCACCCTTATCGTCTTCAATTTTTATTGCAAACTTAAGCATCAGCTAAGACTGCAAATAAAAGTGTAATTTATAGAGAGTGTGCTTCTACAAATATTTACAGTTTTCCAGCCCCTTTAACGCTGGGATGCATTGGCATACTCTTACGTTTTGTGCAAATATGTAAATGAACCTGAAAATCAATATGGCCTGTTTAAGCTTTAATGATCTGGGGCGAGGGATTGTTACCCTCCGCTGTCAGAGCCGTCTGTACAGGACCAGCTTAGACTTTAATCCATCCCTGGCTGATAAATCAGTGCAATTAAGTAAGGGTAACAGTAACAAATATCATCAGTAATGAAGCGTAGCCTGTGCTGCTTAAATGTACTTATTATTAAAAAGCTCCCTGTAATAAAAAATATTCTGACATGAATCAAAGCAAAAAATATCTTCATCCTATACTTATAATGGTAAGTACAAAAACATCAGCAAAAAATGCTGTTTTCACTAATATCGATGTATAAAATATCATTTTGCATATATATATATATATATATATATATATATATATATATATATATAAAAGCTTAAATTGTAAATATATTAGATAATGACATTTATATCATATAAATTAAATATTAAATATATTTCAGCAAATCTAAATATTAAAAAAGTTAAACACACATATGTATTTATATATATATAGTTAAAAAAGTATTACAAAACAAATAATTTCAATGTATATTATAATTGAATACTTTTTTTAATAATATAACAAATGAATATATGTAAATATATATACATATACCCCACAACATCATTTTTTTTTAAAACAAGCCATTTAAATTAGAAATAAAAAAGTAAACAATATAAAATATTACAATTTACAAAAAATATTTAACACATTAAAAACAATAACTATAAGGGACCAATTCCGATCCGGGTCGGAAAGCTCTCTGACCGAGCCGGATCCAGAGTCCTGCAGTACGACCCAGTGAATAGGATGCGGCCGTATGCTGCCGGACTCGGTTCGATCGGACTCCCATAGAAGTGAATGGGAGCAGGTCGTACGACGCTTACATGGGCTCCAATTGACTAACTGGGTACATCTTTCACAAGGCCCCCCTACAGTGGGTACGCATCAGTGCCATCTGCACCGTACATGCCTGAGTTGGGAAGACCCTTGGGTCGCATCCATTGCACACCACGGTTAGCTTATGGCTGGGACGTATGGAGCGGTTCGGACCCGGAAACGACTCAGTCAGTGAATTTCACGAAGCTCGCATCGTACTTGTTAGCGCGTACAGCTGTACGAGTCGGGCGGAAAACACGCATATGGCTCGTAGTTTTTCCGTCCGAATCACGTTCGGTGCCCTTCCGACCCCTAAATATTAGAATTTTAAATAAACAAGAACATAAAAACATACATTGTAACAATATAAACTAAACTATAAAATTTTAAATTTAATACATATACTATTCCCACTACAATTTCTACAAAAGTAGGCAAAGTGTTGGACTGAAGAGGAATAGTATGTAGCACTCCCACTTCACACAGTGCAACTGTAGGAAAATTGTTACATTACCGAGTGGTAAAAATGTACTATTCCCTCTTCATTCAGTGTAAATGTAGGGTAATTCTTAAATTGCAGAGTGGTACATTTGACTATTTCCACTTCAGTCACTGTAACAGTAGGGAAAATGTTGGCTTGTGGAGGGGTAAAATATACTATTCCCGCTCCAATCAGTGCAACAGTAGGGAAAGTGTTTGAAAGCAGATGGGTCAAATTTAGTATTCCCACCACTCCAGTCACTGCACCAGTAATATTAAGTGTTACATTATTAAATACATATAATAAATTACTACAAATATAATTAAAATACAAAACTATATTCTCAAAATAATAACAACTAATAAGTACTATATTATTTACATTTAAAAAACACAACACAATTAACACATACAATAATAAATAACATCATTTAAAAAAGATAATTACCTATTTTGAAATCAGTTATTACTTAAGTATATTCCACCCTATACTTCAACAAAATGCACAACACATATCTAAAAGTCTTTATTAAAATATTATTTTGTACACATGTTAAATAACTAAATATTAGTTAAAATATTAATAATAATAATATTGTATTCCTAAAATAATTGTAGTTAATTACCACCCCGCTCTTTATCCATACAAATAAATCGATAAACACCAAGGGGCCGAGTCCGATTCGGTAAAATCCCCTACGAATCGCCGTTCATACACCTACAACGTCCCCATACGTACGATCAAGTACGATCCTAACCCAAAGCATATCTACGTACGAATCGTACCAAACACCATACGAACAAAAAATACATACGATTCATATCTGGGTCCCGCAGTACGCGCCGTCAGTACGTAAACAAGCAGCAGTTTCCGGCCCAGCAAGTACGATTCGTGTGGAGGACACTCCGTACGACCGTATTGCTACAGGAGTTGAAAACGTCCGTAAAAGCAGGTCCGGCCCAACCCGCACCCGGTACGCGACAGCCCCTCCATGAACCCCATCGGCCGTGTCATCCCAGTCCTGTACCACTACGACCTGGTGCACAGAAACCAACGACGGCGCATACGGTGAGAACAACGTACCGCAACACTGGAAGTGTACTTGTACGGTGTCACACGCTCACGTATATCACCATTGCAATAGTGATATGAGCCGCACACACGCCGTGAATGTTGGGGTACGGTGCGTCACACGCCCTCACGTATGGCACCATTGCAATAGTGATACGAGCCACACACACGCCATTAATGTTGGGGTACGGTGTGTCACATGCTCGCGTATATCACCATTGCAATAGTGATACGAGCCGCACACACGCCATTAATGTTGGGGTACGGTGCGTCACACGCTCTCGTATATCACCATTGCAATAGTGATACGAGCCGCACACACGCCATTAATGTTGGGGTACGGTGCGTCACACGCTCGTCTATACCACCATTGCAATAGTGATACGAGCCGCACACACGCCATGAATGTTGGGGTACAGCGCATGACATCTGAGGGGTGGGTGAATATGACTCCCAACAGTGCCCAGACATATGAGGGGTGGGTGGATATGACTCCCAGCAGTTCCCAAAGATATCAGGGGTGGGTGGATATGACTCCCAGCAGTGCCCAGACATAAGTGGGGTGGGTGGATATGACTCCCAGCAGTGCCCACACATATGAGGGATGGGTGGATATGACTCCCAGCAGTGCCCAGACATAAGAGGGGTGGGTGCAGAGGAGTTCCAGCAGTGCAGAGACATATGCGGAGTGGGCGGATTTGACTCCCAGCAGTGCCCAGACATAAAGGGGTGGGTGCAGAGGAGTCCCAGCAGTGCCCAGACATATGAGGGATGGGTGGATATGACTCCCAGCAGTGCCCAGACATAAGAGGGGTGGGTGCAGAGGAGTCCCAGCAGTGCCCAGACATATGTGGAGTGGGTGTATATGACTACCAGCAGTGCCCAGACATATGAGGGGTGGGTGAATATGACTCCCAGCAGTGCCCACACATATGAGGGGTGGGTGGATATGACTCCCAGCAGTGCCCACACATATGAGGGGTGGGTGGACATGACAACCTGCAGTGCCCAGACATAAGAGGGGTGGGTGCAGAGGAGTCCCAGCAATGCCCAGACATATGAGGGGTGGGTGGATATGATCCCAGCAGTGCCCACACATAAGAGGGGTGGGTGCAGAGGAGTCCCAGCAGTGCCCAGACATAAGAGGGGTGGGTTAATATGACTCCCAGCAGTGCTCAGTAATGTGGGGGCATTATCATCTGCATACCACAACAACATGGGGGTATGTTTACATCCCTAACCTGTGAGAGTCCTGATAGTGCCGTAGCAACACATCATTCACAGCAGTGGCCCACTACACGGAGGAAGGAATTCTGTCACACATTGCGTGACACACCACATTTGGGTGTGATGTCAGATCCCACATGCATACCCACCCATGGAGGTTGCAGTAAACCTACGCACCCTACCATCATGACACAATAGTGTATAGTCATGTAATAGCCCATCAAACAAATAGAGCAAAAGGGAACACACACACTGTCATGAACATCCCTGGCCTGATATGAATGTCCAGGTGGTGGTCAGACCACCAAGATGTAGTCTCTCATGGAAGGAATAGGGTTGAAACCCCTTAGGTACAAAGCACAAGATTGTGTGCACAAATACCCTGCATAACAAATACAAACATAAGGGTAAGGCTGTGAATATACATCTGCATAGTGGGAAAAAGGGTGCATGTGTCCAAGAAGGCATTTATACATACTAAAAACACAAGTACAGTGAGTAGCATGGATGGCACAGACTGATGAGCAGTAGTCATCTGTGAGCAGGCATGGCCATTGCTGAAGGGAACGTTCAACAAAATAGGAAATCTGCACTCATGTCAGCACAACAATTGTGCAACTGTCTGTAGAGAAGATCCCATGTGTCAGTGAGGAAGGGACACTCTTTGGGACAATGTCTGTATGCATAGTGAACACACAAACAAAGAGTAAGTGCTGCAACATTGTGATGGCACATAGATACCATGGTCCAACTCATCACCATCATAAAATAGACATCTTTCACAATCCCAAAACATTACCATGACCCCAACTCCTAGGCACACAGCACCTAAAGCAAGTACCTGAAATGCAATAGTTCAGAATGAAAAATAAAATGCTTTATTCAGCTCCAAAGGAAAATGATTTGAAACATGAGTCCTGACTCAAACAAGGCCAATGGCCAGTCCACATAAAAGTCTGTTTGGGGGACGTTGGGGAGGTTCTCGACCCCAAACTTGCCTGCAGATGATGGAGTTAAAGGGTTGGTGACCCGTGGGGGGCATCATCTGGGTCAGGGACTGGAACCACAGGGACAGTAGAGGGAAGGTTAGGTGTTGTGGGTACAGGGGGGAGGAATCCTCCTCAGTGGCTTGTGCAGCGCCAAAGCTGGAAATATATTCAGCGCTGCACACTGCTGCCAGTTCAGCCAGACCTCCACCTGCACCGGGGGACACAATAGGAGTGGAGGTAGAGGGCTCTGAGTCTTGTGGACTTTATCTGTGTCTGCGTGCCTGCCGTCTGATCCCAGTCCCTGTGGGTGTGCCTGCATCCCCCTGAGATTGCGTGCCAGGAGATCTGCACTTACACTTCCGTGGTGGTGTGCTGGTTGTGTCTGATGGTGTGCGTGATCTTGTGTGTCTGGGTGTGCTTTGGACAAGTATGGGAGAGGGGTGTGTGGATGGGTCCAAAGGAGGAGGTGGACGGACAGCTGCAGGAGGGCAACAGCTGCCGTCAGTGAGGAGTCCATGGACGATAGAATCAGACGTTGGGCAGACATCGTAGCTGACATGCCCTCCATGAATGATAACAACTGTGTCAGTATTGTAGTATGGCCATGGAGGACAGTCAGCATTGATGTCTAACCAACATGAATCTACCGGAGTAGGTCCGCAGACTCGGCACTGAGGGCAGCAGGGGAGACAGGGGCAGGGGCTTCGGTGCCGGGACAAAGGAGACATGGGGGGAGCACGGACAGAAGGGACTCTAGCAACTGGGAGGGTGGAGATGGGTCTGGAGGAGGCGGGGACAGACACAGTGATGGAAGATGGTGTCGCCGCGTATTCCCCCTCCTTTTGTGAGTCAGAAGCCGAATCGTACGCATGATAAGAAGTGTCGCCTTCCGAAGGTCTGGCTGCCTGACTCTTTCACCCTCTGTGCCACTGTCTCCCTCCGACTCCTCCGTGCTGGTGGCACTGCGGCTGGGTCCCTCCTCCTGTGTTGGTTGATGATGCTGTGGGCAAGGAGAAGAAACAAAAATGTATCAGTCACCTGTACACATCTGACACATGAGCACTAAATCAGTTGGACACACTGCAAATCATGGCATGCATCATGAGTAACAGCCAGATAGCTCAGCACATATTTGAGACTAGCACTGCCCAGTTGGTATAGACACAATGCTACAGATCAGGCCACAACTTGAATGAGAGTCACACTGAGGAGCTTTTGTTTGTTTACAGGATAGCCAATCTATACAATGAAGTGATGCCACCTCCAGTTCACAGAGAAATAAACAGTTGTGTTTCCCCTAAGGGCAAACTAACACACCTCACTCCCAAGGTTACACCACACTCAGAGCCCTGTAAGTACATTTTGGTGATAACTAATGTCACAAATTTGTCTCATCTTGGGACTCACCATACTTCACACCTTCAACATGTATTGAATGTGTAAACCAGCCATCTTGTGAAGATAACACGTATGTGCCTGCATGAAAAATCTCTCACAAGGAAATGCACACCAAAAACTTAGACACATTCATTGAAACAGGTGGCACACTTTAAGATGGAACACTGTTAGAAAACAAATGGCGTGGACCATATACCATATACATGGTCCAACGGAGGTCCTGATGGCTTGAGACACATTAGTTTGTACAATTGACAACAAAGGAGTTTTAAGCACTCAAGACCACTGTGGGGACATGTATATGGAGATCAAAGCACTACATTAACCACTAACACTGGCCTCCTTCAAAAGCTGCCTGCTTCTTCCTGAAAATTGCAAATGTTGTTTTGTGTGAACTACCTTGAGAGAAAACTACAATGCAGGCACATAAGTGGAACCTACACATTTTGTCATATGAACACATTCAAAACATCAACAACTCATAACAAGTGTTGAGGGTGCCAAGGTACATTCATCAATGTGAGACAACTTCAATTGTGTCAGTCCTCAAAGGGGCATCTATTACCTGATCATATAGTTGCTAAGTTGCTAGTACATAAGACCCACTGGCTGTCATGTGAAGTGGGCCACATGTCCCAAATCAGGACAAAGCTCAAGCGAATGGGCCTGCAATTGTGAAGAACAAAATATTTGCTGCATCGTGGACACGCCATGATCCCCATGCAAAATGTCAACACAGTAGTGTGCACAATAAGACAAAACAGTGTTGCACCAGAACTACATACATGTGACAAAAATGAATTAGGCACAATCATATCTGGAAACAAATGACATAGGCTGTCAAGCCCCAAATGAAAGCACTGTCCACCATCACAGGGGAAGTGCATGGTGAAACATCGACCAGCCAATTCTCACACACAGGTCACAACTGCCAAGGGCAAATCAGGCAGGCCCATTGGACCTATCCTGCACAACACCCCCATCCCTCAGTCAATGTGATAGATACAGCTCAAGAAGTGAGAACTCAGAATCGGGGTAACAAAAACTGTGTAGCAACATTTTAAAAGGTAACCCAAGCTCACCTTAGGGGGCTGCCAATACATATTAGTCACAAACAACCAACAACAGATTGCTGTGAATAGGCACACAGGCACTGCCCAGTGTGAGTATGCACAAGCCAAATTTTGTATCCATGTCCAGTGGGAACATGTAGGGAACACAGGATAAATACAAACTATGCCAGGGACCAATGCCACTGAGGCAGACCTATGCTGAACCCACATAGAATGGGCACAGTGTTCGATG
This sequence comes from Lissotriton vulgaris, assembly GCF_964263255.1. NCBI lineage: Eukaryota > Metazoa > Chordata > Amphibia > Caudata > Salamandridae > Lissotriton > Lissotriton vulgaris. Next base: position 664,894,613 of record NC_141694.1, read on the forward strand.
ACACACATGAATAGGATGCCAGGGTGTCTCAGGGGACTGTGGTGGGCACACTGATCCGAGGGTCTGCAATGACCTGACTGTAACATCAAGAACCGTCATGGCACTATGCATATCTCCCAAATAATGTACATCATGTCTGACAACACAACATGGGTCATGCATGCTGCAAGGGTGTGCAGTTGAAACCTCACACTCCTATGTTGAGACTCATCATCAGTGCAAACAAATGTAAAGCCCTAACACAGTGCACAGGTCATGGCACAGGCAAGGTCACAACACATGTCACAGACCACCCTCCCACATCAATGTGCAGTATAAATAACTTGCACCCTAGATGAGCATGTGCATATTTGAATACACACAGACCAGGGGACACATGTGAAGGAGGGGAAGGGATGAAAAAGAACACCAGCTGATTATGGGGAATCTAAAATACACTGCACATATAACCTGTCTTACGAGACACCCCAACTGTGGGAGTGTTTCCAGGCTTCTGAGCACCTCAAGAAGCAGGTGACACACAACACAACAAACAGGCATGTACCTTCCCCCTCCTTGCTGCTTTCCCTCCTGCAACTGCCAATCGAGGTCGGGAAAGACCACAGCCAAGGCCCGGAGCATGTGGGGGGTGAGGTGATGGCTGCCGCCATGCAGGCGTGGAGCTTCCAGCTTCAGCTGGACCCGCGCGATACGCCGGGTCCAGCACCGGATGCCCTGCCACCTCTTCTGATTGTTATGCAGCTTCCGGCGATGGCCCCGCAGTCCTGACAGCCCTGACGATGTCCAGGCATATCTTTCCCTTCTCGTAGGCAAATACCTGTCAGGAAGACAAAGTGAAACAACATCACTACACCTGCCACATCTCCCAGAGACACACCCTTGCACACCATTGATAAAGATAACAGGGCATAGGATGCTGACAGGACTTGCATCTTTTTCCATGTGAATTAGGCTTGTGGTCCAACCCCAATGCACTACATGGTATTGAAAGGCAACAGATGGCGTAACAGATGCAACACACACACTCATCATGGCACACACTGGAGAAGTGAACACACATATGAGGGATAGATCGCCTTGCCAGGAAGTGTGATTCCCACTTCCGGTTTGCATTGAGGTCAGCAGTCTAGCTGCTCACCTGCTCCGACATAAAAACCCCTGTCATTCCCGGCTCGTGGGTTTCCCAGGACACCACCACGCTGACTGAAAGCACTTATTCATGCCCTGCTGCATGCTCGCACTAGAGCATTAGCGCGAATCATGCAATTTTAATTCTTTTACTTAAGCGCCGACGGAGGCTCAGTTAGAAGGCTCCTAGCGTTTTTAACATCACCATCAATTTTTGCTTTGCATCATGTCACAAATGTTTATTTGATTAAGAAATTACCTTTGTGCTTGAGTGTTAGGCGTGATCCCCGTTCCACCACTGATTATTCAGCTTGTTGTGGAGGGATAGAGCGCCTCGCCAGGAACTGTGATTCCCCACTTCCGGTTTGCATTGAGGTCAGCAGTCTAGCTGCTCACTTGCTCCGACATAAAAACACCTGTCATTCCCGACTCGTGGATTTTCCAGGACACCACCACGCTGACTGAAAGCACTTATTCATGCCCTGCTGCATGCTCGCACTAGCGCATTAGCGCGAATCATGCAATTTTAATTCTTTTACTTAAGCGCCGACGGAGGCTCAGTTAGAAGGCTCCTAGGGTTTTCAACATCACCATCACTTTTTGCTTTGGGTGATGTCACAAATGTTTATGTGATTAAGAAATTACCTTTGTGCTTGAGTGTTAGGCGTGATCCCCGTTCCACCACTGATTATTCAGCTTGTTGTGGAGGGATAGATCGCCTCGCCAGGAAGTGTGATTCCCCACTTCCGGCTTGCATTGAGGTCAGCAGTCTAGCCGCTCACCTGCTCTGACATAAAAACCCCAGTCATTCGCGGCTCGTGGATTTTCCAGGACACCACCACGCTGACTGAAAGCACTTATTCATGCCCAGCTGCATGCTCGCACTAGCGCATTAGCGCGAATCATGCAATTTTAATTCTTTTACTTAAGCGCCGACGGAGGCTCAGTTAGAAGGCTCCTAGCGTTTTCAACATCACCATCACTTTTTGCTTTGCATCATGTCACAAATGTTTACTTGATTAAGAAATTACCTTTGTGCTTGAGTGTTAGGCGTGATCCCCGTTCCACCACTGATTATTCAGCTTGTTGTGGAGGGATAGATCGCCTCGCCAGAAAGTGTGATTCCCCACTTCCGGTTTGCATTGAGGTCAGCAGTCTAGCTGCTCACCTGCTCCGACATAATAACCTCATGCCATCTCCAATGCGCAGTGGACGCGCACAGCTGGTGCACCGCGGGCATGCCAAAGGCGCGCCCAAGGCAAGCCCGTCTGCGCCCGTCCACGCCTGGCCGTGCCCAGGGCCCTCCCCCCTGGTCCCACCAATGCACGTGCTGAAGGCCCTTTACTACGCTACTCCTCAGCGCAGCTTAAAGATTTAAATACCCTTGTCCCTAATTCGCACTGCAAGCCACTGCCATTCACCCCCTGTCTCCCGTCTGCACCAGCGCCATGTCCTTCTTGTCTGTTTTCACTCCCGACCTCTCTCCCTACTGCCCTCTGTACCCGCACTACCTCCAGGTCTCCTTACCGTGCAGCGCTGATTAACGCACGCTCCCTCCCCAAACACAACCTGGAAATTATGGAGCTAATCTCCAATCATGAGGTCGACATCCTCTTTATCACTGAAACCTGGGGTGATGCTGCCTCAGGGCCGGACTTTTGCGCAGCTACCCCCGATGGATTCTATGTGGTTAGGCAGGATAGACTCTCAGGCAAAGGAGGTGGGCTAGCAATTATTCACAAAGCCCAATACCACATAAAAATAGAATCTGTCAGCCGCCTTGACTGTGAGGCCTTTGTTTTCTCCATTGCCCTCAACAATAACCAAGCTTTTAAAGGAACTTTCTTGTATCGTCCCCCTGGTCCCCGAAAGCGCTTCCTTTTAGCTCTGGATGAGCTTGTTGAACCTTCTCTGGGATCCCTGGACTACACCATACTGGGTGATTTTAATTTTTACTTAGAAGCTCTCAGCGACAAGGACAACAAACAGCTTATCGCCGATTTGCAAGCAGCTGGTCTACAGCAGCTAGTCTTAGGCCCCACTCATCAAGCAGGTCACACTCTTGATGGGCTGTTTACCAACAACCCCAATATCACGCAGCCCATGGTCTTCCCCCAGGCATGGTCCGACCACGCCGCAGTCTTGTTCACTGTGAAAGCACATAACCCTAATCCACCTCAGTTCAGAGCGCACATGCCTAAGACCACTCGAGCTTGGCAAAACTGTGGGCCCGATTCACAGAATGAACTTAAGACTAAATCCTAAACTTACTACTATTTGGTATTCACAGAATGCACTTACTACTTTCGGGATTCACAAAGTGAACGTACTACTTTTGGGACTCACAGAATGAACTTACTACTTTCGGTATTCACAGAATAGATTTAAGACTACTAAATTTACGTCCGCACTCGGGCCGTAAATTCCGGCCCGGAGGCAGAGTTTCTGGCTTGGGGGCGGAGCTTACGACCCTGAGGTGGAGCTTCCGGGCCGGAGGCGGAGCTTGCGGCTTGGTGGCGGAGTTTCCGGCTCGGAGGTGGGTATTTAGCCATGGCTGAAATCTCCACCTCTGGGCCGGAAGCTCCGCCTCCAAGCTGCAAGCTCCGCCTCTGGGCCGTAAGCTCCGCCTTTGGGCCGTAAGCTCCGCCCCCACGCCGGAAACTTCGCCTCCGGGCCAGAATTTACGGCCGAGTGCGGACGTAAAGTTAGTAGTCTTAAATCTATTCTCTGAATACCGAAAGTAGTAAGTTCATTCTGTGAATCCCGAAAGTAGTAAGTTCACTTTGTGAATCCCGAAAAGAGTAAGTGCATTCTGTGAATACCAAATAGTAGTAAGTTTAGGATTTAGTCTTAAGTTCATTCTGTGAATCGGGCCCTGTGACATCCAATGTCTGTCTAACACCCTCACCACCTCTCGCTATGAGAGCTACGCCAACCCTAGTCTACTCTCGGACAGGTATCATGACTGGGTTCTGGACGTGGTCAACCGGGTAGCCCCCATTAAAGCTGTCTTTCCCAACCGGACCACGCCATCTGCACAATGGTTTACAGAGGACCTCAGACTTCAGAGGCAACACTGAAGGAACCTCGAGCGACACTGGCGCAAATACTACAATCCCTATGAGTAACAAACTTACAAAGCTGCGCTAGCATCCTACAAGCGGTCCATTGTTACGCATAAGAGCTCTTTTTTTCAATCCCAAATTGAGTCTGCGCGCAACTCTGCAAAAAAGTTGTTCAAAGTAGTGAACTCCCTTGCTAGCCCCCCGTCCCGCCCGTACATTGAGCCATCCCAAGATCTCTGTAATTCCATAGCCAATTTATTTTCCTCCAAAGTTGTTAATATATACTCAGCCTTCGCTTCTAAACACCGTCCGGAGGGCTCCCCTTCCGACCCCCTGTCCTCACCTCTGCAACCCACTTTGTCCAACTTTCGTGCAGTTTCTACGGAACAGATCAGCAAACTTGTCACTTCCATCAGATCAGGCTCTCCCCTAAATCCTTGTCCACCTACCATAACTAAACTCATCATGGAGGTCGTTAACCTTCCCCTCACGGATATTTGCAATTCCATCTTCTCAACAGGTTCTTACCCGGATATATGGAAAAAGGCAGTCATCAAACCGCTGCTAAAAAACCCACCCTGGATCCTTCAGACTCCGCAAGCTACAGACCTATTGCGTGCCTCCCCTTCCCCTCTGAAATATTTGAGTCACTCATGATTCAGCAGCTCTCTGAATTCATTGATCAAGAACAGCTCCTGGATGATACCCAATTTGGGTTCAGAAAGGGTCACAGGACCAAAACTGCCCTTATAAAGGCCTCTGACGAGATCAGGGCAATCCTGGATCAAGGGGGGGCGGCGGCTTTCATTCTTCTGGATTTGTCCGCCGCCTTTGACACGGTTGATCACTCCATTCTGATCGACCGTGTCTCAAGCCTGGGGATCAACCACCTGGCAAAGGATCTCCTCGCATCCTTCTTGGCTAACCGCACGCAATCGGTAAAGCTGGGTGACTATTACTCGCCCATCTTCACTCTTCCTTGCAGGGTGCCCCAGGGTTCAGCACTAAGTCCGACACTATTCAATATATATGTGTCGGACCTGGCAAAGGTCATCAAGCAACATGGGCTGAGCCTAACCACCTATGCAGACGACACCTAGTTGGTGGTAGCAGTGCATAAGGATGGGCCAGATGTTGCTTCAAGATTCCAGGAGGGGATGCTCGCCATAGGTTCCTGGATGTTGAGGAACTGCTTGAAGTTAAACTCGGACAAAACCGAGGTTATGACCTTTGGAAATCTCCTGCCAAGATGGTCTTCCATCTGGTGGCCAAGCGAAATCGGCCCTCAACCAGTTCCAGTGGCCAAGGTCAGAAACCTCGGGGTCATATTCGATGACAAACTTCAACTTAGACATCATGTGAACTCGGTGGTGTCTGCCTCCTTTCACATGTTAATGAAAATTAAGAAACTAATCCCATATCTTCCCCCATCTGCAGGAAAAACGTTGATTTCCACCCTCGTTTTCTCCAAATTGAATTATGGCAATGCCCTTTTCCTTAACGCACAAGAACAGGTCCTTAACAAACTGCAATCAATCCAGAGCGCGGCAGCCAGAGATCTGCTTGGCATCCCCAAACGACATCCAACCTCAGCGGCCATACGTCAATTGCACTGCTACAGGTCAGAAATAGGATCAAATTCAAGGCGCTGTGCATTGCCTACAATCCAGCTGACAGAGTGGGACCACGGTTCCTGCGGAACGCTTTTCACATCTATGTCCCCAACAGACCGCTGCGCTCTTCCGCCTCCTGTCTCCTTTCAGTCCCCCGTACTAGAACATCTACATGGGGAGACAGACGCTTTCTAGGGGCAGCCCCCAAGCTTTGGAACTCACTCCCTTTGTCCATTAGATGCTGTCCCACTCTCACCGATTCAGAAAAGGGGGTGGTGATGGACAGAGTATCTGAATTAAACAGAACACTCGTACCCAGTCAACAGATCAGGGCTTGATCCATCACCGTTTTTTAGCTCACTGCACCATCCCAGCTCAGAACCTGGCTACATGCAAATTAGTCTGTCCCTGGCCCAGTGCATCATGGGAACAGGGTAGACCAAACTACCAAGCCAATTCTTATACTGGAAAGGAAACAAGCTTCCGGGGACCGGTTTCTGGCATTACAGCTGTCTTCGGCCCGGCTTGCTTGAATCCTGATGGTGCAGTGAGCAAGGGACTCACATCTGAGTATACCCTTCCACGCTTATGGTGGACAAAACGATTCAGAAAAGGGGGTGGTGATGGACAGAGTATCTGAATTAAACAGAACACTCGTACCCAGTCAACAGATCAGGGGTTGATCCATCACCGTTTTTTAGCTCACTGCACCATCCCAGCTCAGAACCTGGCTACATGCAAATTAGTCTGTCCCTGGCCCAGTGCATCATGGGAACAGGGTAGACCAAACTAGCAAGCCAATTCTTATACTGGAAAGGAAACAAGCTTCCGGGGACCGGTTTCTGGCATTACAGCTGTCTTCGGCCCGGCTTGCTTGAATCCTGATGGCGCAGTGAGCAAGGGACTCACATCTGAGTATACCCTTCCACGCTTATGGTGGACAAAACGATTCAGAAAAGGGGGTGGTGATGGACAGAGTATCTGAATTAAACAGAACACTCGTACCCAGTCAACAGATCAGGGCTTGATCCATCACCGTTTTTTAGCTCACTGCACCATCCCAGCTCAGAATCTGGCTACATGCAAATTAGTCTGTCCCGGCCCAGTTGTGCAGTGAGCTAAAAAACGGTGATGGATCACGCCCTGATCTGTTGACTGGGTAGGAGTGTTCTGCTTAATTCAGATACTCTGTCCATCACCACCCCCTTTTCTGAATCGTTTTGTCCACCATAAGCGTGGAAGGGTATGCTCAGACATGAGTCCCTTGCTCACTGCACCATCAGGATTCAAGCAAGCCGGGCCGAAAACGGCTCTAATGCCAGAAACCGGTCCCCGGAAGCTTGTTTCCTTTCCAGTAATAGAATTGGCTTGGTAGTTTGGTCTGCCCTGTTCCCATGATGCACTGGGCCAGGGACAGACTAATTTGCATGTAGCCAGGTTCTGAGCTGGGATGGTGCAGTGAGCTAAAAAAACGGTGATGGATCAAGCCCTGATCTGTTGACTGGGTAGGAGTGTTCTGCTTAATTCAGATACTCTGTCCATTACCACCCCCTTTTCTGAATCGTCCCACTCTCACCAGCTTCCGACCTGGTTATTCGATCAATGATTCTTGTAGCGTGATCTGTCCTGAGAAACACATGCGCCGAGACACCTCCGGGTAGTTGCGCGCAATACAAATCACTAAAACATGAACATAAGCATAAAAATCATGCTCTGCCTGAGAGACACCAACATGTACACCCCCTGGGACACCCTGAAAACCACATTGCATCTCTATCCCACCAATTCACAATGCATGTTGTGACACTCACACAACAGGTGCACAGTCAAAGGTAGTGCAGTCAGCACTCACCTGCTCCCCTGGTCTCCCATACAGCTTGCTGTACTGTGGTAGGAGTGCATCCAGCAGGGCCTGGTTTTCCTCCTCATTGAAAGCTGGTGCCCTCTCCATGGTAAGCAAAACCAGAGTCCAGGGAATGCAGAGACAGCAGCAGTGTGGTCCACTCCAATGTTGTGCAGGCAAGTGCCCTCTAACAGCCACATGCAGCCTTAAATCAGTGCTGCTGAGGGGCTTTCAGTCTCAGGAGTACAGTGTGATAGGCCAGATTACTTTGCATCCTATGTTTCATCCAATCACTTTAAACATAAGGCCCTGACACACATTTGCATGGTTCAAAAATTGAGCTTCAGCTCCACAACAACTTTGCAACAATGTATAGTTTTGCCCAACTGACTTTTGCTAGACACCTGTAGCACACACTCACATCTCAGTGTCCATGACATCCAGCCTGCATTCTGGGCCTACTACTCACCCCCTAGGTGTTCCCTATGTATTTTTTGGATCCACACACGTGTACGGTGCGTTTCACATCACGTATGGCACCTTTTTAATAGTGAGAAGCTGTGCACACATGCACGCAATGTCGGGGTACGGTTCGCACGCGTATGGCACGATTACACTTGTGAAACGAGGCGCACACACGCACGCAATGTTGGGGTATGGTTCGCAAGCGTATGGCATGATTACACTTGTGAGAAGCTGCGCACACACGCACGCAATGTCGGGGTACGGTTCGCAAGCGTATGGCACGATTACACTAGTGCAACGAGGCGAACACATGCACGCAATGTTGGGGTACGGTTCACATGCGTATGGCACGATTACACTTGTGAAACGAGGCACGCACGCAATGTTGGGGTACGGTTCGCAAGCATATGGCACTATTACACTTATGAAACGAGGTGCAAACACGCACACAATGTCGTGTACGGTTTGCATGCGTATGGCACGATTACACTTGTGAAACGAGGCGCACACACGCACGCAATGTCGGAGTACGGTTCGCATGCGTATGGCACGATTACACTTGTTAGAAGCTGCGCACACATGCACGCAATGTCGAGGTACGGTTCGCACGTGCATGGCATGATTACACTTGTGAAACAAGGTGCACACACGTACATAATGTCGAGGTATGGTGAATTTCACACGCTGTAGTCAATACAGGGGTACGGTGCGTTTTACACGGTGCGTTTCACACGCTGTAGTCAATGCAGGGGTACGGTGCATTTTACACGGTGCGTTTCACACGCTGTAGTCAATGCAGGTGTACGGTGCATTTCACACGCTGTAGTTAATGCAGGGGTACGGTGCGCTTTACACAGTGCGTTTCACACGCTGTAGTCAATGCAGGGGTTCAATGCAAGGGTACGGTGCATTTTACACGGTGCGTTTCATACGCTGTTGTCAATGCAGGGGTACGGTGCGTTTTACACGGTGCGTTTCATACGCCGTAGTCAATGCAGGGGTACGGTGCGTTTCACACGCTGTAGTTAATGCGGGGGTACGGTGCGCTTTACACGGTGCGTTTCACACGCTGTAGTCAATGCATGGGGTTCAATGCAGGGGTACGGTGCGTTTTACACAGTGCGTTTCACACTCTCACGTATGGCACCATTACAATAGTGATACTAGGCCACACATGGCAGGGATGTAGGGGCATGGTTAAAACAAGAATGTCTAACAAGTTTCTGTCATTGCATACTTACAGGAGCAGGCCCTAGGTGTGTCAGGCAGTGATATAGCACAGGGCATCTGATCTTGTTGCATAATCAATGTGTGATGACCTGTAGACCCATGTCATGTGTAATGGTGCACTATGTGGTACACATCACCTTTACACTTGTCCCATATGCATCATCATGCACATGTTGTCATGCACGTCAACACTGGGATGGCACAGTCATCACTACGGGCACCTGTCTCATTATGCCAGTGACCGGGGCACTTTCTCACTTCACAATTTGAGGCTATGCATGACCCTATGTGACAATGTCATGTGTGTGTCATTTTAAAGATTGAGCTTGCTGTTTGTGTTCTGTTAACTGCATCTGCTGTTGGAGCATGTATAATGGGCCTGTGTTGTGATTGAAATGGTTTAACATGTACGCACACCATGCCACATGTGCAATTCCATGGTTTTTGGGTCTGATGGCATCATACATCATTTATCCCCAGGCATACATGTCTGCATCGTGACAACGGCTGTGGTGTTGTGTTGTCAGATGCACAGCTTGTTAGCAATTTGTCTGATATGTACAATACATATACCATGTGACCTGGGCGTGTGCCTTGCAGTCAGCTGTGTTGATGGGATGACAACCTTCTAATGCAGGTCTGGTGATCTGTGTCACTCCAGTGATATCTCAGGCAGTTCATTCAGATTAGCCCAGCAGCTCTTTTAGGGTGCATGTTATGTTTATTTGACAAAAGACAGGTGTATCTGGGGTTTTATTGTAGTGCCAGCAAGCTGCCATATGTGTCCTGGATGTATTACATACGTTAGACCCCATAGTGACTTGATGTGTAGTTGCAGTGTTGCATGTGCTATGGACATTGGTATTTTATTTGGCCGACAGTTGTTCTCCATTCTTCCCAAATATGTCCTGCAGGGCACCGCCTCTACCAAGGCCTTTTCCAGATTTGGAGACCATGAGGACCGTGATTGCATCCAACGTTACAGATTCACTCGAGAGTTGATTCAGGACTTGACGTACAGGCTGGAACCACATCTCCAACCGCGACACAGGTATCCGACTGCGCTGACACCAAAGCTGAAGGTGATGGCAGCCCTACATTTTTTTTGCAACAGGTACGTTTCAATTTACCATTGCTGATGTGGGGGGTATGTCACAAGCCATGTTCAGCCGTGTACTACTTTATGTTTTAGCTGCGATGTTGGAGCACATTGATGAATTCATAAAATTCCCTACTCCTAAAGAGTTGACAGATGTCAAGGGTGAATTCTATGCCCTGGGAGGGATGCCACATGTCATTGGGTCCATTGATGGAACACATGTGGCTTTGGTGCCACCACAGGCTCAGGAGCAGGCCTAATGCAACAGGAAACATTACCACTCAATAAATGCCCTGGTGGTGTGTCTTGCTAACATGCTGATTTTACATGTTTGTGCACGTTTTCCAGGATCGTGCCATGATGCATTCATCATGAGGCATAGCAGGGTACCACAGATGATGCTGCAGCTGCTCAATGATCGGGCATGTCTTGTTGGTGGGTACACTCTGTTTGTCCTGTATGTTGTGTTTGTGTTTTGCTTGGAAGGCATTTCATTACACACTTATTTACATGATGTATATTTGTAGGAGACGCAGGATATCCCAACATGCCGTGGCTCATGACACCGCTCCACAACCCAAGAACAGCTGCAGACCAGCGGTACAATAATGCACACGGACAGACCAGGCAAGTGATAGATTGGACGTTTGGACTCCTGAAGAGCCTATTCCGGTGCCTCGATAAGACTGGCGGATCCCTCCCATACGCCCCGGTCAAGGTGTGTCACATCTTCATCGTGTGCTGCATGCTGCACAACATGGCAGTGGAGAAGGCCATGCCACTCATTCTGGATCCTGAGGAGCTGGAACATCTCCTCAGGAGAAGAAGGGCTTGGCCACGATGAAAGTGATGAGGAGGAAGAGGATGATATCCAGATTCAGCTCATACGCAACTTCTTCTCTTAATGGTGAGTCACTGGGAATTAGTGTGCAAGCTTGTGGCATAGAGTGGCATGTGTTGCATACTGTGTGTCAAGCTGACTGTATGCAAAGTCACTTTGATGTATGTCTGATGTGTCACACAAGTGATGATGTAATGCCATACACATATGCGCAATGAGTGATCTTGGAATGTACATGTGTACTACGTTGTTAGTGTTTTTTACATGACCATGTCTGTAGGGAAATCTTTTGGACCTGACCCCTTGTGTGCCTGTCATTACCAGGGTGCTCTACCTGTTGTCTGTACGTGTCATCTTCATCCTCCTGATATTCCTCATGATGATTGCAACGTGTGCTGATTAAGCGTTCCATGCATGGACATGTGGAAAAGTCAGTTCGGGTAAGAAATACAAACAGGCTATTTTGGCTTGTTATGGTTTGGGAATGTGTGGTAACTGTTTCTGTGCATGTTGTAGTAACATACATACATGTCTCATGAGCATGGATCAAATTGCATGTTGCACCACTCCCATGACAGGTCGGTCACCCTTCTTGACAGTCATCTGCTGTGGAATTGTGACTCTGGTGAATGCACTAATGTGTGTAAACCTTCACCCTGACACATTTCGGAAAACACCGGTTGACATTGTCTGGGACATCACAACCACAGGCTCTGTGTGGAATTGCAGCCTCACTGTGTGCAGCAGGATGTCTCAGGCTCATCCCCTTAATCTTGTGGGCCAGTACAGTTTGATTTCCAAACAATCATGTTGTGAAGGTGTGGTCCAGTGTATGTCCCACATGTTCAGTCAACTGTCCTGTGAGTCTGTTTGTATGGATGCATTGCCCCTTGTGTCAGTATGTCATGTCACTGTCACGTCACTACATCAGTGCGAGTGGAGAACACTGCTTTGCAAACTTTCTCTGTAAGTTGAGCTTAACTTTCTATTCCCATGATGCCAGGAATGTTGCGCTGATGACATCCCAACGTTCTGCTGAGGCAAATGTAAATACTTACGTGACACCAGTCAGGTGACGTTAATCCCAGGATTCTCTTGTGCGCTGCTGCATATCCTGGTCACGGTAGGGGTGGTTTAGTGGATTTGTCCCTCACTACTCCCTGTTTAGTTTGGTCACACCTGCTTTTCATGTTCGGCATTGTAAGGCACAGTTTCAATAGGCAATGACTGTCTCTTGCGGAGCTTCCTTGTGTTTAGATATTTCCATTCCTCCTTGGATGAGCTTGTCATGGCTCTTGCGGGTGAGGTGTAATTTACCTTCATGACCCTCAGGGATTCACAGGGCTATCTGCAGTTTGTTGGCTTTGTGTGAGTAGCACTGCTACACATTCAATCTAATGTAATTTGGAGCCTCATTCATACACTGTGACTTAGTTGTTGACCGCATGGATCTAATTGCATTGAAGCAGCCTGGTGTTTGTTACACACCCTTCAGTTAGGTGACACACTCTGCTATCTTTTGTGTGTGCGTGTTCAATCCTCTGATCTAGTATCATTTCAGAATATGTGATCCCAAATAGGATAAAGTGGCTGTGGTTAAACTTCACAGGTGTAACTGTTACAGTGTAGGTAATGAGGTATTTGGTGATTCATTGTCAAGAAGTGTTGAATAGTTATGCTTGTTTATCTTTGTTTCAGATCTCCCTCCCTGCTGTTCCCATCCTCTCCTTCCCTCGCCTGATCATCCTTTGGAGTCTGTCATTTATACTCAGACCAAGGGGCTATCTGGAGATGGACCCCTTTAATCATTGTACTACTCTGAGGATCAAAGGTACCGACAGTCCCTGGCAGTCGTGTGGAGATTGTTTCACCAGCATTACAGGTAACATCATTGCATGACAGTTATTTTCTTCAGAGCAATGCCACTGGGCATGTACATTGGCTAAAGCAGCAAGGCCTCAAAACAAACGTGATCCATTTGTGTAGTAAATGTGTTCCCAACAGTACATTCTGCCTCATTGCTGTCACCGCAGATCTCTTGCCAGTCTGCATGCATCATCTATGGCATATTTTACAATGATTGTGCATATGTGGTTATGTGTACTGTGGCAACATGCATGCTGTTTGTAATGGCTAATGTTCCATATTGTGCATGACATACATGGTTGTCTATGTATTGTTTTAGCTTGATAACCACAACGGGCAGGGAACACCTGCTGATGCTGTATGTCCTGTGCCCCGCTTGGCCATTTGGTGCCAGATCCTGTGCCCGTCATATTTGGTGATTGTCTACCCATTTTCGTGCAGTGACCCATGAGTAACCAGACACACCTTCCTTTCCATACACATGTTACATGATGCCTTGCATAAATCCATCTTTTTGTGTGCTTGTTTTGCATGGTGTCTCACCCCTTCTGCCGTCATGTGTTCACTCATTTGTGCTGCTGCCTCGCCAGCGACACAGCAACACTGAGTGCCCTGATTCTGCAACACACACACCTCCAAGATGCTCATCCATCCATCCATTCATAAGGCGGGCCGCAGGTTGTCAGTGCCACTGTTGCACCACCTCCATGCCAAAGGCAGGACCCTCACCGCCTGCAACGTCCACAGTGCTAGACCTTCTGGTCATTCCATGACGCAGGTAACACAACAGAGTCATGCTCCTGCCACCCTCCACGCAGTGAACACCAGACAATCAACCACCTGGTATCAGGCAACCCTTAAGCTCAAACATGATGGCTTTGCACTCTGTGTGTGCAACTCACACTGCCAACACAGCACTGCCCCACATAACAGTGCATGTCCGTACAACCAGGTCATGTGCCTCGTACTGCACACATGCTACTTCCACCAGTACACCATTGGACTCTGTTACCTCATCAACACAACAGCAACACACATCGCCTTCATTACAGTAACCTGGTTGTACGCAACATCAGCACACTACATCTACATTGCCATCACAGACGGATACTAGATCCCCCGCAGGGACCAACACCAACAATCCAGGAGTATGATTAGCAATACTTCATGAGGTACACCCTCAGAGTCACATACAACACCAAGGACACACTCCGCATTGTCAAACATATGCACTTCATGTTTCACAACAACACCCTGACCAGCCTCAGTGTGACTATCATCTACAGATCTCCAAGCCTACAAACACAATTCTGCTAAGCCATCTACAAATATATTAATATGCAATTATTGGGCGTACATTTAACATAACGGGGTGTTCCAGCGCTGTAGTGCACCAAAATGGAGGCAGCATACAGAGGAGCAAGTAGTGAAGCAGGCAAAATGACCAGGTTTCAAGGGCTTGGCAAGACTCACATTCGGACAGAATTATACGCAGCGGAAAAGGTGGCTTAGTCCAAAATTGGTTGGTTCCTACCTGTTAAGTTTCACCTCCTGATCTTTGTTTGTCAAACCAAGGACCAATGAGCAAGTGATTGTCATTGGAACGTAGAGATCGTGATTGGCAATAGGGACAGACGCTCCTCCTTAGGTAGACCGACCCACGGCCTTGTCCTGCCCTGAAGGCGCATGTAACCGCATAGAAATCTTGTTGTGTAGCCATGGTTAGCCAATGGACTAGTCGCAGAAACGAGAAGATATGTTGTCAAACTCCACATTTCAAGGCGGTCAGATGCATTTTTGAGCGTCTGCATTATACGTAGCAAGCCTAATGTGAGACACACGGATGGGCATTTTGCGTAGTCAAAATGGGAGGTGATCAGTGCGTGAACCATCATTTTCTGGGGTACATTGTGCAGATAGCTAATAGATCTGTAGATGATTAAAATGTTGCCTACATAAGCGGCACCCGCCTCTTGTACCTGTGTGGGAAGGGATAACTTATTGTCCCATCTGACTCACAGATCCCTGACCAAGTCCTTGTGTGCCGGAGCAATGCACAGTTATTCTGGCCACCAAAGTTGAGAAGAGAGGGCAGAAGGTTGGTTTAGGATTATAGGACCTAGGTGTTATGTGGATGGAGTTTCAAGAAAATGTGTTCCATACAGGCCGCAATTTTGAGACCATTTTTGAGAAGGTCAACATTTGCTGCTCAGACAGAATTTTAGGGGATTAGAAGCTGAAGATCATCAGCATATAATATTATTTTTACTGCAGACATGGCAATCGATTCAGCCAGCGAGGTTAAGTAAATATTACAATTCAGCGGGCTCTGAGAAGAGCCCTGCAGCACGCACCACTTCAGTGGTCTTACTGGGGAGAAGAATTGTTAGGTGCGGATCTGCTGTGTGTGTTCAAATAGTTAGGACAATATCCAGTTCAGCACTGAGGCGCCCACACCTATTGTCTTCATGTGGTTCAGAAGTATGGGATGGTCGACGGTGTCCAAAGATGTATACATCTCTAACAGCACCAACGCTGCCTTGGAACCTCCGTCGACCTCCCCGCGTATTTAGTCTGCCATTTCTATGCGGCCCAACTGCGTACTATAGCCGGGATGTAAGCTGGATTGCGAGTCGTGAAGGAGGCTATTATCTTCAACAAAGGGCATTAGTTGCTGCCAGGAAAATTTCACAGGATTCTTGGCCGGAACAGATAAATGGAGTTTGGTGTATGATTGGAAGGATATTCAGGATCTGCGTTGCCTTAACTTAAGATGGGCAGGAGGAACGTGTGTCTACACGCATCCGGATTAGAGACCAATGTGATCTAAAGGTTTCAAATGGTGTTTAAATGGTGAATGTGAATCTTAGCAAGGATGTTGTATTGCTTGGCAGGCAAGGGGTCATTAGGGAAAGTGGATTAACACATCTGCTAATCGAGCAGAGAGGCTTCCCCATAAATTGTGTCAAAATCTGAGAACATTGAGCTGGGACACTACTTTATTGATTGCTCCTCACACATTGGAGTACTACATCAGCACGCAGGCCCGCACCTACACAGAATACATGGGTCAGGGATAGAGCAACTCCTGGCTGGGGGACAAACACCACCATCCTACATTGGTACATAAACGTTTGCATCCAGTTCTCCAAGTCAACACCATCACTACCTCATGCTGCTAGTCCCTCCACATGCTGTAAATTATCTTCAGATGGATCCAGTCCTAGTCAAGACAGACAGCCACCCAGGTCCACAACACCAGTCGGCTCAAATACAGCAACAACCTCTACACAGGAACAAGAGCCAGACTCCAGGAGTACTTGTGCACATCCAGGGTGCATGCGCACACCTCATCCTCAAAATACCTTGCCACAGCCACATGACCGTCCACCTGAGTTAACTACAATAGTCCCACTGTCAACTGCAGGATCACCTTCATACTCCTCAGCCACACTCAGTAGGCACTCCACAACAACAGCCAGAAAATTGAATATGGACGTCTTCCATCCAACACCCTGTTGCACAAAGTCCATCCAGCCACCTTTGCCCTGGGCAATATTCATCACATCCACAGTACAAGTGCATGCGGGTGATAGTTCTCCCACCTCAACAAACATACCTGTTACTCCCTCCCTGGACACCTACACATTACCCATGACCTCTACACCTTCATGAGACTGTTCCGTAACTGTCTGTCAGAGCAGTATGGCAAGCCACCCCACCCCCTGAGCAGATAGTAACCATCACGGTTGAGTATTGCCCTCCATGTATGTAGTTGAAGATACATTGTGACCTATGTGTGTCCTCAACCAGTCTCAGTTCCCAGTGTATGGATGGCTTCAGTTTGTTCCACACTCTGGCATACTTAGACATATCCCCACACGTATGTTGTTGACTCTGGGAAAAAGATTTCAACATCAATACGTATTGTGTTTGTTATATTTATTTATCCATCTTGTGCGTGAAATGTGAGTAGGTGTTAGGTGCTGTACAAAAATGCTGGGAATCAGACGCAGAATCCCGATCACCGCAGAGCTGCTCCCGCGGCTCTTTAACAAACAATAATGCTTTCGGGTGCGGAGCCCTGAACCTTCCGAAGAACCGGTATTGTACCCCCGGACAGTGTGCAAAGCTTTTGGGAGCGGAACCCTGAATCCTCAGTAGGACCGGTATCGAACCCCCCCGCCCCCCCCGCCCCGGGCAGCGTGCGAAGCGGAGCCTGCTTGCACTCTCTCACCGTGTGCAGTTTTCAGCTTTTTTTGTATTCTCTGTCGGCAGGCGGCTCTCGTAGATGTGCCGCTCTGACACCCTTCAACCCCCCCCCCCCCGGCAGCCCGCCGCCTCCTCGGAGCCCGTGGCAGAGAGCAGCCGTGGAGCTCCGCCGAGGCCGATCAGCGCGAGGTCAGCTAAGAGGCAGGCTGGGCTGTGCTGGGGAAGCGGGTCAGGGATTACTGCAGCAACGTACTCCTTTGGAGGGGACTTGTGACCTCGGCGCAGGGGCAGGGATTGGCGATAGAGACCGAGAGAAGGAGCAAGGGCAATCTGGAGTAGAACAGGGGGGTGAACAGGGGAGTGAGACTGGAGGGGGATGTGTTGCTGTCACTACTTGTCAACAACTAGAGGAGGCTGCAAGGGTTACTGAGAGTAAAGAGGTATCAGAAGGTTTGAAGATTTCTGAACTAACCTACCTCCAAGATAAAGATAAGGACATAAACACCCTCTTCCAAAAAACGAATGGTAAGAGCACCAAGTGTGTGAATGCGCAGGGGAGAGTGAAACAGAGGTTGGGCAAGAAAAAACCACAGTTCCCAGAATCCCCTTCTTCAGATAAAGTGGCAACAATAGAACCCTCCACCTCTATCTACTTAGATTCAGCAAAAGGGAGGCTCAATCAGAAATCTACTACTAAGGGGAAAAAAAGCAAAATAAAGAACAGCAAAGGCGGTCCCCAATGGGGGGTCCGAATCCTTAAATTTGAAAAGTAGCTCTGGGAAAATCACCCCCTCTTTGCGTTCATACTTTAAAGTTCTACCCCAGGTATTGGATTTGATACCGGCTAATAACTCAGACAAGGGCGATAACATAAGTTCACCTTCTCTTCTTTTGTCCACAAAAATAAACTCGGTCAAGTGTAACAGCAACTGTGAGCTTAAAATTCCTACCTTAACAGGAGACATGGCGGAGTTATCACCTTTCCCATCTCTTCCATCTCTTCCATTACCAAGCGTTTCAGTAAATACACTAGAAAATGCAGGAGGTGCGCAAGTCGCGATACTCCGAGAAAACACCGAAAATTTACTGGAGGGGGACAAGGGCATAGGAGATATAAGCGAAAGGCCCTCCCATACTGAGAGTGCATTGGAAGCCCTGGTAGCTTCAATAGCTTCGATGAGAGAGGAGATTCGCAATGACTTTCAGATTTCTAAGGCAAATCAGAATGATATCCGGACGTCCTGTGAGGCATTGGAGAAGAAGGTGGATGGGCTGGGAGAAAGAACAGAAGTATTGGAGTGCTCTGTTGGGGAGATCAAAGCGAAGTTGGAGACAGCTGAGTCGAAAATTCAAGCATTACGCAGAGAAGGGGACGACATGAAAGAAAGAGTGGAATCCTTAGAGAATTATTCACGACGGAATAACTTGCGTCTCCTGAAGATACCTGAGGGAAAGGAAGGCGGAGACCTGAAGACCTTCATAATTAAATTATTGAAGGAGTCTCTAAATTTCGAGGAGTCAGCAGAGGATCTAGATAAGGATATACAGAGAATCCATCGTGATCCCTTTCGGCTAAATCCCGCTAGAATTAAACCTAGGAAAATTTTGGTCAACTTCCTGACGTATTCCCTGAAAGAAAAAATTCTCAATCTTGCTCTTAAACTAAAATCTATAAAAGGCCCTGATTTTCCCTTTGAAATACGCTCAGATCTATCCAAATCCACGCTGGATAGGCAGTGGGAACTAGGCCAGAGGATGGACAAATTTAGAGCTGCCGGCGCAACAGTCCAGATGAGGTTCCCCGCATTTTTGCGGATCATGTATAATAATAAAATGCATAATGTCAGATCACCTTTTGAGGCTGACGAACTATTGGAATCCATCTGTAATCACTCCCAGGGTAAACTCTAACTGACTTGAACTATTAAGCTCTTGTTCATATAATATTCTGCTCATCTTTCCCAACTGATACTTATTGAGATCAGACTTCAGGAAATATCATATTTTTCTGAAACAATCTACTTACTGTCTCATACTTAATGCCTGGTATAGGGATCTGCATTTAGTTTCTGGTATCGTAAGTCAGAAATAGTCACTGAGCCTAGTTTAACGACAATAGGGAGATACATGGAAAAAAGCATACACACAAGAACTTTCAAGATTTAAAAGATGGGAAATAAAAATAAAAAAATAAAACAATTAAAAAAAAAATGAAGGAGGAAAGAAGCATAAAGATCCCAAAAGGGTAAAAAAAAAAAAAAAAAAAAAGAAAAAGGGGGGGGGGGGGAAATTTGCAAATTTGTTTTTACACATGCTTATGTTCTTCAGTTGGGGTAGGGGTAGGGGGCACTTTGCGGTGTGGGTGGAGATGGCGTTGTAGATGCGAATCCGGCCCTACATCTGGTCGGAGTAAGTATGGGGGGGTTCTCCAAGGGTGGGAGGGCAAAGCATCAAAATTCAAAAAAATCCTCAGGAGTCAGGCCTTCCAAGACAAGTCCTTAGTCTAAATAGAGGAAACTGCCATTTCTGGGATAACAATATAATTATGAGTGGCAGGGTAGAGCGAATAGGGATGGAAACTGGAAGATGACCTCTGTTCAGTTCTTATCTTGGAATGTCAATGGTCTGCGGGTACAAGGCAGACGAGATCGCATATTACAATATTTACGAGACTCTCCAGCGCAGATCATTGTCATCCAAGAATCACATCTTTTAAAAAGCGAGGCTAACATAATACTAAAAAAACAGAGATGGATAGACAAATTTATCAGTACTGATCATAATGCAAACATAAGAGGTATCCTCCTAATTTGTAAAAAATCTGCAAAGGTTCAGATTTTTCATTACAACGAAGACCAAAGTGGTAGATGGCTCTTGGTGAATATGTCTATCGACGGTTGGGTGTGTAATCTAGTCGGTTATTATGGTCCCAATATAGACGATTCGTCCTTTTTAGAAACAATAAGGAACCATTTAACGACCTCTTCGGACCCAACAATATGGACAGGGGACTTTAATGTAGTATTAAATCCAAAACTAGACAAATCCACCCATCATAGTGGACAAAGAGGTCATGCTCCTTCTAAATCTAGACAGTCTCTTAAGGGGATTATGGAACAACTAGGTCTGGCAGATTTATGGAGAGAAAAAGCGGGTAATAAACAAGGGGTATCCTATAGAAACTTAAAATACAAACACACCTCAAGGATTGATTTTGCGTTATTTAGCTATTGCCTCCAAAATTCTATAACTAGTATCAATTATATTCCCTCTCATTTATCGGATCATTCGGCTCTCTCATTTCTTTTAAAACTTCCAGCTCAGACTAAACACCCTTCCTGGTCATTTGACCGTACTATCTTGTTAGATCAAGAGGAACTGACATATTTGATAAGTGAAACAAGCACGTTTTTGGACATAAATTTGAGCTCAGCTTCCCTTAACATGGTTTGGGAGGCTCTAAAAGCATTCTTGAGAGGATGTATAACAAACAGATCCTCCCACCTGCATAAAACTTATAGATTGAAGATTAAAAACCTTGAGCAAGAACTAGGAAAGATTGAGCAGAGGCTTGGAGCCTCAATTGGCTCACCTCAAGATCAAAGTAATATGTCTGACTTGAAAAACCAACTAGACAACATATTACAAGAGAGAGTAACGAAGAGATGGGAGGCTAGTAAAATCTCTCATTTTGAATTTGGAGAAACAGCGGGTAAGATTTTGGCTTGGAAGGTCAAGGCTGATCAAGCCAAAAACCATATAAGAGAAATCAATGTTGAGGGCGACAGAGACGCTAGGACATCTAATCAAGAGATAAGTACTGCCTTTAGGGAATTCTTTGAGGAAATATACAGGGATGATATCCTAGACGAACAGCACACAAGGGATCTATGGTTAAATCAGATAACTTTACCATCTCTTTCCAATTTACAGCGTGAAGGGATTGAGATGGAAATCTCTGAAATGGAAGTGAGGAAGGTCATCAGGTCACTAAAGCATGGCAAGGCCGCAGGTCCTGATGGGCTTCCAGGTGAATTATATCGGGCCTTGATAGATGTAATTGTCCCTATTTTAACGGCCCTCTTTAATGGAATCTTGAGGGAGAGACACGACCCCCCTAGATCTTGGGGTGAGGCCACTATAGTATTGATCCCCAAACCAGGTAAAGACCCAACTCTATGTGGGTCTTATCGCCCAATATCACTACTGAACAGCGATTACAAGATCTTTGCTTCCATCATGTCATCTAGATTGGGCTCAGTAGTAGGGGAAATCATACACCAGGACCAGAAGGGATTTATCAAAGGTCGCCAGCTATCTGATTTAACGTATGACCTAGTGGGGGCAATTGATATCGCTTCATCCTTCTCCCTTCCATTGGCAACACTCACCTTAGATGCGACCAAAGCCTTTGATAGGGTTAATTGGCCCTATCTTGATGCTGTCTTGAAGAAGTTCAACTTCGGTGAGAAGTTCTGTCGGACTGTAGCGCTCATGTACAATGCACCATCTGCACGGCTCCTAATCAATGGGACACTGTCTGACTCATTTAAAATCTTGAGAGGTACAAGACAAGGCTGCCCGCTTTCCCCCCTCCTCTTCAATCTGTATATCGAACATTTTGCAGAAGTTTTAAGGGGAGATGTACTTATTCCATCATTCAGATTTGGGGAGTGGGAAAGGCGGGTAGCTCTTTACGCTGACGACATTTTGATTTTTACCTCTGATCCGGTGACCTCATTTCCAGAGGTTATTAAGAGAGCCGAAGAGTTTGGCCGCATCTCAGGGTATGAGATAAACGCAAGTAAAACCGACATCATGGCTTGGAATATCCCTAATTTACAGCTGGATGTGACCAACTCAATGCGATACTTGGGCATCCGAGTAGTACAAGATGTCGGTAAAATTGCTCAAGTCAACCTAGAAAGAGTGTTCAATGATAGTAAGAAACTGTTAAAATCTTGGACCAGTCTTCCATTGACTATCCTCGGCAGAATAAGTCTGATAAAGATGTCTATTCTCCCTAAATTTACTTTCATTTTTAACACCATTCCCCTCGCATTCGACAACAAAATCTTGGAGAAGTGTCAGAGAGAGCTAAACTCCTTTGTCTGGAATTATAAATCGGCGAGAGTGGCATGGAAGAAATTGAGGAGGAGGAGGGAAAAGGGGGGACTGTCCTTACCTGACTTGAAGTATTACGCTTGGGCCTTTCAGCTGTCCCATTCCAGAATGCTGTTAAAAGTTCCAACTAACACATCTATTGGTGTAATGTTTAAAGCCATGTTGACTGGTGCTGCTATACCAACTAATGGTTTTATGTTTAAATTCGGAGATCAGAAATACTTCAAAAAAGTGAAGCTTAAAACTCTTATGTCTCAGGCGACTATCTGGTCAGAAATAAGGAAAAAACTAGGATTGCCGTATTTTTCAAACTATGCACCTATCTGGGAATCTCCTGGGTTACTGCTCTGTCTGAAAGACAGGCTGGCAATCCCGGTGAGAGATGAAGGAATATCAACCTGGGGTGATTTGCTTGTAGGTGAAACACTGAGGTCTTGGGAGGAGTTACGGGAACAATTGGGCTCAGATTTTTCAAGGTTCAAGTTTATTCAATTAGATAGTTGGGTGAAAGCACTGGCTAGGTCAGGGGTAACACTTGGTAAGAGTAGTATTATAGAACAAAACTTGGTAGAACGACCAGGTGGGGGTAAAGAAGTTTCGCAGTGGTACTGGAATCTGCTAGAAGAGATAGATGGAGAATTCATCCTCCCGGAACAACTATGGGGAACAGAGCTTGGGGCCCAAAGTATTGACATCTGGCAAAAATCCTGAACTCTGCTATACAAAAGTGTTAAACCTGCATGGCTAAGGCGTAACCACCTTTTTACGATACATCGAGCCTATTTCTCCCCCCTAAAACTGTCAAAATTCATCCCAGGAAAGAAATGCAATAAATGTAATTATATCGCGGCTTCGGACATCCATATGTTCAAAGACTGTCCTTGTATAACACAGTTCTGGAATGAAGTGAAAGAGACTCTGGACTCCATTCTTAACACCTCGGTGCCCATTACATTATCACTTATCATATTCGGATGGGACAATAGTATTAAGGGTCATGCAAGGACATTCTTGTTCTACGCAATTCTACTCGCTAGAAGAGAGATATGTAAGGTTTGGATAGAAAATACGGCACCAACACATGCAAACTGGCTGTCATCCCTGTATGAAACATCTAAGACAGATAGTTTGAGATCTTGCAGCTCAGGTAATGTGGCTTTTTGGGACTTTTTGGTTCAGTGGAGAAAATAGCCAGGGTTTTTTTTTTTTTCCCCGGTCCAATGATTATGCCACAATACTCCAAGAACTAGGCCCCCCCCTCTCGGTGTTATGGCTGGTTCCATAGGTTTTAATACCACATTTGGAGTCATTCCCTGTACCTCTTCAGGTCACCTCCTGCCGATTCCCACTAATCGCGCTTTCTGGTGCAGATAGAACCACGCACTTTGATTTAAGACGCACATGGCAGTTGGAGGCTAATTAAGAGGAGGGCAAGGCAAATGAGGATAAAGAAAAAAAAAAAAAATGCTGGGAATCCAAAGTTCACAAAGGGAGATGTGATGCCTTGCAGTTTGAGTCAACAGAGTCCAGACCACAGTGCTTGGAATCATTGGTGACACTGTGACCAGCAAGTCTATGTGGGAGAGTCAGACAGTCAATAAGGTGATGCAGTTGCACACAAAGGCAAGATGCCAGACCAGATGACCTGGGAGATGCGCATGGCCCACTGCCTCTCCACGTATTCTCCGTGGACGACCCACCTTCCTTGGGGGAACCTCATATGCTGGCCTTGACGATGCCTGGGACGCTCTGTCGGACAAATCCGCCTTCCTCCTCCCTCTCTTTTCCTTGATGTTTGTGGCCTGGTGACACAGAGAGGGTGCTGCATTTTGTCAGCAATCCGAAGGAGTGAAATGCTTATGTCCCTCTGCACCGCCAAGAGCTCAGCCAATCTAGCCTCCTTCCGTCCTTGGTGTAGTCGTTGACTGGCGTGTTGCTCGGCCTGCTGGTTTTTTAAGTCGATGAGGGCCCCTACTCCCTGGCTGAACTCCCTGGTATACCTCCATGATGTTTCTGAGTTCAGATATACCAGATATACCAGAGCCGGCAGCTTGCTGGTCAGGTTCTCGCCTCCGCCTTGTGCCACTCTCACCACCCCTGCCCACACAAGCCTGGCCTGCTGTTGTGGGCACATCGGGTCGACGGGACCCCTGAGGGTTGACAGTGGTGGTGTTGTCTGCCACCTCCTGGGTGCCTGGCGAACCTTGTCCCTATTGTCAGACTGGCTCAGTTGTGGATTGTGGGCAGGGCTCCGAGCTGTCTGCTGGGATGTGGCAGGAATGGGTGTGGTGGTTGGCGCAGATGCTGCTGCACGGGTTTGGGATCCAGAGGTGCCAGGTTGGTCAGGGTCATCCATGGAATGGTGAGAGGCGTCTCTGTTGGTGGAATCAGGATCCTGCGTAGCCTGGGACTGTGATCCATCTCCCCCCTGGTTGGGGGTACATTCCGCACGTTGCCCTGTGGGTGTGAGAGTCAAACAATGTTAATGCCATTTAAAGCAACATCCAATTTTCATATACATTGTCGTTGTCACTGTTCGACCTGCTTAGGATTAGTCTCAATGTGCACTTGTGGATGGGTATTTTGGGGGGTCAGATAGATCTGTGCTCAGGAGTCATTGACATGTGAGGGTCTATTTACAATGACTGGCACAGCCAGGCATATCAGCAGGGATTTGCCAGTCATTGAGCACCACTGCTATGCCAGCATGGATGCAACACCTTTACACTGTGGATAACCATGGTGGAAATACATAACAGCTGCGTCCCGCATCTGTGCCATGGAAGTGGCATATTGCTGGAGTTGTGTCGCTGGTGCTACGCAGATACAACAATGCTCTGTGTGGCCCTATCTGCACAATGCTGTGTCAATCCTTACGTCTGCTTCAAGCATGCACAGGCTTTTGAGGCAGCATGTGCATAAAAGTGACTTAGTGAAATGTTTAAGATTTCACTCAGCCACTTTTGTGAGGTGTTGCTGTGCCATGACGGGCAGCCATCTCCCACCACAACACAAGTACACCGACTTCTGGCGCAGGGCTTTAGGACGTGCACATGTCCCAGATGCATAACCTTGTCAATACCCAGCACCATGGCGCAAATTTTGTTCGTCCGTTGCCTCACAAAGGTGACGCTATGGCGTCGTGATATAAGCGCAAGGGACTTGTGAATCGGCACTGTGCATTTTTTGCTTGGATGCTTCATCAGATCTGTATTTGTTGTGTTACATGACAATTGTGACAGTGGCCTACTCCATTGCCTGTCCCAGGTGGCTATGTTTAGTTAAAGGGTGTGTGTCACAGGCCGTGGTGGTAGTTTTAATCTGATTTGCAACTGGGCGACACTTGTGGTGTGGCTGTCACCCCATGAAGCATGCTGCCATGACAATGGTTGTGAGTTTCTGTGCAAGATATCTGACCTTGTTGTCCTGGTGTTAGTGTTTGCACTGGTCACAGGAGGGCCTTGTGCTGCCTACACCAGGGCCCAGTGTCAGCTATCTTGTCAGTACATTCACACACCATGTACATTGAGCATGGTGCATGGGTGTTTACCTGGGCCATATGGGATGACTGCAATTGGGCATGGGCGTCCACAGCATTGTTGGTAGGGGTGGCCAAATTTGTAGGTTCTTCACCATCCCCCTTGCACCCTCCTACCCTCCCCCTTGCACCCTTCTGGTCCTCCACCTTGCAACCCTCTGGACCATTGCCTGTCCCAGGTGGCTATGTTTAGTTAAGGGGTGTGTGTCACAGGCTGTGCTGGTAGTTTGAATCTGATTTGCAACTGGGCGACACTCGTGGTGTGGCTGTCACCCCATGAAGCATGCTGCCATGACAGTGGTTGTGAGTTCCTGTGCAAGATATTTGACCTTGTTGTCCTAGTGTTAGTGTTTGCACTGGTCACAGGAGGGCCTTGTGCTGCCTACACCAGGGCCCAGTGTCAGCTATCTTGTCAGTACATTCACATACCATGTACATTGAGCATGGTGCATGGGTGTGTATCTGGGCCATATGGGATGACTGCAATTGGGCATGGGCGTCCACAGCATTGTTGGTAGGGGTGGCCACATTTGTAGGTTCTTCACCATCCCCCTTGCACCCTTCTGGTCCTCCCCCTTGCAACCTTCTGGCCCTACCCCTTGCACCCACCCCCATACTGTTTGCTACTGCTAGGAGTCATATCCACCCACCCCTCATATGTCTGGGCACTGCTGGAACTCCTCTGCACCCAGGCCTCTTATGTCTGGGCACTGCTGGGAGTCATATCCACCCACTCCTCATATGCCTGGGCACTGCTGGGAGTCATATCCACCCATCCCTTATATGTCTAGGCACTGCTAGGACTCCTCTGCACTCACCCCTCTTATGTCTGGGCACTGCTGGGAGTCATATCCACCCACCTCTCTTATGTCTGGGCACTAATGGGACTCCTCCGCACCCACCCCTCTTATGTCTGGGCACTGCTGGGAGTCATATCCATCCACCCCTCATATGTGTGGGCACTGCTATGAGTCATATCCATCCATCCCTCTTATGTCTGGGCACTGCTGAGACTCCTCTGCACCCACCCCTCTTATGTCTGGGCACTGCTGGAAGTCATATAAACCCACCCCTCTTATGTGTGGGCACTGCTGGGAGTCATATCCACCCACCCCTCATATGTGTGGGCACTGCTGGGAGTCATATCTACCCACCCCTCATATGTCTGGGCAATGCTGGGACTCCTCTGCACCCACTCCTCTTATGTCTGGGCACTGCCGGGAGTCATATCCACCCACCCCTCATATGTCTGGGCACTGCTGGGAGTCATATCCACCCACCCCTCATATGTCTGGGCACTGCTGGGATTCCTCTGCACCCACCCCTCTTATGTCTGGGCACTGCTGGGACTCATCTGCACACACCCCTCTTATATCTGGGCACTGCTGGGCCTCCTCTGCACCCATCCCTCTTATGTCGTGGAGAAGTGTGGCTCAACGGTTAGAGGCGGCAGACCCGGAGGCAGAGGTCGGCCCGGGACCAGGGTTCAATTCCCGACGCGGCCGGGTGCAGGACCAATGTCAGCGGGCCCAATAAATCTCACCTCGGTGCCACTCTAACCATGGGGTCCCACGCTGCAACTCTGGGCATTAGCTTGCTTAATCTCCACTCCGGCCTCATCACCGCCGGGGATGCCTGGCCGCTCCTTGGGGATGCCCAGTAAAGGGACCATGTCACAGGGAAAGCCAGGACGGGTTCCCCAGTGGTACAGCGCTGGGACGCCTCTGGGTAACCACATGCTCTATAAATCCAACATTCATTCATTCATTCTTGTCTGGGCACTGCTGGGAGTAATATCCACCCACCCCTCTTATGTCTGGGCACTGCTGGGACTCCTCTGCACCCACCCCTCTTATGTCTGGGCACTGCTGGGAGTCATATCCACCCACCCCTCATATGTGTGGGCACTGCTGGGACTCCTCTGCGATCACCCCTCTTATGTCTGGGCACTGCTGGGAGTCATATCCAGCCACCCCTCATATGTGTGGGCACTGCTGGGAGTCATATCCACCCACCCCTCACATGTCTGGGCACTGCTGGGACTCCTCTGCACCCACCCCTCATATGTCTGGGCACTACTGGGACTCCTCTGCACCCACCCCTCTTATGTCTGGGCACTGCTGGGAGTCATATCCATTCACCCCTCATATGTGTGGGCACTGCTGGGAGTCATATCCACTGACCCCTCTTATGTCTGGGTACTTCTGGGACTCCTCTGCACCCACCCCTCTTATATCTGGGCACTGCTGGGAGTCATATCCACCCACCCCTCATATGTGTGGGCACTGCTGGGAGTCATATCCACCCACCCCTCATATATGTGGGCACTGCTGGGAGTCATATCCACCCACCCCTTTTATGTCTGGGCACGGCTGAGACTCCTCTGCACTCACCCCTCTTATGTCTGGGCACTGCTGGGAGTCATATACACCCACCCCTCACATGTGTGGGCACTGCTGGCAGTCATATCCACCCACCCCTCATATGTCTGGGCACTGCTGGGACTCCTCTGCCCCCACCCTTCATATGTCTGGGCACTGCTGGGCCTCCTCTGCACCCACCCCTCTTATGAGTGGGCACTGCTGGGAGTCATATCCACACACCCCTCTTATGTTTGGGCACTGCTGGGACTCCTCTACAACCACCCCTCTTATGTCTGGGCACTGCTGGGAGTCATATCCACCCACCCCTCATATGTGTGGGCACTGCTGGGAGTCATATCCACCCACCCCTCATATGTCTGAGCACTGCTGGGAGTCATATCCACCCACCCCTCATATGTCTGGGCACTGCTGGGACTCCTCTGCACCCACCCTTCTTATGTCTGGGCACTGCTGGGAGTCATATCCACCCACCCCTTATATGTATGGGCACTGCTGGGACTCCTCTGCACCCATCCCTCTTATGTGTGGGCACTGCTGAGAGTCATATCTACACACCTATCTTATGTCTGGGCACTGCTGGGACGCCTCTGCACCCATCCCTTTAATGGCTGGGCACTGCTGGGAGTCATATCCACCCACCCCTCATATGTCTGGGCACTGCTGGGAGTCATATCCTCCCACCCCTCATATGTCTGGGCACTACAGGGAGTCCCCCCCATGTAACATGAGTTGTTTGTATACTCACCAAGCTCCACGACTCCTTTAATTCCATGTACTCCCACCGGTGGGAGCAGGGCCATGACCTTCTCCTCCCAGGGATGGTACTGTACTGGTCTGCGGGGACCACCACCTCCAGTGTACTCGCTCTGGGCATAGTCCTCATCCATCTTCCGCTTCACCATCCTCCGCAGATTGTACCACCTGTTCTGGCAATCCCTCCTGGTGCGCCTGATGGGTGCTACAGCATTAAAACTATTGACGATCCTCTCCCACAGCTGTGTTTTGTCAGCTATGCTGGTCTGTCTGACCAATGCGCAAAACAGCTGTGGCTCTACTCTGATGACTTCATCTGCAAGGATCTCCATCTCCTGGTTTGTGAACTTTGGATTCTTCGGTGCAGACATGTTGTGGGCTGAATGTGATTGGGGGTTGACGGTGTGTATGGATGGGGGGTGTGGGTCTGAATGTGAAGGGGGTGTGTGGGTCTGAATATGATTGGGGTATGTGTGAAGGTGGATGTGTGCATTTGTTGGTGTGTTGTCAGTCTCTGTAGGTAAATGGGTATGTTGCAAAGGATGCTGGTTTAGGGGTGTGAGCCCTTTTTATTGGTCCATTTGTGGGTGTAGCTTAGTTTGAATTTTTGGTGGGTGTGTTATAAGGGGCGGGTGTGAGTTGGGCCCTCTGTTTGACAGTTTGGATCTGGCCAGGACATTGCTTTACAATGGTTTGTACACAGGAGACATGTTTTATGGTGTTGTACGACTCGTTTGCACCCTCCTTGTGCTGTTTTAGGGGTACGCGTGCGGTTCATTGAGGGGGGTTGGTTTCATAATTTATTGTGCAGCTTTCTCATTCACGACGTTTTTACGGGGTACGCGTGCGCTTCGTTGAGGAAGGTTCGTTTCGTGATTTATTGTGTAGCTCTATCATATGCGACGTTTTTACTGGGTACGTGTGCACTTCGTTAAGGGGGGTTTGTTTCGTATTTGATTGTGCGGCTCGCTCATACACGTTGTTTTCCGCACAAATCGCAGTTCATACGCGACAACGTTTTGCCGTACGAATTGCGTTCTCGGTCCCCGGTCCGGATCATACTTTGCGGGTCGTACGGCATGTTTACAAATCGTACGGTTCAGTACCCGAGTCCGTATCGTACGGAGCTTCGCTTGTTTTTCATACGGTTCGTAAACATTCTGACGTATTCTTTGGAAACGGATTGTACTACGCAATTTGGACGGCTTTTTACGATTCGTATGGAAACGGCTACGAATATGAATCGTAGGACGGGTTTCTTTTCCGAATCTGAATCGACCCCCAAATATATACATTTAAACATTATTATTTCAATCATTTTCATAATTAAATCTCAATTAAAATTGTATTAATAATTAAGTAATAATTATTTATTAATATTTAATTCACTTCTAACAATTTACTCAAACAAATTCAGTATCTAACACCTAATATATAATATAATTTTACATATTTTACATAATGTTTTATCATTTCTGGTAAACAACATAAAAAATTACAATTTACAAAAAATATTTAACACATTAAAAACTGAACTATAAATATTCAATTCAATTCAATTCAAAAAGTCTTTATTGCGGTTGTTCATCTTAAAAGACAGGACAGTCAATTAATTACAAAAGGTTACAACCATAAATACACCTTAGCAAAAGTGCTGTCTTTACATGGTTTTACAGAAAAATCTAAAAAAAGAAATACCCATAGTTACAGTTTAAAAACAGTTCTTAAGAAAGGATTAAATATAACCCACGCACAAGACTTTATACACATAATAAAATCCTTAAAATTTCAGTTCCACACAGTGGACACAGTAACCCAACAGTTTAATCAAATGGCTATTGAGGCCCTCCATATTTCACCCGTAGTACCTACGCCCAACTCAGGAACTTAGCTACTCCAATAACTGCAATATCGTTAGAGCCAGATTTCAGTATCCTCTTAGCGACCATCGCAGAGCTAGTTCCTAGGTTCCGACATGCTGATTTCAGCCACAAGCTTCTGGGTTGTTGGTAAACCGGGCAAACATATAGGGCAAATCTGGGCAAAAACGGCACTTATCGCTAGTTCCTGGGTGCCATTTACATATTGACCTACTAAGCGGCAGTACCCCAACTCTAAACTGATGATAAAGCTTACGATCTAAGGGCTTCGTTATGAGATCCCAGTAACTTTCCAGGCAGGGTTCATCTTTTAGCTCAAGGAAATCCCTAGACGTAGTAGAGCTAGTAAGGGAGGAGAATCTCCTGATTTTAATTAGCTCCCAATATGCTGCTCTATGGGATTCTTTTGAGGGAATTTCCACCGTCTCTGGGCTATCCCAGAGATCCCTCATCCCCATATCAATAAGTAGAGCTTTAACCCCTTCGATGCTGATGACGAGCTCAGCTCGTCATCAGCCACGGGTGGCGTGTGCTGATGACGAGCTGAGCTCGTCATGTAACGCGGCTTTTAAAAAAAAGCCGCACAGCGCAAAAATCGCCGCAGCAGCGATGCGGTTAATACTGGATAACCATGAGATCCTGTGTGCACAATCCAATCCCCTTACTTCTAACAGCGCCCTGGCAAAAAGGTGGAGCTCTAGAGTGATCCAGAGATGCCTCCAAAAAGCCAGCGGCCTGTAGCGAGCGATGTCCTCAATTGCATGGCAGCCTAGATCAAGGAGCAGTGGAATGCGGGGGAGGATTGAGGCAGACCCACAACCGATCTCATTAATTTATTCTGTGCAATAGACAGTTGGGTCAAATTACTAAATCCCCAGATTTCAGCACCGTATAGGATAGCAGGAATGACTTGTGTAGAGTAGATTTTAACAACAGGAGCTATGGGCTTGGTTAGAGATAACCTGTGTTCCTTAATCAATGCTCCAGCTAATTGGGCGTGTTTCAGCGCAAGGATCTTAACTTGGGGTTTCCAGCTCAACTTGTCGCCGAAAGTGACACCCAGATAGGTGAAGACATCGGTCTGTTCCAGGAGCTTCCCACCCATAAAAACTTGTGCTTTGACGGGCCTGGACCCATGGAGCACCATAAACTTAGTCTTCCCTACATTAACCACAAGCTCATGTTCGCGGCAAAACACCTCAAAGCGAGTCAGTGCCAGCTGTAACCCCTATCTCGTCTTCGATAGTATCAGGGTGTCGTCCGCGAACATGAGCAAGGGTGGGTGATTAACAAAATACTGCACCACCCCATTAATAAATAGCGAGAACAGGGTAGGTGCCAGCACACACCCTTGTCGGATGCCTTTCCCTACCTTAAATTTCTCTGTGACCTCACCCGGTTTGCCCCAACGTACCTGGGCATAAGTAGATTAATGGAGTCTTACCATAAAGGAGTCTAACTCTTTAGGCATCCCTAGCCTTAATAAAACCTCCCACACTTATGCTCTTGAGACATGGCCAAAAGCGGATTTTAAATACACGAAAGCTGCATAGAGCTTTCCCCCACCCAAAAAGACCACCTTCCAATATATTAACACAAATCTAAAGGCTTGGTCCAAGGTACCCATATGGGACCGGAACCCTGCTTGTAGAGGTGATAGAATGTCATCTTCAGCCATCCAACACTGAATCCTACCCAGTATCACACGTGCTGCTATCTTTTGCACTGCATCAATTAAGCTTATGGGTCTGTAGCTGGCAGGAGCAGAGCGATCACCCTTTTTATAAATCGGAATAATTTCTGCTCCGAACCAAGATACAGGAATTGGTGCACCACCAGCTAATGATTTTATCAGATTGGTAATATAGGGGACCCATAGATCATTATACTGCTTAAATAAATCAGCGGGAATGCAGTCAGGCCCCGGTGCCTTACCACTTGGGATAGACTTCAACACTGTCTCTGCCTCTCTAACATTGAACAGCAAGGGATCATCGATAATAATGTGTGGAGCAACCTCTATCCTCTCTGTGCCTAATTGAAATTGGGCTTCAAAGAAGGTAACCCATTGCTGCGGTTCAACATTGTTGTTCGGGGTTGTCGACCGCTGCCCGTTCCCTCATTTAATAAGATCCCAAAATTGGGTCATATTCCCGCCTTTACAAGCTGATAATAGACATCGCCAACGATCGTCATCCCAATCTCTCTTGGCCTGTCTTAATGCCGATTTGTATGTTGCTCTACACAACTTAATATTACCTTGGGACCTAGATTTGATCGCCACCACTAGAGCTTTATGCGCTAGCCTACACGTGTTATTGTACCACAAGTTAGGCTTATGCATACTAATCTTTTTAGCGGGTTTAGCAGTTATAAAGAACCTTTTCAGGCTGCTAAAAAAGTCATTGTGAATTCCCGGCAGTTTGGCATTTAGCATATCTTGGGAGCCGCATTCAGCTAGTTCCCTTAGAGACCCTGATACTAACGCCCTAATCTCCGCCACTTTCCTTTCATCTATTACTACCCGTGCCCACCGAACACTTCTTAAATCGTTACAAATAGTTAACAATTTAGGGCAGGTACCATCTTCCGTCGGTACGGGTCCAGAGAAGCTCCTATCGTTTAGTGTGAGAACCAAGGTTTTGTGGTCACTTTCAGGGCGGAATTGCCCTTCCATATCTTCTACTGTAGACCATAGCTCCACATTCACGAGAATGTGATCAATGCAGCTTTTGGATCTACCATTATCAAAGGTCACCGCTCCCTTGGCATCAGACTTAGTCCTGCTATTGGCTGCCATTAAGCCCCGTTCCAGGCACAACCCTTTCACTTGTTGTGCAGCCTCGGTCCATTTCTTGATGGGCTGGAGGTCCAATTGCGACACCCCCCAAAGCGAATCAACCCATTCACTAAGCCTGCCGTCTTCTGGGTCTATTGGTTCAAAGCAGGTGTTAAAATCACCCGCAATGATTAAGTTACCATTGGGGGCCTCTTGTAACAAATGACTCTCTAAAAGCGTAATAACCTGGGAACTCCTTCCACAAGGTTGTCTCCTAGCATAAACATTGTACTCATAATAACCTGAGAACTCCTTCCACCAGGTGCCATACATATTATAATTTTAAATAAACAAGAACATAATAACATAAATTGTAACAAGATAAAATAAACTATACAATTTTACATTTATTACATATTACTATTCCCACTACAATTTCTACAAAAGTAGGCATAGTGTTGGACTGAAGAGGAATAGTATGTTGACTCCCACTTCACACAATGCAACTGTAGGAAAATTGTTACATTTCAGAGTGGTAAAAATGTACTATTCCCTTTTCATTCAGTGTAACTGTAGGGTAATTCCTAAATTGCAGAGGGGTACATTTTACCATTTCCACTTCAGTCAGTGTAACAGTAAGGAAAGTGTTGGCTTGTGGAGGGGTAAAATATACTATTCCCATGCCAGTCAGTGCAACAGTAGGGAAAGTGTTTGTTAGCAGAGGGGTCAAATTTACCATTCCCACCCCAGTCACTGCAACAGTAGAGATAGTGTTGGATTGCGGAGGGGTCAAATTAACTATTCCCAATGCAGTCACTGTAATAATAGTGAAAGTATTAAATTATGGGGGGTAAAACTATACTATTCCAACTCCAGTCAGTGCAACAGTAGGGAAAGTGTTGGATCGCGAAGGGGTAAAATTTACTATTCTCACTCTGGTCAGTGCAATAGTAGGGAAAGTGTTGGCTTGTGGAGGGGTCAAATTTACTATCCCCAATCCAGTCAGTGCAACATTAGAAACAAACTAATTCACTTCAATATAATCAAAAAAATCTAAAACTTAGGCAGCAATTAAAAAATAAATAGGTAAAAAAAAGAAATATATATATATTTTTTTTCTAAATACATAAATTTAATAAGTATTACATTTTTAAATACATATAAATTACTACAAATATAATTAAAATACAAAACGATATTCTCAAAATTATAACAACTAATAAGTACTATATTTACATTTAAAAAACACAACCCAATTAACACATACAATAATTAATAACATCATTTAAAAAAGATAATGACCTATTTTTAAATCAGTTATTACTTAAGTATTTTCCAACCTATACTTCAACAAAATGCACAACTCATATCTAAAAGTCTTTATTAAAATAATATTTTGTACACATATAATTAAATATTAATAATAATAATAATATATTCCTAAAATAATTGTAGTTAATTACTACCCCACTCTTTATTCATACAAATAAATCGATACACACCAAATATATACATTTAAAAATTATTATTTCAGTCATTTTCATAATTCAATCTCAATTAAAATTGTATTAATAATAATTAAGTAATAATTCTTTAATAATATTTAATTCACTTCTAACCTTTTACTCCTACAAATTCAGTAACTGACAGCTAATATATAATATAAAAAATAATAATTTTACATATTTTACATAATGTTTTATCATTTCTATAATTTTTATAAATAAATTGTATTTATTATGACTAAGCATGGGCGGAAAATCCGTTCCGCTCGCGGATTTTGCGGATTTTCGGTAAATTCGCAATCCGCGAGATTCGCGAATTTCCCGCAAAATCTGCAAATCCGCAAGCAGCGGATTTTATGGCTTGCTCGCACTGTTCGCGTGAGTTCGCGGCTTCCCAGTTCAACTTCGCGCCCCGCGAATAAGCGCTAAATTGCAGAAATACGATCTTAGCAAAACTGAAACTACTTACCAGGTTCAAAAGTTCAAGCTCATCATTAGTAGCCATTTCCTGTAGTGCTTCCTGAGGGGCCCCTCCAGAGTTCAGTTGCCTACTTGCAACTATTATGTGACCCTGCTCTGACCCTCAGAATAGTTACACAAATGTCCTGAATTACAGCTAAGGCAAACAAGCAGGAGCCAGGCTGGAAGTTCAAATCCAGTGACACATTAATCAGCCCCTAATTCATTATTGTCAGTTGGGGCAGGGCAGATGTTGTAACTAATTTTGCAACAATGAAAGCACTTAGCAAGTGCAAAAGATCACTAATCAGGAAGCACTAAGGAAGCAGGTGCCAGCTAAAAAAATATTCTGTGACACATTAATCAGCCCCAAATTAATTCAGGTCACTTGAGGCAGGGAAGGTGTGCTTTGCTTTGCCACAATAATGTACACTGGACAACCAGAGGGTGCTGTGATGAAACAGAGGGTGGCATGGGTAGGCCAGAGGGTGGCATGAGTAGTCAGAGAGTGGCAGTGGTGACAGAGAGTGGCAGTGATGAAGAAGAGTGTCCCAAACAGGCTGGACATGTAGAAACAACAAGTTCGCAAAACTTGCGACCCGACAGGTAAGTTCGCGTTTGCGAAATCGTACAAAACCCTCGCGAACTGGCAGAAACCCGCGCGAACACAAAAAAAAAAAATCCGCATGTTCGCGAGAATTCACGGATTTTGCGGATTGCGAGTTCGCAAATTCGCAAAATTCGCGAACGCGAGATTCGCAAAATTCGCCCATGCTTAATTATGACGAAGTGACAGAAATTCCAACAATTCTGCTGTCTACCCCTAGATGGTAGACTTCCATTTTCAAGACTTAGGGGCCGATTACCATGTCATCAGGAAAGGCTTCAAACGAGATCCGGATTCTACTAATCCAATTCAGGACCTGTGTTCCAGACCAAATCCGTCACCTTTCCAGACGACCGATTATGATGCAAGGAAGCAAACCGGGCTGTCCGAATCGGTTCCAAACAGGATTCAGGCAGCTCGAATCATTCAGAGCCGAATTGTACAGCCCAATGGAAATGGTTTCCGAACGAGTGAGTATGATGCCCGATTGGGACAGCCATTGTGAATCGGTTTGGCCGAGACAAAGCGGCTGTGGGAATCGGCTTTCGGGGGCCTGTAGCACGCTCCTTTCACCCGTAGGCCTCCGGATGGGGCCTGTGGGGGTACCCAAGGGATGCCAGTGGGGTGCCTACCTCAGGGTCCAATGCTTTCCCCACCCACCCTTGTTTTCAATGGGACCCTGTGTTCTCGTTCAGAACACAGCGTCCCATTGAAGTCAATGGGACTCCGACTGAACCAAGTCCATAACCATCAGGACACATTGTAATTGGTCGGTAGGACTCCCCGAATACGAATCTTTCGGAAAGAATTCCTAACCCAATTCGGTGGGAATGCTTTCCTGACGCCATCGTAATCAGCTCCTAAGGCTGAAGTTAAATCTTCTGACCTGGTTGGACCTGGTTTCTGTATTTGACCCGTGCTCCATCTGGGTCAGCATCAAACCTTTCCTAGGCCCTATTTACTGCAACCAGTTGACTGCAGTTGGCGCCTCTTGCTTTTTGGTGCCACCTTTAAAAATTGCAATGGCATGCGTTGTAATAGTATGCGTTACAATGGCATATTTGTTGTAAACGATACGTTTTAAGGGCATTACGGTGTAATGCCTGCACTTTAAGAGATGTTTCCCGGTAAAGTCTGGCTCCTTGGTTTATTTTCTGTTAAATGTGTGTTATATTAATTTTAGTCTATTCATTTTAGTGCATATCATATCCTTTCATAATATGTAATAGTAAATTTAAAGCAAATCAAAGTATGTTCAATGCAAGCCATATTAATTTAAACAGGGCTTCTATTCCTTTAAACGTTGCTTGTGTTCTTTTCGATACGTGCTTTATTCATTTCAAATCATGCCACATTTATCTGACATGTTTCAAAGTGGTTCATTTCCATCTTAACATGTGTCACATTAATTTCAATGGATATCATATTCACCTTAACACCTGCCATAATAATTTTTACATGCGTCCATTTCAACATAGGTCATATTCGTGTCAATACATACAATGTTCATTTTGATGTGTATCACATTAATTTCAAAGCATACCATATTCATTTTGACAAGTTTCATTTTAATTTCAGCCTTGGTCATATTAATTTTAAGGCATGTTGATTTAATTTCAAGGGGTCACATATTCATTTCAGTGCATGTCATATTCATCTTAACATGTGTCATATTCCTTTTAATGGATGTCTCATTCATATTAACATATCCTATATTATTATTTTTTATACTCAATTTTATTGGTTTTTTGAAAAAAACAAAGAACGGCACAGTACAGGTAAGTCGTTGAAATTGGTACAGTGGAATAATTATCATTATACTCGGTCATACATACCGCTCCTACTGCAAGCATGTCATCATAAACCGTCATAGCCTGGGAAGAAACAGGATATACATACATTACAATTGGTTTAACCATTTGCCCCAGACCCTTTAGTGCTTGATTGGGCAGCCTCTGACCTCAAAAAGTGACTTCTCTTGCACCGCACACCAGTCCACTCCCTTACACCACTTGGATATACTTGGGGGAGCAGATTATCTCCATGCCGGGGCAATGTCCCACTTGGCCACCATGATTGCCGTGCCTAAGAAGAACTTGTCTGGCCTGGACCCATCCAAGTCATCCATGATGCCTAGGAGTCGGTTCAGGGGGTTATGTGGCACGTCCCAACCCAGGACCCTTGTGAGTGTAAATCCTATTGCTTCCCAATAGGGGGCGAGGTGGGGGCATGACCAGACCACATGATAGAAGTCTGCCAGTTCCTGACTGCACCGCTGACAGGCCGATGAAGGTCGCCGGCCAGCTCTACGAAGTTATTCAGGGATTAAATAGGCATTTTGGAGGTAATATAGCTGGGTTATGCGAAATGTAGCGGAAGTGGTGACAGTCTTGGGGCCATTAAGGCGTCACACCAGTGTTCGCCCTCCAAGGGGCCCAGCCACCCCTCCCATCGGCGTCTGAGTGAGTCAAGTGATGTTGGGCTAGTGTTAGTTAGGGAACGGTATATTCGTGAGACCCTGCCCTTCCGCAAGTCGCCCATCATGATTTGTGCCTCCTTCTGACTGAATTCCAGAAGCGTCATACCCGTTGGTAGATGTTGAGTAAGAGCGTGTCATAATTGTAATATTTGTAGAACTGTGAGTGGTGGAGGGTGTGACTGACAACGAAGTAGGTCCCACACCCATACGTCCCCAAGTAGTGATATTCCGATAAAGTCCCAGCCCCTGAATCTCTCCAGAGCTTGCACCTCTGTCAGCCATTCTCCCTGCCAAAGGGGTGTGTGTTGAGTCAGTATGGCATCCCATCGGTATGGTGCAGGGCTGCCTGCCAGGGCAGCAGGACTGTGTGGGTTACTGAGGGTAAAGCTCTGGGTACTGGACCTCCATTCACCATAGTCTGGATTTGTGGGAGCTCCAGTTCTCTCAGCTTGACCCTGTAGGCCAGATTGGACCAGCCACCAGTAAACCAATCGTGTAAGACAAGTAATAGAGATAGAGATCTGTCATCCCAATGCCCCCCTCAAAAGAGGGGATCCAGCATTGGGCCAAGCCATACGCGGTCTCTTGCCCACCCACAGGAACTTTGTGGCCATACTGTCTATCTCTTTGAACCAGGTTCAAAGAAGGTGAAATGGGGTATTTTGGATTATGTATAAGGAGCGGGGAAGGATCATCATTTTGAAAAGGACCACTCTGCCCAGCGGGTTGAGTGGCAGTGTCTGCCACCTCCGGAGACCCTCTTTGGTCTTCTTAACTAGTGGATTGTTTTTTAGTGCCCATTCCAGGTTGGGGAGTAGAGCCACCCATATCCTGAGGTACTTAAATGACTGTCGCTTAATGGGGATATTTGATTGCCAATCAAAGCACTCTTGAGAGAGATGGCGGGGTACCAGAGTCGATTTGGCAGGGTTGAGGCAGAGGCCCGATACCTGCTCAAAAGTGTGGGGGGCCCAGAGGCATCTGGATGCAGACTGAGCTGGGTTTGCGAGAAAAAGAAGCACATTGTCTGCATATAGCACAATTTTGTCAGTATGTGTGGAGTCCCACTTCCAAACCTGGATCTGAGTATCGGCCCGGATGGTGCAAGCCAGAGGCTCCATCGCAAGGGCGAACAGGAGAGGGGACATCCCTGTCAGGTACCCCTTCCAAGCGGGAAAGCCTCCAAGGGAGCCCCATTTATAAGTACCCTTGTTCTTGGCTTAGAATAGAGGACCGAGACAAGACTATAGAAAAAACTGGCCTATTCCTGCTGCAGCTAACACGTCATTGAAATACTGCCAGTCCACGGTTTCAAAAGGTTTCTCAAAGTCAACCAGCCGCAGTGCCAGGTAAGGAGTGAGGGATTGGCGATGAGCCAGGGCCAAGTGTAAACACTGCAGGCAATGTCTGTTTGTTGAGGATCTGTCTCAAGTGTTGGGCAAGAATAGTGGCATATATCTTTATCTCTGTGTTGATCAGTGAAATCGGAGGTTAATCCTTGCAGGCGATGGAGGGGGCTGGGTCTTAGGGATGACTACAATAGTGGCAATGTCTGTTTCAGAAAGGAATGTCCTTGTCTCTGAGACTTCCTGGAACAACGTGAGAAGCTGGGGGAGCAGAATGTCTCAGTATGAAGCATAGTATTCTTGTGGAAACCCATAAGGCCCTCGCGTTTTCCCAGCAGCCATCAGAGAGATGAAGTCGCTGATTTCCTCTGGGGTTAATGGGAGCTCCAGGTCATCCGGATGTATGACTAAACAACTACCTCCTAAACCACGACTTCCTGAACCACGAAAGATAAACAACGAGCAATGCTAAACAACTACTGTTTTTTTCAACGACTTCCTAAACCACGATAGTGCATTTACGGAATCCCCAGTTTGCATTGTAAACATTAGTTTTTTTTTTTATACTGTGTTTGGAAAGCGATAATAAATTATTAGATAAAGTGTCAATTTAAGCGGAACCACAGTTCCTAGTCTGATAAATTTTACTCGCAAGGTACAGTTAAACACACTTTTGTGATGTAACAGAGTTCCTATCCCTCCTGAGTCTGGAACCCGAATGGTGTCTCTCTTGGATTCCTCATATAACGATATTAAAATGTATGTCATTTCAGAGATCCGGGCACACAAGGAATTTGCCATTATGTTTTGTAATAATATCATACATAAATAAATGTTATTTTTTGTTAAACAATACTATATTTTATTGTATAGAAATGTCCACAAGGTGGAACCAGTGTACCAAATTTCCTCAAGTGCACTTGCAAGATGCATTAGCATCGCTAGTGTGTTGTGAAAACATACCTGCACTATTGAGCACGGAACCCGAATATTGCCTCACATGGATTCCCCATGAAACTTAATGTCCGGGGTGCAGCCAAGCATGGTTTAGTACTTCGTTGTTCAGGACTTCGTTGATCAGGAGTTGTCGTTGTACGGACTTCGTTGTTCAGGTAAGTCGTAATTAAAACCTCGTTGTTTAGGATGTTTCCCAGGTCATCCACCTCACCATTGGTGAGGTGGGGGAGATAAACGCCCACCTCAGCAATCAAGTTGTGAAGGGATGCTGCAGGCTCTTGGGCTGAGTATAGCTTAAAATAGTACTCGGCAAAGGC
Organism: Lissotriton vulgaris; assembly: GCF_964263255.1. NCBI lineage: Eukaryota > Metazoa > Chordata > Amphibia > Caudata > Salamandridae > Lissotriton > Lissotriton vulgaris. The sequence continues at coordinate 664,936,103 of NC_141694.1, forward strand.
CTGGGCCACTGCGATCGGCACTCGATGGATAACATCAGAGAGGTCTCACACCTCTGGGACAATATGTTTAGCTAAGGTGAAAGACACTGGCCTGTGCAATATCTTCCTGTTCTTGTCCCCCCACCCGTACACCCGAGCAATGGAGGATCTTCATAGCAGCTTCGCTGATTCAAGTGAGATTTGTTTAATCTCTTCCCTTAGGAGCTCAAGCTGCCTGTCTCATGGATCGTCTTTCCCTTCCGGGGAGCTCCTCTACCAGGCAAGCGGCCTCTGCTTCCAGAAGGGCTAGCCAGCTGTCCTGGGACCGCCGCTGCGCCTTAAGCAGGCTCCTGGCGTGGCCTCAGATGGTGGCCTTACTCGCCTCCCATAGAGTTACTGGAGAGGAGACCGAGTCTTGGTTAGAGTAGAAATATTGTTGGAATTCTTTCCCTACAGCTTTCTTAACATCGTCGCTTTGGAAGAACCAGGCTCTCAGCCTCCAGATGGGACGAAGTGAACCAGAGGTGTCCCCCAAGTAAAGGAAAAGGGGAGAGTTGTCCGAGATACCTCGGGGCAAGATGCTAATATCAGACACTCTCTGGCAGTCTGGGCTGGCATGAAGATTGTGTCTATACGTGCGTGTGTGTTATGTGCCGCTGAGGTGTGAGTGTATTGGGTTCCCAACTCTACAGATGTCGCAAAGACCCAGGGTAGTCACCCAGTCCATCAGTCGCCTTGCCTGATTGATTCTACCAGGGGAGGGTGTACCTGTGGTGTCAAGGTCAGGGGCCATGACTGCATTGAAGAGCCCTCTATTAAGGTAAGCGTGGCAGGTGTTATATGGACATTAGATTTAAGGTGTCCCCTCGCAGGGTCCCAGATAGGGTTACAAATCGACCCTGGGAGGCTCTTGTGACTTGGTTGAGTACAAAAGGGAGGTGGCGCTTCAGGAGGATCGCCACCTCCCTCAAGCCCCCCTCAATGCCAGAGTGCCACACCATATCAAGCCCTTGCCTCACAAGGAAGGGACAGTAGTTTCCCAGCAGGTTGGTTTCTTGGAGTAAGATTACAGCTGGGGTGTACCTTTGGGAATATTTTGGGACTGCTGTGCACTTGATTTTGTTGGGCATACCATTAACATTCCAGGACAGGACTCAGAGGGGGCTGCCCTTATGTAGCCTCTGTGTCATGGTCTATGTATAGGGTCAGGAGACAACTGGGATCTGAACCCAGAGGGGGCCTGGTCTGGCCTGCAGGCAACTGCGGTATGAGTTCTTGAGTTCTAGTTTGTGGGATTGGCTGCAACCATGCTGGTAAAGGGATGGCGTGCTGTGAACATACAACATAAAAACCTGAAACATAGGACAACGGTCCCAACCCTCGCATCTCCCCCACCCTATATTTTGGGAACTGAAACATCTGCCGCCCCATAAAGTTCAGTTCAAAAGTAACGCGCTAAACTAAAACATTAAGCTAGGAGGTTGCGTGGTGGACCCCTCTCATAGTTCGGATGTGAGTTAAGCATTGGCAGGTTATTCTGATTTGTGACATGATAGGACTGCAGCCCTGAGCACCAGGCAGAGCTTGGACATCTTGCTGTAGTTTTTGGAGCATACAGTTCTGAGTTAGATAGCCGTGCTCCGGGACAGGTCCATATCAGTGGATCCACTACTTAAGGTTCCAGGGGGGCTCCTGCCCCTGGTTGGGCCATCCAGGGGGTCTGGACGCTGTTGCGACCTGGAGGCAGGCAGGCCGGATTGGTTTCCGGGGTCGTAAGTAGCCAATGTGGGCGAAATTGATGTGTCTCTGCATCTGCCACGGCCCCTGTGCGATTGTTTGCACCTTCTGCGCTCTTAGGGAGATGCCAGCCTAGCCGCTGCAATCCATGACTTTGAGGGTGGCGACATGGTTCGGGGTCTGAGGGGACGCTCTTCAGTCAGCCAGGTCCAGGCCACCTCTGGGGACTAAAAAAAAGAGCTTTTTCCTGAAATACTACTCAGAGGCGGGCTAGAACAATAATCTATATTGGAAGCCAAGAGCCCGCAGCTTTTGTTTGATGTCCCTGTACGAGCTCCGTTGGGCCTTGACCTCCCTAGTGTAGTCTGTGAAGATCATTATGATGTGGTTTTGGCAAAACAATTTGGTTTGAGTTTGAGCCTCCCGCAAAATTGCATTCCTGTCTTTAATGTTCAAGATCCTTCGCAATGATCGTAAGAGGTGGAGCACCAGGAGGAAGCTTGGCTGCTAAGAAGTGATGGGCCCGCTCCACCGCAAACAATGCTGAAAGAGTGTCTTTTGGCAACCAGGATTCCAGCCATTTTTCCAGTAAGGGTGCCATCTAGCCTTGCTCTGTCCCCTCGGGGAAACCCCACCAGGCGGAGGTTGTTATGCCTTGATCGGTTTTCGGCATCTTCATCCTGTCTATGTAATTCCTTGGTGTAGGTTTGGAGACTGGTTACCTGTTCTCATTCATGCAGTGCTGCTGGTTTTTAAGCAATGTGAATGTTAGACCTTCACTGCTCCACTTAATTGTACTTTTCCCCAAGCAACTTTTAATCACTCTATGTAATAATTTATAATTATTCTGTACAGCACTGCTGCACAATCAACATATCTGACGGACCAGGTATGTTTACCCATGAAACTTATATCGCAAGCCCCTTGGCAGCGTGAAGATCTCTATGCAATGAACAATGTGGGCCTCATTTACAACAATTTGATGCACGACAGCTCTGCAAGTCACTTTGCTGCTCTGCCCTGCCCTGCGTCAAAAGAAAAGGGCAGGACTGTGCTCTATATATGAGATAAATTCATAAACAAAATACCTCTGGCACCATTAATCACACTAATTCTTTTGGCCACACTAGTCCTTTTAATTGACTTTGGGCATCAACTCATAATTTTTTTCTTCATCAAAGCTTTTTTTTAGTTAGACAATTTCCTTCATCGAGTAATTATGTGACTATGTGACAACACGTAAAACATTTATATGCAAAACATATACACATTTATATCATTCCTAGACAAACTCTGAACTAGTGAGACAAAAACATATGATGAATATTTGACATTACATACCAAACAAACACATTTTCAGTTAGTATTTATAAAGATTTTTTGGTTTGCAAACTAAAATGCCTGATCTCCTTTTTGTCCTACTGTTTTGAAAACAGTACACTGGGACCATATATCTCTAGATCCTCAGAACATCCTAATTTGTGAAGTCCTGTGTAGGGTCGGAGACTATTTCCAAAAACTAGTGTAAGGGAGCAGAATTCATGCCACTAAACAGTCCGTAGTGGATCAGTCTCTTCTTTTCCTAGTTTGCTCCGAACCACTATATAATCAATGCCAACGCGTTTCGACCGTTTTTTTCCATGTATACTGGTGCACTTCATTTCATATTTTGTCTACTTTATTCTAAGGGATTCAAATGCCTGTTCCCTCCTAAGCGCAAGTCTCAAGCGTATTTTGGTTTGAAGTACATGTTAGTGCTTCTATTCTCATTCGCTCGTTTTGGTACTTAGGAAATGGTTATTTTTGCATACATCATTCTCGCTCAAAAAGTGCAAAGTGGTGCTCGTATTCAACCGGCCTAAATGAAATGTCAGAACTGCTAAATTGCAGATAAGGAAGATTTTGCCTTAAAAGAAAAATTCACTAGCACCAACAAAACCCTGTCTCAACTAACAGTAGCACTTGGAAATTGGAAAATAGTATAGATTTTATTGACTTCCTAAGTACTCCATGAGAGCAATCCTGAACATTGCTGGTTCAAATAAACTATATTTGCACACAGCGAAGAAATAACCCATGAATAAGTAAACAACCCTGGAATGAAGGGCCATCCAAACAAATTAGAACAGGCATCTAGCAGCACAATGGAAACATGAACACAAATGATATGTACACAAGAACACCTTGACCTTCCGAGGGTCCCAACATCTTTAAATGTGTTTGTGCATCTATTCACTACGTGAAATCACCGGAGTCATATGAAACTTTATCCATGATGCACAAAATGCAATAAAGATATCTACTTTAATTAAAAAAATATATATTAACAACTCGCCAAAGCAGACAGCGCAGTCAGGACGCACCGACCAATTAGAATAGTCCACGTCATAGTGTTACGTAGTGCCATGGTAACGAAAAACACACGTAATGAACGCAAGCACGGACAACGTCATATACGCTGAACGAGGAAACAAGAGATCCCTCAGATGCCAAGGAATCCGGCAAACAGCGGGAGCACGCGAAGACGATCCGTGCTTGAATCAAATCGTCCCTGAAGGAAAGGTACGAGCAGGGGTGAATACGAGCGCCACTTTGCACTTTTTGTAGCGAGAACGATCTATGCAAAAATAATCATTTCCTAAGTACCAAAACGAGTGGGTGAGAATAGAAGCGCTAACCTGTACTTTAAACCAAAATGCGCTTGAGACTTGAGCTTAGGATGGAACAGGCATTTGAATCCATCAGAATAAAGTAGACAAAATGTGAAATAGAGTACACCAGTATACATGGAGAAAAACTGTAGTATACAAAAACAGAAAAGACAGTAGAAGTCACCTAATGCTTTTCACACAACAATAGTCCAAGATCTAATTAAGTTACATCTATTTCTTCACCAGGAAACGCACTACAGAGCACTAGAAGTACAAACATTGGAAGGATCCAATACACACAAACCTGGTAGGTGCATTGACCACATAAGGACTATTGGAAATGTTTATACGAGATGAGGAGGTTCAGTATAATTGAGACATTTCAAACTCTATTCAAACAGGCAGGAAGCCACTGCACCTGCATGAACCAGTACATGAGTACACAACAATGTAGAAGTCTGTATGTTTAAATTATGAGAGAATACACAGTAAAATAAGTCATACTGTCACCTTTACAGGCGAAGAGATGTCCTACCAGAATTACGCCCAGCCCTGAAGAAGACCTTAATGCAAACAGAGATTTGGTCCTACCTTCATAAGGTCGAAACGCGTTGGCATTGATTATATAGTGGTTCGGAGAAAAGTAAGAAAAGAAGAGACTGACTTACACTAGTTTTTGGAAATAGTATCTGACTCTATACAGGACTTCACAAATTAGGATGTTCTGAGGACCAAGAGATATATGGTCCCAGTATACTGTGTTTTCAAAACAGTAGGACAAAATGGAGATCAGGCATTTAAGTTTGCAAACCAAAAAATCTTTATAAATACTAACTGAAAATGTGCTTGTTTTGAGTGTAATGTCAAATATTCATTATATGTTTTTGTCTTATTAGTTCAGAGTTTGTCTAGGAATTATATAAATGTGTATATGTTTTGTATATAAATGTTTTACGTGTTGTCACAAACATAGGAGATGTGTAAATACTCGATGAAGGAAATTCATAATCTGAAAAAAAGCTTTGATGAAAAAGAAAACTAATGAGTTGATGCCCAAAGTCAATTAAAAGGACTAGTGCGGCCAAAAGGAATAGTGTGATTAATGGTGCCAGAGGTATTTTGTTGATAAATTTGTCAGTATATTGATTCTGGCTTCTGGTTTCCTAAATTGAATCATTCCCCTGGGTTATATGCTCGTATCTATGAGATAAGGCACATTCCTGAGCTGGCACAGAAATGCCTGCCTAGCGCCAACACAGGCACCCTTGCACCATGGCGCAAGGGTGCCTTTATTGAAATCAGGCTGTTTTTGTGCAGGAAGAGGTACGAAAAATGTCTTTCTTTTTTCTAACTTACCTTTCTTAAAAGAACTTCTGCACATCCTTTAAATTTCTTTTTTTTAGGAATTGTAGAAAGGTTCCATAATGTTTGTAAAATGTTGTATTTATCATCTTTAACTGGGACTTAGTGTACCCATAACTATATTTCTTTTAAAAAATGTATCAATTCTAAGGGCCCAATTATGAGTTTGACGCAGTTGTGCCGGCTCTCCGCCGGCACAGCTGCACCAAACGCGCGCAAGGACCTCCCGCCATATTACGAGTTGAACAAGTTCTACTTGTAATATGGTGGGTGGTCCTTTGCCCTTCCCATGGTGCTGCCTGGAAAACGGGCACTGCATTGAAAATGGCAAAAAAGTTTTAGCATGGCATGGACGTGGACGTCCCTGCTGTGGTGGAACTTTGTAGGAATAAAGACAGGGGCACATGTTGTGCCCCCCTGATTGCATCCCCAAGGCGGGTCGACATCGGGGTCTGTTCCTGCACTGCCAGCCTTTTCATGGCGGGGCTCCACAATGAAATGGCCTGCAGTGCAGAAACTCATATTATGCTGTGCAGGGACTGCACCAGTTCCCACTCAGCATATTACGTTGTGGTGCAGCTGCACCACCATGAGGGAACGACTGTTCATTGATGCAGCTGACAGCCCACCGCTGATGCAATGGGGAACGCTGTAATCGGCATAACGGTGGACTGCTACTGCTACGCCACTGCGTGTCTGGTGGTTAGAAGACTGCCAGACTCAAAATAAGCCCCTATGTTTCTTGTCTTTGGTTTTCTGATTTCAATTTGTTTGACCAAACTATGGTTCTGATTTACTATACTTTGACGCAATGTGTCATTTTGCCCCTAATTGTATGCAAATATATATGGCTGCTTGTGATTACATCCCAACGAAATACCATCCGATGTGCCTGAAATACTCTATGAAGTAAATTTGTGGTAATATGGTAAGCATGTAACTAAAAGTGTACCAGTCACTTCTCAAGCAGAAGCCTCATCAACGTGTAGCCTCTGTTTTCATTTACAGTTATCTCTGTAGTTATCCCAAAAACTAGCAACACCTGGTGTGAGATGCTGGCCTGGTATATGATGTCCACTCATGTCAGTGGGCACCTTGCACCTGTCCAGACAACCCTTATGGTGATTTAAAAGGTCTCAGACAACCTTAGAAAGCTATCCAAGTGGTAGCTGTGGAGGGCAGCCTTCAGGCTTAGTCATGAAGGAGTGTAAAGCAGCTTGTTTTACCAGAATGCAATGTTATAGTGGAGATTAAATGAAAAAGAACCACACAAAGCATTTATAAAAATATGTATTTATTATATAACACTCTCTAGTACGTTACAGTATCTCCTACACAGAGATAGACAAAAAGCACACAATACTTTAGCAAAGAAATCACAGTAGATAGCACTAATACACAAGGTACCCTGGGGGGGACCAAACCATATCCAAAGAAAGTGGTATAAGAACCACGACTTGAGTCAAGACAATGTCACGAGGACGTAGAATTGCTGGGGACCCACAGAACCACCCAAGTAAATAGGGACCTCATGGAGAGCGTGTGCAGTGTGTGAACACAACTGCATGCTCCGTACAAGTCTATGTGCAAGTCGCAGTTGGAATATTAAATATTAGGAAACCTTCCCAGTGGACCCTGAAGAAACCCAGTGGATGACAGAAGGTTGGAGAGCCACCCCACCCGTGGATACTATGGTACCCAAGTTACCTATCCCAGCGAAGCCAGGTGCGTAGGTGTGAAGTGGCATCGGAAACCGCTTTCAAACCCAATAAAGGACTTCAGGAAGGTTCTGCCGCTGGAAGAGGCAAAAGTGTCCGGAGGAATACAAACATGGATTCTTTACAAGGAGTACCTGAAAGCAGAGAGGATAGAGTCTACGTCACTTGGGAGGGACCAGGAGACTTGGAAGACGGATGCCCTCCGATGGCGGATGCTTCAGGAAGAATGAAGATGACCTTGACTCTGCTGCTGAGAGGACTAGGCGATGATGAGAATGACCAGGACCCGGATACAAACTTTCCCATGAAGGATTTCAAGTCCTGAGGGATCAGTGTCTGGCGGGGGAATCAACAAGCCTTGACAATTGCAACCCATGCAGGAAGTTAAGAAGGTGCACGGTTGGTACCAGCAAGGTCCAGGAAACTCACCACAAGCAGGGGAGTCAGGGCCAGCCCCGAGCAATCAGGGGAGCCCAAAGAAACCAACGGTGACCCTCAAATGGACTCACAGGCCAAAGGCACAGAAGTGGCGTGAGGACCTCAAGCAGCTCACCAAAAGATGCAAGCCATGATGCACAGGATGTGGTGTTGCTAAAGATTCTGGTCACTGAAGGTGCTCGAGGTTGGGGTTACTTGAAGCCAGAAGATCTTCTTGCAAAGAAGTCAACCAACCTTTGCAAAGGCAAAGGGACACGGTACCCAGGATTCAGTTATTGCAAACCCCCCCAAGGACCATTGGCCTCAAACTTGATGAAAGTGTAGAGCAGGCCTCATGAGTTGAGGAAAACCACCACCTGTGTTGCAGAGCCCTCAGAGTCTGGTGGAGCTCGGGATCTGCAGACCTGTTGTCTTCGTTGTGGTGCCTGCGAATGCAGGGGAGTGACTCTGTCACTCCAAGGGAGATTACTTCGGTGTGTCACAGGCCTTGGAATGTTCCTGTATTATGAACAGGCACAGACAATACAGCAGACTGGAAGGGAGACAAAGTCAGGCCCAAACAAAGTCCTGCAAAGTCCAGAGTACCCAGATGGTAGAAGTGCAGTGGTTTCAGTTCTGAATCTTATCCCATGATGAATCTAGGGACCTACACCCTGGTAAGCCCTTAAGTACCCTAAGGAAAGGGTTGGGGAGATTCAGGGGACCCTCCCCTGAGAGGGTCTGGACAGGGGGGAGGTTACTCCCATGTCCTTTGTCCAGTTTTGCACCAGAGCGAGAGCCAACGGCTCCCAGGACTGGTTTGAACTGGATTATACACAGAGACAACAAATGTGCCCCTCATGCAGACTTTCAGGGGCTGGCAAGCGCACCCACCCAGCCCTAATACACTAAATCCTGTCTGGGAGGTGGTCATACCTCCCTGTGACAGGATGCCTATTGTTCTGCCTTTCCCTGCTAAAGCTTGGCTCAGCATCAGGAGGGCAGACATGTGTCTTTGGTCGGCAGCAACCATTTTGAGCTGTCCGGGACTAGAAGGCTGATACCGGGAACACTGAGAGCCTAACGGAGGGCTCTCCTGGTGCTTGGAATCATACCTCCCACACCATTTACAGTGTCGGGTATGATTCAAACATGTTTGATACCAAACATGATCGGATTAATTGTAGCCGTTTTCACGATGGTCATCGCACGATTATGCGATGCCTCTCTATATAGTATATGGCTGCTTCACAGACAACCTGGGAGAATGGACTCCATAGGTTGCAGGGGTGTCCTGCTCATGCAGTGGCACCCTCTTACTTAGAACAAAGTACCCTGCCCTCAGAATTGAAAAGGCCTGCTATAGGGGTGACTTATAGGTTTTAAGTGCAGTGACCCTTGTAAATGTAAATGTATTTGAGCTTATATAGCGCACAGCTACCCACAAAGGGTTTCCCGGCGCTTGCTTAGGGAACCCGTCCTGGTATTCCCCTGTGAGATAACCCCGGCAATGTATCCACAAGGTGAAAGCCAGGCATCCCGCCGCGAGGGGCCATTGTGGAGATTAAGCAAGCTATTGCCCAGAGTCGCAGAGTGTGAACCCGTGAGTTGAGAAGGCACCGGAGCGAGAATTATCGAGTCCATGGAATTTTTGAGCCCAAGACCCGCCGAGGCGGGGAATTGAACCCTGGTCCAGGGCCGATCTCAGCTTCCGGGTCTGCCGCCTCTAACCCCTGAGCCACACTTCTCCCTTAGATATAGTAAACCTATATCTTTAGTAAGTGATGCATGCACCAAAGTACACAGGCTGCAATGGCAGGCCTGTAGTTCCATTTTGAATGCCATGGGTGGCATAATGCATCCCTCAGCCCACGGGAGACCTCTGGGGTACCTATGCCCTAGGTACATGGGTACCATATACTAGGGACTGACAAGGGTACCCCAGTATCCTATATGGGATGTACCTAGGTACTGAATACAACCGTTGTGGGAGAAAGCAGATAGACTGGGGTCCTGATTAGCAGGATCACAGTCAGACTAGTCAAAAACAGCATCACATCAAGCGAAAAGTGGGGGTAACCATAAGTAGCAGATCCTACTTTCTTACACCTGGGGTCAGAGTTATTAAATTATAGTACAACGTAGTACAGCAACCAAAGTTGCTGCACTGTATTTGACAAGGGGCAGTGAACGGTGCAGAAACATGTTTACTAAACATGGCCTGCTACTCCTCTCCCCCCTGTGCAGGTAAGCAAACAGATACCAAAGCACCAAAGATATGCTTTTGCACTGTAGTGCAAAGGTGTATGTGCGCCTGATGTCTAGCACAGGTTTTGTATTGGTGAAACCTTCCAGCAGAAAAGCCCATGCCTAGACAAAAACAATCCTTGGATATGTGCTGTATAGTGCAGCACACATACAATTTGAGAATTGTCAGGAGAAACAAAAATTGTCTCTAACTTTGGCCTGCCTGAGGAAGATGTTATTTTTTTACGCAAATCCTAGTCTAATAATTGTAGTATACAGGACGCTATGCGTCAAAAAGCATGAATGGTTGTGCTGGACCTCCCAAGTAGGCCCTATGGAGCGCCCCTTGTCACCAAGCAGAGCAAAGCAGTAAACAGCGCTATTTGCACGTTTCCGGTGCAAAAAAAGCTTTGAGCTTGAAAGCAAATACCCTTTTAAGGATTATTGCAGTTTGTGTGACTTTCCTGTGCCACCAAATCTAGATAAGCCTGCTCATTTTTTTTATAGTGTAATAGGTAGGACAGCTTTTGTTTCAGAAAATTCAAAGGCTTTCCTGCCATTATTTTCTATATAATAAAAATATAAATCAGAGTTTCCAGTTTAAAAATGCATGGTCATCACTATTCCATGTGTAGCTCACATTATCCTACAGCACTCTAATCTTTTCCAATTAAAACAAAATATGCTGTAAGCCGCACGTTTCCTATATGGGTTTACACAGGCTTAGGAAAGCAAACATAAAAATATAGATTCAACAGCCTATTTTAATTGGAGTACTCAACTGTTTAATAACGGGTATAGGAGTTAGAATAGATGAGAACTATTTTAATTAATATAGGCAGACACATCGCTTTATCGTTATTAAAAATATGACATTTTTGAGGCATATTCATCAGTTTTATACTTGACATTGTGGTTGCTCACCAAATTATTGCTATGAGCATTTAGCCCATGCAGTTGCTTTATTTTTTTATACCAGGCGTTGAATGGAAATGCAGATAAGTAGGAATGCCTGTACAAAAATGTGAAATCTATGATTTTCTCGGGGTGGTGGCCCTGTTAAGAATTGCTGTAAATTGTACTTTTGTGTTAGTAATGGGCAGTGAAAGTGGCTACAGAATTTATGCTAATTTCAGAGTTTGTTTGCTGCTAAAAGGCATGATTGTCATGTGTATACAATGACAGAGTGCTGCTGATAGTAACACGCTAAAACAGGGGTCTTCTGTATTAAGAGCTGGTTATGTTTAATAAAATTCACCCCGAGCTACTCTCATTTTTTATGTTGTACAAGTGACTACATCAGACAAGAATTAGTTAGCGGCCACCATTGCGTAAGTTACAAAATAATAAGTGCTGGGCGCACATTTTGCTCAGAAGCCCACAATTGGTGCTATTGAAGGCCTGGGAGCCGAATACCAAGGCTGTGTAGTCTTGATTCCACCTCATGCCGTTTTAATACATCACCTGACACTACCTGCCTCTTATCTCACCCGTGTGGATTCCTTTTTCAGCCCTGGGTCCTCCCTTTGCCTTGTCTTTCAGTCTTTCTCTACTTACTTCTTTCCCCCATTGTGTTTTTCTCTATCTTGCTCTGAGTCAAAGTCTCTTGAAATCGCCTGGTCCCAGAAAATGAAGGTCTATTGGCCCCACCTGCATCCAGCTGCTCAATTTAGGCACTGGTGGCCACCCCTGCAAGACTGTCAGCAGTGACCACCTTGGCAGGGTTGCCTGCAGTAATGTAAAAAGTGTTTATCTGAAAGAAACAGTTAGTTATAGATTCCTTACCTTAGAATTACAGCAAGGCGTTAGACTGGATCTGGAAAGTTTTTCGTCAACAGTACCCCTGCGCTCCAAAAGGTGGCGTTGGTCAGCTTTGCGTTCAATGTTGGCGTCATGGTCGCAGGGATGATGTTGCAGTAGCTACTCAGATGCCGCCCTCACGGGCTGACGTCAGTTTTTTCTTTTTCCATGCCAGCTAGCGCAGATCTGGAGAGAGCGGTACCTCCAGTTACTTTTTGGCTGACTTTTTGCCGACTTTTGTCGACTCCGTTTCCAAATCTTCGACTCTTGATGTACATCAGGGATGCTCGGCTTCAAGATTTGCAGTTCCTGTAGCTGACTGATCTCAGTGACGGATCTGCACCGCGTGTGCCTCTTCTGCCTGGAGCGCGACCACAACCCCAAGTCCTACTCCACCCGTGTGCGGAGCCCGAGGGGTCGCCTCCTGGCTTCCCTCCCTTCCCGGGACCGGGAGCTGCCCCTGCCCAGCCTTGCCAATTTTACGAAACAATGCATGCCATCTTTGGCCAGCCCGACTCTGCCGGTGCGCCTTCGGGCCCACGGACTCGGCTGGGGGTCCTGGGCCTTTGAAGCCGGTGGCTTCGGCTCTGCGCCGCAGGGTCTCCTTGGATCCAGGCCTGGATCCGGATAGACGCCGGTTGACCTTGTTACACCTCCCCTGATGCCGATTTCTTCAGCACCACTTCCGCAGCCGGCATCAGCTGTGTCCCCAGCCAAAGTCGACCCCAGCCTCAACCTCGATGTAGACACGGAGCTGGACCAGCGTCGACCGACGCCGGATCCTGCGCCGACGGGTACTTTTGTGCCCTTGTTCTACCCTGGCTCTTTTAGACCAGGTTGGCAGCCAGAAGAGGGTGAGGAGGACTGGGAGGGGTCTGTAGACCCTCTAACTGACCAGTTGGGCTACGAACCAGACTGGAGAGAGGAACTTGGGGAAGCCAGTGGTCTGGATACCTTACCAGACATTGGCATGTAGTCTCCTCCTACCGTGGCTACGGAGGAGGGAGCATCTTACGCTGCGGTGTTGCATAGGGCGGCCGAGGCTCTCCATCTCGAGCTACCTATGTTGGCAGTCAGGACTAACCTCCTCACAGAGGTGCTTCAACCGGCAGCTGGCTCTTCGGAGCCCCTGCTACTGTTTAATGAAGCCCTCACTGACATCCTTTTGGGCACCTGGTCCAGGTCCAGTGGATAGGATAATTGCCCAACGCCACCGCCTGGCCCAGGCGACCCATCTTTCCTCTCCCAACACCCTACCCATGTGAGCTTTGTGGTCCAAGCCTCCACCTCCAAAGGTGCATTCCCTAACGCACTACCTAATAGGGAATCCAAAAAGCAGGACCATCTTGGAAAGAAGATGTTTTCTTCCACAAGTTTGGGATTGCGGTCGGTAAACACCGCTCGTTTCTTGGGTCATTATACCCACACTGTGTGGGATACGGTGGCACAAGTGCTGCCTCAGAGCCCGCAGGAGACCTGGGCTATACTCTCCCGTGCAGTTGCCGAAGGAAGAAACGCAGTGGAATATACCATCCTCTGTGGGCTGGATACCGCTGACTCACAAGGCAGGACTATTTCCACGTCGGTAGCCCTTCGACGCTATGCCTGGTGATGGCCATGACCCCAAATTGGTTGAATTCTAACTACCCACTAATGCGTGCACTTATATCAACCTTTACATAGTTTGAAGTAACCAAGAGGAGACTGACAAAACTCCTAAATAAATCGAGGGATCTGTGGTTTTGACTGTGCCCACTGACTTAGAAACAATACACGCAAACATCAAATAAACCTGTTATGTTATGTTAGTATGAATTTGTAGAGCGCACATTCACCCCAGGGTTTCTTGGCGCTGTGTGCCGCTGGGGAACCCATCCTGGCTTTCCCTGTGAGATGGTCCCTATTGGGCATCCTCAAGGTGAAGACAGGCATCCCCGGCAGCGAGGGGGCCGTTGTGGAGATTAAGCAAGCTATTGCCCAGAGTTGCAGCGTGGGACCCATGGTTAGAGAGGCACCGAGGCGAGATTTATCGAGCCCACTGACATTGGTTCCGTACCCTGCCGCATCGGGAATTGAACCCTGGTCCCGGGCCGACCTCTGCTTCTGGGTCTGCCGCCTCTAACCGGTGAGCCACACTTCTCCACACAACCTGAGATTGACAATTAAAAATGTGAAAGATTTACATTTTCTATATCAACATGTATATTTTGTACATATAAAAAGTTGTTGGCCTATGATGTGACACAAAGTGCCAAGGCTTTAACAAATTTTCAGACAAGTTGGTTGCTACATTTAATAAGCACTATAAAACAAACCTGATACGTTTCTGCGAATTTAAGCCATTTATGTATCTTAGTTTTTCAGATATGCTAATCCAGCAAACATATTTACAAGTTGTGGCATCTGTCAGTAGTGGGAGCATGGGATTGAAGTGGTTTTATTTTGACTTTCACTCATAATTCCACAATATAGAGGCAAGTCTTAAAGTTCACCTTAGACTTCTGCAGGCAAAGCCACTTTAATTAAGCCTTATTCAACAAGAAATCCAAACAGTGAGCTGCAAACACCCTTGCATGCGTGTCATTCAATTTGGACTTTTGATCATACAAGCAGTGCAGAGAAGAACTCGGTCTCGGAGGAACAACCTTTGGCTTCCACAGTTTCAGGATTCTAAAATGCACTTTCAGTAAAACAAGTAGACCAGGTCTTTGGTAGCCTGCTATAGTCTTTCTTAAAGCAGAACCAGGAGAGCCGCAGCAAGGTTTGAGGCAGGGGTCACCCTACAATCAGGAATTGTAGTATTAATTGAGGGGGTAAGTCACCACTTTAATTTTTTCAGAATGAACCACTAAAGTCAATTAATAAATCTGTGTTCAACCCCTGGTAGCTGTGGAATAAACAGTAATGCTTAACTTTAGAGACAATGTGTAAAGTATTTATGTGGTACTCAAACAGTGATAAAGTGAAAGTACAACACAAGAAACTTCCTAAACCACTTTAAAAAAAGAATTAGAATATTTTCTCAAATAAAACACCACCAAAATAACAAAAATCCTTATAAATAGAAACGGAAATATGTATTTTTAAAGTTTGAATTAAAAATAGCTCTAAAAGCACATTGTGCCAACTGTGGGTATCTAGGCGTGCTAGACCAGGTCAAAGACAAAAGTTAAGGCCAAGTGTGATTGATCAATGCTTGAATACAGACACCAGGTTCACTCCAATGGAATGTTCCCTCAGAATTAGAAAATTTTATAGAGGACGAACATTTTCAGCAGGACCAGGCAGCAGGCTGGATCCGAAGAAATGCTCGATGACAATGAGAAACCATGGCATGAGGTCTCTGAGTCAATCGGAGACTACTAGGCATTGGGCCCAGTGAAGCTATTGATGAAGGTTGTCTGCATTGCTTGGGTGCTGCTCTGTGTTGAGTCCTGTGAAGCCGTAGAATGGGTATTGCTCGGTGTCAGCTGTTGATGATGGTTTAAGGTGTTGATGGTTGGTGTTGCATCCTTTGAAGGTTTCACTTAGGTAGGGACAAGTATACTCTGTCCACAGCCAAGGGTCCAGGAAATTAGGGATAGTACTTGGGGATCAGCACTCACTTCCACATTGGCTACAGAGGGACTATATCAGGTCCAGTTGGGACTGGTCAGCTGGAAGGCAAGAAAAGGCATCTGGAAGCTTGATGTGGCCCTGTAGCTCAAACAGGAGGTCCCCCAACTGACACTTGAAGTCACTTCCGGGGTCCTGGAGTCAAGGCAAGCAGATATGTCTTCCTTCAGGTTCTACAGACAGCAGGGCAGTCCTTCATTTGATTCTTTAGAGGTCCACGAGTATTCTGAGAAGAGTTCTTGGGATGCCACTTTTGTGGCCATTGCCAGCTTGTGGATTTAGGGCAATCCTTTGTCCTCCCTCTAAACTAGTTCTGGGCTGCTCCCCATCCTACTGGCATTGGAGCCATCCATACTAGATAATTTTAACAGGTCTAAATGGCAGTTTAAAATTACTCAGCCAGTCTGGAGACATGTTTTATAGAGCTACTGCAGTGGGTGGCACAATAAGTGCTGCAGCCAGTTAGTAGCATTTGATTTACCAGTCTTGGTTACAGGTAGTACCATATACTAGGGACTTACTAGTAAATGTAATCTTCCAACTAGGTGTATACCACTTTTAAGATGTTTGAAAGGGAGAGCACAAGTCCTTTACTACTGGTTAGCAGACTAAAGTGTGCAGAGTCCCGTAGTCCTTAAAATTGGGTTCAGCAAAAGAAGTCAAATATATAGGTGGGAACATCGTGCAGAAGATGGCCACTTCCAACACTTTCCAACTAAGGGGTCTATTATGATGTTGGGCGGATCGTCACCGTTCTCATGAGGGTAGGGATACGCCCGTCATCATACCCCGCCCGCCTCCCATTTCCCCCCCTCCATAATATGATGGCGGGGGTACCGCAGTGGAAGGGAAGATCGTCCGCACCTTTTCCGCTCGGTCGGAAAAGGGTTGAATTTGGTGGCGGTGTCTGCTAGACACCACCTTCCATATTACAATGTCAGCGGGAAGCAGCCTTTCCGTGGCGGCATTGGCGCCACAGAAAGGCTTGTTGATTCCTCAGTTGGGGGCCCGTTGCGGGCCTCCTGGATGTTGGGAGGGTGGGGCCATGGGGGATACCTATGGTACCCCCCTGAATTTGCATGGACGACGTGGCAGGCACTGCACGTTGCCTGCCACGTTGTGCATGCAAATGCACAAGTGCCTTTTTTGGATTGCGGCAGCACCGCTCACTGCAATGCAAAAAATGCGGAATGTGCCTGCCTGTGTGGCAAGCGCATACTAATTGCACATGCGTGTCCGCCGTACACATTGCCGCCGGTCCCATTTCCCGAGGCGCATCGTAATAGACCCCTTTTATGAAATCAGGCGGATCACCACCGCCCACATGGCGGTGGCGATCCACCCTACATCATCCCTGGCCCGCCCCCCATTTCCCCCACCATATTATGATGGCGGGTGGTACTGCGACGGACGCCACTTTTCCACCCGGTCGACGAGTCGACCGATCAGAAAAGAGTGGAATGAATATGGTGGTGGTGTCTGCTAGACACCGCCATCCATATTACAATATCAGCAGAAAGCAGCCTTTCCATGGAGGCATTGCCGCCACAGACAGGCATGCAGATTCCTCAGTTGTGAGCCCTTTGAGGGGGTGGGAGGCACATGGGGGGTACCCATTTGCATGGACGACGTGGCAGGCACCGCGTGGTGCCTGCTACGTTGTGCATGCAAATGCACAAGTGCCTTTTTTGGATTGCAGGGGGTGCTGCAGACAGCACCGCCCACCGCAATGCAAAAAATGCGGAATGCGCCCGCCAGTGTGGCGGGCGCATCCTAATTGCACATGCAGGAACATGTAGAGCTGAATAAAAAAAACTTTTTTTTCACAGTCTTGGCGTGTTTTGAAGAGGTAACCCATTTTTTTTATTTTTTGTGCTCTCAACCTACTTCCAGTTTGTGGTGGAAACAAGTGTGAAATGCATGGGTGATCCAGGAACTCTAGATTTCTGAAAAGCAGACAAAAAGTGAATCACTTGGGGTCATATGTGTAGATCCCTCAAAGTTTTCCTAAAGAAACTGACTGTTGAAATAAAGAAACATTGAAAATGAACATAGGAAAACTGTTATTTGTGTCAACATCTGAACCTTTTTGTCATGGTGGCTGATTTACAAAGCAGTATGCCTTTATGTCCACTATACCCTTATTGTTGTGGTCCCAGCTTCCATACCGAAGCCCCCCCCCCCCCCCCCCCTTCCCCAGAAGCATTGGGTCCCTCTAATCAGCCTTTGTCTCCCAGGAAAGATATTGGTGTGATGAAGGCACTATTGCTGAAACGTGCGTAGTCAATCTATCTTCAAGCCTTCCACAACATGATCTATGTGTCGAAATATGGAACATGCAATGAAGGAATGAGGTATGTATTATAAAATGTATTGTACATTGGAAATAATAACCTTGTTATTCCATTCTCAAAAAATTGTGATCAAGTGCTATATTACTTTTTGTATTAATTTAGTATTTAAGGACAATTTGTTATACTGTTGCTCAACAAAGTCTTTATCATCTCCCATTTTAGTGTTTTTTCTAATATTGTACAAATAATAAATACCATACATGTTATCTTTGTAAAGTAATATTTGTTTTTTATTTTTATCAGTATATAATGTGATATGTTTATTGGATATCTACATGCCCTTAGACACTTATGATTCATATCTTGATCGAGAATATTTTAAAATTGACTACATCTTTTCAGGCAACCCACCAGCCTTATCGCTGAGATTGTTGCATGCACATTATTCAGGAAGATGGTCTACAATTGGAGCAAACCAGGAGGTCAATATTTGGTTTGGTAATTAGAACTATCCTAGCTCTGGTGAAGTCCACGGGTAGGTTACCTGTAGCCACCATTTCTTAGAATACCTGGCACGGAGGGTGACTAGGGGTTTGACCAGCTTAAAATATTCAGCAAGGTAACAATGATCCCAAAGGACTTTCCCTGCTTTTAGGTCATCTATAGATTGCAGTACTTCATCCTTTGTAATATCAGCGTCCAATAAGTAAGCGCATTCTGCCATTCGTTTTGGAAGGCACAGCACGTATAGGAACCTACCTTCCTAAGACTGATCTGCAGGGGGTTCCAACCTATATAAATAGGAGTAAAAGACGTGAAGATATAACAGGACCTCATAGGGATGTGTCAGGAGATCTGCATTTTGTTTGTGAATGGCAGGGATAGTGCGGTTCGATTCTAGACCCCTTGGTTGGGAGGCCAATAGGAGGCCTGCTTTCTCATCCTATCATAATGCCTCTATCATACTAGAAAGAGAGCCTTTTCAGCCGAGGTAGCATACAATCCATTTAAATCATATTTAACTTTTGTGAGTGCTCAAATGTTTCCCGGCATGGGCTCTCGTGAATACTCTGACGTAAGGGCTTTCATCTCTTGTTCCAGAGAGCAACTATCCTAGTCCGCTAGCTTCTTGGTTATCCAGATTTATGCATCAGTACTCCCCATATAACTTATTTCCTTGCCCCCCACAGTGTTGAAGGCAAGTCCACACATCTCTAATTTTCCCCCAAAAAACGTTGGACCTGCGATACTAATTTTCTTCTGTCCGCTGGGTTTATGTACTTTGCCATTTTCATATTCCACTGCCACGGAGGGGGGATGTGGTCTACAAATTATTCATGTCCACCACCATGTCATGATTCCTAATTCGCCCAGGACTAAACCATGCTGGCTTTACACACCAGACAGTAGGCACAGATGTAAGAAAGTAATCAATTCACGTGCATGGTCCATGAACACAGGGAGTAAAAGTATAGTTGCATTCCCGTGGGTGAAACAACAGTCACTGTGGATGAACCAGGGTAAAGTCCCTGATTAAGTCACGGAGGCCCTCCTATCCCTTCCATGTGTAAGATCAGGGAAACCGGACCTGTCAAGTACCAGTTCCATTCCCACATTTCAGTCCCCTCCCGCCACCACTTTCGTCTTCACAAAGGACAGAAGCAGTCTGGCCAAACTTTAAAAGAATCCAGATTTGTCCCCCACTAGGACATACACCGAGCCCACAATTATGCATCCTGGATTTGGAGTTTTACAAAAACATATCTCCTTTCGTCATCTACCCATGTGTATGCAGTGGATAGGGGAGGCATTGCTACTTCCTTAGTCCTTTGACTTAGAGGTGTAGGGCATAGGGTGTCGGTGCATGCATAGAATACCTAGCTCACCCAGTCCCTCTCAATATAACACACTCTTGTGGTGTCAGGTGAGTTTCTTGAATGCAGTCATGTTTTGTATTGTCACTTTAGTGGTGGCACAATACGTGTAATATTGGCAAGCCTTAATTTTTAATTGGTAGCCCTTTGTAATTTATGCTGCTGTTAGCCCCGTGTATTTTCTTGCAAGCCTTAGTTTAATTTTGTTTATTTTGCTTGTTTGCCACTGTATTGTCTGCCTCTACTGCTCCTTCATTTAACTGGTTTTGAGCTCTTTCTGTGCCTTCCTGATGTTTTTGCCTCCTACTCCTCACTACCCTCCTGCCTCCCAGATAACCCCTTCCATCTGCCAGGACTAGTTATGGAGGCCCCTGCGTGGCTCCTTTAGCAGCCCTTGACCTTTGGTCTTCCACCGCTCTCTCTGCTGCCGCTCACCTAGCTCCGTGGTAGTGGGGAATCTCCAGCAACTCCAAAACTGGGAGCTCGAGCCTGCTGTCTCCAGGTCAAGTGATCCACTTGACCTCCTGTGTGGTGTAGCCCTTTGTAATTCTGTTGTTGTCAGCCCAGGGTAATTTTGACAAGCCTTAATTTTTAATTGGTGGCCCTTTGTAATTTATGCTGCTGTTAGCCTCACGCATTTCATGGCAAGCCTTAGTTTAATGTTGTTTGTTTTACTTGTTTTCCACTGTATTGTTGGCCTCTCCTGCTCCTTCATTTAATTGGCTACAAGGACTTTTGGCACCTTTCCGCTGTTTTTGTCTCCTGCTCCTCCAAGCCCTCCCACTTCCTGGATAACCCCTCCCACCTCCCAGGACTACTTATGGAGGCCGCTGGACGCACACCAGGAGCACACCAAAGGCAAGCCCATCTGTGCCCATCTACACCTTGACTGCACCCAGCTCCATTTCCCCAAGCTTACTGCTCTCCCATCATTACACCGCCACAGACCTTCACACCCTCACTCCTGGATGCAACAACAACTGCTGCCTCAATTCACCCCACTCCACAAAGGGACCGTTCTCCATCCCCAGCTGCTGCATCACCTCAACCACACAGTCGAACACCACAACTTGAACACCACAACTGCAACCAGTGCTACACTACCACCAGAAGTTAAGACCATCTCCAGAAAACTCACCTGCCTCCTACTTGATGTCAGATCATTCAGCAAGCATGCCACCAAAATCTGGGGCACCATCTTCACCCTCACCCCAGACTTGACCTTCATCACAGAAACCTGGCTCACCCCAGCAGCAACCTTGGACATTGCCACAGCAACTCACATCAGCTACAAAATGAAGCACTGCGGCCGCAACAATAAACACAGATGCAGCATTGACATTTTGCACAAGGAATCAATGACCTGCACCTTCTCCAATGACGAAACCATGCCCATCATAGAACATATGAATTTCCAGCTCCACTCCAACAACAACACCACACTCAGAGCTCAGAGGCATTCTCACATGTAAACCACCAGGACCATGACCCGGCCTCAGCAACACCATTGCTGAATTCATCACCCCACAGCCATTGATTCCAAACTCAACATCTTCCTGGGAGACCTCTACTTCCACCTGGATGACAGAATTAACACCAGCTCCCCTGAATTTCTGGAAAGACTGCATAACATCAGACTCAAGCAGCTAGTCACAGAGCCCACAAACATATCAGTATACACACTGGACCCTATTTTCACATCCAGCAACAGAATCAGATACAGCCACACCTCCAAACTCACCTGGTCAGACCACTCCATTGTACACTTCACCATTGCTGTGCCCACCCAGACCCCCTAAAAGGACACAGTGGCCACTTCCATAGCTGGTCCAAGATCATCCGGCAACAGTGGATCAATTCCTTCAGAACCACACAACCCAAAGACTCAGCCATCCTGGACAGGGTTGTCCATAATTTCAATGATTGAATCACTAATGCTGCCAACCAAGTAACCCCTGCAAAAGCAGCCAAAATGCACATACCACTCAAATAAGCCACCAAAACTACACACAGCAAAACACAGATGCAAACAAATTGAAAGGAAATGGTGCACAAGCACGAACCAAGCTGATAGAGCCACCTGCAAAACAGCACTTAATGAATACCATCGACTGATCAATGCTGCAAAAAAGGAGGCCCTCACGTGCAAAATCAACACCAGCTCCAGCCATGCTTAAGAACTCTTCACCATTGTTAGAGAATGCACCTGTCCATCAGCCACCGAAAACGCTACCCCAGCATCACAGCAACTGTGCGACACCCACGCTGACCATTTCCACAACAAGATAGTGACCACCAACCTCCTCTGCCATCAGCCAATCACCACCGCCGACCACCAACTCACTGCATGGAAACAACTCAGCTCATCTGGCACATCCAAACTAATGAACATAATCTACTCAGGAGCACCCACTGACCCTTTCCCCCACCAGCTCTTCAACCTCAGCAGAGATGACATCAGCAGCCAGCTTACCACCATCCTCAATGCCTCATTAACCACGGCCACTTTCCCTGATGACTGGAAACACACCGAGGTCAGACCACTCCTCAAAAAACCCTTGGCAGACCCCAGAGAGCTCCAGAACTATCGTCCCATCTCGCTGCCCACCTTAACCATCAAGGCCCTGGAAAAAGTCATCAACCTCCAACTCCTCGAACATCTAGAGGGAAACAACCTTCTTGACCCTTCAGAGTCAGGCTTCAGATCAAACCACAGCGTCGATACAGCCCTGATCAGTGCAACGGATGACATCCACACCCTAATGGACAGAGGAGAATCAGCCACCCTGATACTGCTCAACCTCTCCACAGCCTTCAACGTGGTTTCCCACCACACTCTCATCAAGCACCTACTACAGATCAGCATCACAGAGGACACCCTCAAATGGATGGCATCCTTCCTCGGGGAAAGCACCCAGAGAGTCTGACTCCTCCCTTTCACTTTACAGGCAAATTACAACATATGTGGCATACCAAAAGGTTCATCCCTCAACCATACCCACTTACACATCTATAGGTCACAACTCAAGGACATTATCATATCTCACCACATCAACATCATCTCCTATGCTGATGACACCAAGGTCCTCCTATCACTCCCAGCCTACCCCACCTCAGCAAAAGACAACTTCCACAACTGTATGAAGAACCTCTCAGACTGGATGAGGGACAACTGCCTCAAACTCAACACAGACAAGACAGAAGTCCTTATCTTCGGCAAGCACACCACCCTATGGAACGACTCCTGGTAACTATCAGAACTCAGGCTCACCCCCACTACAAAAGACCACGCCCGTGACTTCTGCATCATCCTCGACAGCAAGCTATCCATGAAACGTGAAGTCAATGTTATCTCCTCAACCTGCTTACAGTCGCTATGCATGCTCCGCAAGATCTTCAAGTGTCTCCCCATCAACACCAGGCAAACGGTAACCCAGGCCTTCATTAACAGCTGTCTGCACTATGGCACCTCCATCGAATCATGCAAAGAGTAAAGTCGATCCAGAACATGGCGACCAGACTGTGAGGAGGAGAGGCGCGTAGTGCACCAGAAGTGGTCAGTGGTGTGTGCTGAATCAAGGCAGGAGAAAACATGGAAAACCGTTTGACGTCATCGGCGGGGGATGAGAGAAAAGGCGGTGAGTCGGAACTCGAGGAAGCGAGAGCGGAATTGGAGAAGGCGAGGAGAGACCCAAGGAGTAAGCAGGACGGATCAGAAGACGAGGACGACGAAGAGAGGGCGAAGACCCAGGAGAGAGCATTATATACCGTGACCAAGCCCGGCGGCTCATGGAGGAGAGGGGACGCCCCGGGTCCCTATACCACGGCCCTGGACAGAGGCCGTGGTCCAAGGCAAGTACCATTAGGAGGGTCGTTTTGGTGGGGGTGGTGGGGAGGCACGGGGAACTAGGTCACGTGAGTGTTGTTTCTTTTTAAATCTGCACCACGTCGGCTTTCCCTCACGCCCTTCCCTCACTGCCCATTTTGTTTGTTCTGGTGATGGTAGCACAAAAAGGGAAACCTGTATCTTAAGAGTAATCCCTGCTTGTATTTGTTTTTCTTTCACTACCGCACAATAACTGGACCTGTGGAAGGAACAGGGGGGACCCATAAGCCACGATAACCGAGGGCCTGAGAAGACCAGGAGGGACCATGGACCACTCCTGTGACATCTTCACTGTTGCAAAGACTTTTACGATTTCTTTTTTTTTGTTTGTTTACCGCTTCACTGCCAAAAGTTACTCCAAAGAAGGGAGAAAACAAAGAAGCAATAAACCCCTCCTTAGTACTTACCTGGCGTGTTCCGTGGTTCCTTTGTCACACACCTACACAGAGTAATCCTCAACCTGCCAAAAGAACCCGCAATACCCAAAACCTGAAGGACCTCCACTGGCTCCTGGTTCCGAAGAGATGCCAGTTCAAGCTCCTGACCCACGCCTATAAAACCCAGCAAAACCAAGGACCTGCCTACTTGAACCACCGCCTACCCTTCCACCAGCCGCACAGGTACGTACGCCCAGGACACCTCGCCCTTGCAAAGATTCGCACATTTGTCGCAGCCGCACCGGAGGAAGCTCCTGCACCTACCTGGCTGTCAAAATATGAACACCCTACCTTTACACCTCTGCTATATACCATCACTGACCGAGTTCAGGAAGGGACTAAAGACCAAGCTGTTCGACTGAGGCCAGCAGCAAGCAACCTGATTGATTAATTGCTGCAGTCCACTAGTGACATTTAGCGTACAGGCCCTATGTACATTTTGTACACTGTGCTAGGAACTTATAGGTAAGTTAAATGTGCCAATTAGGAGTGTAGCAACATTCAACGTGTTTTAGGGGGTCAGAGCACATGCAATGAAGAATGGTTAGCAGAGTCCCAGTGCACAAAGTGAAAGAAACAGTAGCATCAGTCCACACAGTTGGGAGTCATTCTGCTAAAAAAGGCATTGGCTTACAAGATACTATGGAAGTGCTTAACATCTTGGAGAATGTATGTTTTGCCTCTCTATACAGTAGCTGACGACCATGGACATCGACTCACTTCATACAAACATTCACCGGACAGCATCCCTCACAGCTACAGAGAGAGTTATCAGAGAGAATGAATGGTTCTATGACAATTCACCATCCTTTGTTTTCAAGTGTATTGAATTGACCCTAACAAGCAATTATTTTAAATTTGAGGAAGAAATATTTCTTCCGGTCTTAGGAACTTCAACTGGGGCCACTTTTGTGCTAAATATGGCCTGCCTTTACATTGGCCAGTTCAAAGAATATACTGCCCACCATGAGTCCAACCCATATATTTGTCATATTAAATTGTGGAAATCATATTAAATTGTGGAAACAGTATATTGACATTTTGGGTATATAGGAAGACACATTAGGTGAACTTGCAAATGTCATGGAGTGGCTCAACAGAAGCCTCATCTTCACTTCATATGGGGCCAGATGTACGACCCTTACATTTTGCGACTCGCAAATTGTGTCGATTTGTGACTTGCAATTTGCGACTCGCAGAATGCAATTTACAACAGTATCTCAGACACTGTTAGTGATTGCTAATGGGGTCGCAAATTACCTGCCTCAATAATATTCATGAGGCAGGTGCTATGTGTGACTCTAGTAGGAATGGCTAGCACTCCCAGTGATGGTGGCCTGCTGAGGTTAGCAGACCACCATGTCTGTGACTGCTATTAAAATAAATCAGTTTTTTTTTAAATGCACCCCATTTTCCTTGAGTAGGCAGTGGTCCCTGGGACCAATACCTGCTCTTAAAATTTTTTTCGCACACGCTCACAAAGGTGAAGGGGACCCCTTCCTGTTTTTGCGAGTGGCTTACTTACTTGAAGTAGGTGGCAAACTATGAGTGTTTTGCAACCGCAATTGCTGTAGCAAAACAATTGTACATTGAAGTGTGAGTCACTATTAGGAAGGGACGCCCTTGGCACACCCCTTCCTAATAGCGAGTTGCAAAACCTATTTTGCGAGTCGGTAATAGCTTACGGACTAGTAAAATAGGGTTTTACATGGGCAAGAACAATTTTGCGGTCACAAATGGGCCGATTTCCTGTTTGCGACTGCAAAAAACGGGTGTATATCTGGCCCATGGTTCACTAGCGATTGCACAGTTTCTTTTGTGGACCACGTCATTCTGGTTACAAATGGCTGAATCACTCCAACTGTACACCACAAATCTGCAGATAAAATGTGCTCTTACATTATACTTCATGCCTTACCAGGTCAGTAAGAGATAATCTACCAGTAGGACAGATTTTCAGACACAAGAGATACTGCAGTTTGATACAAGACTTTTATGCCCATTTAGTACACATATGAGAAAGGATGAAAGAGAGGGTGCGTACAACAAAGCGTGTACCCTTGAGCTTTAAATCCGCAGTGAACACTCACAGATGCCTTCCATAGACAGTGTTCCTAATCCGCTCTGTCTACAAGTAAATAACATCTGGCAGTTGCCCGGGTCAAAGGCACGTAACCGCCCCTAATGACAACCAGAGAGGTAATCCCTACCAACTGTAAGCGCCACCTGAAATGGCACAACGTTTCCCAACAAGAAGACAAGCTGCAAAGTATTAGGGAGGTTGTCGATACTAAGAACAGAGAATTAATGTCGCTAAATAGCGGTACGGGGAAGCAATTCAATTTTAACTGTTTTTATTGAGATTCAATCGATAAGCTAAGTTAATTTTTTATTGTAGAAGGGAAATCGGCTCGGAAGCACGACCAAGCAAGGCCTACTAATCCTTGGTACTCTTCAAACTGTAGGGGAAAAAGGGTGGCATTAGCACTTGCAATCAGGATGAAGGATCCACCCATAATTAAAATAGCCAGGAAAGAATATTCCAAGGCTTTGGTGGAGGCAAAATGTAACTGGGAGGAGGCCCATTGGCAGGAATTGAAGGAGGCCTTGATGCAGAGGGACGCTACCCTATTCTGGGATTTAATTAATCGCAGGGACAGGAAAACATCTGACCCAATCCCTAATCACATTACAGGCCAGCAATGGCAAGAACACTTCTACCATCTGTACTCGGGGGAAGAATGCTTTGTGTCTCCAACCGTCAAAACTTACCCAGTTATCATAGGTGTCTCCGAGATATCAGATAGTTTTGAGCTCCACGAGGTGGAGCTAGCAATAAATAGCATTGCTCCAGGAAAGGCAGCAGGTCCCGACGGACTTCCCGGAGACCTATTTCTGCATGATCCCAAGCCTTGGGCTCAATACATCCTACTTATTATGAATTTGATAGCAAGAGGATTTCCCGTTCCGGACTCCTGGAAAGGTGTGGAGGTTGCACCAATATTTAAGAAAGGGAATAGGGAGGACCCTGCCAACTACAGACCGATCAGTTTGATCGATGTGATACAAAAGGTGGTTGGCAGGGTGCTCCTTATGAGGATTAGAACGTGGATAGAGGATGGGAACATCCTATCCCATTACCAAGCAGGCTTTAGGCAGAAGGTGGGAACAATGGACCAGGTGTTTAGATTGTTCATGTTCTATTGGTAGACAGTAATTATAGGGAAAGGCAGTCTGTACCTGGCCTTCATAGATCTGAAAACTGCATTCAACCTGGTGCCTCGGGATAAGCTCTGGCAGGTTGTCCAGCAACTGGGTATCCCCCCTTACATTCTTGATTTTCTAAAAAGGATGCATAATGGCTGTTATGCAAGAATTAGGTGGGGATCCCAAGGGGAGGTGACAGAGAGGATTGTGGTAAGCAGGGTAGTATGCCAGGGATGCATGTTGGCCCCACTCTGTTTTCACTATTCATTAATGGGGTGGTGGAGCACCTTAATGGGGAGCCAACAGACGCTCCCACTTTGGCAGGGGAGAAGACACCAACCCTCTTATTTCCCGACGATACTCTCTTGATCTCCAAGTCACCCGGCAGCCTTCAAAAGCTTTTAAATAGATTTCGCTCATTTTATAACAATTAGGGGTTGACAATCAACACAAGTAAAACCAAATTAATGACTATCATTCCCTCCAAACGCTTTAGAAACAACATCACTCTTAATGGTGCTCCCCTTGATGGGGTCGAGTCCTTTGACTATCTGGGAATCCGGGTCTCGAAAAACATGAAATGGATTTCCCATCTGGATAAGATGCTTTTAAATCATAAACGGGTGTCTGGGGCGATCGTCAGAGAACAACATCTGTTAGGAATCATGGATTTGCGATGGTGTCCTACGCGGATGATTCACAGTTAATCATCTCAGTGGCTAAACAACCCGAGGACACAGCAGCCAGATGTCATGGATGCCTTTTGGATATCCTGTCCTGGATGAACCAAGCCTATCTAAAGATTAACACCGATAAGACGGAGGTCATGGAATTTGGGCCAGGACAATCTTTGTGGAACTCCACGTGGTGGCCGACTAGTGCAGAAGAATGCCCTAAGCCGGTTTCTAAGGTGAGAAATTTGTGGATAATTTTTGATACCCAGCTCAATTTCTCAGCGCAAGTAAATAGTCTCACATCATCCTGTTCCTACCTTATAAAAAAATTGAGAAAAATCTTCCCTTTCATCATCCAAGCTCTGCAAAAGACGGTGGTAGTGAGTCTTTTGCTGTCTAAATTAGACTATTGCAACGCAATGTTTCTGGGAATTGATAAAGCCCAGAGTAATAAACTACAGTCTCTGCAAAATGCAGCTGCTAGGCTGCTGCTGAATATTCCTAAAGGTAGCTCCACGTCAAAGGGAATCAGAGCTCTTCACTGGCTCCCTGTACAACAAAGAGCAGAGTTCAAGGCTTTGTGCATTGTGCATAAAGCACTCTACGGTAGAGGAGCTAAGGACATGCAGAGACTTTTTAGGCCTTACACGCCAGTTAGGATGCTAAGATCTAGTAATGCCTGTTTTTTGCAAGTAAATAAAATCCGGAGAGTAAGATGGGGTGGAAAAGCATTCTCTCACCAGGCAGCTCATTTATAGAATAAGCTGCCATCTAATCTCCGATTGCAGTCTAATCATCAAACTTTCAGGAAGGCCGTAAAGACGCTGCTGTTTTCGCAGCTATAGTTCGACATTTGGACAGCATCCCCTCACTTACATTAGCCCCAAGATGCTGTTTGCATTCGTGCGCTTTATAAATATGAATCCTATCCTATCCTATCTGCGAGCAGGCCAGTCGCTCCAGCGCTCGTCATTTATGACGGTAAAGCTTTACCTTTGGCACTTTACGGGGCAGAACTCTGGGGTATGGAGAACACTAGCGAGTTAGCTAAGTCTGAAAACAAGAGAGACCTCACTTCACTTCCCACCTCTACTCCCTTGAAGCCCTTATTTTATGACATGGGAAGGCGGACTATTCCAGATTTCGCACGTCTACGTCCCCTGCTTTTCTGGGCGCGCTTAAGAAGGACCACTGAGCTGTCCAATTATGCTGCTGCCCTCGATGAGTTGATGTCAGTTGACACAGGGAGCAGAATAAAATGGATAGTAGACCTTAAGCAGCTCATTGTTGATATTGGATTTAGCGAGGCATGGGCTAGCCAGATCCCACCATCTAAGCAGGATCTAAAGTGTGCCTATTGGGATTGGGTGCAGATGAGTGATCTATCCAACTTAAAAGCTGGGAAACTTACTGAAGGGTTCTTTGAACAAAAAATCATCTGCAGATTGGAACCCTATCTTGATTTCATACAGGTTCCCAGGGACAGGGCCCTATATATGAAGATGAGATTAGGGACCCTGCCACTTAACAATGTGATAGCGTCATGGAAGGGGCCAAATTCAGTGGCAGCCCCTTGCCCAAGTTGTGCCCATCCCAATGAGTCTATTGCCCACTTTTTTCTAGCATGCCCGGCTTACGGGAAGGCCAGAGCTAAATGGCTTAAACCAGTCTGTAAAACGTTAGACCTTATGAATTATTGTGCTGCATTACGCATCCTGAAAACTGATACTTCCTCTTTGACATTGATATGTGGAGTAGCTAAATATCTGGGATGCGCCTGGTTGTTACGAACAAAGTCTCAGGCAAGAATGCAATAGGTCTTAAAATTTGACAGACATTGGGCGATAGATTTGACTAAATTATCCTCCTAAAAGATTCATAATGTTAAAGCTGCTATTCTGCCTTCTAACCTTGTGGTAATGGATTTCCACTTTTTAATTGTATATTTTTTAGCTTGTATATATTGTAGTTTTTAATGGCTCTGAATTAATGTATATTATGGTGGCTTTTAAAGGATCAATGTT
Organism: Lissotriton vulgaris; assembly: GCF_964263255.1. Lineage (NCBI taxonomy): Eukaryota > Metazoa > Chordata > Amphibia > Caudata > Salamandridae > Lissotriton > Lissotriton vulgaris. The sequence continues at coordinate 664,966,025 of NC_141694.1, forward strand.
TATAAAATGTGGATCTTAAATGTTATGCTTTTATGATAAACGTTTTATCGAATAAAGCTTATCTACTACTGCACTCACAGATAATTTCTTTTTGAAAACCAGACCAAATCTACAGCTGCATTAATACCCGTTTCCACTTAGGATGCACTCAACGCTCAGATTCATAATATTATTGGAAAAAGCTTACCAAATTCAAGCTTTACCTTTAAGTGTTGTAGCGATCCTGATGGTATACGAGTTTGTACATATCTGAAGGCTCCAGGGACTCGCAGTAGCACTCTGTTAGACCTGTCAGCCTTAGGGTGATCTTCCCTTAAATGTTTTGTCAATTCAATTCATTTAGTCTTTATTTCGACGCATGTCATAAACGACAATACAATAAAACAACATATAATAAAAACAATGTTTCATACTTAGTACATCCAGTTGTCCTTCAAATCAGTGGGAAGAAATGTCCATAGGTTAACTATTCAACGATAGTTTAGTACAGGGTAATCCAAACACAATCATTTAAAAGAATAAATATGCTGTTTCCTAAAAAATTTTAAAAAAAGTTAAACAAAAATTTGATTACAGGGTTAAAAACCAATACCATCCACGATAAAACAGATTAAGACTATATGGTCTGTATCAACTTCAATTTGTCTCTGCGTATAGTCCACATCCATTTTAGGAACTTTGCCAGTGCAATAACCAAGCTATCGGAGCAGTCTGTTTTAAGGATCCTAAGTGCCACAGTACCATTAGGGATGCCTTTTTGTAAACAAATTGATTTAATCCATTTGTGGCGCAGAGCTTTATATAGTGGGCATATAAACAGAACATGGGCCAAAGTTTCAGATTGGTCTTTACAAAACGGACATTGGTCGTTCTTAGTACTTGTCCATTTGCTCGTAAATGAATTGATAGGAAGGGTTCCTACCCTGTATTGATGAAACAGTTTCCTGTCAGGGGGGATGGTGATAAGGTCCCAGTATCGCTCGTATGCAGGTATGTGTTTAAGTTCCAGGAAAGCCTTGGTTAATGATGCATCCGTGTGTAATTGGAATTCCCTTTGGGTGATATTAGCCCAATACATTTCTTTTAGGGCTTTCCGTGATGGGAATATGCTTTCTGTTGGTTTTTCCCAATGTTGCTCCATTCCCAAGGCTTTATACTGCGACTTGAACCATAGTATTTTACCCCCTGTGTCCATATTCCTGGTTTCTAGGAGCGCCGAAACATAGTGGGTTAGTTCAGGTGTAACCCAAAGCCTTCTCCAGTATGCAACTGAACGAAAGCTAGCTATGTCCTGAAATTTCTGACATCCCAAGTCCATGTACAGCGGTGTCAGTGGTGTTGATTTGGGAAGTTTAGTTATACACCGTAAGAATTTGTTTTGCGCATTTGTCAGAGCAGAAACATCAGTAACCCCCCATAGTTCTGCCCCATATAACATCGAAGCCCTGATTTTCGTGTCATATATTTTTAGAGCTGGGGCTATTGGTTGAGTAGCTGATGATCTTATTTCTCTCAGAAGGGCACCTGCTAGCTGTGCATGTTTTGCAGTTCGGTAAGTCATGTGCGGCTTCCATTCCATCCTAGAACCCAGTGTAATGCCCAGATAGCTAAAGCAATGTGTCTGTTCTAAACGCTCACCATTCATAAAAACTGTGCCCCTCACTTTCTTGTGTCTATGCATTACCATAAATTTTGTTTTAGACACATTGATGATTAAACCATGGTCATTGCAAAAAGCCTCAAAACAGCCTATTGCTTTTTGAAGCCCTTCTTGCGTTTTGGAGATCAGAAGGGTGTCGTCTGCAAACATTAGCAGGGGTGTAGGGATGCCATTTTGTTTAGGTGCATCTGTATGTACCTCCCTGTAATATTCAGTAACCCTGTTTATATATAACGTAAACAAGGTTGGTGCTAAGACGCACCCTTGTCTGACTCCCCTTTCTGTATTGAATTTGTCTGTGACCTGACCGTGGTTACCCCACCTCACTTGTGCATAGTTGTCTTTATGAAATTTAATTAGGAGGGTGAGGAGTTCTTGCGGCATGCCTTGGTCATGAAGCACTCGCCACAGCCTTGAGCGTGGTACTAAGTCAAATGCGGATTTCAAATCGACAAAGGCTGCGTAAAGTGTGCCCCGCCCAAGGACGACCCTCTTTCAATATATATTAGAAAATCTAAAAACTTGGTCCACGGTACTAGTGAAAGGGCGAAAGCCTGCCTGTAATGCAGACATGACCCCAGAATCGTCAACCCAGTTCTGGATCCTATGTAATATAAGCCTTGCCACCACCTTCTGGATACATGCAATTAGGCTGATTGGCCTATAGTTTGCAGGGTCTGCACGATCCCCTTTTTTGAAAATTGGGATGATTTCAGCTCCTCTCCAGACTTCTGGTATGGGGGAGCCCCTGGAGATTGCATTTGCCAAGAGCTCTATATACGGCACCCATACCTCTCTAGAGTGGAGAAAAAAATCTGCCGGAATCATATCTGGGCCCGGGGCTCTTCCTCTCGGGATGGTATTTAAGGCATATTCGATGTCGCCCCGACTAAACACTATCGGAGTGGTAACTACATAATTTGTGATGGGATCCGGATTGTCGCCGCTCACCCGAACGGGGTTTGCAAATTGAGATTTAAAGTGTGAAACCCATAGTTCGGGTGGGACAGAATTATCTGGCTGTGACCTTTGGGATCCCTTTCCCCATTTCACTAAGTTCCAGAATCCTGTCATGTTTCTAGCCTTGCATGCCTCATATAGCTCTTCCCAGTATTTATTATCCCAGCATTTTTTAGCATCCTGCTGGGTCATTTTGTAGTGACGCCTTGCTTCGCGTATTTGAAGCCTATCCTTCGATTTCACAGCCATTGCTAATGATTTATATGCAGCTCTGCAGCTTTTACCATACCATGATTCCTGTTGCTTCCTATTTTTACGTGGACGGGCACTTTTTTCCTTTATAAAAAATTTGCTAAGATTTAAAAAAAGGGTTGTGTGAATAGGGATCACCCTGGTCATAAAGTCGTTGCTGGACATGCAACACTGTAACTCACTGGTCGCACTGGACACCATTTCTTCCATTTCAGGAATGCATTGATAATTGTCAATGCATTTCGCCCATTTTAACCTTCTTGTATCATTAGCAAGGATTAAATCATTGGATGTATCTATATTCGGAACTCCTATTTTAATAAAAAGGTGAAATTCTAAGCTGAGAGGGTTGTGGTCGCTCTCAATTCTGTTAATAATATTCATATCTTGGATGATTGACCATAATTCCAAGTTAACAAATATATAGTCAATCCTACTTGAGCGAATGCCATTATTGAAGGTTGGACTCCCGTCCTTATCCCCTCCATGCTCAAGACTAAAAGTCTTTAGCTGGATAGCTGCTTGGGTCCACTTCTTTATAGGTGGTATGTTCAGTGGAGGAATTTGCCAGCTATCATCCTCTGTCTCTGTTAGATCAATATCAAATTGGTCCAGCGGCTCAAAGGAGCAATTAAAATCTCCTCCTATTATTATGTTTGCTTTTCCCCTGTATGATTTTAAACACTGTCCCAGTTGTTTAATAGTCTCGGAGGGTTTACCTCCCGGAATGCCCCTTGCATATACATTAAATATTAAGAGATCCCCAAACTCAGGTGATTGAAGCTTAACAATTAGAATATCCTTTGAATTGGAATCTAGATTCGCCGTGGTGTACCTAGCATGTTGTTTGACCCAGGTGGTCAGGCCCCCCATAGGCCTTCCCCTCTGTGAGTGGGTCGCAGGTATGGAAAAATTTAGATAACCCAGGCGATGATAAGTTTCCGTTGCCCAAGTTTCCTGCATAATAATTATGCTATAGTTGTCAATAAAATTTAGCCAATCGTGAGAAGCTATTTTATTCCTGAGTCCGGCTACATTCCAGGACACCAGTTGTTGGCCAGCCTGGTCATTTACCAAATCTCTGGGGGCCGGGTCATTCTGTGCTAATGCATCCCTTTTAGAATCTGGGTTCTGAAGTGTATTGCTAGGTTCGGTGGGGATATTGCTCTGTGAGCTAATTTTTGAACCTATATCCACTTCAGCTGGCCAACCCAAAATCTTCATTTTATTATTAAGGGGCGTGGTCCCAGAGATTGTCCTATCTTCCAACGGTGCCCTGTTACCATCTATAAAAGGGTATGTTCTAATCTTTTCTTATATACCGAAGTTCCCCCGAATGCAGTCGTGTTAGGGGCAGTATTTCCACTACTAGGTTTGGCAAGAGCTAATTCAATGTGAATATAACTTAGTGTATATTCTAACGCCGAAGATTGATAAGATGTAAAATACAAAGTGGTATCTTCTGAAACCCCACAGGCTGCATTGTCTGAATTGGTGACAGGGACTGGACCACCCATGCCCCACCGGGACTGTAAACTTCAGTCGCAATCTTCCGTTCCGTTGAAGACATCAAATCTATTAAATGTCTCCAAGGGAGTAAAGGGCCTCAGGTGGTCCATGTTTCTATTAAAGTTAGAATTTGTGTTTGCACTGAAGGGTACAGTGTTCCACCCATATGGATCAGGTGCTGGCATTTGATATTGTGTGTGAGTCAGATGCCCGATGCCAAATGGGATTGGAAAAAGAGTGTGAGAGTTTGTTTGTCTGCTTATGTGATTCGGAGCAAACACCAGGGATCTAGGATAGAAGTAGGTCAGAGGACGAGGGATAATGACATTATTACCATTCCCTCCCGGCCAGTTCAGTATGTAGTTGACCACTCGTGAATCTCGAAAATTAACTACAACTACGTCTCCCTCAATATCCTTGCTTCTGCTGCCTAGCCAAGGTAATCAGCGAACATGAACTATCTCGCCGTTAAGGTTGCTTGTAATTGGTCTGTATAATCTAAGCCAATGCATGATTTTGTTCTTAAGCTGTGCAAAGCCTTCCCATTTGCCATCTGCCAATACCGGAACCCCTGTCAAGACAACCACGAATGGCACAGCTTCTGGTGGAAGTTCTACTGATTGGCCCCTGCTCTTTGGAGCCCCTGTGTGTTTAATGCCTCTCCTTGCATCATGTGTTTTCCCCACAAGTACCTTTTCTTGATCTTTCATAATGTTACTCGTAGGAATTGCGACTGATTTTTTAGTCTGTTTTGGGGGATATGGCTTATTTTGGGTAGTGCTTGCTGCTTTAGGGGGTTTTGGTTTAGCAGTAGTTGGTTTGAAAGAGACTTTCGGGGTGTTTGACATGGCCAATACGGCCGGGTTTGAAGGCAGCACTGCCTCTCTCACTGAAGCCTCAGATAAGTTATCTTTCCTCTTTGCACCCAACTCCATTTCCTCAAGACGCTTCTCCAATGTCTTTAATCTCTCTATAATAGGTAAAATAAGAGATCTAATTAAGTGTTCCATACTGTCTAGTGTGACACTAGTGCACGCTGGTTTCAGTATGGATTCTGTAGCGGCGTCAGTAGGTACACTAATACTAGTATCCATCCCAATGTGTGAGAGTGTTTGTTGTGTTGACAGGTTTATCAGTCTATCGTCAACAGGTACTAGCACCTGCTTTGCTGTAATCCCAGGTTTATGTGATTTGCCAAAATCTGAGTGGCTAATCTTATACTTTTGGATTACCCCCTCTTTACGTCTTCTCTTACTGGGTGGAGGGCCCTGGATTTTAGGCATGATTAATCTCATTTTCTTGTTACGTTTAATTTTGTCCGATGGATGATTTATTTTGGCCGTATCCTTTGTTTGACTTGTGGGACTATTAAGAAGAATAGGACTCAAGGTCTGCCCCATAGTGGCACAGGGTGTAGGAGTACAGTCACGTAACAGGAGCGGAACACTCTCTGGTAAAGTGAGGTCTTCAATTTCACCAAGGTTATCTCCATTGGAAAGAGGAACATACCGTATAGGATCTGTGACACTTTTGAGTTTCATATTCTCTACAGAATGACGACGCTCTGCCCTTCGTTCTGCTAATGTGGTCTCTTTTTCGAAATCATTTAAGACCTTGGTAAAATAGTTATCCAGGGTACTCTTTAGCGGCAACCCCCCGCCTTGTCAATAGATATCTTTTCGGGGCTCGTACCTGTAGTAGCAGCAGACATTTCGTCGATGAGGTTTGTTGGATTGAGGAGCAAGAGAGTTGGCCCAGCCCGGCCTCAGTCAGCCCCTGACGGCCACGGACGGTCACGATCAGAATCCCACTCGGAAGAGGAAAACGCCCGCTTTTTTCTGCGTGGTGGGCGGGTCCGGGCTGGGGAGCGCTGACCAGGTGGTAGAGGTCACGCAGGATCTCCCGGTTGTTGGAGTCCCTGCAGCGCTCACACTCGCCGCCTACGCCTCCTTCCAACGCCCGAAGACACAGCGCCCGCAGTGAAGACAGAATCCCCGGTGTTTAGAACCTGTGAAGCGGCACCCGCGCAGTGGGAGCGGCGAAAAGCAGGCTCAGGCTCAGGCTCACTTCAGCAAAGTCCTTTGGCGCTCAAGGGTCCGCAATCACGATCGGAATGTTTTGTCTTGTTCCTCCTGTTTTTGCTGAGTTTGTTTTGTTGGCCTGTGGACTCTGCACACTTTACCACTGCTACCCTGGGCTAAAGTACTTGTGCGCTCTCCTTCAAACATGGTGAAATTGGCTAATACCCAATTCCACATTTAATGTACTTGTAAGTTCCTAGTGAAGTGACACTACATGTACCCAGGGCCAGTAAATTAAATGCTGCTAGTAGGCCTGCAGCCCTGATTGTGCCAACCACTTGATTGGCCCTTTATACCTGTCTCAGGCCTGCTATTGCAACCTGTGTTAAGTTTTAAACTGCCATTTTGACCTGGCAAAATAAACCTTTTACTAGGTCTAACCCTTTCTATTTAATAAATATAACACACCCCTAGGGGAGTTCACAAACAGCCCATAAGACAGGGTGCAAGTTAGTTATACATTTGGACATGGACTACTAAGTGTTGCATGTCCTGGTGGTGAAAACCCCTTACATTTGTTTTTCATCACTGCAAGGCATAACTCTCCCCTGGATAGCATTGGCTTTTGGCTTACCTTAATACATTTAATAAGTAACAATTCTTGATTGGGAGCAGGTAGGAAATTCATGTTTGGTGCCTGAGGGATTGTAATTTTAAGCCCTATTTAAGTCTCTTTAACACTTTTTGAAATTTGGCATTGTCTTGTCCTAACCGTTAGGCGACTGCAGCCTGTTACTGGGTTACATGACTAGGTGTAGTTGTCAGTTGGCCCTTATGAATTCCTCCTAGACAAAATTAAAATAGAGGGCCTGATATTGGCAGGATTACCTATCTCTGGCAGGGTGGGTGAGTAGGCCTGCCACCTATCACACTTGTACCTCAAAGGGTCTGCCTCAGCACACTCACAAATGTTTCCACACTAGCCCATTGTGAAATTCCAGAATGCAAGAAGGACTGCTCTGCTGTCCTGCTGTCTGAGGAAGAAGGACTGAACCTACAATTTGAACCCAGAACCACTGGAGTGACTCCAGGGGCTAGTAGGTTAGCCTCCTGCTCTGAGCTACAGGGACACAACAGACTCCTCGGAGTAAACACAACTTGATGCATCTCAATGCATGACTGTGCATAAGCACTTCTGTTCAGTGGCTTCACATGCATCAACCTAGTGTGATGGATCTCTACAACTGGCCCAGCTCAATGCAAGCCTTCGCAGCACCATCAGCTTCATCGACCTCAACGCAGTGCAATGCATCTCTACAGCTGCACTGTAACCTCTGTTCAGCGGCTTCACTGGCACCAACCCAGCGTGATGCATCTCAGCAGAAGAACTCATGCTACAGCTCCCGTCGGTAGCTTCTTGATGCCGATGCAGCATAGGTCGACGCAGGACTTCTCACTTTGACGCCCATGACACAGAGTACTTTTAAAAGTGCACTGTACTCAGTATGTGGCCCACACTACAAAACTGTCAGCCTCAACTTCTGACCAGATAACCACAATTTGTGCCTCTTGCTACTAAGCACTACTTATCTTCAAAATAACCACAATGTGTGCTTCTTGCTTCTAAACATTTAAAATTGCATATCTGCAGTTCTAGTAATTGGATCACTGACAAAATATCGACCTACAAAATATCGACCTACAGCAATATCGATGCAAAAATATCAAAGGCAAGAATATCGACATCCTATCTACAACATGGTAAGTACAAAAATATCGAAAATAAAATATAGATGTTAAAAATATCGATGTTAAAAATATCGTTTTTTTCTGTAAAAATATAAATGTAAAATAAAGTAAATAACACTAATAAATAAAATCAACATAGTTAAAAATATCTAATAATGTTTAAAAATATTAAATAATACATATATAATAATAATACATTCATTAAACATATACAGAAAATATATAATATATATGTACTTAAAAATGAGTTGTAATAATTATTTTCATAATTTATAAATTAATAAAAAATATTATAACTTACAAATACATTTACAAACATAAAACAAAAACATAGATAAAAAGTAAAGAATTATGTTTAATAAATTAAAAAAATTGAATATACTTTTAATATTTTTAAAATTAATTATATAAAATGTTGGATAGCGTAGGGGTAAAAATTACTATTCCAACTCCAAAAAGTGCAACAGTAGGGAAAGCGTTGGATAGCGTTGGGGAAAAATTACTATTCCAACTCCAGAGAGTGCAACAGTAGGGAAAGCGTTGGATAGCGTAGGGGTAAAAATTACTATTCCCACTCCAGAGAATGCAACAGTAGGGAAAGCGTTGGATAGCGTAGGGTAAACATTACTATTCCCATTCCAGAGAGTGCAACAGTAGGGAAAGCATTGGATAGTGTAGAAGTTAAATATAACATACTTATAAATAATTGTTCTAAATAAAATAAATAAAACTAGTATTTTTAAATAACTACATGATTTGCAAATCCCCATTGATAATTACTAAAAACATAATTACAATTAAATAATTAATTAACAATAAATTAACAATAAATACCAATAAATATTATTTAATAAATATAAATAACCAAATTATATTGAACACTTGAAACAATCCGAAAACACAACATAGTATGTCTCCAGTAAACTTGGTTGACTTCTCCCATCCATTTACAGGATTACAAGACATTCAACTCAAGCGCACGTCCTTCTTCTTCAGGTAGACCCAAAGGAGGGCTAACAATCTATTTATCCAATGATCACCTTCTTAAGGAAATATCTGAACTGAAGACAGCTGAGAATTACCAAATACTTAAAATAACGGTGAAGAAAGGGTCCACATATTTTCTGGTAACTTCTATAACAATTTTGCCTTTACCTGAATCTGTAAATGTTTTAAATGAAATATCAGTTTTATTAATGGAGCAGCGGTCCAGATTTTCTGTATCCACTTTTAACCTGATTTGGGGCAGTGATTTTAATATCCCTTTATGTGTTCATTATGAAAATGCTAAGTGTGGTATTACAGATGAAGTTGGATGCCCTTTAACTCACTTTACTCATTCTAACACCGGGAACTGTTTAAATGAACATCTTTTCTCCCTGGAGCTGGGTTTTGCGAATGACCTGGTAGACCCTCCTATAGCTTTCTCTCCTACATTCCATGGAAGGGGTTTATTGAGTGTTATAGATTATATATTAAGTACACATAACACGAAAGCACATTTGTCAAAATTTGTATCGGGAGTGGACATTAGTAGCGAACATTATTCTAACAATCTTACTGTTACAGTTCAGAATACACCTCAACAATACAGGATTCCTAGCCTATTAAACCAACAAGCCCTAACCATAGACAAGTCGAATGGCTATTCAGTCAAATGGTCGAAAGCAGACCCGAATGTATTGTCCGCTAAGATAATAAAAAGGACACTCCCCTTACTGGACACCTGTTTAGACCTAGGGCTCGATTCCGATCCGGTAAAATGCGCTCCGAATCGTCGTACGGAGCAATTTTCCCCGTACGAATCGTACCCGTACACGTCCCCGTACGTACGACGAAGTACGATCCGTACCAGGAGCCAAAGACCGTACGAGTCGTACAGGACTCCGTACGACTAATATATCCGTACGAGTCTCACTCGGAACGCGCTGTACGTGACATCGCTACGGGTCGCGGCTGGTTTTTACGACCCAGCAAGTACGATTCGTGTCGGGTACGCAACGTACGAGACTTTTTTTTACGGGAGCTGGAAACAGCCGTAAACGCATAGTTCGTGCCGAAACAAGTACAGAACGCCCCCCCCGTGGACGCCGCGTACCCCACATGATCGCCGGGGTACGCGCCGTACCCCTGCGATCCTGTGGGGTACGCGCCGTACACCCAGCGTACATGGGGTACGCACCGTACCCCATGTACGGTGGGTGTACGGTGCGCACCCCATGTACGCTGGGTGTACGGCGCGTACCCCACATGATCGCAGGGGTACGGCGCGTACCCCAGCGATCATGTGGGGTACGCGGCGTACGGTGTGTATGTGATTGAGCGCTTTTCCGTACGGATCGCCCTTACCTGACGCGGACCGTACGAATAGCGTCCTGATCACCCGGTCCGGATCGTACTCGCCGGGTCGTACGGTGTGTTTACGATTCGTACGGAAACGGCTCCGGATACGAATCGTACGGGGGATTTTTTTACCGGATCGGAATCGAGCCCCTAGAGTCTCCAAAGGATCTGATTCTAACCAGTTTTGCTGAGATTACCAAAATAATTAGAGAGGAGTTATTCCGCAAGCAAAACCTTAATAAATCCCTAGAGAAAGGCTGGTTTAACCCCCAATGCCGTAAGGTGCTCACATCTTTAAAGGAGGCTTTACGCAACCCTATAAGAGATCAAATTGTAGTTAGAAAATCAAGAAAATAATATAATTTGTCCATTAAGAACTGTAGACAGGAAATTAAATAGGACCTTTGGGAACAGCTCCATGAGAGCTGTCGTACTAAGGACTGCTCAACTTTCTGGCGAGCGGTAAAATCTCCTTTTCTCTTAGATTCAAGTTCTGCACCCAGGATAGAAGTGGCAGTAACTGCAGAGGATTGGGTTAACCATTTCTCGAAAATCTTCTCTGGAGTAAATTTATCCCAGAATGAGAATGGGAAAGCTAGGGAGAATGTCCCCCATACTATCAAAAATTACCCCATCCAGTTAGCTTTTGGCCATAATGAAATCATTACCGCCCTGTCAGCCTCTAAATCTGGCAGGGCGCCCGGCCCGGATGGGGTACCGCTAGATATCTTTACCCACAATCTGGAGCTATGGTCCCCGATTCTAACCCGTGTTCTTGAAGCTGCCATATCTTTAGGGTTAATAGACTCATGGTCAACATCAACCCTGCTCCCCATTTTTAAAAAGGGAGACTGCAACAACCCTGCCTGCTATAGGCCCATATCCCTCCTTGACTCCCTTGGCAAAGTGGCCGGTCGGCTGGTCCTCGAGCGCCTACAGGATTGGGCTGCAGATAATGCAATTATGACCGACCTGCAATATGGGTTCCAGGAGGGACTGGGAACCATAGAACAGGCGTTAAACCTCTCCCTTTTAATTGGAAAATACGCTGGGGCAAAGAATGGCAATCTGCATCTAGTGTATGTAGATCTGACCGCAGCGTTCGACTGCGTGTCTCATTCCAAACTATGGTCGATTCTTGCAGAACTGGGTGTTGATCCTCCCTTGGTCATATTTCTCCGAGAACTGTACTCTGACGCTTCAGCAAGAGTGAGATATGGGGTGCACGGTGAACTTACTCCATCATTTGCCGTCACCAGGGGAGTTAGACTGGGTTGTGTCCTGGCTCCCTTCCTTTTTAATCTTTACACCAATGGACTTGAGTTGGCCATGCTGTAAGGGAGCCAGGACCTACCAACAATTGATCACCGCCCCATTCCCGCATTATTATATGCTGACGATTCAATGATCATGGCAAGAAACCCCAAATCAGCTGCAATACCTCCTTAATAATTACTGCAAGTTTATGTCATCCTTGGACCTGATAGTCAACATTAAAAAGACCTTTGTCATGCATATTGGAAAGCGGATAAAGAAACACAAACCGATCTTTATCGCAAAAACCAAGCTGGAATGTACCAATACGTATCCTTACCTAGGTATTTTGTTTGACAGCAAAATGTCTTGGAAGCAGGCCATGTTCAGTAGGAAATTATTATTTCTACGAGCAACATCTTCCCTGGTTGCTTTTGCACGAAAGTTAGGAAAGCCTCCTCCCGAAGAACTATTGAAAATAAACTATGCCAAATGCCATAGTGTGGCAGTCTATGGTGCGGGGGTCTGGGGCTATGCCGCCGAAGAAGCTCTCCAGGTGGTTGAGAATGGCTTTATCAGATATATCCTGGTAGTTCCGCAAAGTGCTCCAACTTACGGTTGCCATATTGAGTTGGGTATGGATTACATAACTGACAACATAAAAATTCAGCCCATTCTCTTATGGCACCGAGTTTGGACCACGGAGCAGTGTAACCTGACCCGCTCACTCATAATGGACTGCCTGGGCCAGGCCAACTGGCTAAAAATCCCCTGGCTGGCCTATGTGAGTAACTTTTTTAAAGACTTAGACCTGACTTTATTTTTCTCTGAGCCCTCAACCTTGTTAAGCATTTCGAGGAAAAACCTAAAAACTTTATGCTTATCTCATTTAAGGGAGTTGCGTTTATCCCAAGAAATTACCAAGACCTCTAATACCCAGATCCTAAGTGTCCAAACTGCCGCAGGCATTCAACCTTACCTTAAATATCATCTGAACGCTTATGAAAAATACCTACTGACTCGGTTTCGTTTTAATATATTTTTCCGTATTGTTTCTTTCCCAAAAAAGCAAGATTGGTCAAAATTCACAACCAAGTGCCCTTGCGATGATATTTCGGAACAATCCACAATCCATGTTACGCTATTTTGCAGATTTTATGAGTTTCCTCGAAAGCGTTGGATCATCCCTCTTTTGTTATCTATAGGTTTGAGATCCTGTCGTCCCGCTTTCCTTGCTCTGCAATATTTAGACTCTGAATTTATTGCCAAAAGTGTGTCTGGTTTTCTTAAAATGTGTATAAAATATTGTGCTTATTTACCCCGTTTGGTTTTTAACTTGAAATGTATTTCTTTTTATTGTTAAAGTTGTATATCGGTACAATTTTCTCCGCCCTCTTTCTCTGAAATGTTTGTTGTAATGTACTTTTTATGGTTCCTAAAAAATTGTGAAATTGTGGCAACCAAATAAAAGATATATGATTATTGAACACTAAAATATTTTTCTAAACAAAAAACATATTAATAATGAAAAATGTAATAACAATTAAAAAATGGTAAACAGTAAATTTATTTTTGAATAAAAAGTATTTTTTATTAAAAATGATTTACCAATTAATAAAATAATTTTCCAAATATTAAAAATTAATTAACAATTACAATTATTATTTACCAATTTCAAAAAATGATTTACCTATTTAAAGAATTAATTACCAAATAAAAATTGTAATTACCAATTACAAATCTTAATTACCAATTAAAAAAATAAATTGCCAATTAAAAAATGTAATTGCCAATTACAAACCTTAATTACCAATTAATAAAATTAATTACCAATTAAAATAATTAATTACCAATTAATAATTAATTTGAAATAAAATAATTATCAATACCCATCAAAAATAAATAATAACTTAATTACAATTAAATTACTTCCCACCCAATTCCTCTATAAACCCACAACCCGCTAGAGAACTTAAACGCAAAAATTAATTGAAATTAATTTACAATTACTAAAAATATATAATTAATTTAACATAATTAAATTACTTCCCACCCTATTCCCCTATAAACCCACAAACCGCTCCAGTACTAAAACATAAAATTAAATTACAAATAACATTTTTAATATATAATAAATAGTACACATATAATTTAAAACACATAAAATACTTAACAAAAACATATAACACATACATATAAAATGCATAATAAAATCCATAACAACAAACAAATATCGATATTAGTAACATCGAAATTAGTGACATTGATATAATTGATATCGATATTACTAACTTCGATATTACTTACATCGATATAAAAAAATTCGATATTACTTACCTTAGGGTCGATATTCTGTCCAACGATATTCTTGACCTCGATATTCTTCACCTTCGATATTTACAACTCGATATTACTGTAGGTCGATATTATAGAATCAATATTTTGACTGTGCACCCTAGTAATTAGATTCTTGTAGTTTTGGTCTCAAATTATTTATTAAAGTTTAATCTATTTCTGTAGAGTGGCGTGGGATTTTCTTGTGTTGTGTTTTCATTTTATTATTGTTTAAAGTGCAGCATAAATACAATTTCTATAATTAAAGCCTGACTTTTCTGTGCCAAGCTACCAAAGGGTTAAGCACTTGTTAATCAGAGGGCTTACTTGTGTGTCACTTTGACAAAAATTGTGGTTGCTGCTCGATTAGGATTTTCACCCTTGTCAATCAATAACCCAATTTCTCACATTAGTGGCAGTGGTGGGATTCAGTACTTGTGTTTGTGCAGTGCCATATAGTGATTTTGTGTAACACTAAAATCCAAGCTAAATAATGTTATAGCAATTCAAGTTTTTTTTAAGTGTCCTTGGTTGGCTCTTTTTCTTTATCCAGATTCACTCTCATTCTGCCTGACTGTGACCATGCCTGCAAGAATGGAATTTGAGCTCATCAATCTGGAGAGATACACTGTTGCTGAGCTCAATGAGTTCTGTAAGAAAAGGGGGCGTCCCACAAAGAAGAGCACCCAGAAGCTGGAGCTCCAGAAGCCTCTGAGGGCCTAGGCGGAGGCTCGATGGTTGCTGGCAACAGCAGAGGACTAGGTTGAGGAGGAGGGAATGGAGGAGCAAGAGGCAGACCTGGGCACATGTCCTGTGCTGGAGCACTCAAAGTAGGAGAGCAATGTGTGTCCTTAAATAGAGGTCACAACCAGGGAAGTGAGTGTTGCGTCCTCCCAAGGCCTGGCCTCAGAGGAGCTGGAGGGCAGTAGGGCTGAGAGAGAATTTCAGCTGCAGGTGCGCAAACTTAAAATGAAGGAAAAGAAGCTGTCCATGGAGGCAGAGGAGAAGAAAATGGCAGATGAAAGGAGCCTCAGAGAGCTGGATATCAGAGGCAGGCAAGCAGAGCACAGCAACAGTGGTGGCAGTGATACTGTTGTGTTCTATCTAGGACCCCGATCAATATTGTGACCTTATGCCCATATACGGCTATAATCAATAGATATCCCTATAATGGCATAAACGATCAGAGCCATATTTCAGTAACTCGTCTCTGCAGCTCATTACAGTACATGACACAGCAGAAGCCACTTCCTTAGATTCCTAGATAACACACCGAGTTCTTTCAACAGATTAAACCCCCAGCAAACTGGGAAAGCCCCGCTTGCTTTGTTTTGATTAGTAATAGAACTCTTGCAAGCACTGTAAGAACGACCAGTTCTTAGTGACATCTTTATTGACGTCTTATGTCCAAAAACTTACGTCAAACTCTGCACCTTTCAGGTATAAATAATACCAACGCTGCCTTAAGCACACACAATGGTGGTGGTGAATACAGGAGCAGAACAGCTGTCCCTTGCAGAGCCCAGCAGATGCGAAAAGCCCACGGACGCTGCCCCTCCTCCTCCTTGACGCGCTGAGAAAGACGCTGTCTTTTCTCCTGCCGAGAAAATCCAGCTCCGGCGTTTCCAGCCTACCCTTGCGGGTGACTGGAATATCGAGTCCTGAGAGGAGATACCAGACCTCCAACATTCTATTTCAGAGGTACGGTGCTGACTAGACCTTTAGAGAGAATTCTTGAAGCAAACCCTTGGCAAAACCAACTTAACTTAAACTGCTACTTACTTACTCCCTCCCAAGTATTAGGCTTAGGTCAGGTACACCGGGGTAGGTGTAGTTAGAAGCACCAGTTGAGGACGTTAGCCAAATGTATATATGAATGTATATATTTTACTCATTTTAACTATCATATGGCTAAGAAACCATATCAATGCTGTTACAGTATTATTTCGCAATACTCCGTTTACTGTACGCACTTTTTATAATAACAAGTCTTGCAATTGTGGCAATTCATTTCTCTTGCATGAGAAGGAAGACTGCTCAATAAATAATACCTTTTATTGAAAACGCCTGTCTCTCTATTCTCTGCATCCTGGTGAAAGTAATTCCTGCACAACTGGCTGAGTGAAATAGCTGTCTATTGTTTCACACGACTCTAGAGATTGACTCTTATTCTGAGGAGCAAAGTTGTCATGTTAATGCGGTTGTTGGAAAACTGAATCCCTTCTTGTCTGAGCCAGGGAAGCTGATCACTTCCTATTCAGTCAAGAAAGTTTCCAGTGACCTCTGAGCTAGCTGGTACAAACCCAATTAAGTCTAACATAGCACTTCTACGTCTACACTGCTGTTTATGTTATTCCAATGCGCAGGGCCTATAGGGAAAATAGGAACTACAGTGTCCAATGGAGACACAAAAGTCTACATCCCCAAAGACCGGGTGCCTGGCTATGTGGTGGAAGATAATATTGACAAATACTTTTCACCTTATGAGGTAGCCCTGAAGATGCACATGGTCTCAGAGGAGTATTGGAGGGTGAGTGTCTGGGAACACATGCCTACCAAGGGGAGGGGTACACTGCTTATACCAGAGGTAGGGGACCAGGTGAGGTATGCACCCATGAAAGTCATTCTTGTTGCCAAATTTGGGCTCACCCCAGAAAAGTACTGCATGAAATTCAGGGATAGTCAACAATTGCCAAGCCAGTTTTGGGTGGATTTTATTGATTTGTCAAGCAAGGCACTGAGTGGTTTGGTGTGGGGCAGCAAAAAGAATGATTATGTTGGGCTGTACAGTTTGTTCCTGTGGGAGCACATGCTCAATGCTTGTTTTACAGATTTGCACAAGTGGATAGTGAGCTCACTGATCTCCAGGAGGTGGACCTGTGGGTCAGCACCAGGGGTCCAAAAGGGTATCTGGAGGGGCCTTCCAAAAGGGTGGTTATGGCTTCCACCAGAAGAGAGGGTAGGACAACTTAAAAATTAGGAGTTCTCTAAAGGCCCACAAAATAACTCCCAAGGGAGCGGTAACCAGTCACAACCTTATCAGAAGAAGGGATTCTTCGATCACAAGACAGGGAGGTCCATACCCCAGTTTACTGAGTGCTACAGGTATGGACACACCAAGGGAGACACCAAATGTCCCAAGAGTGCAGGGCTCCCCACTGATGGGTAGATACCAGATTTGGTGACTGTAGTGCTTGGGGAGGAGGTGGTCCCAGTTAGCTTCAAGGAATTAGCAGAGGTTACCCTAGTGTCCCTGGGCTATAGAGGGGTGGTGCCAAATTCCACTTGCCTTCAAATGCTTCCAAGTATAGGCAGTGAGTCACCGTCACTGGTAAATGTGTGGAAGCTCCAAGAGACACAGGAGCCAGTATGGCTACTGTGAGATGTCTTCTGGTAGCCTCAGAGTAGGTAATCCCTAAAAAATTCCACCAGGTCATAGTCACAGGCAACTGTGGGAGCCACTACCTGGTTCATTTTGAGTGGGTCTTAGATTCTCTAAAAGTAGCAGTGAGCCCTGACATGCCTCGAGCATGCTGTCTGGAAAAAACTGGAATTCAGGTCATATCTGGAGATGTCAGGATTGCCCGAGTGGGTCTGTATGACCACATAGTTCATGGCTGCCCGAGGGGTAGGAGTACCAAGGGAGTCTAGAAGAATGGCGTATGCAACTGCTAAAAAAGGGAATGGTAGGGTGCATGGGATACCCACCCTCATACTCTCATGGTATAGGTTGATGGGGTGCCTGGTGAGGACAACCAGGGAAGAATTCTGTAAGGCACATGAGGAGTGCCCCATTCTAGAGAACATGAGGTGGCAACTGAGGCTCAGGCAGCAGGTGAAACCTCTGGATATCACCTTATCTATTGGAAAAAGGCCTCCTGTACAGCGAGTCTAAGGTCCCAGAAGCTGGGGCAAAACATGTGTTGGTGGTCCCCTGGTGTTACCGGGCCTTCCTTCTGGGACTGGCTTATGATGTGCCCCTGGCAGGACATCTGGGCAGGACAAGACCTTTGCCAAGCTGGTCCCCCATTTCTATGGGCCCTTGGATACATTCTGTAGGTGTTGTCACACCTGCCAGGCCAGTGGGAAAGCAAGGTAAAAGGTAAAAACTCCCTTGGTTCTCTTACCCGTTAATGGCAAAACCTTTGAAAGGGAGGGCAATAGGGCATAAACATTTTTAGGCCACAGAACCCCAAAACTGCCCTGGACAACAGTTTTATCCTGGTTTTAGTGGACCATTCCACTAGGCACACAGAGGCTGTCCCTTTGAGATCGGTAACAACTGCACCTGCAGTGGTCAGGAGTCTGATGAGGATTTTTTCCCAAGTAGGGTTCACCAAAGAAGTAGTATCTGACATATGCTCCAACTTCAACGTCCTCGTACATGAAGTTCATCTGAGATGAGTGTGGGGCAATTTATACATTCTTCACACCCTATCACTCCCAGACAAATCGACTTGTTGAGAGATTCAACAAGACCTTCAAGGGCATGATTATGGGCCTACCTAAACCCATGAGCTGGAAGTAGGACATTATCTTGCCATGCCTACTCTTCACCTACAGGGAGATGCCACAAAAGGGAGTCAGGTTAGCCTCTTTGAGCTCTTCTATGGTCCGTGAGGAGACCTCTCTGTCTGGCAAGGAGTGGTGGAAGCAAGCTCTCAAGAACCCCGTCCAGGATGTGGTTAGCTACATGATAGCCCTCTGAAACCAGACACAGAAATTCTGGAAGAACCCTTTGACAACTTGAAGGCCAGTCAGTAAGCAATTAAACTCTGTTATGACCAGATAGCGGCTCTGGTAGAGTTTCAGCCTGGCCTAAAAGTGTGGGTAACGAAATAATGGAGCTTGTGAGCTCCGGGCACTCCAAGACCATTGGTCACGGCCCTATGAGATAAAGGAGCGGAAGGGTGCCACCTACCTGGTGAACTTCAAACCCCGTAGAAAACCCCTAAGGGTGCTCCATATCAATTGCCTCAAGCCACACTTTGAGAGGTTTGGTTCATCATGGTAAAAGGTGATAGGATGGAAGAGGAGAGCATTTAACTTATTGAACCATCCAGAGCAGAGCAAAGCAGAGCAGAAAATGAATGGAGATAGGTGACATCCTGTCAATATTCCATAATCAAGAAGGCTTTTTTGTTTATGTGACAGTTGTTGCCACTGCATTTTCATGTGGATACTCTTGCTCCCATGTCACTGTCACGTCAGTCTCCTGTGCCAAGTGAAGCCTTTGGATGAGCCCCACAATTTTTTTAAGCATTCTGGACGTGCCTGTTTCCTTCTTTTTGGTCCTGTGCCCAAAGTGGCTCAGAGGGTTTTTTTTTTTGGTGCACATCACAAATGCCCCTCAGATGATTAGGTTGACCGAATCCGTACCTTGCTTGTTTGGCAGTGTGCATGTGTGCCCTCTCAATGCAAAATGCAAGATGCCCTTTTTAAGTTTGGCTATTGGCAGCTTTAAATGTTTTGCCATTGTCATTGCCATCCATCCACACAGCTACAGAGAACGTGTGCTTTGACCCAGAAGCTTTCAAGTCATTGCTTTATTCCAGTTAGCCCCGTGTATATTTGCTTTTTTGAAGTTTTGTTCACATTTTGTATTAGTCCATTGCTCAGTTATACATTTTGTAGTGGTGTTTGGAAAATGGGTATTGCAATTGAAGTTTGTGGTATTTCATTTTTTTTTTTTTTTTAACCAGGAAAAGCAAGAGTCATAATACAAAGAATAGAAGCAATCAACACAACATAAATAGACCATGTAGCAAGGGATAAAGACAAGGCGAATAATCAAGCAAAGGCAATAATTTAAACAGAAGAAATCATAGAGTAAACACATAGGGCAAAGAAATAAAGGCACAGATATTTGGATCAACCAATACCACTAGGAATAATGCCAGCTTTCCAGTTAGTAACCGGACGCCAGAGTGCTTCCCCACGCGCCCTAGATTTAACTCCTCTCATTTCAAAAATAGCAGTTTCATATCTATAGACCGCTAGGAAGTGTGCTAGCCACATCTGAAAACTTGGCGGGTCAGATTCTTTCCAGCGTGCCAACAGAATTAACCTTAATACCGCTGTGCCTATAAACAATAATCTTTCTTCTGATTTTGCTAGATTTAAAGAATAATCATGTCCTAATAAAAACAAAGTTTCTGACTCAGGTATTTTGTGACCAAATACCTCTTCCCAAAAGGATAACATCATACTCTTAATCAAAGTCAAATCGGGACAATTACAAAACATATGAATAGGGGTTGCCGGCCCTTGAGTACATCTAGGACATAAAACATTCTCACGCTTACCCCACGAAAACAATTTAGCAGGAGTGAAATAAAGATCAAATAATGTTTTAAAAAGTTGCGCTTTAAGATTGCTAGCCATAAAAAGCTTCTGACTCATCTCTAACACTCTATCAATGTCCACGTTAGGATTATTTAATTTTGTTACCCATTTACTTTCGATTTTATCTAGATCATCATGTTTGTTGCTCAAAAGAATATTATACAAGGTCCCTATCCTGGTGTGCATTCTAGGTATAGCATCCAAGATTTCAATTCTAGAAAGGCAAATTAAGGAAGAAGTTTGTGGTATTTCCAGCGATATTCTCGAAACACTTCAAACAAAGAATAACAATAAGAATGGAAGCTGAAACGTCCAAGCCTTTTGCTCTGGCCACTCACATCTTTCAAATACTTCATTTGTGAGGCTAAATGACAATTTAAATGAAAGAAAAAGAGCCACTCTGCTCTCAGACCCATGGGCATCAAGAATATGCAAATAAACCATGGCCTTACTGCTTTAAGAACAGATTTACTCATAGAAATAAAACAAAGATGCTGATGATTGTGCTGGCAGTGGCAAAATGTCTCAAAAGAACTAGATTGAATATTAAATACAGGACCACTGGGAATCACTTCTAAAAGTCAATATTCTTTCAGACGTTTTACAATGAGCATTCATTGCATGTTTACTTCAGCACCACACCGCCTTTTTGCCTTTTTGTTGTTGCTTTCAAATGTTGTAGAGTCCTATAACGTTTTATTATAAAACAGCTGATCACTACTTAACTATTAAACCTTACTTGATACAAGAATTGTGGTCTTTGTACATTCAGAAAATCCTCCAATAATTTTTAACCCTTTCATCAAGGCCGTACAAGGGACAGGTAAATTTAGGGTGATGAACAGGGCAGGTCTTCCTCTTCATTATGATGGAAGCACATCGTAACAATGAGATCCTTGCGATAATAGAATGCATATATCCCACAGAATCTAACTATTACTGATAAAGCAATATCTAGTACAATACATAAAACATCTGTTGGAATATTGGGTTGAATTTCCTCAACATAACACACCTGTCAGTTCCATTCCATGCAATCCTTGCCTGATCAGTTCAGAGACTCTTGGCACAGAACATACAACTTCTGAATGTAGCACTTTAGAGACACCTTGCACAGGATATTTACACACAACATATTCTTGTTGCAGGATTGTCCTCTTGGGACAGACCTGGCTTTAAAATGTTACATTAAAGGAGGCAAAAAGGAAGCACAGTGTTGTGTTTCTTTATGGCAGAAGGTTTTTCAGTGTATGAGACACCTGATAATAGATTGTGGTAATGCACCCTTTCGTGGGATTAGGTACTGCATCCTTTCTGCTAACTTCAGCGGGACCTCTAGTAACAACCTAGAATAGAATGTGGCAGTGTTACTCAGTGCTAGTGTAAAGATGAGTATGTACTAAGGAACATTGAGTAATGATAACATTTTAAAATTTCAAGAATGTGAAGTGAGTGAAGTAGAAATCTGTGGATGCAGCTGAGTCTTCTTAAGGATAGAATGAAACTGGCCTGACAGACAAGATTTCTGAGTGCAAATCTGAATACGCATTCAAGATGAATGAATGTGGTTTAAATCTGAACATGCACTAAGGATTACGGAGTAGTGGGCGCATTATACATGCAAAAAGTATTACTGAAAAATGGGTCAAAGCAAACTATACAGTTAGGATTAATGAGTGATGGTACAAATCTTAGTATGCATTACAGATTAATGAGAGATGAGGCAAATCTGAACCTGAATATTGATGGCAAATTATTTACATATGGTGGGCATTGTTAACATAATGGAATCCACATGTCAGAAAGCACTAATCTTGCATTCCAGATGCAATGGCAGTGATGTATGCTGCCACACTTCTTCGAACACACTACCAACAATACCCTGAATGATATGTTGGTTAGAAGTAGATCCAAGGAAAGGGGAAAGGGATTAGAGAGTAAATAGTGACACTGAATAGTGGCACTCTGCATGTTCATACAGCTGGGCAGTATCTTCACATTAACGGGCATCGATATCCAAGGACAAGAGGAAGTGTGATTTTATCAACCTTGTCACAGTACCTGATTTCTAAAATTGAAAATGATATACCTTTAAACAACTTCTCAGTCTTCAATTCTCTAAGGTTAGATGAAGTTCTGTTTCTGCCTAGATCTGAAATACAAATACAATATGAGTATCTAAAGATGGTTATCAAATTCTATGAAAGGATAAAGATCCTTTTTGTTACTCACTTACAATATGTACAATATATAAGTTCATATTCATCAAAGGATGATTCATGAAAATCTTTTTGAAAAAACAGTCTGCATCCATAAACTCAAGTAGTTTCCAAAACTACTTCTTTGTATCCAGTTCAGTCTATTATCAAATTCCAAGGATAACGGAAGTCTGCAATGGTTCAAAATGTTAGAAGGGCCAGGCTCCAGTAACCTGCAACAACTCTGTATCTCCATTGACAAGCAAGAATGCTCTTTTACCATGAACAACTTATAGACTGTGACGTCAAAATGACAACCACTGCGTTCAAGTCTAGCGAGAGTCCTGTGGCGTCATAGGAGATGTAGTTTCCTTCCCTGAACTTATACATCTCGAGTATCATATCCAGGAAAGTTATGAAGTCTTTCTCCGAGCAGACCCAACACTCAGTGAATGCTAATAGGACTTCCCACTTCTGAATGCGAGCACCATCAGTAAATTCAGAGTATTTGGCCTCTGAGCAAGTCAAACATGAAGGGGTAGGAGCAGGTCATGGATTATGACTCCAAAACTGTATAAGGATTGTCCTGTCAAAATGAAATAATTCTTGGCATATTGCATGTACTCTTTTAACCATGATACCCTTTGTATAATGTCTGCAGGGGCATAATATTGGTTTTCTTGGCATTTTATAACACTAGTACTACTGCTCTCGGGAGCCACATCCTGTATTGGTGTAACCTTTCTGCAACAGCCATGCACTCACTCATTGAATTCATTCATCCTCTTACCAATACATCCATCAATGCACTCAGCTATTAAACTATTCACATATCTAGGTTCTTACTCACCTATACTAATCCATGCACTCACTCCACACCCATTCATCCATATACTTACTCCTGAACCCAACCATTGACTCGTTATCACATTCATATAAGCCGTAAGGCAAACAACCACAAACAAACTTGCCAATCAATGAAGTATTTTCACTTACATGAAAGCCAAATATGTTGTGTTTGCCAATGCTTGTTAAATTTGCTGTTCCTCAACCTGTGGGAGGGGTTAGAGGCTGTTCATAAACATTCACAGCTGCCACCACTGTATGTGTAGCTGTCTCTTGTTTGCTCTACAGTGTCAACTCGCATCTGGTGGAGTGCCGCTTGAATATCTTGGTGCAGATTTATTAACACCTTTAAGCAGTGCAAAGTGACAAACTTGAGACTAACCAAAATAATGTGCTGATGTCATGTGTTCACAAAACATTTCCTTTCCAGTGCCAACCTTTGTTTACACTGAGAAGAAGCCTAAAGCAACATAAATATATTGCTTTATGATACTATGTTATACTCTGTGTAAGAAATTGGGTTATTGTTTAAGGTGGGGTGAAAACACTTCTCAAGCAACACCCACAAATCTTGTCATGGTGAACCACAAAAGTCACTAAATTAACCTGTGCTTAACCCTCCGGTAGCTCGACACAAAACAATCAGATTTAACTTAAAGGCAAAGTGTAAAGTATCTATGCAGTATGCACACTGTATTAAAGTGAATTAGCACCACAAGAAAAATCCCTAACCAATTTAGAGAATTAGATTAATGTTTAATAAATTAAACGAGACCAAAACAACAAACATCCCATTAGTAGAACCAGAGATATACAATTTTAAGCATTTAGATAAGTATAGTGTAGATGAGAACAAACCACCACTTGTGGTTATCTGGGTGTGCTAAACCACAGGAACACAGAACCAACACGGCTCCTGTGTAACAGCAAAATGGTGCCAGGATTTCCTCCCGCATTAGATGCCTGAGATGCTCTAGCAGCTCAGCATCCCGTGGCCACCTCCACATGATGGCAATTAGCCGTGGAGCAAATGTACTTAATGTAGACCTCCAGCTCGCTCCTCCACTTCTGAGGAAGCAGAAATGGGGTAGATCTGCCTGTGGACACCGCACAGCATCCCTGTAAGTATTGACATCGTTCCAGCAGGACTCGGATGAGGACACATCATGAGTACTCTTACGATGAGGTACCCTCTTCCATTCTTGATATTTCTCCACTTGTTTCTCCTAGTATGCTAATTAGCTTTTGTTCTGCCTTCACTTGAGGAGACTTACTGATATCCAATTGGGTGAGTTAAACCCTCTGGACACAGTGTATGGTATCTGTGTGGTGTGGATTTCCACATGTGTTTTACAGTATTTTTAATTGTTTGTTTTCTGGATCTTTATTCTTGTCTCTCACAGTGATTTTTGCACATACACCAATAGTGGCATGCTAGTGCAGTGTCATGAATGCTGCACTTCTCTTGACAGTGGTTATTGCTACTTGTGATACGCAAGTTGCTTCACCTCTGATGTTTTTCTTTGTTATAGGTCAGTTTTTAGCATTATTAATCTGCATTGAGGTATCAATTCATACCACAGTCTGGTTACTTTTAATTGGTAATCCTTAGAAACATACAATTCAAGATTCCAACCACTGTGTAGAATAGGAAACAATGGCCCTGAAGAATTGCCACAAGATCATTAGTGACTTAAAGTGACAAGAAACATATTGACCCACTGAGCTATCAAAGAGCATTGTCTCTTCTGATAGCCACCACCATTTTAATTGGGCAAGTGGACTCACTTATTAAAACTCCCTTGAGGACCACTCGGTCTATTTTAACACACACTTTTTTTGACAATACATCATTTACACCAATCTACACTAATAGCACCAAAATCCTACTCTACACATACAGCATTTTACTCAAAAAATCTCTGACAAAGAGGCCTCTTGTGGGTGCCCATCAGGCATTGCTGCTCTAGCCCGACGAGGAGCATACCCTATGATGAAGCATGACACCCTCTGGGTGTGTGAGAGATCTTGCTCCTGAGTAATCAGACCCCCTGTCTCATTCTTCAGTTCACAACTGATCCTATGTTCTTTGTCTGTGTGTTTCTACAGAAAGTACTGCACACCCTTGTTGTGACGTTTCTAAAAATAAGGTCTCCGTGAGCTAGGCGCTAACTAGGAGAAATGTTTGATTTCTCCTAACTTTTCACACATTGAATATGTGCTGCACCGTGCTGCATACAAAGTATGTCTAAGCACATTATTTTGTATTGGAATGGCATTCTCCCAGTACAAATCTTATGCTCGACTTCACACACACAGACCTTTGAACAATAGTATAAAAGTGTGGATGGGTGGTGTTAGTCAGCCTGAAGAGCACCAGTGCTGGGTGTGAGAGAGGCAGTGCCATATCGAACCAGAAATAGTGATACCCTGCTCTCTCCTCCAACCAAGATGTACCACATCAACTCTGGATGCTGCACTGCATTTCACTATGAAATAGTGAATCTCCCCTGTTGAGGACTCATCTTACACAAGCTCATTGTTTGTCACCTGTAACTGTTCTACCCTCCATATGTGTTTTTCAGGGGGTCACATACGTTTGGCATAATACTGTGGCACAGACATATCTGCTGCCATGCCAAAAGCTTTTGAAAGGCCAGGGGCCAACAGCTTTGCACAACCTGTCCAGGTTTCTGACATATGGAGCAGCCCATAATTAGGAAGAAGTAATCTGTGAAAGAGAAAACACGATGGGGCAGATTTACTAACAATTTGCATGACGTTTGTCCTATAAACGTGATGCACAAACCATTGATTTGGGATTTACTTTCCAAAGCATAACTTTATTTGTGCTGGGAAGAAAGCCTAATGTAAAACATAGTAGTGCTATGGGGGCATTCCCATGCATCCATCCATGATTTGATTTTTTAACAAAGCTCTATCCACTAACAACATTTGTAAACAGGGCCTTGCACAAAAAATGATGCCTCTTTGTAGAAATGGTTAACTTCTCTGAACATTTTCAGCATTTCATGTGTGCTACACTGTACGGTACATGCACAAAGAGGAAAGTGTCAAACTATGTCCATGCATAATATTGTGAACTGGAAGTGTACCGTTCTAGTGCACAACCTATGATTGACATCACGCACACATCCTCACACTATGATGCAAGGGTGTGTGTGTTCGTGCATTGCAGCCTAAAGTGCATTAGTGCAGGGAGAGAGGAAAATAGGACAAAATCTTAGTAGTTTTGGCATTATTCATCTGTCTCCTTGTTATATAATATATATGCATTGTGTGAAAAGTTAGTAATTCTGCTCCTGTATTTGGCACCACCTAGTGGTGTTGCTGCATTAGCTGCATCAAGATGGAACAAATAAGACCTTATGTTTTTTTATTATTTAAAAACAGTGTAACATGATAGCTAGGCACAGAGGGGCAGATTTATGAGGCCGTTGCGCCTCTTTGCGCCGCAATTGCGTCACTTTTGTTGACGCAACTGCGGCGCAAACAATGCGCCCTATTTACAACGTGACGCATCTAGGAGATGCGTCACGTTGTAAAGCACTGCGCCATAAGGAGGCGTTCCTGCGCAGGGGGGGCGTTCCTGCGCAGGAACGCCTCCTGAAAGTGGCTGAGTGAAATCTATGAGATTTCACTCAGTCACTTTCAGGGCAATGCTGCGTCAAAACCCTGCGCCTGCTTCAAGCAGGTGTAGGTCTTGATGCAGCATTGTGCAGATGGTGTACCCCCGAGCCTTGGTGGAGCTGCGTCGCGCTTGCGACGCAACTCCAGCAATGCGCCACATTTCCGGCACAGATGCGTGACGCATCTGTGCCGTTTTTGCACCATGGTGCGCCGCATTATAAATGCGGCGCACCATGGATTGCTGATCTGTGGCGCACTGTGGCGCACGTTAACTGGCGCATCCCTGGGGATGCGCCAGTTAACATAAATCTGCCCCCTAGATGCTAAGGTCCTGGGACAAAGATCCCCGGCTTCCTACACCTTATGATGGCTCTAACTGTCTGTCATGTGAAACAAGTTAGCGCTGACTATATTCAAAACTATCAACTTTCTGCAAGCATTTTGCACTTGTCAATTATCTTCTCCCACTTTGCTGGCGTTAGGCACAGTGCAGATATATACAACTCCACCAGAGTTTCTAAGGGTGTGCACTCTCAATAATGATCCCAGAATATCGACAGGACACACTATCAAGTGCAAAATATATTTTTTTAAAGATATATTAACAGGTAAGTAAATCTAGAGTTTCTATACCTAGCTCCACATATATATGTACGTATGTTGAACATATATCGTCAAGGTATGTTGTGGTGGAGTTAGGAATAGTAAATCTATACTTCCCTATTTGCACTTACCTTTTGGTATTTTGTCCTTGAATATTCTGTCCTGGATATTCTTGTACCATGATTTTCTTGGGGTCGATACTCAGTAGTACAATCATCGGCCAGTAAATATGGCGCCCGTCTATGTAATGCAGATTGGCTCTTCATGAGTAATGTGGATCTGCAAAGAAAATTGGCCAACATAACTACAAAATAAACGAAATAATGATTAATATTGAGATGTATGTCATATTTTATGAAAAGGATAAAAAGACAGTCTAGTTCAAAGTCTCAAGCTTTGCACCAGAGACTGGCCTATTTTGCAAGGGTGAACCAGCAAGTATTTCTTTCTTCAGTGATTGCGCACTGCTGAGGCACCAAAAATGTTGGTGCCCAATTACACCATCATCAGCACCTGTTCACGAGTCACCTGTGCAATGCATGTAATGGAGCTAGCACCCAACATTTCTGTAGTTGTTCCTTTTTAAAACCTTTTCTGAGGACTTTTGACTTTTATGTGGATAATGAAGGACACACACGTCTGCGCACTTTATCCTCGCCACAGTGAATCACTCACCTGCAGTAATCACCAGTGCAAAGGCGTCCGTCCCCTGAGGATTTCACAGTATCCGAAGCAATATATCCTGTGCTGTTGTTTCAAAGGTCTGCCCTTGTTTACAGTTTAGGATACTCTAACAACGTTTAACGCATTGCGGGAGGAGATTCTAAAACATGTCACGTGCCAATGCCTCAAAGGCCCCGGCCCATATTTGATTCTGCAAGATATGAGCTTAAGTAATCATCCGAGGGAAATGTCGACGTTATACTAAGTAAACCTTTTTCGCGCGGTTTAAGCTCCGTGATCCCAATATTTCCTTCAGTTAATAAGATGCGTACGCCTATCTAATATTGACCTTCCTCAGCTAGCCCAAGATGTTAATGCAATGTGCCACGGAAAAAAACGCGTGGCTCGGCGCTGCAACAGAACAGAGAAGGCTGCGGACGGCAACATTCAAAGAGAAAATAAATTGTTCTTCGCAGCTTATCTCGCAAGATGTGGTGGAAACGCTGGTTTTCATTTTCCGAGCAGACAATGACATTACTCACATTCATAAATAAAACGAAGCGCGGAGCCGTGGCGTGCGCTTTTGTCACGTGTGAGGGAGGGGGGTGTTATCTTTGCGTGGACACGGGATGTCACTTTCCAGAAGAATCACAGTTCCCCTTCACATAATTTGTAGATCAAGAAGGTATAAAGACCTGGCAGGCTGGAGCTCGGCTTCCTCTGGAAAGAAGAAGTCTTTAAATCTGACCAGACAGGCGAGATTGCCTTTTAATCTAAGCAAACTGATCTGCCAAAGGCAATCGGTTTGTGGGAGTGTTGCCCCAGGAGAATCCTAATAACGCAGATGAGTGGCTATGCTCTCTCTGAAGTGCAGCTGTTGAACTGTTGGCTAACAATGTCATAAGTACTTACTGCAAGGCGGGTTGCATGGCTGTGTTTTTTTCTCCACCCCGGATGCAAGATTTCCTTTTGCATCAAGGCAGGGTCTAAGTGACTCAACAAAATGGGAAATTATTCATTTGGTCAGCACCATAAACCTCTTGAAAGTAGAAGCGGATACAGATCAGATTTAATATGGCCAGGCATAGTTCAGGTGCTGTGCTGACACTGTGGATAATACCCAGACTCGTGCCTTTACCTAGGGGTCAAAAGTGTGAAATAGCAATTTCACACCACACAGTTTACAATTAATAGCGCATTACTAAGTGTCAGTTGGAGTGGTAGATACCCAAAACACACATGAACGAATAGTCGTCGAAAGGTCTTGCCATGAAACATTTACGACAACAATGCCCAACCCCTGTGGCCTCACAGTGCTGTCTCAGGACACTGCCAGTCAGAAATAGAGTGAGAGCAGAGCAGAGTGGTAGAGAGCAACAAAGGACAACATTTACCGCATCATGAATCTGGCCTATCCAGGGACCCGCTGGCTGACCATAGCCATAGTAGTTGCATCGGTACACCTCGCCCCCCCCCCACAACTTTCGCCGCCCCAAATGATACACAGACAATTAAGTTGGGAAAAGAAGTTGCAGGTTTATTTGTGATCCAAATAACAGAGCGGGTTAACTGACAGGCGACCCCCCTAAGCCCCGCCACCCCCGTGGCAGGGCGCCTGAAGTTGAGCCAATGATGCGGACACAATGGCCCTGGCCAGGTGTCGATCCGGGGAGGCACCAGCCTCCCCCCGGTGGACCTAGCGTCCACCTGCCCCACCCTCCGGACAAGGGAGAGTCAACTCACACCTTGCCCATCCAGGCGGGGCGTTATTAGCAAACCCCCGGTTGTTCAGGCTTACAACCGCCCTAAGGACTAACGGGGTGCCGTTGAACCAAGTCCCCGAGAAGGGCCCCTCGGCTTATATATGACTCATCGCTGTGCATTCGCACGGGGGCTTCAGGTCCTGTTCCTGCGCCTGTCCTGCCTGGGGGATCGCCCTGTAACACCTCCTGCAACCTGAAAAGAAACATAAACAATATTAATAAAACCCCCCTCACCACTTCCCCCCTTTCAGCGGGTGAGCGGTAGGGAGGGGAGCTGAAATTGCGGGCCTCGCGTCCGGGTCGTGGGGTTAGGGAAGGGGCCTAGGAGGGGCTAACGGGCCTAAGGCTGGCGAGGGACAGCCTTGCGACCGCAGTGGTGAAGGGGCAGCAGCAAAGAGGCCGCCGAGGGGGAGGAGCTCACCTATAACCTCCCCGAGAAGGGAGGGGTGGCCTGGATGGCGTGACCCCGCCTCCCCGCCCCCTCCCACCCCAGGGCTGGCCTCGGTTTCCTGCGCCCTACTACGGGGTTTGCCCTCCCAGGGGGTCCCTTGCAGGGACATCGGGCATCCTTCATAGTAGTTGCATCGGTACACCTCGCCCCCCCCCCCCACAACTTTCGCAGCCCCAAATGATACACAGACAATTAAGTTGGGAAAAGAAGTTGCAGGTTTATTTGTGATCCAAATAACAGAGCGGGTTAACTGACAGGCGACCCCCCTAAGCCCCGCCACCCCTCGTGGCAGGGCGCCTGAAGTTGAGCCAATGATGCGGACACAATGGCCCTGGCCAGGTGTCGATCCGGGGAGGCACCAGCCTCCCCCCGGTGGACCTAGCGTCCACCTGCCCCACCCTCCGGACAAGGGAGAGTCAACTCACACCTTGCCCATCCAGGCGGGGCGTTATTAGCAAACCCCCGCTTGTTCAGGCTTACAACCGCCCTAAGGACTAACGGGGTGCCGTTGAACCAAGTCCCCGAGAAGGGCCCCTCGGCTTATATATGACTCATCGCTGTGCATTCGCCCGGGGGCTTCAGGTCCTGTTCCTGCGCCTGTCCTGCCTGGGGTTGTCTTACCACCTTTTCCACAGCCTTGGGCGTGGCCCCCGCTGCGCCCAGGGCCCCCACTACCTAGCCTAGTCCTACTCTATCTACACCCCGCTTTTTCTAGCGCTTCACCCAGGTCTAATAGGAAGATCGCCATGCCTACTTTGGATAAGTGCACCCCATAAGATTCCCAGCACCCAATGGATTTGGCGTGCAGCAAGCCATGCCTAATAAAACCCACCCCTCTTTGTTCACTGAATTTCCGCATTGCTGCGTTGACTCGCCTGCGAGTGACTTCCAAGGCCACTTGTGATGCTGCCCCATGCCAGATTGGTCTGGGGGTTATTTCTGACCAGTATACACTACACTGTCCTACTTCGCCGCTCAAGGTGCTCAGGTCCTTCCTCATTGTGTCCAATAAACGTCTCTTGCCTAAAGCAACCAAGTCGTTCCCCCCCAGGTGCACCACCAATACGTTCGGCTTTTGCTTGTGTTCTTTCAAAGCCTTACGCAGCGTCCCTAACAATGCTGCCCAGCGCATCCCCGGGAAGCCGAACCATGCTATGTTAGTGTTGCTAAACCCATGCTTCCAGGGGTTGACCCTCACCCATCTCGCCAGTCTGGTGACGTAGGAGTGCCCCATCACCCACACCTCCACCCCTGTAATAAAACACAGTATGTTGAAGAAGTTGTTTATTACAAATTAAGGCACAGCAATCAACACACTCTTAACAACTAATTATGAACTATAATACACATTCTTGTTCCAGTTTGTGGGCTACATCAATATTACAAGTCGTTGGCCGTGAGTCTGCTCACCGGACGTATCACGCTCATTGGTCTGACATACCTCCTATAACAGTTGGACTCCCATCGGCCCACTTTTTTAATTGCTTCTGCGGGGAGGCCCACCCTAAAGGCCGTGGTCGCCGCTCCTATCCTGAAGGAATGAGAGCTAAACTTGGCACCGCTTGTGGTGTACCCCCCCTTGAACAAGTACCCTTGCATCACATGTTCCACCTGGTACTTTGTTGCTGGTGAACCGTCAGCGTGGATGAGCAGTAGCCCGTCTATGCGCGGGCGGCTAGACAGGAACTTGGCCAAAAGGGCCACTGGGCAGTAATTGTCGTTACCCAAGCGCTGCAATGTAATTGACCTACCCTTGCCGGACTGATCTGTTTTGGAAGTTTGCAAGAAGATCTCGGCTGCCTCCCCTGTGGATCGCACGTCCCTTATCGATATGGCCCTGGGGCAAGACTCCTTTTTGGACCGAGCCACTAGCTCGCTAATCCTAAAAGCTCCAAAGAACGCTAGGCTAAACGTGACTGCAAATAGGGCTGATTCATAAGCTGAATGGGTGACTGCCGGCAAGGCTTCTATCAAGTTTTTCAAGGTGTCATAATCTATGGGGGCCCTCTGATCTACCCCTTTCGGCATGACTTTAGCCCACCCTTTGAGTGCCGCCCTGGTTGGAAAGGACGTGGTCGGGTCCTTCAGCCCTGACAGGCGAGCATGGTGCCCAATGGCTGCCAAGTGCCCCGCCAACCAGGAATGACTTTTCCCCTCATCTTTTGCCCACACCATGAAAGCCTGCACCTGGTCCCCTAGTCTAGAGGCGTCCTGCTCCCACGGGCCCATGACTCCACAGAATGTCTTAACACAGGTCTGGTATCTTTTCATCGTCCTAGGAGCCAGTGACAACTCTCCTAATTCTCTGATTCGCTGCGCCACCGCAGCAGGTGCCAGAGCCGCGCCGGGAAAGGCGTCATCTCCTCCCTCGCTCGTGGCCACGCCTCTCGGAACCGCTGCCAATGGAAACGTGAGAGAGCGTCAGCAGCCGTATTTTGAACCCCCGGGATGTGTTTCGCTTTGCATTCTACATTATTATAAAGACAGACTTTGACCAGCTCCCTTAGTAGGCATAATACAAGTGCGCAGGAGGCTGACTGGGTGTTGATGGCTTGGACCACAGCCATATTGTCTGACCATAGCACCACTCTTTTTGCTGACAGTAAGGCAGGCCAGAGGTGAAAAGCCACTACTACTGGGAATAACTCTAACACTGTTATATTGGATGTGATCTTCTTCTTCTTCCAAGCATTGGGCCACCCCGCCGCGCACCACTCTTTATCAAGAATAGCCCCAAACCCGTCCCGGCCTGACGCGTCGGTAAACAGCGTCAGTTCCTGGCTGCTAGTCCAAGGTTCCCTCCATATGACAGACCCGTTGAAGTGTTCAAGGAAGTCCCCCCACACCTTAAGATCCTCCTTGACTCCAAAACTAAGCCTCACCTGGTGATGCTTGCGCTTAATCCTTGCCGCTGTCCTGGCCAACCTGCGCGCAAATGCCCTACCTGCTGGAATAACCTTTGTGGCGAAACTCAATCTCCCATGCAAGCTTTGGATGTCCTCTAATGTCACCTTATCCTGCCCCAGCACCTGTTTTATCTGTGCTGCTAGCTCAAGGACCTTGTCTGCCGGTAGCCTGGCTTCGCCTGCTGCTGTGTCAATTTCGATGCCCAAGAAAACTAACGCCTGCGCAGGCCCCACCGTCTTCCCCGGGGCCAGCGGTACTCCCAGATACTCAGTCATTCTTTGAAATTTTTTCAGCGCCTCTCCACATTCATCTGTCCCTGCTCTGCCCACAAACAGAAAGTCATCCAGGTAATGTGTTACGCCCTGTACCCCTTCCCTGTCCTGCAGAACCCATTGCAAAAAGGTGCTAAAAGCCTCGAAGAAAGCACAAGAGATGGAGCAGCCCATGGGCATGCATCTATCGTAATAATACTCATTGCCCAGCCTGAAGCCCAGTAAGTTCTGAGAGAGCGGGTGAACTGGCAAAAGACGGAAGGCAGATTCGATATCCGCTTTGGCCAGCCACGCCCCTTTCCCAGCCCTCCGCACTAGGTCCATGGCCACGTCAAATGAACAATACGAGACAGAGCAAACCCCTTCTTCCAGATTGTCATTTACCGATTCTCCCTCAGGATAGGACAGATGGTGGATCAGCCTAAAGGCCCCTGGCTCTTTCTTTGGAACTATCCCCAGTGGTGATACCACAAAGTTGTCTAATGGAGGGTGCAGGAAAGGGCCAGCCACCCTCCCCAGCTCAAGTTCCTTGCCTACCTTAGCTCTCACTACCTCTGGATTATCCCTCGCAGATTTCAAATTATCCGCATCCCTGGTGGCAGGCACGCCCATGTGTGGAATGACAAATCCCTCAGCAAAACCACCCAGGAGCAATATCCCGTCCATTCTGTTTGGGTACTTGTTTAGGAGTGGAGCCATTCGCTCCAGGACTATGGGCGAGGGACCTTTCGTTGCGCCTCTGTCAAGTGAGTTACAGGGGGGGCGTGGCATGTTCAGGCTCAGGGAGTTAGATGAAGGGGGCAGCAGCAGGGGGGGGGTGCCAGGACCGGTTGTGGTTGCGTTACTTGTTTTGCCAGGGCCCACCCCTCCCTCCCTGGTAGCTACTTGGCTTTTGACCTTTGTTCGATCTACACGACCCAGCTGGGTTTTGCCCTCCGCAGTTGCTACAAGTGTGAGTGAATTTGCAGGAAAGAACCCCAGTGGCAGTGGCCCCCGTTGAATAGTCGGCATGACCCTGGTGAAGACTTCCCGCCTCCCCTCTTTTGACCTCTCCCTCTCTGGCCCCCCCGAAAGGGCGGTGTCCTCTGTTCCGACATGGCCCCCGTGCTGTTTTTGTCCGTGGACCCTACCTGCGATTCCTGCATCTTGCTGTTTGACGCCACCCCTTGAAGTGCCCTGGACCCCATATGTTCCATCCAAAGCTGCACCTCCTTATGATCCCACCGCATGTTGGGGCATCTGGACATCTTTTTCCTGAATTCCCTGTCATAATCCAACCACCCTGTGCCTCCCCACTTCTTTGCTTCCTTGTGAATGAGCCTCCCATACTGCACTAGCGCTGGTCCCTGCTCACTAAACTTTTCCATGATCACAGAGGACAAGATAGCAAAGGCTTCCAACCAATTATCAATGCTTTTTTCCGGCCATGTCTGAAATCTCACTTTCTTTTCTTCTTCTTTGAGCCCTGCTTTGCGCACGTCCGCCCCCTTGTTGACCCAGCAAGAGCAGAGAGAAAATGTCAATAAATTCCCTCTTCCAAATTAGTTCCTTCGCTGCTAGGGGAACTTCCCAGGATAGGCAGGATCGACCTGATAATAAAGGGGCGTCAAATTGTACCTCCTCCTCGCTCGGCAGCACTGGGGAAGGGGTCGGCAAAGTTGGAGTGGGCACTGCTGAGTTGTCGGGGGCGGGGGTTGTCGCACCAGGGGGCGGGGACGCCGGGCTCATGGGCTGCGGATTCAGGGGTGTGTTCACTATAGGCGAGGCCAGCGGTACCGAGTGCAATCCCGAGGGGGCTGCGTGTGGTGCCGGTCCCAGCCCCGGGGACGCCCCTGCTAAGTCGGATAAGTTAGTCCCCTTCTGGCCCCCCCCAGACGCTCCCAGTGCCCCAGGAGCCGCAGCTCCGTTTCCCCACACATTGGCTGGTTGAACCCCAGCATTGAGTCCAGGCCTCACACTTTCCCTCATCTCTTTCATGAATAGTTCTAATGTGGACATCATCTTACCCAGATCGCCCTTGGTAGCGTACTCCATTGCTGGCTGCCCGCCAGCAGGCCCGTTTGATGGGCCAGGCAGATCCTGGGCCCTAGGCGGCAAGCTCGAAGCTTTCGGCGCCTCATGGACCACCATTACTGAGGGGGTCCCACTCCCCTTTTTCTTAGTCGGCGGCGGAAAGTCTTTATTCGTGGGTACCTTGACCCTTTTGGATGCTCTAATGTGACCCGCACTAGGTGTGTCCTCCTCATTGATTATCAAAATGTCATTATTCACACACGGATTCGCCGTGTTGCCCTTAAGTAGATTGGTGGCCCACGTTACTCCGTTCGTCTCGACTAGCTGAAGGAAGAGCGCTGCATGTGCTGCTTGAGCTTCCGTGACCACGAACCCCGTCCCTGCGCCACCTTGTCCAATCCCCGACATCTTGTTCGGTATCACCTCCTGCAAGGCGAAAAAACGTCGTGACTACTGATCTAATCCCCTCATGCCTCATACTACTTGATCCTACACCGCATTTCTTTCATCCCGTTTATACTTACTTCGAACCGGCGGATGAGGGGGGGGGGGTGAAGGCTTTCCACAGCTGAGACCCCTTCTATCGCAAGTGCGTTGTGGCCCCGTCGAGTTTGGACCTGTATGAATCGATATGAAATTGTTCAGGATTAGCCCCAGCCCCATCTTGGCAGGACCGGACCTGTAAGGGCCCTGCCCATCTTGGGTCCCCGGCCCCAACCCGTTGTAACCGACATTCCCCTCTAGGGGGACCAGACCATCAACACTGCCCCCCCCAGGCTGAGTTGCCCTGCCCTTATAATGGCCAACCCCCCTTCCGAGCCTTACCTTCTTCTTGCAGGGGTGTACCGTACAATCCACGTTGTGCCGTAGTCCTTACACGCCTAGAAATTAGGGAACACGTGATTATGAAAAGCAGGGGGAATTCACCTTGACTCATACAATTCTTTGTTGTTGTGCATCCCGAATTCCTACCTATCCTAAGACACTAACTAGAAATTGGCCCCACACCTCCCCCTCCTGCGTCTCTGGCTACGGGCCCCAACCTACGATGGGGGGGGGGGAGGGGCGAGTGAGGTGTGCGCCCTCCGGTGTTGAATGCGCCGCCCGGGGCGTTATCGGCGAGGCGGTGCAGCTCAAGGAGTACGGCTTCCCCTTTAAAACCTCGAATTTATGCCCCGCGACGCCGAATGTACCATTTCTGACGCCCAATTGGATATTCCGGTGAGTGAGTTTGAGGGGGCAGGAGTTCGGTAGAGCGTCTGACATGGCCGGGCAGTATTCTGTTACTACTCGATTGGGACTCAAGCACGATTCTATTCGGTGCCCAACATTATTTTCTAAGCTACTGTTTAACTTAAGCCAATTACGAGGTGTTGTATTGCTGCTCTAACATTACCTACGGTATAAGGTTGAGGCCCGGGTGTGGAAAGAGGCGAGCACATCGACGCTCTCACCCCTGCCGCTTGGGGGGGGGGGGTTTGAAGCGGGGGCCCTATCGCGGGCCGGGGGCCTACCGCAGAACGCTTAGGGTGCGCGAGGCTCGTTGGCAGCGTTTGCCCCTTCGAGGCTCCCCTTCCTTTTACCCCGGAAGCCCCGCGGCCATAGCCCTGTCCCCGCCGCGAGCCTATCCCTTTCCTTATGAAGTGCGCCCTGTACGGAGAGGAGCCTGATACCGGCAGGAAGGAAAACGCGGCCATTTAAATGCCTAAGCCCCCCACGCGGAGGTCCCGTTCCCGCCGCATCCGAATTTCGGGGGAGGGCCCTTGCTCCCCGCCCACGTACGAGCGCCCTGTACGGAGAGGAGCTTGATTCCGGCTGGACGGAATTAACGAGGCCGCATAAGTGTCCTTCACTTACCACTTCTCCTCGCCGCCATTGGCCCATGGCGCATAGCCGGGCCACAACCCCTGCTCCACACAAGAGGGGGTCCCGTTCCCGCCGCCTCCCAATGTCGGGGGAGGGCCCTTGTTCCCCGCTCAAGTACGGTTTTTTACCCCACCCTCGTCTATCGCTTGCTGTGGCCCCTGGCGCGTACACCAGGCCACAACCCTTGCACCACATAACGCCAAGGTCCCGCTCCCACCGTGATAAAATTCGGGGGAGAGCCCCTGCTTACAATCCCCGCACGATTTCCCCACATTGCACACAAAAACGTGCCCGCAAGCGGATGACTGGGCCCCCCCCCGTGGTCGAACCACGGGGCCCTGTCAACTCGGTATTCCCGAGGACTGGGCCCGGGGGGAGGCCTGTCGATCCCTTACCTCAGAAGGAGCTGAAATTGCGGGCCTCGCGTCCGGGTCGTGGGGTGAGGGAAGGGGCCTAGGAGGGGCTAACGGGCCTAAGGCTGGCGAGGGACAGCCTTGCGACCGCAGTGGTGAAGGGGCAGCAGCAAAGAGGCCGCCGAGGGGGAGGAGCTCACCTATAACCTCCCCGAGAAGGGAGGGGTGGCCTGGATGGCGTGACCCCGCCTCCCCGCCCCCTCCCACCCCAGGGCTGGCCTCGGTTTCCTGCGCCCTACTACGGGGTTTGCCCTCCCAGGGGGTCCCTTGCAGGGACATTGGGCATCCTTCATGAGGAAGCAAAATATTTTCACCAAAGAATGTCTGACCATCCCTTTTAGATCAGCTGGCAGAGAATGACATGCCTTTTGTAAAACTTGCTTAGAAAATACCTGATGACAGAAAAACGACACAAAATAAAATATGGAACAAAATTCTGGAAATACCGTGAGAACCATCACTATGCTGTAAGATATGCAAAGTACAGCCCTGGCAAAGAATGAGTGTTTATTGCCAACCTTCATGAAGCCACATTCGACCATATTTACTAGTTTGCATAAAGCACCCTGTAACCAGAGACATTGCACGGACTACATAGCATAGGTCAAAACTATCTCAAGAATTCATAAGGCCTTGGCAAGGCCATATTTCGAGACTCCTTATCCAGAAAATATAGACTGATAATGTTAGAAGTTACACACCCCTCGGAGACAGCCTCGCACGTCAGCTCACCTATAGAAGTCTAGCTGTTGGACCTGGCTCTTTTTGTAAGGTCTCCACCAGCTTTTTGCCTTCTATTGCTGAATCTGTTTTTTTTCGCATTAAGGCTCTGAGCTCTTTCCTTCTGCTAACCAGAGGTAAAGAGCTTGTGCTCTCTCCCTAAAACATGGTAAAATTGCATCTACCTGATTGGAACAATTTATTTACATATAAGTCCCGAATAAATGGTACTACCTGCACCCAGGGCCTGTAAATTAAATGCTACTAGTGGCCAGCATCACTCATTGTGCCACCCACTAAAAGTAGCACTGTAAAACGTCTTCAGCCTGCCACTGCAGCCTGTAGTGCATTTTAAACGTGGCAAAATAAATCTTTGGCCAAGCCTAAACTTTCCTTTTAATACTTATGACACCCCTAAGGTAGGCCTTACAGGCTCACAAGGCAGAGTTCATGGTATTTAAAAAGTAGGACATGTGTATTTAAGTTTTGCATGTCTTGACAGTGAAACACTCCTAAAATCGTTATTCATCGTTGCAAACCACAGGCTAACACTGGGTTGCCTTATTACATTTTATAAGTGCCAATCTCTGATAGAAAGCGCATAGATATATGGGGCCTGATTCACAGAACTAACTTAAGACAAAATCCTAAACTTACTACTTTTGGTATTCACAGAAGTTAGGATTTTGTCTTAAATTTGTCTTAAGAAAGACTTAAGACAGACTTAAGACAAAATCCTAACTTAAGTCTGTCTTAAGTCTGTCTTAAGACACATTTAAGACAAAATCCTAACTACTGTGAATACCAAAAGTAGTAAGTTTAGGATTTTGTCTTAAGTTAGTTCTGTGAATCGGGCCCATGTTGTCTACTTTCAAATGCATTGTAGTTTTAAATCCTCTTTCATGGTGAAGTTGAATTTTGAGTTAACATTTTGAAAATGCCACTTTTAGAAAGTTGACATTTATTTGTCCCAACCAACTGTGTCTTTCTGCCAGTGTACTGGGTCACATGACTGTGAATAACCCTGCAGTTGGGGTTTATGTATTATTTTCAGACAGTGATATAAAGGGGCCTGAAGTATGGACAGGGTGGCCATTCAGACAAGATGCCTGGGTAGGAGGTGTATCCAGCCTCAACTACACTTCAAAGTACTTTGCCTACAGTTCACACAAAAACTTTTGACACCAGGTCTGCTCTGTCTATTGTCCTCCCAGACAGTTTGAAGTCTTGAGAGAGGAAGAGGGAGAACTTTCCATAACCAGATGTGGGGGTAGGACAGGGAGTACCCCCATACAAAGGCTGACAACAGGTATACATATTGGACCGCAAAACACACAAGATGATGGACGGAATGTTGCACAATGGCAAAACATTCACCCCCAGTCACAGATCTGGGTTTAATCCATCGTTATTTTGCTCAACAAACCACCCCAGTTCAGACATGGCCATATGCAAATTAGTCTTGGCCCTGTGCCTCATGGGAACAGTCCAGCCCGAACTGCCAAACCATGTCTTCCCTGGACCGGAATCAAGCATCCTAGGACCGGTTTCTGGCTATCAGCCGTCTTCAGCCAGGATAGCTTGACTCCAGTGGCGTAGTGAGCACGGGACCCACGTCTGGGCATACCCTTCCCACATAGGGTGAACAGCAAAACACACAAGATTATAGACGGAATGTTGCACAATGACAAATTATTCACCCCCAGTCACAGATCTGGGTTTAATCCATCATTCTTTTGCTCACCTGCCAGCCTAGTTCAGACATGGCCATATGCAAATCAGTCTTGGCCCTGTACCTCATGGGAACTGTCCAGCCCGAACCGCCAAACCATGTCTTCCCTGGACCGAATCAAGCATCCTAGGAGCGGTTTGTGGCTGTCAGCCGTCTTCAGCCAGGATAGCTTGACTCCAGTGGCGTAGTGAGCACGGGACCCACGTCTGGGCATACCCTTCCCACATAGGGCGAACAGCAAAACACCCAAGATGATGGACGGAATGTTGCACAATGGCAAAACATTCACCCCCAGTCACAGATCTGGGTTTAATCCATTGTTATTTTGTTCACCAAGCCACCCCAGTTCAGACATGGCCATATGCAAATCAGTCTTGGTCCTGTGCCTGATGGGAACAGTCCAACCCGAACTGCCAAACCATGTCTTCCCTGGACCGGAATCAAGCGTCCTAGGACCGGTTTCTGGCTATCAGCCGTCTTCATCCAGGATAGCTTGACTCCAATGGCGTAGTGAGCACAGGACCCACGTCTGGGCATACCCTTCCCACATGGGGTGAACAGCAAAACACACAAGATGATGGACGGAATGTTACACAATGGCAAAACATTCACCCCCAGTCACAGATCTGGGTTTAATCCATCGTTTTTTTGCTCACCAAGCCACCCCAGTTCAGACATGGCCATATGCAAATCAGTCTTGACCCAGTGCCTCATGGGAACAGTCCAGCCCGAACTGTCAAGCCATGTCTTCCCTGGACCGGAATCAAGCATCCTAGGACCGGTTTCTGGCTATCAGCCGTCTTCAGCCAGGATAGCTTGACTCCAGTGGCATAGTGAGCATGGGACCCATGTCTGGGCATACCGGGGTGGCTTGGTTAGCAAAATAACGATGGATTAAACCCAGATCTGTGACTGGGGGTTAATGTTTTGCCACTGTGCAACATTCAGTCCATCATCTTGTGTGTTTTGCTGTTCACCCTATGTGGGAAGGGTATGCCCAGACGTGGGTCCCGTGCTCACTACGCCACTGGAGTCAAGCTATCCTTGCTGAAGACGGCTGATAGCCAGAAACCGGTCCTAGGATGCTTGATTCCGGTCCAGGGAAGACATGACTTGGCAGTTCAGGCTGGATTGTTCTCATGAGGCACAGGGTCAAGACTGATTTGCATACTGCCATGTCGGAACTGGGGTGGCTTGGTGAGCAAAATACCGATGGATTAAACCCATTTCTGTGACTGGGGGTGAATGTTTTGCCATTGTGCAACATTCCGTCCATCATCTTGTGTGTTTTGCTGTTCACCCTATGGTGGAAGTGTATGCCCAGACGTGGGTCCCGTGCTCACTAATCCACTGGAGTCAAGCTATCCTGGCTGACGACGGCTGATAGCCAGATACCGGTCCTAGGATGCTTGATTCCGGTCCAGGGATGACATGGCTTGGCAGTTCGGGCTGGACTGTTCCCATGAGGCACAGGGTCAAGACTGATTTGCATATGGCCATGTCTGAACTGGGGTGGCTTGGTGAGCAAAATAACGATGGATTAAACCCAGATCTGTGACTGGTGTGAATATTTTGCCAATGTGCAACATTCCGTCCATCATCTTGTGTGTTTTACTGTTCACCCTCTGTGGGAAGGGTGTGCCCAGACGTGGTTCCCGTGCTCACTAAGCCACTGGAGTCAAGCTATCCTGGCTGAAGACGGCTGATAGCCAGAAACCGGTCCTAGGATGCTTGATTCCGGTCCAGGGAAGACATGGCTTGGCAGTTTGAGCTGGACTGTTCCCATGAGGCACAGGTTCAAGACTGATTTGCATATGGCAATGTCTGAACTGGGGTGGCTTGGTGAGCAAAATAACGATGGATTAAACCCATATCTGTGACTGGGGGTGAATGTTTTGCCATTGTGCAACATTCCGTCCATCATCTTGTGTGTTATACATATTGGACCTCCAGGGCCACTCTTCAAACACACTGGACCTCTG
The DNA here is from genome assembly GCF_964263255.1 of Lissotriton vulgaris. Taxonomy (NCBI): domain Eukaryota; kingdom Metazoa; phylum Chordata; class Amphibia; order Caudata; family Salamandridae; genus Lissotriton; species Lissotriton vulgaris. Next base: position 665,008,532 of record NC_141694.1, read on the forward strand.
GAAGGTTCATTAGAAGAACTTTACTGAGATTTAGGTTTACCACCACTCTGTGCACTAGCATTTGCTCACTCTTAAGGAGAATACTACAGTGCTGCTTTAGTGAACCACCCATTTTGCCTAGGGAGCTCCACCATATTTGACTTAGAAACAAGCACATCCTCTTCCACATTTCAAATGCAATATCAAACAATCAATCAGGATTTATAAAGTTCAGAAAGTCACCCATGAGGGTTTCAAGATGCTTGGAATGCTAGCTGCTTTGTGGTGCTCTGGTCATTCGAATAGCCAGGTCTGAGTCCTTTCCTGGATTACTGGAGTGCTGAGGCAGTCTTAAGCTGCAGGGGAAGGTAATTCCAGGCTTTGGCTACCAACTGAGAGAAGGGGCATCCTCAGCTGTTGCCTCTGTGGATCAGGGGGATTGTCTGCAAGCAAGAGAGAGGCAGATCACAAGTGTCTGGTCGGATGGGTAAAAGTCATTTGATTGTTAATATATGCTAGTCCTTCGCTTCTGCTGGGCTTTGTACGTGAGGGTCAACATCTTGAACTGGCATCTCTTCTTGATCAGGAGCCAATGTAGCTTCTTGAGGTGCAGGGTGATGCGAGTCCGTCTGGGGAGGCCGAGGATGAGTCTTGTCACTGAGTTTTGTATTGCCCTTAGTCTCTTCAGAAGGTGCTCCGTGATTCCTGCCTAGAGAGTGTTTCCATAGTCCAGCCTGCTGGTGAAAATGGTCAAGAGTGACAGTCCTTCTGCTGTTGATTGGAAGCCACTTGAAAATCTCATAGAGAATGCGTAGGTTGAGGAAGCAGGTGGACAAGACTGCATTTACCTGTTTACCGGTATAGTTAACTCGCTGTCCAAGATGATGCCGAGGTTGCAGTGTGGTTGTTTGGGGGGGGGGGGAAGTGCAGAGTTCAGCAGGCCAACAAGTGTTGCTCCACGTCGAGGTGTTGTTCCCAAAGATGAGGACTTCTATTTTATCTGTGTTGAGCTTTAGACCATTGTCCTTCATCCACTCAGTGACGTCCATCTGTGGAAGTTGTCTCTGGTGGTGGAGGGGTCTTCTGACAGCGAGTGGTTGAGCTGGGTATTGTCGGCAATAAGATGATGTTGAGTCCATGTGATCTGACGGTGTTGGACAGGGGTTTATGTAGGTTTTGAAGAAGGTGGGTCTAAGAGATGATCCTTGTGGCACGCCCTAGATGATCTTCTTGGGTTCCGTGGGGAAAGGAGGGAGACAGATTCTCTGGATTCTTCCAGAGAGGAATGAGGCGAACCATTTGAGGGTGTCTTCCTCAAACGAACTTTGTGAAGTCTGTTGATTAGGATTTGGTGGGAGATGGGGTACAATATGGTGAATTGTATGAAAAAACATAAACTGTGACAAAAGCAACAGGCAGTTTACCAAACCTAAATGCAGCACACACAACTGATATCTTCCAACAATTAATTTGTCGATCAGGTAATTTCAATATAGCAATGTGTGCACTCACTGTAAGCACTCTCTGCCCTACTGGTGCCAACCTACAATAGGTGAAAACAAAGCAACACCGGTGCACCACTTCCACAGTCCCAATACTTTCAAGTATATCCACGATGTTCTGCAGGTAGTAGAAACTCTTATTTTATTGTTGTGCCATCACTGTATATCAAAAAGGTCAGCCAATGCGTTTCGTCCATTTACATGTGGACTTCTTCAGGGCACCAAGAATAGAGAGACATCCATCCTTGTTTGACCAAGAGGATATTGCAATTCCTTCCTTATGCAGTAAACAGTGATAAAATATTATCCGTGTCAAGATCCGTCCAATGATCTTGAGGTTTAATGGAACAACCGTAAAAGTCTCGGAAGTCACTATCTGATGGATTTCATCTTGTGACCATTATATATATAAGATCGGCCTAATCTAACTAACTCTTTGTTTCTAATAGAAGGTGTCAAGGAGAGGGGGGAAGGAGAAAGATACCTCCTCCTCTAAACACTTTAATAGATGATTTGGATGAGGTAAACTAGGGATCTTAGTTTAGCTAGATCACTAACATAACATTGATACTAAAAATATTGTGACACACAAATATCTTGTTAAAAATATTGTTGGCATAGAATACGGTTCCCAATACTTTAAAATGTAAGTAGAAAAATATTGAAAAATAAATATTGTTTTCACACTAATGTCATATAAAAACAAGACAAAATAATGTTTTTTCAATAAATGCACAGTTTAAAATAGTAAAACTTAAACATTTTAATACATAACATTAATATAATGTATATTAAATAAACGTAAGTAACATGTAACTTTAAAAATAAATATAAACTTATATAAACATACACACATAAAACATGAGTATGTATGCTTGTATATACATATATCTAAAATATCACTAATATAAAAATATATATTTTACATTATATTAATTTTTTGAGCTTTTTTTATCTACTACTCTAAAAGAATATATACATATATTTATATATATTTATATATCCTCCTACAATTTTGCTCCTTCCGTTCTCCCTCGCCATCGAAGTTGGTGTGCCAAAGCCGGTGGAGCACACGGACATGGTAATTCTGTATAAAGCCAAAATAAAGGGCACACTCAAGGTACAATCCTTCAGGCAGTTGTTTAATTCCAGTAACGTATTTCGACTGCAACGCAATCTTCATCACACACCGGGTACATTGTGGACCACATAATGCATACAGGAAGTAGACATGGAGAAAAGACATAAAAAACAAATGAGTGTTGTTGAAAAACGCAATCATGGCATCCATTTTGGAATGTAACCATTTGCATACCAAAGTTACTATTCCTTGAGATTTGTCCATACATCACAAAAGGATAATCTGAAAATAGTACGAGTGTAATTAAAGAAAAACCATTTGGCTTAAAAACAGTTCTGTATCCCAGCCGATTAACACAATACTTAAGGCAAATGCCTGTTTGACAATATTCCCACTCCACTCTGTGCAACAGCAGGGAAAGTATCTCACTTCAAACACAGAACATATTTTAACAACTCTATTAATTGACGACAAATATAAAAGACTCTTAATATAAAAATAATATATATATATATAAATATATAACTTTAAAAAACAATTAAACAATTTACGTGATTATTACAATTTTTGATAAATAATATCAAATTTGAAGATTTTTATTAATTGAAAATTTCAATAAATTCCCACAGTATATTCCCACAAACCTAGTAACATACAATTAAAATATCATTTGAATTACAAAGCATAACACGATTGCATTATGAATTAATCAATAAACCAATTCTTAGTAAATTAATGATTAATTGTTAATTAATTATTACTTAAATAACTTCCCTCCCTATTTCCATACAAACACAACAGCCCACACCTACTGTATAACATAAAAAATATAATTATTAAACAGTGTACATAATTATAAATTAATTAGATATTAAAATTAATAATGAATTGGTAATTGATTATTACTTAATTAACTTCCCAACCTATACCTCTACAAGCCCAACACACTGCACCTAAAATATAATTTAAAAAATATATTAATTACACAATTTAATAATGATTTATCAATTAAATAATTATAAAAAATAATAAATAAATATTAGTCTATTATTGCTTAAATAAATTCCTATACCCCTAGAAACCCAACAGCACACAGCTAAAATATAACTCTCAAAAATATAATTCCACAATTTTCATAATGATCAATTAAATCATTAATATCAAATTAAAAAAAAAAAACTTCTCACCCACTCTACAAACCCAACAACCTGCACCTAAACTTCAATAAAAAAATTTGACAATTACACAATTTACATAATTAATTATCAATTAAACAATGAATATTAAATATAAAGTTAATTATTAATTAATTATGCTTAATCAACTCCCCACCTTGTTCCCTGCAAATCTCACAACCTGCTACAACACTATAAATTACTCATAACAATTAAATACAAAATTATAAATAACTTATAATTAAAAACAATATTTAAAAATAATAACAACAATTATACAAACAATATGTAACACATACGATTAAAATATAAACTAACAAATAAATATATACAACAATAACAATATTTTTTTACAATATTATTGAAAGCGATGTTAAAATCACAGACATTCTTGGAAACAATATTAAAAACACTGATAAACTTGTAAATGATATTACTTACCTAAAACTCGATATTTTTGTCTACGATATTTTTACATTGCGAAATTAATGTGTCACAATATAAAAAAATCTATATTTGTTTAACTCTATATTAACAATTCGATATTATGTTGAAATACCAGTTTAACTAGGAACTTAGAACTACTAAACCTTAAAGTGTATCTTGCATACATAATTCTGTATTATAAAGTTTCAAAATGTTCCATACATGTTCATCATAATCTAGTACATCTTGTAAGGAATAAGTCAATATGTCCATATGTATTTGGTAAGACAAAGTTGGTAATTGATTAAATAATTCAGCTGAATATTTGTATGGTCTGCTTAAAATCATATACAAAAACCAATAGTTAATCAATAAAAATAAATCCAACATTGATACCATGTTAGCCACAAGTTTCCTTGCACTGTCGCACTACAGAGGATAGCAAAGGCTCTAACTATTTTGACCCTATCTTGTACTATATTAATAGCCTTTGCAGATTAGATTCATCTGATTTTAAAAAAAACAAATACTAACAAGACTGAAATCTTGGTCTTTTCTGGACAAATTTTCGCTCTGCCCATAAGCCTATGACTCTCCTATCTTTCCAGAATCGAGACTTTTAGTTGAATAATGAACTTTCCATTACTGTTCAGGCAGCTAAGTTGTCCTGTATTTGTTTCCTCTTGATGAAGAATTTACATACATTGTTACATAATTTACCTGAGCACACCAGATCAGTGGTAGTCCAATCCACCATCTTAAGCCAACTTAATTATTGTAAATCTATTTCTTGGCTCTCCCAGTGTTGTTCGGAATCAGCTACGGATTCAAAATCAAGCCACACATCTTACCTTGCAGCTATCTGTTCAATTTTCTCTAAAGTCTTCACTGCCCATATTGCACTGGCTGCCGGTTGTGAAGGGAATTCCTTTTAAAGCTATGTGCATTGTGTTTAGAGCTTTCCATCACTACAGTCTCACTTATTTGCAGAAAAAAAAAAATCTTCCCTTTAGGAAGCATAGGTCTTCTGATGCATATTTATTATTTGTCCCCAATGTTTGTTACCCTTGCCTGAGGTTTTAACGGCAAGGACTTAGAATTTTCTGCCCTTAAACCTTCAACTTATAAAGACCTTGTTGCCTTTTCGTGAAGCTTTAAAAACGTGGGTTTTCTCCATTTAGTGGCTCGACCTCATTCTAGTTCTTCTTGCTACCTAGAGCCAGCTAGCAGTTGCTCAACAAGTCTAATTTCCATTTACATATTCGATACATTAGACTGCTCAGTGATACCGCTCTCTCTGTACAACAATACCTAATCTCTAAGAGTTGCCTTGTTTTCATATCTGCAACATCGCCACACATAGGGCTTTATTATAAGTTTGGTGGTGCCACCTGCCAGATTACGAGTGTTTCTCGTGTTCGGTGGGCCTTTTTTTATGTTCCCATGGCAGTGCCTTATAAAATGAGCACCGCAATGGGAATGCCAAAAACAGATCCTGAACGGCATGGACTATAAAGTCCATGTTGTGCAGCATCTGGTGTCATACGCACAGGGGGGGGGGGGGTACAGGGTGTGCATCCACATGGCATGGGACCCCAGGGCGTCCCGTGGGGCCCCCTTTGTTTCCTATCCACCACGGTTTTCATGGAAGAGGAACCACCATGAAAACCGTGGTGGAGAGGATATTTGTAATATGCTTGGCAGGACCACAACGGTCCAGCCAAGCATATTACTTCCTCTACATAGCTGCACCACCAACACGGAATGATTGTTCCCTGGAAGCTCTGGAGGGGCAATTATGGTATGACTGCCCTAATTCTAATAGGGCAGTGGGGAGACTGCCACTGCTGCACACCCACGAGTCTGGCGGTCCGTGGACCGCAAAATTCGTAATCAGGCCCATAATATGCAATGAGGGGAACCTCCAGCCTGAACTCAATTTTCAGATAACACCACTCTGCATTTTTGGATGTGAGGTTGCAGATTAGGTATTATGTATTTGGGCGTGTAAGTGACTGCTTACTAAGTGCAGTGGGCTAATCATCTAAGACAAGATGAAGAATCAAGTATGAGCTTAGACCATTTTACAGCTATGCATGGTACAGCTGGCATCACATTTTTATTCTGATTGCAGCAGTAAACAAAATAGTAGCCATGTGTTCTTATTATGTGCTAAAATGAGGTGCCAGTAGAAGACCCAAAAACAGAGTCAGTTGTGGCATCTTAGAGAAAACCATCAGGTCCACTTGGTATAAAACCATTGGCTGTGGTCCGTTAGGCATTTCCCCCAATCAAATCAGAAGTTTGATAATCATTCTAATTGGAACAATTAACAGTATTCCAAAATTACTAAGGGTCTTTGGGCCAGATGTATGAAAGTATTTTGTGTTTGCAAATCGTGCGAATCGCAAAATTAGTCCGTTTGCGAATGCAAAAAGGCTTTTTGTAATGTAAAAAAGGCTTTGTATTCGCAATTTAGGTAATCACAATTTTGTGTATTTACCTAAATTGCGAATGCAAATAGGGAATCACAATTTTAGAATCCCTAATGCACATGTAAGAAGCCTTTCCTAAATGCGAACTGTGCATTTAGGAAACGCTAATTACCCCAACTCCAAGTAGATGGTAACCATGTGCGAATTTTGAAAAATGCACAAAAATGCATTTTTCAAAGTGCCATGTTGTGCACACATGCTCTTTGGGCATAAGTGCGTTTTACATGTGTACAATTTAATTTGTAGGGGATGCCTCAGGGGGGCGGCACCCTTGACTTTGCATTCGCTAAATCGCGGTTACCAATTGGAAAGAATGGAGTCATATTACCAAATAGCGATTCACTATTTACCGAATTGCTATTAGGTAATATTAAGGAAGCCCAAAATCTTTGACATACCCTACATACATAGCATTTTGTGTTTCGCAAATTGTGATTCAGTAAAAATCACTATTTGAGAATCACAAAATACTCTTTTGATACATCTGGCCCTTTGTCTCCTACTGCCCACTCGCAGCATATATTTTTTTAAAATTGTTTTTATTGCAGATGTAAAAAACAAACAGTACATTATTGTGACCTCCAGTTCTCCGAACCACATTATTCGTCGATCCGCGATGACACTCTACCCAGCCATTTAGCCCACATCCCGGAGGCCGGGCGGCAGTAGCTACTAAACTTACAGAGGGATCAATGAAACCATCGCTTATAAGGCGTCTGGTAAACAGTGCAATTGGTATCTGCTTTTCTATAACTCCCAACTCCCCCCCCTACAATTAACCAACGACAGAGTCCCCCATTTGACAAAGACCAGTCATTCAACCTCCACTCATCCACACTCATTCGTCCTTAGGGAGCGTCTCTCACTGGGCTCTCTTGACAATCTATCTCCTATCTACCCAGTTTCGCCGTTGGGAACCCGTTCCCCGATTACTCCGGACATATACCATGCCTAAGTCTACCGTTCACTAAAGTCTTTCTTCTGTCAGTGTCGGACCCCAACTAACCCTCCCCTTATCCCACCCCCTATAACTGCTGCCGATGTGGGCCCTATCCTTCTACACACAATCAGAACTTTGGCTACCTGAGGGATCTATACATACATGTCTCCGTGTCCCATGGAACCTCCTGTGTTTGCCATCTCCTAATCCTCGTCCTCAGTTAAATAGTCCTTTAGGGCCTGCACTATTGCTTCCCAGGCCCTCGCCATTTCCAATCCCTTTACATTCGCCGTGCGAGTGGCTTGTCGGAGTCTGACCACACTTTCACTCTGTGCCCATTTCTGCAATTCGTTCGTCCACCGCTTAATTGCCGGGCCCTCTCTCGATTTCCAATGCCAAGTAATTTCTCTCTGGGCCAGAATGAGGCCCAGGTCAATGAATTTGCTTGTCACTTTTGTCTTGGCCGCATGGGGGAACCAGAGCAACAGACACGTCGCCATATCGTACTCCACCTGTCGATCGGTTACCGCATTAAGAAGCTCCCCCACCTCCGACCAATATGACCCCAATTGTGGGCAGTCCCACAGCATGTGGTCCAATTCCACATCGGGTGTCAGGCATCTAGGGCATGCTGCTTCCCGCACCGGAAATGTCTCTGAATCTATCCCGGAGTCAGGTAGGCTCTGTGTATTACCAAAAAATGCACTTGCTGAAACCGGGCATTTCTGCACCCCTTCCACGTTCTCCTCAAAATATGGCCCCAGGCCGTATCCGGTATGGGCTTCCCTATACTTTCCTCCCATTTTTACTTTAAGGCCATGAGCGGACTCAGCCCCTCGTGAAGCATTCTAGTGTGGAGGCAGGTGACCGCCTTGAACGTACCTGCCGACATTACAACATATTGGCAGGCCATGGTCGTGGAGGGTTCCGATAATCCTGCTTTCCAATGTTTCTGTATAGCCGCTGTCACTGCTGCGTGCAGCAAAAAAAACCCCATCAGGGAGGCCAAATTGGTCCTGGAGCACTGTGAAGGGCACTAACACCTCATCAATATATAGGTCCCCCACCATCTGAAGGCGCAAGTCCTCCCAATCCAGTAATGGGGACCAATCTCCTCCATGTGGCATCGCCGTCAGCATCCCCAAAGGGATCTCCAGAGCATAGGGACGCGCCACCCCTGCTCTTTTCAAGCTTCTATGCCAGCAGAGCCGCAGAGTTTTCTCCTCCATGGTCAGATGTCGCAATTCCAACCTCTGTTGCATAATAGTATAGGATAGGATATGTCTCTGAATCCCCATCCCCCTGTCTTGATCTGGGCCCCTAAATTCTCTTGCAACATTCTTTGTCAGAATCTGCAGCTGTGTCCCGCCAAATAATATAATTCGAAATCAGGGACCGCCATTCCCCCCTCTATCTTAGGTCTCATCATCGTTTTTAGTGCTACGCGGTGCCTCCCTTGTCCCCAAAGGAAGTCGGTTGTCAATGTCCTCAATTCCTTGAAGACCCGCTGAGGGATCCATACTGGCAACGTGCGGAAATAGTATAGCAGTCGGGGCAAAGCCACCATCTTAAGCAATGCGACCCGGCCTTGTACCGAGAGGGGGAGAGACGCCCAAAAGGCCATACATCCCTTCAGGGCCCTAATACAGCGACCAATGTTTCCCTCCAACAGGTTGCTGGCTTCGTGATATATGTGGACCCCTAGGTAGGTGAAGCACGACCCCTCCCAAACCACCTCCTTTGTCAGGGGTGGACAGGGCGCGTTCGCCCGTAACGGGAAGATGCATGTCTTGCTCCAGTTTACCCTGAGGCCCGACAGCCTTCCGAAACACGACAGCATCTGGACCGCCCCCTCAAGCGCCGCCGCTGAGTCCTCCAGAAACAGCAACAGGTCGTCCGCATACAATGAAATATAATGGTAGGCTCCGTCGCTCACAATCCCGCCGTATGCTACACCCGACCGCGCCTTGGCTGCCAGGGGTTCCATTGCCAGCGCGAACAACGAGGGAGAGAGTGAGCAACCCTGCCTCATCCCTCTGCGCACCAGATATTCAGAGGATATCACAGATCCCAGTCTCACCCTGGCCGTCGCGGAAGAGTAGAGAACTCTCGTCCAGTGTCTGAAGTTTTCTCCTAGACCGAACTTTTCCAGTGCCCTGTCAAGGTACTCCCATTCTAGGCTATCGAAAGCTTTTTCGATATCCACTGATAGCACCGCCGGCATCTGACCTGGCTCCAGTTGACTCCCCAGTAGATATTAGTCGAGGTATTCCTGGTGGGAATAAACCCGGCCTGATCGGAATGGACCAGTGTGGTCATATGTGGCAATAGTCTGGTGGCCAGAATGCGACTCAGGATTTTGAAGTCCACCGTCAGCATGGACAGCGGCCTATATGAGGTCACATCGTTGCCGTCCTTTCCGGGCTTCAACAACGGTACTGTCAACGCCTCTCTCATCGATTGAGGCAGGTGCCCCACCTCCAAAGCTTCTGAATAGACCTCCAGCAGCCTGGGTGCCAAAATATCTATGTATTTCGCGTAAAATTCGACTGGTAGGCCATCAACTCCCGGCGTCTTGTTCCTAGCCATCTGTTTGACAGCCATTCTAATGTAGTGTAGTTCCTATTTTCCCTATAGGCCCTGCGCATTGGAATAACATAAACAATAGTATAGATGTAGAAGTGCGGTCTTCCAGGTCTCCACTGACTATGCTAAACTTAATTGGGTTTATTACCAACTAGCTCAGAGGTCACTGGAAACTTTCTTGACTGAATAGGAAGTGATCAGCTTCCATTGCACAGACAAGAAGGGATTCAGTTTTCCAACAACCGCATAAACATGACAACTTTGCTCCTTAGAATAAGAGTCAATCTCTAGAGTCGTGTGAAACAATAGACAGGTATTTTACTCAGTCAGTTGTGCAGATTACTTTCACCAAGATGCAAAGAAATAGAGAGACGGGCGTTTTCAATAAAAAGGTATTATTTATTGAACAGTCTTTCTTCTCATGCAAGAGAAATGAATTGCCACAATTGCAAGACTAGTTATTATAAAAAGTGTGTACAGTAAAATGAGGATTGCGAAATAATACTGTAAAAGCATTGATATGGTTTCTTAGCCATACAATGGTTAAAATGAATAAAATATATACATTCATATATACATTAGACTAACGTACTCAACTGGTGCTTTTAACTATGCCTACCCCAGTGTACCTGACCTAAGCCTAATACTTGGGAGGGAGTAAGTAAGTAGCAGTTTTAGTTAAGTTGGTTTTGCCAAGGTTTGCTTCAAGAATTCTCTCTAAGGGTTTAGTCAACACCATACCTCTGAAATAGAATGTTGGAGGTCTTGATTCTCCTTCCAGGACTCGATATCCCAGTCACTCGCAAGAGTAGGCTGGAAACGCCGGAGCTGGATTTTCTCGGCAGGAGAAAAGACAGCGTCTCTCTCTCAGCGCATCAAGGAGGAGGAGGGGCAGCGTCCGTGGGCAGCTTGCATCTGCTGGGCTCTGTAAGGGACAACTGTGCTGCTCCTGTATTCACCACACCATCGCTATCATCGATGTCGTTGAGGCAGCGTTTGCTTAAGGCAACGTTGGTAATATTTATACCTGAAAGGTGCCTTGTTTGACGTAAGTTTTTGGACATAAGACGTCAATAAAGATGTCACTAGGAAGTGATCGTCTCTCAGTGCTCATTAGAGTTCTATTACTAATCAAAACATAGCAAGCGGGGATTTCCCAGGTTGCTGAGTTTTATCTTGTTGAAGAACTCGGAGTGTAATCTAGGAATCTTAGATAGTGGCTTCTGCTGTGTCATTTGCTCTAATGAGCTGCAGAGGAAGAGATTCTGAAATGTGGCTCTGATCGTGTTAGGCCAGAGACGAGTTTCTGAAATATCGCTCTTGATCGTTTATGCCATTATAGGGGTATAAATAGATTATAACCGTATAGGGGCATAAGGTCACAGTATTGATCGGGGTCCTAGATTAGAACACGACACCCACTCCACGAATTTATGTCCATCAAATGACTAAAAACTATAGCAAAAAGATGCATGTGTAACATTACCCACCCCCAAAATACATATCTACATTTGAAATGGCGTATTGGAAATACATGGAAATATTGGTACTGTACGTCTTTAAGCATAGAAATCATTCAAAATTATAGCATATGTAATCAGTGAATGATTTTGCGAAAAAATTACATATGAAATATCTCTTTTTACAGAAAAGAAGGGCGAGATAATTTCATCACATATAAATACAGTTGCTGTAACATGTGCTAGAGGCTGATGTAAAGTTATTATTTCTCTAGAAGTACCTAAAAATAGAAGTTCTGTTCTTTATGAATAGGTCTACTTTAAGCAAAGAATTTTTATGCCAGAAAAAAGGTAAATATTTTGAAAAATGTTCAATTAAAATAAAATAATAATAATTTCTTGGTCAACGGGGGAATAGAGTTCCAACGCTTTTCAGTAGTTTTTGTTGATCAAAACTGAAGGCCAAATTCAGAGTTCATGGGAACGCTGTGTGTCGGAATGCTTTTCTAAAATTATTGTTTCTGTTCGGGGGAGAACATCATATCAGACAGGCTCTCAAAAAATTGGTCTACAAAATCAGGTGACAGTTCGACCAAGTTCGACAGTGCTGTAACTTGGCAGGTGTGAGAATGATTGCTATCATCAAAGTCTGGATCAGCAATGCTCACAGAAGGTCGTACCTGGGTGATGTTGCTTTTATTTCTTGCTCCACTGTCACCACCTAGTCGTAGCACAGGAGTCTCAACGAATGCCGTCATCAGGATTGGTAGCCGCTGGGGACAACACAATGCGTGAGCCGTTATAGGACTTAGCAAAGTATCGATATCCATTGGTACTGCTGATGGAAGTGCAAGACAGATGTCCACCACGCACTCATCTCCGCATAGCATACATCGAAGCACAGGTAAGATGCAGGTCTGCCATATAGGTCTGAATGAAAGAAACCAGGTCATGTTCAGATCTCTCAGCCTCGCCAATCCAAGGACTTTAGTTATTCGGTTCCGGTAGCGTATTGCTAGGATTGTTTCTTCCATCCTTGTCGGAGTCATGTCTGAGTTTTGGCTTGCCATATCGGAGGAGGAGGGTCAATAATAAAATGCCTGCTACAAGTCCCAAAATCAGGGGTATGCCGCCAAAGACTGAATGGACAAAATTAGGAATGATTCCTAGAATTGCTTTGAATGGTGTTAACAGTCCCGTAAAAATGGTCTTAAATACGCCTGGGATGCCTATGGCACTCGACATGTTAAGAATTTGGCTAAGTATTTCTGTGAAATGCACGGGGCAATTTGTTGATAAAAGGTCATGAATCTCTGAGGTTGTTTGAATTTCCTTCACAGGCTCCGTGTAAATTAATACCTTGGCACAAAAGTATACCGCTTAGTGAATGTTTACAGTTTTCACCACTAAGAAATACATTTTTGTTGCTGTCACTATAGCATGTGTGTGTGTATGGTAATTTCCATGTTGACTTAATGTACCCTTTACCCAAACGTTCATACTGGCCAGTCGGTATGTATTCAAGGCAATTTTTAAATCGGAAAGTTGTTATCGGAATTGTGATAATCCCGTGTATTATCCATTCAATAACAGGACTTTCTGACATTGTCAAAGGTAATCTCTCAAGTTTTTCGATGCTCAGGATTGTATAGTCTGCTCCTTTCTGTGCCAAGCTGATTTGTTTATCAGTAAGGTTAAAGATGGAAAACAATGACGTTGTGTTGATTATACGCCATGGCACATAGCCTGAACGAAGATTTTGCAGCGTCCAGCCTAACTGTACAATAGAACGCAATTGTGACTGGCCATGCTGTAACATTAGCAAGTCTTTGTCTATTATATCTATGGCAGATTATACAATACTGTCCAGTGAATATATTCTGGAGGACAGAGTCATTAACCCATTGTCCACAACAGAAAGTGATTTTTCCAAATTAATACGATCAATTTCTCGTATTTTTTCAGCTGTTTCACTTTGTGTGACTTTCCAAGCCTCGTTGTAAGCCGCATATATACTGGTCACTATGAAACGTTTTTGACGCTGTTTGCCAGGTCCCAGAATGAAATCGCCCAAATCAGCACCATCTTTAAGTAAAGATAAGTGTTGCTTAATTTCTGCCAGTGTGGATGATTCTAGCTATTCAAGGCACAGCTTCCCTACACTGTATGTTGTTACTATCCCTGGATGTTGTCTCTGGGAGTATCTAGGGTCTGGTCTGGTCATTGTTAACCCCTGTGTTTTATTCAGGAATCTATCTTGACAGTTGTTTGTGTCAGTAGGCCAGATTAACCACTTTTTCCAATCAGGATGTGTTCTGTTTAGATGTAAAATTTTAGATACGTCTTTTTCAATATCTGTTGTTGCATTATCAGATATTGGCTTTGGAATAGACGGTTTGTTAAGGTCTTTAATCTTAGCTAGGCCAAGACAGGTTGTTTGGTGAATTGTGTCATTTAAAAACATTAATTGTTCTGGGATCATGCAGGCTCGAAATATTGCTTCTATGCCTTGTACCTGCCAATCTTTTGTACCCCAGATTGTTTTTGTTTCAATGTTATTTCTCCAAAAATCAAAAACAAATGTCATAATTTTTTCATAAAATGCTTCTGAATATATCAATTTAGTATTTGTCAGCATTGTTTTCAACCCTGTTTTATCCAACAGTTTATAATAAAACGTTTCTGCATCACTGGTGTTAAACCCTGAGAAGTACTGAAATTTCTCATAGAATTTTTCAAGAACTGCTTTTAGGTGGAGTAGCACAATGTTCCCATTGGTTATATTTAAAAACATTTCTAGGTTGTGCAGATTTATGTAAGTAATGATCTCCGTAATGTGAGAAGCAGTACATCTGTTCATAACTAGACAAACCTTGTAAATAATCATGTTCTGTAAATCTTGCTGACAACACTAAATCAGACATCATATTATTAATACTTTCAAAATCCCAATCATCAGAAAATGTACTTGGTTTTACAAAGTCACTTAAGGAAACCTTGAACTGGTGAGGATATTTCAGGATTTCGACCGGACCATATATTTCATAGTCAGTTTTGTCCCATACTACCCCGCCGGGTATTGGAATGGCTGTGACATTTACTGTTGACAGTTCTCTTTTCTTCACGTGGGATGATCTGTGTGGTTTGAGGACTAAGTTGATGTTCTGACTTGCTGTGTCCATTGAACTGTAATAAACTTTCCTAAAATTAAAACTAAAATTAGGCATAGTAGGAGTATGAATACCCCCGAAATAATCCAATGCTCAATCAATGGTGCATCCAGATATACTTCTTTGATTAGTTGAAAGAGTTCTGTTGCTTTTTCTTTAAAAGTCTTTGTTTCCGGCATCACTTCAGGGTTGCTTTGATCTTCAGAAAAGTTGTCGAAGTTGATGAAGTAGCCAGAGGCAGTTCTGTCAATTGTTGGGATTGTTCTCTCAATTTGTCTTTCGGTAGCACATTCTGATGCCACGTCATTGTAGACTGGTGTTTCATGACGAACTGTTTCAATCTGTGTTTCAAAAGGCACAAGTTCCATGGCATTATTGCGTAGTCCCTCTTTGTGCACTGCAGGTTTATCAAATGTGATTAGTCTTTCAGTTTGAACCTCTTGAATTGTTGCAAGTTTGGGTATTCTGTTGTTTCTCGGGAGTCCACTGGGCCTACTGTTGATTATAGGCCACATGCTTGTGGTTTTACCAGGTCGATTGATACAACTCTGTTCTCCTTTTTACCAGCAAGGGGCGGTAGTACTACTGATCTTGTTCCCTTGATTGCCAAGACAGGTACTGCTTTTCTGTAAGAAGGTCCAAATTCCTTCTTCACCGCTATTTTTTCTCTGACTAGATCCCCAATCTTTGGAATCCAGACGGGCCTTGCTGGGGCTGGTGGTGCCTTGTCAGTGGTAGCTGGCTGTTGTTTTAACTTTATGTTGCTTAAGGATTTTCTTGTTTCATTCAAGTCATGTAAAACAGCCAAACGGTCTTTGATGTCAAAGTCTTTATTCTTATCTTTTACCACTGATACCGGACTATCTAAGTCCTGAATGTACATTCCAGTTCCGAACAATAGATCGTTTGGGCTGAAACCTTTTAGAGAATTTCTTGGCAAATTGTTAAGACTTAACTGGACACTTATTAAATGTTTGACCCACCCATCACCCAAACCTAATACCTTCGCTGTTATAGATTGCTTTATGTCCTGGTTTTTTCTTTCCACTACACTGTTCCCTTCGGGGTGTGATGGACAGAGTATCACAAGCCAACGCCCATGCTGGCCATGGCCTCCTTATAAGCTCGAGAGCTGAAAGCAGGACCCTGGTCAGAATGGAACATGGCAATTGCGTATGTGCCGATAAAGACTCGCAGATCTTTTATAACCGTTCTGGCGTCAGCCGAGCGCTGGGGCCACATCCATATGAATCTCGTACAGGAATCCACTGCAACCATGATATATTTATAGTTGCCGTCCCTTTGTAGGGGACCACAGTGGTCCAGGTAAACACATGCTAATGGTTTATCTGAGATGATAAGAGGTGTCTGCGCTGGTCGTTTTACTGTTGATACTTTCATTCTTTGGCATATTTCGCATTCTAATACATACTTCTTAGTTTGTATTCTCATGCGAGGCCACCAATATCTCTGTTTTAATAGTGATATTTTTGCGGAAACGCCAGCGGGTGCAGAAGCAAGCCCTTCGTGTGCCGCTTTAATTAGTCCTAACCTGTGTTCCATGTTTGGAATTACTCTATCCCCCACTCCAGGGATTCGAGCAAAAGGAACATTATTCGTATCTGTTAAATATAAGTACTTTTCTGGAAAGCCTTTTGGGAGTGTTTTCTTATCATCTTTTACTGATGCACTGACAGCTTGTAGAATGTCGCTGTCTATTTTTGTTTGTGACCGAGTAATCACAGCTACGGAAGCCGTTTGCATAGCTGCCTTCGCGGCTTCATCAGCCAATGAATTCCCTGCAACGTGAACGCCATCACGTTGATGAGTGTGTATCATGTGAGTCATTTGTAGTTCCTTCTGTAAAAGAACTACTTGTTCCCAAAGCATTTTATGCTTAATTGTGCCACCTTTTGCATCTTTGAAACCATTTTCCACCCAATTCTGCAAGTATTCATTATAAGATTGTACGCAATAATAAGAATCGCACACTATAAGTGTGGGGAATTCGCGATCGATATTTTCTAGCGCCATCTTAAATGCTACCAGTTCAGCTCGCTGAGCTGAACAATCTCCTAGAGATTGTGTTTTAGTGACCAGTGGTCTAAATTTACCTTTGTGCCAACGACCTTTAACAATCGCGCACGCAGCACTGTAAGCTTGCTTACCCCCAACTGCGGGTTGTGCTGATCCGTCCGTATATATGATACTTCCGTATTCTTCCAGAGGCAGGATTTCAATTGGCAGAGGACATTCATATTCATGTTGTAAAAATTCCTGTGTCTTTAGGTTAGGATCAAATTCATAAACTACGTCTGCTGCAGCAAGAGAATTAATCCACTGGATCCATCTTGGATGCAAAGCTTTAGCATTAGGAATGCTTGCTTTAGTTACCGCTTCTAAAGCCGGTATGGGTGTAACAATTATTATTTGTTTACCTTGTGCTAGGGCCCTTTCTTTTGCTACAGCAGTCTGAACCGCAGTTAGAATTTTCTCCGTTGAACTGAATTTTATTTCAGCTTTTGTGTACAAATGTGATTTGTAAGCTATTGGTACCTTTTCTCCCTCATTAGAGGTCAGGTACGTGAATCCGCATCTTCCTGCGATTATTCGGATTACAAGATTGCGTGTGTTGTCACGTGTATCTAATTTTGTTTTTGCTAACATGTCTGTTTGCAGTGATCTCAAAATTTCTGTATGTTTTTGAGTCCAGTTGATTGGTTTAAAATCAGGTTTAATTAGTTCGTAGAGAGGTTTAACCCTCTCCGCATAATTTAGGATGTAAGTTCTTCCGAAATTCAGAAAACCTAGAATCGATTGTAAGTTCTTCAGCGTTTTTAGTGCTTGGAGCACAGCGCACTTTTCTAAGAAGTTGTCCGCTAGGCTTTTCCCTTCACTTGATAATTCGTATGCTAAAAATAATACTGTCAGATGGGCAATTCAAGACTTTTTAAAGTTGAATTTGTAACCCTCTGCTGCGAACCCAAGTATTATGGTGTTCACTCTTTTCAAGTGAGTCTCCAAGTCGTCGTCTGTGAGATAGATATCATCTACATAAGATAATGCCTCATCATCATATATTTGTAGTAACTCTGTTACTCTGGCTGAAAATAGTCCTGGGCTATTCTTGAATCCCTGTGGGAGCCTACAGAAATTTTTCTGAGACCCCATTACTGAGAAAGCGGTCAAGTATCTGCTTCCTGGTGCAATATTTTGACAAAAGAAACCATTTGATATGTCTAATGTTGTTTTATATTTTTTCCTAACTATGTTATTCATTAGTGCAGCACTATGCGAATTTTGTACTGCAAATGTTTTGCAACATGCGTTAAGGTGTCTGTAATCCAAAATTAAACAATATGAATCGTCTGGTTTGGAGACAGGAAACAAAGGATTGTTCATTTGAGAGGTGCATGTTTCAATCACCCCCTGGTATTCAAGTTGATCTAAAATCTCCCTGACCTGTTTTTTAGCTTCTTGCTTAATGGGATACTGCCTTTGTGCAGTCGGTTGACTTTTTAACTGGATTTTGTGAGGAGGAGAGCCCTTATCCCATCCTACATGATTTTTATACAATGCTGGTGTCTGGGCTACTGCCCATTTCCTTGCATATATATATTTAGTGTGAATCGGAATGTGATTCGAGAAGGCAGGCATAATCATTTCTTCGCCACAAGGGCACTCCCTGACAAACTCTGGGGGACAGTCTTTTTCAGCTAACAGAATGTCATAGCCTTTTGAGAGTTTATCCCAAAATAGACCCCTTATTTTCCTAGTCTTATCACCCTCTATACGCAATGTTATTTCGTATATCTTATGGGGCTCGCTAACTCTGGTGTCAGCAGTTTCCACTTGAATGTATTCATTCGGGTCCACTGTTTCCAGATGACTCATCAGGATCTTGCGAGCTATGGTGATTTCTGCTGCACTGTCTAGCATTGCTGTGCCCACTCCCCGTTTTTCAACTGTGTCCTCAGTATTCTCGGCATGTTCGATTACTCTAATACTGGCTACCTTCTTTCTTGGAAATTGAGATTTTTTACTTTGAGCAGGTTCCTTGTCTTTGGACTTGGTGTGCTCTCCTGGGTCTGACCGTCCTCTTCTTTCCGATTTCTGCGAAAAAGATCGAGAGGGACGTGTATCAATACTTTGATATCTATCAGGCTTCTTCAAATTATCACTATTTCTAAGGTTATATCTTTTCTCAGAGGGTTCCCTCTGGGGAGACTGGTGTTCTCGAGTCGGAGTTCTTTCCCTCCGTCGAGGAGACCTTCCTCTGGACTGGAAAACTTTTTCCTTGGGAGTGGATTGTTTATTTCCATCCCAGCTCTTTTTAGGAGTGTTTGAATTATTTTTAATAAATAATTTTTCAGGATTTTCGAGCAGTTGGGGCTTTACTGGTTTTCCACCCAAGCTGTCTCCACCTAGTTCTTCATACCATTTTTCTATAATTCTGGCAAGCTCAATTGGTTGATCTGTTATATCTGTTTCCTTCAATTTCTGGCGGATCGCCACAGATGCTGCTTCTCCTTTTATGTTGGCTAGTAATATAGCCTAGACCTGCTTAAAGTCTTTCAGTAATTTCATACCAAGAGTTAAAGCAGGTTCTGGACCGTATTCATTCTGAATCTGTTTTAGCACTTCTGGTATTACCGCCATTGACGGAACACCATGTGTTTTCGTGTAAATGGAAGCAAAGACTGTACCCCAAGTGTCGCAGTCCTCCACGTGTGGTGCGACCCCCATTGGAAGGCAGGTGGTCAGGATCCTGTGTTTCTCAATAGGGGTAGTATTCGGAAATACTGCCTCTATTTGAGTAATTTTCTGCGCTAACCAGAAAGGAATTTGTTCCCGTTTTATGGGTGTTTTACCAAGACATGATTGTATGTTCTGTGGTGTAATTTTATTTGTGTTCCCCTGATGAGGGGTCAGCTGTGGTACATTAACAGCTGTTTGGACTGTAGCAGTCCGCATTACATATTGGACTAATTCTCTATGTATTTTAATTAATGTTTTTAGCTGTACTAGCAGCTCTTCTTTTGACATTTTTGCAATGTCCGGATGTGGTGTGTAGCTGGCTAGAACCGGCCACGTTGCTCCTGGTCTACCTAGTGAACCGAGCCTGGTAATGTGATCATTGTGTTTTAGTGCGCCTTTTAACCAGAGCAAATGCTCTTGGTATTTTAATGGGATTTCAATCTCCTCGAAAGGAGCGTACTATTCCGGTGGATCCCCTATTTTGTAATAGTGGAACTCGTGTGTTGCAGCATTTGCCCATTTTTTACAGAGTCGAAAAAATTAATCTATTTCAGTTCCCTGATATTCAGAACAGGGGCTATGTTGCCACCCCTAGGGCCCAGTTTCACCTGCTCTAGTATGACCCACCTCAGGCTATCAGGTAAGTGGTTTTCTTTGATGCAATGTTCTACCAGGGGAGCTCCTTGCACCTTACATTTGACCCTGCTGCAGTGTTGAAGAAACCGCACTTTGGCACAACAACGTGCCAAAGTGCCCTAGGGGTGGCAACATAGCCCCTGTTCTGAATATCAGGGAACTGAAATGGATAAATTTTTTCGACTCTGTAAAAAATGGGCTAAATGAATCTGAAAACACCTTTGCTCAACTGGCTAATCTCTAATTCTCACTCTATCAAATCTGTCTTCCATTTTTGATCATACTCTATGAAATGTCAAGCATTCAACCGCCATGTTGGCAGGTTCATGCGGACAAGTGAATCATTTTACCTTTTTCTCATATTGGTATTATACTATGACGTGCATTTAAACCACCATGTCGGTAGGTTATTGCAGATAGGCGATCTAGAGGAATCCTTGTCTGTTTCATATTCGGAATGTATCACGCATCTAAACCGCCATGTCCGGCAGGTTCATGCAAGAAAGTATTTTAGTGCAACACAATGTACCATCCGGAGAGGCTCACTGGATTAATTCCCACCCCGTCCCACAAAATCATTCCAAAAAATCTCACGCCATTCTCAAAAGTCTTTTCTCTACTTTGATCGTACTATGTAAGCTTGAATGCATTCAACCACCATGTCGGTAGGTTTATGCTGACAAGCCATCTAGCGTAATTATGATAATTGTTATGCGTAAACTTTGTGATATGATACGACATGCATACGTACCGAAATGTAGGTTTAATAACAACCCGATGCTTCCCCACCCTGGGACGGTCACCTAGCAACCACTATGCAGTAGTCTTTTTTCCAACTCCATTATAGCATACTTAAGGTTACCACGCCCCCTCCCGTCTTACTTCCTGGTTACGGGAGACGCCATCGACCTCGAGACCTCCCTGTGAACACGGCAATTCTTGTGCCTACGGGTAAGCCTGCCTGAGAACTCTTTACCTAATCCTCGTTGACCCCTTATTTTATACCCGACGGACACTTCATTGGTCCCTCTATTTCATCCCTTTTCTTTAGATACGGACTCTTGAATTAGCCCAGCCGTTTTTCGAAAATAAGGTAAAGCTAGCAGCTTTTCTCCTGACCCACCAGCGGTCAACTAATTGTATTAATACCACGATCCTGACCTTCTCTTCCCGATCTTTCGATCCCTTTAGATTAATTCGGAGCCATTTGTGACCACCCCCTGTTACTCTCCTGACCTGTAGTTTACAGCAGGTAAATATGTTGCACCTTTGCTGATATCACGGTTCTTTGTTTAGTCCTCAGTGTTTTTAACGTTGTCCCCGAGCGGTACTCTCCGCTACGGTTTGATAGGGACTTACAGCCCTTTATGATTAATTAGTTTTTTACTCTTCCAACCCTAGGAGGTTTGCCCACCCCCCACCCCCACATGTCCTGATGAAGACCCGCACTGTAAGGATCAACTATCCTACACAACCTTGGGTCGAAACGTAGACTGCCATCTACCATTTTCAACTCCTACCACCAGCGTGATTTATACAGCGTAATAGGAGCTTGATTACACGATATTCTAAACTTGTATATACTGTATGCGACCCCGATTGATGGGGATCATTGATGAATAAATTATACATGAATTTAAATGTATGCTTTATGTCACAATTGAATGTAAAGTAAGTCACAACCCTTTTGTTAACTTTACTTCGCCCCCCCCTTTTCCCTTTTCTTTCTTTGGGCACACGAACAAATGATAAATACCTATATACTTTGGCGTTTTAAAAGCAAATCAACTATGATGACATGAATGCACTGTGAATAAAACACTGCATTTCTAAAACATTTCTGATTCTCTTTCTTCTTTGAGTCTCTTAAAAATTTTCTTGCATTTCTATGTTTCTTTACCTACTCCATATCAGTTGGGGACCCCTCTGTCTATAACAGCCATCTTAGTCACGGCGCTCGGCTCTCCGCAGCCCTCAATCGGCTCTCCCAGTGCCACCGGGCCCTTCCGCTGCTCCAAAAGTGTGCCCAGCAGCTGCCCCCAGCGTTCCGCCGACTATGCCTGCAGTTTCCGCGGCTCTTGTTGGCGATGTTCAGGATTTCTTGCAGGAACGGGCGCGGAGCTACAGGCTCACGCCGCCATCCCTGTCGGCGTCCAAGCCATGTCCCCCCTGCCCACTCGCAGCATGTACTATCTAGTGAATAGCCAGAGAAGCAAAATACTCCGTACCTCAAACGTTAATGGCACAGAAGAAAATGAGGCCGTCTCTATCTAGAAAAGTTGATGTGGTGTACTGAGTCAAGCATTGTTGTCTTCATAAGAACACTTTTTAAAAAACAGAACACATATTGCCTATTTTATAGCACACATTTTGTAAATTTATAGTGAAAAGTTTTTCATGCCATTTGGAAGGGGCACTCCTGGTATACACAACAAAAAGAAAGTACAGATAATGTGTTGATAATGACTAGGGCTCACCAGGGCTCCCAGTTTTATAGTATTTTTTTTAACATTTCCATCTGTTTTTATCCATATTTATTTTTCACATATTTTATCTGTATTTATCCATATTTATTTTGGGTTGGTTGAAAAAAATGAAGCTGAAACTGATATACCTACACATTTACTTAACGGATAAATAAGCACTCATGATTGAATGCCTGCCGCGTTTCGGTGATATGAAGACCCGCAGAACATACATCAATGCCCTTATATGGGAATAGGAAAATGTGATTATCAATCATATGTGAATGTACTGCTGTTTCAGCCTCTTCACTAAACTTCCTTTCTTCTATAACGCCCTATCAATCCACACAGCTATAGGCCTGGCAGATATGGTAGAAAGTATTTAGAATCACTCAAAAAGCAACCCAATTTCCGTTTTTGTCCACATTTAAAAATAAACACAGGTGAGAAAGTAAAGGGTTTTCTGTCTGTATTTATCTGTATAAATCAGTTAAAACGGAAAACAGGGAGGCTTAATAAGGACATACCCCTTCAATGTGGAGTTTGGTAGATTCCTTCTTTCCTTGTTTGCTTCCTTCCAGCCTTAATTCCTTCCTGCATTGAGTCCTTCCTTTTTCTTTCTTTCCATCTTTTCTCTTCGGTCCTTTCTGTCCTAACTTGCATTCTTTTTGCCTTACCATTTTGTATCATACCTTCTTTCTTTTTTTTTAATTCTTATCTTTTTCTTCATATGCATTATTTTTCCTTGTCTTCACAATTTTCACCATTTCTCTAGACATTACTCCATCACTGTAGTTAGCACATTTGACAGCCTCTTACCTTTGTCATGGCATTCCTCTGAACTGTTATTTACAAGCGTTTGTCTAAAGGAGGGCCCATAAAGCACTCATTGCACTTTTGAAGTATCTGCCGCCCACCCATCAGAGCCAGTGATATGCCCTGCTACATCATAACCTTTCTTGAGTTAGAGAGTGACTCAATGAGATAAGTCTCAATGCTTTGAACTAACATTTCGGAGTGGAATGCTAAATTGGGCAACTGAAGCATTATGTATCCTTCTGACTGTACTTTGTTACACTCCTGGGTCTCTTGGTGTGACATAGAATAACCTCAGAGATACATAGCTAGATGAAGCTGTAGTGGCACAAAGGAACTCTATAGGTATACAACCATCAAGTGGGTTGAGAGCCAGGTTGGACATCAGTTATGTGAATTAGAATTTCTGTACACCGATTTCAACTCCAGACCAGGTTCAACAGATAAGCTTGTAGCCCTCCAGTTGTGCCAAGAGGAAATCTTTATCCTCCATTTCCCCCATCCCCTTTCCTCTAGTCTTCCGTTATTGGACTGTCTGTACTTCAAAGCAAAAACAATGCTCATAGGTTGAGGGCTGGGGGCGCACAGGTGGCTGGATTTTATGATGCCCCTGCAACTGCCTTTTCACAAAGGATCATTGTACTTTGTGGATTCTGTTCTGGAAATATTTGAGTCCTCTTGCTACACTAAAGGAACTGGATTGATTGATGTTTTCATCATGTTTTCATACTTACTGACCTGTACATGGATCTCAGAATACCAAACTCCAATGAAGTTCTGTGAACATCTGGGAGCAGGTGCGTTTTTTATATATTACTAGCAGCCCGTCCCGACGTTGTCCGGGTATGAATTGCTGCCGGCCAGTAGTATATTGTTTTGTAGGATTTCGTTTTGATAGCATTTCTTATCTGTGACAGGCCTGTGAAACGCTCCGATTCACAGTGCACTGCTGATGCACTTAAGAGTGCGCGTTCAGTAGTGTGTAAACTCGAGTTTCCCTACTTTATTTTTCCTTGCAATATTATATAGCGCGAACTCGACAACATGGCATGAGCACAATTTACATTACAGAAGAACACATTCATTTGTGGTAGGCACGGGGAGACAACGCGATTTGCCTTGAATCACAGGATGTTAAGCTAATGCCGAGATTCGAACGTAGCTCCCCATCTCAGAAAGTTCGCAATTCTAGAACTTGTGGCGGGAGGTGTGTCAAAAAAGCATGTTTTTTTAATGTTTGAATAAGGTAAGTATGGGTATATGTTTTGGGGTACTGAGGTTTATGTTTTGGGGTGTTTGGGTATTTTAAGGGTTCAGATATAGTTTTGGGTTATGGGGTCTAGGGGTCGTTTTAGGGTTCAGGGCTAGGTTTGGGTTTTGGGGTACAGGGGTATTTTTAGGGTTCAGGGCTAGGTTTGAGTTTTGAGGTACAGGGGTATTTTAGGGTTCAGGGATAGGTTTGGGTTTTGGGGTACAGGGTTCTTTTTAGGGTTCAGGGCTAGGTTTGGGTTTTTGGGTACAGGTGTATTTTAGGGTTCAGGGGTAGGTTTGGGTTTTGGGGTACAGTGTAGGCATGAGCGGGAAATCCGTTACGCCCGCGGATTTTGCGGATTTTTGGGAAATCCGCAATCCGCGAATTTTGCGGATTTCCCGCAAAATCCGCAAAAAAAAATCCGCGGACGTAACGGGTTCAAAAGTTGAACCCCCACTCACGTAACTATTTTACAATGGCGCCAGCAAGCTGCCAGCGCCGTTGTAAAATAGTTCCAAAGTTAGCTTGCACAGGAACCACTAGATAAAACGAAGCAGGTGCTGCTTTATTTTATCTAAATGCTTCCTGTGCAAGCTAACTTTGTAACTATTTTACAACGGCGCTAGCAGCTTGCTGGCGCCATTGTAAAATAGTTACAGCTCACTCAAGGGACCCCTGCGCCCTTCGGGGCGATTGCATAGTAACACACACATGGTCGCTCGAACTAGTTGATGCTCAAATTCAGTGACTCATTCATTAGCCCAAAAACGTGAGCGTCGTCGAGGCTCGACAGGTGTGCCTTCTTCCCAAATCTACTGTGGAAAATCAGCTGTGATGCTGGATAGACTTTGCATCCTTGACTTTCACGAGCGCAATACCCGTGCTGTTCCTGTGACCAGGAGCTTCTTTCTCTTCATCTGCTGAACTGATCTTTCTCTGACCTTTTATACACACAAGAGGCACATACATGAGTAGGCACATTGTGTTCACACGGGTTTCTGCAAGTTCGCGAGCGTTTTGTACAATTTCGCAATTTGCGAAATTGTACAAAACCCTCGCAAACTTGCAGAAACCTGTGCGAACACAAAAAAAAAATCCGCGAGGATTCGCGGATTTTGCGG
Organism: Lissotriton vulgaris; assembly: GCF_964263255.1. Taxonomy (NCBI): domain Eukaryota; kingdom Metazoa; phylum Chordata; class Amphibia; order Caudata; family Salamandridae; genus Lissotriton; species Lissotriton vulgaris. The sequence continues at coordinate 665,034,394 of NC_141694.1, forward strand.
ATTTTCGCAATCTGCAAATTCGCAAATCCGCAAATTTGCGGATTGCCAATCCGCAAAATCCGCCCATGCCTAGTACAGTGGTATTTTTAGAGTTCAGGGCTAGGTTTGGGTTTTGGGGTACGGGGTATTTTTAGGTTTCAGGGGTAGGTTTGGGTTTTGAGGCACAGGGGTATTTATAGGGTTCAGGGCTAGGTTTGGGTTTTGGGGTACAGGGGTATTTTTAGGGTTTAGGGATAGGTTTGGGTTTTGGGGTACAGGGTATATTTATAGGGTTAAGATGGGTTAGTGTTGGGGTATTTTAAGGAGTATGGGTGGGTTATGATTATGGGGTGCAGGAGTATTTAAAGGGAGCAGGGTGGGATTAGCACACGATATGAGACATGGCGTTTGTCACGCCCCCAGCACACGCCCACAGCACAACACAGACACGCCCACAAGGGACTACTTTGCTGGCACGATTCATTTACCTTTTAAATGTATATGGTAGGCGTCTGCATAGCCTATGTACTTCTGCTGCAACTGCCCTTTTCAACGCTGTATTGGGTGCTGTGATTGGTGCTGTGGTTCCTGAGATTACCCGCCTCAAAGGTTTGGGCTCTCTCTTTATTATATTAGTATAGACTACCCCACAAAATTGAAAGTTAGTCCTACCCAGCTGGACCTATGTCCTAAGGAATGCCTCATACAATAAGCAGTACAAAAGGGGGTGCTGATGGACGGAGCATCTGAATCAATCAAACCGTTCTTTAGCCCACTCTGCCACCCCAGTTCAGACATGGCTATATGCAAATCAGTCTGACCCTGTGCCTCATGGGAACAGTCCAGCCCGAACTGCCAAGCCATGTCTTCCCTGGACCGGAAACAAGCTTCCGAGGACTGGTTTCTGGCATTCCAGCCGTCTTCAGCCCGGCTTGCTTGAATCCAGTGGCAAAGTGAGCAAGGGACTCACGTCTGAGCATACCCTGCCACACTTATGGCGGCGTAAAGCGGTACAAAAGGGGGTGGTGATGGACGTCCATCGCCACCCCCTTTGTACCTCATACAATAAGCAGGCATATATACGGCCACAAACGTGTTGATGAGCAGACACTAAGCCTCTTGGTTTTAACTTGGTGACAACAAAGCATCAATATAGGTTGTGCTTTGTGAACCTAAATACTTTTAGTTTGGTCCTTGGATGATACCTTGAAACTCCATGCAAGTGTGAATACTCCCTAATAGAGCTAGATTTGGTATTCAAGAGCATCAATTCAAGACGATTTCAAAGGAAGATTGAGGATTTTTAGTAGGGAATCCCAAATTACTCAATACCCACACTACAAAAAGTGCTACACTACCCGCACACCTTCAGCATGGAAATTCTGCCTTAGTGACCTCGACGTCGCCTAAGGGCCGAGTCACTCACTGCCACCACCCGCTCCGCTGCTCGTACTCGCTCTACCACTTCTCGACAGGATTCGAGCCCCCGGTGCCCCGCCCGCGCCATGCTGAAGGCTGTCTTGCATTCTATATTGCTGTATTCTCTACTGCTGTTCTTCCTAACTTTTCGCCTATTGTCCTTTTCCCCTCTGTATTCTTTGCGCCATCACAGCCCTCCGCCACCCCCCCACACCCCTCTTGCCTTCTGTGTCCCCCTGACCTATTCCCGCCGCTTCCCCTCAGCCACGCCCCTCGCTGCCCCAATCCTGTATATCAGGCAGCCATCTCGCTCGCTCGAGGTGACCTCGACCTCGCCTAAGGGCCGAGTCACTCACTGCCGCCACCCGCTCCACTGCTCGCGCTCGCTCTACCACTTCCCGACAGGGTTCGAGCCCCTGGGCCCCGCCAGCGCCTTGCTGAAGGCTGTCTTGCATTCTATATTGCTGTATTCTCTACTGCTGTTCTTCCTGCCTTTTCGCCTATTGTCCTTTTCCCCTCTGTATTCTTTGCGCCGTCACAGCCCTCCGCCACCCCCCCAACCCCCTCTTGCCTTTTGTGTCCCCCTGACCTTTTCCCGCCGCTTCCCCGCGGCCACACCCCTCACCGCCCGATCCCGCCTCCTCCCCCCAGCCTTTAATGGCGGCCACCGACAGGACGCACAGCGTTCACGCGCAGCGGGCGCGCCGATTGTGAGCCGAAGGTGCGCCAAAGGCAAACCTGTCTACGCCCGTCCACGCCCGGACCGCGCCCAGCGCCAGGACCCCTGGCCCCTGATGTTGCCAGCCCACCCGTCGGACTTACGACGCCACCACCCTCCACGCACTCAACGCCGGCTGGAACCCAGCCTGCTACCGAGCCACCCCGAAACGCACCCATGGACCCTTCGCCTGCAAAGCCTGCAAATTTGCCTGCCTCCGGACCTGTAACCCACCCGCAAGGCCAGGCACCAGCAACAATCACCTCAAGTGCATCCTGCTCAACACCCGCTCCGTACGCAGACACGCCGTCGAACTCTGGAACCTCCTCGACACAACATCCCCTGATGTCGCCTTCCTCACGGAAACCTGGATGAACGCCTCCTCAGCCCCCGACATCGCCATAGCCATCCCGGAAGGCTACAAGATCACCCGGAGGGACCGCATCAACCAAACCGGAGGAGGCATCACCATCGTCTACAAAAACACCATCCGCATCACGACCAACTCTGACGACACCCTCACCGCCGCCGAGCACCTTCACTTCCAGATACACACCGACCCCAAGACCACCCTCAGAGGCACTCTCAGCTACAGACCCCCGGGACCACGCACACAATTCAGCGAAGCCATCGCAGACTTCATCAGTCCACACGCCCTCACCTCCTCAGACTACATCCTTCTAGGGGACCTCAACTTCCACCTGGAGAACAACAATGACTGCAACACGGCCGCCCTACTGGACAACCTCCCCAACCTCGGACACAAGCATATGGTGAACACCCCCACCCACTACGCCGGCCACACGCTTGACCCCGTCTTCTCCTCCAGCAAGCACATCTCCTTCAGCCACTCCACCGGACTACACTGGACTGATCACAGCTGCGTCCACTTCAACTTCAGGAGAACCACGACCCACCACCACCCGCAACAGGTTCCCCATAGGAGTTGGAGCAAGATCACCGCCGACCAGCTCACCAGCTCCCTCAGCCAGAACCCCCGCCAACACAACGAACCCCAACGAAGCAGCCTGCAACTTCACACAGTGGCTCACCAACTGCGCCAATGACCCCGCACCACTGAAGAACCCTCCCAGCAGACCCAGTAGCAAAAAAGCCTTGTGGTTCACCAACAAACTCAAAACCTCCAAGAAAACCTGCCGCACCCTCGAAAAAGCCTGGCACCACGACCAGACTACAGAAAACATGACAGCCCTCAAGAATGCCACCCGCATACACCACCAGCTGATCCGCACCAACAAAAGGACAACATTCAAAGAATGACTGGACAACAACACCCACAACTGCAAGGAACTCTTCAGCATCGTCAAAGAGCTATCCAACCCCAGCGCCTGCAACAACGACATCACACCCTCGCAAGACCTCTGCGAATCTCTCGCCTCGTTCTTCCACTGCAAGATCGCCGACATACACAACAGCTTCGGCGCATAGACCTCGCACCCAACCACCGAATCAGCGCCCCCCACCACCACCCTCTGCAACTGGACCCCGATCAGCACCGAAGACACCACCCGCACGATGAACATCATCCACTCCGGATCCCCAACCGACCCCTGCCCCACCACGTCTTCAACAAGGCCGACTCCATCATCGCACCCCAACTCCGGGACATCATCAACATCTCCTTCACCACCGCCACCTTCCCGGAGAGCTGGAAACATGCCGAGCTCAGCGCCCTCCTGAAGAAACCCACCGCGGACCCCACGGACCTCAAGAACTTCCGCCCCATCTCGCTCCTCCCTTTTCCTGCCAAAGTCATCGAGAAGACCGTCAACAAACAACTCACCGCCTTCCTCGAGACAAACGGATCCCTCGACCCCTCAAAGTCCGGTTTCCGAGCTAACCACAGCACCGAGACCGCCCTCATCGCAGCTACCGACAACATCAGATCCCTGCTTGACAACGGGGAAACAGCTGCCCTCATCCTCCTGGATATCTCAGCTGCGTTTGACACAGTATGTCACCGCACACTAACACAGCGCCTCAGCAACACCGGAATCCAAGGGAAAGCACTGGAGTGGATCATCTCGTTCCTCGCCGGACGATCCCAGAGAGCCCGCCTCCCCCGTTCCGATCCGAGGCCACCGAAGTCATCTGTGGCGTACCTCACGGATCCTCGCTCAGCCCCACCCTCTTCAACGTCTACATGAGCCCGCTCGCAGCCATCGCACGCGAACACAACCTAAACATCATTTCCTACACTGACGGCACCCAGCTGATACTCTCCCTCACCAACGACCCTACCACCGCCAGAGCCAGCCTCCAGGAAGGTATGAAAGACGTTGTGCAATGGATGAAGCTCAGACTGAGACTGAACTGAGATAAGACGGAAGTCCTCATCATGGGACCCTCTCCATCTACCTGGGACGACTCCTGGTGGCCCCCTGCCCTGGGCACCGCCCCCAAGCCAACGGACCACACTCGCAACCTGGGCTTCATCCTGGACTCCTACCTCACGATGTCCAAGCAAGTCAACGCCGTCTCGTCGTCCTCCTTTAACACCCTGCGCATGCTCTGCAAGATCTTCCGGTGGATCCCCAACGAAACCAGGAAGACGGTCACCCAGGCCCTCGTCACCAGCCGACAGGACTACGGTAACACCCTCTACGCGGGAACCACAGCCAAACTCCAGAAAAGACTCCCGTGCATACAAAACGCCTCTGCACGACTCATCCTGGAGAGATCCCCCGTCACAGCCACATCGCTGCTCATCTGAAAGACCTGCATTGGCTCCCTGTCAACAAGAGGATCACGTTCAGACTCCTCACCCACGCACACAAGGCTCTCCACGACATGGGCCCCAAGTACCTCAACAGCCGCCTCACATTCTACACATCCACTCGCCAGCTCCGATCTGCCAGCCTCGCCCCCGCCACCGTCCCACGTATTCGCAGATCCACCGCCGGAGGAAGATCCTTCTCCTACCTGGCGGCCAAGACATGGAACTCCCTCCCCACCCACCTACGGCTGACCCAGGATCATCTCTCCTTCAGGAAACAACTCAAGACCTGCCTATTCGAGCGGTAGCGAGCCCCCCCTCCCCCAGAGACCCTAGCGGGTGAGTAGCGCGCTCTACAAATTTCATGCTTGATTGATTGATTGAGTGAAGAATAAGCCCCGCGATTTATGCTGATGAAGGTTTGATGTTGTTTTTGGATAGAACAAGAGACTGGATAATTAATTTGAAGTTTTCAGCTGGGATAAAAGGTTTGATTTTTTTGAGATGCCGGAGTTTATTTTTGATGGTGATGCCTAGTGATTTAACCGAACCAGCGAGGGAGAGAGAGCAGTTTAGCGCATTAAGGTTGCGATCCATGTTTGGATGGGGAAAGGGTTGTTTTTGGGAGAGAAGAGGATGATCTCAGTTTTGATAGGGTTGAGTTTCAGATGATTGTTGTGGAACCAGGTTTGGATCTTGGTTAAGGCTGTGTTAAGGTGCAGGATATCAGCATGGGTTTTTATTTTATAGTACAATTGGGTGTCGTCAGCATACAGGTTGATTTTTTCTTGTTTGAGTGTCCGGGTAAGGGGTTCCATAAAGAGGTTCAAGAGAGCGGGATAGAGGATGGATCCTTGAGTGACACCAAGGGAGACAGAGGTTGGGCTAGAGAGGCAGTTTTGAATTTTAATTTGTTGGGTTCTATGTTGAAAGTAGGAAGTGAACCAATTAAGGACAGTGCCACTGAGGCAGAAGCGATTTTTGAGTGTGTTGAATAGGGTTGGGTGGTAAACTGTATCAAATGCCGCCGAAAGGTCAGGAAGGATGAGTAGGTGGGTATCACCCTTGTCCAGGGCTAGGTGAAAATCATCGACTATGTTGAGAAGCGCGGTTTCCATGCTGCACCCTTTGCGGAAGCCAGATTGGAGGGGGTCAAGCAGGTTGAACGTGTCAATGTGCTTGTCCAGTTGGAGGAGGGCACATTTTTCCAGGGCTTTAGAGAGGAGGGGGAGGTTGGAGATGGGGCAGAGATTATTAGGGTCGTACGGGTCAACTTTGGGATTTTTGGGGGATGGGAGTGATTTGCCCGAGTTGAAGGGAGATGGGCACACTCCCTGTTGAGAGGGAGGCATTGATGATGTTTGTCAAGTAGGGGACGATGACATGAATGAGATCTTGGATGAGTGGGGAAGGGAGAGGATCTTTGCTGTGGGAGGAAGGTTTAATTTTGGCTAAGATGTTGAAGACCTCCTGTTCAGATACAGGGTGGAAATTATGCCATGAGGCGTTATTTTTAAGTGGAAGGGAAATGAGTTCCGGAGGGGTAGGAGAAGGGAGGGGGGAGGGAGAGAGGGGGTCAGGGAAGTGTTCAAAGGAGGAGGTGGAAGAGGTGCGGTAATCAGGGGTGGTTGAGGGGTGAGCGAGGGTAGAGTATTGAGGAAAGAGCGGTCTATTTTTGTGATTTTTTCACAGAAAAAGTTGTCAATTTCTTCGCATTTGTTAGTGGAAGCTACCAGGTTAAGGGGTGCCGGGCGGTTTGGTTTCTAATATTGTTGAACAGTTCTCTAGGTCTGTTTTTGGCACGAGAGAGTTGAAGACAAAAGAATGACGCTTTCTCTGAGAAGATGTGTTTTTTTGTAAGAAGATCTTGTAGTTCTAAGGAGGGTAAGATGGGATGGGGAGGGGTGTTGTCTCCATATTCTTTCCGCCTGTCTCAGCGAACGTCTTTCTTTATTAAGGTCTAGTGTGAACCAAGATTTAGAGGGGGCATTTTTTAATGCTTTAGTTTTCAGAGGGGCACGTTGGTCTAACACCTCCATTACAGTTTTGTTGAAATGTTCCGTGAGATCATTAGCATTTGAAGTGGGGGAGGAGGCTAAGGCGGTCATTAGGATGACAGGCGGACTTAGTCCGCCTGCCATCCTATCGGATTATGGGACCGCCCGCCGTAAGAGCGGGGGTCCCGTGGGGGTATTAGTGTGCACCCGCCACAGTGACGCAAGGCGACCGGGGCAGAAAAGCGGCGGACGGTATTTCCGTCCGCCGCATTTTACAGTACACATATAAAGAGGAATACGCCTCAAAAGATAGTGTTTGTGCAAGAAGGTATGCTCCCTGCAAAAAAAACATGCTAACCACAATGCAGGCAGCCTTATGACATGGCACAAAGGTGCCTGCTTTTTGCTCTTGGCAGCCACAAATATGTGAGGGGTAGGAGGGTGCCATATATTTGTAAATATGGCACAGTCCTGCTCTCTCCCTTTCACACACCGCAGTGCAGAAACTTCCCTTGCTGCAGTGCATAAAATGTTTGTAAGTATGCCACCGGAAGTGGTGCACACGGCACTCCATGGCCAGGGCTCCACTTTTTTTGCAAGTCACCATTATGCGTGATTTACTCATTCAGTGAAGACATACTATAATTCCAATGTTTCAGTGACATTTTTGCAGCCAGCATGGAAATTTATCTTTAAAGCAGCCCCTCATCTCATTAGAGGAAACAATAAATTTGCTTGGCATGGTTGTTTATCCAGTCATTTCTAAGTTATTGGGTCACTTACCTGGCTCTCTTTCTGTTGCTTCAGTGACTCAACCTTGCTCTTCCATTGCAGCAAGTGCCAAGGAACACAAATGGCACTGGATTAGACAGCACTTCCCAAAATGTTTAGAACCATGACCCAATTTTGTAACAACAAACTTTTGCAACCTAACTAGCTTGAAAAAAAAGTGGCAGATGGTAATTTGTACTGGCATCTCAGTCTGGAACGCTTTTTTTCTGAATGAGTTGCTGGACTGAGGCACATACTCTCTAGAATAACAAGGTTTTTGTAAAAATGTTGATGTTGATAACAGTGATTTCATTAAATAAAAAAAAACCAAAAACCTTCTGCATCAGATAATGTGTTAAGGCCTCATAACAAAAAGAGTCCAAGTGGTGCTTTTTTTGGATGCCATGTACATATACACTTCGCAGTTTTATGTAGCCGAAGGGCATTGGAGCACTTTACATGGCGCCAGATTACATTATTCAAGGTAACAGTCATTATAGTTTAACCACAGAAAATTACGTGATATGCCCAGAATCAAAGGATGTTAAGCAAATGCCAGAACTGGAACTGGGTTCCACAGATCCAAAGTCTGCAACTCTGGTCCTTAGGCCACATCCATATTTCTCAACATAGGTGTTAAAGTCATATACAAGTAGTGGAGTTGTGTAAACTCACATATAGTGCGCACATTCTCTGTTGAAATGTATTTGTGAATTAGAAAAAGTGAAGCATCCTTGCTTGGGAATACTTGCAAACATTTGTTTTAAAACCAGACTTAGGGACATTGGGGCTCATTACGATAGCGGAAGGCCCGCCACCGCCAGCAGTGCGGTGGTGGGCCTTCCGCCATTGGAAAGCAATGTTCCCCCTGCCACATTACGATGGCGGGAGGAATCTGACTGTGACTGTGGGGGGCGCAAAGACCGCCCGTCAAGGATCAGCCATAGGCGATCGTTACAATTGCCTCGTGGAGCGGTCTGCATATGTAAAATGGTGGTAGTGCCTAGCAGGCACCATCCGCCAAATTACAATGCTGTCTACAGCCAGCCTTTCCGTGGTGGGGAAACCGCCATTGAAAGGCTGGTGGGGAATGGGTTTGGGGGCCCGTTGCAGGCCCTCCTTGTATTGGGGGGAGGTGTGGGTGCATTGGGGGGTACCCATGGTAACCCCCTACATTTCACTGCATTAAGTGGCAGGCACCATGTGGTGCCTGCCACGTGGTGCAGTGAAATACACAACCTACTTTTTTGACATCTGGGCTGGTGCGGCAGTCAGCAGCACCCGCCGCAATGTTAAATTGCAAGATGCGATGGCCACGGTGGCAGTCGCATCCTAATTTGGTGTGCGAGACCGACGCATGCATGGCGGGTGGTCCAGATCCCCACCACGATCATAATGACCCCCATAGTTCAGCACATTTGCACTAGTGCACAAACAGGGCTAATCATTTTAAATATCACTTATATATAGATCAGGACTTTTGCAACACCCTAAAATAATTTGCTTACAACCCACAAGTGGGTCCTGACCCACAGTTTGAAAATGTTGTATTAGAGTGCCTTATAATAAATAAATAAAAGTGCATGATTTTATTATTTATTCAAATAAAGTTCCTTATTCATACATCCTCCTCACGTGTTGCACACTTTGACTTAGTAGAACAACTATTGGCAAATCCAATTGGTCTTCCTCACCTTTACATACAAGCAGGAACGATTAGTAGATGGCCGAGTTAAAGGATGACACTGTAATTTCTGTTGATTATAGTGTTTATTTGGTAAGCTAGCATTCATCATAACCAACATCTTGCCCCTAATGAACTGGACTCCTGAACTGTGAATTCGCAACTCAAACTTAAGTTGAGAAATCCATGTAGGGGCTTTGTAAACCCCTGAAATGTTTGAATGAGACCAGAGCAAAGTCTTGAGGGAGGTGGGTTTAGCACACCTATGTTGTGCTGCCATGAGAATCATAGGTCACAGTGAAAGCTTTAGAAATACAAGTTTTGAAAAGGGGCTTGGGTGTTAATAGGAAGCAGCATGTGTACTGTTAAAGAAAGGGGGTCCTATCAGTGTGCCTACTTGGTTCAGGTGAACATACAAATGTTTACATGAGGACCCATACTCAAAATTGGTCTTAAGATCTGAAGAACGTTTTTGGGTGTAAATGGGAAGCAAAAAACACCCTTAATAATGTGCTGTCGCTGAGAATCCTCCAGCCAGGTTAGTGGGAAACAAAGTAATAGAACCTGGAAAACTTCTCTGTGTGCCTTTTGATGTCTTTCACATAAGTGACAGGGAGCAGGTCATTTTACCATAACTATATACATCAGTGAAGTAAGTCCTCTTATAAAAGAACTCAAGTCCACACAGTCTTTCTGGCCTATATACACAAACCACGGCACAGGAGTAGCATGATCTTGGCTTCATTCTTCTACGTTTGGCTGAGCCACATACATATATTTACATTTGGCCTAATGTACTTATGTGACACAATAATATTAAAGAGATATGGTGAACCGAGGGAATAGAAGTGCATATATTGTGTGTTTGACACATATGTGTGTGTGTGCAAATTAATGCTTTTCCTTTTCAGAACCCTCTGGGTTGCTGATATTAATCTTTTTTAGGTTTAGATTGTAAGGTGGTGCCCTAAAATGCATTTAGGATGTCAGTTTTTTCTAACACACAACATTTAAATACCTGTAAATGAAGTTTGCAAATATTTCAAAACATATCAGCTTTCAGGAAAGTACAAATAAGGCAAGTGTAACTGAAGATATTAATATTACCAAAACAACTGAAGACACTTTATTTGGAGCTGTGCAAATGATAAATATTTGCTCAAACCCAAAATCCACACATTATTGCTTGTGCACTATATAGTTTTAAAGCTGAATGTCAGAGCGAATTCTTTTCAAGACAGTGTGCTGGCAGACTGCTCTTTAGTAAAATATCTGTGATAGTGTTCTCTAAAATGCACCATCAGCTACAAACCACACTCTTACCACTCTTCTGCTAAACTAGTGTGGATCATTTGCTATACTTGTTGTTGGTGTCATGCTTGGATTTTTCACCATCCAAATTACTTCAGTGATGTAAAATTGATAGCAGCCCCTCTCTGAAATTTGTTACAGCACAACTGAATATATGAAAGGAGGGCCACCTACTGAAAACAAAAAACAGACGTGACCAAACGTCGATCATGGCTTGCTAATGATTCCATTGCTGTTAAATACAAAAACCAAAGGTGATATCACAACAGTGAACTGTGAAGTGGCTGCTGCTATCAAAACAGGAATGCAGCAAGAGGAAGCCGTGGCGTGAAAGATGGCAATTATCGAGAATCTGGAGTGCCGAGAAAGAAAACAGCAAAAGAAAAACTTCTGGTAGGAGTACCGGACCTCCAATTAGAAGCCTGCACAAAAATATATTCAAAACGGACTGATAAAGAGAACAGGAGGGAAATCACCACCGAGATTGAGAGCCGCTTCAGAGCCTCACAGTCTGTAGACCGAAATCAGCAGCAGTGTCCTACAACAAGAAATTATACCAGCCCTGAGGAAGACCTTCATTTAATCACCCAGGTCCAAACACGAAGTTCGAACTGCGTCGGCACACCCTTCACTCACCTACCCACAGCACAAGACCAAGAGTATCGTTCTATTTCTAAGCAAAGAAAACGTTAAGAAATAATCAGATCAACCAACTAACAGTGGTGCGAATACCGATAAGTCAATTAAAAGCGTTCTCTGACCTATATACCCCCCTTTTTCCTGGACCACATAGACGAGACAGTATCTAGGATAAATAGTCAGCATCCCGGTACATCAGTAAAATAGAGTAGGAACTTTTGATTTTTCAGATGTCTTGTTATTGTATCAATGTCTTCTGATTTATGCACTATATATAACTATTGCATGTTTCTGTATCGGTGTATCCGTGTACAAAAGGCAAATGCGTGTTTTGTGTTTGAAGAACATATACCAAATAAATACAAAAGAAAAATGAAATAATCATGAAGTAAAAATCATTTTCTAATGCATGTCTGTAGTATATATTGATTATTTTTTAAACTAGATGATTTTTCTATTTGCTTTCTGGCCCACTAAACAGAAAGGTCATAAGTAATTCAGTTCATTAGATGAACCGCAAAGTAGGGAAGAGTAAAAAATTAGCTAGCTATCGTGCCAAGAATTTTCAATTCTATTAAGGACACGGAGGTGAGGATTATGCTTCTGTTTCTTTTTAATGCTACGCGCAGCAGCCAATGAAAATCGTTGTATATATAAATAAACTACATTTCCCATGATGCAAACATACATCACTTCCTGTCATAGCCCATAAGAATCAGGCAACACCGGATATACTCCTCTTTCTTTGCTTCGAACATAAGTCCATTAATAACATTGATCCAACATGAATCGCCTCCAACGTGGAAGAACAGCCAACTGGAAAGAATTCCACCAATCTGCAAGATATTCAGTCCATCTTCTTTTCAGAACCTGAAAAGATGAGAAACAGGCCCGTAAATTCTGTCAAACAGATCATATCAGGGTGGGCACAATATTACAATGCATGTAATAAAACCGGGTTAATAATCCTCGCCTCCGTGTCCTTAATAGGATTGAAAATTCTTGGCACGATAGCTAGCTAATTTTTTATTCTATTACAGGACCGGAGGCTTCGTATTATGCTAGTTTAACGCTCTTGAAACACCACAGAGGAAATATCACCCACCGGCTTATAGTAAAACTGTTTGAAAGTGGATTCAGAAGACCAATCAGCTGAATGCATTATATCCTGAATTGTACACCCCAACATAAAACTTTTAGACGCCATGGCGCCCCGAACAGAATGTGCTCCAAACACCTGGTTATCAATACCCGCTTGCTGCATCATATATCTCAACCACCTGGCTATAGTAGCCGCAGTAACAGGTCTGAATTGTTTCTGTAAAGCAATCAATAATTGCGAAACACCCTAAGGCCTGACATTTTTAGTACATTCTTCGTATGCTTTAAGACATTGAACCACACAAAGTTTGGCATTGCTGGGAAATGCATAATAATCAACACATCTAGACATAGTTTTGGTTCTGGCCGTTATATTAAAGGAACCCCCATCCGGGGTGAATACTCTACCCGTAATATCCAGAGCCTTCACGTCCGAGGAGTGCCGGCAAGCCGAGAGACACAGCAACATGGCGAGCTTGGCTGAAAGTTGTTTCCTGGACAACAGATCATTATGTGGCCAATTCGCGAGAAAATCGAGTACCCGAGAAACATCCCATAAGGACATGTACTTTGATCGAGGTGGATTCGCAACTCGAATCCCCTTTAAGAGCTTACATACCATAGGATGCATATCTACCGGCTTACCATCGATCTGGGAATGTCCCGCCGAAATCGCGGAACGGAAGTTATTAACAGAGCAATAATCTAAACCTTCCGATGCCTTCGAGGAAAGGAAATTTATAATGCAGGGAAGTCCTGCCTCCACGGGATCCATGTGCTGTTCCATGCACCAACAAACCCAGCCCTTCCAGGCGGAAGCATAACGTTTCCTGGTGAAGGGAGCCCAGGCCTGATCAATGAAGGCTGAAGCTTGTTCCGAAAGACCCTGGCATTTGCCAACGTTTCCTGAAAGTCTCCAGGCCATCAGTGCTAGATGCCCTGACAGTACCATTGGATGCATCTCTCCCTGAGGGCCCTGGAGCATCGCAGGAGAATCCGGGATCCTCCTGGGAAGGTCGCAGCACAGCTCCAAGAGACTCGGGAACCACTGCTGCGACTTCCAAAGGGGAGTCACTAAAATCAACTCCGCCTTCTGACGCAATACCCGAGAGTACAACTGGGGAATCAGGATGAAGGGAGGAAACGCATAATTCAGTGACTGAGACCAGTCCTGAGAAAAAGCATCCGTCGCTAGAGCCAACGGATCTGGCCTCCAACTGAAGAACAGAGGCATCTGACGATTCAGACGGGACGCAAACAGGTCGATCTGACACGCTCGCCAAATCCTTTGCAACCATTGAACCACCTGCGGTTTGAGTTGCCAATCGCTGTAGTCCTTCAGGTGGCGAGAATGCCAATCCGCCACCACATTCGACTGACCCGGGATATACTCAGCCATGACCGGAATCTGATGGGTCAGACAGTAATGCCAAAAGTCCTTCGTTATCTCTACTAACATGGAGGATCTTGTGCCACCCAGTTTGTTGATATAGCGTACCGCCGAGACGTTGTCCATCCTAAGAAGGATGCAACAGGACACCTTCCAGGGCGCCAGAGTTCTGACCGCGAAAGAACCGGCAAGCAGCTCGAGACAATTTATGTGCAGCTCCAGCTCCTGCAGAGACCACCTGCCGCCGGTGGAAATACTTCCACAACGCGCTCCCCAGCCCCAACGGCTGGCGTCGGACTCTATGATGACCTCTGGAACAGAGCCGAAGACGGCCCGTCCGTTCCAAGCTTCCACGTGACCTAACCACCACTGGAGTTCCTGTTGAACCTCTGATGAGAGAGGAACTAGATCCGTGTACCCTCGTGCAGATGTCGGATCTTCGACCTCTGAAGGGCCCGATAATGAAGGGGCCCCGGAAATATTGCTTGCACAGAGGATGCCAGGAGACCCACCACCCTAGGCAATAGCTCTTAATGTCATACTCTGTCTGGACAACAGGATGCACAATTCTTTCTGAATGTCACGCAATGTTGACCGTGGGAGGCTCAACTGAGCCTTTTGCGAGTCTATGACAAAGCCCAGAAAGTCTATCCTCTGGGTTGGACAGAGAACTGATTTTGTCTCGTTGATGACAAAGCCTAGATTTTGTAGCGTAGCAATGGTCAAGCGCAGATGTTGGGATGCCACATCCTGCGTCTGTGCCATGATCAGGATGTCGTCTAGGTACACTATCATACGGAGCCCCTGCTCCCTGAGATATGCAATCACCGTTTTCAACACCATGGTGAAGCACCATGGAGCTGATGAGAGACCGAAAGGAAGGACCAAATATTCGTACCATTGGCCTCTCCTCTGAAACTGTAGAAACCTCCGATGTGGAGGGAAAATCGGAATGGACAGATAGGCGTCCTTCAGGTCCAAATGGACCATCCAGTCTCCCTGCTTCAACTGATCCGTCAAAAGATGGAAACCCTCCATCTTGAAATGCTTGTAAACCATGTACTGATTGAAGGTTTTTACATTGAGTAACAACCTGTAACCTCCACCTCTCTTCTGTACTAGAAAAATATTGCTGCAGAAACCGCGAGGGCCCGCGTCGCAGTGTGCTATCTCCTATTTCTGAATTGATAAAAACACACTCTGCTTGGGAAAAACACCAGCTGTCTGGGATACCAGTCTTGCACGGGAACCTGAAAGAAATGCAGACGAAAACCCTGAACCGTTTTCAGGACCCAAGCGTCCTGAGACAATTGAACCCAATTGTGAAAGAAGTGACGAGTACGACCCCCCAAAGGCAATGGGTAATATCCGGAGCACTCACCTCCTGATTCTGAGGCTTGGAAACCACCGCGGTAAGATCCTTTGTTGAACCGCCGTTTATTGAATCGCTGCCTGGTAAGGTAGAATGTTCCCCCTCTGGTGGAATCCCACTCGCCACTACCACGTCCAAAGTCGCCTCAATGGGGGCCTTGGAATTGCTGATGGCCAAACGAGCGTCCCCGGCCTCGTCCGGCCCTGTGAAAAACACCAGCTTGCAGGGCACGCTTGATACCAGATTGAGCCTTATCCAAAGTGGTGAAAGTACCCACATACTTTGCTACATCCTTGACAAAACGGTTGCCAAATAAATTGCCATCCGCCAAGGGACATGGCTCTGCGGTGGCAAGCTCTGTGACATTGGCATCCATCCTCAAGAATAGCGACTTACGCCGTTCAGTGGAAATTGCACAGTTTGCGTTGCCCAAGAGGCAGATAGCCCTTTGGGGCCAGCCCGCCAAAACATGCGGATACATCGCCAAACCGGATTCCTGGCCTCCAAAGCCATCTCTTAGATCTTGGCCAGTGGGCCGACCACATCAAGGAGTTTGTCCTGGCAGCCCCTCCATGCGCGATCGATACCCTTCTTAGGGTCCTTCGCGAACTTCTTAAGGAAAGTTAGCATGCTAGGGTCAATATCGGAAGTCTCCGCCACCTTATCGGTAATGTCCGGGTGCGGACACTCCGATCGGAGCCTATTTCTGACCTCTTTGTCGACGCTCTTGCGGAGATTGTTGTGAATATAGGCTGCGACCTCTGGCGCCAGGAGCCAGTCAGACGACCGGGGTTGGACAATATCTGCCGGGTCGAAGGTAAAGGGGGTGGACAGAGACTGGGTAGATTCCACATTCTTGGACTTCTTTACCCGCTTTTTAGGGGGAGATTCATCAGAAGTACCAGTAGTAGTAGTAGTATCCGTGTCGGTATCGGTGTCCTGCACCTGGGATTTCTTACCAGAGTCTGGAGCAGGCAGAGAGGGCATAGAGTAGGAATGAGGCCAAGCCTCAGAAGGCGACTGAGAGGCAGCTGTGCCCTGCTTTGTATTATCAGATGAAGTAAAGCCATGCCCTTTTCGCAAACTTCTCCAGTTGTTTAGTGATTGGCTTCAGAGCACTAGCCAAAGCCTGCTCAACAGTTCCCGGATCTGCCTTCTCCAGGGCCTTGTTGACGGAATCCTGGACAGAAGCATCCAGGGCCTCAACAATCTTTTCCTCAGCAGAAGGGGTAACCACCTCCTCTCCATAGACATCATTCTCTTCATAAGTCACCCAGTCCTCCATGGTGGCACCAAACTTGTACATAGACTTGCTCATAATCAGACAAGAGCAATATCAGAGGAGTAAAAAGGGGGGAGCCAAGCCACAGCACAAGAAAAAAATATATATATGGGATATGGGCAACCAGGTACCTAGCTCCTCAGCCAAAGGCTGTATGAAGTTATTGCAGCCCACAGGCGTAAAGTGGAGCCAAAATCCTCTATAACAGAATGATAAAGTTCAAAGAGGTGTGCACCCTCTAGGCCCAGCAGTTATTTCAGCTAGCTAAGCGTCAATGATCTTCCTCCGTTGGAAGACAGCACCAAACTCCCTGAAAACTAACTAAAAACGGGCAGTAGCGACGTGCATAGCCCAATCCTACTAAAAACAAGCCCAATTGGGCTACGCACATCGAAACTATAGAAACTGACACTAGCTACAGGCTCCGAGCGTCTAAGGCCCATGAGGGGGGCCAAGCGCTCTTAAACAATGTGGAAACATCGCCGTCGGCGAGTCGGTACCGTGCCCCAACTTGAGAAAACAGTCAAAATTGCCTTCAAAGACAAGCGGCAACCGCCGCGACCGCCGCGCTTAACTGCGCGATGCCAAATGAACAGAGCCTCTCCCGGGAGCCAGCGCGATCATGAGCGCTGCTCCCGAAGCACACACGCGTCGTCCCGGTGAGTCCGCGACCCCCCCGCTTGAAAGGGAAGGCGCGATCTCACCCGGCCGGCTCTAACAAAGTGTGAAGAGCGAAGTGTGCAAACAATTAGGACACCACAATATAGCGAGCCGCAGCGCGAACACAGGAAACACAGCCCAGAGGGACAATCATGCCCAATACAGCAATGCAGTAACAACGTTCAAGCAATCAAATATAAATATAAATATAAACAGTACAGTAAGCACTATTCAAAATAGCAAGGCAAGTAAAGGCACTTAACTGGCTGCGTGAGCAGCAAAGAAAGAGGACTATCTCCGGTGTTGCCTAGTTCTTATGGGCTATGACAGGAAGTGATGTATGTTTGCATCAAGGGAAATGTAGTTTATTTATATATACAACGATTTTCATTGGCTGCTGTGTGTAGCATTAAAAAGAAAGAGAAGCATAATACGAAGCCTCCGGTCCTGTAATAGAATTTCTCCCTTCTTTTGGAAGGAAATCAAGAATCTATGGTACTAGAGGTAACCTGTTATATTTAATGCTATCAAAACAATGACATGTCCTCTCCAGCACAAAGGCAGGAGAAGACATTCAAACAAATGCAGACTGAGGCCAAGGCTTTAATGAAGCCGGTGTAGTTTGCAAAGTAAATCAAACTAGGGGAGAGGATGTAGCCTTGGGGCTAAAGCGTCGACCTCGACCTCGAGGCTGGGGAACCGAGTTCAAGTCTCGGCAGGGGCGCTCAAAAGCCTGTGATTCTGGGCAAATCACTTAATCTCCCACTGCCTAAGAAAAATGAATGTGTTCTTTTGTAACAAACTGATGCTCATGTTAAGGAGCTCTGATACCTAATATCTTCGGGTCGAGTCTGAGTTATTTAAAACAAAAAACAAAAAAAATTTAAACGTAAAAAAGAAGGTGGTGGCTGCATGCTGAGGGGTAGTGATGCCATACAAGCTACAAACAGTGGTGCTTAGAGGCAGTGATTGTGATGACAGGTAGTGTGAAGAGACTAGAAAAGTGACAAGAGTGAGTATAGGAAGGAGAGGTGATACTAGAGTGGTTGCATGTCATAACAATGATTAAAAACTGGTTACTGATGTGTTAACAACAACTTTAAAGAGTTGTCGATGAAGGTATCAAAATGAACTTTTCGCATAGAGGTTTACAAACAGTTGGAGAACGTGTAAAAGCACACCTGTTATCGTGTGGCCATTCCACAAGGAAATTCGTAGTCAAATGCTGCAATTGAAAAAGTAACGACCAAATTGCTGCAGGTTGAAATCAAGCCCCTTTACTTTCTGCTTTCATATTTCACAATTAACTAGAACGGCCAATTGCAAAGCCAAGCTTCACCCTAGAACTAACAACATGACGCACATTCACATCTGAAGCCGGTAACCAACAGAGCAGCGAGGCCAGGAATCTACTGTCCCAGATAGCTGCCCACGAGGTTTGGCGCCTGCCACCCGTGGGGGAAGAGGGGGTGATTCTAGGGACACGACTCTGGGGCAGGGTGCTTGTCCCTAAGGACCTAGATGCAGAGGATGTTGGCACATCGATGTCTGCCGATCAAGGGTGCGATTTATTGTCCCTGTTGCAGCGGAGAACTGGCCGCTTGAGCTTCTGCAGCCGGTATGCTCCAGCGTTCGCCGAGTGGAGTCATGCACTGCAACTAACGTAGAGGCTGGTCGATATCTTCTTAAAGGGACCGCGCATGACGAAACAGCCCCAGCTGCATTTACTCTCCTCTCAGCTGTGTTCTCCACTTATGAGGGCACAGATACTGTTAACTTTACTGTTATGCCATTACTGAACTATTCTGAATCCTTGACACCATCGGAGATTTGCCTCAGTCTGATGCTCGCAGCCCTTATTTATTTACCGACTAGCTAATGACAGGGACCATTCACTAAACATTAGTGGATACACTAATTTTCCCTTGGTTGAGTTCCTTTGCATTAAAGACACAGATAAAATATCCTATTTGCTCTGAAATCTCTGGTCTCTTCCGAAGCCTTAACGTCACGGGTGAATTTCACCATTTTGTTTCTCTTTGCCCTTAATTATCTACTAGTGAACTTCAAAATGGAGGCTGTCCTGTAGCCCTGAGGGGAGGACCAACATGGCAGCTTTACCCGTAAACCAAGGCCTCGACATAGAGAAAGGTCTCGGTCTGTGGATTGTGCACTAAAACTAGAAAAAGGACTACTAAAAAGGGACTACTAGGATTAGAGGAGCAAACCTCGACATACATGTTAGCCATCTTGGAAAGGCTTTTCCACTCTTTCTGCCCACTGAATGTTATTATGGCTGGATTTGTTTTTTGTTTACTGGGAACTTTTTAGTATTCATTCCCCCTTGACAAAGCTAGAGTGACCAGTTTCATCCCTTGCCATCTCTGTTCTCCTCGGTTTACACTCACCATGGCTGCTAACACCAGCAGCCCGACTGAAGGATCGCTACCTAAAGTTGGCCTCAGTGCCTTTAAGATCACTTATCCACCTAACCTAACTAAGAATGCATTAAAAAAAATCAAAAACAGCTTAATCCAAAAAAAATTGAAACACTTATATCAGATACATACTTCAGTATGTACAATGGCGACACCATGTCTGACCTAATATTCTTCACAAAACAGGGAGCCCAATGGAGGAAAACTCTCATATCATTTTTCCAGTGCATACAGATAAGGAAAACACCCTATGGATTTAGTCTTGCCATCACTTCCTCCCGAATCCACAAAATAGACCTCACCATTACTATCTACAACAATGGGATAGTTCTCATTCAAACTGCTAATCGAAATCTAGAGCAGTTCGACAAACTCTTTTTGAAGATCAAAAGCTTTGTAGCTAACTATTCAACCCCAGGGCAACTAGATACAACACTAACCACCTCAAGTTCACTCCAAATCAATGCTCCCATTCCCTCCTCAGATTCACAACTCTCCTCCCTCACCACCCTTCCCTTGCCCCTGCAGGTTTCAGAACTGTTCGAATCACATATTTTGCGACCATTAACCCTATCATCACTTCCAACCTCCTTATCAATACTTCCTAGCACACCTCTAACACTCAGTGACCAACCCACCACTCGGGAATCTTCCACTATCGCCACTGACCCCTCTAACACTCATCGGCACCCTACCTCCTCTACAGCTTTCCACACTCCATCAACCCCCTGGTCCATGTTTCTTGGAACACTTCTCATATTCAGGGACCTACCTTCTCCAAGGGTATTCCCCATTACCGCCTCGGACCCCTCTAACATACTTAGTCACCATCCCCACTCTCCAGATCTGCACACTTAACTTCCTCCCCTTTCCCAACACCCAGACTTGTTGGCCCGCTTGAACGATATCTCCCTCCAGCTGCACCTTCTCTCCCTCGAACTCCACGGTTTGAAAGCCCTCTCACTTGAATATCTACCCTTGTTAAGCCCCCTCCTCTCTAGTCCAAACCGGCCCAGAGCCCCCGCCAACACCACTGACACAGTTCCCCGCGACTATCCCCTGTCACCTACCATCTCCAATTCTGTTCCACTACCTAACACAGACTCTTGCCCAAGAGCGCGTCCTGTCTCACGCCCAATGAAATTGCCAGCCTTCTCAAGTCTTATTCGTCCAACACAGACTTCAACACGAATCCGAAGGGAATAATTCAAACCATTCATTCTAACCCTAACAGAGAACCCTACCACAACCTCAGAGTCATAAACAACGATAACCTCAAGAGAGTGAACATCACTCAGACTCCTCCCCTCCATACTCCGGCTCCAGTCAAATGCATACTACTCAATTGTAGGTCTGCTAGCAAACACGCCTCCGAGATCTTCGACTTCGTTCAACAGAATGAGATAGATATCATTATCCTCACAGAAACTTGGCTCAACCCTTCGTCCACTCCAATTATTGACCTCATGGTGCCCCCCCCACCCACAACATAATTAGTCTTGACAGAGTTAAGAAGCTGGGTGGTGGCCTAGCTTGTATACATCGGAGTATGTTTGCGGTCTCCCTTTCAGAGTCATCTTCACCTGTAATGTGCGATCACCTTTGTCTCAACATCTCTAGTAACAATCATCTGGTTTGCAAACTACACACATTCTATCACCCCCCAGGCGACACTCTCCCCTTCATTGAACAATTAATGGAAATCATCTCTAGCAATGTGGACTCAGTCCAGTCCCACATCTACCTTGGGGACTTTAACCTTCACTGGTCTAACACAATGATCAAGCAGTCTCATGCCTCATTTCCTTCTTGCATGTCCACAAATTGATTCAACATTGTGACCAGCCTATTCACATTAAAGGGGAAACTTTAAACCTCATCATCTCCAAAGGTCATACCATCTCATTGGATTCCATCATACCATGTGATTGGTTGGACCATCACATCATTTCCTTCCATATCAACTCAGAGGTTTATCAGAGTAAGGCACAAAAAACTAAACCAAAGATTTGGAAAAGGGACCTCAGAGATAACAATACAGCTGACCTAGCAACCCGCTGTAATTGGGCCCTCTTTCCCCAATTGGAAATACTTGAAGTCCATGCTCTCATAGACTTCTACAACTCTTCTATTTCCAACATCATGGATTCTATGGCCCCAATCCAGCAAAAAAATGCACCTGCAAAAATGTCTAAACCTTGGTTCAATGGCAACCTAAACTCGGAACGACGCAATCTAAGGGCCATAGAATGTTCCTGGAGAACCACTCCATCTGCTGACCATCTAAAAAACCTTAAGCAGCAAGAAATGCATATAAAAAACAAATTAAGACAGCTAAGGCGGAGTATTTCAGATCCCAACTTAACCAAGCGGCTAATCGACCCAAGAAACTGTTTGAACTTGTTAAACAACAATTGGTGGTAGCCCCTAATCGATCAGCCTCGGAAGTCAGACCTCCCTCATGTGATTATCTGGCTGCCTTTTTTACTGAGAAAACTAGACTTATTAACATTGATCGGGAAGCCAGGAGGGCTCTATTGCTACCCAATGAACCTGCACCCCTACTGGCCGTACTAGACAAGATAGCACCATGTAGCTGGGGTATCAAGAACAACGCTTCCTGGGACACCTTTACCCCCCTCAATGAAAATGATATCAAAAAGGTTCTTCGGAGTATCAACCCATCTAATCACTTCAGTGACCCATTATCACCTACCATCTTCAAAGTAATTAAGGATGAAATCGCCCTCTTCTGGACGAAGATCGTCAATGTGTCTCTGTCACAAGGCACAATCCCAGAATACCTAAAAGAGACTCAGGTAACACCTATATTAAAAAATCCTACAGCTGACAGTACAGATCTTAACAACTTCCGACCTGTCTCCAGCATCCCCACTCTAGCCAAACTCCTTGAAAAATGCGTCCAGTCACAATTATGTGCGCAGATCGAAAATTTCGATCTCCTGGACCAACACCAATCTGACTTTCGTAGTGAGCACAGCACTGAATCAGCTCTCACCCATGTGATGGATGACATCTTAATAATGCTTGATCTAAATGAAGACTGCCTCCTTATCCTACTTAACCTTTCCTCAGCATTTGACACTGTCAATCATGTCAAACTCCTATTTATTCTGGAGCATAGGATGGGCCTTTCAGGTCAGGTGCTGCATTGGTTCTCGTCCTTCCTGCAGCACAGAACCCAAAGAGTTAAAGCGAACCACTCACTCTCCCAGCCATCCTCAGTCAGCATGGGGGTGCCCCAAGGGTCCTCCTTATCTCCCATTCTCTTCAATTTGTTCCTGGAACCATTAGCTAATGTTCTAAAATCCTTGGACATTTGCTTCCATATGTATGCAGACGACACCCAACTCTATCTGAAAATCTCCTCCCCGGAGGACATCACTTCACTCAACTCCACCCTACTGACTACCCAAAACCGGTTAACTGCGAACCACCTCCTGCTAAACACCTCCAAAACAGAATTCCTCTTCATTTCTCCCCCGAAAAATACTCCTAAAATCGACCTTTGGATGAACCAACTCACCGCCTTCAACTGCTCCCCTCGCATTATTGACTAAGCTAAATCTCTAGGAATTACCATGGACAAGCATCTGAATATGAAGACTCACATTAGCAATTTGTGCAAGGAAGCTAACCACCTTCTGAGAACACGCAGGAATCCCAAACCTTTCCTACCTCAAGCAGATTTCAAGCAAGTGGTCCAAGCGCTTGTTTTGCCGAGACTTGACTATGGTAGTGCTATGCTATGTAGCCTTCCCAATACTCTTTGGCCCCCCTAAAGGCTTCACTGAGCGCGGCGGCCAGATTGATCACGGGCACCAAGCGAAATGCACACATCTCCCCGGTTTTAAAATTGCTAAACTGGCTACCCTACGAAGCTAGAATTCAACTGAAGATTGCCTGCCTATCACACAAAGCCATCCCCTTCAAAACCCCCATCTACCTTGCACAAAAACTAGAACTATCCGGAGGGGGTAGACTGTAAGGAGTGCTAATTCCCTCCTCTCGAAACCAGAGATATTCCGCAGAAAGAGAACATGTGAACGAGCCTTCTCTGGCTCTCCTCCTAAAATTTGGAACTCTCTTCCACTGAAAATTCGGAGGATCTCTTCCAAGGCTGCTTTCAAACTGGAAGCAAAAAGATTCCTCATGAATAAGTTCTTACCCTAGCATGAGGGGCAATTTTTAGCTCTAAGCGCATCGGACATACTATAGTATCGGTTATTATTCCAGTATATGATTATTATTTTGTTTTTGGTCATTATTCCTGTACATGATTATTGTATTTACTCCCCTGAAGTCATTATGCTCCATCGTCTAGCCCACTCTTTATTCACCCAGGTGTATAAATGATCTGTTAGATGTTCACCACTTGATTCAATGCCTATTAGACTCCCCATTTGACTCATGTTTTGATTATTGTTTTGGTATTCGTTATTATTCCTGTATATGATTATTGTACTTACTCCCCTTATATCACTATGCTCCATCGTATAGCCCATTCCTCGTTCACTTAGTTTTTATAAATAAGCTGTTATGTGTTCACTATTTGATTCAATGCCTATTAGATTCCCCATGTTAGACTCATGTTTTGATTTGTTACCTTTCCCTCAAATTGTAAAGCGCTCTGATAGCCTTCGGGATCAAGTTCGCACTGTATAAAACTGTACAAATAAATAAATAAATAAAATAAGGCTAGAATTTCCAAAACCACTTGGGCAGGCGCAGGAACCCATCTCCATGCAGATCATCTCTGGATTCACACTTGCCCTGAATGGGAGAAGTCATGAGAAGAGACCAAAGAACAAACCATCACAGAGAGTTGATGAGGAAGCAATCAACACAGGTCACCAATTGCCATGGTGAAAACAAATCAAGGGGTGACAGGAGATAGAATGGAAACCGATCGTGGCTCAAGCCCAGCTCTCTGCATGATGGCAGCTGTTGGTCTAAGTTCCTGCTCCTAAGACAGTAAAGGAAAAAAAGCAAATGACTGAACTACAAATGGCGAAACCAAAAAGGTTCTCTGAGTCGGTCAAACACAGAAAGGTAAGAAAACAACAAATAACAGCATGGCAACTGAGACTGACATGAAAGCCATCCATTCATCAATTAATCAATCAGGGGATTGTAAGCACGCTACTCACCCATGAGGGTTTTAAGCCACTTAGGGGGAGGGAGGGAGTGGGTCTGCAGAGCTGTTAGCTGAAGAGCCAGGTCTTGAGGGTCTTCCTGAAGGTGTTCAAGGAGGGGGTGCGTCTGATATCTGCCGGGAGCTCATTCCAGGTTTTGGCCGCGATGTGAGAGAAGGATCTGCCACCTGCCCTGGCTCTGTGGATGTGCAGATTTTGGCTAGTGTGAGGATGGAGGATCAGAGGTTTCTTTTGGGTACGTGGAAGTTGATTCTGCCATTGAGATATTTGAGTCCGGTGTTGTGCAGTCATTTGTAGGCGTGTGTGAGGATTTCGAAGATGACTCTTTTCTCCACAGGGAGCCAGTTGAGCCTTCATAGGTGTTGGCTGATGTGTTCATGCTGGGGGATGCAGAGAACCAGTCTGGCGGCGGTGTTCTGTATCGTCCGGAGTTTGCAGAGTAGGGACTTTTTTATGCTGGCATAGAGTGCAGTCTGCTGGTGATGAGTGCGTGGGTAACCGTCTTCCTTGACTCCGGGGGGATCCTTTTGAAAGTCTTGCAGAGGATGTGCAGGGTGTTGAAGGAGCTGGAGGTGACGGCGTTGAGCTCTCGGTTCATGGTGAGGGATGAGTCGAGTACGATGCTGAGGTTTCTGGCGTGGCCCGAGGGGGTTGGTGAGCTTCTGAGGGTGGTCGGCCACCAGGTGTTGTCCCTTGCTGAAGGGGTGGTTCCGAGGATGAGGACTTCTGTCTTCTCGGCATTGAGCTTTAGGCAGCTGTTGATCATCCAGAATGCAACATCCTGCATTCCGTTTTGGAAGTTGAGTCTTGCTATGGTGGGGTCTTTGGTGAGGGAGAAGATGAGCTGGGTGTCCTCAGCGTAGGATACTATGTTGAGGCCTTGTTGTCGGATGATGGCGGCGAGGGGGACCATGTAGATGTTGAAGATGGTCAGGCTTAGTGATGACCCCTTTGGGACTCCGTAGGTGATTTCCGGTGGTAGTATAATTCTTTGGCTTCATCCTGTGAGGAATGATAGGATCCAGTCTAGGGCTGTTCCTTGTATGCCGGCATTGTGTAGTCTGGTGACGAGTGTGGGGTGGGAGATTGTGTCGAAGGCTGCTGAAAGGGTGAGTAGGATGAGGGCTGTGGAGTGGCCTTGGTACAGGAGGGCGTGGATGTTGTCTGTGACGGCGAGAAGGGCAGTCTCGATGCTGTTGTTGCTTCCGAATCCGGATTGGGATGGGTCGAGTACGGCGTTGTCTTCGATGAATCGTGTCAGTTCTTTGTTGACTGTTTTCTCTGTACCTTTAGCCGCAAAGGGGAGGAGCGAGATGGGCCGGTAGTTCTTGCGGTCAGTGGGGTCAGCAGTAGGCTTCTTGAGCAGGGGCCTGACATCTGTGAATTTCCAGTCATCTGGGAAGGTGCCTGTTTCGAAGGTGGTGTTGATGGTGCATTGTGGTTTGGGTGCAATGGCGGTGGCAGATCTGTGGTAGATGTGTGGAGGGCAGGGGTCAGTGGGGGCCCCTGAGTGGATGCCTTTCATGGTCGAGGCGGTGTCTTTGCCCATGATTGGCGTCCAGGTGGAGATGGTGGGCTGGCTGGTGTGTCTGGAGTGCGGGCGTCTGGTGGATGGTCTATGCAGTTTTGTAGAGATTTTTGACCTTGAGGTGGAAGTAGGTTCCGAGCTTATCCCACAGGTCTTGGGACGGGGTGATGTCTTTGGCTTCACTGCGGGGGTTGGTGAATTCCTGAATGACACTGAAGAGTTCCTTGGAGTTGGCAAGGAATTTGTTGTGGCAGAAAGTCCTCTTGGTGTTTCGGATTCGGGTGTGCTTTTCCGTCATGGTGTAGTTTTTGGGTGTCTTGGTGTTTATCCATATATTATTCAGGCATTTGCAGGTGCGTCTGGCTTTTTGGAGATAGGTGGTGAACAAGGCAGCTTTCCTGGGGCTCTTTTTGTCGGGGTTGCATTGCGGGCAAGCTCGTCTGCCCAGTTGGAGATCCAGGTGTGGAGTTCCCTGGCTGTGACATTGGTATTGTATGCCTAGGTGTGGTTGTCTCAGGTGAGGGTGGAGTTCAGTTGCTCATCTGTGACCTTGCTCCAGTTCCTTCATGGTGGGCGTGGGGCAGGTTTGGGTGTCTTGGGTTTGTCGATGGTGAAGTGTATGCAGTGGTGGTCAGTCCATGAGGGTTGCATTGTGTGACTGAAGTGTACGCTATTTCCTGCTGCAAAGATGGGGTTGAGGGTGTGTCCTGCCCTGTGGGTCGGTGTGGTGATGAGTTTTTTAAGTCCGATGTTGGCGAGGTTGTCAGAAAGGGTGGTGGAGTTGGGGTCGCTGTGGTTGTCGAGGTGAACGTTCAGGTCTCTGATGAGTATGTAGTTCATTGAGGCGATGGCGTGGGGTGTGATGAGGTCAGTGATGGTGGTGGTGAAGGAGGCCCGGGGACCAGGGCGTCTGTAGATGAGGGTTCCGTGGAGTGTGGAGCTGGGGCTGGTCTGGATCTGGAAGTGCAGGTGTTCGGCGGAGGGGAAGGTCTCGCTGGAGGTGGTAAGGCAGTGGGTGTTCTTGTGGGTGATTGCGAGGCCCCCAGAAATGGTATAACAGATACTACAACTCTGAACTATAACAAATAAACAAACTAGACAAAATAAAACAAAACGAGACTGTACCAGGAATTTACAAGCGCACCAAGGAGGTGGAATCAGGCAGAGGCGGGGCCGGGCACACACGGAGGAATCTGGCAGACAGCGGCCTTGAATACCTCCCAGGAGGAGCAGTGGCGTAACGAAAGCCTAGGGCCTCCCCCTGCAAGGTACACAAAGGGCCCCCGCTCCAGATTTAATCCTGAGTTCTAAGGCCTTAGTACTGTGCTGAGGGTGACCCCTGCAGCTCTGGGTCCCCCCCACACCGCGGGGGATGCAAGGGCCTGTGTTACACCCCTGAGGAGAGGATGGAGGGCTCAGCGGCGGCACAGATGGAGCAGAGCGGCTGGGGAGATAGTAGGCCTGAGACCAAGGGTCAGAGGTCTTACTTCCCAAGGGTCAGAGGTCTTACTTCCCAAGGGTCAGAGGTCTTACTTTCCAAGGAATGGCTGTGTATAGTTCATGCAATGTTGTCTCCAGAGAGACTGTAGCAAGAGCACAAAAGCAGGGTTTTTTCATTCTCACGATAGGCCAGACTAACAAAGATTTGTTGTTGTGACTTGCTCTTGTGGTGCTCCTGGTTTATATCTGAATGGTAGGAGTAAACCAGGAACTCTCCTAGAATACCCCTCAATTTAAGTAATAAATCAGTGCTACTACCATAGTAAGTCACCCCTTGTCCCAGTTAAATGGTTGTGACTAGGGCTCATTCACAATCATTTCTGATCCATGTGACAATGACATTTAACCTTTTCGACCAAGAGATGCGTCCTGCTGACATATTGAAGATTAAAATGTATGGTACAAGAGTATTGTAACTAAAATATGGAAGACAGAAATAGTCTGTCCTATATACGTTTACAAAAATGTCATGGCATTGAAGCTAATTAAAGGAAATGTACACCAAATAGGACAATTATTTTATGTACAATATTGAGGATAAAATATTTCTGTTCGAGAATATTTCTGTTACTCGTATTCTGAGATACAACGTCTGCAAGCCATTCTTGAGTCATCAAATCCTCCTTTCTAGCTTTGTCTTTCTATTATAGCTGTCATGTACTGAACAGTACAGAATCTTAGTCATTCAGTTACAGCTCAAAGTTTTTTTAAATCAAAATTAGGGACGGAACACATTTTTATGCATCAGTTTTCTAGGCTTGGATATCTAACTTTTTATATAGATAATAAAAGTTAACGAGTGCCAGTGATCTATGATCTAACAAGGCATCTGTTCTTTTCTTTCTGAGATGATAAAATAGCCAGACTGCCTCCTTGTCTTATGAAAGGAGCAAATAAATTCAAACCAATTAATCACCCCGGACTTTAAACTTCATTAAGTTATAGGTTCCAACCTTGCGTGTCATACTTAATGCTTAATAAGTTGCAGGTGTTCTCCTCAAATTGTCTATCTTCAGTGAGGTTATTAAACCTTGGACTAATCAAGCAATCTGTTCTGAGCATACCCCCAGAAGGCATGACTGCACCAACATAAAAGTCCGAAAGATATTTTTGCAATCAATTCTTTGTCATTTACTTACTTAAAGGTACAGTTTGTCTTTCTCATTTGCTTTGTATTTGATTCAGAAGATGAAGTAGAATTGCTCAGACTTATCTCATCAGTTTTTACATGACTATCAGCGACTTCAGTTACATAGCGAATTTCGGCATAGGTCTAATTATCAATCTATAGCTGTATAGCAGGTAAGTGTTGCTGCATTGCCATTCTGACATGTTTAGATAGTCTTTTTTACCTAATAGCTCCTTGCACTCTGAAACTTGTAGTTCTGCTTTTACCTTAATATCTACACATTTTAAAATCCCATCAATTAAAGTGTTGGTGGCTAGAAGCGCCATATGCACTATGCACTATGTACATGTCTTAGGGGTCAGTAGGGGTCTCCTGCGTGCAATCGCTTCACTATATTATTGCACGACCTCTATTGACCTACCAGTCGGGAGAGCTTACCTGGCGTGGACCCACGAGGACTGCAAAGCTGCTATAAGACTTGGGCTGCCCTCTATCCCTCACCAGAGGGATACCGCTACACCGGCAACTTTTCGCAGCACCCGCTCCGCGGGTGCAGCTTCGCGGGTTGTAGCGAGGGGCTGGGAGCTGACCCAGTGGCGGACCACGGGAGAGAGGAGGAGCATTTGGCGTACAACTCGAAGGGCGGAGAGAGGTAGGGACTCGCTTCACCAGGAGTACCTGCAAAGCCACGCAAATCTTGGCCGCGCCCCCTTTAAACCACGCCCCCACCCGGCTGTGATTTAAAGCCCCGTGAAGCCAGGAATCAGGTGGGAGAGCTTACCTGGCGTGGACCCACGAGGACTGCAAAGCTGCTAAAAGACTTGGGCTACCATCTATCCCTCACCAGAGGGATACCGCTACACCGGCAACTTCTCGCAGCACCCGCTCTGCTGGTGCCGCTTTGCCGGTTGTAGCGAGGGGCTGGGAGCTGACCCAGTGGCGGACCACGGGAGAGAGGAGGAGCATTTGGCGTACAACGCGAAGGGCTGAGAGAGGTAGGGACTCGCTTCACCAGGAGTCCCTGCGAAGCCACGCAAATCTTGGCCGGGCCCCCTTTAAACCACACCCCCCGCCCGCAACGCTTCCTACCTAACAGCACGTCCAACGCGTAGCGGAACGCGAGCGGAACGCCGAGCGAAGCCCGGGCAAAGGGCGGGCAGTCAGGGGCTGTCTAGGGCTGGGCTGGGCCACCCCTCTGTCATTGGTATTCGACTCTACAGATCTGGTGGACTAACTAACATTAGTAAGAGTACCTGCTCTCCCATCATAGCTCGAGCTAATGTCTACCCGCTCGGGGAAGAGCTTGAGGGGAGGGGGCGATGTGGGTCCTAGTGGTGTTATAGGTACCATGGATAAATTTATCACACAGGTCGCAGACATCATAGAGAAGGAGATTGTTATGACGGAGCGGCGTCTTTCGCAGGAACTTCTTCCGTCTAAAAGATCATCCTTGGGCCCCTTAGCTCTGGCAGAGTCACCTGTATGTAATTCTGTTCCCCTTTTAGCCTCACCTCATATGTTTGAAGATGCGCGGGTTGCATCACTGAGGGCTAGTATCGACAGATTGGAGAGCCTGGCTGCATCATCCATACCTCCTCCCGAGGTTGGTGGCATTTTGGCATTGCCTTCTATTGTTTCCCCTGCTGTTATAACGGGCCCTGTGTCCCCCCCCCCCTACAGTGGATAATCCTAAGTCACTGGGCACCCCGCTGTTGCCTCCTAAGATCCCTGCAATTATTAAATGGAAAAGGAAAAGGATTGCTAGTCCGTGTAAAGGAAGTTCCTTGAAACTGTTTAAGAAACCAAGGAAACAGGGGTCCAAGGGCATATGCACCAAAGGCACGATAAATTCCTCTTCTTCTACCAAGGGTGCGGGTCCCACCTTAGGAAAAGTAGGTGCAGCTCACTTTCCGAGCCATCAGCCACCAGCTTTCTGTGTCCCTGTTACCATTGCACAAATCGAGGAGCTGTTGAAAACACTGTTGTCCCCGATTGTTGACAGAGTAACAGGGCTGGGCGATAGGCTAGATAGGTTTGAACAAACAACCCTAGATAGCTTCTTCTCGCTTAAAGCACTTATTAAACTGCACTCCAGGTTAAGGGAGGAGGGGCAAGGAGGGCCCATTGAAAACAGCAAAACTATGGTGCCTCAGCAGGCTTTGCCTGTTGTACCCACTGTGGCTAATTTGGTAACCCCTCAGCCGACCGACAATGCACCCGTAGCGCCGCTGGAGGCTACCTCCGGGAGCATTGGCCAAAAAGCGCAAGTCCTTTCAAGTATCCCTAAGCCCCCTAAAGCCCCGGGGATGAAGCCGGGCCGGGTTGAGTTGCCAGGGGGGAGTGGCTCAGTTAAAATAAAGGAAATCCCAAAGGGGATGGGCAAAGGCAAAGCTACTAGTCAGGCCTGTTCAGACAAAACTTTGAATAATAGTTCTGCTCTTATTCACCCGCAAACACTACTAACAAAAGTTGTCCCAAAAGTTGTATCTTCCAAAGTTGCTCCAAAATCCCCTCCTGTGAACTTGCCCCCAGACTGTCATCCGTATGTTGCTGTCCTCATAAATGTACCCACCCTGAAGGCTGGCCAAAACGAATCCCCCCAAGCTCTAAAAAACAAAACGTTGCACTGGCTAGAGTCCAACAGACCCCTTCCCAGGGGCCTTGATGGCCTAATTATAGGAGTCAGAAGGGTGGATTGGGTGGGTTATGGACACAATCAAGTGGAAGGAGACTGCGTGGTGGTCAACTTTAGGGATAGCAGAGTAGCACAAACTATTTGTGATTATAAACCTAATCCCGGGGGGCCGGGAATTGGCATAGTGAACCTAACATTTTTTTATCCTAGAATAGTCACTACCCCGATTGGCCGAGAATTCGGCATGGGCTGGAGCAATAGGTCTAGTTTTTCTGAATTCCCTGCTAATCCTCTATTCTATCCTCAGGCAGTCTTGCCATCGCCTGGGTGGAGACCACCGGGATACTGAACCGATTGCAATTTTGGGGAGGCCCCCGGAGCCGGTAACTCTGGTGATGACACTGAGCTGAGAGGGCTGACCATCGATTATGTCACACTCCCCCCTAGTATAGTAGTCCCCACTCCTATACATGAGAGTAACCAGCTTCCCGAGGGGCAAGGTGGGGTTAGCAGCCTTGCGATCCAGGACCTTCTGGCGGGGGGAGCAGACCTCAACTCTGGCGGTGTCCCAGCTGTGAAGGATCCAGTCCTTAGGATTTTCAGCTGGAACATCGCGGGAATCGATAGGAAGTTGGGGTTGCCTGACTGGAACGCTCTTGTTGAGGGATACTCCATCTGTATATTCCAGGAGACATGGGGTAAGGAGCCCTGTCATAAGGTGGGATATTCATCCCACTTTGTTCCAGCTGTCACGCCTGTGTCAGGGAGGGGTCGCCCTTCGGGTGGCCTCCACATTTGGGTTGCTGTCTCCCTGGATTGTAGGGTGGAGGAACACCTCACAAACTCACCTGATATCCTCAACATCACGTTGAAGGATTCTCGGGGATGCCTGCTCTTAGACATCTTTAATATCTATGCTAGAGGTACTAGGGGAGGCGTGCAATCGCCCACCATTGCACTTTTGGAAGATCTCCTAAGGCGATGGCCAAAGAAATCGTGTATTTTGGTGGCGGGTGATCTAAATTGTACGTTCGAGCCCCTAGACCTTGATGACACGCTAGGCATAGTAGAGGAGGATTCGAGAAAGGGGATTCCGGCCTTGACTCTGCCCCCCATTAAAAAGTGGTCACAAGTGGCGTTGCAGATCAACGCACTCAACTTGGAATTCGATCTGAGGGCGGTCAATGGGAGGTCCAAATCTGATTTGAAGGATGCACACACTTACAACAGGCCCAATCATACGTCTAGAATAGATTATATTCTTCTCGACGTAGGTTTATGGAGTACTCTGAGTGACATGGAGATTATTCAGAGCATTGAGAGTGACCACAATCTTCTCTCTCTTGTCTTGTCTCCTGAGTGGCTTAGGGGTAAGGCTGGGTTACAACAACCACCGTTGGCACCCAACTCCCAGATGACCAGTGTATCTAATTGTGGGAGGCGGTTTAAGTGGGCTAAGCTCGCCCTGTCTGGTGAGAAAATCATAGCCATAGGGGCTCTGCTGACCGAAGCCCAGAGCAATCTGGGCTCATTGTCCTATGCACCTAAGGAGGCCACGCAGGTTTTTTGTGACCTAATTGGGGCCCTAAGCAAGCTCTTCATCTCACCTAGCAGTGCCTCTGGTATGACTAATAGGAACAAACCCTTGACTAGACAGGGATGGTTTACGACCAAATGCAAGATCATGAAAAAAGCCTTGATAGGGGCAGTTAAATCTAAGTCCCTACTAGCAATTAGGACAGCTAGGAAGGACTACTCTCACACCTTAAAGGCAGCAAAAAGGGAGTGGGAGGAGAAGTTTTGGGAAGACCTTTTGGCAGCAAGCAAGGGAAAGGATGCAAGGGGTTTTTGGAGTTTGATTAGAAATAGGAATAGGCCAGATGTTTCGCTGGTTACGTGTAACATCCCCGCCCAGCACTGGTATAACCACTTCGAGGTCCTGTATTCTCAACCTGAAGGGGACCTTAGTGAGTCCTTTTCCTTGGAGAATGACATAATTGTTAGTGGCATTGATGATTTTACTGAGAGGGAGGTGGAGGCTGTAATTAAGTCCCTTGTCCCATTAAAAGCAGCTGGGCCGGATGGGATACCAGGTGACTTGCTTCGTGCCAATCCCAAGAAATGGGAATAACTGGTCGCTATGTTATTAAATGCAATCACGAAGGGTGCATTAGTACCTGATTCCTGGAAGGGGGCGGAGGTTGTCCCAATATTCAAAAAGGGGTGTTGGGACAGCCCCGCCAACTACAGGCCCATCAGTCTCATCGACTCTTCCCAAAAGGTGGCAGGGAAGGTGATCTTGGGGAGGGTGCTTCAATGGGCTGATGACCACAAGATGTTGTCTGACTTTCAGGCGGGATTCCGTTCAGGTACTGGGACGATCGAACAGGCCTTCAGGCTGATGCTCCTGTATTGGAAGGTGGTGGTGCTGGACAAGGGCAGTCTTTATTTGGCCTTCATTGACCTGAATACTGCCTTTGACCTAGTACCTAGGGAGGAGCTATGGAGGGTTCTGCAGGGGCTGGGGCTGCCCCCCTACATCCTGTCGCTTCTGATGAAACTTCATTCAGACAATTATGCACAGGTGCGGTGGGGCACGAATGGGGAGAAAACCAATAGGATTCCGGTGTGTAGGGGTGTCCGCCAGGGATGCGTGTTGGCTCCCACACTATTTTCATTATATGTGAATGGTGTGGTAGAACACCTGCTCAAAGAACCAGCAGATGCTCCGTCCCTGGCGGGCACCCGGATCCCCACCCTTCTCTTTGCTGACGACACCCTACTCATTGCAAAGACACCTCACGGTCTCCAAAAGCTCCTCAACCGCTTCCAGGAGTTCTGCTCTCTTAGGGGCCTGACGATCAACGTAGATAAGACCAAATTCCTGACCATGAACCCTCCCAAAAAGCTAGGGCCCCCTCCGGTCCTAAATACCGATCCCCCGGAGAGGGTCTGCGAGTTCGATTATTTGGGGATTCCCCTCAGCAATTCCATGAGCTGGACCCCACACATTCAAAAGATGCTGCTCAACCACAAAAGGGTGACTGGCATCCTACTCAGGGAACATTGTTCATCCTCCAAACATTGTATTTCCCTGGTTATAGACATATATAAAGCTAGAGGGGTTGCTGCCGCCCTGTATGGGGCGGAGTTGTGGGCCCCACAAACCTTGAGGGACTAGTCAAGGCAGAAAGTAAATTCTTGAAAGAACTTTTGGCTCTTCCACTGAGCACTCCCACAGTCCCAGTGCTTCTCGACTGCAGACCAATTGCGGACCAGGCGAGACTGCAGCCTTTACTCTTGTGGGTCCGCTTGTGGAGGGTCCCGAAGCTAGCCTCATATGCAGCAGGTCTGTCTGAGGTGATTGCAATGGAGGGATGGCATCGAATAAAATGGCTAAGGGACGTTAAGAGCCTACTGGGGGAATTGGGTTTGGAAGACTCTTGGGTTACTCGTTCTGCTCCTCCCAAAGCCACCCTGAAGAAACTATATTGGGACTGGGTATCTTCCAAACTCATTTGCAATCCTCGTCACTGCAATTCGACCACAGCATTCCTAAGAATTAAAGATGTGGCTGCATATGAGCCTTATCTGGACCTCATCTCTATCCCACTGGACAGGGCTCTCTACTTCAAGCTCAGAGTGGGTACCTTACCTCTAGGCAACCTGGTGTCCAGGTGGAGATCATCTTCCCAGTCCTCGTCCTTCTGTGCTCTGTGTTCGACACGGGTGGAGACGGTGGCACATTTTTTCTTCGAATGTCCGGACTATTGTGCTCCAAGGAGGCGCTGGCTCATACCATTGTGCAGGCTTTTAGGTACACGACAGCACTTGGTGGCCCTCCGCATTTTATTGACTGATACATCCCCCTCCATTGTCTGTGGTTTTTAAAATGGGCATGGGTGATTCGTTCTAAAAGGCTTTCCTTTTCAATTTAATTCTCTTTTTAACTATTTATTGTATTAATCCTGATTATTTTATCCTTTTTAAAAAATCACAATGTATTCTATTGTAGGCCTTGAGAATGTATTTCTAATGTATGTATTGCTTTTAAGATATTTATGTATCGAAATAAAGCATATCACTCACTCATTATATATTTACTGTTCTTAACTGCAGTTGAACTTGCCTCACAGTGTATGTCTAGGAGCCATTAAGAATATTAGTCATATATTTAGCTTGCAATGCAAAGACAGATTGATACAGCGGATATTTTATTATTTAGGTCAATATTGTCAACTTAGGTACAGTGGCAAACACCCAACTGTTTTACCTAACCAGCCCACTGACATCTCTGCTGTTCCGTGCATTTATTTCATGGCTCCACCAAAATCATCATCATTTACCACCTACCAATGCATGCGCGACAAGGAGTCTAGCCATACAGTGCATTCCAAAGACATTGGGCCCGATTCACAAAGGTAAAGTTAGACGGTAGTCTAACTTTATGACTTTCGGTATTCACAAAGGGCATTTAATACTGGTAAATGCCCTTTGTGAATACAGAAAGTCGAACTTTACAACTTTCAGTATTCACTTTCGTCTCACTTTACCTTTGTGAATCGGCCCATTGTCTTCACTCCTCGGAATCAATCTTAGGGTTTAAACAAGTCTATTGTTTTGTCAACTAAAAAGAAACAAAAAAGATGAAAAAGAAGCCCAAGAGAGCTCCATAATCTATGCCGTATTTAAAAAGAGGTACCATAGGGCTACCATATCTTGAGAAATTCTCTTGGATCCTTTCTCTGCCTCGGGAGCTAGAAATAGAGGAATCAGTTCTCCAGGACTAACTGTGGCCCAGTGAACGCGCATAGTGTTTTGCCTATCTTTAGTTAACTGTTTATTTCGAATAAGGAATGCATTTACGTGAACTGTATTGGGAGCTTTTTGTGGGTAAGCTGGTTTGTGTACTCAAGCACCTTACACCTGCTCCTTGTGGTTCTGATTGCAAAAGGTTTGGGGGTAACCCTGCAAAAGGGCCAGGTCCAACAGGAATGGACTGGGATCGTCTTGGTCCTTCCCTTTCCAATCCCCAATTCCTGAATAATTTTTACACATCTCGTTCCTCTCCCAGTGCCAGGAGAAGTGTGTTTGGCCCCAGGAAGAAGCCAGACAATGTTTGAATATTATTTGCCCAAAGAAGTCCAAACAGTGTAAAACTCTTTTCCAAGGCAAAGATAAACATTTCTGGGTCCCAACGAGGACCTGGAAACCATTCTTAGTTTTTTTATCTTCAGAAAAAAATCCACACAAAATCAGTTTCATTGGGGCACAGAAACACAGTTCTGCAACCCAATGAGGTGCTGGACACTGTTTGACATTTCCCTTAACCAATGAACAAATTCAAACTGCCTTTCTCCTTCCTGGGACACCGACTCACATGTCTGCTCCCCAGCCAGGAGAAAAACATTGTTTGGAATTTTGGTTATTCTAGGAAAATATACATGCAACATCCTGCTTCTTGCAGGAGTACAGAAGCATACAAAATTACAACACAGTATTACAATAATATAACAAAACAATACAGTGACAACAAAAAAGAACAATTCAAAAATACAACACACCCAGACAGTACACAATACACCAACACCACAAAACAACAATACAACAGCAAAAAACAAAACAGGAGCACAAATATAGAAACGTGCAGGTGTTTTTGTGGCCCGTTTTGGGGTGTGCTGTTATTGCACTGCTATTTCAGCTGACCATTAGTGTTGTATTGCTCTGCAGCATTGTTAGAAATTAGGTTTCTGATTGGCATTGGTATGCACCCTGTCTAAGCAGGAACCACAATCGTAGTCTGGGCAAGTCAGAAACACACTTTAAATGAACCTTTGCTCTCCCTATGGTAGCTTGACATAAATCAATCAGGCTTAACGTAAGAGGCTATGTATAAAGTATTTGTGCAATTCTTCAAACAGTAACACAGTGATAAACACCACAAAAAGACTCCACATTAATTTAGAAGAATATATTATGATTTTATATATAGAACAAGAACAAAATGACAAATATCCAATAAGTAGAAGTTGAGATATGAATTTTAAGGATTAAAAGTACAAAATAGCACAGTACCAAATAAGCATCTTTGAGGTATCTGGTAATGCTCAACCGATGCAAAGTCAAGAGTTCAGGCCAACCATGATGGAGGGCGGGCCGGATACAGAAGCCACGCAAGGCCCTCTGAACAAAAATACCTTGATCCTGGTTGCAACAGTGAGATGCAGCCGAGAGAAGCATTGCTGTGTGTCCCGCAGTCGAGGTGCTGCATTGATTTTTTCCACACAACAATGATGATGTGCCAGTTCCAAAGACAAAGCGCCGGTTCCAAGATGTGTTGCTTTCGGGTGCAATGTGCAGGGTTTCGCCACACAATCAAGGGGATGATTTGATCATCTTTCACTACAGTTAGGGTGATGCTTTGGTTCCGATGGCAATGCGCTGGTCCCAAATGTGAAGCGCCTGTTCTGGACCTGCAACAGCGGTGATTCAGTAATTCCTCTCATGCAGCGGAGGATGTGTTGGTTCCACTGGACCAAGCACCTGGATCAACTTTCAATGGACCAGGAGCAGGGAGCAAGACTTTGATATCCCTGAGTCTTAAAACAGGAGGCATGCCATCATACCCTTGGAGATCACTGTGGGTTTAAGTAAAATGGTCCATCTCTCCCTAAGCAAAGGCAGGCAGCAGGAAAGCACAGCAGAAAAACATTCTTCCAGGGCAGCAGTCCAGCAGAGTGGCAGTCCTTGTAGCAGCACAGTAGTCATTTCTCCTTGTAGAGTATCTTCACAGGTTCAGTAGTGTCTGATCAGGTGGGTTGAGAGACCCAGTACTTATACCAAGTTTTTCTAAAGAGAGTCTTTGAAGTCTGCCGAGGTCCTCCCTTCCCAGCTCTGTCTCCAGACTCACTACAGGTGGGTATGCAACCCTTTGAGTGGGGACAGGACACTGCCAATCCAGGTGTAGGTGCAGGGACATCTTAAAGAGTTTGGGGGCCCCGGGCCAAACATAATTTGGGGCCCCCTGCTCGGAACAGCTCTGAATTTATTATCCATGTTTAGCTCATTCGCACCCTTAGCAACTATTGTCTGATCTTTGGCAACCTTCTTCATTGGGCTCCAATCCTTTAAGGGGTCCCAGTCCTTCAAGGGCCCCCATTTAGTAAAAAGACTTTGAATATGAGATATTGGAATCCTGAAAGCCTATTTACATATTGTGCAGGGGGGTCCATCATTTTGCATTATGCCACTGTCAGGAACTGTCCTGAAAACTTAATGAAGGGGCCCCTCAAAAAGTTGGGGCTCTGGGCCAGAGCC
Organism: Lissotriton vulgaris; assembly: GCF_964263255.1. Taxonomy (NCBI): domain Eukaryota; kingdom Metazoa; phylum Chordata; class Amphibia; order Caudata; family Salamandridae; genus Lissotriton; species Lissotriton vulgaris. The sequence goes on from NC_141694.1 coordinate 665,073,178, forward strand.
CACTTTGCCTCTGCCTTAAAACATCTCTGTGTAGGTGTCAGCGCCTCCCTCCCATCATTGCCAGGATTAGGCATCAGAATGCAGATGACCACTCAATCACACCTAACCTTCCTTTGTGTGTGGCTGTCTAGAGGGAATGCACACATTCCAGCTGTCACCCACCCCAGACATGTATTGTAGACCACCAGAAATTTAAGAGCAGAGAAAGTGCCATCTTTCTATAAAGTGTAATGTCTAAAATAGTAATGTTAAATCCAGCTACGCCAGCAAAGAGTATTTATCATTACCATTCCAATGATGTTAAACATGACAGAGCTAATCCTTCTCAATCAGGAATTACAGCTTAAAAGTGTAATAAGGAATTCCCAATGTTGCCCTATGAGACGGGTAGGCATCACAGTAGTGAATACAAATGTAGCAGTTCTTAAATACCAGGACAAATAACTTTAAAGTACATGTCCTGTCATTCACTTACACATCACCCTGCCCTATGGGCTACCTAGGACCTAACTTAGGGATGAAAAATTTAGCAAAAGGGGAGTTAAAAGCTTGGTGTGCGTTTTAAATGCCAAGTCGATAATGCAGTATAAACGGCACACACATACTCTGCAGTTGCAGGCCTGAGACATGTTAAAAGGACTACTTGTGTGGGTGGCACAATCAGTGCTGCAGGCCCACTAGTAGCATTTAATTTACAGGCCCTCGGCACAGTTAGTCCTCAGGAGAGAACCCCTGCACTAAGGGGGTTCGAAACGCGTCGACCTTGTTGGTCCAGTGTCATACAAAAGATTGTAAATAAGACAAAATAGATCTTGACCAGTCTTGATTAAGTTACTTTGAGGACTAATGCTTGCATCAATTTAGGTTTATGTAGCACATAATTGTATAACATTCTGACACGGACCTTTACCTCAGTGGTTTTTGTTGTTTGTTATTATTCTGTAATGTTTTTCTTGTTAAATGTTTTTTTGAATATAAATGGTATGCATGAGGAATGAAAGTGGCCAGTGTGGTTGATATAATAATTTTCGCATTGTAAATACTTGTATAGAATGTGTATGTTGTTGTATATTTTGTATATATCTTTGATATGCACAAAAAAAGTATTGTTTGAAAACAAGAAAAATTTCTGAAAAACGTTTTGAAATAAATTTGAAACAAACGTGATTATAGACTGTCATGTTTAATTCATAATAGTTCTTTTGGTTATTATTCAAAAAGTAAACCCAGTACTGGCATCTGTTGTTTTAGCTCAGTTCAATTTTGACTCAGCCTTGCTGTAAAGGAGTCTAGACTCTGTTTCGTTTTTTTTTATGCTAGAGTGGTGGAGCATTGCTTTTTTCCTGTTTTTCTTCTTTGTTGTTGGCACAATCTTGGGGTATACTGCTAGTGACTTGGTACTCTCTTTTTTGTAGGTCTGGCATAGAGCACTGCATGAAGGTCTGCAGACTATATCTGCTGTTTAATAGCACCAATTTGATTGTGGTTTCCGGGAGGATCTCCAGGCACCTTCTTCTACATCTGGCAGCATGTTCTTCAACCTACAACTACAACAGGTCTTTTCATTCATTGGCTTGTTTTTTCTTCTCCAGCTTTCAGTTTGGTGGCACTTCTCCTGGTCATTGTAGCTTCTTGGAAGGTGTTCTGGGTACTGCCTTTTCGTTTAGAAGCATAGTTGTCTTGACATGGCGGTAAGCTCCTGTCTATGGTGGCTTAGAACTCTTCTACCTGGTTGGGGGTGAACTCAACATTTGTCTTGGCAGGTTCGCACTCTGTTTCGGATGCCTGTATCCTATGGAGTGGATGAACAGTCAGCTTAAACTCTCTCCCACTTCCTGAACTTGGTCTCTTTCCTGCCTCTTTGTCAGTAATGGGCAAAGGGGGGGGCACTGGTCTTGGCACGTCAAGCACTGCTGGATTGGGGAATCAGTGTTCTGTTTGCCTGGAGAGGCAAAGTGTGGGCTGTTCCCATGTTCTTTTAGTTTCATAAGTGCCAGGTGGTTCTTCAGTGGTTGTATTTTTACAGTGGGACATTAGCTGGTTTCGGCCCATTCCTTTCATATTGGAGATTTTGCAGACCCCTATTCCCTGAGTGATTCAAGGGTGGACATGACATGCATTGATCATTGGAGTACATCTCTTCTCTTGCCTTTGGCGGCCCCCACCCTAGGGTTTCCATGCTTCTTCTATGTGGGCCATTTTCAATTTTAGTTTCTGCTCCTTGGGGAACCAGAGATTCCCTACCTTTGCCATGGTTGATGGTCCCAACTGGGCTTCTCCTCCACTTGTTTCCTTGCAGTTTCACTGTTTCTCTTTTTAAAGGAGCTGATAGATGTGTATTTGTTTCATTGGCCTGGCATAGCTTTACGGTGGGCTGTGCTAAGGTGTCTGCTAGTTCCCTCTACAGTCCTGATCTATAAAAGAACCCCCTTCCACCCATTTTCAGACCTGTGAACAGCTTAACTGTGGCAAGTACTGTATTCGTTTGGAGCATCCACTGCTCTGGGCTGCACTGGATGATTCAAGACCTTACAACTTCCTTGTGATCCTTGGCACTTCTTCAGCACTCTCTCCAGGTTTACCTCTTTGCTTCAGATTGTTCCCTCAAGTCCCATCTTTTCGTGACTCCATCTAAACCGTATCAACAGATTGTTCTTTTATCTATGGCTTAGTCTCCTGTTGCGTTCATAGCTCCTTTGATTGGGTCAGTAGCAATGAGTCACTTTGGAGGGAGAATTGCTTTTGTGGGCTCCTTGGCCGTAGCCTAGTTTTTGCTCATCACTATTTATTGACCCTCAAGATACTGGCAGGAGTCCATGGGGTACTCAGACCCCAGAACTCATATTCTGGGTTTTCTTTTTCTGATGTGCTCCACCTTGGTATTGGCAACTATTGCTACTTTATCCAGCATGTGGGGAATTACCACAGTCCCAAGGATTATTTGCTGTCCTCCTAGAATTGATTCTTGGTCAGTTCCCTTTACATTTTTTGTGTGTCGCTATCTTTGGTAATATATGTTGTTAGTTTGGGTTGCTGTTTCTGGACTCTAAATTTAGTTGGAGTCTCTTTGCAATCTGTATGGTATGCAGCTTCCTAGATCTTGCCATTTCCTGCTCTGGTGTTGAAGTTGTATCATCTTGGCAATGACTTTTCATGGAAGTTTCTTTCTGCCACTTCATCTTCCTGTTATTTCTGGGCTGCTGTCCTCTTTCATTTTGCTGGTGATGGGTCCCTCTGACCTGATACTTGTAGTTACCTTCTCAGAGACTTTTTTTTCCTTTCATCATACTTGTTGGCAGCTCTTGCTTCTCTCTCTCTGGTCCTTGGGTTCTCTCCTGCCAAAGGAGCTTTATGTGTTGAACTGTGGCATTGTGATACACTGGGCTTATGAGCCACTTTCTGTGATTTTTAGGTAGTGTTAGCTTCCCACTTACTTGCAGTCTTCTTACTGGGTGATGGACTTTTAAGCAATTGTTCATGGCCCATTCCATATCTTCTGGTGGTGTTCTTTCAATGTGTATCCTGTTCCTCTGGATCTTTGTGGCCTTTCTCTGTTTGCTTCCCCCTTTGGGTCCTGTGACGAGGTGTGGTGCAGCAGCCAAAGCGACTGACTCCGGAACCCGGGGCTCACGGTTCTCTCCGCGGTGCCAGTGGCAGATCAACCCAGCAATATGTGACTCTGGGCAATAGCTCACTTAATTTTTCTGATGGCCCCCAGCACCTTGACACCTTCGGGTAATTGTTCGCGCTTTACAAATACTGGACTGGACTGTAGGTTGTCTTTTGAGTTCTTCTGGTTCTTTGTGATAGCGTGAGTGCAGGCAAACCTTTTTGCTCCTCTAATGCAGTTTTTCTCTCTGTGTCAGGAGGTTTTTGCTGGTCCTCCATGCCCTCTAGGCCTGTATGGCCCTTCATTTTAAAGTGTGCTAGTGGATTTTTGGTTTCCTTCGCTTCAGCAGATTGGGTGAGGGTGCTTGGTGCTCTGTAGTGGAGACCTCCTTTGCTTTACTGCTTTCATCAGGAGGAGATTTTTCAGCTTGCTGTCCTTCCTTTTCTCTTCAGGGAATGCAGTTGCATTGCCTGGCTGTGTCCTGTGTTTTGCTTGTCCAGTAGACCAGGCTCAGCCACTCCATGAGTTGTCTACTTTTTCAAAACTTGTGGGCTGCAGGTTTCTATGACTACCCTTTGACACTTTGTTACCGGGTTGTTCATCTTCTCCCCTGCTTTCTCTTTGGATTAGTCCTGATTCTAGCATATTTTAGGTTGGAGGGTGTTAAGGCTTTCACTTCTTGGGTTGTAGTTGAGAAAAGTCATGAAGCACCATTTGTGTGCAACTATTTGTGTTTCCTTCTGAGTATTTGTCCTAATTAGTTGGATTTTGATGTGCATGTTTCTTGTCCAACTCTGTCATGTTTGCGGCTTTTGTACTAGCTTCTTTTTTGGGTCTCTAAAATCCAGATTGAGGCTTTCTTATTGAGAAATTACTGGGTACAAAGTTGAAGGGCGTAGAGATAATGCTGCAATTACTTACCTGTAATCTTCAATGCTCTTAGACCTAGTCCCATATTTGTAAAATATTAAGTGCCACGGCCCATGATATTTCTCAGGAGGTCACTGCTGCTTGCGTCACCTCAGGTCTCTGCCAGCACTGCTAAATATCAGTACCAATAACACCTACTTACTATTACAGGCCTACAAATGTTATAATATAAACTATAATAGGTGGTCCAAAGCTGTAAGCATGGTCTGAGAACCCTGTTATCAGTCTTTAATTTTATAATTGTTAAGGATTCTGCTCCTGTGAGGAGCACTGATTATTTGGCCCTTTTAATTGTCAGCAGGTAATAATAGGCAGCAGCCGATAGTAAGTACCAGGTTTCAAAGATTCTCATGGGCGCCATCTTGTAACAGGCTGCTCATTCACTTTTCATGCTTTTATGAGTTACTTTCTCATTTTTACTTTGATTAGTGTTTTTTTGCCAGTACATTCCAGTAGAAGGGAAGCCTTCCAGTGGGGAGGGAAGGTGTTGAACTCCAGTTTGTGATTTGTTTGGCCACCCTGTTAACTGCCCTTGCGTCACACCCTGAGCCACGCCCCTTTCAAATGGTGGGTTATTTAAAGTCAGGTAGTGCACGTCCGAGCAGTGGCCTTGCCGCTGGCGTGCTGAAAGCGCATCAAATGCCAGCCCATTTATGCCCGTCCATGCCTGGAAGGTGCCAGGGGTCAGGACCGCTGGCCCTCTCAGCTTCAAACCAATGTGTCACTTGTGATCAGAGCTACTAGTGCCGTGGCTGGCCCTGTCACCACTTTCCGTATACTCTATGGATATAGCCAAGATGGAGATGAGATGCAAACACTGTGAACATTCACACAGCAAAATCCAAGCATCAGCCAGGTATGCTCTACTCAGGCTAAAGGTAAAGCGATTAGGTTATTCTTTATGAATTGCAGATCAATGGGTAAACAGAAATTGGATATATTTAATATTATTATGCATGATAAGCCAGATGCTTCATTTTTAATGAAGACCTATCTAAGGGATGACTCGACCCCTGATATTGTGCAAGCTCTCCCACAGGATTAAGTCATTGTTAGGCAAGACCAGGCAAAACAAAGAGAAGGCAGGCTCGCTTTCATTTCTATGCTTGGTGTAAATTGTTCCATAATAGATGTAAAGATTGCTGGCTGCAAAGTGATATCTTTCACACTTGAACTAGCAAAGAAAACATTTATTTCTTTAGTGAACTGATGTATCACCCTCCTGGGACAATTTTATTCATATATTCACTGGAAATATCACTCAACTAGAGTTAAAATTCTCTAATTTCACATTATTAGGAGATCTCAATCTACACTTTGATAATCTCAGCTGTGCAGCAATTGAAGTATGATAGGAGATATGGAAAGCATACAACTAACACAATGGGTATTGTGTCCAATACACGTACCTGGCCATAAAATACACCAGTTTTTTAGAATAGGGTCAATTTTGGAGATCGTGTACCCCATTCTATTGACCTGTTCAGACCATCTAGCCATCTTATTGTTGTGCCTGCCACGAGGTCTGAGGGTGGCTCGGAGTCTCCACATTTAGGGTCTAGTAGCTGAACAAATTGTTCCTTGTTCCTGAATATTTCTATCAACTTCTGGCTATTAATGCGGAAAAGCCCAACATAAAAGATGATATTTAGATTGAGGGGGGTTTGGCTAAAACAATCCCTTTAACCACATGATCTTCATCTAGATTGAAGCCCTCAGCTGTTTAGATTAATGATGAATTAGCCGCCATGAAGAAAAAATATAAACATTTAAAACTATTATGAAGGAAAGTCAATGATCCAGTTTGTAAATCGAAGTACATGGCAACCCTTACAATTTAGCACAAATTGATCAGGCAAACCTGCATGGAGTATTTTTCAGATGCAATTAAAAGCGCTGCCCACTCATTAAGAGAGGTTAAATCATTAACTAGGGTGTTGTCAATTACTCCTGCTGTTCCACTCTCATTTGAGAGGTGTAAATGAGCTGGCCTCTTTCTTCTTTCAAAAAGTAAGTTATATCCACTTTCCCAGCAGAGGTGAGAAATTGCCCCTATATGGATACCCAGTTAATTAGTTAATTACATCAAAGGAGATTCTTTGTCTACCAAAGCTTGAATGTATCCAACAGGAGGATATGCTGGCTATCTGTAATTCTGTTAAGCCAGGGTCACCTCCAGATCCTACTCCACCATATTGTTAGATTGGGACTCCTTAGGTTTGTCTTCCCCAGGATTGTTTCCCCTTTTGTTATCTGGATGACATAGCTGTCTCCAGTAGCATCTCGAAGGAACACCTTTATCACCTCCAGAAAGTACTTCAGGCTCTGCAGCAGGCAGGCCTGATTATCAAGCCAAGTAGGTGCCAGATAGGGCAGGGATCTGCTGTGTAATTGGTTCACCTTGTGGTCTGGGGAAAGTGCTACCCCTTTAGGCTTAGATAAAAACCATAATGGCCTGGCTGCTTCCCAGAACCCAGATTGAGGTCGGAGCATTCTTGGGCCTCACTTCACATTATAGGAGTTTTGTCAAGAGATCTGGGACCATTGTTCCCCCTTGACTGAGTTGACTTCCAGAAGCATTCCAGAAATTTGATTTGGACAGAGGCATGGCAAACTGCATTTGACTCCCTGAAGCAAGCCTTATGCCCTCTGTGCTCAAGGCCCATCATTTCTCCCAGGAGTTTATCATTCAGAATGATACCTCAGAGCATTGCATTGGTGCAGTACTACTCCAACATAATGAGGAAGGCCTAGACCAACCTGTAGCCTTCCTTTACAGAATGTTGGTCCCCAGGAAACATAGATGGAGTGATTTTGGGAGAGAAGCTTTTGCTGCGGTCTGGGCACTGAAGAAGGTGAGGCCATAACTGTTTGGCACTCACTTCTTAATTCAGATTAACCACAGGTCCCTCAGGTGGCTCATACAAATCATGGGTGACAATCCAAAATTGATGAGGTGGTCCAGTTCTCTACTGGGTAAGGACTTCAGCGTGGAACACAGACCTGGGGTAGACAATGCCAAAGCGGATGCTCTATCTAGGTTTTTTCACCTTTGTGATGAGAACTGCCTAGGGGATGAGTTGATCTTCCCACTTTCAGCTGGGGAGACACGTGTTAGCCCTGATATCCTTAGGGTGGTCTTCCCCTAGATGTTTTGCCTTCTGCCTCCACGTTTCCCTGATTCTTTTTGTTGGCCTTAGGACTATTAGCACTTTACCACTGCTAACCAGTGCTAAATTGTATGAGCTTCTCCCCTAAATATGATGACATTGATGTATACCTGATTGGCAATTTTGTTGTACTGCCCTTGTAAAGTGGCATGCCACATACCCAGGGCCTGTACTTCAAATTCTACTAGTGGGCTGCAGCACCGATTGTGACACCTACATAAGTAGCCTTTCAAACCTGTCTCTGGCCTACCACATCAGTGTGTGTGTGTGTGTGTGCAGTTTACTGCCACATCGACTTGGCATTTGAAATAACTTGCCAAGCCTTAAACTCCCCTTTTATTACACATGTCACCCCTAAGGTATGCCCCAAGTAACCCCAAGGGAAGGGTGCTATGTAAGTAAAAGGTAGGACATGTACTTTATATTTTGCATGTACTAGTAGTGACAAACAGCCTATTTTGTTTTCACTACTGTGAGGCCTACCCATCTTCTGGCCAGCATTGGGAATTCCTTACTACACTTTTAAGCTATAATTCCTCATCAGTGAGGAGTAGCTTATTCATGTTTCATATGTTTGGAATGGTAATGATAAATCCTCCTTACTGGTAAAGATGGATTGAACATTGCTGATTTAGAAATGCCACTTTTAGAAAGTGGTAATTTCCCTGTACTCACTGCTCTTTGTGTCTAACAGCCTGCCTCCAATACACGTCTAGGTTGGGTGACAGCTACACTTTGTGCATTCCCTCTAGACAGCCACAAACACAGGAAGGTGAGGCTCATCTGTATTCTGAGCACTCATTAGCATTCATCTGCATTCTGATGGATCTTCCTGGACAGGGATAAATGGGAGGGGCTGACACTTACACTTCAACAGGTAGTGTCCTGTCCACACACAAAGCACTGAGGGGTTTATTTACAATCCCTCTGTGCCACCAGAGTGTCGCTTTTTATGATGCTCCTGTGGCGCAGATAACAAAATCATATTTATGAGGCCAAGTAAAGCTAGTATGTGTGGCTTTGGATGGCCTCATAGATATGGAGTAAGGCAAGACAGGGCAAATAACTGCATTGCATGACTCTGCACTTGGTTGGTGTTCCATGGGCATTGTGGTGGGTTTTCCCACACAACACCCATGGAATTTGACGATGCCCCAGATTAACAAGATCATGTAAACCTGGGGAAGCATCAAATCCTTACACATCCTGAGGTGAAGCGTAATGAAGCAAAATATCTTTATTTTTCCTCGTTTGTTCCTCCCTCTAAATGTGCTGCATTTTGGAGCAAATATAAAAAGAGTCAAATGCCTCTTAGGATTGTTTCTGTGCAGGAAGGTGCTTCTTCCTGCGCTTAAACAATCCTGCTCACAACATAGGCACCCTTGCTGCATGGTTCAAGGTTGCCAGCTTTGGTAAAAGGCTGCTGAAACTGCTCCAGCGCAGGGGGAAAGGAAAGGAATCCACCGTATTGCCTCAATATGGTGCATTTCTCCCCTTTCACTTTGGCGTAGGCCAGTGCAGCAAGCTGACTTGCTGTGCTGCACTGCCCTATGCCAAATCCCCATAAATGAGGGCCTGATTTACCCCCCACAGATAGCCTGACAGGCTGAAATGGGGTGAAAGGGATCCTTGTGCACTTCAGAGAGCTGCTTTGAAATTACTCCGTACATCAATGGTACTTTGGGGTATAAGTACTGAGTCTCTGACCCCTAAAATCAGACACTTCTGGATCTTGTACTGACCTTCTGTCAGAAGGACTGCTGTGCTGCTTAAAGGAGACAAATGGACTTATTGTTTGTAAGGATTGCTTTCCTGTTTGTTTCCTGCTGCTCTCTGACTCTGCTGAAGGAGAACTAGACTCTTCCTTCCCTCCAGTTGATTTCCAAGGGCTTGCTTGCTTGCCTCCTGATTTCCGAAGTCTCATGGGCACAAATGAGTTTCTGCAAATCTGCTGATACTGCTAGACTCTGCCTTCTGTCAATTCTACCCTTGCTGAGGTGCCCTCTCCAAGTTCTGAGCCTTAGAAGTTGGTTCTTTTTTTTTTTTTTTAAAACCTTTATTACGAGAAAAGTAATACAAATACAGACCTACAACCACAGGGGCCGGCCAGTAGCAGTAAATATCAAAATCAAAAATAGTACACAGCTCATCAGCCGACAACCCGGGGGTTCGGCAGCGATATAATATGCCCATGCGATGTTCTTGTGATGGTAAGAGGATAAATGAAAGGTTTCACATTTTATATTTAAAAAAAAAACAAACATAACAACAAAAATCCGAGGTGATATCTATAATATAAGTGGCTGTCTCAGATAACAGGGGGAGCGACCCAGCTAAAACTGATGTGAAAAAGGATAAGGAATCTCAAGGAGGGAGGGAGGGAAGGGGTCGAGAGCAAGCAAGCAAGTAATATACAATAGGATATAGACGTATGGAATGCTCGGTCATGGGGACAGAGGAATATCATTGGTTTCTATAAAAGGGGGGGTGCAAATCTCTCCACGATACGAGTTCCATTGACCCCATATCCACCCCCATTTCTTGGGCCTACCACAGGCGATGTATACAGTTTTTTCTCTAAACATGCACCAATCCATGTTTTCCTTCCAGGTAGAAACCAGAGGTGCCCTTTGAGACCCCCACAGCTGGGCTATGTCTCTTTTCGCTACCATGTTGCGAGGGTGGCCCATTGAGTCTGCGCAACGCTGTAATCATTCGGCTCCCAAACGTTCAACAGGCACCTTCTGGCCTCAGGAAATAATGAAACAACCGTAACCTCTTCCATAACCTCATGCACACGTCTCCAGTACACCACGACATCCGGACATTCCCACAAAATATGGAGAAAAGTAGCAAGCATACCGCAGCCGCGTCTACACAACCCATCCATAGAGTAACCCATAATCATCAGGCGTGGACCCGTGACATACACGCGGTGTAAAATCTTCAATTGCACCAGTCGGAGATGCGCCCGAATCGCGACTTCCTTAGGGGATGATATCGCGACCTGCCAATCTTCGTCATCCAACTCCAGCCCGTCACCGGTCCAGGCCCTACGAAGCTGCACAAGAAGATTTGAACGGTCATTAATGAGTTTTTTATAGATGAGAGAGATGGTACTATCAGGGACATACCCGTCAAGTACTCTGTCTTCCAGGGGCGAGGACTCTGGGATAGTGGTACCGGCCGGGAAAACGGATTCAAGTGGGTGACAAACCTGCATATGCCGGAAGTGCTCCCTATCGCTCAGTGCATACTCTCATTGGAGTTCCACGAAGGTTTTGATCCTATCCTTGACCCAGAGGTCTCCAACCCTACTGATGCCAATAAGATCCCATTTGTCGAATCCCTTCGTCGTCCAAAGACTGCCCAGTCTCTCCGCCGTGTAAAGTGGAGTGGCTCTGGTCAGCTTGTCTGTCCATCCCGTGGCAGCAGTCGCAGAGCCCCACACCCGTACCGCAACCCCAGTGGGTCCGGTAAGATTTTTCCTAGCCGATCTAGAGTAGAGCGCCCTATTGTAATCGCCTCCCGGTACCTGCTATTTATCCATCTCAAATGCCGGATTCGGGACCGGACCATACATTGCATGGTTGATGGCACTCAGTTGGGATGCCTAATAGTATCTGTTTTATATCGGGCAACGCTATGCCGCTGTCATACCAGGGCAAAGTCAATTTCGCCAGTGCAATGCGAGGTCGCCCGCCCCACACCAGCTTCCTCTGGAGGCCCTCGATCTCGCGGAAATAACTAGCAGGCACCAAGTCGAGCGAATTTTGGAAAGCGTACAGAAATCGGGGAGGGACATCATCTTAAACAGGGCCGCTCTCCCTACCGGGGACAGCGGCAAACCACACCACGCCGTGACGTCCGATCGAAGCCAGCGGAGTGGCGGAAGTAAATTCCTCTCATACCGTACGGCTGAGTCCAAGGAAATGTAAATCCCCAAATATTTAAAGCCTTCGCGCGATACCGGTATCGGACAGACCCGGGGCAACAGGGGCAGTTCTTCAGTGAGCGGGTAGATACAGGACTTGGCCCAGTTGATGGTCAAACCAGAGTTCCTCCCGAAGGAGCGTAACACGTTGAAAAACATTCCTAGTGGCTTGCGAGGGGAAGTAAGGTATAACAAAATATCATCGGCGTACAACGATATTCGGTCCTCAAAATCAGAGGACCAACTGATGCCTTTAAGCGATGGCTCCCACCGATGCCACGCGGCAAGGGGCTTTAGAGCGAGCGAGAAGAGGAGCGGTGACAACGGGCAGTCCTGTTGTGTGCCTCTTCGGAGGATGAAGGGCTCCGAGGCCCTACCATTGACCACCACTTGAGCCGTTGGATGTTCATAAAGAAGTCTGACCCATCCAATAAAATTGGGACCAAAACCAAATTTTGTGAGGGCCGCCCACAAATACGGCCATTCTATTGTGTCGAAGGCCATCGAGGCATCCAAGGAAACCAAGATGGCCGGCTCACGAAGTGACCCCGCCCTTGCCAATACGCCGTGAAGGCGGCGAAGATTGAGAGCGGTATTCCGATGAGGAATGAACCCAGACTGATCAGGGTGTATCAAATCACTGATCACCGTAATCAGACGATTTGCCAAAAGTTTTGCCAAAATATTGGGCTCGATGTTCAAAAGCGAGATCGGCCTGTATGATGAACATTGGTCACGGGGCTTCCCGTCTTTGTGGATGACTACTATGGACGCCAATCCCTGATCCCGGGGAAGGGTTCCGAGATCCCGCGATTCCAGAAACATTTGGCGAAGGTGCGGCACCATTTTGTCTGGACACAATTTGTACAGTTCTATCGGGATACCATTCGGGCCGGAGGCCTTACCTGAGCGAAGGGAGCAGATAGCGAGCGCTATTTCATCAGTGGAAAAATCCACCTCCATAAGCTCCCTGTCTGACTCCGAAAGGCTAGGCAGCGCGATATCCCTAAGTAGCAAATGTGAATCCTCCTCCGGCCTGTCCGAGACCGGCGCGTAGACCTTCTGAAAGTGCTGAGCAAAGACCGTGACTATCTCAGCCGGGTCCACGACCCGTTCACCGTCCTCTCTTTCCACAACAGGCCCCACACGATTCAACCTTTCTCTCTTATCCAACCACGCAATCAATTTACCGGCCTTGTCACCAACATCATATAAACGCCCCTGCTGCTCACGACTCATCAACCTCGCCGCATTTGTCACCAGCGCTCGGTAATCGGCCTGTTTAAGGGCCAAAACATGCAAACCCTCAGGCGTAACCCCAGATTCCAACTCTTCTTCCAAAGCTGTGATTTCATTCTCCAAACACACCACTTCCTCATTCTTGCTTTTCCTCGCGCTAGCAATCAGGGACAGGGCTTAACCCCGGATAACCGTCTTATAGGCCTCCCACAAGGAAATGGAGGAGGACACAGACCCCACGTTCTCCACAAAGGAATGATCCATACATTTGACCACCTCAGCCCTGGTTTTCGGATTACGTAGATGCCAGGGGTTAATTGGAGCAACCCGGCCTTCATCCCAGCTGTACATCAATCGTAAGCCAGAGAGGGGAGTGATCCGAGATCCCCCGAGCTAGATGTCGAATTTCCCTCACAGAGACCATCTGCACCGCTGGCACTAGGATATAATCAAGCCTTGAGAGACTCCCATGCGCTCCTGAATAAAAGGTATATTGTGCCTGTCCAGGGTGCAATTGCCTCCAGCAATCCACTAAACCCAGCATATCCAGGAAGTTGCTCAGCCATAACTGTGATCTCAAAAGAGTCCTGGGGGGGTTACGATTCTCGCTGCCACAAACAACTGAGTTAAAGTCCCCACCAACAACCAACATGCCCTGAGGGAAGTTCAATACCACCCTACCCAAATCAGAAAACGTGATGGACTGTAAACCCGGTGGGACATACACAGAAAGTACGGAGATCGTCTTTCCCTCCCAGCGACCCGTAATGGCAGCATATCGGCCTCTATCATCCAGCACAGTATCGTCTATCTCCAAGGGGAGGGAACTCCTGACCAGGACGCCCGCCCCCCTCGACAAAGTAGTAAATCCTGAATGTGCCGCCAGATGGTACCCCCTTCTATTCAATGCATGGCAAGCATTCCCTATCAGATGTGTGTCCTGCAGCAACACTATATCCGGTGAAAGACGTTTCAAATATTGTAAAACTATCCCCCGCTTGATCCTATCACCCAGACCATTAACATTCCAACTCAGCACCCTCAGCCCCCTACCCCCATTCCAGAAACGTGAACTGTCCTCCCCCCACAAAGAAACAGGCACAATGGACAGAGTTTGCAACGAAATAGAGCCTCGGAATAAACAAGAAAACAAAAAGCCCCCCCCCCCACCCCCAGGAAAGTCTCTAGAACACACACCCCCACCCTGCACCCCTGCGTTAGACCCGAGAGCCACCCCAACTTGCAGTGTGCCTGTCGCCCCATTAAACTAATCTACGAAAAGAGAGAAAGAACCCATTAGAGGAGGAAGAATCCCGAGCCCTCCCACCCCCGGGTAATCAACAGTTTATGCACATAGGTATAATCAAACCCCCGCCGTAAGTCCGTATAGTTGGCACACCGGTAGGGACTCACTCCACCCGTTCCTCTAGGCCACCTTCAGAGCCTTTTGATTGTTCCTGTAGAAGTTGGTTCTTGAAGCTTTCACATCAACGTAAAAGCAGCAGTGACTTTGCGCCAATCGGAACTGACACATCACCATCAACAAAAAGCAGCAGACTCTCCACAACAGCCGGCTTGATTTGACATCGACGGACAGTGCGGCTCGACATTGACACAGCTCCTACATCGCAAAGGGGTTCAACACAGAAGCTCCCATGGAAAGTATGGATTGGCGCTGACACTCGCCTCCATCTGTAATCGACAACGACGCAATGACTCCTCGCCTCAAGTCTTCATTAGCGTCACTTTGCTCCATCCAAGGAACTTTGTTAGCAGCATCTGTCTGATTCCTGTAGCCTGCCCGCCCTTGATCGCAGTTGGCCTGAACTTTGGATTTACCCTGGTCTAGCGCAACCTCAAGTAACCTTTTAGCGCTATTGACTTCTAAGCACTGTTTTTGCATTTATTCTTTAGAAATTCATATCTCGACTTTTACGGGTTGGATTTTTGTTGATTAGGTCTTATTTTGCTCAGATAAATATTCTCTCTTTATCTAACCCGCTGTAGAGTTTTTTGTGGTGTATTCATTGAGTTACTGTGTGTATGTGTTGCACAAAAACTTTACATATTGCCCCTATAAATACGCCTGACTCCTCTGTGCCAAGCTGCCAGAGGGTGAGCACAGGTTATCTTTTAGTGTGTATCTAGCTTACCCTGGTTAGAGTGGTGGTTCCTGTCTGGCCTGGGTTTATACCTCAACCAACCAGGAATCCAATTTCTAACACATATTTCGGAGCATGAGTCTACATTCCTTTATTCTGTATTGTGTGAACTACTGAACTTATTATCTTGCACTATTGGATGTGTACCTCAGGCCTAGAAACATCATATGGTAATTCATTTGCTAAAAAAGCCTACATTACACCCTTAAATGTCTCAGAATTATCACTCAGTCTCAATGTTATGGTTTTTCATGAACATCATGGAAAAACATGCAAATAAACAACTACCTAATTTCCTGGAAATTAACAACCTCCTTTATTGGTCTCAACTGGCCTTTTTTCACTCCAATATCTCAGATTCAGCCTTGTTGCTGGCTATGGAAAAGGTGTGCTCAGTCTTAGATCAGGGAGGTTCAGTGGAAGCTATTACGCTTGACCCTAGCACAGTATTTGATACCATTTCCCACAATATTTTGTTAAAGAGACTGTGGGAGTGTGGCATTGATAATGAAGCACTGTTATGTCTTGCTTTGTATCTGCGAGATATATATCTTCTCAAGTAACTTTAAAATATTTTAACTATGTTTTTCACTTTGCAACAGGGAGTTCCTTAGGGGGTTATCCCTGAGCCCTTCTCTTTTTAATATTTATATTCAGCTGTTGGGTGACAATTATGGAAGCCCTTCGTTTTCAATCATTTCTTATCCAGATGAAACACAAATATTACTCTTTCTCAGAATAACAGTGTAAGAGCCCCTCAGTGAAGTTCCTGCCTCTTGGAGGTGGTGAAATGGATGGATGTTAATTGTCTAAAACGTAATGGGTGGAGGCAATGCTACTAAACAACCAGACCAATATCTGATCCACTGCTTGGTGGCCTGCATGCCTAGGATCTTTCCTCACCCAAAGCTAAAGGGAAAAACATAGGAGTTTAGTTGGATCAAAAACTGGCATCTAAAGATCAGGTATACTCTCTAGTAAGCATGCGCGGAAAATCCGTTCCGCTCGCGGATTTTGCAGATTTTCGGTAAATTCGCAATCTGCGAACTCTCGCGAATTTACCGAAAATCCGCAAATTCACACGCAGCGGATTTTTTTGCTTGGCGATACAATATTGCGGCGTGCGGCGTTCACTTACCGTCATTCAGCGTTTGCAGAGTTGTTTTTCTCGATATTTTGCGAGTGCTGCGCCATTTTGGATCTTGCTGCGGGATCCCGCGGGAGTTTGGCGACGCATCGCGAGAGTTCGCAATTGTGAACATGTAGATGCGGCGGGCAGCAACAATCTCGCACTCCCGAAATTACAAAATTTGCAATTCTGCACAAGAAATCCACCAGCAAGCAGCATAAACCTTCTGAAAATGATGATTTTTATCAGAATAACTCCTCAGGTTGACATCTGCCTGCACTTTTTTTTGCAAGGAGTCCATTTTGTGGGGGGGGGGGGTTGGGAGGAAGGAATTGCCCCACAGAAAAACAAGTTTTGCAAAACTGAAAGCACTCAGCAGGTGCAAATGTTCAAACTCATCATTAGTAACAATTCCCTGTAGTGCTTCCTGAGGGGCCCCTCCAGAGTTCAGTTGCCTACTTGCAACTATTCTATGACCCTGCTCTGACCCTCACAGCAGGCTCATATAATAGCTACAAGTAGGCCACAAAGGTCCTGGGAAAAAAAATTGCACTGCAACAGAAAGCAAATTACAGATAAGGAAGCAGCTGCCAGACAGGAAGTTTAAATTCAGTGACACATTAATCAACCCCAAATTAATTCATGTCAGTTGAAGCAGGGCAGGTGTGCTTGCTTTTCCCCCCCATAATCTACAGTGATGAACCAGAAATTAATTCATGTCAGTTGAAGCAGGGCAGGTGTGCTTGCTTTCCCCCCCATAATCTACAGTGATGAATCAGAGGGTGGCAGTGATGTACCAGAGGGTGGCATGGGTGAACCAGAGGATGGCAGTGGTAAAACAGAGGCTGCTGTGAACCTGTGATGATGAACCAGACGTAGAAACAACAAAGTCGCGACCGTTGCGAGCCGACAAGTAAGTTTGCAATTGCGAACTGGTACAAAACCCTTGCGAACTGGCAGAAACCCTTGCGAACAGACAAAAAAAAAAGAATCCGCAAATTCGCGAGAGTTCATGGATTTTGCAGATTGCGAATTCGCAAATACGCAAATTCGCGAACGCCAGATTTGCAAAATTCGCCCATGCTTACTCTCTAGCAGTCAAATGCTTTTTGATATTAGGACTCTTGAGGAAGAAAGACTCTATGCTTATTACCCCCCGTGTCTCAGAAAACCATATTTCAAGCATTGTTCATTTCATGTTTGGATTGTAGCAATGTTCTCTAATCAGGTCTTTCTCAAACAAGACTGAATGAAATACAGAGATTTCAAAATTCAGAGGCAAGGTTGCTACTGAACATTCCTAGACGTCCATCTATTAGGGCAGGCTTGAGATTACTACATTGGTTGGCGATTGGGAGGCGGATCCAGTTTAAAGCCATGTGCTGTACCTATAAGTCACTCTCAAACACAGGCCAATGTTATCTTCAAAATCTGCTTAAACCTTATTCCTGTGCAAGAAATTTGAGCTCTTGTGGCATTAGGTTAACACTGTTTCCTGAGATCCATAACATCAGAATATGGAGTGGCTTGTTTATATTGCTTGTTTCAAAAATCTGGAATAGCTTGCCAGTAAAACGTCGACTAACTTCTAATGCATTTTTCAGAAAACAACTAAACCCTTGCCTTTTTTTTTTTTTTTTTTTGGTGAACCTTTATTTGTAGTACTTGCGATTACAGGTATGGGCCTACAACCATCCCGGCCGGCCGCTAAACAGAGCTAGAATACTGCAAGCAATATGCATAGTTATAGCAGTTCGAAACCCGGGGCAATACAATAACAGTACATAGCTTGTAGTCAGATACAACAGCTTGAAATCAGAATGTGAGAGGTTCATTTTCAAATAAGGAACTAAGGAAAGGTGTCGCATAGTCGTACACAGTCCCGCAATAGTGTGCGAATCAGGATATCTGTAAACAGTAGTAATACGGAGGAAATATCGGGGGAGAAGATATACAAAGCGGGAGAAGTGCAGGCACAACCCCATCGCGTAGCAAGTCTAACCCCCGCCCCTCAACATCAAGCATACCGCAAAGAGCATGAGCGACGACGACACTAAAAAGGAAAGAAAGACTAAAGGGCCATAGAAACAAATACCGATCAAACCCCCATCCCGCAACCCCCCACCCTGCACACCCGCAGAAGGCCATGGCCTACCCCCCCAGCAGCGTGCCTGTCGCCCTAATAGAGACCCGAAATATAGAAAGATAGGGGAAGGAAGGAAAGAAAATAAACGGAGGAGGGCCCTCATCGTGCCGCCCGGCCCCGCCCTCCACCCCTACACCTCGGAAATCCCAGAAAGGAAGTAATACTGTAATGAAGAATAACAAATCTCGAGCACAGTAACGATGAAATATCGATCGAACATACCCACTGCACCGTCTGCCAATAATAAAGCCTACTGACCATGAACCACATCATCCCTGACCCTGTCTGGCAATGGTACCGCCAGACTTCTTCTCGTTAAGCAATTTAAAGCACAGTCCTGAAGGTCCAAACAGCATGGGTGTGTCCGGTTGGGGCGCAGCCATAGAAGAGCACAATAGTCCAAATCCATCTAAGTATAGACCAGGCAATATCAACGCCGGTCCCGGGAAACTTCCCAAAGCTCACAAATATTAACACCATTCAGGAGAGGAGAGTCACACAGTCCGGCCACCGTCGCGGCGTAACCAGGCCAATCCAAGAGGGAAAACCGCGCTCCATCCCCAGCCGCCAGTTGGACATGCGTCCCAAGGAGACATCCATACGAGCAATCGAGCCGGCCCACGCGGGCACGGGAGCCCGGTTCTCAAGCGGCTCCCAGTGCCCCCAAGGAGCCGAAATTTCCTCCATGGACTCAGCAGCAAGTTCATCAGCAGTCCCCTGGAATCGGACCGTGGCCGCCAAAGACGGCGAAACAGCAATGGCGTCCAGTCTTTCACCCAGGTCTCGGTCATGGCAAATCATGGTCTCATGTAAAACTGTTAGGGCAGCCAACACGTCCCAGGATGTGAACTCCGTCGTATGTTGCGAGCATCCCGGCCCCATCCGTGCATCAGCCGCCGGGCGCGGACGTGGGCCGTAGAGGAGGGCACCAGCCGCCATCTTGATCCAGTCGGCCCCGTCCCTCTTCACCAAATTCAGGGACCAGGCCTCACCGTGAGGGCGCCACGGGATGCGTCTCCAGGGCAAACAAACTGTGGGGCAGGCTCCAGAAAGGAGAGCCAACAAAAGGCTAAAGTCCCTGCCGGGCCCCGGGAGTCGCTCGCCTATGTCGGGGGCAGTCCTTGGTTATGCCCGGGCAATAAAGTTTGGGGAGGGGGCAGGAGTCATGTGCCCACTCCGATCCTGTGCCACCACTTTGCCCCTCAAGGGTCACGGACAAGCGGACCGGGTCTTCACCGCTGACAGCGGTCCTTCATGTCAACGGCACCCACCGTCAGGCCCCTCACCGCCATCGACGGCCGTCGGTGCTACAGCTGCGGCCGGAGGCCCTGCCGAATCAATGCCCCGGTCTCATCACCGCGTGGGCCGCGGAGCTGTCGGGGGCAATTCTCAGGATCTGTTGCACGCAGGAGCTCCGGGAGCAAACGGTAGGTGCTCGTTTTCTTTCTCCTATCAAAGTATGCCTTTGTGGCTCAGGATAGACGTCAGGATAGACGTGTAGGGCGAAAGGGCTCGCGGAGCCGAGCGACTATGCGGCCATTTCGAATGCCTGCTTGGCTCCTCCCCCAATCCTTGCCTTTTTAAATAATGCTATAAGAAATGGATTAAACCCATTTGTATAAATCTGGGAATTAGATCTTGTAAAGAGGCAGAAAGAATACTAAAGACTGATACAGCACAAGCAATTGTATTTAGCGTAAGTACATTTGTACTCTCTGTAAGCTTCTTAAGGACCAAAGCAGTACTAAAGTTATAATGAATTTGATAGAGTACTCCTGGGGAATTTTTAATGAATATAGCCCTGTATGCGGGTTAAAAAGGTAATAAGGGAGTCCAGATTGTACATCCTATTAATTAGAAACTATTATTAATTGCTTTTCAAATGTCTTGGTATGGAAGCACAAACAAATGGATGATGAAATAGGGGTTTTAACCTAGAGTTATCCTCATTTTATTATGATGCCTGTTTTAACAATATTTATAAATGTATTTATGGGTACACAGACAAAATATCGAGTTTTAAATTTCGATATACAATTATATCGAAGTTTAAATATCGATGGGACAAAATATCGAAGGTAAGTAATATTGACAGTCTTAATATCGATATTAGTATGATATCAGCAATATCGAAGTTTTAAATATCGATGTCAATAATATCGAAATAAATAACTTCGATATTACTAATATCAATTTTTAAATAAATTTAGTGTATATTATATTGTATTTATTATGTTTTATTATTTATTTTTAATGTAATTTAATTAAATATTGTCTTTTACTACTGTAGCGGGTTGTGGGTTTATAGGGGAATAGGGTGGGAAGTAATTTAATTATGTTAAAATAATTATTAATTAATAGGAATTATTAATTAATTAATTGAGAATTAATTTTTAATTATTTTTAATTAATTGATTAATTGATAAATATGTTCTGTAGCGGGTTATGGGTTTATAGGGGAATAGGGTGGGAAGTAATTTAATCATAATTAATTAATTAATATATGTTTGTACATATTTTATTTATTAATTAATTGGTAATTAATCATCATAAAAGAGTTCAGATTTCTCATCCTTAATATGACAGCCAAGGACGCAGCAGGCACCAGTAAGAATAAAGACAAAAATAAGCGCACTTTAAAGAACTCTGAAGTAAAGAAAAAATTAAACAAATACATACGCGCCCAATATATGAATCCCACTCCAGAAATAAAAAAGGAAATAAATAAAACAAAAAATCAACTAAGACGCGAGAATCAAAGAGATAAAAAAACTTTACAAGATCGTAATTGGGTCGACATCCAGATAGCGGCAAATAAGAATGACCAGCGCAAATATTGGTATCTAATAGGAAAACTTACTGGATCCAAAAAGAAACTACAATCAATTCCGGTCCCTCCGAACGCCTGGGAAACTTTTCTGACAGAGCTTTACAGATCAAACTCAAGAGTCCCCTCAGAATGCAGTGGGGTTTACAACAAAGGAAAAGTCAAACATCCATTAAATAAAATTACTGCATCATCTGTCGAACTAAACATACGTAATGCAAGATCAACAGGTGCCTCTGGCCCTGATCAGATTCCGATCAAAGCATTACAAATTGCCCCAAAGGAATGGAGTCAGTTGCTATATCACCTTTTCAACTATATTTTAGATACTGGTCAAGTTCCAAAATCTTGGCAGGGAAGTATAATCATCCCGATTCACAAAAAGGGAAGCAAAACCCAGGCAAACAATTACCGCCAAATAGCACTTGTAGATGCGGTGGGCAAAGTATTTGCAGCAGAAATTTTACATCGTCTAAAAGAATGGGCCTTCACGACAGGTCAGATACCAATGTTTCAAGCAGGTTTCAGACCTAAACATTCAGTAACCGACAACATCGCTGTTATCCAAGTCATCCTCGACAAATACGTCACACAAAAAAACCAGGTTGTTTACGCTGCTTTCATAGATTATTCTACAGCATTCGACCGGGTAGACCGACCTACATTGTGGAAGAAATTAAGGAAGCTTGGTATACACGAGCAATTACTACAGTCTATAATAAGCTTACACACCAACACCTGGTGTCAAGTCCAAATGGGGGGAGAAAAAGGTTACACGAAAAGAATCAAAACTGAAAACGGACTAAAGCAAGGGTGCCTTCTAGCCCCAATCCTATTCTCCCTCTACTTAAGCGACTTGTGTCACTACCTGCAATTGGGATCCAACCTACCTCCAAAAATTGCTGATCACAAAATAATTGCTCTGCTCTATGCTGACGACATAGTGTTGTTGGATCTTACCCCTTTCGGACTACAAATGTCACTTGATATTTTGCACAACTACTCCAAAGAAAACTATTTAGTACCAAACATTAAGAAAACAAAAGTGCTAGCCTTCTCGGGGAGGAAACAAAGCGCCAAATATACCTGGAGATTAGGAGGAGAAACGATAGAAGAAGTTAAGGACTATCCCTACCTCGGCAGGATCCTTTCAAAAAACTTAACTAACACCACTCAATTGAACAATCTGCTAAGGAAATCAGATATACACGCCGCGGCCCTCCAGAGACTCTATAGCGCAACAGGGAATAGACATTTCTCCTCTTTGATAAACATCTACAGAGTAAAAATACCTCCTGTACTTTCTTACGCGACGGAGTACATTCCCATAAAACAATGGGTTTTCATGGATCGCAAAGAGGGAAAGATCCTAAGAAAAATTCTGAAATTGTCAGATGCAGTACCTGTTCAAGCACTGAGATTGGAACTATTAGTCACAAGTTCTTATGCTGTAGCAATTGCAAATGTAATAAGGTGGGCCTACAATTTATTGCATGCAAAAGAAAACACATTAAGGTCACTGCTGAAAAAAGAAACCTTTGGGCCTGACGCTAAAAAGCAAGTATTTAGAGAGAACATGACTGAAGCATTTCGCGTAGCAAATATTAACATTGAAATGTTGCTAAATTGGTCACCAGCACAACTAAAACTGTTTTTAAAATGCTTCACCCCAAAATTAAGCTACGAAGTGGACTCTCGACATTGCACTAAATTACCTACCTATAAACCCTTTGTTGATTCATTAGAATTCAAACAAAGCCGGTCTTATGGCGCAAGGAGAACAATTGCTATGCTTCGATTGGGCATCCTTCCCGTACTCTCATTTACCTCAAGATGGTCCCCGGGAGGATCTCCTTTATGTACATTGTGTGCAGGGGGCGATCAGACTCTGGAGCATGTTTTATTTGTATGTCCGAACCAGATCGTAATTTCAGCCCGCATTAGATTTCTAGAACCAATATATCGCTTATGTAGAATCAGGACGGTGAGAGAACTTATAGCTCTTTGCAAACAACCCCCGAACGAATTCGTTTGTTTTAATTTGTATACATTTCTGAAATCGTTTTTATCCCTGTATTGATAAAATTGAACCTTTTTTTTTTATATATGTAATTTGTATAATATATTTTGTGGTCCTCTGTTGAGTACCGGTACAAATAAAACTTTTTGACTTTGGTAATTAATTTATATTAATTAGTTAATTAATTAATATAATTTTGTACATATTTTTTATTAATAATTAGTTGGTGATTAATTAATATTAATTAGTTAATTACATTAATTAGAGTAATTTTTTTATATATAAATTTTTTTGTTTTTCTTAATTAATTAATTTGGAAAAATAATATTAATTATTAAATTAAATTAATTACAGCTAATGTGCTAATATATTTACTTTATTGTTATTGTTAATTAATAATTAATTGGTAATTAAATAATATTAATTAATTTTGGGTAAAGGAGTATTTTTAGGGTTCAGGGTCAGTTTTCAGTTTTTAGGTAAAGGGGTATTTTTAGGGTTCAGGGTCAGTTTTCAGTTCTTGGGTAAAGGGGTATTTTTAGGGTTCAGGGTCAGTTTTCAGTTTTTGGGTAAAGGGGTATTTTTAGGGTTCAGGGTCAGTTTTCAGTTTTTGGGTAAAGGGGTATTTTTAGGGTTCAGGGTCAGTTTTCAGTTCTTGGGTAAAGGGGTATTTTTAGGGTTCAGGGTCAGTTTTCAGTTTTTGGGTAAAGGGGTATTTTTAGGGTTCAGGGTCAGTTTTCAGTTTTTGGGTAAAGGGGTATTTTTAGGGTTCAGGGTCAGTTTTGGGTTTTTGGGGTACAGGGATATTTTTAGGGTTCAGGGTCAGTTTTGGGTTTTTGGGGTACAGGGATATTTTTAGGGTTCAGGGTCAGTTTTGGGTTTTTGGGGTACAGGCGTACAGGGTAAAAATAAAAAAAATTACATTAAATCAATTAAATGAAATTAAAAAAAAGAAAATTACATTAAATTATTAAGTGTTTTATTTATTTTAAGTGTATATGTATTAGTTTTAATTTTGTTTTAATATTTTTATTTAATATTTGTAAAATTATATGTATTTTAAAATTATTTTTACATTATTATTAATACATTTTTGTACTACGATATTATTTTTTCGATATTTTTGTACTTACCTTTATGAAGATATGACTACGATATTTTTGATGTCGATATTTTTGTGCCGATATTTTTGTATTTCGATATTATGTCTGTCGATATTATGTCAGACATTCGTATTTATGCTCTTAGCCATAGTGGCGATGGGTCATATACAAGCCCCTTTCCTCTATATTTCCCTATTTAAAAATAATTGTAATGGTATTGCTGCACTATTTGTATATGGAATTGTATGTGGTTATATGAATCTTTTATGGTTTAAAAGAACCGAAATAAAGATTTTTGATGATGATGAAATAATGCTAATATATTTTGGCCTTTACATGGTGTAAAACTCCCTCTCAGATATTGCAGAGTCCTAGGTCTGCAATGCTTAGTAAGAAGCAGCCATGCTCTACAAATTAGCTTTAAAAGGTGTTCATTAATATGCTTTTAAAAATAAAATAGACTAACATAAATATGTGCTGGTGTTACAAATAAGTGGCGGTGCTGAGCACCGTCAAACACTGGCTCAAACTAAGCACTGCTAAATCCTACTCATCTAAGTTATTAATGTCCATGCACAGACCCTTGACTGGTCTGTACTTTGGTTTTAGTTAAGCCACGGACGGTGCAGGTAAGAGTGGTAGAGGAGATTTCAACAGACGACAAGGGAAAATTAATTATTTATTTAATTTTCCTTTGTGGTCATCTGTCGAATCCCACCCTCCCCACCCAACCCGGCCCCACCGCCCCATCGCTCCTACCTGTACGGGCTGCGGCTGTTGTAGCTTGGTTATGCTTGAAGTATGCTGGGGATGCTTCCTCTTTACTGCACCTAGCTGATGTGGACGGGCCTAAATTGTCACCAGAGTTTCGTGTCTTGAAGTAGGATTCACTTCATTGAGTAATGACTAAGATGAGGACCAATGGGACTAACATTTATGAAGAGTACTGGTAAGTAATCTGGGCATTGTGAAGTACCTGGAAGCAGAAAGGATAAGGGCAACAGAATGGGACGTGGTTCCCTAATCCCCAATGATGCCCAAGGGCTTTCCCCACAACTGACATTGATGACACATGGACCACAGCACACAAGGCCATTAATACATTGTGTCTTGAGGAAATCAACATCTTTAAGAGGACCCCTTTCTGGCTTGCCCTTTCTGTTTTATGTGCGTATTAAATCCAACAATATTGTGACATATTAAAATTGAGGACAGCATATTGAGAGGCAAAATATCGAAAGGTAAGTGCCTATAGGGAAATATAGATTGACTTTTCCTAACTCTACATCTATATATTTTGAAGACATATATACCACTTATATATACATATATGTACAGTTAGGTATAGAAAATCTAGATTTACTTACATGTTGATATTTTATCTTTCATATTCTGTCCTCGACATTCAGCCCACCAGTCGTGTTTATTCAGTATTTAGCGGGCACACCATATTGTGAGTATGAATCATTTGCTTTCTCTCACCTCTTGCCGCCGTTGGTCTTTGGTCTTTTAAGTGGTGTAGCACCAGGTCCTGATTCCTATTCCGAGAGTTTATTTCTCAGCACTTAATTCTTTAACTGGCATTGCATTACAATTGAGGCTTATTAATACTTTAATCTTTTTAAGTTTAATAGGTACTTTGCCTTCTGATTCTTGGGAGTAAGCCCAGTTCTTCTATTTTCTTGGAAAAGTTTAAATCAATACATATGCCCTGGAATTCAGACAAAAAGCAGACTGTGTTGCGAATACTTTTTCATATTCCATGAAAATATCCAAGAATGGGGGGCGTGGCTTGGCGCCCGGCGAGGACGGCAGCTCTGATGTGAGCGCTCCGGGTCGGCAGGGGTCTTCGCTGCCTTTCTCACCTTACCTCCGCCTGCAAAGTCGATTTCCCCCGACCGGAGATCACAGACGCCAGCGCGCTCCTGAATGCGGCAGCACCCGAGCGGCGGAATGATCATTTTCACCAGTTTTGCGGCGGACGCGGTTCTCTGACAGTCGCGACCGCCATTTTGGTTCCTCACAGCGCGATTCACGGCGCACCCGCTCGCAGGTCATGCGTGCCTGCCACGGAGCTCTACCTTCCACCAACTGCTCATCGTGAGCTATTTCCTTCATTTCTACATTACCGCCGCATGCATTTGATACACGCCGCTTTTAAGCGAGTTTCACTCGCGTTTTTATAAATTCGGCGGCCATTTTGTGTCATTGGACTTCCTCTTCCCTCAAGTAACCTGCCTGTACACGCAGTTTCAGCCTACTCTCTGTTAAAAGCGATGCAATTCCCCACGCTTTCCTATATATGGTTACTTACAATTTGTGAGACCAGAGAACCTCTGGTATCATCCCCAGTTGGCACACTCAATGTTTGCATTTCCTTAGTGAAAAGAAATCTGCTTCCATTCAATGTTCATTTTGTTTCATTTATTTCATGGTTTATACCAATGCGTTTCACATTACTTCATAGTTTGTTTTCAATGTACATGATCAGGCAATATCATTACGTGTCCAATGCATTTCGGGCATTTAGAAACATGCCCTTCATCAGGGAATGACACTAAAAATAATAATATAAATGAACGTTAATAAAAGTAAATCATGTGCATATAGTCTTAGTCAAAAAAACGATATCAAAGACATTAGTTTATAGATTAGCCTAACATTCAATGTGCTACATGCATCTGAACAAATGAGTATAGTGTGAGGGAATTGATGCTGTTGGTTAAAAGAGTATGTTTCGAAAATTCACTTACATGCCTGTGTTCTGAACGGTGGATCGGAATCTAAAGGTGAGTAAATGTAAAAAAGTTTGTCAGACCTGATGCGCGAATAAAGGGTTTGCCTGTGCGTGAAAGAAGGGCAATTCCTCGTACTCCCAAGACTCCACGTCGTGTTTTCATTAAAAACTCAAAAGTCTTCTCTGCATTGGCGCACCTCGAGGCTTCTCAGGCGCTCGTTGCTCAGATGTCGCAGTCTAACACGGAGCGGCCTGTCCAGCCTTCAGGGAAAGTCACGACGAAACGCCTTAAAAAAGATCCTCCATCACCGACAGGATCCATATCGGCTGTCTCCATGGAGATGTTACTGGAAGAGATCCGTGCCCTCAGGCCCTTCATGGAGGAAACTAATTCTAAGTTGCAGGTTCTCAGATGGATGCTAGAGTGACTACAGTGGAACGTTCTCTGACTTCTCTCCAAGAGTCATCCTCCAAGGTGTCACACATGCAGTCACAGATTTCCTCTCTCCAAAAGCAAGTTGAAGAATTGGAGAACCGAAACAGACGCAATAACCTTCGACTCTACGGCCTGGCGGAGAATTGCGAGGGGACTGATCCCATCGCCTTTTTCAAATCATTTTTACCCAAGCTTCTTCATCTGCCTGAAGGTACTACGCTTAACATCCAGCGTGCACATAGGTTAGGCCGCCTCTCTTCTACTTCTTCCCCTTCTTCACGGCCAAGAGGTGTCATCATGTATTTCTTAGAATATACTGACCTTCTCAAAGTCATTTCAGCGGCTCGTGCCTCACCTCGTCTTCAATGGTCAGGTTCCAATCTCTTCTTTGCGCAGGATTACGCCAAAACCACAGCCAACCGTCGCAAAGCCTTCTTAGATATGCAACCAGAGCTTCGCTCTATTGGAGCCAGATATGGCCTTTTTCATCCTTGCCTGTTCAGAGTCACTCACAACAACAAGACAACGACCTACGAGGATCCTGTTCGTCTCCGAAGCTTTTTGAACGCTGCACAGGCGTCTGATATGGACTTATCTAGTTCTTCATCAGCTTTTCCTCCATGACTCTTGCATGATGCGGCTTTGTTGTCCCAATTAATCTGCATGTTTGATGTTTGATGCTGGTTGTTTTGCTGTTCGCCTTTGTTGGGTTTTCCAGCGTCTTCAGTTTCTATGTTCCTTTTTTGATTCTTGCTCATTTTCTTACATCCCTGTTCTATGGATATGTAATGTTCACTAGTGTATTTTGTATCCTTTTTTACCACTCACCTTTGTTATGTTTCTTTTTCTTTTTACACATGTTATTCCCTTTTTTTTTCTTCCTTGCAGGTTTTACAATTTGTATTGCGTTCTCCCCTCGACTTGCTGGTTCGCTTACGTTGGATGTCCTGCCTCCTCTAGTTGGCGCTCCCCCCTCACTCCTTTCTCCTCGTCTCCTCTCCCCGGTGATCATCCCTCCTCATCTCTGCCCTCCGTAAGTATGTTCTCCCTTTTCTCCCTGGTGTTCGCTTCCCTTTTTGTATCTTTTTTTCTCTCATCTTCACTAGTTTCCCTTGTTCCACAGGTGTCTTCCTCTCTTGTTTTTCGACAATTCTTCTGCTATAAATTCCTTCCTATCACTTTCTCTTTTCCTTGTACTACCTTCTCATGTTTTTTAATTCAACAGATCTTAACTATTACTTTTTTACTCTTTTTCCCCATTCCTCACCCTCCTTTTCAATCTTATATTGTATTGCCTTTTATAGACTTTCTTACTCTTTTTGGTTTTTCTCCCCCTCTGGGTTCTTCTCACATCTTTTTTCTTCATGTTGATATTTTCCTCCTCTCTTATGTGATATGTCTTTGAAAGTAATTACATGGAATGTTAAGGGCATTAATTCTCCCATCAAACGACAGAGAATTTTATCTCACCTTGCACGTTTAAATGTGGATATTGCTTTTTTACAAGAAACCCATTTATCTGCTGAAGAATCTGTTAAACTGAAGAGGAGTTGGGTGGGTGATGTTTACTACTCTCCTGGGGATGGTAAACGTAATGGTGTGGCCATTCTCTGTCACAAAGCTCTTTCTCACTCTTTGCTCGCTCAGGAATCGGATGCTGATGGCCGTTGGACGTATGCTAAGCTCTCTATCAAGAATGTTCCAATTTCTCTTCTAAATGTTTATGCCCCTACTACTGGTGATCCTACTTTTTGGCATTCATTTTCCCAGCACATTACCAGATTTATTGATGACAATTTTATTTTAGCAGGAGACAGCAACCAGCCCCTAGACCCCTTTTTGGATAGAAATTCCAAGGCACACTTCATTCCTAATAAGTCACATAAATCCTTTTCTCAAACTATCTCCCAGCATAAACTTACTGACGCTTGGCGTTTATGTAACCCAGAACTTCAGGAATTTACTTTTTATTCTCCATGCCATCACTCCCAATCCCGGATTGACTACATTTTTGTTACCCACAACATTGTTCAAACTCTCACCCATGCTGAAATTGGTCCGATTTTACTTTCCGACCATGCCCTCACTTTAGTTCAATTGGATATTTTACCCAAATCAGTTGGCCCTAAACGTTGGCGTTTTAACAATTCTCTTCTCTTAGACCCTAAATTCACCACCTCCTTCACTGTCTTCTCAGATGAATTTTTCTCCTTCAATGACAATTCCCCCGTCCCCAAGCACACCATTTGGGACGCCTTTAAAGCTGCAGCAAGAGACTTCATAATTGGCTTTGTGGCAAAAAAACGAAAAGCTGCTCGCAACTTTACAAAGGCTATCCTTCTGGATATTAGGAAATTGGAGCATTCTTATTTTACTTCCCGTTCACAGGAAAGTCTAACCGCCTTGATTAACGCTAAAATGAAATTTAACAAAAAATCCACGGACGATGCATCCTTGTATCTATTGAAATCAAGTGCCAAGTTCTATGGGGGCAAAAATAAGGCTGGTAAGATATTAGCTAATTATCTAAAAGTTAAGCAAAATAAGTTGAATATTGAATCGATCTACGATGCTAACTCCACTCTCAAGCACACAGACGCAGATATTCTTACAGAATTTTCTACCTTTTACAAAACTCTATACTCTTCTGAAACCCAGCCCTCTTCCCAATCCCTAGACAATTTTTTCTCTACTATTCAAAAACCAGCCCACTTCCCACTTGACCTTTCTCACTTCGAGCTTGACATATCCCAACAAGAACTGCTCAAGGCACTTCAAACTCTCCAAAAAGAGAAGGCTCCTGGGCCAGACGGCTTTACTGTAGAATTTTTTCTTCACTTTTTAAAGCTTCTCATCCCAAAACTTCATTCCCTCATTGGCGCTTTCCTCACCTCGGGTTCCTCCTCAGGCTCTTTTTCAGATGCGCATATCTGCCTTATACCCAAGGAGGGGAAGGATCCTCAACATTGTAAAAATTACAGACCAATCTCTTTGGTTAATATTGATTATAAAATATTTGCGAAGTCTCTCGCGGCACGTCTTGATCTTCTTCTCCCAGATCTTCTGGGTGAGGAACAGTCGGGCTTTGTCAAAAGTTGCTTTATTACTGATAACACTAGACTTCTCTTTAATATTCTCTCTAAATCTCGCCTTTTACCCCATCCCCTTGCGGCCATTGCCCTGGACGCTGAAAAAGCGTTTGATAGGGTTGAATGGACCTATCTCTTTCATACCCTCCGTTGGTTTGGTTTTGGTCCTAGTTTCATTTCTCTAATTTCATTACTTTATTCCAACCATCGTGCAGCGGTTTGTGCCAATGGTCAAATATCCTCTTTTTTTGATTTGAAAAGAGGTGTTCGTCAAGGATGCCCCTTGTCTCCCTTTCTCTTTAATTTGGCCTTAGAACCTTTCCTTTCTAAACTTCGTCAAAATCCCTCCATCCAAGGTTTCCAATTATCAGATCTCACATCAAATTAGCCGCATATGCGGATGACATCCTTCTCTTTGTTTCCAATCCCACTGTTTCCATTCCCGCCTTCCTGACTGAAGTGCGCACCTATTCCCAAATATCTGGATATAAGCTTAACAACGATAAATGTGAGATCCTAGCCTTGACAAAATTTACATTTAAACCTGATTTTGCCGTATCTAATTTTACATGGAAGCCCTCTAATATTAAATACCTTGGGCTGTGCATCACTCCCACCATTCCAGATACTGTTTCCCTTTGTATGTCCAAATGCCTCCATAAGTTAGCGGATCTCACGTCCAAATGGCACCCTCTTTATCTATCCTGGTGGGGTCGCCTTGACACCATTAAAATGATGCTGTCTCCCATTGCCCTTTATACTCTCTCTAATATTCCAGTCCCCATCCCTTCTAAATTTTTCAAAAAGATTAATTCCACTCTAACGTCCTTCCTTTGGAATAAAAAGAAGCCTCGAATGTCTTTAGCTCGTCTGATTCGTCCTAAGTCAGAGGGTGGGGTTAACTTCCCCGACTTTCCTGCTTACCATAAAGCGTTTCAACTGCGACAAGCCTCCTTTTGGCTACAGGACCCTAGCACTCCCTGTCCTTTATGGACTAAATTTGAACGTCTTCTTCTTTCTCCCTTTTCCTTTGCCGAATATCTTTCCTTCTCTCGTAAACCCGCTTCTATTTCTACTCCTATTCATAAATTCACTACTAAATTGCTCCTATCTTCTTCCCATTCCCCTCCCACAACCATTGCTGATTTTCTTTCCTCCCCCATCTGGCATAACACTTCCTTGCTCATTCGTAACAGACCCTTCTTTTGGAAAACATGGCATTGCAGGGGTTTGTTGTGGATTTCCCAACTCTTTTCTCACTCCTCTTTCTTACCTTTCACTACTCTTCGCTCCCTTTATGACTTACCAACCTCCTTTGCTCGCAACTATCAGTTGCTTAAGGATACAGTCCTAACAAACTATAATCGCCTTTCTCAGCTCTGTCCTCCTCCTGCTTCACCCACTCTCCCTTCCTCACTCCACTCCTTTTTACGCACTACACCAAAAGCTGCTGCTATCTACAAATACCTTCACACTGGTGAGTCTGTCAGACCTAAATCCAAGGTGGAGGAATGTTGGGAGCACGACTTGATCAAGATCCGTAAATCCTCGAGAGCGGCAACCCTTACACAGACTTTGTTTTTTATTTACAACAGACTTCTTTTTACACCCTTTGACCTCCACAAACGCTTTCCAAACACTCCCCACACATGTTGGTCTTGTTCATCACCACAAGCTACTTTATTTCACATGTTATTTTTATGTACTCCTGTTCGTAGTTTTTGGTTACAGGTCTGGGCCCAAATTAATCTGATTTTTCATACTTGTGTCCCTTTTTCTCACACACACGTCTTCATGGGAAGCCTTTCCCCTTGCTGGGACAATGTTAATCTAAAGCCTCAGATTGTTGACTTACTACTGGCCGCTGCCTTCCAACAAATAACGGTCAATTGGAAAGACTTCTCCAATATTTCCTTCAAGGCGTGGTGGTTTAATGTCTGCCATAATCATAGACTTGACACTGCTCATGTTTTTCCGGCATGTATGGCTACGAAACGCATGGACTTATGGTTTCCTGTCACGCTTTATTTGGACTCATGTACTAAACGTTTGTTTCATCCACCACCTTCGCAACAGGAAGTCCTCAAACCTCCTTAAGTGCTCGATGCATTCCACTTTTTCTTCATTGTACCACTTTCTTATTCCTTTCGAATGTTTTCATGCTTACTATGTTTGCTGTTTAACATGCCTCTCCTTTACCTTTTCCTTTTTCTTTTCTCCAGTACCCGGATTTACCTTCTCATAATATTTGCATTTGTATGCTTGTTTTATTCTCCTCATAGTCTTTAAGTTAATACTCCAATGTACTTTGTTTTGACACCTGGGTTTTTTCTTGTCATTATCAAATAAAATGTTCTTGAACTTAAAAAGAAAATATCCGAGAATAATAATGTGATTACGCTGAAGCCGTTTCAGCTCAAACAAAACCAATAAATTCCCCACCCCAACAACTTTAAGCAAATCAATATAACGAAGGCCAAACGCGCATGAATCAATATAAAGACCATTCACACAGTTGTTTGTGGGGATCAAAATGTTGTTCAGCAAAACCAATGTTTTAGTACAGAAATCAAAAAAATGTATTGCTCTTCTTTTCATTTTAAGGCAATATTTAACAATTGAGAAATACAGTTGTGTGTCACAGGAGCACTGCCAGCTTTTTCTTGGTGAGCCTGGGCTTTACTTTTTCATCTTCTTTGTCTTAAAACCATGCTATTTTAAATGACCTTATGGCATGCAACCAGCTGTCTCAGAAGTAAATACCTAATAGAACATAATAGGTAGACAGAAGAAATTATTTTATTGTTTGGTCGATTTCTCTAAAAATTGCTTTCACTTTTTTATATTGTTTGTCATTTCATATGCCCCGATTTAAAAGGAATTAATACTCTAGTAAGTATTTTATTAACCGATTGCCTCTGGTTCCGGAGGTGATATGGATAGGTTTACGATCTTTTGCCCCAGCATAATGCCCACTACAGCGTTTAATGATGCTATCAGTACATGTCTGGTTATTTGAAAACGCCTGAGAAAAAGTAGGAACAAGACTGATAGACGAATCTCCTGAATGCCCGATGGACCATTGTCACATCATATTATTCAGAGTTGTAGAAAGGCGCCCCTTGCTGCTTGTTAACGCCGTAATTCTGAACAATGTGATTGACTAACATGGCCTGTACAGGGTATCTCATGGTGTATAATTCACTTACACTTTCACCATGTGGTCTGAAACCTTTTGAGTAAATTCAAGCCCTTACACCCTCATCCCTAGCCCCCATATCCATGTTATTTTAGGCTCAATTCTAAATGCAATATGTATGCCTAGTGTGGCACTGATTCTATGATTGGCGCCATAAAAAAATGTTATACTCATCTCTTCTATCCATAAGAACAGCTTGAGAGCACTAAACCTCATTGGGAAGTGAGGTGTTTGTTATCCAAGTTCAAGTATAGAGATGAGGAAAACAGATCTCGCTGAAAATGTTATATTCTTTTGGTAGAGCAAAGGTTATGTGCCTACTGGAAAAACCAAAGGGGATGATGGACAGAGTGTTGAACATTGCAAGCACTCACCCCCAATCAACTGATCTGGGTTTAATCCATCATCATTCTTTAGCTCACTCCGCTTCCCCAGTTTATACATGGCCATATGCAAACAGTCTGTCCTTGTGCCTCATGGGAACAGTCCAGCCGGAATTGCCAAGCCATGTCTTCCCTGGACTGGAAACAAGCATCCTGGGACCGGTTTCTGGCTAATCAGCCGTCATTAGCCATACTAGCTTGAATCCAGTGGCAAAGTGAGCAAGGGACCCACGTCTGGGCATACCCTGCCAACTTAGGGGGAACAAAGCAAAACCAAAGGGGAGAATGGACGGAGTGTTGAACATTGCAAGCACTCACCCCCAATCAACTGATCTGGGTTTAATCCATCATCATTCTTCAGCTTACTCCGCCAACCCCAGTTCAGACATGGCCATATGCAAATCAGTCTGACCCTGTGCCTCATGGGAACAGTCCAGCCCGAACTTCCAAGCCATGTCTTCCTTGGACCGGAGACAAGCATCCTGGGACTGGTTTCTGGCTAATCAGCCATCATCAACTTGAATCCAGTGGCAAAGTGAGCAAGGAACCCACGTTGTGGCATACCCTGCCAACTTAGGGCAAACAAAGCAAAACCAAAGGGGATGATGGACGGAGTGTTGAACATTGCAAGCACTCACCCCCAGTCAACGGATCTGGGTTTAATTCATTATCATTCTTTAGCTCACTCCCCAACCCCAGTTCAGGCATGGCAATATGCAAATCAGTCTGACCCTGTGCCCAAACTGCCAAGTCATGTCTTCCCTGGACCGGAAACAAGCATCCTGGGACCGGTTTCTGGCTAATCAGCCGTCATCAGCCAGGCTAGCTTGAATCCAGTGACAAAGGGGCTGGGTTCAAACTGGAATTGCATGGTGAGCAAAATAATGGATGTAAATGTAAAAAAATGTAAATTGATACTTGTATAGCGCACTACTCACCCGCAAGGGTCTCAAGGTGCTTGTACGAATACCGCTGTGGAACCCGTCCTGGCTTTCCCTGTGAGGCGTCCACTCCTGGGCACCCCCAGGGTGAAGGCCAGGCATCCTTAGCGTTGTGGGGGCCGTTGTGGAGATTAAGCAAGCTATTGCCCAGAGTTGCAGAGTAGGACTCTATGATTAGAATAGGCACTGAGGCGAGAGTT
The DNA here is from genome assembly GCF_964263255.1 of Lissotriton vulgaris. NCBI lineage: Eukaryota > Metazoa > Chordata > Amphibia > Caudata > Salamandridae > Lissotriton > Lissotriton vulgaris. Next base: position 665,108,433 of record NC_141694.1, read on the forward strand.
ATCAGGTCCGTGGAATTTTGAGCCCAAGATGCGCCGAGGCAGGGAATTGAACCCTGGTCCCGGGCTAGACCTCTGCATCAGGGTCTGCCGCTCTAACCATTGAGCCACACTTCTCTAGGCCCAGATCGTTGTACTGGGGTGAATGTATGACATTGATCTGCATTCTGTCCATCAACTTTTGTTTTTGCATTTGTTACCCCGAGTGGGACAGGTATGCCGAGACGTGGGTCATGTGCTCTCCATGCCACTGGAATCAGGCTATTTTGGTTGAAGAGGGGTGAAATCCTGAAACCGGTCCTAGGATGCTTGTTTCCAGTCCAGTAGGACCTGACCTGGCAGTTTGGGCTGGACTGTTCCCATGAGGCTCAGGGTCAAGACTGATTTGCATATGGCTGGTTTCAAACTGGAATGGCATGGTGAGCAAAAAAACAATGGATTTAGGCCCAGATGTCTGTATTGGGATGACATAGTTCTGCATTCTGTTCATCAACTGTTGTTTTTGTATGTGCATACTGACACATATTCCCCATCCCCTGGTTCACCAGAAAAGATTACGTGTAGACTTTTATTGCAGAACGCTGTAATTGCATTTTGCCATACTTAAAATGCTTGTCTATTACCTCAGAGGCAGCAGGTTGTGATGAGATCAAGTTCACCAAGATGTAAAAGAGGAATTTTCCACTAGTCTCTTTTATTATTTTATTTTTCGTCTTCCAATTTTAACCTATCTTATTTGACACTAAGGGGCCTATTATGATGTCGGTTGTAAGGCCTCCGACTTCTGGTTGGAGGCCTTACTACTGACATCATCGGTTTCAATTCCGACCAGTTGATTTTGATTCAGCCGGTACGAATTGAAACAGGCTGGTCATTCCAGCTGGCTTCCAACAGGCTCATGGAGCCCGTCGGCCAATTGGAACCGGCACGTAATTCAAATGGATGGCGGTTTACGATTTCCATGCAAGCCTTTCTGACATAGAAACCCTGTCAGAAAACGTGTTTGGGGGCCCCTAGCTGGCCCCCCTTTCCTTTCGGCCTCCGGTTGGGGGCAGGAGGGCACCTATGGTGCCCACCTGTGAATCCCTGCACCACGTGGCGGGCACCCTGAGGTGTCTACAACGGGTAAAGGGATTAATACTACCTCCCATTTCCCTATGAGAGCATGAATTACAGAAGGTTTATGGCTGTATTACATGCTTCCATAGGGAAATGTTGGAATGCGACCGAACAGTGTTTGGTCGCATCCTAATCAGGCAGTCGGGACAGCCGACCCGAGGTCACTCGGTCCTCATTCCGAGATGGTGTCGGGCGGACGCAAGTCCGCCCATCATTGTAATCGGCCCCTAAGCTCTTCCCTGAAAGTAAAACCGCATGTCTTTTTCATGTTTGAAGATAGAAAGACGCCATAACTAGGCTAATATAGGTCTACTTCCGGTTTGGAGTTGTCCAATGTGATAATTCCTTTAAAGACAGTGGTCGCTGTCATCTCCTGGAAAGAGGGGGCGGGGCGCGTGTGGGGAAAATATTATAAAAAACCTTACCTGACGTGGCGTCCTTGCTTCAGACCTCTTCTTTATTGGAACCGGATGCTGGAACTCTCTTGCCCTCTCCTGGTGGTGCTCGCATACAGGATGTCAGCAGCGGCAGGATTGATGGGAGCGGCCTCACCCAGAGCTTGACAGCACCCTGGAGGCCTGCACTGTCTCTCGAATCAGCTGTCTTAAGACAGCTGGGTTGAGAGTTTAAAAGTGTGCATGTATGGCCGGCCAAAAAGACATGCACAGTTTAATCAGTGCATTAGCTAGCACACCCTCCTCCCTGCTGCTGTCACTCAGAAGGGGCCCGTCCTTTCCTGATGCTCGGCTCTGAACGGAGGATGAAAAATAAAATGGTAATAAATGACCATTTTATTTTTCATCTCTGGGACTTTAGCGGGGATTTTAAGTGGGGCAAAGCTCCTCTGCTTCATCGGAGGTGCCACACCTGTTTAAAGAACTGTTACAAATCTACTAAAAATGACCATAGATCCTCCACCACAACACAACAGTCACCATCAAAATGTCACTTCTAACTTTGGCCTTTCTCCTGCCACTCACCATGTTCCCAGTAGACCTCAACAGACTGTCCATGGTGCATGTGCATGATTCTCTTTGTATTCAAGCAACAAGATCAATAAAGAAAAACCTGTTGCCTCACCCAGTGGAATGAAGACCATTAAACCTTGTCAGTCAACCATGCTGCTGATCCTGACCTTGTCCATGAATGTCTCCCAAATATCTGGCGTTGTACACAAGACATTTTGATATGCCTTACTATAAACTAGTTTCTAGATTAATTTCTATTGCAACAAATCTTGAAGAGTTGGGTACCCTCCAATTTGTTCATAAATATTATTCTCAGTGAATTTGAGTCTGTTTTACGACATCAGATGGGCACTGAAATGACCTTAAAGAATTCCAGGTAAGTATTGCTATGTGTCAGGGTCCAGGGTCATAGCTGCTCCTCAATACTCCTAGGCTTGCCTATTATTATTATTTAGCATTTGGTAAAGCACATAGCTACCGGAGGGCATCCCAGCGCTAGTGGCTAAACAAGGAATGGATAATTAATATAAAGATACGTTTTAGATTGTTGGAAACAGTGTTGGGAAAGCCAGGTCTTGAGAAGTTTTCGGAAGGGGAGATGTGTGATTCTGAACGGAGGTCTAAGGGCATTGTGTTCCAAAGCCTGACAACATTGTAGGAAAAGGACCTTCCTCTGCTTTTTGCCTTTTTGATTTTGGAGATGACTGAGAGGTTGAGGTATGCTGAGTGAAGGCATTTCCTAGGGCAGTAGGGAGTGATGAGAGCACTGTTAATAGCTGGACCCTTTCCCCGCATGGTCTTATGGGCTATGCACAGCGCCTTAAACTTTACTCTTTCCAGGACAGGGAGCCAGTGTAAGGTCTTCAGAGCCGGTTTGGCGGATTGGTTTTTTGGAACTCCCAGCGACAATCTGGCAGCGCATTTCTGTGTAATTTGGAGCTTTCTTATTGTTGCTTTGGGTGCTCCTGGGTAAAGGGAGTTTCCATCCAAGTGTGATAGGATTAGGTTCTGCATCAGGGTCCTCCTTGCATTCATTGGGATAAAAGGGAGAATTTTTCGGAGTAATCTGATGGTGCCAAAGCAGGCCCCTGTTGCTCTTACTGCTTAGGGGCATATTAGCAAGGGCTGGCGATATAATTATTGCCGCTTTAGCGTCCGTTTTCAGGCGATAATTATAGTGCAATATCATCAAGGACACACTAGCACGTGTTTCCTTGATGTAGAGCCCGTTTTTTCACAGCCTTGCCTCGCATCGCTAATGAGATGCAAAGAAGGCGTGGCTGTGAAAACAACACATGGAAATATCGCAAAGGCACCTTCGCGATATTAACAAGGAGGTGCAGCGAGAAAAAAATCGTGCTACCTCGGTCTTAACGCTGGAATTTATCGTCTGTTTAATTCCAGACTAAGGCATACTAATAATGGTAGATGGAGTATGCTGATACGACCACAGGGTTGTATCAGCAATATTATTGCAGTTTTCCATGGCACATAGCTGGAAAATCATCGATGTTCCATGGTAAACACCGCTATCACTGAAATATTATCGCCATAGCGCTATGCATTGCAAATATAGAGTTATCATGGCGATCATTTTCAGCGATAGCCGGTGATAATATTTCTATCGGTATGTGGGGCCAGCGATAATAATTGCTGGTCCTTGTTAATATGCTCCAAAGTCTTCAAATTTAAGGGAGGTATCCAACCAAACACCCAGACTTTTGATCCAGGTCTTGGCGGTTGGGGAAGGACCCAGGCAAGTGCGTCATATCGGTTTGAGATCCATATTGGAAGTTTTACCCAGAAACATCAATTCTGTTTTTCCTCCATTTAGCTTGAGGCAAAACTGCTCTATCCAGGAGGCCACTTTCTCCATACAGGCTTCAAAGTGAGAGGGAAAGTTTTGGGGTTAATTAGGAGTAATTACCAACTGGGTATCGTCTGCATAGGTGACGATTTTTATCCCATGTGGCGAAATAACGTCTGCAAGCGGCCGCATGTACACATTAAGCAATGTGGGGCTTAGATACAGTGTGCCATCAAATTCTTCTATCTCAACTGCAGACTAAGGGGGTCATTAGGATCGCGGACAGACTTGAGTCCGTCCGCGACCCCTGAGGAGGAGGGAACGTCCGCAGGGGCTGCGGCGTTCCCTCCGAGTAGATTAGGATGTGACCGCCAGGGTGGCGGTCACATCCTCTATCTTTAACATTGCGGCGGGTGCAGCTTCAAGCTACACCCGCCGAAAGGGTAAAAATGCATGCATCGCATTTGCATGCACAAAGCAGGAGGCATTGCGCAGTGCCTGCCGCTTTGTGCACGCAAATGCAGGGGGGTACCATAGGTACCCCCATGTGCACCCCCCACCCCCCCTTCACCCAGGGGACCCGCAACGGGCCCCCGAAGTGAAAGTCCGTATGCTTTTCCACGGCGGAAAAGCCGCCGTGGAAAAGCATGTATTCACCACCATCCTAATATGGCTGGCGGTGTCTGATAGGCACCGCCAGCCATGTTAGAGATTTTCCGCCACGGTCGGAAGGCAACCGCGGCGGAAAAGCTGCGGACGGAATTCCAGACCCACTAGCCATCCTTATTTGGCGGTGGGTCTTTGGAGGCTCCGCAGCGGTTTTTCCGCATCCTCCGGGCCGGCGGTGGCTTCCGCCGGCCCGGAGGATGCGGAAAAACCGCTATCATAATCGGCCCCTATGTTTGGTTTAGAGAGATCTATGCTACAGAGATTCCAATCTTTCCTCCAGAACTGCACCCAACATGTGAAGGTTAGTCCTCCCTTTTCTAAAATCTCTGAATTAGGCTCCAATATACCCCAATGTGCCTTCGTATTGAGAGCACTCTTCAATGCCTATTTAACCTTCCTTATAATCAGGACCACTGGAATTATACTGCAGGGAAAGACCAAATTATGCGTCAGGGCTTATTTTGTTATGGAGCACAATTTGTGATGGTATTACTTCATCACTTTGTCATTTTTAGGGCTCGGCCTACGTCACCACTTCGTCAGAAGTGGGGCGGAGCTCCGAGCCGTCTTGTTACGGGGCTCAGAATAGTGAAGTAAAAATTCCTCACTGCGCGAGATTTTTCCGTAGTTTATTTTGGCATCTGCATGGTAATTGGTCCTCGCAGTGCTGTGTTTCTAGTAGCCTTCACGCAATAGGCCATATGGATTTCAGTCTGTGCACTTCCTGCATATTCTGTGCGGTTACGCGCAGGGGAGTGCAATAAATGATCAATTACGAACTGTCAGGGTGCCGCGGTAATTGAACCCAGATGTTCGGGGAGCGTTCACCAGTCTGCAGTGAGTTTGGTGGGCGCGCGTTCGTCTGCATCCTTTCATGTGTAAGTGTTGGCCTTTGAAGAGCTGGCTTGGTCGTGCGCCGACAATGAGACACACAGTCTTCATTACCCCACAAAGTATGTAAGTGCATTTGTATTGGAGACAGTAACGTCCAGGTACGAAACGGAATTCTTTTCACTGGCTTACGAACAGTCCCACATTTTGCCGCATTCTCCTCATCTCATCAAAGGGGCTCATGTCTTGTTCAGCAACAAAACCAAACCTCCGAGAGCAGGAATGTGTTTCTGCATGGAGGGTCCGAGCAGCCGAGTTGCAACAGTTGTGCTTGTGTGTCTAACCTTGGGCCTCATGACAAGTAGGTTGATTTTAGGTGCAGGGATACACAGGCACTGCTCACACACACAGACACTGTTGACCCACACGGACACTGCTCACACACACACGCACTTCTCACACACACAGGCACTTCTCACACACACAGGCACTTCTCACACAGACAGGCACTTCTCACACACAGGCACTGTTCACACACAGACATTGCTCGCACACAGACACTGCTCACACACACAGACACTGTTCACACACACAGACACCGGCACTGCGCGCACACATAGGCACTGTTCACACACACAGGCAGTATATACACACACCGGCACTGCGCACACACACAGGCGCACTGATCACACACAGGCACTGTTCACACACAGGCACTGTCCACACACAGGCACTGTTCACACACAGGCACTATTCACACACAGGCACTGTCCACGCACACAGACACTGCTCACAAACACATACACTGCTCACACACACAGGCACTTTTCACACACACAGGCACTTCTCACACACACAGGCACTTCTCACACACACAGGCACTTCTCACACACAGGCACTGTTCACACACAGGCACTGTTCACACACAGGCACTGTTCACACACACAGGCACTACATACACACACAGGTGGCTCACAGACACCGGCACTGCGCGCACACATAGGCACTGTTCACACACGCAGGCACAACATATACACACCGGCACTGCGCACACATACAGGCACACTGATCACACACAGGCACTGTTCACACACAGGCACTGTCCACACACAGGCACTGTTCACACACAGGCACTGTTCACACACAGGAACTGTTCACGCACACAGACACTGCTCACAAACACATACACTGCTCACACACACAGGCACTTTTCACACACACAGGCACTTCTCACACACACCGGCACTTCTCACACACAGGCACTGTTCACACACAGGCACTGTACACACACAGGTACTGTTCACACACAGGCACTGTTCACACACACAGGCACTACATACACACACAGGCGGCTCACAGACACCGGCTCTGCGCGCACACATGGGCACTGTTCACACACACAGGCACTACATACACACACTGGCACTGCACACACACACAGGCACTGCTCACACACACAGACACTGCTCACACACAGACACTGCTCACACACACAGACACTGTTCACACACACAGACACTGTTCACACACACAGGCACTTCTCACACACACAGGCACTTCTCACACACACAGGCACTTCTCACACACAGGCACTGTTCACACACAGGCACTGTTCTCACACAGGCACTGTTCACACACACTGGCACTGCGCACACACACAGGCGCACTGATCACACTCAGGCACTGTTCACACACAGGCACTGTCCACACACAGGCACTGTTCACACACAGGCACTATTCACACACAGGCACTGTCCACGCACACAGACACTGCTCACAAACACATACACTGCTCACACACACAGGCACTTTTCACACACACAGGCACTTCTCACACACACAGGCACTTCTCATACACACTGGCACTTCTCACACGCAGGCACTGTTCACACACAGGCCCTGTTCACACACAGGCACTGTTCACACACACAGGCACTACATACACACACAGGTGGCTCACAGACACTGGCACTGCGTGCACATATAGGCTCTGTTCACACACACAGGCACAACATATACACACCGGCACTGCGCACACATACAGGCGCACTGATCACACACAGGCACTGTTCACACACAGGCACTGTCCACACACAGTTACTGTTCACACACAGGCACTGTTCACACACAGGAACTGTTCACGCACACAGACACTGCTCACAAACACATACACTGCTCACACACACAGGCACTTTTCACACACACAGGCACTTCTCACACACCAGGCACTTCTCACACACAGGCACTGTTCACACACAGGCACTGTTCACACACAGGTACTGTTCACACACAGGCACTGTTCACACACACAGGCACTACATACACACACAGGCGGCTCACAGACAACGGCTCTGCGCGCACACATAGGCACTGTTCACACACACAGGCACTACATACACACACTGGCACTGCACACACACACAGGCACTGCTCACACACACAGACACTGCTCACACACAGACACTGCTCACACACACAGACACTGTTCACACACACAGACACTGTTCACACACACAGGCACTACATACACACACAGGCTGCTCATTCACACCGGCACTGCGCGCACACATAGGCACTGGTCACAGTGACTGCAGTGTGTGAGTGTGCAGGGTAAACAGTGTGAGTGTGCAGGGTGAACAATGTGTAGTGAGTGCAGAGTGAGTGCGAGAGTTACTGTGAGTGCAGAGTGAGTGCGAGAGTGACAGTGAGTGCAGATTGAGTGCGAGAGTGACAGTGAGTGCAGAGTGAGTGCGAGAGGATAGTGAGTGCAGAGTGAGTACAAGACTGACAGTGAGTGCAGTGTGAGTGCGAGAGTGACAGTGAGTGCAGAGTGAGTGCAAGAGTGACAGTGAGAGTGCAGAGTGACAGTGAGTGCAGAGTGCGAGAACGACAGTGAGTGGAGAGTGAGTGCGAGAGTGACAGTGAGTGCAGAGTGAGTGCAAGAGTGACAGTGAGTGCAGAGTGATTGCGAGAGTGACAGTGAGTGCAGAGTGAGTGCGAGAGTGACAGTGAGTGCAGACTGAGTGCAGAGTGACAGTGAGTGCAGAATGAGTGCAGAGTTACAGTGAGTGCAGAGTGAGTGTGTGCAGAGTGAGTGTGTGCAGAGTGAGTGTGAGAGCAACAGTGAGTGCAGAGTGAGTGTGAGAGTGACAGTGAGTGCAAAGTGAGTGCAGAATGACAGTGAGTGCAGAATGACAGTGAGTGCAGAGTGACACTGAGTGCAGAGTGAGTGCAAGTGACAGTGAGTGCAGAGTGAGTGCAGAGTGACAGTGAATGCATAGTGAGTGCATAGTGACAGTGAGCGCAGAGTGAGTGCAGAGACAGTGAGTGCAGAGTGAGTGCGAGAGTGACAGTGAGTGCAAAGTGAGTGTAGAGTGACAGTGAGTGCAAAGCGAGTGCAGAGTGCCAGTGAGTGCAGTGAGTGCACAGTGACAGTGAGTGCAGATTTAGTGCAGAGTGACAGTGAGTGCAGAGTGAGTGCGAGAGTGACAGTGAGTGCAGAGTGAGTGTAGAGTGATAGTGAGTGCAGAGTGAGTGTAAAGTGACAGTGAGTGCAGAGTGACTGCAGAGGCAGCGTGTAAGGGTGCAGGGTGCACATTGTGTGAGTGTGCAGAATGAGTTTGCAGGATAAACAGTGTGTGACTATGCAGGGTGACATTGGGAGTGTGCTGGTGAGCAGTGTGTGAATGTGTAGGGGCAGTGTGTGAGTGTGCAGAAAACACAACACACACATACACCACACACACATACCACACACACACACACCATACACACACCACACACACATACACCACACACACATAGCACACACACAAACCACACACACCTCACTCTCTCAACACCACACACTCGTCACCACTCACCACAACACACTCACCACCACACACTCACCCCCACAGACTCACCACCACACACTGACCACCACACAGTCACCACTACACACAAAACAACACACACAACAACACACCCCCCAGCCGTCAATGAATGCTTTCACCAGGCACAAACACCAACAACCATCAATGTACACTTTCACCAAAAACAAAAACGACAATGCATCAGTGCCGCTAAACACCCACGCACACAACAAACAATGTCAGTGCAACTTTCACCAAACACACACACCAACAGCTGACAGTGCACCAGCCACTCTTTCAATTGGCACAATCATCAACAGCTGTCAGTGCACCCTTTCATCAACCACACGCATTACCATCCAGCTCTATACGCTTAACAGCCACACTCAGTAACAGCTCTTACTGCACGCTACCACCAGTCATACACACCTCAAGCCACCACTACACGCTTCCACCAAACACACACACCAACAGCCATCACTGCACAATTCCTACAGGCATACACATCCACCACCCATCAATGCACACACCAATTGATAACGCATCCACCAATTAATATTGTACCTATCGCACTATGCTGCACTTTACCTTTTAAAGATAATGCGTTAAAGTGCAGCGTGCCACCATTGATAACATTCCAATCCAACACACATATCTCCAACACACACCACATGCTTCCACTCCAACACACATGCCTAAAACACATTGCCATTTACAATGCCATTATCTCTAACTCAAACAAACCCAAGCCCTAATGCATTCCTAATGCTTGTTATTCATGGTAACACTAAGTGGGCAAAGATCTCACCTCATTAATACACGTTTAACAATCAAGTACAGCAATAAGCAACTGAAAGATGACACATCCATTTTTGCGAAAGGCCTTTTTCATTGTGTGGGAACACAAGTGGCAATGTTTCAGTAACTTTTGATCCATTTGAGCCACACACAATTTTGTTGTTACATTCTGCATATTATGAAGCAGATGATAGATTGCTTTACGCAAGAGGCAAATCCAAAATTGTGCAGATAATCCTACTGTGGCAGAATCTCATAATTACAGTGGCCCTGTGTTAGAAATGGGATCTCTGGTTGGCTACGGTTTGCGCCAAAGCCAGGCAGAGACCACCACTCTAGTAAGGGCAAGGGAGTTACACGCCAAAGATTACCCCTGCTCACCCCCTTGGTAGCTTGGCACGAGCAGTGAGGCTTATCCCGGAGGCAGTGTGTAAAGCATTTGCGCACGCACACAGCAACAACATCCCAGGCACACTACAAAAAGAACTCCACACAAGGTTATATCAAAAATAGCCTTTGTATTCTCATAACACATTAGAATGGTACTCACACAATATATATTGTGCCACCTGGCACTAGGCCATATTTACAAGGGATTATTTACACCTGACAGGGCCCACTGGACCACAGTCAGAGCCGTCACAAAGCAAATTTAGTACAAGTAAAACATATCATAAACGCACAACCAGTAATCACTGGTAACTACTCTACTTAGCATCATACTGTCACATAAACCACATTATGCACAGTATCACATTAGGCACCAAACGCATTGTACGCCCATGATCCCAACAGTCTAATATCTTAGACCCTAACCTCCTAAGCATAACTCACATTAGGAAATAATCTCAGTGGAACATAACCTCACTAGTATAAACCATAATATGCAAACAACCTCATAATCATAAAAAACACATTTATGGGCACCAAACAGGGTGCGTAAATCATACTACATGAATCACATTTCCTAGCACCACATACATCACATTAGGGCCTGGAGCCCTATTAACCTAACAGTACCCCTGGCCAACTGGCCTTCTCAAAAGGGCTCAAATGCCCTATGTTCAAAAGTCAGTGCGTGTTGCCAATGCAGCAGAAGTCAAGGTTGCGCAATTTGCACAGACCTAAACATTGCAGCTGCCCACTACTTGCCGGGCAGCTGGGAATATCAAATGAGGGCCTAAACGGAGCAGCTGGCACTAAGTGCTGCACAGCTGTGAATGAAGGAAAGGCCTGGGCACTCAAGGTGCCCTCTGAATCAATGTGTAAAACATTGCAGCTGCCTGCGCTGGTGCGGTGCAGCGGAGGATCAACAAAATAAAGGGGCCCTGGCAAATCTGTGCCTCTTCAGCCCTACTGGAGTTCTCTAAGTTGAATTGCCCCCATAACACTGCAGCCATGGCACTGGCACTACACGTGCCATCTAACCCCCACTGGGGCTCTGTGAGCCAAGAACTGCCCCCATCGTTGCAGCTCCCTCTGTCCTGCGGGGCAGCTGTGAGCACCGACAATGTGCCCCAAAGCGAGCTCCAATAATGCCTGTGGTAGCCACACAGGGCTCTCTCACAAAACCACCCCCTTTTTCTGAATCCCTTGTTGGAGCGGCCTGCAACGGCGGGTCCGCTCAGATACCAACATTGTGCCTTACTACTCACCTCCATTTAACAAACCCGATGAGTCACACCCCGTGAGATCTGGCATTCGGATTCAGAGGCTAAGGAACCCCGAAGTCGGCATTAAATGCCTACGCGACGACTAGTTGCGGCCCAAAAGATACCCCCGAAGCATTTCCTGACATCGATCAACTTCGTAGTCAAGCCCATGAAGCTCGGGTCGAGCATATGAATTGTTCATACGCTCTCCCTCTTCATTCGAGCCTCCCGGCCCACCTCCCACCGCAAGACGGTGCCACACGACATAGCTGTGGCTTTTAGGTGCCCTTCTTCACCATCCTACCCCCCACTTGTCCTGAAGAAGACCCCGCAGTAGGGCAGGATCTAGCCTACACCTTTTGGGGTCGAAACGTCGACATACCTTCCTCTTCCTACCCACCGGACAACAGAACATTTAGCGGCTGTGTTATTGTGCTTTTGGGATAGGATCATCAAATGTATAATTATTCCTGCGACGATGTATATATGTCAATGTGGTACTGAACTTTAAATGTATATAAGACCACTTGTTATTGTTTCTATAATTTGCTTCTATTTCCACACTATCCTAATCACGGTCCCTTCCCTCACCTGTCCCTTCATTCCTCCTTTTGGCACTGTGACTATATGTCTACCACTTGTTGATTACTCTGACAATTGATTTTCATTTGAGGATGTATATTAAATAACATCGCTCATACAATTCTGTCTTGAAAAATTGATTTTTGAAATATTTGTACTGTTTATAACTGTTATGTGCATTTAGAATGTTGTTCCAACTGGGACCACTTTATACACAACATTGATTACCCAGGTCCCAGTGCTATTGGGTTAACCCTTATTTTGTAACATTACTACTCACTGGGGCTTTTTATTTACACAAACAGACCAATAACGTTGGAGAGGCCCGCAACGGTGGGTCCGCTCATGAAAAAAAAATGCCTGCAATGGATCCTGCCCAGCTGCCTCGGGGATTCCTGGCTTCTCCGGCTCCTCCGCTCTCGTCCTGGCCAGCATGATGCGGGGCTCTCTCCTCAACCATGGGGGCCCCACGCTGCTATCGGCGGCCTCAGCCTCCTCTGCTCTCTTCACCCGGGCCCCCTCCTGAGACCCAGGACTCGGATGTGGAGCCTGCCAAGTTCCAGACCTTCGCTGCAGCACATCCCAATGCTGGGTGGGCACTCGCCTTCGTCTTTGAATGCGGCACTTCCTGCCGCACGGCCCTTCCGCTTCCGTCCACAAGGCCCCGCCCACAACCAGGCAGGCCGAGGATCACGGATTCTTCTCTGTTTGGGGCGGCAATAGGGGGTAGGCTTCCTCTACATTAAAAATGATATTAAGCGGGTGGGCACCCACTAGGCTGCTTCAGAATGCGGGGTGGGCACCCACCCTTTAAATACAGAAATAAGCAGGGTGGGCACCCGCAAAGGGCACAACGGGGGAATCCCTAAGCTATGGATTCCCTATTAGCAGCAAAGCGCAGCTTAGCGCTGCAAAGCTCCAGCGCTCCTCTCTCCTAGGGGAATCAAAGCACAGCGCTCCCCTTCAGGAGAGAAATAAAAAGCGCTCCCAGGTCTCAAGAGGCAAGAATCCTGTTTTACAGGAGGATAGGTTCATGGAGAATAAAGGGGGCAATGCAGGGCCCAGGGAGGCCAGCACACAGGGCCCTCCAGCAGGGAGGTAATCCCCATGCAGTTCGGCCTGTGCCCAAGCATCAGAAAGCCCCCACGAGTACAGGAACAAGAAGTGAACATTTTCATGGGGTCATAGTCCCTATATGTATATTACCAAATCCTTTTGTGTCACAGCACAGGGCTTTGGGATACCAGTCAGGACTGGTTTAGGAGAGCTTTGGAGCACTTTGTTTTGCCCAGCTCCTATTCCATTTGTCAGGTGGGGGCTCAGTGATCAGACACACCACAGGGGGCGGAGCCAGCATTGTACTAGGGAAGAACCATCCTATTCAGAGGCAGGGGATTTCTCCTCCCACTACTCTCAGCTCAGGTGTCCCATTCAGCCTAGTGCTGACTCCTCCTGCTCCTCCTGGAGCCACCCACACATCTCAACTCCTGTCAATCACAAGCCAGACACACAATTCACATCAGGCAGGCAGACACATCGCACACAGAAAAGCCATCTTCTAAAAGTGGCATTTCTCCACCAGTCACCATAAATCTGTGCACACCATTGCACAGCATTTATTCTCACGAGTTCATAGATACTAAACTCGACCCTGCACTCCTCTCACACCAGGAAGTACCATGGACACACTTATCCCCCATGCATTCCTATGGGAGGACAGGCCAATCTCACCACACATACTCATAGGTCGCACGCACTTTACCCTGGGCACAGTGCTAAAGTGCCCAGAGGCCTAAAATCACAACCACCATGTCAGAGCTTAAGGCAAAAAGTTCAGGGATGGACCTGCCAAAAAGGGCCAAGTCCAACACCCTGATTATAACCATCATCAACTATCGCTATGCCCTCTACTGAATGTACACTAGCAGCAAGTAGATGTACATCTGGATAGAAAAATATTTGGAAAACAGGTATTTATTGATTAATATGGTCTCCATTGTGTAACAGTTGATGGCTAAAGGCTAGCATTGATTATTAGCAGAAAATAACAGATCCGGTTTCCCGGTCCAGAAAATCGGAGGATACATGGCTTGATTGTTTTAACTCCCTGAATGATCCAACTACTAATTCAAGTTTGGTCGGAACTCTTCAGCTCAAAAGAGTCATTCACTATACAAGTCAATACCCATGCCGAAGATAGTTTTTCTCACCTTTTGCTCAATTGAATGCGTCCCCAACTGCAGACTGAACCATTTTCATCCTTGCATTACCCCTTTCAAGTATTTGTTACTGAATAGGGGGTATACAACAGCCTCCATGCACACATTTTTGAATAAACTTAAAAAGTATGCAAAACTTCGCAACACTTCTCATTCTGTGGTGGAAACTATATGTTAACACTACTTAAGCATAGGCGATCCCCCAATGGTTTCATCGACCATAGGATTGAATGTAAATCCCTCTACCATAAGACATAACCAGATGCTCAAGATCATCCGGGCAACATAGTGTCACAATATTCCCAGCAAGATGCACTGGGAAATAGTGTGACTGCACAATAAATTATTCTCCTTCTGTGTTTCTCTTTTTGGTCTCTTGGTCTAATTTCTAATTTCTAATTTCTAATTTCTAATTTAAAACACTTGTAAAGCGCGACGTACACCTTGCGGTTTCTTGGCGCTGGGGGTTCATCAACTGAGGGAGAAAGACCAGGGAAAGGGAGAGGTAAGTTTAGGCGGGGAAAGCCTGGCAGAAGAGGAAAGTTTTCAAGTCTCTACGGAAGGAGAGGTACTGAGTTGCAGAACGAAGATTGTCTGGAAGTGAGTTCCAGAAAGTAGGGGCCAGAGTTGAGAAGTTGGACCCGCCCCACTTTTTGCGTGAGAAGCGGGGGATCTGAAGGAGGGACTTGGAGGAAGACCGGAGATCTCTAGCAGGGACATAAGATTTAATAAGTGAAGTGATGAAAGCAGGGGCAGTGCCCTGACGGGCCTGAAAAACCATGCATCCGATCTTGAAAAGGGAGCGTTGTTTCACGGGGAGCCAGTGGAGCTCTTTTAGTAGGGGGGTGGAGTGGTGATAGCGTGGAAGGCCGTATACCAGCCGGGCCGCCTGGTTCTGGATAGTTTGGAGTCTACGCAGGCTGTACGCTGGAATACCATGATAGAGGGCGTTGGCGTAGTCCAAACGCGAAATTACCAGGGCGGCTATGATCATCTTTAGTGCCTGGGGGGAGAAGAAGCGGGAGACAGAGCGGATAGTTCGGAGAGTGAGGAAGCAGGAAGAGACCACGGAGCTGATTTGAGAGTGAAGAGTGAGCTGATTATTCATTTTAACACCCAGTGTTTTGACCGAGGTGGAGGGGGATGGTGCAGGGCCGAGAGAGGGGGGCCAGAAAAGAGAGTTCCAGGGGCTGGATGAACCACCAGTGAGAACCAGCTCGGTTTTATCCGGGTTCAGTTTAAGATGGTTGTGGTTCATCCAGTCCCTGATGAATGTCATAGTTGACTGGAAGTTGGAAGCCGAGAGAGAAGAGGGAGACAGATCAAAGATGAGCTGGAGGTCATCCGCATAGTTATAGACGGTGACCTCCAGCTGCTGGAGCGCATAGATAAGAGGAAAGATGTAGAGATTAAAGAGTAAGGGAGAAAGAGAAGAGCCCTGGGGAACACCGCAGGTGACAGGGAGAGGGGTGGAGGTGAAATCGCCTAGTCGGACCGCCTGAGTGCGGTCCCTCAGAAAGGAGGAGAGCCAGACCAGAGCTGATCCCCCGATGCCAGCCGCCTTGACACGGGCAAGTAGGATAGTATGGTCCACCGTGTCAAAGGCGGCGGAGAGATCAAGGAGGACCAGTGCCTGGTAGTTGTTTTCATCCATACCCTTTCTGAGGTTGTCTAAGACTGAGACTATGACCGATTCGGTCGAATGCCTAGGGCGAAATCCAGCCTGGCGAGCAGCCAGCCCCCCATTGGCCTCGATGTGAGCGCTCAATACCGCGGTGACATGGCGTTCCATCACCTTGCCCAAAAAGGGCAGCAGGGAGATGGGGCGAAAGTTGGCCGAGATGGAAGGGTCCGCGCCGGGTTTCTTCAGCAGAGGCACTATAGTGGCTGCCTTTAGTGCAGGGGTCACAACACCCTGTGCCAAAGAGCTGTTAAGGAAGGCAATAGGGGGATCGGGGCAGCTAGAGTAGATTTGCTGTAAGATGCGTGCGGGGCAGACGTCCGCCGGAGACCCCGACTTCACTCTGGGGAGTATCGCCAGAAAGGATTCCTGAGTGAGGGGAGGGATAAGGGTGAGAGGATTTTGGACGATGGGGGGGGAGGGATCGACAAAAGCAGACGAGGGTAATGGGATGTTACTCTTGATAGTTGTGATTTTGTCCAAGAAATAATTATTGAGTTGGTCGCAGAGAAGCTGGGAGGGAGGGATTTGGGGCGAGGTTCGGTCTGAGAATGCCAGGTCATTCACAATGCCAAAGATTACCCTGGGTTTGTTGTCGGCAGATGTTATTTTTGTGGAGAAGTAGTCGGTTTTTGCAGCCAAGATTGCTGATTTATATTTAGCCAGTGATGCAAGGAAGTGGGTTTTTGACAAGGGGCTGTAATCTTTCCTCCACTGCCTCTCCGCCCTTCGGGCGCTCAGTTTAAGTTCTTTTAGGTGGTCGTTGAACCATCTATTGGAGTCCTTGAGTCGGCGGATGGAAATGCGACGTAGGGGAGCCACTGAGTCGCAACCTCCAGCCAGCCAGGTGTTAATGGCCTTGGCTTGAGAGGCAGATGACAGGCCAGCAACGGTGGGGGTGGAGTTGCGGAGCAGGGAGGTCAAGGAGGGGAGATCCAGCCTATTCCAGTTCCGCGCCCAGGTATTTTTGGCATGCGGGGTTTTGGATAATGGATTGTGGAGAATAGAGAAGGAGATGAGGGCATGGTCGGACCAAGGGCATGGAGAGACAGCCACCGAGGCCAATGGGAGGTTGAGAGACCAGACCTGGTCGAGTGTGTGTCCATGGGAGTGAGTGGGGACAGTAATATGTGACACGAAGTTGAAGGATAATAAGGATTCTGTGAATTCTTTTGACGCGGGGCACTCGTGTGGGTCTGAGGGCCAATAATTGAAATCCCCCAGCACCAGAACCGAGGCATAATTGACCACTAAATTGGCCAGTAGGTCTTGAAAAGCAGATAAAAAAGAGGGTGAGGACTGGGGAGGGCGGTACATGAGAAGGCAGGTGATGGGGGAAGAGGATAGGAGGGAACGGACTACCAGAAAGTCAACAGGGAGCATAGAGGGAAAGGGAAGTGATTGAAAATGTAGATCTGACCTGGCGATTAAGGCAACCCCACCACCAGCCCTGCCCGCCGGACGGTCGGCGCGCAGGGCCACGTAGGAAGGGGGGAGGGTAGCCAAGAGAACGGGGAGGGAGGAGTCACAATACCAGGTTTCGGTCAGGAGCAGTAGGTCCGGTTTCTCTGAGTCGAGTAGGACGGACAGCTCGTGATGGTGCTTGACCGCTGACCTGGTGTTGAGTAGGATAGCAGACAGTGCTGGGGTCGTGAGTTGGGGGTCGGGGAGGGAGGGACAGGGAGACGGGGGAACAAGTGGCGGGGAAAGCGGAGGTATGGGGAGGGTAGGGGCAAGGCCAAGTGAAGAGATGAATCTGCGGACGGGATCCGGGAGTGGCCAGAGGCCTTGGAGGGCGAAGAGGTCCTTGGAGGAATAGGACAAGTTTTTGGCATGGTGTTGTGCCCCTGGCCCCGTCCGGCCGCGGACGGGCGCAGACGGGCTTGACTTATGCGCGACTTCGGCGCGAAGTCGGCGCTCCCGCTGCGCTCGTCCGCTGCGCGTTCTAAAGTGGCACATTGAAATAGGTGGCCGCAAGGGCGGAAAGGGGGCGTGGCCTGAAGGTGGGCGTGGCCAGCCGGCAGGAGGGCGTCGCGTGAGCGATTGATCCGCTGCACGGAGCCCTCGAGGTGAAAACAAGCAGGTAGCAGCAGGTGAGGTTTTAAAAACACAAAGAATACACAATCCTAAAAGAGCGTCTCCCGGCTTTCCGCCTCAGGAGATATGAGCCCAGAGAGCGCTCGAAAGCTGGCGCTTAAAAGGGCGGAAAGGGGGCGTGGCCTGAAGGTGGGCGTGGCCAGCCGGCAGGAGGGCGTCGCGTGAGCGATTGATCCGCTGCACGGAGCCCTCGAGGTGAAAACAAGCAGGTAGCAGCAGGTGAGGTTTTAAAAACACAAAGAATACACAATCCTAAAAGAGCGTCTCCCGGCTTTCCGCCTCAGGAGATATGAGCCCAGAGAGCGCTCGAAAGCTGGCGCTTAAAAGGGCGGAAAGGGGGCGTGGCCTGAAGGTGGGCGTGGCCAGCCGGCAGGAGGGCGTCGCGTGAGCGATTGATCCGCTGCACGGAGCCCTCGAGGTGAAAACAAGCAGGTAGCAGCAGGTGAGGTTTTAAAAACACAAAGAATACACAATCCTAAAAGAGCGTCTCCCGGCTTTCCGCCTCAGGAGATATGAGCCCAGAGAGCGCTCGAAAGCTGGCGCTTAAAAGGGCGGAAAGGGGGCGTGGCCTGAAGGTGGGCGTGGCCAGCCGGCAGGAGGGCGTCGCGTGAGCGATTGATCCGCTGCACGGAGCCCTCGAGGTGAAAACAAGCAGGTAGCAGCAGGTGAGGTTTTAAAAACACAAAGAATACACAATCCTAAAAGAGCGTCTCCCGGCTTTCCGCCTCAGGAGATATGAGCCCAGAGAGCGCTCGAAAGCTGGCGCTTAAAAGGGCGGAAAGGGGGCGTGGCCTGAAGGTGGGCGTGGCCAGCCGGCAGGAGGGCGTCGCGTGAGCGATTGATCCGCTGCACGGAGCCCTCGAGGTGAAAACAAGCAGGTAGCAGCAGGTGAGGTTTTAAAAACACAAAGAATACACAATCCTAAAAGAGCGTCTCCCGGCTTTCCGCCTCAGGAGATATGAGCCCAGAGAGCGCTCGAAAGCTGGCGCTTAAAAGGGCGGAAAGGGGGCGTGGCCTGAAGGTGGGCGTGGCCAGCCGGCAGGAGGGCGTCGCGTGAGCGATTGATCCGCTGCACGGAGCCCTCGAGGTGAAAACAAGCAGGTAGCAGCAGGTGAGGTTTTAAAAACACAAAGAATACACAATCCTAAAAGAGCGTCTCCCGGCTTTCCGCCTCAGGAGATATGAGCCCAGAGAGCGCTCGAAAGCTGGCGCTTACAAGGGCGGAAAGGGGGCGTGGCCTGAAGGTGGGCGTGGCCAGCCGGCAGGAGGGCGTCGCGTGAGCGATTGATCCGCTGCACGGAGCCCTCGAGGTGAAAACAAGCAGGTAGCAGCAGGTGAGGTTTTAAAAACACAAAGAATACACAATCCTAAAAGAGCGTCTCCCGGCTTTCCGCCTCAGGAGATATGAGCCGGAAGATAAACACCTAAATATTCCATAAACATGTCAAAATCACATCCTCGATCAATTGTTTGAATGTGAGTCACTGTGTTATTTCTGCCTGTTGTCACCTCACCGTCCTTCCTGACTGAGCCAGTGCTTTGAAGCATCCATTAGTGGCATCGGCGGTTTGCAAAGAAATAAATAGCAATAATAGTAATGATGCAGGATAGAGATTATGGGCCAAATGTACGACCTTTTTTTGCGGCCGCAAACGGGAGATCCTCGCGTTTGCGACTTTAAAAAAGGGTAATGCCATGTACAAGTGCTATTTTAGGAGTCACTGATTTGCAAAATAGTGTTGGATACTTGCGCTATTAGGAAGGGGCAACTCTTTCTAAAAGCGAGTCACCATGCCACGTACAATTGTTTTGCAACCGCATTTGCGGTTGCAAAACACTTGCAGTTTACCACCTACTTCAAGTAGGTGGTAAACCACTAGAAAATGGGAAGGGGTTCCTAGTGCACCCATTCCTCTTTGTGAGTATGGGATAAAATATTTTTAAGAGCTGGCAGTAGTCCCAGGGACCACTGCCTGTCCTTAAGAAAATGAACCTGAAAATGTTCCTTTTTTAAAAAAATGTATCCCGTTTTCCTTTAAGGAAAACGGGCTGCATTTAAAAAAAAAGACTGCTTCATTTAAAAGCAGTCACAGACATGGTGGTCTGCTGACCCTAGCAGGCCACCATCCCTGGGAGTGCTAGCCATTCCTATTGGGGTCGCAAATTGCGACAGCCTCATTAATATTCATGAGGCATGCAATTTGTGACCCCATTAGGAATTGCTAACAGTGTCTGAGACACTGTTATACATCCCAAATTGCGAGTCACAAATGCTACGCAATTTGCGAGTCGCAAATCAGTGGGTCGTACATCTTGCCCCGAGTCCAACGTATTTCATTGGAAGACATCTTGATATGGTTGACACAAGACACAATATGTGTCCATCAGTAGTTCCTCCACAGTGTGTAGATGTTTGAGACGAGCCCATAGGAATTAAATTCCAAATGTCACTTTTTAGTAAAGGAAAGTGTGTCTCTTTTCAAACCAGTTTGAAATACTTTACTTCAGGCCACTTGCTATATTAGTAAGAAAACCTCTTCCTGAACAGTGAAATTTGTGGTATATTATTTCCCAGATGTATTTATTTTGTGTCAAATATTCTTTCACATCTGCTCTTCTTTTAAGGACATCTCTTTTATTAAAGTGTTTTGTAAAGCCCTGGCTTATGCATAAGGCTACTTCATGGTGCAACTGCAGCTGCTGAAAAAGATCAGGACTACCCAATTTCCTACACCAGGGAGGTAGAAACGATGGGGCATATTTATGAAATGATCACGCAGAGCAGCAAGCCACCTTGTTATGCTGCTCTACGTTATAGGGAATGGGCAGTAATACACCGTTCAATGTGCTGCCTAGTGCCAACGCCTGTACCTTTGCACCATGGTGTAAGGGTGCCTGCGTTATAAGCTGGATTATTTTTGTGCAGGAAGGAGCACCTTCCAGCACAAAAACAATCCCCTGAGGCATTTTACTCTTTCTATGTGTGCTGCAGAATGCAGAACACAAAGAAAGTGGAAGTAACAAGGAAAAATAAAGATATTACTCTTTGTTATGCCTCACCAGAGGAAAGGTAGCCTGTTGACGCATGCCCAGGTCTACTAGTAACAGTAAATCTGGGAATGCGCCAAAATCCATGCGTGGTTGCATGGGAATACCCATGATCCACCCCTGGAATGCCTCCCTGGTGCAATCAGGGCCATGCAAGGTGGCCTTGCGTACCTTGATAATCCTACTTAGGTTTTGCGTCGCCCTTGCGCCCCCTTGCATGGCGCAAGTGTGACGCAAACCCTACATTAATATGCCACTACACTTTTTGTTGGTATTGGATGTCCTGGTGGGGGGATCAGGGCAGGTCTTCACCCAAGGTCATTAAGAACTCGATCTAGGCTCGGTCTCTTTCAAATGGGTGACTGAAGGGTTGTCCCCTTCTTTCGAGGTAGGGTTGGAATGCTTTTTTTAAAAGTCAAGTTTCCAGTTTTTTGTTCTTGAAAACTGCCAGAATTCGACGTTCCCTAAGGTAGTTCTAGCATGCTGCACAGTTTCAGCTCTTGAATCAGCCTTCCCTCACGCTTCCTGCGTCTCATCCTAGATTGCGTGATCCGAATTGTTCTGCTTGATCTCAGGTTTTGTATCGTAATCAAGGGTGGAAAAAGAGGCTGTAAAAATTAAATGCACCACCACAGTAGCAATAAAAAATCAAGGACATGGCCAAGGGAATGAGGTAAGAGCATACATTTGTTCAATACTAACGATATTTAGTTTTATACAGAACACTGAAGAAAATATAGCAATTTAACAACACAGGACCAAAATTGATCTTCGTCTTGTAAATGCTCCAGACCACAGTACTTTGTGAATTTCTTCCATAATTATTAGAATAGTCTTTCTTCTATATATCTCTATATTGATCTTGACCCTCTGCCAGTGCTCATTATTGATTTCTTTATGTTCTGTTTCTTTTCGTACTGCCTTTGTCGGAATCAGTCTTTTGGGACACAGAGCCGCTTAAGCAACCAAGCACACAGGAGAAAGCTAGGTGTCCTTTGCCATGAGGGCTCCACGTTTTGCAGAGGAAAACTGGCCTCCTCGAGCCTTGTTGAGCCTCATTGACCCATTGGCAAAATGTGGATGAGCAGTCAAAGCCTAGCTCAGAGGTGGTGGTGCAGGATGGGTGTAGGGTTAGTCTAGGCACTGCACAACAAAATCATACCAATGACAATACAGATGCAAATGTCCATCTAAAACTGTACAGTAACAAAACCCGTTAATAATTTCTTACTATATAAACAAATGTATTTACAGGATAAAAAGTAGGTTACACAAGCGGAAATTACACAAAACAAAATAGACAGACCCTCATTATGACTTGAGGGATAATTATAACATCCTCACAGTTATGGCCTGATAAATTCAGACAGATCAAACTCGCCGGGGAAATGGCCTGGAAAAAAAAAACATGCAGAGTTTGGTGTGTTAAAAACTGATTGGTCCTTTTCTGAGATTGTGATGAAGTGCAGCGCAGCAAGTGCTAGTGGAAAGCTTTCTGCCGATTTTGTTGCAGGGGCGAAATTGCAGCTATGCTGCAAAACTGGCCCCTGGTCACAAAAACAGCCCACAAGGGGTCTAAAACCGGCCCCTACCCTGGCGGCCCACAGGAGAAACGCCTGGTGCTCTTTAAGGCCAGTCTGGTCCTGCCCACTTTTGGTAAAAACTCCACTCTATTCAAATAAACTCGAAATTAGGGCCTAAAAATAATACTATATAAAGTTTCTGAAACTCTTCTGTTCATAACGTTTTAATGCATGTGCAGCTAGGAGCACACATGGAGTGGAAAAGTTGTAGAACGAATAAAATGTAACATGTAACTGGTAATATGGTGAGGGAATGTTTGTAAGTGGCTAATGTTTATAAACAGTGGCGGAAACGCACAGATTACTGTAACAAAGGAAGTATACCATCTTGCTGCAAAAATTGTTTACTGTGAGTCATGCTGGTTTCTGGTTTGAGAATTTCTAAGAGTGAAAAAACAAACCTAAGGAACTGAAGATGAGTTACATTGTACTTTGTACATGCAATGGAATGTGGGAGTTGCCTGGAACGGAAGGGATTGTGTTCTGGCAGTGAAGCACACACATTAACCCTTTTGCTGCTAGGCCTTTCCCCTGTGCTACGCCTTTTTTTGGCTATTTGGGATAGTTCATGCATAGGCCCTTGTAACTTTTTATCCACATAAGGTATCCACACCAAATTTGTTCCCTTTTCTTCCAACATCATAGGGATTTCAAAGGTACCCAGGGTTTGTGCATTTCCCTGGAGGGGACCCAGAAATTAGCCAAAACACAGCTAAATTTGTTTTTTGGGGGGACAAATGGGGGAACAGTGCTGCAGAAGATAGTGTCAGGTTTTTCTCCTGCAAATTGCATCAAAAAGGGGGTTGTGGTGCTTAAATCATCATCTGCCCAGCTTTCAGGGACAAAAGAGTTTTGTGAGAAAACCAAAAATGTTTACACAGATTTGGCATTTTACTGGGACATTGCCTATTTTTGCTACTTTTTGTGCTTTTAACCCCCTTCCAGTTAGTGGTAGAAATGGGTTTGAAAGCAATAATGGATCCCAGAAAGCTATACATTTCTGAAAAGTACACATTTTGAATTCAGCAAAGGGTCATTTATGTAGGTCCTTCAAGGTTTTTTATAAAAACTAACAGTTGAAAATCAGAAAAATTGAAAATTAGTTGAAAAAAAACAGCCATTTGTGTCAAAGTTTTCACCTCTAACATCTCCTAAGTATGACAGATGTTTGAAAGCAATATACCGTTACATCCGCTGAACCCTTCTGTTTGTGGTTATATGTAGGACTTGTAGGTTCACTAAGAACCCAAGTAACCCAGAGCCAATAACTGAGCAGCTTCTTGCAGTGTTTTTTCATTGTGTACCCGGTATATTGCAATTAATTTGGTAAAATATAAAGAGTGAAACATAGGTATCAAAGACACCTATGTATTTCTGAAATGGGAACAACATATAGAGTTTAGAACCATTAGCGATTTGCACATCTTCGAAATTGTGGTTACCCATACTAGCCTGTGAATTGTAGGACGTTTTTCAGTGACTTCATTTTTACACATTGTCTTACATTAGGAAGGCAGAAATGCATGGAAAGTCAATAGGTAATACCAGTTGCTGTACATTGTTAGTTCCCAAAGTCTCCCGATAAAACTGGCACCTCGCTTGTGTGGGTAGGCCTAGTGCCTGTGAAAAGAAACGGCCTAAAACGCAACATGGGGACACCACCTTTTTACAGTGAAAACAGACCCTTTTGTTGCACAGTGCCTAGCTGTGGATTTTAAACCCTAGCTCAGCTGGAACCTAGGGACACCTAGCAAGCTGATATATTTTTGAGAAATAGACACCCTGAGGAATCCATGATGGGGTGACTTGACTGGCTCTAACCAGGTTCTGTTATCCAGAATCCCTTGCAAACCTAACATGTTGTAAAGAAAACACATTTTCCTCACATTTCTGTAAAGTTCTGGAATCTACGTGAATCCACAAAATTCCACCCACCCTGCATTCCCCAAAGTCTTCTGATAAAAATAGTACCTCACTTGTGTGGGTAGACCTAGTGCCCGTGACAGGAAACGACCCAAACGCAATGTGGACACACCACATTTTTACAGTGAAAACGGACCCTTTTTTGGCAAAGTGGCTAGCTGTATATTTTGAACCCTAGCTCTGCCAGCACCTAGGGAACCCTAGCAACCCTATACATTTTTAAAAACTAGACACCCAGGGGAATCTAGGATTGGGTGACTTGTCTAGCTCCCACCAGGTTATGTTACCCAGAATCCCTTGCAAACCTCAAGATTTGTAAAAACAACCCATACATTTTTCTCATATTTCTTAGATGGAAAGTTCTGTAATCTGTGTGGATCCACAAAATTCCCCCCACCCCGCATTCCCCAAAGTCTTCCGATAAAAAAATTTCCGTACTAGTGTGGGTAGGCCTAATGCCCGCGACAGGAAACGGGCCAAAACTTATTGTGGAGACATCACAATCACCTATCACAAAACAATCTGGTTTTGCAATGGGACATCTGGGTTTTTGGCCCCAGGCTCGGCGGCCATCTAGCGAAACCTTCCAAACCCACACAGCCAAAGGCAAGCCCGTCTGCGCCCGTCCGCGCTCGGACCGCGCTCAGTGCCAAGACCCCTAGTTGTTGCAGGTCAGGTAATCCTCCCATCTGTACCTATACTAAAAAAACCCTACTAGTACTTAAGGGGGCGGATAAAGGTAGGGAATGCATTTGCCTCTTCCTCAACTCACTACCAGCGCCGTGTCCAGCGATGTGTCTAACTGTAAAATGACCCTAACCAAGGTCCTCTGTCAGCCCACTTCAGGTATTGTTCGATAAAAGGATAGGGTCTGCCTGGCAAGATATTCAAGTAATTAAATGTGTTTTGCTTAATGCAAGATCATTGGTTAAGCATAGCATGCGCAAGGCTCATTGAAGAGTGGGACATAAAGTTTGCTTTTATTACGGAGGTTTGGATGGATGATTCCTCTGGTCAAGACATAGTAAAAGCCACACCGCCAGGATTTTTATGGCACACTCTAAATAGACCACTCAGGAAGCGGCGGGTCTGGCAGTGATTTACCACAGCTCGATGCTGCCAAGTCTGCAGCATGTGAGGCCTTATCTTTTAATTTCAGCCTATCTTCCCATCAAACCTTTAAAGGCCTGCTCTTGTACAGACTACCAGGAGCTAGAAATACCTTTTTAGATTCACTCACAGACTTATTGGAAGAATGCCTTTGCACAGACACTTACACAATTAAGGGAGATTTTAACTTCTATCTGGAGGCCTCTACTGAACCTGATACAGTGATACTGACAGATATGATGAATAGCGCTGACCTGAGGCAGCAGGTATTCGGCCCAACCCATGCAGCAGGCCATACCCTGGATGGTATTTCCTCTAACCACCCCGGCCTACAGTTCACAGGCCTACTTCATCTCAAATGGTCAGATCACGTTGCTGTTTGATTTGAGTTGACGTTAAAGGCACAACGCACAATTGGACCTCACTTGAAAGGCCAAATAGTAACCAGAGCCTCGAATAAAATTAAGGGGACTGCCCTGCAGGAGTTTCTCACCTCCACAGCCGGCCAGGCATCGGTGGGAGTGGAAGAGGTATACACGAAATGGGTGGAGAAACCCTGCGAAAAATTAGCTCCAGAAAAATGATCTTTCCTAAAAGATCACAACCGTCTGCCCCATGGTTTATAGAAGATCTGAGGAATCACAAGCTTGTTTGCAAATGGCTAGAGCAGAGTTGGAAGAAGGGTTATAAGGAAACAGATAAAAATCATTATAAAATCGGTCTGCAGAAATATAAACAACTCCTCTTCTCAGCCAAACAAAAGTTCTATGTTGCCCGTATTGATGTAGCAAAAAACTCTGCAAAATAACTTATTAGAACGGTCTCTAGCCTGGCTGCTCCAAGCCCAGCCAAAGTTCAAGCAAGTCAGGAACTGTGTGAAGACGTTGCCAAGTTCTTCCTGACTAAAGTTGAAACTATCTTCACAGCTTTTGGCAGTTCCAGTGCTGCCTTGTTGAATATGGCAAGGGTGAGAATTCAAGCTCACTGGAATCTCTACTGCTAGGTTTGATAAATTCATGCCAGTTTGCACTGATATTGTTTATGGGCTTCTCAGTGCAGCCAAATCAGGATCACCCTTTGATCCATGGCCAGTAGCAATGGCCAAATTAGCCTCGGGTCCCTTTGCTTCATCATTGTTGTCTATTTTTAATAGCATGTTTAAAACAAGGCATTTCTCAACATGCTGGAAATTGGCCTCTATATTGTTCCTTGTAGAGAAACCAAGCTTGGTCCGGAAGGACCCTAATAATTGTCGCCCGATTTTGCGTCTTCCGCTTCCAGCTAAATTGGTCGAAAACATCATGAACACACAACTCAGTGCCTTTTTAGCTGCAACGCAAGCCTTGGATCCCTCCCAGTACGGCTTTAGAGGGGGACATAGTACCGAGTCTGCCCTCATTAAGGCCACTGAGGAGATCAGAGAAGCCGTGGATCAGGGTGGTAGGGCGGCCCTGATCCTACTGGATTTGTCTGCGGCCTTTGACACCATCCACATGACATCTTTAAGGACCGTTTAAAGGTATGTGGGATCCAATCCAATGCCTGGGATATGTTAAGATCATTTCTATCAAACAGAGGACAAATTGGTGCTCTGGGTGACTACCAGTCCAAACATTTGTCATTACGCTGTGGGGTCCTGTAGGGGTCCTCCCTGAGTCGGACCCTTTTTAATGTGTACGTTTCATCCTTGGCCCCCATTATCAGAGCATTTGGGTTTGGTTTCACATCGTATGCTGATGACACTCAAATTGTAATGTCTCTGCTACCTGGCCAGGAAATGGGTACGGATAAACACTTCCAAGCCTGTATGAAATCAGTTGGAAGATGGATGACAGAGAATTGTTTAAAGCTCAATTCAGGCAAAACTGCGGTTTTATTGTTTGAAAAGGACACCAGCTTTTGGACACCGAGTTGGTGGCCTGACTTGATGGGCTCTCTCCCGAAACCTTCTAAGAAGGGAAATAATTTGGGAGTTATAGTCGATGAGAGACTTACATTTGGGGGGCAAGTAAATACAGTGACATCAACAACAGCCTATGTGTATATAACAGTCAGGAAACTATTGCCATTCCTACTTTCGGGTAGCCGGCAAACAGTGGTCACAGCACTGATATTGTCGAGGTTGGACTATTGCAATAGCCTGTATTTGAATGTACAACAAAAGTTTATGAACAAATTCCAGCTGCTACAAAATGCAGCTGTTAGACTCCTCACTGACACATCCAAGTTCTCTCCCATCTCCAAGGAAATAAAGAAACTGCACTGGCTCCCTGTAATGAGTTGAGTGCATTTTAAATTGCTCTGTGTGGTCTTCAAGGCACAGGCCCAGACTTTTTAAAACAGCTGTTCCAGTGGTACACACCGAAAAGGACACTTCGTTCACTGGGTGCCAAGTTGGTCTCAGTGCTGCACACAAAAAAAGCTATGCGGGGTGGCAGAAGCTTTGCCGTTGGTGTGGCAAAAGCCTGGAATGCCCTTCCATTCCACCTAAGAAATGCAACGGATCTTCTAGCCTTTAGGAAAGGATTAAAGACCTGGCTTTTTGCTGAATAAACCTCATTTCCTCTGTGCTTTTGCCTTCAGGATAAATAATTAGTGCCAGGACACTCACGTGTAACCGCTGCACTGTAAAAATACTATTAACATAACATAACATTTTTGAATGGGCATGGCTTGAATGGATCCCCCTAAGTTTTCCTACCCAAAATCCCCTGCAAATCTCAAATTTAACTGAAAAAAACAAATTTTCCACATATTTTTGTGTGGGATAACAGTTCTGGCACAAATGTCCTACCACATAGCGTTCCCCTCAGTCTCCCGAGTAAAATGATACCTAAGGTTTTAGCTCTTCCCTAGTCACAGACTTTTGCCCCACCCACACAAGTGTGGTATCATTTTACTCGGGAGACTGAGGGGGACGTTTTGTGGTAGGACATTTGTGCCAGCACGTTGATTCCACACAAAAATATGAGAAAAATGTGATTTGTTTCATCTAAATTTGAGGTTTGCAGGAGATTCTGGGTAAGAAAACCTTTGTGGGTCCACACAAGCCATACCTTCTTGAACTCCCCTGGGTGTCTAGTTTTCAGAAATGTGTGGTTTCAGTAGGTTTCCCTAGATGGCTGCCAAGCCTGGGGCCAAAAACTCAGGTGACTACCCTTGCAAAACCAGGTTGTTTCGTGATAAGTAATTTTGAGTCTCCACAATACGTTTTGGGCCCATGCCTGTCGTGGGTACTTGGCCCACCCATGTGAGTGAGGGGCCATTTTTATCGGGAGACCTGGGGGAACGCTGGATGATAGGAAATTTGTGTCAGCCCGGTCATCCCACACCTTTCCCACACAGAAATTTGAGAAAAATTTGCTTTTTTCAGCTAAATTTGAGGTTTGCAGGGGATTCTGGGTAAGAAAACCTTGGTGGGTTCACACAAGCCATACCTTCCTGGACCCCCCCCCGGATGTCTAGTTTTCAAAAATGTGTGGGTTTGGTAAGTTTTCCTAATGGGCCGCTGAGCCCGTGACCAAAAACCCAGGTGACCCCCTTGGAAAACCAGGTAGTTTGTGATAGATAGGTGGGCACCTGTGTTTTTGGTCTTGGGTTTGCAGACATCTAGAGGAACCTAAAAAACCCAGACATTTCTGAAATCTAGACACCTGTGGGAGTCCAGAGAAGTGTTGCTGCATTGACCTCCTAACATTTTTCTACCAAACATTTGCTGAAAACCTCAAATTTAGCTAAAAAGTCAAATTTTCCACTAATATCTGTGTGGGAAAGTTGTGGGATCACGGCACAGCTCAAATTTCCTACTATCCATCATTCCCCTCAGTCTCCCGATAAAAATGATACCTTACTTGTGTAGATGGGCCAAGAGCCTATGACATGGAAGGGCCAAAAACTTGTACAAATTGAGGGGGCGCAAAGCGGGTCTGAAAGAACAGTTGGTTTATACGTTTTTCGGCTGACATTTCTTTGGGCATCCACACAAGTGAGGTATAATTTTTCTTGTGATAGCTAGGGGAATGCTGGGTAGTAGGAAATGTGTGCCTCCACTAGTCCTGGGTGGTAAATTCCGTTTGCCCACAGAATTTGCAGAATTTGGGTAATTTTGCGTTCTGCGGAGAACACAGAATTGCCAAAAATTCCGCGATCCATGGCTTTGCAGAATTTTTTGCTTGTTCAGGCTTTCAAAATGCGTGTTCACAAGATATTTCTCCCAGAGCACACAAATAGCGTTTACGAAAAGGAAAAATGCATCGTAAACGGGCGGAACGAGCAATTCCACGTGTTCACTGAACTTTTGCGTGCTCACTGAGAATTTTTACTGTTTCCCGGGGCTTTGCGTAGCGCAGCTACGCAAATTCTGCCCACCCCTAGCCTACAACTTACCCACACAGAAATGTGAGGAAATTGTGACTTTGTAAGTAAATTTGAGGTTTGTGGTTGATTCTTGGTAAGAAAACGCTGGCAGATGCATGCAAGCCACACCACCAGCTAAGAGTCAGTACACGCACACAACCATCCACACACACACCACCAGCCAAGCACCATCCATGCACACCGCCAGCCAAGCGCCATCCACACACACCACCACCCAAGCGCTTCTACATATGAATAAAACAACAAAATCCCTGGCTCCTAGTGGGCTTTCTGCCCCCCCCCTCCCAGGGGGAAGATTAGGGACTATTGACCCTTTCTACCACCAGGGGCCAGAAAGACTCTGGGATTTGGGGGGGCATTGGCAGCCCCCACCCCTAAATTCAGTGGAAAAAATCCCTGGCATCTGGAAGGCTTTTAACAACCCCAGGGATGCAGATTGGGGGCCACTGCCCCAATCTGCACCCCCGGGGCAGAAAGACTGTAATTTTGTGGGGGGGGTGGGGGGAAATTGGCATGCCCATCTTGGGCAGCCTCCACCCCTTATTGCAGTGGGGAAAAAATCCCTGATATCTAGTGGGCTTTCTGCCTCCCCCTGGGGGGGGGGGGGCGGGGCAGAAATACTGTAATTTTACGGCAGGATGGAGGCATTGGCATGCCCATATTGGGCAGCCCACATCCCAAATTCAAATTAGAAAAAAATCCCTGGTATCTAGTGGGCTTTCTCCCCCCCGGGGGTAGCAGATTGGGGGCTACTGCCCCATCTGCCCCCCAGGGGGGGGGAAGAAAGACTGAATTTACCCAAAATAATATGGGGGGAGCAAAGGCCCTTGCCCAAGGGGCTGCTTCCCCCTCCCTGTTGCCTAGTGGGTGGATCCCTGCTTGGGGATCTCCCTCCTGGGGGTTAACTGTAACAAAACAAGCATTTGCAATGCAATAGGTCTCGCATTAGGAAAGTTTGAGCTACTGGTATTGTAAATGACACATTTTTTATTTATGTGTTGGTTTTGAAAATAGCGAAATTAATAGCTTTGTCATTTACAGTGCCAATAGTTTTAACTTTCGCAAATGGGACACCTATAGCATTTGTAATGCAATATGTGTTGTATTTACGTGACTTACATGTACTGATATTACAAATAAAAATGGCTTTTATTTTTTTAATGATTAATACTTTAAAAAAGGTTATTGTAATTTATAATGGCAATAGCTTTTGTAAATAACTTTTGTGAAAATTATGTTCATTGTATTTTATTGTGACGAAAATCCAAGAACAGAAGTGAAATATTAACATCTTTTTGTGACATTTGTAATAAAGCTTGAAACATTGAGAGAACATATTTGAACGAGTTGTTGTTGAATGGTTGCACAGATTGATGCTGTGGTGGCGCTGAGTGATGTTGTGGTGGTGAAGAGTGATGTTGCATTGAGTGCAGTGACAATATGTAGCATATAATCATATGGCACTGAGTGGTATTGTTTGGAGTGTATGTTGCATTGAGTGCAGTGTAATAATGTAGCATATATTTTTGTGGCACTGAGTGTATGTTGCATTGAGTGCTGTGTAATTATGTGGCGTGTAATTATGTGGCACTGAGTGGTATTTGGAGTGTATATTGCATTGAGTGCAGTGTACTAATGTAGCGTGTAATTATGTGGCAATGAGTGGTATTTGGAGTTTATGTTCCCTTGAGTGCAGTGTAATTATGTGGCGTTTAATTATGTGGCACTGAGTGTATGTTGCATTGAGTGATGTGTAACTATGTGGCACCGAGTGTTATTTGGATAGTATGTTGCATTAAGTGCAGTGTAGTTATGTGGAGTGTAATTATGTGGATCTGAGTGGTATTTGGAGTGTATGTTGCATTGAGTGCAGTGTAATTATGTAGCATATAATGTTGTGGCACTGAGTGTATGTTGCATTGAGTGCTGTGTAATTATGTGGTACTGAGTGTTATTTGGAGTGTATGTTGCATTGAGTGCAGTGTAATTATGTGGCGTGTAATTATGTGGCACTGAGTGGTATTTGGAGTGTATGTTGCATTGAGTGCAGTGTAATTATGCAGCGTGTAAATATTTGGCACTGAGTGGTACTTGGAGTGTATGTTGCATTGAGTGCAGTGTAATTATGTGGTGTGTAATTATGTGGCACTGAGTGGTATTTGGAGTGTATGTTGCATTGAGTGCAGTGTAATTATGTGGCATGTAATTATGTGGCACTGAGTGGTATTTGAAGTGTATGTTGAACTGAGTGCAGTGTAATTATGTGGCGTGTAATTATGTGGCACTGAGTGGTATTTGGAGTGTATGTTGCATTGAGTGCAGTGTAATTATGTGGCATGCAATTATGTGGCACTGAGTGGTATTTGAAGTGTATGTTAAACTGAGTGCAGTATAATTATGTAGCGTGTAAATATGTGGCACTGAGTGGTACTTGGAGTGTATGTTCTATTGAGTGCAGTGTAATTATGTGGCGTGTAATTATGTGGCACTGAGTGGTACTTGGAGTGTATGTTGCATTGAGTGCAGTGTAATTATGTGGCGTGTAATTATGTGGCACTGAGTGGTATTTGGAGTGTATATTGCATTGAGTGCAGTGTAATAATCTAGCGTGTACTTATGTGGCACTGAGTGGTATTTGGAGTGTATGTTCCATTGAGTGCAGTGTAATTATGTGGCGTGTAATTATGTGGCACTGAGTGTATGTTGCATTGAGTGCTGTGTAATTATGTGGCACTGAGTGTTATTTGGAGTGTATGTTGCATTGAGTGCAGTGTAATTATGTGGCATGTAATTATGTGGCACTGAGTGGTATTTGAAGTGTATGTTCCATTGAGTGCAGTGTAATTATGTGGCGTGTAATTATGTGGCACTGAGTGGTACTTGGAGTGTATGTTGCATTGAGTGCAGTGTAATTATGTGGTGTGTAATTATGTGGCACTGAGTTGTATTTAGAGTGTATGTTGCATTAAGTGCAGTGTAATTTTGTGGTATGTAATTATGTGGCACTGAGTGGTATTTGAAGTGTATGTTGAACTGAGTGCAGTGTAATTATGTAGCGTGTAAATATGTGGCACTGAGTGGTACTTGGAGTGTATGTTCCATTGAGTGCAGTGTAATTATGTGGCGTGTAATTATTTGGCACTGAGTGGTACTTGGAGTGTATGTTGCATTGAGTGCAGTGTAATTATGTGGTGTGTAATTATGTGGCACTGAGTGGTATTTGGAGTGTATGTTGCATTGAGTGCAGTGTAGTTATGTGGAGTGTAATTATGTGGCACTGAGTGGTATTTGGAGTGTATGTTGCATTGAGTGCAGTGTAATTATGTAGCATATAATGTTGTGGCACTGAGTGTATGTTGCATTGAGTGATGTGTAATTATGTGGCACTGAGTGTTATTTGGAGTGTATGTTGCATTGAGTGCAGTGTAATTATGTGGCGTGTAATTATGTGGCACTGAGTGGTATTTGGAGTGTATGTTGCATTGAGTGCAGTGTAATTATGTAGCATGTAAATATGTGGCACTGAGTGGTACTTGGAGTGTATGTTCCATTGAGTGCAGTGTAATTATGTGGCGTGTAATTATGTGGCACTGAGTGGTACTTGGAGTGTATGTTGCATTGAGTGCAGTGTAATTATGTGGTGTGTAATTATGTGGCACTGAGTGGTATTTGGAGTGTATGTTGCATTGAGTGCAGTGTAATTATGTGGCGTGTAATTATGTGGCACTGAGTGGTATTTGAAGTGTATGTTGAACTGAGTGTAGTGTAATTATGTGGCGTGTGAGGGTGCACAGAGTGTGAGGGTGCACTGAGTGTGAGGGTGCGCAGATTGTGAGGGTGCAGTGTGTGCAGTGTGTGTGTGGGTGCAGTATGTGTGTGGGTGCAGTGTGTGCAGTGTTTGAGGGTGCAGTGTGTGTGACAGTGCGGTGTGTGCAGTGTGTGTGAGTTCAGTGTGTGCGAGGGTGCAGTGTGTGCGAGGGTGCAGTGTGTGTGAGGGTGCAGTGTGTGCAGTGTGTTTGAGGGTGCAGTGTGGGCAGTGTGTGTGAGGGTGCAGTGTGTGTGAGGGTGCAGTGTGTGTGGGTGTAGTGTGTGTGGGTGTAGTGTGTGTGAGGGTGCAGTGTGTGTGAGGGTACAGTGTGTGTGAGGGTGCAGTTTGTGTGAGGGTGCAGAGTGTGCAGTGTGTGTGAGGGTGCAGTGTGTACAGTGTGTGTGAGGGTGCAGTGTGTACAGTGTGTGTGTGAAGCGCCCACTTTGAACTGAATGTATGCAAGCACAGGTGTACAGGATCTGGTAGTCCACAAGGCATGGCTCTTTGTCACAGAGAGGTCACTAACCTAGGTAGGGGTCAGGCCAGTTTGCCAACAATTAATCATGCTTGGGCCCTAGAGAGCACACACGCCTGAACTGGAGAGTCGGGATTCAGCACATGAAGGATGATTTTCAAGGGGGATGACTGTTCTTGTGTGGGCTAGACCTCCTGAAGTGCAAAGTGCTTTTAGAAACTCAGAAGCCTCTCACCCTCTGAATACCTGCTAGTTCTAGGAAACACAAGCGCACTGTTTGCCTCGTCTCCAACTAATGGCACATTTCATACAGATCTTAGACCTGCTAACCTGTATATAAAATGTCACTGTGTGAAGAGGGGGGGGCAGAGCTTCGTGGTGAGATCTCCCTAAGAGACAATCTGCCCTGCACCAAGCGCACCACCTCTAACCACACACAAAAAAAAAGAAAAAAAAGCAGCCAGGACTGCCATAAGTATTAAAGTAAAACAGGGTCAAATGCTGGGAGCCACAGGAGTCTGACTTCTAAACGGTTGATCATAACCCATGCCCTCTTGTCAGTCCTGGCTATGCTTAGAGAGCCGCAGAAGAACACACACTGTTAGTGTCTGTGCAAAGCGCATTATCAGCACACTAATTCAAGCAAGTACTGGCGCTGTGAATTGCATGAGAAAATATTTTGAGGGAATGGGATAACAATACCAAATGTCCATTAGTTTAACCCCTGAGTGACCCTTAGCAGGGCTGCAGTCTTACCGCGCGAACTTACCTCCGTATCCTGCTCCACTCACGGACCCCTGACATGCTGAAATAGCTTATTGCGTGAAGTAGCCATGTGTCTCCCCTGCAGCGCCCGTGAGGAAAGAAGATGATGATCTAAAGCCCAGCATCCATGAAGCGGCAGCAATGTTAAAATAAAAGCCCTGCGGTGTCTATAAGTATATAAACACAATTTGTACAATTTAAACAGCAACACGAGCAGAAACTCAGGAAGCTGTAAAAATGTATTAGGAGAAGAGGGCGTGGCCAACCAAGATTGCCGTGTAGATGTGACTCCCTACTAGTGCTGAGTGGAGAATGAGCGGAGGAGGACTCCCCGTTGGCCAGCGCTGAGACCAAAAGACACAAGGGTCGGGGCCTGTAGAACCGCCAATGCGAATTCCGATGAGCGTGGCCTAGCTTCTGCCGAGAGGTGTAGCAGGCGTGGGAGACTTACTGAGTGCCGAGTTGAAGCAGCAGACCCAGAGAGACTGAAGCGGTGGCACGGACAGAGGAGATCAGGCAGAAGACGACAGGAGTGGAGGCGGCCCTTGAACCCTGTGCCTCGCCTTGAGCTATTGGTGAGTGCGGGGCTAACGGCGGCCGTCTAGCACGGAGGGATTGAAGGCCTACAGATCACAGCCATGCCCGGTGAGTGGGATGGGGAGGGAGGGGTGTGTGTGTGTGTGTGTGCATGTGCGCGTTTGTGTGTGTATTTAAGCCTTGTGTGTGCCCGGTGAGTGGGGTGGGGGATGGGGAGGGGTGTGTGTGTGTGTGTGTGTGAGTGAGCATGTGTGCGTATGTATTATCTACTTCCTGGCATTGTAGGACAGGAGATGTGCACGGCGTGTGGTTGAACATGCGCGCCCACCTGGGGAAATCGCCTGCGCGTGTCCATCCCCTGTCTCACATTCCCAGGAAGTGGATGACAAAAGATTCTTAGCTGGACGCAGTGCTAGGCACTGCTTACACCAGCTCGACCTAAACAACCCAGAAAAAATATTTAGCCCTTTCTCATTACTTTGCTTTACATTAAATGAGGCATGAAATAGGATTGCTTCATGAATTTAGATCTGGAGCTGTGAGCTATGCAGTTGATAACAATGTTTCTGGTGCCTATTCTACATCATAAGCAAGCAACAGTGAAAAGTTAATGAAATAAAGGTGTTAGGACCAACTTTTAAAGTGAGGTAATCTTGCTGGCAGAGGTTTCAAATTATAATGCATTGTAGTCTAATTGTAGGCATGCTTCTTGAGACATTCTTTAGTATATTACAGGTCAGAAGCAGCTAAGTGCATGTCTGTATGCATGACCCACCACCAAGAGACATCTCAGGAGTGCACAAGAGATGAACTGAAAATTTGAGAAAATAAGATATGTTTATGAAAGCCTGTCAACCCAGAATCCAAGCCATTGTTTCTCTTTAGGAGTACATAAATCCATATTGTTTTAAAACCCACTATAAGCTCAAACAATTGGGTACGCAAAAGCAGTAGTGTTTGACCACAAAGTAGCACATTTATCTGCGGTTGAGATAACTTCTTCAAAATTAAGTTGCTAATTGAGCATTTTTCAGGCTTAAGCAGTAGCGGTCGGTGGTGGGAGTAGCTGCCGGGCGGTGACGTGGGGAGGGGGAAGGGCAGGGTGGGGGGGGGGGGTAGTAATCTATGGATTGCAGGTAAGTAAACAATAAATAAAATGAATTTCAATGCACGCACAGAATCCCCAAATGTGATGCAGTGCACGCAACGAAATTTGTTTTATTTATTTATGTTTACTTACTTGTAATCCTCCGTAATCCATAGATTAGTACCCTCACCCTGCTCCTCCCCCTCCTCATGTCACCGCCCACAATCATTGTTGTCTTTATTGTATTATGTAAAATGCAAGGGTGCTTGTGTACTGGTACATTTAGAGGGCTTCTCAACACAAGCCTTGCCCTCACTATAGTCTTGGCCACTTTTTTATTAAAAGCTGAATAATGAGAAAAAGAAGAGGGAAACAAATGAGTATTTTGGCTTCATCTGTTAATTAACCTTTATTTACAAGTAGGAGTTCAAAAATACAATAAACACATTCTGCACAAATTATGTGTAAATCTTAGCAAACAAACCGCGCATAACATCCCTAGATCAGTCAAACCATGAATGAGGTGTCCACATTGTCTCAAGAGGGCACCACACTTTTTAGTTGAAACTTTTCATGAACAGTTAGTTATGTGTACATTTTTGTGGGTAGGTTTACATTTGCAATCAGGGTGGGAATGCATAATAAATGGTTGTGAATACTCCCAAAGTTACAACATTCCGACCATTTGAAATGACCATTTCACTTGACAAACCTATGATTCAATCCCAAACACAAGCATTCGATAGAGGAAATGCATGCCAGTCTAACAGATTTTTTACTATCTTAAAAGAAAGTTATTCTCACACATTTGCACAGATACTTATTATGTCAATAAGTGGCTGCCATCTGGTATGCAAATGCATTTTCTTAGCATCCCATTTTCTTTGAGGTATACTGAATATATTTTGAATGAGTACGTTTGGTATGAATGTTCTAAAGGTATCAACTTAAACTTGAATATTGTTATAATCAATTACTTTTTACTATGTGTTCTTTCATTATATTCCAAGTCTTCTCAAGCTCAAAAACTGTTTGAGCCTCACCATCATATTTCAACAAATAAGGGTTCCTGCAGCAAGCCCAACCCGGGAATCACTAATGCATTTGGACTGAGGTCGTTCATATGTGCAGTATTAGTAGATCATTGGGTCTCGGCTACAGACTTGGAAAGACCTATTGGTTCCAGTATAAAGTGGACTCTGCGCCAGCCCCCTGCTTCTTATTGGATGACATTGCTGTTGAACTCAGTTGTCTCCTCTTGATTCTATAGCTTTCTTCTCTATTCTTATGTTTGTCCCACGCAGGAGGATTTAGGTCTCATAGGGGAAGATTTACTGTTTTTTCACGTAGCACACTGCAGCAGCTGCAAATGCTGCACTACGTGAAAAGTAGAGGAGAGCGCCCTATTTATTCAAATAGGGCACTCACCTCCCCTCTCACTAGCCCCGGTGCTGAAATCAGCTACCGTGTGCCACGGAGACACCTTTGCGCCGTGGTGCAAGGGTGTTGTGGTATTCCTATCTTGAATTGCCACAGGTGTCTGAATGAGTCCAGCATAGGTTTTGTACTGGAAGGAACACTTCCAGTGCAAAATACTATGCACAGACTCACTTTAACCATTTTCCCACTTTGTATGTGTGCTGTAAAGTGCAGCACACATGTAAAATCGGAAAAGGGAGGAGAAATGAAAGCATTTCTCCTTCCTTGCGCCTACTAGAAACGGGCACAGTTTTCTCACGCTAAACCTAATCTTTTTTATTTATAAATTCAGGTTAGCATGAGAAACCTTGGTTGGTTGCATGGAAACACCCATGCATCACTCTTGGTATGCCCCCATGGCGCAAAGTAATGCTATGTACTGCTTCGCATTACTTTTCTGTTATTTCCAGCGCTAAACATGTTTAGTGCTGGAAAGTAAATTGTGAAAAATATATTTTGCGCCGATTTGCGTCACTTTTGTGACTCAAACATGGTGCAAAATCTTAGTAAATCCCCCAAAGAGTTCTGATTTGCTGACTTGCAATCTTCCCCTGCTAACTCTGCTTGCATTCAGCAAACTATTTCTTTTCTTTTAGGCCTTCAAGGGAATATGTGTGTTTTCTTCCTCTCCCCTAAATTTCTGCTCCTCTTCACTTTAACTCTGCACCTATGCTCCTCTTGTTTCTTCCCCGTCACTGACCTCAGGTCATCCACACTCTCCATGTTACTTAACCCACCTCCTCATTTGCTTCCCCACCAACGCTGGTTGAGTCATATCTCTTTTTTTATTACTTCTGGTGGGTGGGGGTGGGCATGACGGTCAACGGGAGGGAGGGCAGGTAGAGAGGGTGTGGGGGGCGGGGGGGAACTGGACGGTAAAAAAATTAGTGCTATGACACGACCAGTAAAACAACTAAAAATAAGGCGTAACACATAGTACTGGAGGTTTATACACTGATTTCCCTCTTTCTGAACTGTTTTTCTGTGCACATTTCAGCAAGCAGGTAATCCTGACTCAGCAGAAACTCTGGCTGAAACATGAGTTTTCACCCTAATTGGTATTCCTTACCCCACCATCATCATCAACAATCCAGCAACAAGGTAAAGCACGCTAGGCTGTTTATTTTTCCCAACCAGATCTTTCACAGAGACACCTCTTTCTACAATAGGCTTTGAACAAGCCAGTAGTACATAAACTAAACGACAGCTGCTGAGGTATGCAAGTCCCACTTACTAAAACATTGTTGAAGTTGATCGAGCGTTCATTTTGTCAAGAAAGGTCCTTAACATTTGTCACGAACTGCTAACTGTAAAGTGCTACAAAGCAAACACAACACCGCCATCTGCACTGTAACGCTGGTCATCCTTATGAACATAAACCACTTCCCTTCCTTCGGTGAAAAATGTTCGAACCATCACAATGAATCAAGCACAGAGACATTTGCTAACTGTAAACGTTTCTCATTAACTAAAACAAAAGGGTGCCCGATGCCAAACAGCTCCTGTAAGCAGCATCTATTTGTATTTTCCACGGCGGATGCAAGTTAGGACATCTTGTAGAGTAAGCATAAGTACCCGCAATCAATAAGCATTTTATTAGCACCGAGAGACAAGTTGGATTGATTTTTAAACTTTATAGTCAATGGCTATAAAAAGGTAAATTAAAAAGTTAACCATCTGCTGCCACACTATTTATTTAAAATGGTGCACTTGATTGCACCGTTCAGGGGAATCAATGCACCGCTTGCTTTCACGCCTCTTCCCAGAGAAGGTGCTGTGTGCATGTATATATAACCTCTTTTGTTGGGTGGTTTTGTTTAGAGCCTTTTGAGGGTGTGGAGAAGGGACACTTTCAATGCACATTTCATTAGCAGGAAAATATTTCTTACCTCATTGTAACAGAACAAAATCCAATTTAGAAATATCATTTCCTGCCACAGGACACTTGATAACACGGTGGAGATTAATGGAGCGGGGTGACAGAAACTTGATTTAAAGCGGGAGATTAATACTGCTTTATCAGCTTCTCCGGCTCCTGAATTGGCTGAAAAAAATATGTTTGAACTTGCTGAGTTGTGTGCTTTTCTGTAAGGAAGAGATGCCGGACCCTTGTTATATTATTGCTGAGTATCTGCTAACCATCCATTGTACAAGGAAGGGGCACACTTTCTAATATTTCTCAAAATTCATTCTTGCATGGGTATGTCGAATAAATCACGCGCCTTCACTACTTTCAAGGAAAATAGTCGAGGACAATATGGCGTTCGAGACAGGAGAGGCCTGCGCCCGATGCTCTCAAGGCGCATGACGCAGCAATATTACTCTGAAGAAATGCTAAAGAGAAACACAAGATAAGAAAATAGATTTAAACCAGTTAAGGTGCGTATTTATTACCTCTTTGATCTTAGAATGGGTCCGCTGTTATGTTTTTTCTAAATCTGACTCACATTTTTAATTCTGTACATTTTAGGAGAGTACAAGTTACTTGTTCCAGCTATCAGTAAAGTTCTATTTTTTTGAAGAAATTACGACGAGTACGAGGCATTTTTTACCTTGCCATGTGAATACATGTAATCAAAAAATCATTAAAAAAGTACATACACAAGTAGCCCTGAGTAGTTGAAAGTAACCAACTGAATCAATAAAAAAAAAAAAAATCTTGTTAAGCTTAGGTACTTCCTCTATTCTTTTTTTGATTCATTAAGAAGATCCTTGCATCACAGGAAACTGAATCATCAAATTATCAATGGTATTACTTATCTCCAATAAACACTTCCCTTGTCGATCTCGGATGTCTCCTTGATTGGAAGTCGTGGTTTACTTTGGGTGGCCAGATGTGGAATACATCATTTATCAGAGGCGATACAAACCAATACTTTGGCCAATAAACACATTTTATCACATATTTTCCCCACACAAAAGGTTTTAGGGCAAACTCTACATGCACCAACTTTTATGGACATTTCCCCTTGTACATTTTGGTAGGTTTGACCTTCCAAAATTCCTCTAAGCAAAGTTCCGGGTCCCAATAGTTACAGTGAAACATGTAATTCCTATCACTGAGAAAACAGATGTTTGCCATGGAACCTGATGCAACCTGGCCACTTATAAAGTGGTTCATGGAGTCTGAAATAATTATATTTTGATAATATTTGTCTGCTTCTCTTTATTGGAGTTTTTACTCATGACTCACATTTATTGATGGTAATATAATCTGTAGTTTATGGCAATAAGAGATGCTTGTTTTTTAATTCTTTAAATCATAGAACACAGTCTTGCAATAAACTGTATTAAACGTAGATACTTTAAACCACTCCGGCACTCTGAGAATATCTGCTGAACATGCTCCTGCCCAAGACTGCTTGGAGGACATGAACAACTTGGTTGAATCTGCTGCAACAAGAGGTGTCAGACTTTTGAGCCATCCTGACTTCTCATGCAATCACGATGAGACACATATGGGGATGATTACAACTTCAATGGAACATTTATAGGTGCATCTATTAGTGTGGCATATCTAATTATGTGTATAAAATGTATGTAAAATGGGCATTAATACCAGGCCCAGAATTTGCAGTTCCAAAATCACCAGTTCGTTGTCTTCAAAATATGATGGCTAAGAAAACGGTGTAGCCGTAAGTCACCCTGTGCTTCGAACCCATAGCATTGAGCCAAGGGCCATAGACAGCCAGGTATGAGGATTTGCAAGTATGGGAGATATGGAGAACAAGCATTTGCAATGCAATAGGTCACGCATTAGGAAAGTGTGAGCTATTGGTATTGTAAATGACAATTCTTTTAAATATATGTTGGCTTTGAAAATATATAAATTAATAGCATTGTTATTCACAAAGCCAATAG
This sequence comes from Lissotriton vulgaris, assembly GCF_964263255.1. Classification (NCBI taxonomy): domain Eukaryota; kingdom Metazoa; phylum Chordata; class Amphibia; order Caudata; family Salamandridae; genus Lissotriton; species Lissotriton vulgaris. The sequence continues at coordinate 665,150,760 of NC_141694.1, forward strand.
CTTACACTTTCCTAATGTGAGTCCTATTGGCTATGGCAATGCTTGTTGGTAGCAAGCAAGGACAGTGCTGTTGTGGTGCTGAGTGATGATGTGGTTGGGCTGAATGATGTGGTGGTGTATTAGAGTGATGTGGTGGTGTCCCAGAGTGATGTGGTGGTGTCCCCAAGTGATGTGGTGGTGTCCCCGAGCGATGTGGTGGTGTCCCGAGTGATGTGGTGGTGTTCCTGAGTGATGTGGTGTTATCCCTGAGTGATGTGGTGGTGTTCCTGAGTGATGTGGTGGTGTCCCTGAGGGATGTGGTGGTGTCCCTGAGTGATGTGGTGGTGCCCCTGAGTGATGTGGTGGTGTCCATGAGTGATGTGGTGGTGTCCCCTAGTGATGTGGTGGTGTACCCGAGTGATGTGGTGGTGTTCCAGAGTGATGTGGTGGTGTTCCTGAGTGATGTGGTGCTGTCCCTGAGTGATGTGGTGGTGTTCCTGAGTGATGTGGTGGTGTCCCTGAGTGATGTGGTGGTGTCCCTGAGTGATGTGGTGGTGCCCCTGAGTGGTGCCCCTGAGTGATGTGGTGGTGTCCCTGAGTGATGTGATGGTGTTCCTGAGTGATGTGGTGGTGTCCCTGAGAGATGTGGTGGTGCCCCTGAGTGATGTGGTGGTGGTCCTGAGTGATGTGGTGGTGTTCCTGAGTGATGTGGTGGTGTCCCAGTGTGTTGTGGTGGTGTCCCCGAGTGATGTGGTGGTGTCCCTGAAAGATGTGGTGGTGTTCCTGAGTGATGTGGTGGTGTCCCTGGGCGATGTGGTGGTGCCCCCGAGTGATGTGGTGGTGTCCCCGAGTGATGTGGTGGTGTCCCAGAGTGATGTGGTGGTGTCCCCGTTTGATGTGGTGGTGTCCCCGAATGATGTGGTGGTGTCCCTGAGTGATGTGGTGGTGTCCCTGACTGATATGGTGGTGTCCCAGAGTGATGTGTCCCTGAGTGATGTGGTGGTGTCCCAGAGTGATGTGGTGGTGTTCCTGAGTGATGTGGTGGTGTCCCTAAGTGATGTGGTGGTGTCCCTGAGTGATGTGGTGGTGTTCCTGAGTGATGTGGTGGTGTCCCTGAGTGATGGGTTCCTGAATTATGTGGTGGTGTCCCAGAGTGATGTGGTGGTGTCCCCGGGTGATGCGGTGGTGCCCCTGAGTGATGTGGTGGTGCCCCTGAGTGGTGCCCCTGAGTGATGTGGTGGTGTACCTGAGTGATGTGGTAGTGTTCCTGGGTGGTGTCCCTGAGTGATGTGGTGGTGTCCCTGAGTGATGTGGTGGTGCCCCTGAGTGATGTGGTGGTGTACCTGAGTGATGTGGTGGTGTGGTGTGTGAGGGTGTGTGGGGGTGTGAGGGGGTGAGGGTGAGTGAGGGTGAGAGGGTTGTGAGGGTGAGGGGTGTGAGGGTGTGAGGTTGTGAGCGTGAGTGAGGGTGGGTGAGGGTGTGAGGGTGAGTGAGGGTGTGTGATGGTGTGCGAGGGTGAGGGGGTGTGAGGGTGAGGGAGGGTGAGGGTGACGGGGGTGAGGGTGATGGGGGTGAGGGTGAGGTGGTGTGAGGGTGAGGAGGTGTGAGGGTCTGAAGTAAATGGTGGCAGGGCAGACATCATAAGACAGAGAGAAGAGACTGCGTGGTGACTGCGTTGGTCAGTTTCAGAATCAGGAGGGGCAGAGTCAGCACAGTCTGCGAGGGATCAACGTGTCTGGAGGCAAAGCATAGCAGATGTAGCATTGCAGCTAGCAAGTCGAGTGTTTTCAAGCTGAGTGTCCCTAGAGAGATGGCAACACAGCAACAGCATTTGAGGAGCAAGGCTACTGTAAACAAGCACAGTAGGCTTTCACTTTCGTCCAGAAACAAGCTCTCGGCATTGCTGTGGCGGGGTGGGCGGGGTGCGGCAGCCTTTGAAGTCTGATGCCGAGGCACAGACAAATGGTGGTGCGTGATGTGCACGCGGGGGGCGGGGGCGGGGGAGCGGCAGCCTTTAAAGTCTGATGCCGAGGCACAGACAAATGGTGGTGTGTTATGTGGCTGGCGATGGTGTGCACGCGCATAGATCACATGAACTGTATGCGTGCTGTCCAGTATGTGACATGCCTACTTAACGTTCCCTGTCGGCATGAATATAGTTATGTGCAAAAGATATCAATACCTCTGAAATGTATATACCGATAAGGCAGGGTGCTCCAAATAATAGGTAGGCTGTAACAATTCCTGACACATAAAAGAAAGTGGTTACAGAACAGTAATATTCCGTTCAAACACGCTCAATGCACAAAGTATCAAAACGGCACCTTACCTATCATGTGTAACTCTTTATGTATCCGAATCAGAATCTAAAAAGAAAACCAAGACTAACTTGAGAAAACATCCTATAAGTCAATCTGCATTGGCGTTCGAAAACAAAAATTGACCAGCAGAACTCCCCGGTGCATGGTTAGTGACGTCCGTGTACCATGTGACCCCTGCATGATGGCTGTGCGCAGCCAGTCCCTTTTGTATCTAGACCAGGGAACACCCATGTGAGGTTCCGAACGATAGAACTTTATTGACCAATGCGGTTGCAAATGAATTAACTTTATTGTGCATTTCTACAGATTTAAACAGAACATAAGTCCTCATGATATACAAGTGTTCCACGTGCTGAGGCAAAGTGAGCAAGCAAGCCCACACAGTGACAGGCATGGGGAGACAAGGCACGAATAGAGGGTCAGGCAAACCAAGAACAACAGAAGAGAAGAGGCAGGAAAAAGGAAAGTTGGGGGACGAACAGAGCAAGACAAACTTACACAGTAACCGGCACAGGGAGAAAGACAAACACAAACAGAAACAGATACAAGGAGACAGGAGACACACACACAGTAACAGACACAGGGAGAAAAGACACGGATAGAGACGGCGGAAGCAACAAGACAGACAGAAGAGGCAAGGAAAGGAAAGACGCGACAGACAACACATGGAACAAGATTTAAAAGGAAGCCGGCGAATGCGCAGACAAATAAAACGCACGACAGGTTAACGGAGGTAGAAGAACGTTACAAAGGCCTCGTAGAAAGAAGCTGCGAGAAAAACACACAGCCAAAAGACAAAAAATAAACGGAGTCAAAAATACAGCGAAACAGAGGTGACAAAGGCAAATGGCCAAAGGGAAAAGCAGGAGAAGAAGAACGTGAAGGAAACAAGCTCTCGGCATTGCTGTGGCGGGGGGCGGGGGAGCAGGAGCGCATTCCTTTGAAGTCTGATGCGGGGGCGGGGGAGGGGCAGCCTTTGAAGTCTGATGCCGAGGCACAGACAAATGTTGGTGTGCGACGTGGCTGGCGTTGTGCATGCGCCTACTCACATGAACTGTTTCTAATCCGCCGCTTTGGTAGACTTTTCAGACCGCTTACTATAATCTTGCCGAAGCATTGCGTAAGCGCATTGGCTCAGGCGAGACCTAAAAAGGACTGTAGGAGCTGTACCAGGGATGTGACAGAGCCCCCTGCAGCACCTACAATGCGGAGGTGGCAGAGCGTCACTTGTTTTGGAGGGGGACATTCACCTCCCAAAGCAATGCCATTGCATTCCTTGCAGAATGCATGCAATGTCATGGACTAAGAAATAGGGAACTGCACTGGAAAGTAACTCTGTTTTCCTGAGCAGGCCATCTGCAGCTTAGAGGGCCCCAACCCTTCAGGGGGACCCCATTGAGCCCAAGGCCAAGGAATATATGTGCAATCTGGGAGACGATGGACTCCATATCACATTTTGCAGGTATGTCCCATACTTTTGTGTTACGCCGCTGAGCTGTACACAACTGAAGGCCAAACCATCTGAACACTTTACTGCGGTCCAGCAGTGTAGCAATTGGCCTACAGCTAGACCCTGTCTCCCTAAATCTACTTCAATGGATTGTGGCTGTCTGCAGCAATCTCTGGGAGCAGGGTCTGGCATGTGTATCCACAAATGCTGTGGCAAAAATAAGGGATTCATTAAATTTTTGGGGTGCAGGTTGCTCCCAAATAAAACTCCTCCACCTCTTGCCGGAGGCCAGGAGAGGTTCTCTCTCTCCTACTTATCTGTGCATTGACTCTTTTTTTCAGGACATTGGTATCAGTGTCTTGCATCCTGTAATGGACAAGGCAACAAAATTGTTCCATTGCTTCCAGCTAACCCGACTGCTCATAGCCTCCTAGGATCTGTGAATCCACATTAGACCATGAAAAATAAACTTCTATCACCCAATTGTTTCATTTATTTTTCATAAAGTGATTAACTTATTTAGCAAATCTAACATGGTGTTCCAGCAGTCCCTATATCTTAATTATTTATCTCATTTGATCCATCGTTTATATGCTTTATTGCAAAATCTTTTGAATAGGTTTGCACAATATGAAAAGGATTGTAATTTGTAACAAGCTACTTCATCTCCACATAAGTAAATAATACGCCCAGCATTTTTAGGTCTAGCGTTAGCCAAGATATTTTGACTTTACTGAAATTATATGTATAATAAACTTATGTAAAGGGGCCACCACTCTTTATCTATTGGTCTGTTGCTGTGCCATTCACATTTAGGGGCCCATTAGGATGGAGGGCGGATCGCCCCCGCCAGGCTGCCAGTAGCCACCACTAGCCTGGCAGGGGCGATTAACCCGCCATCCTACCCGGAATGACCCCTGCCATATTAATATGGCGGGGGAACCTCGGCGGACGGAAAGACCGTCCGCCGCTTTTCCGTCCCCAGTCGCCTTGCGACCGGGGCGGAAAAGGTTTAATATGGTGGCGGTGTCTATCAGACACAGCCAGCCATATTAGCATGCCGCCACGGAAAGGCATGCAGAGACACCCTGCGGGGGCCCGCTGCGAACCCCCAGGGAATCCGGTGAGGGTGGGGGGTGCACATGGGGGGGTACCTATGGTACCCCCCAGCATTGCAAAGTACAACATGTATCTTTAGCATTGCGGTGGGCGGTGCTTTCAGCATCCTAAGGAGCCCCTATGTTTCTGTTCAGTATAACATACAACAAGGGACAATGGGTCTGCCTACTCCAACTACCAGCTGTGTTATTCCCATTTAGCTTCTGTTCACTGTAACATATAACATGGAACAATGGGTTTGCCTACTTCAGCCACTAGTTAACGTTACTTTGAGTGACTGCATTTTTATCTTTACAATGAGCACATCTGCACACAGGGTAGCTCCCTTCAGTGCCAGTGTTTCTCTTTTTTCTTTATAATTACTTTAGTGTTGCCTTTGTGTTTAGAAACTGGGGTGAAAGCAAAACTTTTCTACCCGATTTGAGCACAGGCCACACTATTATACTTGTACTGGTCTCAGTTTCACCAATGGTTCTTTAAGAAACTTTCCCTAGGAAGAAAATTGCATTCATTTTGTGGTGCTTGTAACACTTCTTTAAAAATGTATTCCTCCTTTCCTTCAATCTTTGTAGTTTTTCTTTCTATCTATGTTCCTTATTTCTTTTTTCTTTTCTTCATTTTTATCTCTTGCCTTCTTTCTTTCATTCTTTCCTTCCTACTTTTCATCCTTTTCTTTGTATCTTTTTCCTTCTTTCTTTTCCTTTTTTCATATCTTTGTTTCTTTTTTCTTTATTATTGCCTTCTTTTACCTTGGTTCTTTCTTGTCTTATTTCCTTCCTTTCTTTAATTTGTTCTTTCCTTCTTGCTTTTTCCTGCTTTTTTCTATTCCTTCCTTCTATCTTTCATTCTTTCCTTTCTTTGTTCTTTCTTTCCGTCTTACTTCTTGGAGTCTTTCTATCCTTCATTCTTTCATTATTTCTTTCTTACCACCTTTCCTGCTTACTTGCCTTCATCTTTTCCTTCTTTCTTCCCTTTTTCCTTTTCTTCACTTGTTCATTCTTTCTTTTTGCCTTTTTAGTTCCTTTCATTTTTCTTTCCTAGTTTCATTATTTCTTTAATCCTTGAATTTTTCTTTTTTTCTTTCCTCTCTCTTTATTTCTTTCTTTCTTTCCATCTATCATTCTTTCTATTTTTCCTTCTTTACTTGTTTCTTGCCTTCTTTCTTTCTTTGCCTTTTCTTTATTTGTGCCTTCTCTCCTTCTTTCTTTCTTTCTTTCTTTCTTTCTTTCTTTCTTTCTTTCTTTCTTTCTTTCTTTCTTGCCTTGACTGCATCCTTTCTTCTTTCTTTTTACCTTCCTTCATTTCTTTCTTCATTTCTTTCTTTCGTTCCCCTACTTTACTTTTTTCTTTCTTTCTTTCCTTCTTTCTAAAATTCAAGAGGCTGGTGGTCAATCGCAGAACAATTGGCTTTTTTAGGTCTCTGTTAGCCAAGAAATTCTGATTTTACTAACATTTTACATATGACATATTTACTTATGGGGGTGTTCAGCCACACTTCATCCATTTGTCTGTGGTTGTGGCATTCATATTTTTCTCCAACCAACTTAAGCAAGTATCAAGGGGCAATGCATCAGCTCATTTTAGCCATGGGTTGACTTCACTTTGAGTTATGGCATGCTATCCTTTGACACTGAGCACATCCACACACAAAGTAGTTTCCTTCACTGTCAGGGGATACTATTGTAATGTCTGTTTTTGTAACCCAAAAACATTTTTGATTATTCAATGTTTTTTCTTTAGATTGATGAACACTCGACTGTTTCCCAAATAATACTTTTTTGCAAAAACCATGAGAACAAAAGAAAACAAGATCTGCCAAAAGGATGGCAGGCAATGAGGAACCAACTGGCTTTGCCAATGCTTGTTTTCATATAGATGCAATATTATATTTAAAGCAATAAAGTCCGAGGGACTAGAGACGCTACCTACAACTAAGATGACATGTGTGCCAACAGTGCACCAGAAACTTAATCTACACAGGAAGTCATAACTTAAAGGAAGGAATCCCATCACTCACCGAAGGGACATGCTTCATCATCTGGGATCTCCTCCCGGCTGTAATACCTATTACAGCCGAGGGCTACAACCCCCTCACTGTGAGGGAGGAGCACTGGGATGTTTTTTATTGATGTCAGACTTGACTAAGGGCTACTAAAACCCAAGATGAAGAGCTGTGAATGTTGTATCTAAGTGATGAGCGCAGTGCAAACTAATATGAAAATGTGAAAAGGAGAAAATTAGGCCATTTAATAGTTATCTCTTAACGTTAGGATTAAAAATAGTGCAAAATGCAGTTTTAACATAATAATTGCAACTGTGTTCAACATGTTTTGGCTATAATGACCTAACAAGTGTCTAGCCTGGATAATCTACCATTGCTACGCACCCACTTCCACAAGTTTACATTTCTACGCATTTTTTACTTCGCATGAACTGTTATATATTGCATGCTTTTATTTTGCAGGTACTGGTATTTAGCATCCTTTTAATTCACATGCCGTTACTTCACATATACATTGTAAGTAATGGCATGCTTTTACTTTGCAGGCTTTTACTTTGCATGCCGTTACTTCGCAAATACATTGCGAGTAACAAGTTATTGAGTATTATGGAGAAAAACACTTATTTATTATTTAACATGGCGCAAATAGATTGAGAGAAAAAAGAAATTGTGTTTTAATAAAAAAATACTTAGGTATTAAATCAGATGGAGGTTGATATGGAGACGAGCGTTTGAATCCGTAAGGACAACCCCAGTGACAGATGATGGGTGCCTGTGCAGAGACCTCCAGGCATGAATGTTTGTGCTAGATGAACAGGCGTAAAAAGAATAAAACCTGCTGCCGTATCTTAGATGCGAAGGTACTACCATAATTGTAAATTGTTCATTTTCAATTTTTACGCAAGATGAAAACGTACACACATCAACGAGAATACGTACATGCTTTTTTTTACGTACAGCATTAATTTTTGTGCTTTGTAAGGTATTACATTTATCAGGTGATTTGTTTTTTGGGTTACGTTGATATGGGAAGATTTACAGTTTTATAGATAGCACCCAGTTTGAAGGGGTTTTACAAATTAAGAATTTGAGTAAGTGTCTCCTTTTAGCTTAGAGAAAAAAATTGTGATTCAAATTCTGCTTTTCCATAAAAGGAATGTGAATAAAGAGTAGACTCTTAATGGATAAGAGTATTAAAAGACTAAGGGCCAGATGTAGGTAAATCACATTTACCGATTTTGAAATACCAAATATTACCGAATTTTACCGATTCGGTATTTCAAAATCGGTAAATGGGATGTAGGTACCAACATCTGGATTTTTTACCGATTCCTTAAAAATTCGGTATTTACCGATTCGGTAAGTACCGAATCGGTATTTGCTATTGAATCCTATGGGCCTTAAGGCCCATAGGATTCAATTCAAATACCGATTCGGTGTTTACCGAATCGGTAAATACCGAATTTGTCAAGGGTGCAGGGGGTGTCACTTTGACACCCTCTAGCACCCCCAAAACGGGCATGTGTGCAATGTGGCACACAGACATGCCCTAAGGGCACGTCTGTCTGTCACATGGCACATGTGTACATGCACAGATGTGCATGTATACAGGAATCGGTATTTTACCATGGATTTGTATTCCATGGTAAAATACCGATTCTGAAAGCCATGTGCCAATGGAAAATTGGCTACCCACATTTCAATCTTGCATTTTCGGTAAAATTACCGATTCGGTAAAATGACCGAATCGGTAAAATTACCGAATCGGTAAATTTACAGAAAATGCAACAATTAAGGGCCCCTACATGTCAATGGCCATTTACCGGTCGGTAACGGCCAAATTCGGCAAGCGGGGCTTTCCCAGGTTGCTGAGTTTTTATCTTGTTGAAGAACTCGGGGTGTTAATCTAGGAATCTTAGATAGTGGCTTCTGCTGTGCCGAATTTGGCCGTTACCGATCGGTAAATGGCTATTTTTGGCCACCTACATCTGGCCCTAAGAGTAAAAAAAGAAAAAAATGGAAAGGAACCCGACCTATTGATTTAGTAAACTTTTTTAAAAGAATCCAATCAAAAAAGTGTGATAGATGTAAAAAACAGGCAAGTAAACTATTAGTGGTGTGAGGTTAGATTAATAATGGAGGATGTGTGCAAGATTATCCAGGTAGTCAGAAGCCACCATCAACGAAAACAGTTGAATAACACCCAATAGTCTCTCAGACATTTCCTTTGTTCTTTTAGATATTCGTGGGTTCAGGCTACCTGTTAATGATTGACAAATTCTCATTTCTTGGAAACTTTCTTCCTTCCTCAAAATTTCCCAAAAATGCTAAAAGTTAGGATGTGGTCTTCCTACTGATTTTTTGAGTAATACCAACCCTCAATTGCATCATTTGTTTTTTCTCCTCCTTCTAAGCAGGTCATGTAGCAGTTCCACCACTCCACATTGAAACGTGGTTCCTCCTGAGACCTGCCCTGCTTAGAGGTCCAATCCATGTGTCTTCGAAATAATTTAAAAGGGGAGCCAGTTTCTTTTCATTTTCAGTAAAAAGTCTGAATCAGTAATAGATGTGTAGCACTCATCAACACTGTCAGGAGGAACAAAACAAAGTGCAGTTAGTTTTTTAAGTTCAAATTACGGTTTACTGTCCGATATAAATTCTTCAACTAAGGATGTTTTTTTTTATTCTACGCCAAAACGCCTGTGAAAAGTGAAAACAAATATCCTTGAATTTGGATATCCATGTACAATTCAGAAATTGTATTAATCATTGGTAATTCAAAATCAATTAGCACTTTTCCAGGACTTTTGTTTATTGTTTGAGTTTTAATCACTGTCAAAAATTCAGTGTAAGTTGAAGTATGTTTATAAGGCAGTAAACTGTAAACTAAAGGGACTACAGTATTATTAATGTATTCATGATTGGTGTATATTTGAGTGAATGGCTGGGGCATGGATTTAAAGATATTATCCATCATCCAAATATCACTATTCTCTAATTTAGCAAGATTAAGGGGTGTGCTAAATATAAGGATTCTTTTTAGAGGGTTTTTGTTATCATGCAAAGTAAATGGTTCTTTAATGACAGTTACTGAAAACTCAGGCAGAATAGAGATATTAGAAAAAGATTGGGGTAACATGTTGGGGGTTACTTGCCAGTTTTTACGCTGAATAATTCTGCATAAATTGGGTGTAGAAGGCATTGCACTTGCTACATGTGCAGGAATTGTCGCGTTCTAATCTAGGACCCTGATCGATACTGTGACCTTATGCCCCTATACGGCTATAAATCCATTTATTCCCTATATTGGCATAACCGATCAAATGCAATATTCAGAAACTCGTCTCTGGCCTCACACAATCAGAGCCACATTTCAGAATCTCTTCCTCTGCAACTTCCTTTGCAGCTCATTAGTGCAAATGACACAGCAGAAGCCACTATCTAAGATTCCTAGATTAACACTCCGAGTTCTTCAACAAGATAAAAACTCAGCAACCTGGGAAAGCCCCGCTTGCTATGTTTTGATTAGTAATAGAACTCTAACAAGCACTGAGAGACGATCACTTCCTAGTGACATCTTTATTGACGTCTTATGTCCAAAAACCTACGTCAAACAAGGCACCTTTCAGGTATAAATATTACCAACGTTGCCTTAAGCAAATGCTAGCTGCCTCATAGACATCGCTGCCGTTATCGCTGCTGATGCTATCGCTGCGAACGAGCGAACGATGGTGTGGTGAACAGAGGAGCTGAACAGCCGTCCCCAGCAGATGCAACCAGCCCACGGACGCTGCCCCTCCTCCTCCTCTTTGACGCGTTGAGAAAGACGCTGTCTTTTCTCCTGCCGAGAAATCCAGCTACGGCATTTCCAGCCTACTCTTGTGAGTGACTGGGATATCGAGTACCTGGAAGGAGATACCAGACCTCCAACATTCTATTCCAGAGGTATGGTGTTGACTAAACCCTTAGAGAGAATTCTTGAAGCAAACCTTGGCAAACCCAACTTAACTTAAAGCTACTTACTTACTCCCCTCCCAAGTATTAGGCTTAGGTCAGGTACACTGGGGTAGGCGTAGTTAGAAGCACCAGTTGAGTACGTTAGCCTAATGTATATATGAATGTATATATGTTTTATTCATTTTAAACCATTGTATGGCTAAGAAACCATATCAATGCTTTTGCAGTATTATTTCGCAATACTCATTTTACTGTACGCACTTTTTATAATAACAAGTCTTGCAATTGTGGCAATTCATTTCTCTTGTATGAGAAAAAAGACTGTTCAATAAATAATACCTTTTATTGAAAACGCCCGTCTCTATTCTCTACATATTGTGAAAGTAATCTGCACAACAACTGACTGAGTAAAATAACAGTTTATTGTTTCACACGACTCTAGAGATTGACTCTTATCTGAGGAGCAAAGTTGTCATGTTGCACGGTTGTTGGAAAACTGAATCCCTTCTTGGCTGTACCAGGGAAGCTGATCACTTCCTATTCAGTCAAGAAAGTTTCCAGTGACCTCTGAGCTAGTTGGTAACAAACCCAATTAAGTTTAGCATAGTCAGTAGAGGCCTGGAAGATCCGCACTTCTACGTCGATACTACTGTTTATGTTATTCCAATGCGCAGGGCCTATTGGGAAAATAGGAACTACACTACATGGCGCCCAAACGTTTGGTAAGGCGATAAACTAACGCAAGACGTTAGAGTAACTCAGTCGTGCATTTTTCACACAGATCCCTTTCTCCCGTAAATACTCCAATAGACGTCTGGAGTGGGTGAAAGGTTAAAATCCGCCCGACCTTAGTTGGAAGAGATTCCTATGTAAAGCTCTGGTTTATTCAACGTTGAAGGATAAAGTGTTCCAAAATATTGTGCACCTAATCTTTGTCTCCTTGGAGACCTGCTCTGCAAAACCTGCATTTATACAATGCAAGGAGAAAACGGGACCGTTGAAACCGCAGTAGATGCAAATCAACCGGACGCCGGTATTACTGAACCGGGTGCAATAGTCATCCCGGCACATTTAAGAAAATCTATAACGTCAAAACTTATAGAAAATGGACTGACCACACAAGGTGGCACAGTCGTCTTCTTGATAGAGGCACACGAATATCGGCAGACAGAGGTATTCTATTCATGGATAAAATTTCCAGCGGCAAACGCCGCAACACACGAGTTCCACTACTATATAGTAGGGGATCCACCGGAAGAGTACGCTCCTTTCGAGGAGATTGAAATCCCATTAAAATTCCAAGAGCACCTGCTCTGGTTTAAAGGCGCCCTAAAACACAATGATCATATAACCAGGCTCGGTCCACTAGGTAGACCAGGAGCAACGTGGCCGGTTCTAGCCAGCTACACACCACATCCGGACATTGATAAAATGTCAAGTGAAGAACTCTTAGTTAAAATAAGAGAATTAACAAAGGCTTATAGAGAGTTAGAAAAATTATTTATTAAAAATAATTCAAACACTCCTAAAAAGAGCTGGGATGGAAATAAACAATCCACTCCCAAGGAAAAAGTTTTCCAGTCCAGAGGAAGGTCTCCTCGACGGAGGGAAAGAACTCCGACTCGAGAACACCAGTCTCCCCAGAGGGAGCCCTCTGAGAAAAGATATAACCTTAGAAATAGGGATAATTTGAAGAAGCCTGATAGATATCAAAGTATTGATACACGTCCCTCTCGATCTTTTTCGCAGAAATCGGAGAGAAGAGGACGGTCAGACCCAGGAGAGCACACCAAGTCCAAAGACAAGGAACCTGCTCAGAGTAAAAAATCTCAATTTCCAAAAAAGAAGGTAGCCAGTATTAGAATAATCGAACAGGCCGAGAATACTGAGGACACAGTTGAAAAACGGGGAGTGGGCACAGACAATGCTAGCCAGTGCAGCAGAAATCAGTATAGCCCGCAAGATCCTGATGAGTCATCTGGAGACAGTGGACACGAATGAATACATTCAGGTTAAAAATGCCGACTCCAGAGTTAGCGAGCCCCATAAAATATACGAAATAACATTGCGTATAGAGGGTGATAAGACTAGGAAAATAAGGGGTCTATTTTAGGATAAACTCTCAAAAGGCTATGATATTCTGTTAGCTGAAAAATATTGGCCCCCAGAGTTTGTCAGGGAGTGCCCTCGTGGCGAAGAAATGATTATGCCTGCCTTCTCGAATCACATTCCGATTCACAAAAAATATACTTATGCAAGGAAATGGGCAGTGGCCCAGGCACCGGCATTATATAAAAATCATGTAGGATGGGATGAGGACTCTCCTCCTCACAAAATCCAGTTAAAAAATCAACCAACTGCACAAAGGCAGTATCCCATTAAGCAAGAAGCTAAAAAACACGTCAGGGAGATTTTACATCAACTTGAATACCAGGGGGTGATTGAAACATGCACCTCTCAAATGAACAATCCTTCGTTTCCTGTCTCCAAACCAGACAATTCATATCGTCTAGTTTTGGACTACAGACACCTTAATGCATGTTGCAAAACGTTTGCAGTACAAAATTCGCATATTGCTGCACTAATGAATAACATAGTTAGGAAAAAATATAAAACGACATTAGACATATCGAATGGTTTCTTTTGTCAAAACATTGCACCAGAAAGCAGATATTTGACCGCTTTCTCAGTAATGGGGTCTCAGAAAAAATTCTGTAGACTCCCACAGGGGTTCAAAAACAGCCCAGGACTATTCTCAGCTAGAGTAACAGAGTTACTACAAATATATGATGATGAGGCATTATCTTACGTAGATGATATCTATCTCACAGACGACGACTTGGAGACTCACTTGAAAAGAGTGAACACCATTATACTTGGGTTCGCAGCAGAGGGTTACAAATTCAACTTTAAAAAGTCTCGAATTGCCCATCTGACAGTATTATTTTTAGGATACGAATTATCAAGTGAAGGAAAAAGCCTAGCGGACAACTTCTTAGAGAAGTGCGCTGTACTCCAAGCACCGAAAACGCGGAAGAATTTACAATCGATTCTAGGCTTTCTGAATTTCGGTAGAACTTACATTCTAAATTACGCGGAGAGGGTTAAACCTCTCTACGAACTAATTAAACCTGATTTTAAACCAATCACTTGGACTCAAAAACACACAGAAATTTTGAGATCACTGCAAACAGACATGTTAGCAAAAACAAAATTAGATACACGTGATAACACACGCAATCTTGTAATCCGAGTCATCCCAGGAAGATGCGGATTCACATACCTGACCTCTAATGAGGGAGAAAAGGTACCAATTTCAATTAAATCTCACTTGTACACACAAGCAGAAAAAACATTCAGTCCCACAGAAAATACTGTGAAAGCAGTGCAGATTGCATTAGCGAATGAACGAGAACTAGCACATGGCAAAAGGATTAATATCCTCACAGAGGAATCCGCCTTCGAGGCGCTATTCAGCCCAGTAAACCTGCCTACAGTGTCACTGGATCCGAAATGGATACAGTGTATAAATTCTCTTGGAGCGGATGACGTGAAATATTATTTCGCCCCGCAATTCGAAGAACTGAATGAATTGACTTATGAAGAAGAATATCCTCTGCCAATCGAACTTCTGCCTCTCCCACAGTACGCCTGTATAATCTATATGGATAGATTTGTACAGCATTTTAACGTAGAGAACAAATCCTACGATGCAGCCTGTGCGATTGTTAAAGGTCGTTGGCTGTGCGGTAAATTCAGACCGAAAATAACAAAAACTGAATCAGTTAGATACTGTTCGGCTCAGAGAGCTGAAATCAGATCTTTAAAGATGGCGCTTGAAAATGCAGAACGTGAATTCCCGACACTAATCGTGTGCGATTCTCATTTTTGCGTCAACTCTTACAATAATAAGTTGCAGAGCTGGATTGAAAACGATTACAAAGATGACATAGGTGCCACAATCAAGCATAAAATGCTTTGGAAACAGGGAGCTCTTTTACAGAAAGAACTACAAAAGACTCACGTGATACACACTCTGAGTCATCAACGTGATGGCGTTCACGTTGCAGGGAATTCATTGGCTAATACAGCCACAGCGGAAGCAACTAAACCGGCTTCCGTAGCCACAAAAAAGCGTTCAGAAAAATACATAGACGGGGAAACCATGCTGGCAGTAAAAACGTCCGTAAAAGGCGACTGTGCAGCACTACCCGTGAACTATCCACTCAATTATGCATACGTAATCGATGCAAACTCCGTTCCTTTTGCTCGAATCCCTGGAGTGGGGGATAGGGTAATTCCAAACATGAACCGGAGAAAGTTATTA
This sequence comes from Lissotriton vulgaris, assembly GCF_964263255.1. NCBI lineage: Eukaryota > Metazoa > Chordata > Amphibia > Caudata > Salamandridae > Lissotriton > Lissotriton vulgaris. Next base: position 665,165,915 of record NC_141694.1, read on the forward strand.
ATAGCAGACGCACACATGGGTGAAGGTCCAAGACACATACAGATGAGGGAATCTCTGAAAGAATTACAATCAGTGTACAGGTGGTCAGGAATGAGCCTACACCACTACAGATATGTAAAGAACTGCCCGGACTGCGACAGAGATCGCAGCAATGAGTCAAGCGCATTAATGCCATGGTAGGCATAATGCTGTCTACATGCCATCCTGCGTCCTATTAATCATCAAGACTAAACACACTTAAAAAATGTGGCCCCAGCGCTCGGCTGAAGCCAGAACGGTTATAAAAGATCTGCGAGTCTTTATCGGCACATACGCAATTGCCATGTTCCATTCTGACCAGGGTCCTGCTTTCAGCTCTCGAGCTTATAAGGAGGCCATGGCCAGCATGGGAGTTGGGTTGCGGTATTCTTGTCCGTCACACCCCGAAGGGAACAGTGTGGTAGAAAGAAAAAACCAGGACATAAAGCAATCTATAACAGCGAAGGTATTAGGTTCGGGTGCTGGGTGGGTCAAACATTTAATAAGTGTCCAGTTAAGTCTTAATAACTTGCCAAGAAATTCTCTAAAAGGTTTCAGCCCATACGAACTATTGTTCGGAACTAGAATGCGAATTCAGGACTTAGATAGTCAGGTATCAGTGGTAGACGATAAGAAAACAGACTTTGACATCAAAGACCGTTTGGCTGTTTTACAGGACTTGAATGAAACAAGAAAATCCTTAAGCAACATAAAGTTAAAGCAACAGCCAGGTACCACTGACGAGGCACCACCAGCACCAGCCCCAGCAAGGCCTGTCTGGATTCCAAAGATTGGGGATCTAGTCAGAGAAAAAATAGCGGTGAAGAAGGAATGCGGGCCTTCTTACAGAAAAGCAGTACCTGTCTTAGCAATCAACGGAACAAGATCAGTAGTATTACCGCCCCTTGCTGGTAAAAAGGAGAACAGAGTTGTATCAATCGACCTGGTAAAACCACAAGCATGTGGCCTATAATCAACAGTAGGCCCAGTGGACTCCCAAGAAACAACAGAATACCCAAACTTGCAACAATCCAAGAGGTTCAAACTGAAAGACTAATCACATTCGATCAGCCTGCAGTGCACAGAGAGGGACTATGCAATAATGCCATGGAACTCGTGCCTCTTGAGACACAGATTGAAACAGTTCGTCAAGAAACACCAGTCTACAATGATGTGGCATCAGAATGTGCTACCGAAAGACAAATTGAAAGAACAATTCCAACAATTGACAGAACTGCCTCTGGTTACTTCATTAACTTGGACAACTTTTCCGAAGATCAAAGCAACCCCGAAGTGATGCCAGAAATAAAAAAGATTTTTAAAGAAAAAGCAATAGAACTCTTTCAACAAATCAAGTAAGTATATCTGGATGCACCGTTGATTGAGCATTGGATTATTTCAGGGGTATTCATTTTCCTACTATGCCTAATTTTAGTTTTAATTTTAGGAAAGTTTATTGCAATTGAATGGACACAGCAAGTCAGAACATCAACCTAGTCCTCAAACCACACAGATCATCCCACGTGAAGAAAAGAGAACTGTCAACAGTAAATGTCACAGCCATTCCAATACCCGGTGGGGTAGTATGGGAGAAAACTGACTATGAAATCTATGGTCCGGTCGAAATCCTGAAGTATCCTCATCAATTCAAGGTTTCATTAAGTGACTTTGTAAAACCTAGTACATTCTCTGATGATTGGGACTTTGAAAGTATTAATAATATGATGTCTGATTTAGTAATGTCAGCTAGATTCACAGAACATGATTATTTACAAGGTTCGTCTAGTTATGAACAGATGTTCTGCTTCACACACTATGGTGATCATTACTTGCATAAATCTGCACAGCCTAGAAATGTTTTTAAGTATAATCAATGGGAACATTGTGCTACACCACCAAAAAGCAGTTCTAAAACATTCTTTGAGAAATTCAAGTACTTCTCAGGGTTTAACATCAGTGATGCAGAAACGTTTTATTATAAACTGTTAGATAAAACAGGATTGAAAACAATGCTGACAAATACTAAATTGATATATTCAGAAACATTTTATGAAAAAATTATGACATTTGGTTTTGATTTTTGGAAAAATAACATTGAAACAAAAACAATCTGGGGTACAAAAGATTGGCAGGTACAAGGCCTATTAGCACTGTTTCGAGCCTGCATGATCCCAGAACAAATGATGTTTTTAAATGACACAATTCACCAAACATCCTGTCTTGGCCTAGCTAAGATTAAAGACCTTAACAAACCGTCTATTACAAAGCCAATACCTGAGAATACAACAACAGATATTGAGATAGACGTATCTAAAATTTTACATTTAAACAGAACACATCCTGATTGGAAAAAGTGGTTAATCTGGCCTACTGACACAAACAACTGTCAAGATAGATTCCTGAATAAAACACAGGGGTTAAAAATGACCAGACAAGACCCTAGATACTCCCAGAGACAACATCCAGGGATAGTAACAACATACAGTGTAGGGAAACTCTGCCTCGAATGGCTTGGATCATCCACACTGGCAGAAATTAAGCAACACTTGTCTTTACTTAAAGATGGTGCAGATTTGCGCGATTTCATTCTGGGACCACGCAAACAGCGTCAAAAGCGTTTCATAGCGACCAGTATCTATGCGGTATACAACAAGGCTTGGAAAGTCACACAAATTGAAACAGCAGAGAAAATAAGAGAAATTGATCGTATTAATTTGGAAAAATCACTTTCTGTAGTGGACAATGGGTTAATGACTCTGTCCTCCAGAATATATTCACTGGACAGCATTGTATCATCTGCCTTTGATATAATAGACAAAGACTTGCTAATGTTACAGCATGGCCAGTCGCAATTATGTTCTATTTTACAGTTAGGCTGGACGCTGCAAAATCTTCGTTCAGGCTATGTGCCTTGGCGTTTAATCAACACAACGTCATTGTTTTCCATCTTTAACCTTACTGATAAACAAATCAGCTTGGCACAGTAAGGAGCAGACTATACAATCCTGAGCATCGAAAAACTTGAGAGATTACCTTTGACAATGTCAGAAAGTCCTGTCATTGAATGGATAATACACGGGATTATCACAATTCCGATAACAACTTTCCGATTTAAAAATTGCCTTGAATACATACCTACTGGCCAGTATGAACGATTAGGTAAAGGATACATTAAATCAACATGGAAACTACCATACACACATACATGCTACAGTGACAGCAACAAAAATGTATTTCTTAGTGGTGAAAACTGTAAACATTCACTAAGCGGTATACTTTTGTGCCAGGGTATTAATTTACACTGAGCCTGTGAAGGAAATTCTAACAACCTTTCATGCCACCAGCATGTCACACCTGCAACGCAGATAGAGCCTTTCTTTATGCAACTCGCAAATGGGAGTTACATTCTAATAACGGATCACAGCTGTTGTGGCCTTTTGCCAGGGAAAGCCTATCTCGTAAGCGTAACTTCCATGGTCAAATGCTGTATGCAAGCATTGTTTCCGAGCGGCCCTGGAGACATAGAGACTCCCATCTGGCCTCGTTTGAATTTCTCTTCTATACAAATTGATACTTTAAGCAAAATGAAGTCTGTGCTTTTGCAGACAACTGTGCCCATCACGTCATCAAAAGAGACGTATGATCTCCTAGTTGCAAGGACGGCTACGGAGATACATGACCTTTTATCAACAAATTGCCCCGTGCATTTCTTAGAAATGCTTAGCCAAATTCTTAACATGTCTAGTGCCATAGGCATCCCAGGCATATTTAAGACGATTTTTACGGCACTGCTAACACCATTCAAAGCAATTCTGGGAATCATTCCTAATTTTGTCCATTCAGTCTTTGGTGGCATACCCCTATTTTTGGGACTTGTAGCAGGCATTTTATTTTTGACCCTCCTGCTCCGATATGGCAAGCCAAAGCTCAGACGTGACTCCTACAAGGATGGAAGAAACAATCCTAGCAATCCGCTACCGGGACAGAATAACTAGAGTCCTTGGATTGGCCAGGCTGAGAGATCTAAACATGACCTGGTTTCTTTCATTCAGACCTATATGGCAAAATTGCATCTTACCTGTGCTTTGATGTATGCTATGCGGAGATGAGTGCGTGTTGGACATCTGTCTTGCACTTCCATCAGCAGTACCAATGGATATCGATACTTTGCTAAGTCCGATAACGGCTCACGCATTGTGTTGTCCCCAGCGGCTACCAATCCTGATGACGGCATTCGTTGAGACTCCTGTACTACGACTAGGTGGTAACAGTGGAGCGAGTGACAAAAGCAACATCACCCAGGTACGACCTTCTGTGAGCATTGCTGATCCAGACTTTGATGATAGCAATCATTCTCACACCTGCCAAGTTACAGCACTATCGAATTTGGTCGAACTGTCACCTGATTTTGTAGACCAATTTTTTGAGAGCCTGTCTGATATGATGTTCTCCCCTGAACAGAAACAATAACGTTTGAAAAGCATTCCGACACACAGCGTTCCCATGAACTCTGAATTCGGCCTTCAGTTTTGATCAACAAAAACTGCTGAAAAGCGTTGGAACTCTATTCCCCCGTTCAACAACAATTTTTTTTAATTGAACACTTTTTAAAAAAATATTTACCTTTTTTCTGGCACGAAAATTCTTTGCTTAAAGTAGACATATTCATAAAGAACAGAAGCTTCTACTTCTATTTAGGTAAATCTAGAGACATAATAACTTAACACCAGCCTCTAGCTCATTTTACTGCAATGCATTTATATGTGATGAAATTATCTCGCCCTTCTTTTCTGTATTGAGAGATATTTCATGTGTAATTCTTTCGCATAATCGTTCAAACTGATTACATATGCTATAATTTTGAATGATTTCTATGCTTAAAGACGTACAGTACCTATATTTTCACGTATTTCAAATACGCCTATTTCAAATGCAAATATGTATTTTGGGTTGGGCAATGTTACACATGCATCTTATTGCTCTAGTTTTAGTAATTTGATGGACATAAATTCGTGGAGTGGGTGTCGCGTTCTAATCTAGGACCCTGATCGATACTGTGACCTTATGCCCCTATACGGCTATAAATCCATTTATTCCCTATATTGGCATAACCGATCAAATGCAATATTCAGAAACTCGTCCCTGGCCTCACACGATCAGAGCCACATTTCAGAATCTCTTCCTCTGCAACTTCCTTTGCAGATCATTAGTGCAAATGACACAGCAGAAGCCACTATCTAAGATTCCTAGATTAACACTCCGAGTTCTTCAACAAGATAAAAACTCAGCAACCTGGGAAAGCCCCGCTTGCTATGTTTTGATTAGTAATAGAACTCTAATGAGCACTGAGAGACGATCACTTCCTAGTGACATCTTTATTGACGTCTTATGTCCAAAAACTTACGTCAAACAAGGCACCTTTCAGGTATAAATATTACCAACGTTGCCTTAAGCAAATGCTAGCTGCCTCATAGACATCGCTGCCGTTATCGCTGCTGATGCTATCGCTGCGAACGAGCGAACAATGGTGTGGTGAACAGAGGAGCTGAACAGCCGTCCCCAGCAGATGCAACCATCTCACGGACGCTGCCCCTCCTCCTCCTCTTTGACGCGCTGAGAAAGACGCTGTCTTTTCTCCTGCAGAGAAATCCAGCTCCGGCGTTTCCAGCCTACTCTTGCGAGTGACTGCGATATCGAGTCCCTGGAAGGAGATACCAGACCTCCAACATTCTATTCCAAAGGTATGGTGTTGACTAAACCCTTAGAGAGAATTCTTGAAGCAAACCTTGGCAAAACCAAACGCCCGTCTCTCTATTCTCTACATATTGTGAAAGTAATCTGCACAACAACTGACTGAGTAAAATAACTGTCTATTGTTGCACACGACTCTAGTGATTGACTCTTATCTGAGGAGCAAAGTTGTCATGTTGCACGGTTGTTGGAAAACTGAATCCCTTCTTGGCTGTACCAGGGAAGCTGATCACTTCCTATTCACTCAAGAAAGTTTCCAGTGACCTCTGAGCTAGTTGGTAACAAACCCAATTAAGTTTAGCATAGTCAGTAGAGGCCTGGAAGATCCGCACTTCTACGTCGATACTACTGTTTATGTTATTCCAATGCGCAGGGCCTATTGGGAAAATAGGAACTACACTACAGAATGTGTTGGGAAACCCCCCTTGATACTGAGCCACAGGTTTCATTGGAGGTGGTTGCCAATTCTTTAATTTGATTTATATTCTCTCTTACTTCGATCTCCATTGCAGAGGCAGAGTGGTTATGCTCTGTGGTTTGTACTACAGTATCACCAAGAGTAACTGCTCTGCCATTGCAAAGGGATGATTGAAATTGTACACACCTCCAATGACACCTGGGCTCAGTATTTCTCTCCTTACAGTAAATGTATCCACACTGTTTCAAAAGTCTGTTGCCTCTCCGGGAGTTTTTCTCTGCCATAATCTGTAAAACGGAAAAAAGAGTGTGATAAGTAAAAAATATGTGTGAAAATGAATCTGTAAGAAAAAGGTATATGCATAAGTGATCTGAGATATACGATATATCTAAAAAAAAGCGCAAAAAGTGTAAAGGATTATCTGAAGTTTTATTCACCTTTTATATAGTGGACAAAAAAAACATGTTTTAAAAAGTAGGTAATTGTTAAATTGTTTACGCTTAGCTTAGTGTTCTTTGACTTGGCTTTATTCAAGTAGATTTATTAGTTGCGTGAAGACTTTATACATTTCAACAATGCTTCGGTTTGAAATTCGAAAATAGTTTTAAAAAGAATAATAGTTTAGATGATATAATTTGAAAAGTATTTATACTCTTTATCCATCATTATGCACTATCATTGTGAGCATAACGTGTTGGGGTTGGAAAAGTATGTAATTACAACAACACCATAAAGCACATTTCCACTGCCCAACATCTGTTGGTTTTAGAGTATTTTACATCAACTTCACCATCCAGAACATTCCCTCTTTGACAAACCTGTGGGACAAGCAATACTAATTATTTGCCAGTTATCTATCCATCAATGTTCATGTGGTCATCTTGTGAGTAGGATTAGTAAATTTAAGCAAGTCAACCTCCCTACACTTTCCCTCCAGCACTTTTCTTGTTTAAAAACCTTTTGGTTTGGATTATTAATTAAAACAACTTCAACCATCCTTCACTTTCCCTGTGCACAACACCTTTTCTAGTTGGATTAGTTATTTTATTCACATCAAAATTTCAGCACCTTTCCTTCCTCCGAAAGCTGATGTAGTTGGAATTGTACATTTTATAAAAATAACCATCCTGTGGCCCACATCTGTTGGAGTAGGATTAGCAATTTTTACCCCCTCAACTATCCTGCAATTTCATTTTGAGGAACACCATTTGGAGTTGAATTAGGAATGTTATGGCTTACAACCATCCAGCTGTTTCTCTCTGCCGAAAACATAGGGAATTTTAAACAGTAATTTTCGCACCTCCACCATCAATATTTTTAGTTTCGAAAATATTGGCATTAGAAACATATAGAAAATTTAGAAAGAGTTCAAATACCTAGATTCCTGAATGCTTATCTTAAGATTCGATGGAATTTGGGTCCAGTTGGTATATGCTGATAAGGCTGAAAAGAATGGAAGAACTATTACTTCATTTCTAAAAGTTTCGTTTTTAGTTAAGGATTTTAAACTTAAAAACTTAAAAAAGATAAAATTAGATTACCTTTTGTTTGGATCAGTTTTAATAAACAAATAGTCTTGTAGGCTTGGTTTTATGAAAAAACGAATAACCTCTTCTTTAGGTGCTCTGTTTTGAATATTAAAAATATATATAAATTTTTATTATTATTAAACAGAATTTTTTTTAGAAGAAACATGTTTAGCATTTGTTTGAAAATATGTTAAGCAACAGTTATTGTTATTATTTATTGTGTCAAGGAACCTTCTCATCTTGAAACTGATTTTTATGTTACATTCAACATAAGAAATACTCAATATTTTAAAAAGTGGTTTGCGTTATAAAAGAAAAATGCAAGACGCCTCTCCCCTCCTCCCACTGCCTTCAATTAAACAATCCTCCAACACTTTCTTCGTCTTCAACACCTGTGGGACTTGGATATGTACATTAAAGTATTTTCCAGGGTGAGATATTTACAAAGTACAATTGATGGACAGAATGTAGATAGATAGGCAAGTTGTAATTTTTAATCTTCTTTATGAAAACAATAGAGATAGAATACCTTGTGTTAGGATTGTTTTTATTGAAAAAAACGAAAGACCGGTTTTGCTCTTCAGAAATTTGATTAGTTGGTATTCATGAAATCTGTGGAGCAGCTGACATTTTTTTTTTTTAGATTGACTAACAATAATATTATCATTAAAAATAAGCTTAAATGGTGAAAAACATTTCAAAATTAGATTACATTAAATAGCATCTCTTCTCACACCCCCCAAACCCACCCCCTTTCCCCGGACAGCCCCCACCCCATCAGTACACACTCCACGCCAAAAGATGGACAGTGTCCAGCATGTTCAATTAAGTCTAGATTTTACTGATAAAAAAGTTGTACACATGAAATGCCCACAATCATCATGAAACACATGATGAGAAATGATTGGTAACTTTGAGTTCCTACACTATCCTCATTTTTAGAAAAAGGTCTAACCTTGTTAATTACTATTACAAATGAAAATAATCTTTCAAATATGATGCATAATTACTTTCTTGAGCGCATATAATGGTAATGTTTTATTATTTGACTGCTTCTTAAAATGAGCACTTTGCCTGTGCAAAACACCTTTCTGAAATGCCATCCCTTTTGGAAAACCCGCTCCCCACATCAGACCCAGAATCACAACAGCATAATGCTGTTTACATTCTCCTGTTCAAGCAATATACATTAAAAAGCAATAACAGGGTATTATAAAAAAATACCAGAATATTAATGTAAATAATCAGTATTAATTGTAGCACACCACTTATAACAGTTACTTCCATGCTTTAAAATCCCATATGTAGTTTGATTAGTAAAAGTATTAACAAAATAATTAGTTTGCAAAAAGGCAGAGGAAAAAAAAGAAAGAAAAGATTTATTGGAAGTTGTTTGTCGTTTTCATACAAAAGCAGTGAAATTCATACCCATATTTAAATGTTACCCAGAAAAAATAAATGCTTGGGCTGTTTTTACACAAAACTGTACACAAAATGGTGGACATATGTTTTTGAGGAGAAGTCGATCATTTTAAATAAAATGATAGTTTTTAAACCGGATATAAAAGCGAATAATATGATGACAAAATGTATAATTTAATTTTAGTATGTAAAATAACATCTTTTTAAATGTTGTATTGAGGAATGTCAGACATTTTGATATCTGATTGGTTAATAAGATTGTGTAGAAATAGTGGAAGGACTTTTGTGCTATGTATGTCATTCTGCTTCTTTGTTTATGTTTAAGAAGATAATGTATTCATAACATAATTGAAATTTTAATCAAATTTACATCGATAAATACGTGTAAAGTTAGTTTTTCAAACTATATTTTATTTATAAATAATCAAATTTTTTGTTTGATGCATGAAACATTTCTAAAAACGATGTCTGACAAAGAATATGAAGAAAGATTTAAAAAAAATGATAATTAAAAAAATTACTTGGGTATTTAATTTAATACCCAAGTATTCATTTATTACTCGCTTTTTAAAAATTATTCCCCCACCCATAACCCCTATTTTCCTGGCATCCCATGCCAGGGAATAGGTTACTAGTTGCAATAATTTATGATATAAACGAACAAAAAACAAGTTGCAGTGGTATGCGTAGTAATTTTATTCATAGTAAAAGCATTTTAAATAAATTGCTATTCATTTGTGAAGTAAAAGCATTCTCACTAACAACATGCAAAGTAATAGTAATTGCAATGTAAAAACATCGCAGTAAAAACACTACTAGTTAACCTGCGTAGAAAAAAGGATGAAGGACATCAATTAATCATTTGTCAGTGAAAATAACACATCAGTCAGTTAGTAACACCAGCTATTACGATGTCCAGTGGAAACGTATCCGTAATTTATGAGTAAGGAACATCACCTCACCTGGCAGCAGCTCAGGACGTGAGGCACGGTCCTGAAAAGAACAGAGAATCAAACTGTGAAATTATCAGATCCAAATACGTGGTCTGTTTATCTCAAACAGTAAAAATATCAGATCGAATTAAGTGATCTGTTTGTATCAACAACTTGTGACTAATAGAAAGGATTTGTCAGAAAGAACAGTATAAAAATCATGAAAGGAAACTACGAGTATGGTACAGAGAATATCAAGAAATGTATTTGAAATAAATTCATAGTTCAACGACAATGTGTATATCAATATGTAGCTGTTTACTATTAAATTGCATAAGGTGTATTAGCAAGCAGTGATTCAACATTAACCTTGGTCAAACAATAATGCAAAGGAAACATAGACTATATCTCTATGTATATAAAGGGGTAATAGTCAGAGATATCATTTTTTACCAGCCCCAAGGAAAAAGCCTTTTACACAACTTGATTTCAGCATAACTGGAACAACTAGAATGTTGATGATCGGAGAATTGTTGTGACCCCATTATTCCATCCAATATTCAGCAAATGGTGTAGCCTCAACAAGTGTATAAATGATCGCTGGACGCTGCCAACAAAGCATCAGCTAACACCTTATATTTATGTTCCTTATCTGGTTTTTATGGACAAAAATGTGGTTAACTGTCAAACCACACCCGCTGTCTTTAAATATAAAGTTATCAGACTCATGGGCAGCTCAAATGTAAGAGGCACTTAAAAAGCACATTACATAATTCTTAGCTTGTACATACGTAGGTCAATAATGCCAACAATTTAAACTCCCCCGCTACTAACATCGATAAAAATCTAATTGATGTGTTGTAGGGATTCTGAACTATGTACAGGAAAACAGGACCTCAGTGAATAGGTGGTGTACCGACCCGCCACATCCGTACCCAAACTCCCAAACTGACTAGCTATAGTGTCTCATTCGTTCTACGTCTACAGCGGACCTACCAATGATTTGACAACTCAGAACATGCACTCTATCTTGGGAATCGTGGGAGCCAGACACTCTTTCGCTTACACACTCATACATGTCCACAATGCAAGTAATCAGAGATGCGGTATAGGTTAAAATGTTTATTTAAACTAACACACTCTATGATGCAGTACACAAGCCAATACTAGCAGCAAAATGCATAAACACAATATAGTGAGCATTGTTACAGTACCATAGAATACAAATGGGGATAACATGTTATAAAACAGTGACAAAGGACTACATGACCTGACCACCCTTCCCGTGATAAGAGATAGGTTAATATAAAAAGGAAGACCTCTAGGCTTTGTCAGAGCAGACCCCATACGTCAAAGCCTAGATGCAATGTTCACATCGCAGGACAAGCACAGCTCTTCTTGCTGGAGAGGTGTCTCCAAGTGTGTCAAAAACAGGTTGCAGGTGCAATATTTAAAGTACACGATTTCCAGAAGTGTAGCTGTGTGTAGCATGTTATGTCTAATTGCGTGGAACTGATCAGAACAGAATAACAAGGGGCATTGTTGTTTAACCTTGAACATTGTGTGCAGACTAAACCTCAGAGCACAGCAAAGAACTTGAAAGGTAGACAGTTCTCATGTAAAAGGAGCACTAACAGAGTTGTGCGAAATATATGCATGCAGTGCCGTGTGCAAAAGCATACTCATGGCATAGAAGCTCATGCTAACTTAATAAATGTTGACAAAGGACCTGTAAGCCTTACTACAGTTGGTGGCAGCTTTGGTCTAAAAAAAGACATTCTGAATTACTTATAAAATAGATGTTGTGCATGCCTACTATTATCTCCTCGCACGGTGCCTATTAGTAGCAGAAAGCGACTAATACAAAAGACGACTACAATTGCACTACCGCGGCAGGAACGCAGTGCATACCACGCAGCGCAGAACATATCCTGCGGATCTCACAGTATGTAAAATGCCAAGTTTGAGAGAGCTTACCTCTCCCTCGGGACCCCGAGCTTTGCAAGGCTGCAATCGGAGGAACCTGCCTATCATTTTATTCTTTCGGAGTAACGATTTGCCCTTGGTCGCTCCGGATATGACGTAACTGTGATCCTAGGAAAACTGAGTAATGTAGTTGGTTGGACGACAATACTGCCAATTTCATGAATGATTCAATAAATCACAGCAGTAACTATTGAAACTAATATTATTCAACAATTTTATTGATATCTAGAAGATATCATTTTCACAGAGTGAACAAAATGCACAAACAAGCTTTAAAAGAACATGTTGGAGTGCCGGTTTGCCCCTGGTCAATCCAGAGATGACATAACTGTGCTTATAAGAAAACTGGGTAATGTAGTTGTTTACAAACTGATGCTGACGATCTTGTGAATGATTCAATAAATCACAGGAATAAGCTATTTGGAGCTAATATTGTTCAACAATTCTACTGGAATCTTAAAGGTATCAATTTTATGAAGTGAGCAGAGATGCACAAGCGAGCTTCCAACGACCATGTTAGATAATTGTTTGTGTAGTTGGATTTTGCATCGCGGTTTAATCGCTGTACAATAAAGTTGCCAGTGATTGAATAAGCTCCTGAGACATGCCACACAGCTGCTATGACTATATACATAAAGCAAATGGCTACATAAAAGGGCAATGTAAAGAGCAAATGTCATTTATATTTCTAAAAGACACACATCAAGGGATCGTAACATGTTGATAATTCATTACGGTTCTCTTAGAAGATGTTTCTAATTGTCAACACTATATTTCTTTATTGTTGTTACACATAGTTCAATGTGTCATATACATCAAGATAAGAACACGCGTTGAACTGAGTTCTAACCAGACATTATAGAAGGGTCCACGGTATATCATCATTTAGACCTCTACTGTCGCTCTTAAGCTTAAACACCCAGCGCTGTTCTTTCTGGAACATACATTTTGTGACATCTGTAAAATTGTTAGGAATAAAAGGTTGCTCTAACACTGTCCAATGCAATTCATCTGCTTTATGTTGGTGGGTTAGAAAATTACTGGTCAACTTTGTGGACTGTTTCTTGCACCTGATCGTGCTCTTATGCTCCGAAATACGAAGTTTGATCTTGCGAGTCGTCATGCCTACATATTTCATTTGGCAAGGGCATGAGATGAGATAGATAAGCTTATCACTGTTGTAATTGGTGTGCTTGACTTGAGACCATGGTCTATTGGTCCCTATGTCTATCGTGGTAATATGACTTGTTTGGGGACAAGCAGCACAAGACCCATAGAGCCTTGGACTGGTGGCAAGTTCCACAATGTGTTTTGAGTGAAAGGTGTTTAGACTATATTAGTTGGTTGTGTATGCACCAGACTGTCTTTGATGTTGGAACTCCTTTTAAAAGCAAACAGAGGTGGTGGTAAAGTTACTTTGTCAATGTAAATACATACAAATACAAATACAAATGTGAATACATTTCTTGATATTATCTGTACCATACTCATACTTTCCTTTCACAGCTCTTATACTGTTCTTTCTAACACATCCTTTCTATTAGTCACAAGTTGTTTGTTGGACTTGGCCCATTTTCCCAAATTTTTTCGCTTTCACCCCCCTATTTTAGGATGTCTCCCCCATGGTAGAAAACTGTATAGGCCATGTGTGGTGTGAGACGCCATGTTAAATGTAATGCAATGGTGTGTGCACTTGTTAACCCCCCATTATAAAAATGCACCCTGGTGAAATGTTGCGTTTAAAATGGATGCCACGGCTGTGTGTGGTGCCACCTGACTGCAGTAGGTTAGCAGTCTAGATGTAGCCTTCCCAGCCACCCCAGCTCTTGGAGGGAAAGCCTGGCACCCAGAGTGCTTTACTCCTCCCCCTGAGCCAGTTAAAACCAGTTCCCCAGAGGCTTCTAGAAGCTGCTGGCACTGTCTGGCAGGTGGGATGAGGGGCGCATAAATAAGGGGACTGTGCCACCATTTGCCCAGACAGAGCAGGGACATGAATGTGAGGGGACCTGCTGCCAGGGGGTACCGCCACTTGGGCCTGTGTGCTGGACCCTGCACCCAACTAAAACCCCTCTGCTGTCCACAGGGCTAGTGAAAGCCCCACTGCAGGGCTGCTGTACAGGAGGAGTGCCACACTACAGTGGAGGATGGTGTGTAAAGCCTACCGCCCTGTCTTGATGAGTGCCCACTGACTGCTGAACTTGCCCAGTAGTGCCTGCTGCTCTGCTACCTGGGCTGTGAAGAAAGAAGGAGCGCTACCCTGGGGCCCTGACTGCTGGCAAGCGCCTGGAGAAGAAGAGCACTTTCTCTGATGGCCAAGGAGCACCTTTGCCTGTGCCCAGAAGGAGGTGAGGAGTGCTACCTGTCGTCCCCAAAGCCCTGGTGGGACTGAGCCCATTGCAAGCGCTGGATTGAGAGGACTGTGGGGCTAAGGAGAACTGTTTTATTGGGAAGCACTGGACCTGCAAAGCGCCATAATGCCCAAGTGCTACTTTGCCCAGGACCTCTGACAGACTGCTGCTGCCAGACTGTGCCCCTGCGCTGTGGTCCTAACGCGCTGAGCTACTGGAGTGCTGTTTAGCCTCTAAGCACTTTGCATGCCAGGAGAATAGCGGGTGCCTACCCCGCTTTATGAAGATTTTGCCCAGCGGGAGCCTCCGTGCGTGTCTCCGCACTTTCCCATAATCAAAACCTGTGGGAGCCTACCCCCAATTCAGAATTGGCGCAAAACCCCTGCCGCGGCCGGGCCGCCACAAGAAAAACTGTTGCCTTAAAAGTTAAGTGGGTGCCCACCCCACGTATTGCTGTGCGTGGATGCAAGCAACTCACCGCTGCTGCCCGGGGAACGTGAGGGAGAAGAGACGCCATTGGAAATCACTGCTGTGGAATTGAGGGAAGGCCGCGCTGGGCCTGGAAAGCTAACGTGATCCCCATCACGAGACAGGGGCGCCGGCCGCATCATCGGACGTGCCCCCTTGACGCCGCGCAGTCATTGGTTGCGGCTGCCATGCCCCTGCAAGCCGCGCTGCAATTGGCGGCTCCGGGCTCTCCTCTATTGAGCTGCACCCTGATTGGTCCCCAGCCTGAGAAGACGCCGGAAGGCCCGGGCCCAGCTTGGAGCATCGCAAGGGGGCTCCCAGGAGAGGGAGAGCCTCCTGAATGACCCCGGAACCGCCAGGAACCCCAGGAATGATGAGAGGAGCAGCGGGACCTGTTTGAGGGCACTGCTGGTGCCCAGGAAAGCAGCGCTGATGCCGGCGGGGTCCCGAAGGAGAAAGGAGAGTCCCGCAGCACCAGCCCCGCAAGACACTGCCCGGAGGCAGAACTAGAGCCCAGAGGCAACCGGTGAGTGGGGGGCTCCGTCAGTCTGTGGTCGGGGGGGGCAAGTCGGGGCACAGGGTTGGTGCCCACCCCGGGACCAGTGTGTGTTGTGGCAGTATTGGTCATTGGAGAGCCACCGAAGAGGGACACCCCCCATGTTCTTCGTGCTGTCCTGAGATACTGTACCCAGCTGGCCCATCTGACAGTGGCAGCTGCACCGTGCTTGGGGCCGGCGTGAGGTTAGAGAACCCATTGAGACTGCACAGAGGCGCCGCCAGTGCCCCTGCATTCATGTCAAGTTGGGGGGCACTCTGTATTTTCACGCCCTACATAAGTTAGGTACTGTGCTTCCATCCCACTGACATGGACACTAATGAGTCCTTATGCCTAACGGAAGGCTGCGGGTGCCATGCGACATGCTAGTGTGTTGGTGCGCAAGGTACTGAGGGGTGGCCATGCCTAAAGGGGTTTCAATGCCTCATGCAGTTATAGAGAGCCCATGGGGTACCGTGCTTTTTCCTAAAGGGTACGCTAATGATGATGTCTGATGTGGATATTGACTGCTAATGTCCTGCTAAGAGTTAATACCCCCATGCTGAACGTGCTCATGCTAAGGAAGGTTTCTAGGCCCTGTGTTATGCCATGCACCATGTGTTGATGCTTCCCCTAATGTGCACACTGAGGAGTTCCTGCCTAGTGTCTTGTTGCCTAGCGTTTTTGCCCACAGGTTCATGTTTCATGGTAATGGCTCTTTAATGCTGATGGGACGAAACCTTTATTCCCCTATGCTACTGTGTACTGTGTTACCATGATGTTTTTGTTGTAACACTAAAGCTGTTGGACTCACCTTCTTTTTCATTTACCATGTAAATAATCCCCTTGTATATATTGCCCTGGTGCCAGTTGGCGCAGTCTAGAAACTACTGTGGTTACATACGTAGTTGCTCTTGTATGTTTTATATAATACAAAAGTTATTCTTTTCATCTAATCTGGTGTGGTCTCTTTTATGTGGTGAGCCTTGCATGTCGCCTGTGTGTACTGCGTGGATGCTTCACACATGTCCTCAGGAGTTTGGCCTGCCTGTTCTGCACCATGCTACCCCATTTCTAACATTGTTGATACAAACAGATCACTTAATTGGATCTGATATTTTTACTGCTTGAGATAAACAGACCACCTATTTGAATCTGATAATTTCACTGTTTGATACTCTGTTCTTTTCAGAGCAGTGCCTCACGTCCTAAGCTGCTGCCAGGTGAGGTGATGTTCCTTACTCATAAATTATGGGTAAGTTTCCACTGGACATCGTAATAGTTAGTGTTACTAACTGACAAATGATTAATTGATGTCCTTCATCCTTTTTTCTACACAGGTTGACTAGTACACCATGAGCCTTGCATCAGAGATATTGTGTGGTGTAGGTTGTATTGGTTCCATTTATTTATTTTTTGGGTGCACCTTTTTTTCGAATACACATGACGCATAGCATATAACATCAAGATCATGAAGAAGTCTAGACCCTTGTTAGATCATGATAGCCGAAACATGTTGACCACAGTTGCAGTTATTATGTTCAAACTGCATTTTGCACTGTTTTTAATCCTAACATCAAGAGATAATTATTAAATGTCCTTCTTTTCTCCTCATAGTTAGTTTTAGCTCAGTTTTCACATTTTCCTATTAGTTTGCACTGGGCGCGCCACTTACATACAACATTCACAGCTCTTCATCTTGTATTTTAGTAGCCCTTAGTCAAGTCTAACATCATTAAAAACATCCCAGTGCTCCTCCCTCACAGTGAGGGGGTTGTAGCCCTCGGCTGTACTAGGAGTTTGAGCCGGGAGGAGATCCCAGATGATGAAGCATGTCACTTCGGTGAGTGATGGGATTCCGTCCTTTAAGTTATGACTTCCTGTGTAGTTTCTGGCGCACTGTTGGAACACATGTCACCTTAGTTGTAGGTGGCGTCTCTAGACCCTCAGACTTTATTGTTTTGGATATGTAGATTAGGGGATATAGTACATGCTGGTCTTTAAAGTTTTCCCTTGGACCCTCCCATCCTGGTTTGTATTTTTTTTGCAACATTTTATTTCCCTTTCAGAATTAAACAGGGGCTTAGCAGAGTAACAATTCCCAAATAGCTTTCGCCCTCTTTGAAGATCTTCATGAAACTCTGCAGTACTGGTTCAAGTGTATGCATGAAACCTTAGGAACATTTTGTGCAGTTTCATCATACAGTTGCAAAATTATTGAGTAAGAGTTGAGATGTACCAACAGCCACAAAGCTGCAACTGCTCTCTCTCTCTCTCTCTCTCTCTCTCTCTCTCTCTCTCTCTCTCTCTCTCTCTCTCTCTCTCTATATATATATATATATATATATATATATATTTATATATATGCGTGTATATATATATATATATATATATATATATATATATATATATATATATATCCACAAGAATGTGCCTGCTGTAAAGAGAGAGCCACACGCCAGGTGAGTCTATTGCCAACATTCGTTTAATGGAGCACACACAGAGGAGAAAGGGCCTTGCATCACAACAAGATTTTTATCCGCACTGCTGACGCGTTTCTTGTCAATCACTTCCAGTGGCACATACTGGAGGTACCTGGTGGGCTTGTTGGCCCCAAGGGACCCCCAGTATTGAAAGGGAATTAATTCCCTAACTCAAAACGCACCACAGGGCGCATTTGCAGAGTGATGCTGAGATGGGGCGGGGCCTCCAGCATGATGCTGGTCTTTTTTTATTTCTTTTTTTTAGAAGGGGGGCTGTGTGGCTCTCCTTCTTTTTCCTATTTTTGAGCCCTGGGGACCCCACCCCCCAGCGCCTGACCCCTTATTAAAAAAAAAGAAAAATCTGAATGGGAAGGGGGCCGTGTGGGACCCCCTCCCGTGGCCAATTCCGGCCCGGGGACCCCGTCCCCTGGGGCATGGCCACGTTTATTTAAATTTTTAAGGAGGGGGCCAGCCTTTATTTTTACTATTTTTTTTATTTGGCCAACCACTTCTAGCCCTGTGGACCTCATCCCCTGGGGCATGGCCAAACATATTTCTTTTTTTTATGGAGGGGGCTGCGTGGCCCCCCTCTTGAGGCCTCTATTGGTCCCAGGGGCTCCATTACCGGGGTCGGCCTTTATTTTTAGAAAGTTTTTTTGGGAGGGGGCCCCCCTCCCGGGCCACTTCTAGCCCCGAACCCCAATTCCCCCATGGTCCCGCCGGCTCCCCGCGTCCTGCAGAAGCCGGCATTGCTTTTCCACATGGGGAGCTGCTGACATGTAGCTCCATATGTGGAAAAACAATCTGCTTTGGATTTTGGAAGAGAGAGCAGGTTTCCCTGCTCTCGCTTCCAAAATCCAAAGCAAGTTTGCTATAACAGGATGGGAGCCACATGGCTCCCACCCTCCAATAGCAAACAGCAGTGTCCCGGGAGTTAGCACCCCGGGACACTGCAGGAGCCGGCCCTGCGGGTGGCGGTCCCCAGGGCCATCAGAGGCTCTAGGAGGGGGGCACGCGGCTCCCCTCCCTTCAATTACAAAGCCATGGGGTGGAGGTGGACCCCCGCATCTGCATAATTAGTGCCCCGGGTTTATTTTTTTTTTAAATAGAAGCCCCAGGGGTGGTGGTCCACGGGGCTGCTGGGGGGGGGGTGTGTGCCCCTGCCAATATATCACAAAAGCCCTGAGGGTAGTGGTCCCCAGGGCTTGGGGGGCATTGGAGGCCCCACAAATTAAATAAGCCCCAGTGGGTGGCAGTCCCTGGGGCTGCAGGAGGGTTGTGTGCCCTCCTGCATATTCCAAACATAGACCTGGGGAGGTGGCGGTCCCCGGGGCTTGGGGGGACCCCATGGGCCCCGCTAATATATTTTTGCAATGCGCACGGGACCTGGCCCACCTGGGGGCCCCAATTAAATGAAGCGCGGGAGCCCGCACTTCATTGTTTTGGAAAATTTCAGCGGGATTCGTGACCCCAGCGCGAATTTCGCAGATTTTTGTTAATGCTTTTTTGGGCCCTGGGGTCCTTGTGGGACTCCCAGAGCAGGCCTAGGGGGTCAGGGTGTTTCTACCCTGCTCCCTTTTCTTGTTTTTAAACATTTATTTCACTGTTTTCTTGTGACTGGGTTCTACCGAGTCACAAGATAGCTCCCAACACTTCCTGGTTTGGAGTGTTGGCAGCCAATCACAGTGAAGCTCGTGCTCAGGAGGGGTCGCGACTCCATCGCATCCCTAGTTATCAACATTTCTTCTTGTTCAAATTTCTCAGGAACTACTGAACGGATTTACACCATTTAAAAAAAAAAGGGCTCTTTCTGAACCAATGACTACCACTTTGCCAAATGTGGTGTAATTCTGTTCATCAGTTAAGGCTGTAGTTGTATCTAAAGTTTCCTATGGAAAATTTCATGGGGAAAACATGTTTTGGGACACCCTTTATTCTCAGCCCCCGCTTGTCGAATCACCCCAAAACTTTCAAGGCAGAAGCTGACCAGAGCAGGCCACTAGTTTTGAAAATTTCGCGAAGATTCATCAACCAGTGCCAAAGATATTGAGAAAACAAAAACGCATTTCCTATGGAAACTAGGTCCTAACTACGATATATTGACATGGGCATGGAGTGACCCATGAACTAGAACACCAAAAGCACACACAGAAGTGAAGCCCAAAGTAGAAGTCACTGGCTTTATTGCATTGCATCAGTAGCAGGACATCTCCTTACGCATTTCGGCCATTAGTTCTGGCCTTGCTCACAGGTGAGGTGAATCTTTCATTAGGTGAACTTGCACTTTTTAAACAACAATGGTCACATGACCCGGTGCAAGCCTACAATGTCCATAATGCACCCGGGTTGTTGTTACAATATATATATATATATATACATATATATATATATATATATATTACAGCCTGGGTGGAGAACATGCCTAGGCTTCCATTCCCTATCTGAGAAGCGAACTGAGGCGCTCAGACCAATCACAACGCTGCATTGCAGTGTTCTGATTGGCGTAGGATAGTCTATCCTGTTTCTGTTCCAATAGAATCAGGAAGAGGACGAAAGAGAGGCGGCGGCCGGCCAGCCGGCCATCAGGTAAGTGATTTTTGTATTTATTTTTTCTACCCCCTTGCCGACTTCCCCTCCCCACTACTGATTTGCATGAGCAGTTGTGACTGGAGGGCCCTCCATTTTCTGCAGGCACTATCTATATCCTTCTTGAACACCACTTACTCTTTACATTGTCCCCTGATCTCACATACTGGTGTAAAACACAGGGCTTTAAGTGGTGTAAAGAAGGGGAGGGTCTCGAAAGGGGACGTGACCTATGTAATTAAAGGCGTGGCTTAGACATGTAAACTACATTTCTGTGATTTCACTATTGTGTCATCAGCAGCGTAGCTAGGGGGGTGCGGTGGGGGCGGTCCGCCCCAGGCGGCACTATGCTGAGGGCGGCGGCTGCGCCGCGGCAGTGGCCCATTGCAGCGCCCTTTATCATTTATTTGAGGTCACTACTGTCAGTGAGTGTCCTCAATTAAATGATAAAGACCGCCGCAACTGGCCACCACTACCCCAGCCGCCGTCTGAAGTGCGAGCGCTGGGCAGCAGCGCGTCACATGACTTCAGGGCTGCGTGACTTCCTGCTGCTAATTCGTAATGCGAGTGCGAGGAGGAAGTTGTGGCAGGAATGAGCGCACCTCACACCGAAGAATCATTTCAAAAAATGTGTTCCTGTGACCGGACCCCTGAGCCAACCCCAAGGATCACAGCGGCCTCGCAGCCAAGGGCACACCGGTGTGCAGCTTTGCTGCTGAACCTATTAATCATGCCCGGGCGGCATGGTTTGCCCCGGGAGTCAATGGGGCCACGAGGAGGCCTAGCAGTGCTGAATTGCCGCTCGTAGAGTGAGGTAATTGTATCTCTTGATATCATCTGTAGCAGATAACAATATATGGTCATCCTCACATGGTTTAAGTGTGGTGTATGAACCATGCATAACCATCTGTAGAGAAACTAATACATTGATCATTCGGTATTTTCCAGTGTATAATATTTGTGTATGTACTCTAGAGAAATTGCATCTAATTGAAAAATAGAAACAGGACTGTGTATTTAGCAGGAAGCTTTAAAAAGTCTTATAAGTGTTGCAGCCGCACTAAGTGAAAGAATAGGAAGTATTAGAAAGTGAGGTGGGCGTGCACCTGTTGCATGTGGTCACATGGTTTCAGCCATGTGTGTCTTTATGGGCAGCGGACTGGGCAGACCTGCTTCCGGCAGGAAGTCTATATGTAATACGTATTTACATATTTGAGATGTTTGACAAAATGTGCACCCAGTGACAATAAAGACTCTGTAAAGACCCATTTTATTGTAGTGTATTGTTGCATTTCTATAGCGCTTCCTACCCCCTTACGGGGTACCGTAGCATAACTTTGAATGGACAGCGCACTGCACTGCGGGGGTGCTTGGTTGGCTGAGTCATGTATTTGTTGTGGTTCTGTTTGGCAGGTGTTTGGTGTTGTGTGTGACAGACCAGAGAGGCCTCTTACTTGGTCTTGAGGTGCAGCATCTATCAGTGTGATGGAGGGGAGGATGTGTGAGAGGCAGATGTACACAATAACATTGTAATTAGATGTCAGATTATAAAAAACTTGGCAGGGTCGCTCTTGTGTTTCATGGCTTCTAGTAGGCTAGAGGCAGAGAGAAGATGCAGGGTCCTGCTCGGATGATATGTGTGACAGGTGGTCCAGTTGGTGGCAGCTACACAGCACTGACCTACCCAGAAGGGTCACACAGTGGTGTGTGCATCTACACCAAGAAAGGAGGTGATTAGAGAAGGCCTGGTAATCCAAATGGCAAAATATGTGGTGAGAGATGCTGCAAGTTGAGCAAAATGGGAAGCTGGTGACATGAACATTGTGCATGTACTTTTTTAAATGCATGGATAATGCCTACTGCTGTACAAATACCCCCCCTGGAGCAAGGAAGGAAGTGGGAAAGCAATCAGGGCTGACAACCTGAGCAGAAACTATGACATCTTTGAAGGGCCCAGAATCCCTCTCCTGCCAGGCACAAGATGCAGGGTTTGCGTCTCAAGCCCCTTACATTCTCTTGAAGGCTTCCAAAGGGAAGACGAACGCCTGTCAGGTAAACCTCAATCAGCTTATGGCTCAAAGCCTAGCTGATGCAGCAAGGGTGCCTCAAACCTCAAGCGCTATACACAGGGCAGGGACTCAGGTTGACACAGAGAGCAGACTGGCAAAACTCACCTAGAAAAAACCTACCTCTTCTTAGGGTACAGGACGAAGTCGGATGGCACACAGTGCATTCCTTCAAAGTTGCGCAACATTAATTCCAAGCACTGCCTGTCAGGCATTCCTGCCTGGAGGCACTAAGGTTTGTTATGGCCTGGAACCATTGATTCTCCTTGCTGCCTGGGGTCTTTGATGTACATTACTGCCTGGGGACACTAAGGTTTGTTACAGCCTGGAACCATTTTTTTCTCATTGCTGCTTGGGGTCATTGATGTACGTTACTGCCAGGGTACACCAAGGCTTCTTATAGCCTAGAACTATTGATTCTCATTGCTGCCTTGGGTCATTTATGTATGTTACTGCCTGGGAATACCATGGTTTGTTGTAGCCTGGAACTATTGATTCTCATTGCTGCCCGGGGTCACTGGTGTTTGTTAATGCCTGGGAGCACTGAGTTGTGTTACAGCCTAGAACTTACGAATCGCGTTACTGGGACCACTGATGTTTATTACTGTCAATGTCCAATACTGATTTATGTTACTGCTTGGGGCAATGATATACATTACTGCCTGGAGCCCCTAGGTGTGTTACAGCCTAGAGCTACTGATTCTTCTTTATTGCCTGGTTTACGGGTGTTTATTTCAGCCTCAGGTCATTAAGGTTTATTAGAACATTGGACTGTTGAGCGCTCTATTAAAGAAAATGGAGTGCTCCAAGTTTCTACTGGCTTGGTGAAGCCCGCAGAGCAACATCCTAATGTTTTTTTTTCATTTCACAGATGTTTCTGTGAACAAAGGCCTCTTGAAGCCCGAGGGGATTTAAACCACCTCAGACTCTGAGGAGCCTTTGTTTTTGCGGAATGTTGTAATAGCCTTAGAGCCCTCCGTAGTGGGCTCTACTGGCCATTAAAGACCCACTTTCTTGTTAAACTCTGGAGCGTTTCTTTAATGGTCGGTGTTGCCCGCTCCGTCGGGCTCTAAGCTCATATTATTGCAGTGGGCCATTTAGACTTATTACTACTTCAGTCCACTGATGCTTATGAATACCTGAGCCCTGCGTATGTTCATAAATGTATGATCTATGTCAGTGTGCACATGAATATTGTGTGAAAGCGTGCATTCTTCACACTGGGTCATCCTCTACCTATTACTTTAACTTGGATTTATCTTTACATATACAGTGTGCCTTTATTTTATATGCTGTTACCTGAAGGTGAAGGTTAAACTTGGGACAGAATAAACATATTTTGTACTTCCAGCTTTGTTTTTAACTTACTGCCCCTCCCAACCCTCTTCCCCCCTCATGTGGCCTGGTACTGCCCCAACTGCAGAATTCAAGTTAGTCTAGTGATCAGGTGCATTGGACTCCCCTGTAGTATCCTGAAGGCGCTGCCAGGGGAATTGTGGTCAAACCCAGTGTGGTGGACCGGTCTGCAGACATTGCTCAGGTCATGGACGGGGCAGATAGGGGGCAAGGGTCGTGCACAAGCTGTGATGTTATGAGTAAGAGGTCACAAACAGGGTAGGTAGAACTGATTTAAGTTTTGGGTTTCCTTCTGCTTTTCCTTCAGCGGCGTAGCTAGGTGGGGGCGGACCACCCCAGGCGGCATTATTTTGGGGACGGGGCTGTCTAGACCTGGGATGCCTGGTCTTCACCTTGGGGATGCCCAGTAGGGGTTATCTCGCAGGGAAAGCCAGGACGGGTTCCCAAAAGCAAGCGCTAAGAGACCTGTCGGCGATTTGGCGCTATATAAATCGAAATTAACATAACATGTGCATGTAACTTGCGTGATCGAGGTAACTATTAGCAGCAATACTACGTGTCTATCGAACCTCTTTCAGGTGCTCGCAGTCCTTTTTCCCCAGTACCCCCCAGGGGGGCGGCAATCTGAAGGATAGCCCCGGGCGCCACAAGCTCTAGCTACGCCCCTGTGTGCCATCCTACCAGTCTTTTGATTCTTCTCTGAGCTCTCTGTTTTTGCACCAAGCTATCCAACACAACAACTGACATACATCTAACAAGGATTTTGGTGTAACTTAATTCTGAAACTGAAACTGTGAGTTGAGCAGTACTGGAGCCTGTGGATGGAGTGGTTGTCACCAGAGTGTCTCAGTCACTCCTATTAAGTTCAACCTAAGTTAGACATACTACCCTTTTTTCTCTCCACATCTCGTCCATTTGCATATGATACACCTTATCGCTTTCCTCTTCTGCACCCACTTTTCACTCTCTCTTGAACGCACTGCCTTGCATCTTCTTGACTTTATAACCCCCAAGCACACGTTATACGCACTCAACTGTTACGAACAGCATTTTCTTTTACTTTCACCTTGTCAATATTTTGACAACTGTATACTCCCTTCTCACACATTTGTACAAAACCACAATTGCAACTAGAATAAGTGACAGTTTCTCTGTGCTCGCTACAGAGAAGACAAGGATAGGATAGCCATCTATTCTGAACACCTATTTCACCCACCAACAGTCACTGTGAGAAACCTGTGCTGCCTTCATCCAAACACAAGAGCTCTAAATCGTGGTTCCTTATTGACATCTGGAGGCCACTCAGTTCCAAATATGCATTATAAAAGAGCAATATTCACCATAAAACATATACAGAAACATAATGTCCTGGAAATAACTTGTTTAATCTTGCATTCTCTAAGAGTGTTAAACATGTGAACTATAAACAGGAACTAAATCATTGACATAGATTGCTTTGAGTGTTAAAAAAACGTTATTGTTCAGAGATCGAAAAGTGTTATTCGCCAGTAAATTAAGGACATGAATATTGGGCCCCATTGGGACCCTTCCAATGTCTGATTTTAATTACTGCCAGGTCTGAGACCTGAAAGGACGTGACCCACTTGAATCCCTAGTAAAACAATACACACATCACATAAGTCACAAAACACTACAGGGAAAAATATTCATGACAGTTATGGGTGACTACACATTATTTACACAGGAGAGGTTAGTAGGAGCTCTTTCCTCAATTCGGTACAGGGGGAAGTTCCAGTGTTTCTGAGTCTAGAACCAGATGCAATTAACTATCGAACATGTCATTGCCTGATATGAAGGAGCAGTAGTCAACTTCAACACTGGGTGGGGATACCCTTTGAGTGCTTCTCATTTACAGAAGAGACAAAACCACCTGATTAAAACATGGATCACCTACAGCGTGGGGCTGCCGGAGCCTTCATTATGATGACCCAGAAACATCTCCTCCTTGCTAAGCAGAGTTTGGGAGCCTCTGAAAAGTGTCCGCTTGTGTGCTAGGTGCCTGGAAGTATTTTGGTAAACAGCTTTTCGAAAAGTCAACAGGCTTCAAATGAGGCCAGTACAGAATGATGAGAAGTTGAACTGACCATGTGAAAATGTAATGTGACATTTAAAGCATCCACATACATGAGGGGAAGGGCTTTAAGTGGGCCGGGTCTTGTAAGTGCTCAGCACCAGCAGTTCTAATAAGCAGGTGCTGAAAAGGGTCCCTCCGTTTTTGCCCTCATCCTCGGTGAACACATACATATTAACTCTGCAGCAGTATCACTGCTCACTGCCTTAGAGGTAACTTTAGAGAAACTCGTTATTTGATATTTGATATTTATGGGTATTTGTAAAGCGCAGACATTCGCTCCGAAAGGAGCATCTTGGCGCTGAGATAACGTGCAACAGGTACGTGAGAGATGAAAAAAAGATGAAGAGGCTGACGCTAGATAGCTGCCAATACAGAGGTGTCTGATTGTTGGTATACCCATGTTTTTAGAAGTTTTCTGAAGTTACTCTCCTTGTCCGTCAATCTAAGATTGACCGGAAGGGTGTTCCATGCCCTAGCTGCCAGGACGGTGAAAGTTTTCCCGCCCCTCGTTTTGTACTTGAATCTTGGAATGGTGATAAGGTTTTTGCCAGAGGATCTCAGACATCGCGGGGGGTGGTAGCATGCAAAGCGCTTTGCAAGATAAAGGGGCCCTGAGTTTTTCATAGCTCTGGAGACGGTAAGAAGGAGTTTGAAAAGGATCCTTTTGTGTAAAGGAACCAGTGGAGAGTGTTCAGCGCCATTGAGGCTGATGACCTTCTAGGAAGTCCCAGCACTAGTCGAGCAGCTGCGTGTTGTATGCTTTGCAGCTTTTTGAGGGTGGACTTTTTCACTCCCGCCATTAAACCATTACAGTAATCAAGTCGGGAGAGTATAAGAGCTACCGCGACTGATTTTCTGGCTGCAATGGGGAGGAGATCAAAGAATTTCTTTAGGGACTTAATAAGTCCAAAACAGCGTCCGGCCGTGATCCTGACGTGTTCGTCGAAGGAGAGGGTTGAATCGAATTGCACACCCAGGTTACGTGCTGAAGGCACGGCGCTGGGGGGGCCTCAGATCCTAAGGGCCACCAGTCCTTCGGACAGAAAGATAGATCTTTACTCAGTGGAATGATTTCGGTTTTGGCGCTATTACATTTTAGATGATTTTTGTTTAGCCACTGGAAAACATCAGAAAGACAATTTTGGAAACGCCGCTCTACGTTCGTACACTTTTTGTCGATCGTGACGACAAGTTGTGTGTCGTCAGCGTATGACGTGACAAGGATCCCATGCGATTCTATCACAGCGAGGAGGGGTGCCATATAGATGTTAAAAAAGAGAGGGCTTAATATGGACCCCTGGGGGACTCCTGATGTTGTAGGTTTCTCGCTGGATAGAAAGGGACCCAAGGACACAGTTTGGGACCTATTAGATAGGAAAGATGTAACCCATGCCAAAACTGTGTCTGTCACGCCTATCTCTCGCAGTCTGTTGATAAGAATGACGTGCGAGATGGTGTCGAACGCTGCTGTTAGGTCAAGCAGGATGAGGACGGCCTGCCTGTTCTCATCCTGCAGGAACTTGATGGAATCAGCTAGTTCTATGAGGGCTGTTTCGGTGGAATGACCGGAGCGAAAGCCCGACTGCTGCGGATGCAGGATGTTACCAGTCTCTACAAAGGTTTTTAGCTCTTCGTATACTAGTTGTTCCGTGATCTTACCAAGGACAGGGAGTAATGAGATGGGGCGCATGTTGGTCAAGTCACTAGGGGATTTGTTCGGTTTCTTCATCAGAGGCTTCACTATAGCCTTCTTCCAGTCATTAGGTACTATCCCGGACTCAAGAGATTCATTGATGATAATGTTGATATAAGGGTTAACTGTATCAATCAAATGGTGCAGGATGCTGGGAGGACAGGAGTCAGTAGGAGCTCCTGATTTGCAAGCCAGAATTGCCTTGCGTGTTTGTTGAATGGAAGCCGGTTTGAAATTAGAAAGCGGGGGATAATTGTCTGTTACCACATGAGATGTGGTCAGTGGAGAGGGGAAGTCTTTCTGAATATTAACAATTTTTTTCAACGAAAAAGTCTGCGATTTGATTGCACAGGCTTGCAGAGGGGGGAATTTCGAGCGCGAGAGTTTTTGGATGGGTGAAGGACTTCACTATCGTAAAGATAGTTTTTTGTTTTTGATGGGCCTCATTTATGGCTTTAGTAAAGTATTCCTTTTTTGCCGTTTTTATGTTGGAGAGATATAGTTTCCTTTGTTGAATATAGAGTGCCCTTGTGGCTTCATCATACGTTTGTCTCCATTTTCTTTCTAGTCTTCTACATAGGAGATGACTATCGGAAAGAGCCTGGGTGAACCAGGGGGCGTTAGGTTTACTTTTATGTTGTTTCACATATTGGTTTTTAGGTGCAGAGTTCGCCGAGACAATTTGATCCATCCATGTGTGGAAATTATGAGAGTCGGCTGTTACGTCTCCAGTGGGTTTCGGGGGTTTAGGTAAAGGTTGAGAGTCCAGCTTAATGTGTTCCATCACTTTCCTCTATAGTTCTTTCACAGTCTCCTCATTTCAAAATGGAAGTATTTTCAATATTATATATACAACGAAGCCATAGTTGTTATTTATTTATCTTATGCAGCTAACAATCATTGGCAAAGCCAACAGTCCTAGCTTGTTGTAGGAGTAAGTTACTTGTTGTATTATATATTGAAATGCAATGGTAGAAATAGCAAAATGCCAGTCGGGCGGCACACTCTATTAAGCACAGATTTTTAGCTTGGGGGTTTTTAGGCCACGGCCTTAATTACTTTTGGCATGCCGCTTTAAGAGACCCCTCAGTTTTTTTCATCCCACTTATAGCCATGATCAGGGGGGTCCAGTATATAGGTCCTCGAGGACAAGAGTCAAAGAAGACATTTAGCATGACTATTAAGTAACTGAATCGTATATCATTTAATGTAGCCTAAAGATTTCGCCTAATACTGCCTCCCGTGGGCCGCAGTTGGACAGCCATGCAATATACGAGCGCACTACATTTCCATTATTATATTTTGCCTGCATAATTCATTATTGTTTAGGTAAAGATCTCACTTACAACGGTTTTCTTTTAATAACACCACACAGACTACATCGGTATAATGTCCTCCCAGAGGCCTCGCTAGCGCTGTACATATTGTTGTGCAAAGCAGTGCTTAATTTGAGCATGAGCTTTCTGGTGCTGAGCCCCGGCACTTTTCTGGTTTCCAGTGCTAGCACCGACACCTAATTGTCAACCCCGCACTTAGGGCAGTCTGCCACAAGGTGGCACTGCTCAAGTAATTTGAGATAAGCAGTGTAACAGTTGTTTATGAAAACAATATGCATAAAAAAATACGAATACCTGCCGCCCCTGCCATTCCATTAGCTTTGGGGACCTGGAATAATCTGAACTGTCGCATTTACATGTGATAGAGATGGTTAGTAGTTGTTTTGGCAGCAATGACAGGGGCAATGGGTGGTGCAAGCTGCAGTAGCCTCCTGGTCAGAGCCCTACTTCATATTTTACAAATTAAGCACTGGAAAATAGGGTGACCAGAATTTTAAAGCCAAAAACTGGGACATTAAAAAAAAAATAGAAGAAGGACTACAATGTTACCTAAAGTGATGAGCGCACTCCTCAGCAGAGAATTACAGAACAGGCAGTAAGAACAAACATTAAATGCAATTTTTAAGCCCAGTAGCTTGCCTGTTAATTAAATTGCTTTCTTGAAACAACTACTAGCTATCCCTGCTTTGTAAAACAAAAAAAACTCCAACCGTTTTCAGTCGACCCTCTCCGAAAACGGGGACAGGAGCTACATTTCTTGAAATTTGCTGGGACAGCTGGCTAAAAACAGGGACCGTCCTGGCAAAACGGGGACGCCTGGTCACCATACTGGAAAAGAGACTATTTACGGTACATCTATTAATTACTTTCAGTTGTGCTTTTTGTCATCTGCACACCTTCAAGGATAGGTGGCATTTATTTTTCAATCCCTCTCACATAAACATACTAGAGAGCGCACAGACGCGATTGATCGGGCCTAGAGGGCACGCCTGGCAAGCTGAAGTTATGGCAGCAGCCCATGAAACATGGGCTAATCACAGCTTCCTAATGTAGCCCCGGATACGATCAACAGTCCCGACGCTCGGTCTGTACTACAGCGTCGAAGACAGCAGGGGACCGTTTAAACCTTTGAACTCACCTGTTTCAGGCGGAAAGCTAACACCGCGGCCTGCAACGTTCCCTTCAACGAGCTCAGTCAAAGAAATTCTCCTCCTGACAATAAATAATCAGTCATGGAGCGGCAAGCCTGATGTTTGAGGGAAACATAAATATTGTACCGTATTGATTGGGAGCCCTGGGATTCGCGCTACTTCCCTGAAGCGAAAGCAGGCCCTGGCTTTAGTCGAGAAAATAAGGCCGCGTTGATGTCGCATCTTTCAGAAGCCGTCTGTCTGAAAAGCGGAACAAAAATGAGTACTGAAGCCACGTTTGGCGTTCTGCTTCAAGTGCAACAAGCAATTAATTTTTCATGACAGAGCCTTCATTTTATTGCTTTGTTATGGTGTACATTCTTGTTATGACTCGCATTTCTCTTTCACTCTAATAATATTAACACTGACATGGTTAGACATTGACATTTTAAAGCGTGCTGCACTTATTGTTTCTCTTTTGCTCCCATCAAAGGAAATGTAGCAAAATGAATTCCCGTTTTGACGCGTGCTTTGATTCCGGCAATAAAACACAATGCAGCACATTTATAAAAGGCACCCTTTATCTTTTTGCGCGATTTCTACAATATCAAAATATGCTACCACATTTTTAATATATGGTGCAAGATGCTCCTTTGTAAATTGCTCCCATCCATTGCTTGTGTTTCCATTAATAAAAGCTGAACACACAAACCAATAGGTTTATCTTTTGTATAGTGAATGTACATGTAGGCATGCAGCAAAGAGGCACAGGTACACAGAACCGGTCTTTTGCTCTTATATATAGATATATGGCGCCCTCAATGCTGAATAAAGTGAGACAACAGGGGGCCTTTTTGTGTGGTAAATACAGCGTTGACTTGCCTCTGAACACAAACACCTTGACTCCCTCTTCCCCCAACTCACCTGGATCACCCACAGATTAGCTCCATCATGCTGATGGCACATTGTAAGTCATGTGGAGTTTTTATAGGATTATTAGGAAATCCAGTTTAATAACAGGAGATATAGTTATTTCGAACGACCAAAAATAATCACAGAAGTTTATATTTAAGTAGGTAGAGATACTTTTGGTACTCGACCCATTAAGCCACATTTAAAACCTAAAAATCACATTATGGGTTCTGTTTAGGAGAAAACTGCAATCAGCACAAATCAAGGGGATCTTAAAACCGGATCGTGAGATATTGTCATATATAGTCAAAACCTACTTAACTAATGAGGATTTGAATCTACCCCTTACCAGGGTAGACAGAGTAGTGACTATGTTAACATGACATGGTTACAAGATTAATTTTTTAAAAATCGAAGATCGCCCACCTGAAGGTGACCTTTCTTGGATATGAATTATCCAGTGAAGGCAAGGGTCTATATCCAGAAAATCTCCAGAAGTGTGCTACCTTGCAGCCCCCTGACACATTCAAAAAGTTGCAATCCCTGTTGCGGTTTCTTTACTTTGGATGGACTTATTTGCCTCACTACGCAGAGAGTACCAACCCTCTGTATGACCGGATTTCTCTCATGTTTTGTTCTAAACAGTGGCTGAATGCAAATACTGATATCTTGCATGCTCGATAAGCAGACATGCTTTAGATAAAACATTTACAAAATAGGAACAACAAAACCAATCTAGTTATCAGTCAAACCCCATCACTATGGTTACACCTATGTGACCTACTATGAAGGACAGAGCATCCCAATTGCCTATAAGTCTCAGTTGTATTCCCTGGCTGAAGCACAATTTGCTTCCATTGAAATTTTTTTTACAGCTGTTTAAACAGCTATTTTACAGGAGCACCTATTGGCGCAAGGTGAACATATTATTATTGTTTCTTCCGTACTAGCACTAGTGGTGGCCACAAAGACAAGCATTCCTAATGTTCATACCCTACACCCTAGGTGGGCACAGTGGGTCTCTTTCTTGAGTGCAGTGGATGTAAAGTTTCAGTATGATCCCTCTCTTTGTACACAGGCTTTTCTTCAATATGAACAGAGCTCTGTTCCGACTCCAGACACTTTTCCTGTTAAGTCACATCAGAGCATCTTTTACACAGATGCTTCTGCCCAGCCTATGGTAGGAACCAACTGTAAGTCCTCTGCATCCTGCACAGCACTGAAAGGTGTCGTGAAGGATGGTGATAGTACTGCAAACTCTTAGGTGACAGTACTTCAAAACAATTCAGAAAAGGGGGTGGTGATGAACAGAGTGTCTGAATTAAGCAGACCACTCTTACCCAGTCCAAAGATCAGGGCTTGATCCATCACCGTTATTTATCTCACTGCACCATCCCAGCTCAGAACCTGGCTATATGCAAATCAGTCTGTCCCTGGCCCAGTGCATCATGGGAACAGGGCAGACTAAACTACCAAGCCAATTCTTCACCAGAAAGGAGACAAGCTACCGGGGACCGGTTTCTGGCATTTCAGCCGTCTTCGGCCCGGCTTGCTTGAATCCTGATGGTGCAGTGAGAAAGGGACTCATGTCTGAGTATACCCTGCCACACCTATAGTGGCCAAAAACGATTCAGAAAAGGGGCTGGTGATACAGCCGGGTTCTGAAACTGGGATGGTGCAGTGAGCTAAAAAACGGTGTTGGATCTAGCCCTGATCTCTTGACTGGGTGAGAGCTTTCTGCTTAATTCAGAGACTCTGTCCCTCACCACCCCTTGTTGTAAATAGTACTTCAAAACATGCAGAATTACTTGCCCTTCTACTTGCAATATAGAAGACTGAATCATCAGTTCCCACACTCATTGTGTCTGTCTCAGCTTGCTGTGTGTAAGGTTAAAATGTTGATTTTCAATATTGGCAATGGAATGGATTCAAGAATTCAAAGAGAAAGTCTCTAAAGAATAAACAACTTCGGGGGAAAGGTATCTGATTTACATGGCAAGCTTCCGTTGGTTCGTGTGAGGCACACTTTGGGCCATCAGTGTTGTGGTATTTAGGCTAGAGGGAACTGTGCAGCTGATAAAGTTGAAAAAGCTAATTCTGACTACCCAGGTAGCATTCTTAACTAGATCTCAAATGAAGGTCAACACAGATATTTCAACAACCATAAATGCAACCAAGCAAGCTGGGAAACCTCCTGCAGGTTTTCCTCCCAGATACTCCTACACCCTTAATTCAGATAACATTCCAGTAGAGATTAACTCAGGAGTGTGAGAGAAAGTAATACCTAATAATCTGTATAGATACATAAGGAATTGGCCTCTGCACATGCAGGAATAAATAAAACTGTAGCAATGCTACTGTAATGCTACTGGTGGCCAAATGTATACAAACAGACTGAGACTATGTTAGACAATGTGATATTAGTCAGCAAATTAAACCCTCTACTGTCAAAAGACCTGTGACAGGTCCCTTCATGATCTCAAATATCCTCTTCTGGGTGATTTATTCGGACCACATTCGTCCCCTAAATTCAGCTAACTGATATAAAGATATATTGGCAGCTATTGATTCATGTTGTCAACTCCTATGGGTTAGAGCAGTGGTTCCCAAACTTTGAGTCCTGAGGACCCTCCCACTGGAAGCCGGGGACCCCCAAGTAATTTGCACAATTTAAATTTCTTTTTAAAAATGCCTTTTGAAGCAGAGGCAATTTTAAGAGGGAGACATCCTGAATTGGGTCTATTGGCATGGACATGTATGCATACAGCAGTGTATTATTTAGTGGTACAATTCTCCTGCTCTCAGCCATAGCAGCACCTCTATATTCTCATTCCAGAGCCTTGGAGTGGTGACCATTCATTACAGCACCGGGTTGAATGATTTTGAATATTATCATTTTTGCCTATTCACAGTTTAAAAAGGTCTAAAATATCATACAATTATGAAGCATTTTATAATAAAGACATGCCTCAAGGAGCAACGAATATTGTGAAAATTCTAACAAGATAGTGCACAAAGCAATGAGTCCAGTGTACAGAGCAAATTCAAGGTCTACATTAGAAGTTCATCATGGAAGTGCAAGAGATGGCAGCAAGGTATCTGCACAGGAGGCATATTGTTTCAGCAAGATCATGGAACAATGCTATGCCAATTACCATAAACCCCTGTTAGACATAATCTTTAGTCATAGACAGCAGAACAACATTTTACCACAAAGGGGTGAGCAGTGCAATTAAGGCATATTTAAGAGAGGCCTCGCGTGGCACCTGACATGACCCTCTCCTGTTAGGATGCCCACTGCCCCGTCCCTGGCCAATAACAAACTGCAAAGGCTACACAGAATAAGAGCTTGATATGGCTGAATATGAAAGCTTGACAACACACATAATTCAGCCAAGGGCTTGTGGAAAGCGAGCAATCAGACAGCAGCACGAAAATCCTAATGCTGGCTGCAGCTATTTTTACCTGCCTGCCAAGTAACGGTAACCTATTCACATGTGCCTTTCAACGCTTTATTGCTTTTATTGTATTGCCTGTATTTTCATTGTTGTGTCTGTGACTGCTGTTGTCTGTCTTCCCCCGCTGCCTGTACGTGGTCCATACCCCTTTTTATTCCCTCTGTTCCCCTCACTGTCCCCGTGCTCTCTCTGCCCGGTCTTTCCTTCTGTACCCCTTGCTGCCCCGTGTCTCTGCCCGGTTTTCCCTTCTGTTCCCCTTGCTGCCCCGTGCCTCTCTGCCCGTTCTGGCTTCTGTTCTTAGCTGCCCCTATATTTCTGTATTCTGTATTTTGCCTCTGTGCCACTAATTTTTTGTGCCCATCTGCCATCTGTGCCACTCATTTTTCCCTCGTTTTTGTGCCACTTTTGCCGTCTGTTCCACTTGTTTTTCCCTCGTTTGTTGTACTTTTCTGCCCTCTGTTCCACTCATTTTTGTGCCTTTCTGCCCTCTGTTCCACTCGTTTTTCCCTAGTTTTTTGTGCCTTTCTGCCCTCTGTTCCGCTTGTTTTTTGTGCCTTTCTGCCCTCTGTTCCACTCGTTTTTTGTGCCCGTCTGCCCTCTGTGCCACTCGTTTTTCCCGTTTTTGTGCCCCTTTTGCCTTCTGTTCCACTCGTTTTCTCTCGTTTTTTGTGCCTTTCTGCCCTCTGTTCCACTCCTTTTTGTGCCTTTCTTCCCTCTGTTCCACTCGTTTTTCCCTTATTTTTTGTGCCCTTCTGCCCTCTGTTCCACTCGTTTTTTGTGCCTTTCTGCCCTCTGTGCCACTCGTTTTTCCCTTGTTTTTTGTGCCTTTCTGCCCTCTGTTCCACTCGTTTTTGTGCCTTTCTTCCCTCTGTGCCACTCGTTTTTCCCTCATTTTTTGTGCCTTTGTGCCCTCTGTTCCACTCGTTTTTTGTGCCTTTCTGCCCTCTGTTCCACTCGTTTTTTGTGCCCTTCTGCCCTCTGTTCCACTCGTATTTTTTGTGCCCTTCTGCGCCACTTGTTTTTGTGCCCCTTTTGCCTTCTGTTCCACTCATTTCCCCAGCCGCTGTGCCCCCTGCGGCCCCGCCCCCCTGACTGCCCACTGCCCATTCGCTGCCCCCGACTCCTGATTGTATTGTTGTGGTCTCGCTGCCCCTGCGCCAACATTCACAGCTCTTGTGTGCTGTGAGGACGCATGGGTGTTTCATTTTTCCCTACGACGACAGGCATTCGAGTCCTGCGGACCCCCCTCGGAATGTCTCACGGACCCCTGGGGGTCCGCTAACCACAGTTTGGGAAACGCTGGGTTAGACCACCGAGAAATACAAAAGCTTGAGAGGACGTAAAACATTTGCAGTGCTTGGTGTCCATAGGGGCAGTTTTAATTTTATTTAGATACCTGTCCTGTGTTTGTCGAATGTATGACGTTACAACGCTTACATTTACAACACATGCAGTTACAAAGCAGTTTTTACATCGCAACATCCACTACAACGCATTCCATTACATCGCATGACACTACATCGCATATTAAAAAAACACCTTTACAACGCATTCCATTACATCGCATACTACCTTTATAACACATACCATTATAATGCATACCATTACATTGCATTTAAGGTAAGTATACAATAGTATAGGGGTGAAAAGTACTATTCAAACTCCAGGGGGTCATGGGGTGCAACAGTAGGGTAAGTGTTGGACAGTGTAGGGGTAAAAACTTACTATTCTAACTCCAGGGTGTGCAATAGTAGGGTAAGTGTTGGAAAGTGTAGGGGTAAAAACGTACTATTCTAACTCCAGGGTGTGCAATAGTAGGGTTAGTGTTGGATAGTGTAGGGGTTAAAATTACTAGTCTAACTCCAGGGGGTGCAACAGTAGGGTGTTGGATAGTGTAGAGGAACTATGCGTTGTAATGGTTTGCGTTGTAATGTATGCATTGTAGTGCCTGTGTTGTAGTGACATGTGATGTAGTGTCATGCTTTGTAGTGGTATGCGTTGTAATGCCTGCATTCTAGTGACATGCGTTGTAAAGGATGTTGCGATTTAATGACTGTGGTGTAAGTGTAGTGCGATGTAATGACTGCATTGTAAAGGTTGTTTCCTGCGTTTGTCTCCATGGCTTATAGGGATTCATTTTCTACTCTGGGATTCTATCTGCAATTCAGCATCCAGTTCAAATCTAAATCAAATTGTGTTATAATGATGGTCAATGGCAAGACTAAACAAGCTTTGACTGCTAGGGTGTTGAGTTCAGGTCTTAGTTGGTACCATAATCTATTTGGAGTTTAGATAGCATTGAATAACATGCCTAGACAAGTATTGGATGGACACACTCCATACAAAGTTCTCTTTGGTGTTCGTATGTATTTGCCTGGCTTAGATAAGTTTGGGAAGGTGGCGATGAAGATAAATTTGAGTTGGAGAAACGTATGAATGTTTTAGAGAGTATCAAGAAGTCAGAGGCAATCGGTCTAACATAAAACACTCTGACACCACTACCTATGAAAAGAAGATTATTACTGCTGCCGACGGGTGGGGACATAGGTCTGGAGAAAATCCATGACAAGCAAGCTTTTCAGCCATTCTACAGACCACCTGTCACTGTTCATAGGGTAAACGACAACACCACTGTTATACTGCCTCCTCTGCCTGGATCAAGAGGAAACAGACAAGTGTCTATATACCATGTTAAAAAACACTATGTGGCCAGTCCTCTGCTGCTGGCTGCAGCAGACACTAACAAGGATTCAGAGTATTGCCTCTCCGTACTCTGAATACCATAACTCCTGTACAGAGCAGTAACATTTCTAGCTCGGCTACCCAGCCAGTTATGTCTGAGCTTAACACACTACCCAGAACACTGATTGTAACAAACACAGCTGATGCAGACTACATTACAGTGGCTGCTGTCCAACGTAATTCCATGGTCTACAATTCCATTAAGCAACTGTTATTCAGTGCCAAGATACCCTTTGAGGTGAATGTGTTCTTTACAAACGCACATGTTATGTAATGTGTTGTTACTGTGAAATTCCACCATTTGAACTGGCACCTTTTTGAGAGTCCAGAGGGACCAATAATGCTAAAATTGACTCTGGATATTTCTCAGTAGATTTTTTCCAATCCCTTTCACAGTCACTCATCATCAATGACTGCTTTGTGCTTGTCTGTTTTTTTCATGACAAGTATATGATTCCTCCTTGGTCCTCTGCCTGGATCGCTTTAGGAACTTTTCTTCTCATGATGTTGTTGTTAACGATATTTGTTGTTCTACTGCTACTAAATGGGCATTTTGTCCCTCCAAGAACAATTGCATCACCTCTGGTTTGTGAACTACAGCCCCACTCTACATCCCACAGTACCTGAAGGGGTTTCTATGCTGCATAGATTACCGCTTATACTGTGCCTGAGGGCATAGCCTGGGAAAAGGTTCCAAACCAGATTATGGAACCTACTGAGGCACTGCAATTGACTTATATGATACAAGTTTCAATGAATGATGTTATAATTTGTCAGTTCTCTTTCACATGATGTAGGCTTTGAGACAGTAAAAAAAATGATGTCTGATATGCAGGCATATGCTACGTTGAATAATGAAGATGCTTAACTGAATTCAGCAAGCTACAAAGGAATATATTGCTATATTCACTTAATACATAGGACTAGTTATTGTAGAGAAATGCACAATTACACACAATGGGAACATTGTGAGACTCCACCTCCCGAGAGCCATTAAAATTTCTTAAGGAAATTACCTTACTTTCAAAGTGCTGACAGGTCACACCGTTCAGAATTTCATTTCACGCAAAAGCCACATCAACTTCTGAAAAACGTAGTGGGTACCAACAAGCTGATTTACTCCGCTGAGTTTAGTCAAAACCTGGCTGCCGAGGCAGGTATGGGAGAATTTGAGAACATTTTACAAGACAAAGAAGTGCAATTTCTGCCTTTTTTCCTAATTCACTTCCGTGATATTTTGAGAAGGGCACCATGTTATCTGTGGCTAGATCCTACATTACAATATTATGCTTTTTACATGAGCCTATGTACATGGACCAACAGATATGCATTCACCTGTATGAATGGACGAAAAGACCCATCTATGCCACCCATTTACACAAACCAACAGTCACACAGTCATCCATTACACAGACATATAGTTCGATATAACCTTTTGCAGCTGGAGATAAACCCAGGCTGATCAAGGAGCAAAGGATGATGTATGCATGTACATATATATGCATGTATGTAAGTAATATTTGTAAAGCATGAACCTAGCCAAAAGTCAGCAGAACCTCTCCTGACCAGAGCATAACACAGTAGAGGAGGAGTGAAGAAATCCTGCCAGCTCTCCTTGTGTCCAAAATGTAACAATTTTGTACTTCTAATAAGTTGAGAGTAACACAGCAGTTGGGTAAAAGACATGCAGGCACCCATGCAGAGAGTGACTACATTTCCCAAACTGAAAAACAGGACATGCCACCAACAAAGAATAAGGGCTATGGTCTGTCCACCATTACATTAGAAGCACTAGAGAATACCAGTAGCAAAGTGCTTTAACTAATTAATTTAATGGACACTATACAACATACAATTAGTAACTATGTAATAAATACCATGGTACATAGAACCCATAACATGGTATCACACAAATTAATTTGCAAACACTTCAATCTCATGTTGAAATACCACTTGATTACAAAAATACCAGTCAGCAACATCACATTTTGTAAATCAGCAACTTACCAAACCTTATTAAATCATTCAAGCTCAGTTCAGTTCAGTTCTAAAGACTTTATTAGGTATGTATAAACAACCATACAAGTGATAGTAGCAATAAAACTATCACACACAATTACAATCTAAAATAGCAGTAAGAAATGTGCATACTTAAAATTACCTAAATGTTTCCCGCCATATTCCATAAAAACAGTTATTACACAACAGAGGCTTCAGGGAAACAACCTTTACAACGCAGTCATTGCATCACACAATATTTACAATGCAGTCATTATATCGAAACATCCTTTACAATTCATGTCACCACAATGCAGCCATTACATTGCATGTCACTACAACGCATGACACTACAACGCATGTCACTACAACGCAGGCATTACATCGCATGTCATTACAATGCATAGTACCCCTACACTATCCAACACTTACCCTACTGTTGCAACTCCTGGAGTTAGAATAGTAATTTTAACCCCTACACTATCCAACACTTACCTTAATGTAATAGTATGTGTTGTAATGGTATGCATTGTATAGGTACAAAGCGATGTAATGGAATGCATTGTAAATGTAGTTTTGAAAAATTCGTTGTAGTGGCATGTGATGTAAATGTATGCGTTGTAAAGGATGTTGCGATGTTAAAACTGCATTGTAAAGGCATGCATTGTAAATGTATGCATTGCAACGTCATATATTCGAAGCTTCATTGTAGCATCATTTGAAGCAAAGGTAACGCTTTTGCGTACATTCATTTTTTTTAGATAAAAAGTGGAACATTAAAACAGGCGCCGCTATCATTTAACTCAAGCATAAATAACAAGAGGGGTTTTAAGTAATAACGCCAAAAGTTGGAGTAAAATCACAAAATAGCATAAAGTGAATTGTGATTTGCTTGCTCTGGCCGTCACAAGGACAGCTAATCAAACCTAGAGGACAAGATTTCATGGAAGTAAATGACTGGGTTGCCGATGCACTCAAATAAACAGTGTAACAATTGTTATGTAACAATACAACGATTAGTACAGAAATCAAAGTGACAAAAGTTTTTTCTCAGAAACTCCAGTGGAAGAGTAGTTCGTTAGAGAACATTACCCTGTTGTCTGCTCTGCTCACATACCGACGGTCACGGGCCCGGCTGGGTCGGAATTATCACCAGCTGTGCGACCTTCTGATTGTGACACAGCCATCTAGTCCTGAGGATTCGCAAGTGTGATGAAACACGTGTCGGCTGGCTGTTTGACTTATTAAATTACTCTAACGAACTACTCTTCCACTGGAGTTTCTGAGAAAAAACTTTTGTCACTTTGATTTCTGTACTAATCGTTGTATTGTTACATAACAATTGTTACACTGTTTATTTGAGTGCATCGGCAACCCAGTCAGTTATTTCATTGGTAGTTTTTCTACTCAATTTGAGTGGTTCTAAGGACTTCCCATTCGCCGGCTTGCACCATATGATAATTGTGTATTCCAACTCTCTGTGCGTATATATAGGCAGTGCACCCAGTAGCTCTACTGACTAAAAGCCTTGAAAGGATCCCCAAGATTTCATGGAAGGTTAAGCAACTAAATTATTAACAATTCCAAGTCTAAATCTAATACGTACAAAATGGTGCAGTGGGTTTGTGACCCTGGCTAAATAATTTTGACAGCCCTCCTCCGACACAAATGATTGGTAGAATATAACATTGGGCTTCCCCTTTCGGATCTCATGTGAGCTACTCATCCCTCATTCATGAAATTATCTTTAATAGACAGTTTGGTGAGTGTAGTTACCTATTGGGGGGATAGACCAAATTGGCATCTTAAACAGACAGCTGTAGATTGAATTAATATAGCCCAGCCTGGGAATACACAGTGCTTTATCCAAGGATAAGCATTCCAAGTGGATTGACTTGGTGAAACTTGTCTTTGATCCAAATAGAAAGCCAGAGCAGCAAGGTGCATAGTGTAATTAAGTCTACTAGATGCTGTAACCCTGCCTCCCTGTGTGTTATCTCTGTGGATGGATGCAGAGTTGGGTAACATAATAGATGCTTGTTCCTTAGTCACTGTAAGCCCACCAGGGTCCCTGCCAGCAAAACAGCATCATCTGCATATAATAATACTGGTGTAGGACTCCCGAGAGCATCGTTTGGCATTTGCTTGAACTTCTTAAAGAGCCTTGTTCTCCCCATTAATAAATAGGGAGAACAGTAGGGAGGCAAGGACGCAACCTTGCCGAATGCCTCTTTTCACATTAGAATTCGTAGTGCCTTTCCCCAGTGACTCAAAACTTACTTTACTCAATAATATCTCATACAACTATGCGAGAAAACAGATGATCGATCTAGGTTTTTCCAAGGATAAGCAAGGTTGGCCAGAGGATAGAGTGATCAACTAGAGCAAAGCAAAGTAATAATTTGCCACCTTTAGCTCAATTATATCTTCCTATTAGCAGATACAAATTCACACATTGCTCTATGGTCCCCACTCCTTGTCTAAAACCAAACTGTACTGGGAAAGTATCGAATATTCACATGTCCACTCTTCTAATCTCTTTAATAACACTTTACTCACTACTTTCGCCCATGAGTTTTAAAGTGATATTGGATGAAGCCACATTGCTATGGGTAGAATCGAATACATTATTTTAAAAATTAACCAGTAGCATGTCCTGACCTCCTTTAAAAGTTAGTCATAATATTAGTGAGTGTGGCCCAATTATTACTTTTTTCTTGACATTTCTAGGGAGCTCATTTAATATAAGGATCAAGAGCCCTCCGTATGCCCTAAAAGTGGGTGAGGGTACAGTCTCAGGCCAATGTGATGAGAAACCCTCAAAGTAAATGGGAGCTATGCACCAAGGTTCCTGTATACATATTATATCGAGATCACTTATAAAATCGGACCATCCGATTATACATTATTTGCTAATCCTCCTACATTCCATGATGCAATTTTGTATCGTCCCTCCAGACCAGAGCCAAGGTTGCTAAATGATGACATATTTTGTTGTGTGTCACTCAGGCAGTTGTTATCCACATTATTATTCCTTGGTGGTGGTGGTTCTATGATTAAAGTATTACCAAGCGAAGGTTCTTCGATAACATTGATACCTTTAATAGTCATACCAGTATCCACTTTCCTGTCCATCAGAATAGGGACCTCATTCACAGCGATGTGCAACAAATCATGTCAAATGTTGTCCTGGAGAGCACTCAATACTTGAAACCTATTAGAAACTATCAGAGACAGACTAGGTGGGAATTCTAAACCTATGTTCATGGGTATATTACAAACCTCCCTCTCTGGAAACAGGATATTCCATAGGTGTCTATAAAAGAATCCCAGGGGCTTGAGTGACATATTCAACTCCATCTGGAGTGGGGATATTATAAACGTGGGCGTAAAATCCATTTAGTTTGCGGAATTTGCGGATTTTTGGAAAA
Organism: Lissotriton vulgaris; assembly: GCF_964263255.1. Taxonomy (NCBI): domain Eukaryota; kingdom Metazoa; phylum Chordata; class Amphibia; order Caudata; family Salamandridae; genus Lissotriton; species Lissotriton vulgaris. The sequence goes on from NC_141694.1 coordinate 665,208,609, forward strand.
TTTTCGGTTCGCGAATCGCGCGTATTTGCCCACAAATCCGCAAATTCGCAAGCTGCAAATTATTTAGCTTGGTCGTGCTAAAAAAATACAATATCGAGCGCGTGGCGTTGACTTACCGTGATTCTGAGTCCGCCGAGTTGTTTTTCTCCCGGTTTGCGTGTGCTGTGCCATTTTGGATCTTGCTGCGTGATCGCGTGAGAGTTTTCTGAACGCAATTACGTCATCGCGGCTCGCCATTTTGCACAGCGAGAGTTTGACAGCGCAAGTACGTCATAAGGGCCAGAGATCACGCATTGCGGGAGTAAACAATGCCGTACACGTAGATGCGGCGCACAGCTGACTTCCGGCGGGAGACTTGAACAGCTCGCTTTCCCGAAATTGCAAAAATTGAAATTCTGCACAAGAAATCCACCGCAGGAAGCATAAACCTTCTGAAAATGATTATTTTTATCAGAATAACTCCTCAGATTGACATTTGGCTGCACTTTTTGGTGCAAGGAGTCCATTTTTGGGGGAGGGGGGGTGGGAGGAAGGAAGTGCCCCAGAGTTTTCAACTTCCTGTTCCTGTCCAGCAGGCTCCTCCCAGTGCTTTGTCCATGTCCTGGTCACTTTTGATTTGGATCTGGAGCTGGAAGGATTACTTTTTGTGGCTGCTGCTGGATATTTGTATTTGAGGAATTTTTGGACCTTGGAGTTTGGATCACTTTTGGACTTGAGATTTTACAAGTAAGTTGGTGTTGTTTGTTTGGGGCATTGCAGTTGCTGCAACAACAGTTTTAAAACTTTTTTCACAACTTTAAAAAAATATATATTGTGGGTAGCCACAGTATCCAGTAGGCCCAGGGTTAGTCATGAGTGCATGATACAACTGTTTCTGTGATTTTTTTAAACTTAATTCTCATTTATGTCATGGAATTTTAGCTCACTGTTATATGTTGATTTTTTTGGAGTGCCTGTAAAGCCTCACTAGCCAGTAGGCCCAGGGGTAGTGAGTGGTGCATGGACCAAGTCTTTCTGTGGGGTGTCTTTAATTTAGACATCATTGAGGGCATGGATGGCATTGGATTTTGGTGATTTTTGTATGTTTTTTTACTTGTCTGGGTGTTGTTGGGGCCTGGCAATGTGGCTGGGGGTCAAGGGCCCATTTTGAAGACAGGCAGTGTGCTCAGGCCTGCACCCAGTTTGCCTTGCTTTCTTCCATTAGGCCCAGGGGTAATCAGTGGTGCATGGTCCAAGTCTTTCTGTGGGATGTCTTGAATTTAAACAATATTGAGGTCATGGATGGCATAAGATTGTGGTGATTTTTGTGCGTTTTTGGACTTTTTGGGGTGTTGTTGGGGCCTGGCCATGTGGCTGGGGGCCATTTTGAGGCCTGGTCCAGGCACGGCCAGGCCTTGTGGGTGGGGGGTCAAGGGGCCATTTTGAAGCCAGGCAGTGTGCTCAGGCCTGCACCCAGTTTGCCTTGCTTTCTTCCATTAGGCCCAGGGGTACTCAGTGGTGCATGGACCAAGTCTTTCTGTGGGGTGTCTTGAATTTAAACGATTAGGCCCAGGGGTACTCAGTGGTGCATGGACAAAGTCTTTCTGTGGGGTGTCTTGAATTTAAACATCATTGAGGGCATGGATGGCATTGGATTGTGGTGATTTTTGTGTGTTTTTTTTCTGACTTTTTAGGGTGTTGTTGGGGCCTAGCCATGTGGCTGGGGGCCATTTTGAGGCCTGGTCCAGGCAGGGTCTGGCTATGTGGCCGGGAGTCAAGGGGCCATTTTGAAGCCAGGCAGTGTGCTCAGGCCTGCACCCAGTTTGCCTTGCTTTCTTCCATTGAGCCCAGGGGTACTCAGTTATGCATTGACAAAGTCTTTCTGTGGGGTGTCTCGAATTTAAACATCATTGAGGGCATGGATGGCATTGGATTGTGGTGATTTCTGTGTGTTTTTCGACTTTTTGGGGTGTTGCGGGGGCCTGGCCAAATGGCTGGGGGCCATTTTGAGGCCTGGTCCAGGCAGGGCCTGGCCATGTGGCTGGGGGTCAAGGCCCCATTTTGAAGCCAGGCAGGGGGCTCAGGCCTGCACCCAGATTGCCTTGCTTTCTTCCATTAGGCCCAGGGGTAATCAGTGGTGCATGGACAAAGTCTTTCTGTCAGGTGTCTTGAATTTAAACATCATTGAGGGGATGTATGGCATTGGATTGTGGTGATTTTGTGTGTTTTTTGACATTTTTTGGGGTGTTGTTGGGGCCTGACCATGTGGCTGGGGGTCATTTTGAGGCCTGGTCTAGGCAGGACCTGGCCATGTGGCTGGGGGTCAAGGGCCCATTTTGAAGCCAGGCAGTGTGCTCAGGCCTGCACCCAGTTTGCCTTGCTTTCTTCGCTTAGGCCCAGGGGTACTCAGTGGCGTATGGACCAAGTCTTTCTGTGGGGTGTCTTGAATTTAATCATCATTGAGGGCATGGATGGCATTGGATTGTGGTGATTTTTGTGTGTTTTTCGACTTTTTGGGGTGTTGTTGAGGCCTGGCCATGTTTCTGGGGGCCATTTTGAGGCCTGGTCCAGGCGGGGACTGGCCATGTGGCTGGGGGTCAAGGGCCCATTTTGAAGCCAGGCAGTGTGCTCAGGCCTGCACCCATTTGCTTTGCTTTCTTCCATTAGGCCAGGGGTACTCAGTGGTGCATGGACAAAGTCTTTCTTTGGGGTGTTTTGAATTTAAACATCATTGGGGGCATGGATGGCATTGGATTGTGGTGATTTCTGTGTGTTTTTTCTTTCGACTTTTTGGGGTGTTGTTGGGGCCTGGCCATGTGGCTGTGGGCCATTTTGAGGCCTGTCCACGTGGCTGGGGGTTAAGGCCCCATTTTGAAGCCAGGCGGTGTGCTCGGGCCTGCACCCAGTTTGCCTTGCTTTCTTCCATTAGGCCCAGGGGTACTCAGTGGTGCATGGACAAAGTCTTTCTGTCGTGTGTCTTGAATTTAAACATCATTGAGGGCATGTATGGCATTGGATTGTGGTGATTTTTATGTGTTTTTTTTCTTTTTAGGGTGTTGTTGGGGCCTGGCCATGTGGCTGGGGGCCATTTTGAGGCCTGGTCCAGGCAGGGCTTGGCCATGTGGCTGAGGGTCAAGGGCCCATTTTGAAGCCAGGCAGTGTGCTCAGGCCTGCACCCAGTTTGATTTGCTTTTTTCCATTAGACCCAGGGGTACTCAGTGGTGCATGGTCCAAGTCTTTCTGTGGGGTGTCTTGAATTTAAACATCATTAAGGGCATGGATGGCATTGGATTGTGGTGATTTTGTTGTGTTTTCCGACTTTTTGGGGTGTTTTTGGGGCCTAGCTATGTGGCTGGGGGCCATTTTGAGGCCTGGTCTAGGCAAGGCCTGGCCATGTGGCTGGGGGTCAAGGGCCCATTTTGAAGTCAGGCAGTGTGCTCAGGCCTGCACCCAGTTTGCCTTCATTTCTTCCATTAGGCCCAGGGGTACTCAGTGGTACAAGGAACAAGTCTTTCTGTGGGGTGTCTTGAATTTAAACATCATTGAGGGCATGTATGGCATTGGATTGTGGTGATTTTTGTATGTTTTTTGACTTTTTGGGGTGTTGTTGGGGCCTGGCCATGTGGCTGGGGGCCATTTTGAGGCCTGGTCTAGGCAGGGCCTGGCCATGTGGCTGGGGGTCAAGGGCCCATTTTGAAGCCAGGCAGTGTGCTCAGGCCTGCACCCAGTTTGCCTTGCTTTCTTCGCTTAGGCCCCGGGGTACTCAGTGGCGTATGGACAAAGTCTTTCTGTGGGGTGTCTTGAATTTAATCATCATTGAGGGCATGGATGGCATTGGATTGCGGTGATTTTTGTGTGTTTTGTGACTTTTTGGGGTGTTGTTGAGGCCTGGCCATGTGTCTGGGGGCCATTTTGAGGCCTGGTCCAGGCAGGGCCTGGCCATGTGGCTGGGGGTCAAGGCCCCATTTTGAAGCCAGGCAGTGTGCTCAGGCCTGCACCCAGTTTGCCTTGCTTTCTTCTAATAGGCCCAGGGGTAATCAGTGGTGCATGGACCAAGTCTTTCTGTGTGGTGTCTTGAATTTAAACATCATTGAGGGCATGGATGGCATTGGACTGTGGTGATTTTTGTGTGTTTTTCGACTTTTTGGGCTTTTGTTGGGGCCTGGCCATGTGGCTGGGGCCATTTTGAGGCCTGCTCCAGGCAGGGCCTGGCCATGTGGCTGGGAGTCAACGACCCATTTTGAAGCCAGGCAGTGTGCTCAGGCCTGCACCAAGTTTGCCTTGCTTTCTTCCATTAGGCCCAGGGGTACTCAGTGGTGCATGGACAAAGTCTTTTGTTGGGGTGTCTTGAATTTAAACATCAATAGGGGCATGGATGGCATTGGATTGTGGTGATTTTTGTGTGTTTTTATGTTACTTTTTGGGGTGTTGTTGGGGGCTGGCCATGTGGCTGGGGGCCATTTTGAGGCCTGGTCCAGGCAGGGCCTGACCATGTGGCTGGGGGTCAAGGGCCCATTTTGAAGCCAGGCAGTGTGCTCAGGCCTGCACCCAGTTTGCCTTGCTTTCTTTCATTAGGCCCAGGGGTACTCAGTGGTGCATGGACCAAGTCTTTCTGTGGGGTGTCTTGAATGTAAACATCATTGAGGGCATGGATGGTGGCATTGGATTGTGGTGATTTTGGTGTGTTTTTCGACTTTCTGGGGTGTTTTTCGCCTGGTAATGTGGCTGGGGGCCATTTGAGGCCTGGTCCAGGCAGGGCCTGGCCATGTGGCTGGGGGTCAAGGGCCCATTTTGAAGCCAGGCAGTGTGCTCAGGCCTGCACCCAGTTTGACTTGCTTTCTTCCATTAGGCCCAGGGGTACTTAGTGGTGCATGGACCAAGTTTTTCTGTGGGGTGTCTTGAATTTAAACATCATTGAGGGCATGGATGGCATTGGATTGTGGTGATTTCTGTGTGTTTTTCGACTTTTTGGGGTGTTGTTGGGGCCTAGCCATGTGGCTGGGGGCCATTTTGAGGCCTGGTCCAGGCAGGGCCTGGCCATGTGGCTGGGGGTCAAGGCCTCATTTTGAAGCCAGGCAGTGTGCTCAGGCCTGCACCCAGTTTGCCTTGCTTTCTTCGCGTAGGCCCCGGGGTACTCAGTGGCGTATGGACCAAGTCTTTCTGTGGGGTGTCTTGAATTTAAAACAAGGGTATTGGCGCGGCGCACAGCTGGTTTTTGAAGGGTAGTTTAACTTGGTGGTCAGCAGTATTTAATCGAAGTTGAAGGTGCTCCAGCAGGTGACGCAACTGTCCTACTGTGTCGAAACTGTTGATAGGTTGAGTGCACTACTGAGGCATAGGCGCATCCCTGCTTATCGGCACACTTGTGTGGTTCATTGTTGCCAAGCAACAGACTCCAAAAAGGTTCACAAAATCAAGTTTCTGAAATTTATTTCACAAGTTCATTTTCTTAAGTTCTCCATATATCACATTTCATAGTTCATGTTTTCAACTTAAAGACAGTTCATCAAGGAATGCTCCAATGCATTTCGGACCCGAAGGGCCCTTTCTCAAGGAGTGCTGTGAAGAAATAGGACATAGCTCTAATCCATTTGACTTAAATTAAACAAACCTCATGCAGCAACATATGCAAAAATCAGAATTAAACTAAACAAACGTCATGCAGCAATATGAATTTTTGCGTGTTAAGTGGCATGTCAAACATTTATAAGACACAATTGGGAGAGATGAAAAAAGGTGACCGTGCATAGCATGTTCAAACAGGGTGTGAAGACGGGGTGATGGAGGGGTAAATTGCGGGATAGGGTACGGGAAAAAAACGGCTGTCCGTCGGTGCACTTAAACGAGGAGTGCAGGAATATTAAAGGAAAACGTCATTAAACAAGCAGCTCGTTCAGGACGAGACTTACGTGGTTGCTTTACGTGGATTTTCTCATTAAATCTGAGGAAACATAACGGGATAGATAAATCAGTATGTGAACGAGCTGGGACGGGTCTCCTCGGAGAAGGCAGATCTAGGGTTTGGACTTACTTGGGAAAGTGCAACGCAACAGCGTATCGGGGGTGTCTGCAGCGGAGTGTCCGGAACTTCGCATAGTGAACGCGGAGTTTACTAAAATGGTGAACATAAACAAGGGACTGATTGTGAGAGGGTAAAGAGTGCGGCCATCTTAGAAGGGGGCGTGAAGTTCGAAAAGAAAGGTAAACAAGATCTGTTGGCGTGATGTATTAACAAACTAAATGAAATCAACAAGCAAAACGGGGTTACAATGTATCAGCAATGTACCCTAGGGGTACTACAAGTAGCAGCTCAGTTCAATCCGGTCATTGAGACCGTGGGGCTTTAAAGATTGAAGTCTGTATATCCATGCTGTCTCCCTTTGTAGGAGAACTTTATTCATGTCTCTTCCTTCAATTTTGGGCACGGTTTCCTGAACAAGAAATTTCAGCTGGGCCACGTTGTGGTTAGCTTCGTTGAAATGGGTGGCCACACTGGACTTGGTGTTTTTGGTGCGGATATTAGATTTATGTTTGTTCATGCGGATTTTCATCTTCCTAGTTGTTTTTCCAAAATATATCATGCCGCAGGGGCACTTAAGTAGGTAGATCAGGTTTGAGGAGTCACATGTTGCGTCTACATTTAATTTAATTTTAAAGCCTCTCATAGGGTGGTTCAGACAGTTCCCTTTGATAATGTTGTTGCAGTTATTGCAATGGTGACAGGGGCTTGTGCCCGTGTGTTTTATTGGTTCATTGGTTGTGTTTGATAGAATTTCTTTGAAGTTCTTAGAGCGTGTGTAGGCAAAGATAGGTGGTTCTTTGAATAGATCACCAAAGTCCGGTTCAGAGGATAACATTCGCCAATGTTTCATGATGATGTTTTTGAAAGGTCTACTGGATGTTGAGTATCTAGAGACTAACACCATTCTTTTGTCATTTTTCCTAGTGGACCCTTTGATGGGTTCTGTGCGGGAAATTGCAGATGCTCTTTTGATGGCTTCATTGATTGTTTCTTCAGGGTATCCTCTGTTAAGAAATCTTAATGCCATGGTTTTTGTTTGAGCGGTTATTGTTTCTGGGTCGGATACAATACGTTTAATTCTTAGCATTTGGCTAAATGGTAAGTGTCTTTTCAAAGAGTTTTGATGAAAACTGCTATGTAGTAAAGTGTTGTTGCGATCCGTGGGCTTTCGGAACTAATCTGTCTGTAAGCCATTTCTGGTTATTTTAACAAGTACGTCTAGAAAAGTTATCTCTTGATCGCTGATGTTCCATGTGAATTCAATCCGATCATCTTTAGAATTCAAATCTGTAGGGGTTGCTCCAAGTTTTCTCGAGAGTCTTTCCAAATAAAAAACAAATCGTCAATGTAACGAACATAAAGTTTCAAGTTGTCAGTCCAAGTTTTATTCATGTAGATGTTGTTGAGTTCAAAGTTACCCATATAGATATTTGCGTAAGTTAGTGCGGCGCAATTGCCCATAGCCATGCCGGACATTTGTAGGTACCATTTCTGATCAAACGAAAAATAACTATGATATAAGGTAAATATCATAAGTTCCAGGATGAATGTTTAAAGAGGCTCCGTAATGTCACTGAGAAGTAAAGCTTTTTCTACAGCTTCAATCCCACCGCCATGGGAACGGTAATTCCGCCGGGATACCCTGGATTACAAATTAGGGGAGGTTTACACCTGGGCGGATGTTTATGCCCAACGCCGAAGAAACAAACCTTACAACCAATACACTGACACCTCCTCTTCAGGGAGTGATAATACCAATCGCCCACCTAGGAGAACCCCGACGGAACCATCCACTTCCACAGATCCACAGGGTCAGAAACCGACACAAGCATCAAGTAATACAGACCAAACTACAACAGAGCCTTTTTTAGAGGTAAGCCCAGACAGAACCGACGACCCAGGAGGGGCAAAAGGGCTAGAAAAAAATACAGAAGGTACCCAGCAACCCCCGAAGACCAAAACAAAACCCAGGAAGAATCGTTAGTGATTAACATCTCTGACACAGCGCTTACGGAACACAAAACTAAAACTCTCCAAAAGGGAATGTCATTCATCCCTACAAGCAACACCAATCTTTTGGAGTTAGAAGTGAGCACTTTCAAGCTTACCTGTAAGTTACATTTACGTCACTTTTTTGAAAAAATCCTAGAACCTCCGACTGAGACCAAACCAGATTTACTATTGGGCTTAAGACCACACAGCACTTACATGCCTCCCAGCAGTCATAAGAGTATTGATAATTTTGAAACCCTCATGAGACAGGACATTTCTAAAATCAACTTCAGGAAGAAAATCCGCAGCAACATCACCAACAAGGATCAAGATACCTTAAGAAAAATTGCTAATAACACATCCATTAAATGCCTTAAAGCCGATAAGGGAGGCGCCCTAGTAATCCTCAACACCAGCTTATACAACCAAAGGATCATGGAACACGTCTTGGACTCAAACACATAAATGCCACTAAGTGGGAATCCCACTAGCAAATACAAAATTGAGTTGAGTAGACTCATTCACAAAGCGTTTGAGGATGAAACTATTGACGAAAGAACAAAAAAATATCTGATAGTGGAATATCCAAGAAGCCCCACCATCACTATGTTACCTAAAATACATAAAGACTTGATGAACCCCCCTTTTCGTCCAATCGTCTCCACCAGAGGGTCATTACATGAACCGATCGGCAAGTTTATTGACCGATACTTACAACCTATGGTCACCAACCTGGAAAGTCACATAAAAGACACCACGGAGTTTCTCAACAAACTCTCTTCAATAGAGATCCATGAAAATGAGCGATTGACATTGTGCACTGCCGACGTCAAAAGTTTATACACCTCCATCCCCCATGGCGGTGGGATTGAAGCTGTAGAAAAAGCTTTACTTCTCAGTGACATTACGGAGCCTCTTAAAACATTCATCCTGGAACTTATGATATTTACCTTATATCATAGTTATTTTTCGTTTGATCAGAAATGGTACCTACAAATGTCCGGCATGGCTATGGGCAATTGCGCCACACCAACTTACGCAAATATCTATATGGGTAACTTTGAACCAAACAACATCTACATGAATAAAACTTGGACTGACAACTTGAAACTTTATGTTCGTTACATTGACAATTTTTTTTTATTTGGAAAGACTCTCGATAAAACTTGGAGCAAACCCTCACAGATTTGAATTCTAAAGATGATCGGATTAAATTCACATGGAACATCAGCGATCAAGAGATAACTTTTCTAGACGTACTTGTTAAAATAACCATAAATGGCTTACAGACAGATCAGTTCCGAAAGCCCACGGATCGCAACAACACTTTACTACATAGCAGTTTTCATCAAAACTCTTTGAAACGACACTTACCATTTAGCCAAATGCTAAGAATTAAACGTATTGTATCCGACCCAGAAACAATAACTGCTCAAACAAAAACCATGGCATTAAGATTTCTTAACAGAGGATACCCTGAAGAAACAATCAATGATGCCATCAAAAGAGCATCTGCAATTTCCCGCACAGAAGCCCTCAAAGGGTCCACTAGGAAAGATGACAAAAGAATGGTGTTAGTCTCTAGATACTCAACATCCAGTAGACCTTTCAAAAACATCATCATGAAACATTGGCGAATTTTATCCTCTGAACCAGACTTTGGTGATCTATTCAAAGAACCACCTATCTTTGCCTACACACGCTCTAAGAACTTCAAAGAAATTCTATCAAACACAACCAATGAACCAATAAAACACACGGGCACATGCCCCTGTCACCATTGCAATAACTGCAACAACATTATCAAAGGGAACTGTCTGAACTACCCTATGAGAGGCTTTAAAATCAAATTAAATGTAGACGCAACATGTGACTCCTCAAACCTGATCTACCTACTTAAGTGCCCCTGCGGCATGATATATGTTGGAAAAACAACTAGGAAGATGAAAATCCGCATGAACGAACATAAATCTAATATCCGCACCAAAAACACCAAGTTCAGTGTGGCCACCCATTTCAATGAAGCTAACCACAACGTGGCCCAGCTAAAATTTCTAGTTCTGGAAACCGTGCCCAAAATTGAAGGAAGAGACATGAATAAAGTTCTCCTACAAAGGGAGACAGCATGAATATACAGACTTCAATCTTTAAAGCCCCACGGTCTCAATGACCGGATTGAACTGAGCTGCTACTTGTAGTACCCCTAGGGTACATTGCTGATACATTGTAAACCCGTTTTGCTTGTTAGTTTCATTTAGTTTGTTAATACATCACGCCAACACATCTTGTTTACCTTTCTTTTCGAACTTCACACGCCTTCTAAGATGGCCGCACTCTTTACCCTCTCACAATCAGTCCCTTGTTTATGTTCACCATTTTAGTAAACTCCGCGTTCACTCCGCGAAGTTCCAGACACTCCGCTGCAGACACCCCCGATACGCTGCTGCGTTGCACTTTCCCAAGTAAGTCCAAACCCTAGATCTGCCTTCTCTGAGGAGACCCGTCCCAGCTCGTTCACATACTGATTTATCTATCCCGTTATGTTTCCTCAGATTTAATGAGAAAATCCACGTAAAGCAACCACGTAAGTCTCGTCCTGAACGAGCTGCTTGTTTAATGACGTTTTCCTTTAATATTCCTGCACTCCTCGTTTAAGTGCACCGACGGACAGCCGTTTTTTTCCCGTACCCTATCCCGCAATTTACCCCTCCATCACCCCCGTCTTCACACCCTGTTTGAACATGCTATGCACGGCCACCTTTTTTCATCTCTCCCAATTGTGTCTTGTAAATGTTTGACATGCCACTTAACACGCAAAAATTCATATTGCTGCATGACGTTTGTTTTGTTTAATTCTGATTTTTTCATATGTTGCTGCATGATGTTTATTTAATTTAAGTCAAATGGTCATTGATTAGAGCTATGTCCTATTTCTTCACAGCGCTCCTTGAGAAAGGGCCCTTCGGGTCCGAAATGCATTGGAGCATTCCTTGATGAACTGTCTTTAAGTTGAAAACATGAACTATGAAATGTGATATATGGAGAACTTAAGAAAATGAACTTGTGAAATAAATTTCAGAAACTTGATTTTGTGAACCTTTTTGGAGTCTGGTACTTGGCAACAATGAACCACACAAGTGTCTTGAATTTAATCATCATTGAGGGCATAGATGGCATTGGATTGTGGTGATTTTTGCGTTTTTTTTTTACTTTTTGGGGTGTTGTTGAGGCCTGGCCATGTGTCTGGGGGCCATTTTGAGGCCTGGTCTAGGCAAGGCCTGACCATGTGGCTGGGGGTCAAGAGCCCATTTTGAAGCCAGGCAGTGTGCTCAGGCCTGCACCCAGTTTGCCTTGCTTTCTCCCATTAGGCTCAAGGGTACTCAGTGGTGCATGGACCAAGTCTTTCTGTGGGGTGTCTTGAATTTAAACATTATTGGGGGCATGGATGGCAGTGGTTTGTGGTGATTTCTGTGTGTTTTTCGACTTTTTGGGGTGTTGTTGGGGCCTGGCCATGTGCCTGGGGGGCATTTTGAGGCCTGGTCCAGGCAGGGCCTGGCATTGTGGTTGGGGGTCAAGGGCCCATTTTGAAGCCAGGCAGTGTGCTCAGGCCTGCACCCAGTTTGCCTTGCTTTCTTCCATTAGGCTCAGGGGTACTCAGTGGTGCATGGACCTCGTCTTTCTGTGGGCTGTCTTGAATTTAAACATCATTGGGGGCATGGATGGCATTGGATTGTGGTGATTTTTGTGTGTTTTTCGACTTTTTGGGGTGTTGTTGGGGCCTGGCCATGTGATTGGAGGTCATTGTGAGGCCTGGTCCAGGCAGGGCATGGCCATGTGGCTGGGGGTCAAGGGCCCATTTTGAAGCCAGGCAGTGTGCTCAAGCCTGCACCCAGTTTGACTTGCTTTCTTCCATTAGGCCCAGGGGTACTCAGTGGTGGATGTACCAAGTCTTTCTGTGGGGTGTCTTGAATTTAAACATCATTGAGGGCATGTATGGCATTGGATTGTGGTGATTTTTGTGTGTTTTTTGACTTTTTGGGGTGTTGTTGGGGCCTGGCCATGTGGCTGGGGGACATTTTGAGGCCTGGTCCAGGCAGGGCCTGGCCATGTGGCTGGGGGTCAAGGGCCCATTTTGAAGCCAGGCAGTGTGCTCTGGCCTGCACCCAGTTTGCCTTGCTTTCTTCGCTTAGGCCCAGGGGTACTCAGTGGCGCATGGACCAAGTCTTTCTGTGGGGTGTCTTGAATTTAAACATCATTGAGGGCATGGATGGCATTGGATTGTGGTGTTTTTTGTATGTTATTTGATTTTTCGGGGTGTTGCTGGGGCCTGGCCATGTGGCTGGGGGGCATTTTGAGTCCTTGTCCAGGCAGGGCCTGGCCATGTGGCTGGGGGTCAAGAGCCCATTTTGAAGCCAGGCAGTGTGCTCAAGCCTGTACCCAGTTTGCCTTGCTTTCTTCCATTAGACCCAGGGGTACTCAGTGGTGCATGGACCAAGTCTTTCTGTGGGGTGTCTTGAATTCAAACATCATTGAGGGCATGGATGGCATTGGATTGTGGTGATTTTGGTGTGTTTTTTGACTTTTTGGGGTGTTTTCGGGGCCTGGCATGTGGCTGGGGGCCATTTTGAGGCCTGGTCCAGGCAGGGCCTGGCCATGTGGCTGGGGTCAAGGGGCCATTTTGAAGCCAGGCAGTGTGCTCAGGCCTGCACCCAGTTTAATTTGCTTTCTTCCATTAGGCCCAGGGGTACTCAGTGGTGCATGGTCCAAGTCTTTCTGTGGGGTGTTGTCAGGGCTAGGGTGGCTTGTGGTCTAGGGCCCGCCCCCGCCCCACTCTGCAGTCGGAGTTGCCCTTGTGGCAAAATGCACCAATCCTCTTTGGGAGGGCGTTGGTGGCTGATGTGCTTCAAACCTGCTTGTGCTGCTAGGTTTCATCCCTGTTTATAGGTTTGTGCAGGTTTCCAGGTCTTTTGGCTGCTGTTTGCTGTGTTTTCCGCCTAATGCGTGAGGTTTCGCATGCTCACGCGTAATGCGTGAGGTTTGGCATGCTCACGCGTAATGCGTGAGGTTTGGTAGCCCGGTCGCTTACGTGGGCGCCGTAAGCACGTTAGCTTACGCGACCGCGCCCTATCCTCTGTGCTCACTATTCTGGGACCTTCTGGGGAGTGGCAGTGTTCTTTTCTTGCTCCCTCTCCTTTCTGCAGAGTTCCAGCTTCTTTCGAAGAAGGATTCCATCGGAGGCCAAGAGGATCGTTTTCCAAGGGGCGTGTCTTGATCCTGTTTGCTTAGAGGGCCAGGCTATCTGTTGGAAGAGCCTTTTTGGGGACGTCTTGTCCTTCAAGGTAGTAGAGTAGGTCGTGCTCTACAGGTAGGACTAGCAAATCCTAGTTTCTTGGCGCTAAAGTCTTTAAGGAAATAACTTTCTTGATTTATGTTTGATAACATTATTAGTTCATGTTTTTTGAAGAATAATTATGAATGCAGAAGAGTGAAACCATTGTTATATGTTGCACATTGAAACTGCGTTTTACATCTGGTTGCTGGCAAGAGATGTTTAACTTAAAGGTGCAAGGTATATAAAGGCGCATGCATTCATTTCCTGAACAGTTTGTTTTTGCGCAACTCTTTCTTGAAAATGTCTTTTGGGGAAAGGTCAAGAGAAGCTTTGTTCTAATTTAAGACTAAGACAATAGTGAAATTGTGCTTTGGATTGTTTCACAAAATCTTGGTAAAGAGGTTATTTACTAAGGAGTGAGTTTGTTGTTGCTTAAGGTGAATCGGTCGCAATTCACAAGAGAATAACAGAATTGTTTCAAGGATGTTTTGGTCGCTATTCACAAGGGAATAACTAAATGGTGAAAAGTATGCAATAATAATTATTTCATTGAGCTTCATGTACCTTCAGAGTCTGTGATTAAGCAACAAGGTTTTTAGTAGTGGAATTCAGTGTTGGTTTTAGGTTGTATAGACAACTGTGATTTACGGAAAGTTTTGCTACTAACCTTTTTCCTTTCCAGATCTCCTTCCCTGCTGTCCCCTTCCTAATTCCCTTTTCCCCCCCGCTTGATCACTCCAAGATTCTGTGTAGTAATTACATTCGGAATTGGAGGTATCGAGAGGTGGGTCTTTATAACTTCACGACAGATCCTGAGGAAAGCGTCGCCTTGATAGAATAGTGAGCCCACGAATTATTTTTCCTCCTGGTCTGAACGTGAAGTCATAATGACCACCATCAATGCTTTAATGTCCGCAATCATGCGTATACAAACAGATTTAAAAGAAACCATGGATGTAACTGCTTTGTTAGCAGCTAAGGTAGAAAATATCCAATTACAGAATACTCCTCTTCCGGAAGAGGTTCAAGAGACTGGTGCTAGCAGGGGTAATACAAACATAGCTGTTACCGTGCCCCCTCAAATTCCTTTGGCAGCTCCTGAACGTTTTTCTGGGGACCCCTCCAAGGTGCAAATCTTTTTGACTCAGATCGAGTTACATTTTGCTTGTAGACCTACTGCGTTCCCAACCCCACAGTCTAAAATTGCGTTCTTAATTTCATACTTGACCGGAGATGCCGCAAACTGGGCAGTTCCTTTGGTCAGACAAGATGACACTTTGCTCTACAACTGGAAACGATTTGTGGAAGAATTTGAAAAAGTTTTTGATCGCAGAACTGTTACTCTGTCAGCTGATCGAGAATTACTTCAATTGAAACAAGGCAATAGGGATCTTGTTTCTTATCTGTCTCATTTCAATAGATTAATCGCTGAAACTTCTTGGCCAGAGGAAAAAAGAGCAGCCCTCTTTTATCAAGGCTTAAAAGACGACCTGAAGGATGTTCTGGCACAAATTGATCCTCAACCTGTAATTTGCTCTGAGTTGATTAATTTAACGCTGCGCTTAGACCATAGACTCTCTGAACGGAGGTCAGATAAAAAAAGAACAGATAAGCCAAACTGGAGATCAGAAGCTAAATCTAGGCCTCAATTTGCGAATTCCGAAACTGGTTCAGAGCCAATGGAAATAGGAACTTTAAGACAACCATTGTCAAAAGAGGAGAAGGACAACCGTCGAAAAAATGGACAATGTCTTTATTGTGGTCGAAAGGGTCACTTCGTGAAGGACTGCTTAACTAAGCCAAAGGGAAAATTTCCTAATTCTAGTAAATCAGCTGCTCTGGAAAAAACAGATCCAAAATCGGAAAACTAACTGGCCCAAGATGTTTGAAGGGAGATCTCTTGGGTACTATTGCCTTCCCTTCTGTGAACTCATGTGTTTCTAATTACAAAGCTCATTTCAGGTTAGCTGTACAAATCAGGTTAATCCATGAAACATGCCAAATGGAAGTTTTAGTCGATTCTGGAGCTACAGGAAACTTTGTAGATTTGGAAACAGCCCAACGTTTAGGGATCATCTGTGAACAAAAAGAGACTCCTGAAATAGTGCAAGCTGTGGATGGAAAAATTCTAGCTGGAGGTCCAGTAACCATGCAGACATCTAAAGTTGCTATGTTCTGCGAAGATGCTAAGCAACAGGTACATAAGGAAGAGCTCCAGTTTGACGTGATCCAAGCACCCCAGTATGGTTTCATTTTAGGAATGCCTTGGCTTTGCTTACACAATCCAACCATAGATTGGCGAAAGAGAGAACTGGTCTTCCTGTCTGATTTTTGTCATTCGTCTTGTCTCAATACCTCAAAACCAATTTTGAGTCAAGTGGCCACAGCTGAGGAAAAGGAAACATTGTTACCAAAAGTTTACAAGGACTTCGCAGAAGTTTTCAGTGAAGCTAAGGCAGCCATCCTTCCTCCTCACCGAAGCTATGACTGTCAAATTGATCTTGTACCTGGATCTAGTGTACCAAATTGTCGCATTTATGCTTTATCTGAAACAGAGAATCAACATCTAAGACAATATCTCGATCAATATCTTGAGAATGGATTCATCCGCCCCTCCAAGTCTCCGGCAGCGTCTCCTTTATTTTTCATTCCGAAAGCTAATGGAGAATTGAGGACTTGCATCGATTATAGGGCGTTGAACAAAATTACAGTCAAAAATAAGTACCCATTGCCTCTCATCCCTGTGCTTTTGGACCAAGTTAAAAAAGCAAAAATCTACACTAAGTTAGACCTCAGAGGAGCCTACCATTTGGTCCGTATCAGGCAAGGGGATGAATGGAAGACTGCTTTCAAAACCCGATATGGATTGTTTGAGTACTTGGTGATGCCATTCGGACTGTGCAATGCACCAGCTGCTTTTCAGTTTTTCTTGAACGACGCCTTGAAAGAGTTTCTAGATCTCTTTGTTATTGTCTATATAGACGATATTTTGATCTATTCAGATTCAGAAATTGAACATGAAGGTCACGTCAAAAAGGTTTTGAGCACCCTGCAATCTCATAATTTGTATTGCAAATTATCCAAATGTGATTTCCATGTTCATGAAGTAGAATTTCTAGGAGTCCTCCTCACTCCAACTGGCATGAAAATGACAGACAGGAAAATCAAGGCTGTTGCTGATTGGCCCACTCCGACATCTGTTCGAGACATTCAGTGCTTTTTGGGATTTGCAAACTTTTATCGCCGCTTTATTGATCATTTTTCTGCTGTAGTAGCTCCCATCACACGACTGTTAAGAAAGAAGGTGAACTTTGAATGGTCCACAGAAGCTGAACTTGCATTCCAGAAGTTAAAAAGGGCCTTTACTGAAGCTCCGGTTCTCATGCATCCCAATGTAGAGGAACCTTTTATCATTGAAGCCGACGCCTCTGATGTAGCTATAGCAGCCATCCTCTCTCAAAGACATCGCACTACCGGACAAATGCATCCAGTTGCCTACATGTCTCGAAAACTAAATCCCGCAGAGCAAAACTATGTAATAGCTGAAAAAGAACTGTTAGCTATCTTAGAAGCCTTTAAAGAATGGAGACATTACATAATGGGAGCGAAATTTACTGTAACCGTGTACACTGATCATAGAAACTTACAGTTTATGAGCTCAGCCAGAATGTTGACCCCGAGACAACTCAGGTGGATGATGTTTTTTGCCGAATATGACTTTATAATCACCTTCCGTCCAGGCCAAGACAACAAGAAAGCGGATGCCCTGTCCAGAAAAGACTCTTCTTTGCATCGCTTTGAAGGAACTCCTCAACCAATAATCGATCCAGGCAAAGTTATTAATGTACTTTCGGCAGACCAATTCTTGGAGAATATTCATGAAAATTTTCCTTCTTCTCTGTGGAAATCATGGCTGAACTCCAATTCTAACCAAACCATCAAAGAAGGGATACCTTTCCATGGAAAACAAGTTTATCTGCCCTCTTTGCAATTACAAGAAACTGTGTTTAATTGGTTACATTCACATCCTATGGCCGGTCACCCAGGCCCTCGAAAGACTGTGGAAAAAATACAAAAGATGTTTTGGTGGCCAACGCTACAAAAGGATGTGCTGAAAATGGCTAATGATTGTGAGGTCTGTGCCAGATTTAAATCCGATCACACTAAGCCTAAAGGTTTTCTACAGGTTCTACCGACACCAACTGAACCATGGAAACATATTTCTTTGGACTTCATTACTGACCTACCACCAATTCAACATCATACTGTGATCCTAGTGGTTGTGGACAGTTTCACCAAATATGCTCATTTCATCCCTTGTAAACAGCTACCCACTGCGGCACAGTTAGCACAAATATTTCTGCAACATGTGGTGCGCTTACATGGACTGCCTTCAGTATTGCTTTCGGATCGAGGGTCTCAATTCTCTTCCAAGTTCTGGCAGCAATGGTGCAAAGATCTACACATCACCTCCAATATGTCCACTAGTTATCACCCCCAAACTGATGGGCAGACTGAAAGACTGAACCAAACCCTAAAGCAATACTTGAGGTGTTATGTTACGGACTCTAAGAAATCTTGGTTGGATTTGCTTTGGATTGCTGAATTTGCATATAACACTTCCTCACATTCATCAACCGGTTCCTCTCCGTTCCAGGCACTCTATGGCTATGAACCTAACACCATACCATTGACTATGACTAAAGATGAAGGTGGTGTACCAGCAGTTAGAGACTCTGTACAACTCATGCAAACTATTCACCGTCAAATTCAGGACCACTTGTTGCAAAGCAAGAAGAAATACAAAGAGCAGTATGACAAAAAACATCGTTCAGGTCCTGTGTATGCCCCTGGGGATAAAGTTTGGTTGTCTACCAAAAACTTGAACTTCAAACACAAGAGTATGTTTCAGCCCAAGTACATTGGTCCTTACCCGGTTCTTCGACAGGTGAACCCGGTGACATTCAAGTTGTTGTTGCCTAGGTCTCTAAGAATTCACCCAGTGTTTCATACTTCCCTGCTTAAACCTGCTAATCAGAATCTGGCTCCCCGTCCAGCCCCGATTTTGGTCCATGGTAATTGGGAGTATGAGGTGCGAGACATTTTGGATTCTAGACGTCGGGGTTCCAGGTTGTGGTACCTTGTCTCCTGGAAGGGATACGGTGCTGAGAATGATTCCTGGGAACCGGCTGCGAATGTTCATGCCCCACGCTTGGTACGCCGTTTCCACCTCCTCCACCCTTTGAAGCCGGGCCCTAGACCACTCTTGGGAGGGGGGAGTACTGTCAGGGCTAGGGTGGCTTGTGGTCTAGGGCCCGCCCCCGCCCCACTCTGCAGTCGGAGTTGCCCTTGTGGCAAAATGCACCAATCCTCTTTGGGAGGGCGTTGGTGGCTGATGTGCTTCAAACCTGCTTGTGCTGCTAGGTTTCATCCCTGTTTATAGGTTTGTGCAGGTTTCCAGGTCTTTTGGCTGCTGTTTGCTGTGTTTTCCGCCTAATGCGTGAGGTTTCGCATGCTCACGCGTAATGCGTGAGGTTTGGCATGCTCACGCGTAATGCGTGAGGTTTGGTAGCCCGGTCGCTTACGTGGGCGCCGTAAGCACGTTAGCTTACGCGACCGCGCCCTATCCTCTGTGCTCACTATTCTGGGACCTTCTGGGGAGTGGCAGTGTTCTTTTCTTGCTCCCTCTCCTTTCTGCAGAGTTCCAGCTTCTTTCGAAGAAGGATTCCATCGGAGGCCAAGAGGATCGTTTTCCAAGGGGCGTGTCTTGATCCTGTTTGCTTAGAGGGCCAGGCTATCTGTTGGAAGAGCCTTTTTGGGGACGTCTTGTCCTTCAAGGTAGTAGAGTAGGTCGTGCTCTACAGGTAGGACTAGCAAATCCTAGTTTCTTGGCGCTAAAGTCTTTAAGGAAATAACTTTCTTGATTTATGTTTGATAACATTATTAGTTCATGTTTTTTGAAGAATAATTATGAATGCAGAAGAGTGAAACCATTGTTATATGTTGCACATTGAAACTGCGTTTTACATCTGGTTGCTGGCAAGAGATGTTTAACTTAAAGGTGCAAGGTATATAAAGGCGCATGCATTCATTTCCTGAACAGTTTGTTTTTGCGCAACTCTTTCTTGAAAATGTCTTTTGGGGAAAGGTCAAGAGAAGCTTTGTTCTAATTTAAGACTAAGACAATAGTGAAATTGTGCTTTGGATTGTTTCACAAAATCTTGGTAAAGAGGTTATTTACTAAGGAGTGAGTTTGTTGTTGCTTAAGGTGAATCGGTCGCAATTCACAAGAGAATAACAGAATTGTTTCAAGGATGTTTTGGTCGCTATTCACAAGGGAATAACTAAATGGTGAAAAGTATGCAATAATAATTATTTCATTGAGCTTCATGTACCTTCAGAGTCTGTGATTAAGCAACAAGGTTTTTAGTAGTGGAATTCAGTGTTGGTTTTAGGTTGTATAGACAACTGTGATTTACGGAAAGTTTTGCTACTAACCTTTTTCCTTTCCAGATCTCCTTCCCTGCTGTCCCCTTCCTAATTCCCTTTTCCCCCCCGCTTGATCACTCCAAGATTCTGTGTAGTAATTACATTCGGAATTGGAGGTATCGAGAGGTGGGTCTTTATAACTTCACGACAGATCCTGAGGAAAGCGTCGCCTTGACAGGTGTCTTGAATTCAAACATCATTGAGCGCATGGATGGCATTGGATTGTGGTGATTTCGGTGTGTTTTTCGACTTTTTGGGGTGTTTTTGGGGCCTGGACATGTGGCTGGGGGTCATTTTGAGTCCTGGTCCAGGCATGGCCTGGCCATGTGGCTGGGGGTCAAGGGCCCATTTTAAAGCCAGGCAGTGTGCTCAGGCCTGCACCCAGTTTGCCTTGCTTTCTTCCATTAGGCCCAGGGGTACTCAGTGGTGCATGGAACAAGTCTTTCTGTGGGGTGTCTTGAATTTAAACTAAGCATGGGCGGAAAATCCGTTACGCTCGCGGATTTTCGGTAAATTCGCAATACGCGAACGCTCGCGAATTTACCAAAAATCCGCAAATTCGCACACAACGGATTTTTTTGTCTTGGTGATACAATTTTGCGGAGTGCGGCGTTCACTTACCGTCATTCAGCGTTTGCCGAGTTGTTTTTCTTGATATTTTGCGAGTGCTGCGCCATTTTGGATCTTGCTGCGGGATCCCGCGGGAGTTTGGCGACGCATCGCGAGAGTTCGCAATTGCAAACATGTAGGTGCGGCGGGCAGCAACAATCTCGCACTCGCGAAATTACAAAATTTGCAATTCTGCACAAGAAATCCACTAGCAAGCAGCATAGACCTTCTGAAAATGATGATTTTTATCAGAATAACTCCTCAGGTTGATATTTGCCTGCACTTTTTTGGATTTGAGGCCTTTTGACTTTCTTTGGATCACTTTTGGATTAGAAATCAACTTTCACAAGTAAGTTTGTTTGGGGCTTACAGTTGCTGTTCTGCAGAAAAACGAGTTTTGCAAAACTGAAAGCACTCAGCAGGTGCAAAAGTTCACTCATCATTAGTAACCATTCCCTGTAGTACTTCCTGAGGGGCCCCTCCAGAGTTCAGTTGCCTATGTTTGTTTGGGACATTACAGTTGCTGCTCTGCAGAAAAACGAGTTTTGCTAAACTGAAAGCACTCAGCAGGTGCAAAAGTTCAAACTCATCATTAGTAATAGTAACCATTCCCTGTAGTGCTTCCTGACTGGGGCCCCTCCAGAGTTCAGTTGCTAGTTGCAACAATTCTATGACCCTGCTCTGACCCTCACAGCAGGCTCATAGAATAACTACAAGTAGGCCACAAAGGTCCTGGAAAAAAAAATTGCACTGCAACAGAAAGCAAATTACAGATAAGGAAGCAGGTGCCAGACTGGAATTTTAAAACAGTGACATATTAATAAATCAACCGCAAATTAATTCATGTCAGTTGAAGCAGGGCAGGTGTGCTTGCTTCCCCCCCCCCATAATCTATAGTGATGATGAACCAGAGGGTGGCATTGATGTACCAGAGGGTGGCATGGGTGAAACATAGGGTGGCAGTGGTGAAACAGAGGGTGCTGGGAACCTGTGATGATGAACCAGACGTAGAAACAACATAGTCGCGACCGTTGCGAGCCGACAAGTAAAGTTTGCAATTGCAAACTAGTACAAAACCCTCGCGAACTGGCAGAAACCCTTGCGAACACAAAAAAAAATTCCACAAATTCGCGAGAATTCGCGGATTTTGCGGATTGCGAATTCGCAAATACGCAAATTCGCGAACGCCAGATCCGCAAAATTCGCCCATGCTTAATTTAAACATCATTGAGGGCATGGATGGACTTGGATTGTGGTGATTTGTGTGTGTTTTTCGACTTTTTGGGGTTTTGTTGGGGCCTGGCCATGTGCCAGGGGGGCATTTTGAGGCCTGGTCCAGGCAGGGCCTGGCCATGTGGCTGGGGGTCAAGGGCCCATTTTGAAGCCAGGCAGTGTGCTCAAGCCTGCACCCAGTTTGACTTGCTTTCTTCCATTAGGCCCAGGGGTACTCAGTGGTGGATGGACCAAGTCTTTCTGTGGGGTGTCTTGAATTTAAACATCATTGAGGGCATGGATGGCATTGGATTGTGGTGATTTTTGTGTGTTTTTCGACTTTTTGGGGTGTTGTTGGGGCCTGGCCATGTGGCTGGGGGCCATTTTGAGTCCTGGTCCAGGCAGGGCCTGGCCATGTGGCTGGGGGTCAAGGGCCAATTTTGAAGCCAGGCAGTGTGCTCAATCCTGCACCCAGTTTGCCTTGCTTTCTTCCATTAGGCCCAGGGGTACTCAGTGGTGCATGGACCAAGTCTTTCTGTGGGGTGTCTTGAATTTAAACATCATTGAGGGCATGGATGGCATTGCATTGTGGTGATTCTTGTGTGTTTTTTGACTTTTTGGGGTGTTGTTGGGGCCTGCCACGTGGCTGGGGGCCATTTTGAGGCCTTGTCCAGGCAGGGCCTGGCCATGTGGCTGGGGGTCAAAGGCCCATTTTGAAGCCAGGCAGTGTGCTCAGACCTGCACCCAGTTTGATTTGCTTTCTTCCATTAGGCCCAGGGGTTCTCAGTGCTGCATGGTCCAAGTCTTTCTGTGGGGTGTATTGAATTTACACATCCTTGAGGGCATGGATGGCATTGGATTGTGGTGATTTCGGTGTGTTTTTCGACTTTTTGTGGTGTTTTTGGGGCCTGGCCATGTGGCTCGGGGCCATTTTGAGGCCTGGTCGAGGCAGGGCCTGGCCATGTGGCTGGGGGTCAAGGGCCCATTTTGAAGCCAGGCAGTGTGCTCCGGCCTGCCCCCAGTTTGCCTTGCTTTCTTCCATTAGGCCCAGGGGTACTCAGTGGTGCATGGACAAAGTCTTTCTTTGGGGTGTCTTGAATTTAAACATCTTGGGGGCATGGATGGCATTGGATTGTGGTGATTTTTGTGTGTGTTTTTTTTAAACTTTTTGGGGTGTTGTTGGGGCCTGGCATTGTGGCTGGGGGTCATGGGCCCGTTTTGAAGCCAGGCAGTGTGCTCAGGCCTGCACCCAGTTTGCATTGCTTTCTTCCATTAGGCCCAGGGGTACTCAGTGGTGCATGGACAAAGTCGTTCTGTGGGGTGTCTTAAATTTAAACATCATTGGCGGCATGGATGGCATTGGATTGTGGTGATTTTTGTGTGTGTTTTTTTAAACTTTTTGGGGTGTTGTTGGGGCCTGGCCATGTGGCTGGGGGTCAAGGGCCCATTTTGAAGCCAGGCAGTGTGCTCAGGCCTGCACTCAGTTTGCCTTGCTTTCTTCCATTAGGCCCGGGGTACTCAGTGGTGCATGGTCCAAGTCTTTCTGTTGGGTGTCTTGAATTTAAACATCATTGAGGGAATGGATGGCCTTGGCTTGTGGTGATTTGTGTGTGTTTTTCGACTTTTTGGGGTGTTGTTGGGGCCTGGCTATGTGGCTGGGGTGCATTTTTAGGCCTGGTCCAGGCAGGGCCTGGCATTGTGGCTGGGGGTTAAGGGCCCATTTTGAAGCCAGGCAGTGTGTTCAGGCCTGCACCCAGTTTGACTTGCTTTCTTCCATTAGGCCCAGAGGTACTCAGTGGTGGATGGACCTAGTCTTTCTGTGGGGTGTCTTGAATTTAAACATCATTGTGGCCATGGATGGCATTGGATTGTGGTGATTTGTGTGTGTTTTTCGACTTTTTGGGGTGTTGTTGGGGCCTGGCTATGTGGCTGGGGTGCATTTTTAGGCCTGGTCCAGGCAGGGCCTGGCATTGTGGCTGGGGGTTAAGGGCCCATTTTGAAGCCAGGCAGTGTGCTCAGGCCTGCACCCAGTTTGACTTGCTTTCTTCCATTAGGCCCAGGGGTACTCAGTGGCGCATGGACCAAGTCTTTCTGTGCGGTGTCTTGAATTTACACATCATTGAGGGCATGGATGGCATTGGATTGTGGTGATTTTTGTGTGTTTATCGACTTTTTGGGTTGTTGTTGGGACTGGCATGTGGCTGGGGGCCATTTTGAGGCCTGGTCCAGGCAGGGCCTGGCCATGTGGCTGGGGGTCAAGGGCCCATTTTGAAGCCAGGCAGTGTTCTCAAGCCTGCACCCAGTTTGCCTTGCTTTCTTCCATTAGGCCCAGGGGTACTCAGTGGTGCATGGTCCAAGTCTTTCTGTGGGGTGTCTTGAATTTAAACATCATTGAGGGCATGGATGGCATTGGATTGTGGTGATTTCTGTGTGTTTTTCGACTTTTTGAGGTGTTTTTGGGGCCTGACCATGTGGCTGGGGGCCATTTTGATCCCTGTTCCAGGCAGGGCCTGGCCATGTGGCTGGGGGGTCAAGGGCCCATTTTGAAGCCAGGCAGTGTGCTCAGGCCTACACCCACTTAGCCTTGCTTTCTTCCATTAGGGTTAGGGGTACTCAGTGGTGCATGGACCAAGTCTTTCTGTGGGGTGTCTTGAATTTAAACATCATTGAGGGCATATATGGCCTTGGATTGTGGTGATTTGTGTGTGTTTTTCGACTTTTTGGGGAGTTGTTGG
This sequence comes from Lissotriton vulgaris, assembly GCF_964263255.1. Taxonomy (NCBI): domain Eukaryota; kingdom Metazoa; phylum Chordata; class Amphibia; order Caudata; family Salamandridae; genus Lissotriton; species Lissotriton vulgaris. The sequence continues at coordinate 665,232,979 of NC_141694.1, forward strand.
GGCCTGGCTATGTGGCTGGGGGGCATTTTTAGGCCTGGCCCAGGCAGGGCCTGGCCATGTGGCTGGGGGTCAAGGGCCCATTTTGAAGCCAGGCAGTGTGCTCAAGCCTGCACCCAGTCTGCCTTGCTTTCTTCCATTAGGCCCAAGGGGTACTCAGTGGTGCATGGACCAAGTTTTTCTGTGGGGTGTCTTGAATTTAAACATCATTGAGGGCATGGATGGCATTGCATTGTGGGGATTCTTGTGTGTTTTTCGACTTTTTGGGGTGTTGTTGGGGCCTGCCATGTGGCTGGGGGCCATTTTGAGGCCTGGTCCAGGCAGGGCCTGGCCATGTGGCTGGGGGTCAGGGGCCCATTTTGAAGCCAGGCAGTGTGCTCAGGCCTGCACCCAGTTTGATTTGCTTTCTTCCATTAGGCCCAGGGGTACTCAGTGGTGCATTGTCCAAGTCTTTCTGTGTGGTGTCTTGAATTTAAACTTCATTGAGGGCATGGATGGCATTGGATTGTGGTGATTTCGGTGTGTTTGTCGACTTTTTGGGGTGTTTTTAGGGCCTAGCCATGTGGCTGGGGGCCATTTTGAGGCCTGGTCCAGGCAGGGCCTGGCCATGTGGCTGGGGGTCAAGGGCCCATTTTGAAGCCAGGCAGTGTGCTCAAGCCTGCACCCAGTTTGCCTTGCTTTCTTCCAATAGGCCCAGGGGTACTCAGTTGTGCATGGTCCAAGTCTTTCTGCTGGGTGTCTTGAATTTAAACATCATTGAGGGCATGGATGGCATTGGATTGTGGTGATTTATGTGTGGTTTTTGACTTTTTGGGGTGTTGTTGGGGCCTGGCTATGTGGTTGGGGGCCATTTTGAGGCCTGGTCTAGGCAGGGCCTGGCCATGTGGCTGGGGGTCAAGGGCCCATTTTGAAGCCAGGCAGTGTGCTCAGGCCTGCACCCAGTTTGACTTGCTTTCTTCCATTAGGCCCAGGGGTACTCAGTGGTGGATGGACCTAGTCTTTCTGTGGGGTGTCTTGAATTTAAACATCATTGTGGCCATGGATGGCATTGGATTGTGGTGATTTATGTGTGGTTTTTGACTTTTTGGGGTGTTGTTGGGGCCTGGCTATGTGGTTGGGGGCCATTTTGAGGCCTGGTCTAGGCAGGGCCTGGCCATGTGGCTGGGGGTCAAGGGCCCATTTTGAAGCCAGGCAGTGTGTTCAGGCCTGAACTCAGTTTGCCTTGCTTTCTTCCCTTAGGCCCAGGGGTACTCAGTGGCGCATGGACCAATACTTTTTGTGCGGTGTCTTGAATTTACACATCATTGAGGGCATGGATGGCATTGGATTGTGGTGATTTTTGTGTGTTTTTCGACTTTTTGGGTTGTTGTTGGGACTGGCATGTGGCTGGGGGGCATTTTGAGGCCTGGTCCAGGCAGGGCCTGGCCATGTGGCTGGGGGTCAAGGGCCCATTTTGAAGCCAGGCAGTGTGCTCAAGCCTGCACCCAGTTTGCCTTGCTTTCTTCCATTAGGCCCAGGGGTACTCAGTGGTGCATGGACCAAGTTTTTCTGTGGGGTGTCTTGAATTTAAACATCATTGAGGGCATGGATGGCATTGCATTGTGGGGCTTCTTGTGTGTTTTTCGACTTTTTGGGGTGTTGTTGGGGCCTGCCATGTGGCTGGGGGCCATTTTGAGGCCTGGTCCAGGCAGGGCCTGGCCATATGGCTGGGGGTCAAGGGCCCATTTTGAAGCCAGGCAGTGTGCTCAAGCCTGTACCCAGTTTGCCTTGCTTTCTTCCAATAGGCCCAGGGGTACTCAGTGGTGCATGGTCCAAGTCTTTCTGTTGGGTGTCTTGAATTTAAACATCATTGAGGGCATGGATGGCCTTGGATTGTGGTGATTTGTGTGTGTTTTTTGACTTTTTGGGGTGTTGTTGGGGCTTGGCTATGTGGCTGGGGTGCATTTTTAGGCCTGGTCCAGGCAGGGCCTGGCATTGTGGCTGGGGGTTAAGGGCCCATTTTGAAGCCAGGCAGTGTGCTCAGGCCTGCACCCAGTTTGACTTGCTTTCTTCCATTAGGCCCAGGGGTACTCAGTGGTGGATGGACCTAGTCTTTCTGTGGGGTGTCTTGAATTTAAACATCATTGTGGCCATGGATGGCATTGGATTGTGGTGATTTTTGTGTGGTTTTCGACTTTTTGGGGTGTTGTTGGGGCCTGGCTATGTGGTTGGGGGCCATTTTGAGGCCTGGTCTAGGCAGGGCCTGGCCATGTGGCTGGGGGTCAAGGGCCCATTTTGAAGCCAGGCAGTGTGCTCAGGCCTGAACCCAGTTTGCCTTGCTTTCTTCCCTTAGGCCCAGGGGTACTCAGTGGCGCATGGACCAAGTCTTTCTGTGCGGTGTCTTGAATTTACACATCATTGAGGGCATGGATGGCATTGGATTGTGGTGATTTTTGTGTGTTTTTCGACTTTTTGGGTTGTTGTTGGGACTGGCATGTGGCTGGGGGCCATTTTTAGGCCTGGTCCAGGCAGGGCCTGGCCATGTGGCTGGGGGTCAAGGGCCCATTTTGAAGCCAGGCAGTGTTCTCAAGCCTGCACCCAGTTTGCCTTGCTTTCCTCCATTAGGCCCAGGGGTACTCAGTGGTGCATGGTCCAAGTCTTTCTGTGGGGTGTCTTGAATTTAAACATCATTGAGGGCATAGATGGCATTGGATTGTGGTGATTTCTGTGTGTTTTTCGACTTTTTGGGGTGTTTTTGGGGCCTGACCATGTGGCTGGGGGCCATTTTGATCCCTGTTCCAGGCAGGGCCTGGCCATGTGGCTGGGGGTCAAGGGCCCATTTTGAAGCCAGGCAGTGTGCTCAGGCCTACACCCACTTTGCCTTGCTTTCTTCCATTAGGCCTAGGGGTACTCAGTGGTGCATGGACCAAGTCTTTCTGTGGGGTGTCTTGAATTTAAACATCATTGAGGGCATGGATGGCCTTGGATTGTGGTGATTTGTGTGTGTTTTTCGACTTTTTGGGGTGTTGTTGGGGCCTGGCTATGTGGCTGGGGGGCATTTTTAGGCCTGGCCCAGGCAGGGCCTGGCCATGTGGCTGGGGGTCAAGGGCCCATTTTGAAGCCAGGCAGTGTGCTCAAGCCTGCACCCAGTTTGCCTTGCTTTCTTCCATTAGGCCTAGGGGTACTCAGTGGTGCATGGACCAAGTCTTTCTGTGGGGTGTCTTGAATTTAAACATCATTGAGGGCATGGATGGCATTGGATTGTGGTGATTTCGGTGTGTATGTCGACTTTTTGGGGTGTTTTTAGGGCCTAGCCATGTGGCTGGGAGCCATTTTTAGGCCTGGCCCAGGCAGGGCCTGGCCATGTGGCTGGGGGTCAAGGGCCCAATTTGAAGCCAGGCAGTGTGCTCAGGCCTGCACCCAGTTTGCCTTGCTTTCTTCTATTAGGCCGAGGGGTAATCAGTGGTGCATGGACCAAGTCTTTCTGTGGGGTGTCTTGAATTTAAACATCATTGAGGGCATGGATGGACTTGGATTGTGGTGATTTGCGTGTGTTTTTCGACTTTTTTGGGGTGTTTTTGGGGCCTGGCCATGTGGCTGGGGGCCATTTTGAGGCCTGGTCCAGGCAGGGATGGGCCATGTGGCTGGGGGTCAAGGGCCCATTTTGAAGCCAGGCAGTGTGCTCAAGCCTGCACCCAGTTTGCCTTGCTTTCTTCCATTAGGCCCAGGGGTACTCAGTGGTGCATGGACCAAGTTTTTCTGTGGGGTGTCTTGAATTTAAACATCATAGAGGGCATGGATGTCATTGCATTGTGGGGATTCTTGTGTGTTTTTTTGACTTTTTGGGGTGTTTTTAGGGCCTGGCCATGTGGCTGGGGGCCATTTTGAGGCCTGGTCCAGGCAGGGCCTGGCCATGTGGCTGGGGGTCAAGGGCCCATTTCGAAGCCAGGCAGTGTGCTCAGGCCTGCACCCAGTTTGATTTGCTTTCTTCCATTAGGCCCAGGGGTACTCAGTGGTGCATGGTCCAATTCTTTCTGTAGGGTGCCTTGAATTTAAACATCATTGAGGGCATTGATGGCATTGGATTGTGGTGATTTCTGTGTGTTTTTCGACTTTTTGGGGTGTTTTTGGGGCCTGACCATGTGGCTGGGGGCCATTTTGAGCCCTGTTCCAGGCAGGGCCTGGCCATGTGGCTGGGTGTCAAGGGCCCATTTTGAAGCCAGGCAGTGTGCTGAGGCCTGCACCCACTTTACCTTGCTTTCTTCCATTAGGCCTAGGGGTACTCAGTGGTGCTTGGACCAAGTCTTTCTGTGGGGTGTCTTGAATTTAAACATCATTGAGGGCATGGATGGCATTGGATTGTGGTGATTTTTGTGTGTTTTTTTTTACTTTTTGGGGTGTTGTTGGGGCCTGGCCATATGGCTGGGGGCCATTTTGAGGCCTGGTCCAGGCAGGGCCTGACCATGTGGCTGGGGGTCAAGGGCGCATTTTGAAGCCAGGCAGTGTGCTCAGGCCTGCACCCAGTTTGCCTTGCTTTCCTCCATTAGGCCCAGGGGTACTCAGTGGTGCATGGACCAAGACTTTCTGTGGGGTGTCTTGAATTTAAACATAATTGAGGGCATGGATGGCATTGGATTGTGGTGATATTGGTGTGTTTTTCGACTTTCTGGAGTGTTTTTGGGGCTGGCCATGTGGCTGGGGGCCATGTGAGGCCTGGTCCAGGCAGGGCCTGGCCATGTGGCTGGGGGTCAAGTGCCCATTTTGAAGCAAGGCAGTGTGCTCAGGTCTGCACCCAGTTTGCCTTGCTTTCTTCCATTAGGCCCAGGGGTACTCAGTGGTGCATGGACCAAGTCTTTCTGTGGGGTGTCTTGAATTTAAACATCATTGAGGGCATGGATGGCATTGGATTGTGGTGATTTGTGTGTGTTTTTCGACTTTTTGGGGTGTTGTTGGGACCTGGCCAAGTGGCTGGGGGCCATTTTGAGGTCTGGTCCAGGCAGGGCCTGGCCATGTGGCTGGGGGTCAAGGGCCCATTTTGAAGCCAGGCAGTGTGCTCAAGCCTGCACCCAGTTTGCCTTGCTTTCTTCCTTTAGGCCCAGGGGTACTCAGTGGCGCATGGACCAAGTCTTTCTGTGGGGTGTCTTGAATTTAAACATCATTGAGGGCATGGATGGCATTGGATTGTGGTGATTCTTGTGTGTTTTTTGACTTTTTGGGGTGTTGTTGGGGCCTGGCCATGTGGCTGGGGGCCATTTTGAGGCCTGGTCCAGGCAGGGCCTGTCCATGTAGCTGGGGGTCAAGGGCCCATTTTGAAGCCAGCCAGTGTGCTCAGGCCTGCACCCAGTTGATTTGCTTTCTTCCATTAGGCCCAGGAGTACTCAGTGTTGCATGGTCCAAGTCTTTCTGTGGGGTGTCTTAAATTTAAACATCATTGAGGGCATGGATGGACTTGGATTGTGGTGATCTGTGTGTGTTTTGACTTTTTGTGGTGTTGTTGGGGCCGGGCCATGTGGCTGGGTGCCATTTTGAGGCCTGGTCCAGACAGGGCCTGGCCATGTGGCTGGGGGTCAAGGGCCCATTTTGAAGCCAGGCAGTGTGCTCAGGCCTGCACCCAGTTTGCCTTGCTTTCTTCCATTAGGCCCAGGGGTACTCAGTGGTGCATGGACAAAGTCTTTCTTTGAGGTGTCTTGAATTTAAACATCTTGGGGGCATGGATGGCATTGGATTGTGGTGATATTGGTGTGCTTTTCGTCTTCATGGAGTTTTTTTAGGCCTGGCCATGTGGCTGGGGGCCATGTGAGGCCTGGTCCAGGCAGGGCCTGACCATGCGGCTGGGGGTTAAGGGCCCATTTTGAAGCCAGGCAGTGTGCTCAGGCCTGCACCCAGTTTGACTTGCTTTCTTCCATTAGGCCCAGGGGTACTCAGTGGTGGATGGACCTAGTCTTTCTGTGGGGTGTCTTGAATTTAAACATCATCGTGGCCATGGATGGCATTGGATTTTGGTGATTTTTGTGTGTTTTTCGACTTTTTGGGGTGTTGTTGGGGCCTGGCCATGTGGTTGGGGGCCATGTTGAGGCCTGGTCTTGGCAGGGCCTGGCCATGTGGCTGGGGGTCAAGGGCCCATTTTGAAGCCAGGCAGTGTGCTCAGGCCTGCACCCAGTTTGCCTTGCTTTCTTCCCTTAGGCCCAGGGGTACTCAGTGGCGCATGGACCAAGTATTTCTGTGCGGTGTCTTGAATTTACACATCATTGAGGGCATGGATGGCATTGGATTGTGGTGATGTTTGTGTGTTTTTTGACTTTTTGGGGTGTTGTTGGGACCTGGCCATGTGGCTGGGGGCCATTTTGAGGCCTGGTTCAGGCAGGGCCTGGCCATGTGGCTGGGGGTCAAGGGCCCATTTTGAAGCCAGGCAGTGTGCTCAAGCCTGCACCCAGTTTGCCTTGCTTTCTTCCATTAGGCCCAGGGGTACTCATTGGTGCATGGTCCAAGTCTTTCTGTGGGGTGTATTGAATTTAAACATCATTAAGAGCATGGATGGTATTGGATTGTGGTGATTCTTGTGTGTTTTTCGACTTTTTGGGGTGTTGTTGGGGCCTGGCCATGTGGTTGGGGGCCATTTTGAGGCCTGGTCTAGGCAGGGCCTGGCCATGTGGCTGGGGTCAAGGGCCCATTTTGAAGCCAGGCAGTTCGCTTAGGCCTGCACCCAGTTTGCCTTGCTTTCTTCGCTTAGGCCCAGGGGTACTCAGTGGCGCATGGACCAATTCTTTCTGTGCAGTGTCTTGAATTTACACATCATTGAGGGCATGGATGGCATTGGATTGTGGTGATTTTTGTGTGTTTTTTTACTTTTTGGGGTGTTGGTGGGACCTGGCCATGTGGCTGGGGGCCATTTTGAGGCCTGGTCCAGGCAGGGCCTGGCCATGTGGCTGGGGGTCAAGGGCCCATTTTGAAGCCAGGCAGTGTGCTCAAGCCTGCACCCAGTCTGCTTTGCTTTCTTCCATTCGGCCCAGGGGTACTCAGTGGTGAATGGACCAAGTCTTTCTGTGGGGTGTCTTGCACTTAACATCATTGAGGGCATGGATGGCATTGGATTGTGGTGATTTTTGGTGTGTTTTTGCGACTTTTTGCGGTGTTGTTGGGACCTGGCCATGTGGCTGGGGGCCATTTTAAGGTCTGGTCCAGGCAGGGCCTGGCCATGTGGCTGGGGGTCAAGAGCCCATTTTGAAGCCAGGCAGTGTGCTCAAGCCTGCACCCAGTTTGATTTGCTTTCTTCCATTAGGCCCAGGAGTACTCAGTGGTGCATGGTCCAAGTCTTTCTGTGGGGTGTCTTGAATTTAATCATCATTGAGGGCATGGATGGACTTGGATTGTGGTGATTTGTGTGTGTTTTGACTTTTTGAGGTGTTGTTGGGGCCTGGCCATGTGGCGGGGGGCCATTTTGAGGCCTGGTCTAGACAGGGCCTGGCCATGTGGCTGGGGGTCAAGGGCCCATTTTGAAGCCAGGCAGTGTGCCCAGGCCTGCACCCAGTTTGCCTTGCTTTCTTCCATTAGGCCTAGGGGTACTCAGTGGTGCATGGACAAAGTCTTTATTTGGGGTGTCTTGAATTTAAACATCTTGGGGGCATGGATGGCATTGGATTGTGGTGATTTTTGTGTGTTTTTCGACTTTTTGGGGTGTTGTTGGGACCTGGCCATGCGGCTGGGGGCCATTTTGAGGCCTGGTCCAGGTATGGCCTGGCCATGTGGCTGGGGGTCAAGGGCCCATTTTGAAGCCAGGAAGTGTGCTCAAGCCTGCACCCAGTTTGCCTTGCTTTCTTCCATTAGGCCCAGGGGTACTCAGTGGTGCATGGTCCAAGTCTTTCTGTGGGGTGTCTTGAATTTAAACATCATTGAGGGCATGGATGGCATTGGATTGTGGTGATTTTTGTGTGTTTTTTGACTTTTTGGGGTGTTGGTGGGACCTGGCCATGTGGCTGGGGGCCATTTTGAGGCCTGGTCCAGGCAGGGCCTGGCCATGTGGCTGGGGGTCAAGGGCCCATTTTGAAGCCAGGCAGTGTGCTCAAGCCTGCACCCAGTTTGCCTTGCTTTCTTCCTTTAGGCCCAGGGGTACTCAGTTGTGCATGGACCAAGTCTTTCTGTGGGGTGTCTTGAATTTAAACATCATTGAGGGCATGGATGACATTGGATTGTGGTGATTCTTGTGTGTTGTTTGACTTTTTGGGGTGTTGTTGGGGCCTGGCCATGTGGCTGGGGGCCATTTTGAGGCCTGGTCCAGGCAGGGCCTGGCCATATGGCTGGGGGTCAAGGGTCCATTTTGAAGCCAGGCAGTGTGCTCAGGCCTGCACCCAGTTTGATTTGCTTTCTTCCATTAGGCCCAGGGGTACTCAGCGGTGCATGGTCCAAGTCTTTCTGTGGGGTGTCTTGAATTTAAACATCATTCAGGGCATGGATGGCATTGGATTGTGGTGGTTTGTGTGTGTTTTATGACTTTTTGGGGTGTTTTGGGGGCCTGGCCATGTGGCTGGGGGCCATTTTGAGGCCTGGTCCAGGCAGGGCCTGGCCATGTGGCTGGGGGTCAAGGGCCCATTTTGAAGCTCGGCAATGTGTTCAGGCCTGCACCCAGTTTGCCTTGCTTTCTTCCATTAGGCCCAAGGGTACTCAGTGGTGCATGGACAAAGTCTTTCTTTGGGGTGTCTTGAATTTAAATATCTTGGGGGCATGGATGGCATTGGATTGTGGTGATTTTTGTGTTTTTTTAAAAACTTTTTGGGGTGTTGTTGGGGCCTGGCCATATGGCTGGGGGCCATTTTGAGGCCTGGTCCAGGTAGGGCCTGGCCATGTGGCTGGGGGTCAAGGGCCCATTTTGAAGCCAGGCAGTGTGCTCAGGCCTGCACCCAGTTTGCCTTGCTTTCTTCCATTAGGCCCAGGGGTACTCAGTGGTGCATGGTCCAAGTCTTTCTGTGGGGTGTCTTGAATTTAAACATCATTGAGGGCATGGATGGCATTGGATTGTGGTGATTTTTGTGTTTTTCGACTTTTTGGGGTGTTGTTGGGGCCTGGCCATGTGGTTGGGGGCCATTTTGAGGCCTGGTCTAGGCAGGGCCTGGCCATGTGGCTGGGGGTCAAGGGCCCATTTTGAAGCCAGGCAGTGTGCTCAGGCCTGCACCCAGTTTGCCTTGCTTTCTTCGCTTAGGCCCAGGGGTACTCAGTAGCGCATGGACCAAGCCTTTCTGTGCAGTGTCTTGAATTTACACATCATTGAGGGCATGGATGGCATTGGATTGTGGTGATTTTTGTGTGTTTTTTGACTTTTTGGGGTGTTGGTGGGACCTGGCCATGTGGCTGGGGGCCATTTTGAGGCCTGGTCCAGGCAGGGCCTGGCCATGTGGCTGGGGGTCAAGGGCCCATTTTGAAGCCAGGCAGTGTGCTCAAGCCTGCACCCAGTTTGCCTTGCTTTCTTCCTTTAGGCCCAGGGGTACTCAGTTGTGCATGGACCAAGTCTTTCTGTGGGGTGTCTTGAATTTAAACATCATTGAGGGCATGGATGGCATTGGATTGTGGTGATTTCTGTGTGTTTTTCGACTTTTTGAGGTGTTTTTGGGGCCTGACCATGTGGCTGGGGGCCATTTTGATCCCTGTTCCAGGCAGGGCCTGGCCATGTGGCTGGGGGGTCAAGGGCCCATTTTGAAGCCAGGCAGTGTGCTCAGGCCTACACCCACTTAGCCTTGCTTTCTTCCATTAGGGTTAGGGGTACTCAGTGGTGCATGGACCAAGTTTTTCTGTGGGGTGTCTTGAATTTAAACATCATTGAGGGCATGGATGGCATTGCATTGTGGGGATTCTTGTGTGTTTTTCGACTTTTTGGGGTGTTGTTGGGGCCTGCCATGTGGCTGGGGGCCATTTTGAGGCCTGGTCCAGGCAGGGCCTGGCCATGTGGCTGGGGTTCAGGGGCCCATTTTGAAGCCAGGCAGTGTGCTCAGGCCTGCACCCAGTTTGATTTGCTTTCTTCCATTAGGCCCAGGGGTACTCAGTGGTGCATTGTCCAAGTCTTTCTGTGTGGTGTCTTGAATTTAAACTTCATTGAGGGCATGGATGGCATTGGATTGTGGTGATTTCGGTGTGTTTGTCGACTTTTTGGGGTGTTTTTAGGGCCTAGCCATGTGGCTGGGGGCCATTTTGAGGCCTGGTCCAGGCAGGGCCTGGCCATGTGGCTGGGGGTCAAGGGCCCATTTTGAAGCCAGGCAGTGTGCTCAAGCCTGCACCCAGTTTGCCTTGCTTTCTTCCAATAGGCCCAGGGGTACTCAGTTGTGCATGGTCCAAGTCTTTCTGCTGGGTGTCTTGAATTTAAACATCATTGAGGGCATGGATGGCATTGGATTGTGGTGATTTATGTGTGTTTTTTGACTTTTTGGGGTGTTGTTGGGGCCTGGCTATGTGGTTGGGGGCCATTTTGAGGCCTGGTCTAGGCAGGGCCTGGCCATGTGGCTGGGGGTCAAGGGCCCATTTTGAAGCCAGGCAGTGTGCTCAGGCCTGCACCCAGTTTGACTTGCTTTCTTCCATTAGGCCCAGGGGTACTCAGTGGTGGATGGACCTAGTCTTTCTGTGGGGTGTCTTGAATTTAAACATCATTGTGGCCATGGATGGCATTGGATTGTGGTGATTTATGTGTGGTTTTTGACTTTTTGGGGTGTTGTTGGGGCCTGGCTATGTGGTTGGGGGCCATTTTTAGGCCTGGTCTAGGCAGGGCCTGGCCATGTGGCTGGGGGTCAAGGGCCCATTTTGAAGCCAGGCAGTGTGTTCAGGCCTGAACTCAGTTTGCCTTGCTTTCTTCCCTTAGGCCCAGGGGTACTCAGTGGCGCATGGACCAATACTTTTTGTGCGGTGTCTTGAATTTACACATCATTGAGGGCATGGATGGCATTGGATTGTGGTGATTTTTGTGTGTTTTTCGACTTTTTGGGTTGTTGTTGGGACTGGCATGTGGCTGGGGGGCATTTTGAGGCCTGGTCCAGGCAGGGCCTGGCCATGTGGCTGGGGGTCAAGGGCCCATTTTGAAGCCAGGCAGTGTGCTCAAGCCTGCACCCAGTTTGCCTTGCTTTCTTCCATTAGGCCCAGGGGTACTCAGTGGTGCATGGACCAAGTTTTTCTGTGGGGTGTCTTGAATTTAAACATCATTGAGGGCATGGATGGCATTGCATTGTGGGGCTTCTTGTGTGTTTTTCGACTTTTTGGGGTGTTGTTGGGGCCTGCCATGTGGCTGGGGGCCATTTTGAGGCCTGGTCCAGGCAGGGCCTGGCCATATGGCTGGGGGTCAAGGGCCCATTTTGAAGCCAGGCAGTGTGCTCAAGCCTGTACCCAGTTTGCCTTGCTTTCTTCCAATAGGCCCAGGGGTACTCAGTGGTGCATGGTCCAAGTCTTTCTGTTGGGTGTCTTGAATTTAAACATCATTGAGGGCATGGATGGCCTTGGATTGTGGTGATTTGTGTGTGTTTTTTGACTTTTTGGGGTGTTGTTGGGGCTTGGCTATGTGGCTGGGGTGCATTTTTAGGCCTGGTCCAGGCAGGGCCTGGCATTGTGGCTGGGGGTTAAGGGCCCATTTTGAAGCCAGGCAGTGTGCTCAGGCCTGCACCCAGTTTGACTTGCTTTCTTCCATTAGGCCCAGGGGTACTCAGTGGTGGATGGACCTAGTCTTTCTGTGGGGTGTCTTGAATTTAAACATCATTGTGGCCATGGATGGCATTGGATTGTGGTGATTTTTGTGTGGTTTTCGACTTTTTGGGGTGTTGTTGGGGCCTGGCTATGTGGTTGGGGGCCATTTTGAGGCCTGGTCTAGGCAGGGCCTGGCCATGTGGCTGGGGGTCAAGGGCCCATTTTGAAGCCAGGCAGTGTGCTCAGGCCTGAACCCAGTTTGCCTTGCTTTCTTCCCTTAGGCCCAGGGGTACTCAGTGGCGCATGGACCAAGTCTTTCTGTGCGGTGTCTTGAATTTACACATCATTGAGGGCATGGATGGCATTGGATTGTGGTGATTTTTGTGTGTTTTTCGACTTTTTGGGTTGTTGTTGGGACTGGCATGTGGCTGGGGGCCATTTTTAGGCCTGGTCCAGGCAGGGCCTGGCCATGTGGCTGGGGGTCAAGGGCCCATTTTGAAGCCAGGCAGTGTTCTCAAGCCTGTACCCAGTTTGCCTTGCTTTCTTCCATTAGGCCCAGGGGTACTCAGTGGTGCATGGTCCAAGTCTTTCTGTGGGGTGTCTTGAATTTAAACATCATTGAGGGCATAGATGGCATTGGATTGTGGTGATTTCTGTGTGTTTTTCGACTTTTTGGGGTGTTTTTGGGGCCTGACCATGTGGCTGGGGGCCATTTTGATCCCTGTTCCAGGCAGGGCCTGGCCATGTGGCTGGGGGTCAAGGGCCCATTTTGAAGCCAGGCAGTGTGCTCAGGCCTACACCCACTTTGCCTTGCTTTCTTCCATTAGGCCTAGGGGTACTCAGTGGTGCATGGACCAAGTCTTTCTGTGGGGTGTCTTGAATTTAAACATCATTGAGGGCATGGATGGCCTTGGATTGTGGTGATTTGTGTGTGTTTTTCGACTTTTTGGGGTGTTGTTGGGGCCTGGCTATGTGGCTGGGGGGCATTTTTAGGCCTGGCCCAGGCAGGGCCTGGCCATGTGGCTGGGGGTCAAGGGCCCATTTTGAAGCCAGGCAGTGTGCTCAAGCCTGCACCCAGTTTGCCTTGCTTTCTTCCATTAGGCCTAGGGGTACTCAGTGGTGCATGGACCAAGTCTTTCTGTGGGGTGTCTTGAATTTAAACATCATTGAGGGCATGGATGGCATTGGATTGTGGTGATTTCGGTGTGTATGTCGACTTTTTGGGGTGTTTTTAGGGCCTAGCCATGTGGCTGGGAGCCATTTTGAGGCCTGGTCCAGGCAGGGCCTGGCCATGTGGCTGGGGGTCAAGGCCCCATTTTGAAGCCAGGCAGTGTGCTCAGGCCTGCACCCAGTTTTCCTTGCTTTCTTCCATTAGGCCCAGGGGTACTCAGTGGTGCCTGAACCAAGTCTTTCTGTGAGGTGTCTTGAATTTAAACATCATTGAGGGCATGGATGGACTTGGATTGTGGTGATTTGTGTGTGTTTTTCGACTTTTTGGGGTGTTGTTGGGGCCTTGCCATGTGGCTGGGGGCCATTTTGAGGCCTGGTCCAGGCAGGGCCTGGCCATGTGGCTGGGGGTCAAGGGCCCAATTTGAAGCCAGGCAGTGTGCTCAGGCCTGCACCCAGTTTGCCTTGCTTTCTTCTATTAGGCCGAGGGGTAATCAGTGGTGCATGGACCAAGTCTTTCTGTGGGGTGTCTTGAATTTAAACATCATTGAGGGCATGGATGGACTTGGATTGTGGTGATTTGCGTGTGTTTTTCGACTTTTTTGGGGTGTTTTTGGGGCCTGGCCATGTGGCTGGGGGCCATTTTGAGGCCTGGTCCAGGCAGGGATGGGCCATGTGGCTGGGGGTCAAGGGCCCATTTTGAAGCCAGGCAGTGTGCTCAAGCCTGCACCCAGTTTGCCTTGCTTTCTTCCATTAGGCCCAGGGGTACTCAGTGGTGCATGGACCAAGTTTTTCTGTGGGGTGTCTTGAATTTAAACATCATAGAGGGCATGGATGGCATTGCATTGTGGGGATTCTTGTGTGTTTTTTTGACTTTTTGGGGTGTTTTTAGGGCCTGGCCATGTGGCTGGGGGCCATTTTGAGGCCTGGTCCAGGCAGGGCCTGGCCATGTGGCTGGGGGTCAAGGGCCCATTTCGAAGCCAGGCAGTGTGCTCAGGCCTGCACCCAGTTTGATTTGCTTTCTTCCATTAGGCCCAGGGGTACTCAGTGGTGCATGGTCCAATTCTTTCTGTAGGGTGCCTTGAATTTAAACATCATTGAGGGCATTGATGGCATTGGATTGTGGTGATTTCTGTGTGTTTTTCGACTTTTTGGGGTGTTTTTGGGGCCTGACCATGTGGCTGGGGGCCATTTTGAGCCCTGTTCCAGGCAGGGCCTGGCCATGTGGCTGGGTGTCAAGGGCCCATTTTGAAGCCAGGCAGTGTGCTCAGGCCTGCACCCACTTTACCTTGCTTTCTTCCATTAGGCCTAGGGGTACTCAGTGGTGCTTGGACCAAGTCTTTCTGTGGGGTGTCTTGAATTTAAACATCATTGAGGGCATGGATGGCATTGGATTGTGGTGATTTTTGTGTGTTTTTTTTTACTTTTTGGGGTGTTGTTGGGGCCTGGCCATATGGCTGGGGGCCATTTTGAGGCCTGGTCCAGGCAGGGCCTGACCATGTGGCTGGGGGTCAAGGGCGCATTTTGAAGCCAGGCAGTGTGCTCAGGCCTGCACCCAGTTTGCCTTGCTTTCCTCCATTAGGCCCAGGGGTACTCAGTGGTGCATGGACCAAGACTTTCTGTGGGGTGTCTTGAATTTAAACATAATTGAGGGCATGGATGGCATTGGATTGTGGTGATATTGGTGTGTTTTTCGACTTTCTGGAGTGTTTTTGGGGCTGGCCATGTGGCTGGGGGCCATGTGAGGCCTGGTCCAGGCAGGGCCTGGCCATGTGGCTGGGGGTCAAGTGCCCATTTTGAAGCAAGGCAGTGTGCTCAGGTCTGCACCCAGTTTGCCTTGCTTTCTTCCATTAGGCCCAGGGGTACTCAGTGGTGCATGGACCAAGTCTTTCTGTGGGGTGTCTTGAATTTAAACATCATTGAGGGCATGGATGGCATTGGATTGTGGTGATTTGTGTGTGTTTTTCGACTTTTTGGGGTGTTGTTGGGACCTGGCCAAGTGGCTGGGGGCCATTTTGAGGTCTGGTCCAGGCAGGGCCTGGCCATGTGGCTGGGGGTCAAGGGCCCATTTTGAAGCCAGGCAGTGTGCTCAAGCCTGCACCCAGTTTGCCTTGCTTTCTTCCTTTAGGCCCAGGGGTACTCAGTGGCGCATGGACCAAGTCTTTCTGTGGGGTGTCTTGAATTTAAACATCATTGAGGGCATGGATGGCATTGGATTGTGGTGATTCTTGTGTGTTTTTTGACTTTTTGGGGCGTTGTTGGGGCCTGGCCATGTGGCTGGGGGCCATTTCGAGGCCTGGTCCAGGCAGGGCCTGTCCATGTAGCTGGGGGTCAAGGGCCCATTTTGAAGCCAGCCAGTGTGCTCAGGCCTGCACCCAGTTGATTTGCTTTCTTCCATTAGGCCCAGGAGTACTCAGTGTTGCATGGTCCAAGTCTTTCTGTGGGGTGTCTTAAATTTAAACATCATTGAGGGCATGGATGGACTTGGATTGTGGTGATCTGTGTGTGTTTTGACTTTTTGTGGTGTTGTTGGGGCCGGGCCATGTGGCTGGGTGCCATTTTGAGGCCTGGTCCAGACAGGGCCTGGCCATGTGGCTGGGGGTCAAGGGCCCATTTTGAAGCCAGGCAGTGTGCTCAGGCCTGCACCCAGTTTGCCTTGCTTTCTTCCATTAGGCCCAGGGGTACTCAGTGGTGCATGGACAAAGTCTTTCTTTGAGGTGTCTTGAATTTAAACATCTTGGGGGCATGGATGGCATTGGATTGTGGTGATATTGGTGTGCTTTTCGTCTTCATGGAGTTTTTTTAGGCCTGCCCATGTGGCTGGGGGCCATGTGAGGCCTGGTCCAGGCAGGGCCTGACCATGCGGCTGGGGGTTAAGGGCCCATTTTGAAGCCAGGCAGTGTGCTCAGGCCTGCACCCAGTTTGACTTGCTTTCTTCCATTAGGCCCAGGGGTACTCAGTGGTGGATGGACCTAGTCTTTCTGTGGGGTGTCTTGAATTTAAACATCATCGTGGCCATGGATGGCATTGGATTTTGGTGATTTTTGTGTGTTTTTCGACTTTTTGGGGTGTTGTTGGGGCCTGGCCATGTGGTTGGGGGCCATGTTGAGGCCTGGTCTTGGCAGGGCCTGGCCATGTGGCTGGGGGTCAAGGGCCCATTTTGAAGCCAGGCAGTGTGCTCAGGCCTGCACCCAGTTTGCCTTGCTTTCTTCCCTTAGGCCCAGGGGTACTCAGTGGCGCATGGACCAAGTATTTCTGTGCGGTGTCTTGAATTTACACATCATTGAGGGCATGGATGGCATTGGATTGTGGTGATGTTTGTGTGTTTTTTGACTTTTTGGGGTGTTGTTGGGACCTGGCCATGTGGCTGGGGGCCATTTTGAGGCCTGGTTCAGGCAGGGCCTGGCCATGTGGCTGGGGGTCAAGGGCCCATTTTGAAGCCAGGCAGTGTGCTCAAGCCTGCACCCAGTTTGCCTTGCTTTCTTCCATTAGGCCCAGGGGTACTCATTGGTGCATGGTCCAAGTCTTTCTGTGGGGTGTCTTGAATTTAAACATCATTAAGAGCATGGATGGTATTGGATTGTGGTGATTCTTGTGTGTTTTTCGACTTTTTGGGGTGTTGTTGGGGCCTGGCCATGTGGTTGGGGGCCATTTTGAGGCCTGGTCTAGGCAGGGCCTGGCCATATGGCTGGGGTCAAGGGCCCATTTTGAAGCCAGGCAGTTCGCTTAGGCCTGCACCCAGTTTGCCTTGCTTTCTTCGCTTAGGCCCAGGGGTACTCAGTGGCGCATGGACCAATTCTTTCTGTGCAGTGTCTTGAATTTACACATCATTGAGGGCATGGATGGCATTGGATTGTGGTGATTTTTGTGTGTTTTTTTACTTTTTGGGGTGTTGGTGGGACCTGGCCATGTGGCTGGGGGCCATTTTGAGGCCTGGTCCAGGCAGGGCCTGGCCATGTGGCTGGGGGTCAAGGGCCCATTTTGAAGCCAGGCAGTGTGCTCAAGCCTGCACCCAGTCTGCTTTGCTTTCTTCCATTCGGCCCAGGGGTACTCAGTGGTGAATGGACCAAGTCTTTCTGTGGGGTGTCTTGCACTTAACATCATTGAGGGCATGGATGGCATCGGATTGTGGTGATTTTTGTGTGTTTTTGCGACTTTTTGCGGTGTTGTTGGGACCTGGCCATGTGGCTGGGGGCCATTTTAAGGTCTGGTCCAGGCAGGGCCTGGCCATGTGGCTGGGGGTCAAGAGCCCATTTTGAAGCCAGGCAGTGTGCTCAAGCCTGCACCCAGTTTGATTTGCTTTCTTCCATTAGGCCCAGGAGTACTCAGTGGTGCATGGTCCAAGTCTTTCTGTGGGGTGTCTTGAATTTAAACATCATTGAGGGCATGGATGGACTTGGATTGTGGTGATTTGTGTGTGTTTTGACTTTTTGAGGTGTTGTTGGGGCCTGGCCATGTGGCGGGGGGCCATTTTGAGGCCTGGTCTAGACAGGGCCTGGCCATGTGGCTGGGGGTCAAGGGCCCATTTTGAAGCCAGGCAGTGTGCCCAGGCCTGCACCCAGTTTGCCTTGCTTTCTTCCATTAGGCCTAGGGGTACTCAGTGGTGCATGGACAAAGTCTTTATTTGGGGTGTCTTGAATTTAAACATCTTGGGGGCATGGATGGCATTGGATTGTGGTGATTTTTGTGTGTTTTTCGACTTTTTGGGGTGTTGTTGGGACCTGGCCATGCGGCTGGGGGCCATTTTGAGGCCTGGTCCAGGTATGGCCTGGCCATGTGGCTGGGGGTCAAGGGCCCATTTTGAAGCCAGGAAGTGTGCTCAAGCCTGCACCCAGTTTGCCTTGCTTTCTTCCATTAGGCCCAGGGGTACTCAGTGGTGCATGGTCCAAGTCTTTCTGTGGGGTGTCTTGAATTTAAACATCATTGAGGGCATGGATGGCATTGGATTGTGGTGATTTTTGTGTGTTTTTTGACTTTTTGGGGTGTTGGTGGGACCTGGCCATGTGGCTGGGGGCCATTTTGAGGCCTGGTCCAGGTATGGCCTGGCCATGTGGCTGGGGGTCAAGGGCCCATTTTGAAGCCAGGAAGTGTGCTCAGGCCTGCACCCAGTTTGCCTTGCTTTCTTCCCTTAGGCCCAGGGGTACTCAGTGGTGCATGGTCCAAGTCTTTCTGTGGGGTGTCTTGAATTTAAACATCATTGAGGGCATGGATGGCATTGGATTGTGGTGATTCTTGTGTGTTGTTTGACTTTTTGGGGTGTTGTTGGGGCCTGGCCATGTGGCTGGGGGCCATTTTGAGGCCTGGTCCAGGCAGGGCCTGGCCATATGGCTGGGGGTCAAGGGTCCATTTTGAAGCCAGGCAGTGTGCTCAGGCCTGCACCCAGTTTGATTTGCTTTCTTCCATTAGGCCCAGGGGTACTCAGCGGTGCATGGTCCAAGTCTTTCTGTGGGGTGTCTTGAATTTAAACATCATTCAGGGCATGGATGGCATTGGATTGTGGTGGTTTGTGTGTGTTTTATGACTTTTTGGGGTGTTTTGGGGGCCTGGCCATGTGGCTGGGGGCCATTTTGAGGCCTGGTCCAGGCAGGGCCTGGCCATGTGGCTGGGGGTCAAGGGCCCATTTTGAAGCTCGGCAATGTGTTCAGGCCTGCACCCAGTTTGCCTTGCTTTCTTCCATTAGGCCCAAGGGTACTCAGTGGTGCATGGACAAAGTCTTTCTTTGGGGTGTCTTGAATTTAAATATCTTGGGGGCATGGATGGCATTGGATTGTGGTGATTTTTGTGTTTTTTTAAAAACTTTTTGGGGTGTTGTTGGGGCCTGGCCATATGGCTGGGGGCCATTTTGAGGCCTGGTCCAGGTAGGGCCTGGCCATGTGGCTGGGGGTCAAGGGCCCATTTTGAAGCCAGGCAGTGTGCTCAGGCCTGCACCCAGTTTGCCTTGCTTTCTTCCATTAGGCCCAGGGGTACTCAGTGGTGCATGGTCCAAGTCTTTCTGTGGGGTGTCTTGAATTTAAACATCATTGAGGGCATGGATGGCATTGGATTGTGGTGATTTTTGTGTTTTTCGACTTTTTGGGGTGTTGTTGGGGCCTGGCCATGTGGTTGGGGGCCATTTTGAGGCCTGGTCTAGGCAGGGCCTGGCCATGTGGCTGGGGGTCAAGGGCCCATTTTGAAGCCAGGCAGTGTGCTCAGGCCTGCACCCAGTTTGCCTTGCTTTCTTCGCTTAGGCCCAGGGGTACTCAGTAGCGCATGGACCAAGTCTTTCTGTGCAGTGTCTTGAATTTACACATCATTGAGGGCATGGATGGCATTGGATTGTGGTGATTTTTGTGTGTTTTTTGACTTTTTGGGGTGTTGGTGGGACCTGGCCATGTGGCTGGGGGCCATTTTGAGGCCTGGTCCAGGCAGGGCCTGGCCATGTGGCTGGGGGTCAAGGGCCCATTTTGAAGCCAGGCAGTGTGCTCAAGCCTGCACCCAGTTTGCCTTGCTTTCTTCCTTTAGGCCCAGGGGTACTCAGTTGTGCATGGACCAAGTCTTTCTGTGGGGTGTCTTGAATTTAAACATCATTGAGGGCATGGATGACATTGGATTGTGGTGATTCTTGTGTGTTGTTTGACTTTTTGGGGTGTTGTTGGGGCCTGGCCATGTGGCTGGGGGCCATTTTGAGGCCTGGTCCAGGCAGGGCCTGGCCATATGGCTGGGGGTCAAGGGTCCATTTTGAAGCCAGGCAGTGTGCTCAGGCCTGCACCCAGTTTGATTTGCTTTCTTCCATTAGGCCCAGGGGTACTCAGCGGTGCATGGTCCAAGTCTTTCTGTGGGGTGTCTTGAATTTAAACATCATTCAGGGCATGGATGGCATTGGATTGTGGTGGTTTGTGTGTGTTTTATGACTTTTTGGGGTGTTTTGGGGGCCTGGCCATGTGGCTGGGGGCCATTTTGAGGCCTGGTCCAGGCAGGGCCTGGCCATGTGGCTGGGGGTCAAGGGCCCATTTTGAAGCTCGGCAATGTGTTCAGGCCTGCACCCAGTTTGCCTTGCTTTCTTCCATTAGGCCCAAGGGTACTCAGTGGTGCATGGACAAAGTCTTTCTTTGGGGTGTCTTGAATTTAAATATCTTGGGGGCATGGATGGCATTGGATTGTGGTGATTTTTGTGTTTTTTTAAAAACTTTTTGGGGTGTTGTTGGGGCCTGGCCATATGGCTGGGGGCCATTTTGAGGCCTGGTCCAGGTAGGGCCTGGCCATGTGGCTGGGGGTCAAGGGCCCATTTTGAAGCCAGGCAGTGTGCTCAGGCCTGCACCCAGTTTGCCTTGCTTTCTTCCATTAGGCCCAGGGGTACTCAGTAGCGCATGGACCAAGTCTTTCTGTGCAGTGTCTTGAATTTACACATCATTGAGGGCATGGATGGCATTGGATTGTGGTGATTTTTGTGTGTTTTTTGACTTTTTGGGGTGTTGGTGGGACCTGGCCATGTGGCTGGGGGCCATTTTGAGGCCTGGTCCAGGCAGGGCCTGGCCATGTGGCTGGGGGTCAAGGGCCCATTTTGAAGCCAGGCAGTGTGCTCAAGCCTGCACCCAGTTTGCCTTGCTTTCTTCCTTTAGGCCCAGGGGTACTCAGCGGTGCATGGTCCAAGTCTTTCTGTGGGGTGTCTTGAATTTAAACATCATTCAGGGCATGGATGGCATTGGATTGTGGTGATTTGTGTGTGTTTTATGACTTTTTGGGGTGTTTTGGGGGCCTAGCCATGTGGCTGGGGGCCATTTTGAGGCCTGGTCCAGGCAGGGCCTGGCCATGTGGCTGGGGGTCAAGGGCCCATTTTGAAGCCCGGCAATGTGTTCAGGCCTGCACCCAGTTTGCCTTGCTTTCTTCCATTAGGCCCAAGGGTACTCAGTGGTGCATGGACAAAGTCTTTCTTTGGGGTGTCTTGAATTTAAATATCTTGGGGGCATGGATGGCATTGGATTGTGGTGATTTTTGTGTTTTTTTTTAAACTTTTTGGGGTGTTGTTGGGGCCTGGCCATATGGCTGGGGGCCATTTTGAGGCCTGGTCCAGGCAGGGCCTGGCCATGTGGCTGGGGGTCAAGGGCCCATTTTGAAGCCAGGCAGTGTGCTCAGGCCTGCACCCAGTTTGCCTTGCTTTCATCCATTAGGCCCAGGGGTACTCAGTGGTGCATGGACCAAGTCTTTCTGTGGGGTGTCTTGAATTTAAACATCATTGTGGGCATGGATGGCATTGGATTGGGGTGATATTGGTGTGCTTTTCGATTTTCTGGAGTGTTTTTGGGCCTGGCCATGTGGCTGGGGGCCATGTGAGGCCTGGTCCAGGCAGGGCCTGACCTTGCGGCTGGGTGTCAAGTGCACATTTTGAAGCCAGGCAGTGTGCTCAAGCCTGCACCTAGTTTGCTTTGCTTTTTTCCATTCGGCCCAGGGGTACTCAGTGGTGCATGGACCAAGTCTTTCTGTGGGGTGTCTTGAATTTAAACATCATTGTGGACATGGATGGCATTGGATTGTGGTGATTTTTGTGTGTTTTTTTACTTTTTGGGGTGTTGTTGGGGCCTGGCCATGTGGTTGGGGGCCATTTTGAGGCCTGGTCTAGGCAGGGCCTGGCCATGTGGCTGGGGGTCAAGGGCCCATTTTGAAGCCAGGCAGTGTGCTCAGGCCTGCACCCCGTTTGCCTTGCTTTCTTCGCTTAGGCTCAGGGGTACTCAGTGGCGCATGGCCAGGTCTTTCTGTGGGGTGTCTTGAATTTAAACATCATTGAGGGCATGGATGGCATTGGATTGTGGTGATTTTTGTGTGTTTTTTGACTTTTTGGGGTGTTGTTGAGACCTGGCCATGTGGCTAGGGGCCATTTTGAGGCCTGGTCCAGGCAGGGCTTGGCCATATGGCTGGAGGTCAAGGGCCCATTTTGAAGCCAGGCAGTGTGCTCAAGCCTGCACCCAGTTTGCCTTGCTTTCTTCCATTAGGCCCAGGGGTACTCAGTGGTGCATGGACCAAGTCTTTCTGTGGGGTGTCTTGAATTTAAACATCATTGAGGGCATGGATGGCATTGGATCGTGATGATTTTTGTGTGTTTTCTTTACTTTTTGGGGTGTTCAACTGATGTTCCCCTGCCTTCCATTGCTTTTACGTTCACAAGAGAAACACCAGTGCCAGGAAGAAGTCCTGCAGTGGTGTGTGTAGCCTAATGTCACATGACGTAATGTGTGGCCACAGACAAGACAACTCTGCAACTCGTGCAACTGCGGCCTGCTGTTCTTCTGACATCTGAAGAAGATGGGCCCAAAGAAAGGTGGTCGTAGCGCCTCAGCGAAAAAAGTTGCCAGTGCCACTGCCAGTAAAAAGGAGCAGAAGAAGCAAGTGGCACCACCTACCAAGGAGACTAGTGTGCTCACCGACACCTTTTTTGGGCAAAAAAAAACTACGCCTGCAGCAGCAGCGGTGTCCGCCGAGGACCATGCTGGAAGCAGCACCTCCACTTCATTGGGCTCAGTGCCACCACACCAAGTTAGGTCCAAGACCATGAGTGCTACTGAGGCAGCCACTTTACTTTCTCAATCACCATCGACCAGTAATGTTGGCTCATCACAAGAAAGTACCATCCAATCAACGCCGGGTGTAACTCAGCTGACGAGTGTTCAACAACCACAGCCACAACGACACCAGAAAGGAGAAAAGTTTCCGGGGACCGGTTTCTGGCATTTCAGCCGTCGTCGGCCCGGCTTGCTTGAATCCTGATGGTGCAGTGAGCAAGGGACTCATGTCTGAGTATAACCTGCCACACCTATAGTGGCCAAAAGCGATTCAGAAAAGGGGGTGGTGATGAACAGAGTGTCTGAATTAAGCAGACCACTCTTACCCAGTCCAAAGATCAGGGCTTGATCCATCACCGTTATTTAGCTCACTGCACCATCCCAGCTCAGAACCTGGCTATATGCAAATTAGTCTGTCCCTGGCCCAGTGCATCATGGGAACAGGGCAGACCAAACTACCAAGCCAATTCTTCACCAGAAAGGAGACAAGCTTCCGGGGACCGGTTTCTGGCATTTCAGCCGTCGTCGGCCCGGCTTGCTTGAATCCTGATGGTGCAGTGAGCAAGGGACTCATGTCTGAGTATACCCTGCCACACCTATAGTGGCCAAAAACGATTCAGAAAAGGGGGTGGTGAAGCCACTCCTCCTGATGATGATCCATTGTCTTCCAGATCCCAGGCAAAGAAAAGGTCAAGGAGGGCTACTACTACTACTACAAGTTCTTCTTCAAGCCCCCTTCATTCTGATGATATTGATCTTGATTGGAACCCAGCAATGCAGTCTGAGAGTGAGTCACGCCATGAGCCGACAAAGGTAGCTAAGCCTAAAAGGAAGGTTCCCGCAAGGCTTCGACTTATGGGTGATGACGACAAACAAGAAGTGGTGTCTTCTGCTGCTGATGAACAGTCTGACGATGACCCAGTCATCACAGTCGTCACTCCAGCCCCAGCGGGCATGCAGCAGACAGACATTTTCTCCCTATCCCGAATGGCTGCTGAGCGGGATGTGGGCGGAGTGGCACTGCTACCACCACCAACGCAGTTAACTACAACACCAACACGACCTACAGCTTCCATATTTTTTAGTCAGAAGGGCCGGCAGGGACCTCCATCCAGCTCGACCTCAGGTAGTGGTGCTGTAAGTGAACAACAGAAACAAATTCAGCCATGCCCATCCTCATCTTCATCTGGCATTGAAAGTCAAAGGAGCACCTCCACCACCAGCAGACATCTCCAGTCCCAAGTTTGGGACTTCTTTACTGTTAGCGAAAATGCGGAAAACATGGTCATTTGTTCGATTTGTAAAGTATTAGTTAGTCGGGGTAAGCTTGGTACCAACTATGGTACCGGAGGCCAGAGAGGTCATCTCAAAAAACACCACACTATCCAGTGGGATGCGCACCTAAGGAACATCCGTGAAGCCCAAAGTAGAACTCATCCAAATGTATCCATTCACATTGCATCTGATGCTGACGAGGGGCTGATTGTGCAGGGGGGAAGTCAAGAACCGACTGACCTTTTTTCTGGTACACCCAGTACCCCTGGCAGCAGCACTGCAGTGGTAGCGCCCACACCCTCTATCCCTGCAACATGTATGAGTACACTAAGAGTCTGGGACAGACACCAATGCGTAAAAGTACATCAATGAGCCTAACTGGTTTGAAGAAGTCTGCATCATCATCATCATGTAAAATGGTCCAGCCCACCATTAGAAGCATGTTTTGGTCGGATGCGCCATTTGAACGCAACCACCCAACAGTACGTCTGTATAACGCAAAGCTGGCTAAAATGCTAGCGCTGGACCTTCTCCCTTTTTCTTTCATGGAAGGGGTGGGTTTTCTAGAATTTGTGGTAACAGTCTGCCCTAAATGGAAGGTTCCTAGCCGGTCCTTTTTTGCCAGAGTTGCGGTTCCAGCACTACATCAAAATGTGCTGGAGGTGATTGGGGCAGCTTTGCAGAAGAGTGCTGTTCACACTATCCACTTGACAATAGACATGTGGACCAGTTGCCAAGCCCTTGATTATATGTGCATCACTGCACACTGGGTCTCTTTTGCAGGGGTTAGAGACAAGACAAATGCAGGTGTTGACCCGGACACAATTTTTCAAGCTACTCGGAAACATGCAAAATTAGCCATGTTTGCCATGGACAAAACTCATACTGCACCTAAGCTTTTGGATGAGTTTGATAGGAAGGTCTCTGAATGGCTGCATCCAAGAAATCGCATGGTTGGTTATGTTTCCACAGATAATGGCAGTAATATATGTAAGGCCATGTAGCAAGTGGCTATTTCAGAGTGCTGTGTTTGGCACACAGTATTAACATCGTGGTGCAAGATTTCGTGAAAAAGCGTGTCTTCTGAATGTGTTTTCAGTGCTGCTGGTGCCATTGTAACTTCAAAAAGGACCCGCCTCTCGCCCAAAAATGTGGAGAGGTTAACACTGATCAAGATGAATCAGCACCTCATACCACCAGATTACAAAATACGTGAATGCACGCAGGAAGAAGAGGACACCGACTTAGGTAACAGAAGTTCTTCACTGTTAGCTGACCTACTCCCGTCTCAATTCATAGAGTTTGAGGATGAGCTCTACTTCTCTGACACCGAGGCCTGAAAATGACTTCCTTTTTTTTCGTCCTTATTCACTTTTATTCCTGTGTGTCTTTCTTTGTTTTGCAAATTTTACCACAACAAAACTCTCACAACAAGTCCATCAGCAGCACTGTCTTCATCTTATTTTCCTTATTGATTTGAAGGTGCCGCAGACTGCATTCCTGAAGTTCACAAGTTCACAACTCAATCATGCTCCTCTATCCTCCTCCTCCAGACACCACCTATCCGTTTCCCTCAAGGCAGATGGATGGATTACAAGGAATAAAGAAACTTTCTTTTCATAGACGAGTCCCCTCAAGTGGGACTGAAATTACTGACTGACTACATGCTTGCTGATTGCTGACAGAGTTACTTCTGAAATTGACAGGAGAGGCTGCCCTGTGGGCCCTCACTTTCCGAAGAAGATACGGACAAAAAATAGAACAGGTAATGAATAATTGAGAAGATGGCATGCAGTGGACAGCAATGGATGTTTGGCTCTGATGAAACCAATTGCTGTTTGTTTTTTGTCCATGAAATGAGTCATATGTCTCGTCTTAGTTATTATTTAATCTTTTACACAGTAATTGTAACTCATGTCTACAACTCTGTTTTTTTAACCTTGTTTCATTCAAATTGTACTTCAAATTCAGGGGCCACTATGTTGCATTTTACAATATGCAAAATGTCCTTTGCGTGGACTCAC
Organism: Lissotriton vulgaris; assembly: GCF_964263255.1. Lineage (NCBI taxonomy): Eukaryota > Metazoa > Chordata > Amphibia > Caudata > Salamandridae > Lissotriton > Lissotriton vulgaris. The sequence continues at coordinate 665,258,603 of NC_141694.1, forward strand.
TTACCAATATAACATGATGATTGATTAAATAATATATCTTTTTTCTTTACAGTCACTAACTGGGATGGATGGATCATCAGCATCGGTTTACGGAAGAACTACGGCCAATTTGTGAGTGGCAAACAGGTAAACCAGTCTACAACAACTACTACAGCAGAACTACATGTCTGTCTATTCATGGTATGTAGTGGTCGAGGGCGAGGCAGTATACTGTTGTTGTTATGCCAGGCAGAGTCCACTCCAGACAGCAGTTCATGTAAAATTGGGGATATGTGGCTTGCTGCATACAATAAGATATGCTTTGTCTGTCTGACAAAGAGCCTAGGTATGCTACATCAGGTTGCTTCACTCAGTGGTGCCTGCCTTGACCGTCTGCAAGGCACTGCCATAAGCTTGGGCCAAACATCTGTTATGTTTGCAAAATTTGCTGTTTTTCAGTTTTTCGTGAATCTCGCTAAATTACCGAAAAATCGCAAATTCTTGAGCGGAACGGATTTTTGGCCCATGCTTGCAGCAGGGCCATGCAGACGTTCAAGGCAGGCACCACTGAGTGTAGCATCCTGATGTAGCATACCTAGGCTCTTTGACACAGACAGACAAAGCATATCTAGGGTTTAGGGTTCAGTCCGATTTACTAGGGTTTTTGGGTTTAAGTTGGTAGGGTTCCCGTAGAGTCTAGGGCTCAGGGCCCGATGCAGGCTCATTCATAATGATGTTTGCAAGGTTTTAGGGGGCTTTGGCGTTCTTTGGTCCAGAATTGGCAGAATTTCTGCCTTTTTTGGTGTTTTGTGAGCACGTGTGTTTGGGTGAAAACTAAGGGAAAACTAGTCGTAGACCTTCTTCTTCTTCTTCTTCTTCTTCTTAGAGCGCAGTGGTTCGATTTTGTTTTGCCTTGCTGAGATTCTTGGGAATCACTGGAAAAAGTATCCAGATAAGTTTCAAGAGGATTGAAGTAGTGGAAGTGCTGAAAACAGCAATTTTTTGTGAACGGCGCAATTTGCCATGTTTTGAATATACCAGTATTGCATGTTTTTGGGGGGCTGATTGGGGGTGTTCTAGATTTGTGGGGGTGGGTCAGGGTGTCTTGGAGCACTGCTGTGAAGGTCTAATTTTGATTGCAAGTGGTTTGAAGAAAATCCATGGTGGGAAAGGGGAGTTAGGGCCTAGCTGCAGAGTGCGTTTGGAGTGATTTTCACTGGTAGGTCGCAAATTTTCTAAGTGTCACATTTTCCATTTTTGCTTTTGGCCTGTTTGGGGGTGTTCTGCTTTTTTGATGGTGGGTTGAGGGGTCTGGGTGCATTGCTGGGAAGGTCTAATATCGGGTGAAATCCATGGTGAAAAAGTTTTTCCGTTTTTGCTCACTTGCTTGTTTTTGGGGGGCTGTTTGGGGGGTTCTAGGTTTTTGGGGTTTTGGGGGTCTGGGAGCACTGCTGGGATAGTATACGTTTGATTGCAAGTGGTTTGAAGAAAATCCATGGTGGAAAAGGGCGGTTTGGGCATAGTTGCAGAGTGGGTTTTGGCACAATTTGAAGTTAGAGTTCAACCTGGTAGCAGTATCGCATGTTTTTAGGGGGCTACTTGGGGGTGTTCTACATTTTGCCGACTGGGTTCAGGGGTCTGGGAGCACTCCTGGGAATGTCTAATTTTGTTTGCAATTTTTTTAAAGAAAATCCATAGTGGATCCGCAGAATTCAACCATAGTTACTGTTACTATCCTTGTAAAGGAGAACCAGGTTACGCACTTATGAAGTGATGATTGTATATAATAATAATGTCAGCTCTGAAAACTGAAAGTGTTATTTTTGCACTAAACAGCGTACCTTAGATATTTTTTTAACTGGTTCACTTCCTGTTTTTTCCATCAAAAATTACAGGTCGGCTTTTAGCATGTGCCATGGAACAAACGATGAACTCAGGCGCAATCCGCAATTACTCATCAGGCAGCCAGTGGACAGTGTGTCTGGTCACCAATATTTATTGACGGAGCGTAAGATGGAATGAAGGAGTATATCGCGAATAAGAGGAATGGCTGGATGCATGCAACTTCACCAATTCAACAGGACAACTACAACATAAAGTTACAGTATTCTCTCTTAACTTCTCCTTATCTTTTAAATGTTATTGTTGTAAACTTGAACTTCTACGAATGTGACTAGGTGCGTTTCTTTGTTCTCTGCTTCAAAGTCATCTCTCCAGCTATTTCATACGTTTCTTTGCTATTTTTATAGCTAACTTAATGTACTAATAATAAGTGTTTATTCTCTATGAGGGCAGAGAGGCAAGTGGATTTGCGTAATTAATGCAGCCTTGTACTAGTGTCAATGTCAAATTGTTTCCTCATACTTACTAATAAGATGTAGTAAGTACAACTTTTCAGTAACCTAACCATCCATTTAGCAAACAACTTCATGCATGCAGTAGTGCATGACCTTTATGTCCCTTAAAAGATTTATGGATATCTTTGAATCCAAACATGTGTTTCTCTTCATTTGTTGTTTGTCCATGCAGTGTTTTGTTTTTCTCTCCACAAAACTTTTCCCAAAAAACCCCATTCACATCCACTCTTCAAAAACCCTAACCCTCTTCCCCCGGGCTGTGTGGTTTTTCATTGAGGTATGACTAAATGACAACAAGAAATTCCACACACTTGCAGGGGAGGATAAGGTCTAAGCAACAGAAAAATGTTGGAAAATGGAATTTCATGTGCGACATCGTGGATTGAGCATCAAACATCATGCTCGTACACATGATAAATCAAATGGTTAATTCTTACGTTTAAGTATCCTTTGCCTTCATAATATTTCTTATAATAGCCATAGTCCACAAAACTAGTACTTATATTTAGAATACTTTAGCACTGCTTAGGCTACAATTTATGGCACTGTTCTGTTCTGTAGCTTACTACTATCTATTGTACTGTTTCTAATGCTACGCTCAGGCCACTCAATGCTTCATTTCCTTTTTGTTCATATGCTGTTACTGCCAGTGTGTACCACTACTACTACCAGCACAACAATGATATTTCATCCATCAAGGATTCAAGTCAACAACCAACCTTAATCACCATTTGCCATGCAGGCAGCCCTGTCGCTACCCCTATTCTCAAACACGAATCACAGGTAACATAAGCATTTTGGAGAGGTAGAATAATGGGCTAGGACTGGGAGGAGAGCAGAGACTGCCAGTACTACTAGTAAAGTACTAGTAGGGCTACTGAATTCACTAACTCGGTTACTGGCACTTTGGTACATTTCAGGACTAGATGTTTCATTCATGCTGGTAAAGTTGGAAGAAACCAAACATCCAGTAACCACCGCCCACCCCCACACAAAATAATATGAATGTGTATACTATGTTTTGGTATGAAAAATAATTATTAAGAAACATATTGATTTAGTCAAAAAATAAAAAATAAATTAACCCAACTCACCCCCCTGCCTAACCCCAACCAATGTCCAAAAGTCCAAAAGTCTCCTTTCCCAAACACCCAATTCCCACCCCCCCAACAGTCTTTAAAAAAGGGGCAAGGGACAGTCACTTCCTCTGGTGGTGTCGTGTGAACAGCTGTTTGCGGAGGTCCCGGTGCTGGTGCTGATGTTTGTCGACCAACCGCTCCAGGTAGTCCACTCTTTTACGGAGGCGGCGCTGACATACCATCCAGGCTCTGGGGGGGGGGGGCAGCTGATTGTGTTGCTGTTGTGTGGCGTTGGCGGCAGGAGGCTGTCGGGCCACGGCTCCGTTTGGCTGGAGGCTTCTGGCTGGTGGACACGGGGGCACTGGAGGAGGATGCAGTGGTTGCTGTCTCCTCCTCCTGCTCCCGAGCCCACAGCCACCGATACACGGCACAAATAGCCTCCAGCTTACGGGCCCTGGCCCAGACAGCCATTTCCTTTCTGGTGAGCTTTTTCGGATTAGCATCTATATGAAGAAAGAAAGAAAAATACTGTAGCCAATAGTCTTTAACATAAAGTCAAAATAATTCAACGGAAAGTTGACTCTCAGTAACACCAGCAAGTAGCAAACACAGTATAACATTTTGACATGTATCTTTCCGCCGTCTTTGTAGGCCTGTGACATTACTGGGAGTTTCAGGAATTCCACTAGCAGGACTATGGATGGACTCACTACTACATACATAGTCAGAAAGACTAAAAAAGTCTTCTGTTCTTTTCTCTTGTTTTGCAAAAGAAATTACTGGTACGGGAACTTGTGGTAGCCGGCATGGCAGCTCACTCAGCTTGCACCCAAGAAAAACAGACACAAGCCATGATGACGCAGACTCGCAGTACTATAAGCAGTACATGCAGGTGGGGATAGGAAGCTCTTACTTTTCTATAGGGGTTGTACTGCCACTGGCCATACTCGGTTACATCAAAGGCTACTGCTCAATTTAATGATATCTTTCGCACTGCCCCCCGGGCCTTGACTACTACAAAAGAAGAATGAAGATTATTCAATTCTAATCATATATCATTATCTTGCCGATCACATGATCTTTGGTTATATGATGGATGACTTTAGGTGCTTTGTTTTGATAGATTGAGTGAACTACAGCGATAGTCCACCCATGACACAGCTGAAATAAAATTATTAACATAGGGAGAGAGTGTGGTACCCATAATTGCCAGAGGAAAGAACTTGACTTGATATAATGTTGTCAACTATACAATACATACACAATAGATGCTGTGCTTGCAAAGTAAAGTACTATACTGTTAGTCAAGGCAGGGAGTATTTGTGAACAATCACAAATTCTAGTATTTGGATATCCTCAGCTTTGCTACTCTGGCACAGACATGCTGTTCAAAGTAAAAATCTTCATCCACTCAGCGTCTGCTCTACTACATCATACATTTCTGGTATCGATGAGGAAAAAGAAGATAACATCCAGGCTTCCAAAGTACGTCTATCATTCTTCTTAATGTTTTAAATGTACCAAGTTTTCTTTTTCTCAACAACCAACTAACAACCTTTTCATTATATTTTGGAAACCACCGTCTTCTTCTTTTGACTTGCATTCAAAAACACCATTCTTTACAGTCATAAATGTTCAGACTCGCTCGTCCTTCATTTCACCCTTCTTTCACTTTTCGTTCTTCACATCCCTAAAGTACATCTGATATGACTTGGCTTCACGATAAAAGTTTTCCAGCTGATTTGAAGTCAAATAGAGGGGGCCATTGCTTACCCGAGAAATACCGCCGCTAATGCTATTACAAGTCAAGGTTGACTGTCTTCTCTGTGATAGCCAAAAAAGTAGTAATAAATTAGTAACTGTTCTTAACAGTACAGTGTACTTGAACTAGTGTACTGTGTACTGTGCAGTACATCATACACTCCTTTGCGAGCCAACTAAAAAATTTCAATAAGTAAGGAGTATAATAACTTACCACCATCCGCCGCCGCTGAGCCTTCCCCCCAGCTCCTCCTGGTGGCGCCGCCGTATCCGCCCCTAGAGTGGACCCCTCCACACTGCTGGCCCCGGCACTGGTGGTCATCTGCGCCGCATCAGATGCTGTGACATCTAGATAAAACATGTCATATTTTCAGATGCCATACACAACCCCCTATTTGGTCTCGTAATGGAAGAAAATGTTACATAACACATTTTTTAATACTGGGATTGGAAAAAAGTAACGGTTTTGGGGAGGGTGTTAACTTTTTATAAGCTTATTCCATTAAATGCTACACTTCTTAGGACAACTGATGAATGCTTGCTTAACGTGCACCATTTTTCTAATTACAGAAAGAAGATTACATTGCCTTTCTGCCAAAAGGACGATTTACCAACTACAAGTAAGTCTTCACCAGCAGTATTTTAAGTACTTTAAAGAAGGTGAGGGCTCCCGCACAGTTATTCTAATAATTTCATGTGTCTGTTAACTATTACGTTAAAGTAATTTGATTCATGGGAATGTTGTTTAAACTTTAACGTCATCTATCAGCAGTGCTTGCTCCGACTACTACGCTATTAAAAATAAATAAATCATTTTTTCATTTCTTATTTGAAACTAAAACTTTAAAACCAACAAACACTGTGTGGTTTTTGTTCACGAGTGAGTAAGCAGAAGGGTTTGAACTACTGCACTTGGCAGTCATGTTTCAGTGACTCAGATAGGCCGGCACTCGGCGGTAGTCTTCTTCTGTTCTTCTGGGTCGTAAAATCATTGGTCAGAAACACTAGATAGTCGGTCAGGGGATTGGGGGTTCAACTTCTGTTCTGGATCAGAGTTTTGTTTAACACTGTTTGCCGACTGGGCAAGCTTAGCTACCTACACAGACCGACTCATAATCGTAAATAGTAGTAGCACAGAGAGTGATGGTAGAGGCAGGATAAGAATGTAGAAAGTAGTCTAGATTAGAAGAAGATCAAAGGCTATTTTGTAAAAAGTACAATTAGGAAACAGTTTGTAATGAATAAGAGCTGTAAAAGTTAGGGAAGTATAACTAATAATATAACAATAGAACAACTTACTGGGGCCAGCAGAAGAGCCCGCACGGGACTTGTTTGATCATCCAAGCCCTTACCTTGTAGGTCCAACATTCCCGAAATGACTAGTTCAGGGCTTACCTCGATCTGCTGGGCAAGTATAGTTGATATACAAGAACTTACAGCATCCCAGAAGGTCTTTATCCCCGGGCACGTGACAAACTTATGTAAATCATCTTCATTTAAGCTGTTACATTTAGGGCATGCCACCATTCCACCAGTCTTGAACTTCGAGAGTCGTTTGGGAGACCAATATGCCCTGTGGAGGGTGAACAAGTGATTTCTCCCTAGGTTTGCAGGTTTAACCACTTTATATAAAGTAAACATAGTTACTTGCCATTGGTCTGCTGTTGCAATCTTCGGCAAGCATTCTCCCCACAGGGTCTCCGGCAAAGTGAACGGTCCATCTTCTAGCTCTACGATCGACCAATACCACAATGCAACTTCTTTTTTTATTGGCCTCTCCATCCCAAGCTTTTCTTCAAACATATTATACTGTCCAATTAGATCTGCCTTGCCGGCCGCCCAACTTTGAATCTGTAGGTATTTAAACCTTGAAAATTTGTGCCACCACTCCTCCTGACAATACCTCCAAGGTAGCAGATCCCCTTCTACAAAGAGTTCTCCCCATCTCTGGGGACCCTCAGTCTTTAACACCAATGCCAACGCGTCTTTAGTCCAGAGGGGGGCTCCTGGCATGTCCCAAATTGGTGCCCTAAAACTAAAATATGGTATTTTCGTTGCCCTCCTGATTTTAAACCACACCGTTGCTAGATCCTTCAACACTTTTAACTTTATCTTTTAAAAAAATGTGGGATCGGCAAATTTATACATGAACCCCTGTTGCTTCAAGTTCTCCATCTTTAGCAGAGCACTCAGCATATTCCCAATGTCGGAGCTCGCTAAGGTGTCCAACATCATCCTACAGTTCTTCAACAAAAAAGCCCAACCATATATCTGGAAATCCAGGGCCGCCAGTCCACCCTTCAACAATTTCCTCCTAATCTTTTTCCATGATATACGAGACCCTTTTGAAGCCCAAATAAAAGACCCTATCTCGCTCTGTAACCTGGCCACCCATTCTTTTTCAAACAATAGAGGTATTGAATCAAACAAAAAGGTTATCTTAGGTAAAATCATCATTTTCACCAGGTTAACCCGGCCAAATATTGTTAGCGGGAGGTGTACCCACCCCCGCAAAGCAACGGATATCTCTTTCCTGACCTTGTCAAAGTTAACTTTAGTAAGCTGCCTTATATCTTGCGTTATTCTTACCCCCTGATTGCGAATCTCTGATTTACATTCTATACCCCCTAGCTGCATGTTCCAAGCCATGACCTCAGTCTTCTCAGCATTTATAGAATATCCCGAAACTTTCCCAAATTCTTGTGTTATTTCTTTTAAGCACTCCATCGACTGGTGCAAATTTGAAGTGAGAATGACTATATCATCGGCGTATAGCCCGATCTTCCTAGCCCATCCCTGGAATGTAAAAGGTGGGATCCTCTCTGCCTCTCTGATTCTGCAGGCTAGGGCTTCAATGTAAAGGTCAAATAAAAGTGGGGACAGGGGGCATCCTTGTCTCGTGCCTCTCATTATTTTAATTGGCTGGGTTAATATTCCATTCACTAATACCTTAGATGTGGAGCTTGATGTATTTGTGCCAATGCTGAACTAAAATGTGGACCCCGGTTAAGATGTTTTATCAAAGCACTTAAGTATATCCAATTAACCCGGTCAAATGCCTTGGCGGCATCTAACGCGATTACCGCCAAGGGAAGATTATGACTAGAAGCAACATCTATACACCCTATAAGAGAGAAAGTTAACTCCTTCAAATATCTGCCCTTATGAAGCCCTTCTGATCGTCCTGTATTGAGTAGGGGATGACCTTCCCAAGCCTGTCTGCCACGATCTTAGCAAAAAGCTTATAGTCACTATTTAAAAGTGAAATTGGTCTATATGATTCCAAATATTTGGGAGGCTAACCCGGTTTTGGTAATACTATAATATTTGCCTCGTTCCATGATTGCGGAAAGGCAGCCCTCCCCATAAAGACATCATTGAACACTTGAGTCAGTATAGGTGCTAAACTCATTAACAAAGCCTGTAGACCTCTGCAGGCAGCCCGTCTGGGCCCGGAGCCTTCCCTTACTTTACTTGCTTAATTACCAGTTCTACTTCTCCCTGTAAGATCTCACGATTTAAACCATCCCGAAACTCTTCTGTTACTGGTTTTCAATACCTTAGCCCATTTGTCCACTGCCTGAATATCTGGGTTAAGGTCTTCCCTGTATACCTCCTCAAAGTACTTATGAAAAGCTCCCATAATTTCCTTATTATCAGTAACCAAATGCTCACCCACTTTCACTTCCTTAATCAGATTTCGAACTCGATCTTTCCTCGCTTTCCATGCCAACAGTTTGCCTGTCCCTTCCCCATATTCAAAATGCGGCAGTTGGCTGGCCTTCCATTTTTCCTTAACTCTAAGGCCTAGCACCCTTATCAGTTCTCCTTTTAGCTCACTCAATTCCTGAGCCAACCTTCCCTCTATCTCGGGGTCCCCCAAACTCACTATATCTGCCTCGTGCTGACGAATTTCTTTCTCCAGTACATCTATCTTGTTAAAGTAAGCTCTCCCCTTGCCTGCTCCTAATGCTCCTAATCTTCCCCGCAAAAAAAGCCTTACAAGTCTCCCAAACTATATCAATTTTTGCAGACCCCACATTTTTTTCTAGAAAAATTTCCAATTCCTTGCTTAAATTCCCTAAGGCTTCATGGTCATATAAAACTGTGCGGTCCAACCTCCAGACTGAACCCTCATTACTGCTTTGTATCTTTAAAGCCACAGTTACCGCTGAATGATCCGATAAATGAACCCCTACATGTGTTATCTGAGTCACATTCTCCATTAGCTCGAGATCTATCAAAATGTAATCTATCCGTGACCTGTGGCTATACTTTTTATTATAGTAGGTATACCCTAATAGCTGACCTGACCTCTTTCTCCAAACATCACAAAGCCCTAATTGGGCCATCAGGTCTTTTACCCTGGTCAACATTTTCACATTTAATAATGCCCTGCTGTTAGAGGACCTGTCTAGCTTGTAATCCAGTACCGTATTAAAATCACCAGCTAATATAATTTTTCCCTGGAGACCTATTAATTCCCTAGCCAGTTCGTCTAAAGGCCCCAGGTCATCTTAATTCGGACCATAATATCCTATGAAATTATACAACCGAGCTTTTATCTTAAATCTAACAATCATCCATCTACCCTTTATATCCGCCACCTCTCCCTCAATAGAACACTCTAACCCCTGCCTTACCAACAACGCAATGCCTTTTGTAACAGCCACTTGAGGTGTATAAAAAACTTGGCTTAGCCAACGTTGTGACGCCAGGAATTGCTTACTTTCTTCCCCAGTTAAATGAGTCTCCTGTAAAATCATAATGTGAACCGGAAGATCTCTTAAATATTTCAAAATGAACTCTCTCCTTGACTTGACTCTGAGACCGTTTCCATGATAAACACTTTATTTCCATTGAACTACCCCCTTTCATAACGTGCCCAATACAGTTCCTTTCCTCCCCTGGTGAAAAGATAGCTCCTGAGAACTTTTTCAAGTATTTTGCCCATACCCTCCCCACCTTCCCCCCCAACTCCCCCCCTCCCCCAACCCCCCTGCTCCACCCCGCTCTCCCTGGAAAACCCAACCAACTTTTCCTCTGGGCCTTCCCTAGCCCTTCGGGTGCCTGCTGCCTGAGGCGGCCTCTTTTTTTTACCTGAACTCTTAACTATCTACGGAGGGAAAAGACACTCTCCTATACAGTACTTAATCTCTTTTAGCTACCAATATTAGATTTCTCCGCTTTGACACTGTTCCAAAAAATTGTCCACATCCTCAACAAACCGAAAAGTGTACATTTTGTTCTTCCACATAACTTTCAAAAAAGCCGGGAATTTCAATTGCACTGTTGCTCAATCCTCTTGCCAAGCTCCCATTGCCTGTTCGCTATTACTATTGACAGATCTGACCGGACCTCCACTCTGCCTCCTTCCATCATTATGGCTCCTTTTTTCAGGGCCATTGCCAAGATTTTTTCCTTTAAGCTATATGATAAAAAATTTATCAATATTCTTCTGGGCTTTACACAGCTTGGGTTCAGTCTGAAGGGGTCCCGATGCACCCTTTGTATATCTGCTGCAATCTCCTCCTCAGTTTCATCTAGTTGTAATTCTGTTTTTAACAGCCTAACAACATACCCTTTTATATCCAAACCTTTCTTTCCCTCTGGAAATTTCAAGATATAATTTTTGGACTCCTTTTCTTTTCTTTTTTAGGTGTAGGGCAGATTTGTAATGGTAAAGGTAAAGGTGTTTCTGAAGTCCTATGATTAAGCTTACTCAGATCTCGGCGGGTAAAAGTCTTGTGGAAGACCGGTAAAGGTGGTATACTTCCTCCTAAGAGCTAAGAAAACCCCTCATATGAGATAAGTTGCCCTAGGGCGGTACCGCGAAATTCAGGGGCGAAGAGATGGCAAATGAGGACCAAAAAAAAAAAAAAAGAACATTCAATTAAGGCTAAAAGTTCCTATAAAATGAAAGCAGGTAAAAGAAGAGCTTGCCCAGTTTTTAATCCAAGTGATAAGGTTTCGATATCTACAAAAAACATTAGAATCAAAGAAAATCGCAAGTTTCAACCTAGATTTATTGGCCTCTTTAAAGTAGTCAGGATGATAAACCCAGTAACAGTTAAGATACATTTACCTTCATATCTGAAAATACATCCTACATTTCATGTCTCATTGTTAAAAAAGAGCCCACCTAATGTAAGAATTCAGTCATCACCTTAGCCAATCTTAGTAGATGCTGTAGAAGAGTTCGAGTACACAAGGTTTTAGATTCAACTGTTAGGAAAGGTTTATTATATTATCTAATAGACTGGAAGAACTTTGGTCCTGAAGAGAGATCTAAGGAGCCATACACTATTGTTCATGCTCCAAGACTTATAAAAGATTTTCACAAAAACAACCCAACAAAACCAAGGTTGGGAGGATGTTTTTTGGTGAGGGGTACTGTCAGAAACCCCTCATCCTGCTGCATTATCAGTTCAAAAAGACATTTTCTCACCTTTCCTAAATCGCTCATGAGTCAGTCAAAAATGTCAGTCAAAAATTTACTTTATTTGGTTTATCACAACCATAAAGCATACATGTACTAAAATTCAATTTAAAATAGCAGCAAGCAAGAGTTCATTTAGTTAAAATATCTTATCGTTTTCTCTGATTAAAAACTTTATCCCAGACCTTATCTGTGGTCTGTTTCTACTTTTTGAAGCTGAGTCTCTACAAAGTTCATGAATTTTACCCCGCGGCATATTAGGATGTTTGAACCTGCTCCCATCCAGCTGGTCACAGCTTGCCTGCAGGTGCGAATCTGTAGCATATTAAAAATTGATTTCAATAAGTATTTCCTCTTTTCTTTGGAGGACTCACATGTGCACAGGAGGTGGCACAAGGTCTCACTGTGGTAATCACATAGTCTACATCTTGGCCCCTGGTTTGTGTCCTTCCATGACGGAATCAAGTCTTTGGAGGAATGGTCACCCATTCTAAGGGCCATACATTTTGTTTTTATGGATAGCCTGAAATGCGCCATAAGGTAGGATTGAGGTTTTAATCGTTTGTACGAGTTTATAATGGTCCATGCATGTCGCCGCTTGGCCAAAGTCTTTTTATCTTCTACCAAAGATAGGGCTTTTGCATTCAGTTTGCAAATCTTTTTGAAGGATGAATCTTCTGGTGGTTTATTCCAGATCTCCTCTATTTTGAGTGTTTCTAATGATACTCGCAGATCATTGCCCCATGAATTGGATTCCTGTCGGTCATATTGTTTTTTAATTTCTTGCCAACATAAGTTGTTTAGAGATCCAGCTCCCGCCGATCTCAGTTTCCAGCACCATTTCACTAGGGCTGCTTTCCTTTGGTATATTTGATTTTGCAAACCAAATTCCAGCCTTTTTTGGGCCGGGTCTGATCCTTTGTATAGGTGAAACACGGATTTGTATATTTTTGTTTGGAGGGTGTTTAAAATTGTTGCTTCTTTCCCATGCCATATTTCCAGTCCATATGAGAGGGATGGTAAGACTTGGGCTGCCATTACTTTTAGCAGGTGGTCGTATGATGGACATTGCAGTTTCTTTTGGAGAACTTTATACGCAAAGCTCAGTGATTGTGCTTTAGCAGCGATAATTCTTTTTTGCTCTAAAAGGGACATGTTTTTACTAATTGTGACCCCCAGATATTTGTAGGCAGTTGTTTCCTCGATGTGTTTGCCTTTTGTGTGCCACTTGAAAGATCTTCTGCTAGTGCCCGCCAATCTCACCACTTTTGTTTTTATAGTATTTAATTCCAGGCCTTCTCTCTCGAAATAGTCTGTTAACTCGGATATTGTTCTTTGGAGGCCTATTGGTGTTTGGCTTGAGACTACAATATCATCCGCGTATTGGAGGAACTGGATGCATTCATTAGCCAGTTTTGGCGGGTGTCCATTCACATTCTGGAGTTGGTCTTTCAAATCGGCCAGATATATATTGAACAGGCTTGGGGAGAGCACGCAACCCTGTTTAAGGCCATTAGTTATTTTTAATTCTGCGGATATTCTTCTTCCGTCTCCCAGTTTTACTTTTGCCCATGTTCCGCTATATAGTGCCATTATTCTTTCCATTAATGCCGGCGGAAGACCCCAAAGCTCCAGTTTTTTCCATAGGCGTTTTCTGGGAACTCGCTCGAAGGCAGATTTCAGGTCTATGTAGCAGGCTATTAAACCGGTCTTTCTTTTCCCTGCTCCTTCGATTAATAAAGACAGAGCTGACAGATTGGTTAAGCAGCCCATGCCTTCCCTGAATCCGGTTTGGAATTTGGGTATTATTTTGTTATCCTCTATCCATTGTTGTAGTAGCGACAATATACAAGATGAAAAAAGCTTTGCCTCCACGTCGATTAAAGCTATTAATCTATAATTCCCGGGTTCCATTCTGCATCCACTTTTGTGTATTGGGTGGAAGATATTCCCTTGCCAGGACGGTGGGATCTTCTTTTCTTTGTGAATGTGATTGAATAGTGGAGTCAGGTATTGTGCCCAGAAGTCGGTGTCATATTTGAATAGGGCATTTGGCATTCCATTTGGGCCAGCTGCTCCTTCCGCTTTCATTTTCTTTATTAGGGTGGTTAGATGTTTAATGGTTGTCAAAGGTGCTTGTTCCTCTTGGGCAGTGCCTTCCTGCTGGACGTTTTTCCTTTGTCCAAGAACTATTTCTTTTTATTCTTGACGTTTTTTTAGGTTTGTAGTTGTTTCTATGTTGTTTGGGCAACTCTGGATGTTATACAGATTGTCGATGTAAGCGGCCCATGTTGTTTCACTTATTCCTATATTAGGTTGGCCGCCGGCTCCTTTCGATAATTTGTTTATTATATTCCAAAATTCTCCACTATTTGGTAGTTTACTTGTTCTTAAAAGATGTTCCCAGATTTCCTCTGTGTACGATTTTTTTGCTTTTCTACAATCCTCTTTATATTCTTTCCTCATTTTTTGTATGTCGCTGTTATCTACTTCTTTTCCTGACCTTTTTTCTGCGGACTTTATTCTTAATTTTCTCGCAATTTCCCTTTTCTTATCTCTTAATTTGGTGTTATACCATGGCTCTTTATTTGCTTTGTGCCCGTAGATTACTGGTGTATTTACTGCGAAATTTCCTAGCACAAATTTATGTAAATTCTCCCATTTTGTTATGGGTGATTGATTTTCAATGGCCTCCGTATGAATTCCGTATTCCAGTACTGAGTCCATTATCTCCTTTTTTACTGGGCCCTTGCTTTTGATTTTCTTCAATTTGTATATTTCCGGAATTGCGGTCAGGAATTCAAATTGTTTTTTTTCTTCGATATTTTTCCTCATTGTTGTCTCTTGTGGGAAGTGGTCACTCTCTGGTCGAATTTGTATTCCAAAATAGTCCATGTTCTTTTTTAGTTCGTTGCTTGTTATTGTGAAATCAATTGGAGTTCACATTCTGGAGTTGGTCTTTCAAATCGGCCAGATATATATTGAACAGGCTTGGGGAGAGCACGCAACCCTGTTTAAGGCCATTAGTTATTTTTAATTCTGCGGATATTCTTCTTCCGTCTCCCAGTTTTACTTTTGCCCATGTTCCGCTATATAGTGCCATTATTCTTTCCATTAATGCCGGTTGAAGACCCCAAAGCTCCAGTTTTTTCCATAGGCGTTTTCTGGGAACTCACTCGAAGGCAGATTTCAGGTCTATGTAGCAGGCTATTAAACCGGTCTTTCTTTTCCCTGCTCCTTCGATTAATAAAGACAGAGCTGACAGATTGGTTAAGCAGCCCATGCCTTCCCTGAATCCGGTTTGGAATTTGGGTATTATTTTGTTATCCTCTATCCATTGTTGTAGTAGCGACAATATACAAGATGAAAAAAGCTTTGCCTCCACGTCGATTAAAGCTATTAATCTATAATTCCCGGGTTCCATTCTGCATCCACTTTTGTGTATTGGGTGGAAGATATTTCCTTGCCAGGACGGTGGGATCTTTTTTTCTTTGTGAATGTGATTGAATAGTGGAGTCAGGTATTTTGCCCAGAAGTCGGTGTCATATTTGAATAGGGCATTTGGCATTCCATTTGGGCCAGCTGCTCCTTCCGCTTTCATTTTCTTTATTAGGGTGGTTAGATGTTTAATGGTTGTCAAAGGTGCTTGTTCCTCTTGGGCAGTGCCTTCCTGCTGGACGTTTTTCCTTTGTCCAAGAACTATTTCTTTTTGTTCTTGACCTTTTTTTAGGTTTGTAGTTGTTTCTATGTTGTTTGGGCAACTCTGGATGTTATACAGATTGTCGATGTAAGCGGCCCATGTTGTTTCACTTATTCCTATATTAGGTTGGCCGCCGGCTCCTTTCAATAATTTGTTTATTATATTCCAAAATTCTCCACTATTTGGTAGTTTACTTGTTCTTAAAAGATGTTCCCAGATTTCCTCTGTGTACGATTTTTTTGCTTTTCTACAATCCTCTTTATATTCTTTCCTCATTTTTTGTATGTCGCTGTTATCTACTTCTTTTCCTGACCTTTTTTCTGCGGACTTTATTCTTAATTTTCTCGCAATTTCCCTTTTCTTATCTCTTAATTTGGTGTTATACCATGGCTCATTATTTGCTTTGTGCCCGTAGATTACTGGTGTATTTACTGCGAAATTTCCTAGCACAAATTTATGTAAATTCTCCCATTTTGTTATGGGTGATTGATTTTCAATGGCCTCCGTATGAATTCCGTATTCCAGTACTGAGTCCATTATCTCCTTTTTTACTGGGCCCTTGCTTTGATTTTCTTCAATTTGTATATTTCCGGAATTGCGGTCAGGAATTCTAATTGGTTTTTTTCTTCGATATTTTTCCTCATTGTTGTCTCTTGTGGGAAGTGGTCACTCTCTGGTCGAATTTGTATTCCAAAATAGTCTATGTTCTTTTTTAGTTCGTTGCTTGTTATTGTGAAATCAATTGTGGAGTTCTTTTTACCACTGGTGAAAGTGGTTTTGGCGGGTATGTCTCCCTCCATATTTCCATTTAGAATTGTTAAACCTAGGAGTTCCAGCTCGCTCCAAATATTATGGATTTCATCCTTGTTCCGATTGGCTTTTATTAGGTTACAGTTGAAGTCACCAGAGATAAATATCTGATGGGATTGATAAGTTCTGTGTAGGGCTTTTGTCAAATTTATTAGAGTTAGAGCTTTTTTCATTTTTGTGGCTTTGTCTGGGTGAATATATAAGTTTATAACTAGTAAGTTTCATCCGGGGCTCTTTTTGCTTACTTTTGGCTCTACTTTAATCACTTGTATCCAATTCTCCCCTGAGTCGAGCAGTTCAGTTTTCCAGTCTAAATTATTCGTAATAAAGATGGACAGACCTCCCCTTGGGTGTCCGTCCTTTGCAAATTTTTCTGCCATTATGTGGTGTTCCTCATATCCCATGATTTGCCTCGGGATTACATTCCAGGTTTCCTGGAGTAATATTATTTCAAATTTACTCAGGTAGTCTATTGTCTCTTGGTCTTGGGACATTTCTTTAAAACCGTGTACGTTCCATGAGCAGATCCTTATTTTAGTTTCTGGTTTTGAGGTTAATTGGTGTTTTGTCTTTGTTTTTTTTGTGCAACTTTACCTGCATCAGGATCGATGTGAATTTAGTGCCTGTGCCAACCAAGACCAGTCTTTCTGTTCCTTCGGACCCTGGTATTGCTGCTTTGCTTTAGTACTACTCAGATCTTGTTCGGAAACTGATTTGTTTCTTGCTCCCTTCAAGATTGTTTGAGTTTTTTCCTTTACGTTGTTAGATTGGATATTTTATTGGGGTGTGACGCTCTAAAGTTATTCCCCATTCTGTGAAGTGTGTCCTGGTTGAGAAAATAAGCTCTGCTATTTCTTTAGATGCCCAGGTGGTACTGCTTATTTCCGTGTCCTTATCTTTATTTCCTTGGATGAGTTCAACTGCTTTCAGGTCGCTTGTTGTTATTCCCCTTAGTTTTGGTATCTCTTCGATTAATCGCAGGATATTTCCTCTGTTCAGCGTGTCTGAATTTCCTTTTGTTTGAAATTCCGGTTTGAACAGTAATTTACATTTTGTTTCCGTGCTTTCTGTTTCGAGATGTCGGGTTTGATAAGCTCTCCTTTTTCCCTCAATTGGATCAAATCGAATGTGAGATATGTTAGCATTCTGACAGATCGTGGTTGTTAAATCCGGTCGAATATAATCTACTGTGCATGCTTCTTTTAAGAGGTGCATTTCTTCTCGACCTATTTGTATATTACTTGCGTTTTGTCCTGTTTTAACATTTGCCTCAGTTTTGTGGATGTCTCTGCAGATTCTTCCTTCAATTCCTGCCGTGATAATCAGACCAATATTTGATTCCCTCGCTTGGTCTGCCTGTATATTTTGACTTTGCACTTTTTCCATTTTTTCCTGGGTCAGAGGTGGATTTCCTCCAGTGTGCCAATTCAATCCTTTGTGAGCCAGTGTTTCGCATTCCCTTATTGGCTTATTTTCCTGGGTTTTTTGTTTTTTTGTGGCCTCTCTATAGTTTGGTTTTAGTGTTTCACTTTTGTCATTGACTTTGATTGTAGTTGGCTTTTCCTCGACTTTTGGTTTTTCTTGTATACATGCTGTCATTTTGATCTGATCCAGTAATTTTGTTTGTTCTTCTGCTTCGTCTGTGTTTTTTTCTTTGTTTCCGTCTTCTTTGATAGAGGTGTCTGTGATATGGTTGTTTCGGGTCTCTTTTGTCTTTTGTTCGAAAATGGCAATGAGTTGTTTTGCCTGTTTACTTTTCGTAGCGTTTTTTCTTGCCTTCCTTGCCCGTTTCCTCTGTCTTTTGGTTAGGGGTTCTGACATACCAGATGAAGCCATTGTTTTGTTTTCTTCCAGATCTCTCTTTGATGGTTCTTTTTCGTCTGTATCATTTACAGTTTTTTCTTCTTCGGTAATGTGGATAGTTCTATGTTGATTTCCAATTTTATTGGCCTCTATGTTGGGATTATCACCTTTGTTGGTTTTCCCGCCTGTTACTGCTAGTATTTCTTTCAAGATGTCTGGTAGGGTTGCTAATTTATCTATTATGTCCTTACAGACGCTATTTTGTTCTGTTAATTTCTCTTTCCATTGTTTTTCTTCCTCCTTTTCTTTTACCTGCACGTCGAGTTTATTTGATTGAAAATTCAGCGCATTGATGGCTTGTTGTAAACTTTTTAGGAGCACGTCCCCCCAGAGTGTAGATTTTCCTTCAGTTTGTTGCAACAGTGCCCCTGTTGACCTATTTAAGCTTTCTAATGAAGAGATAGTTATAGGGTGTTCTTCTTTTGTTGTATTCTTTGCTGTGTTAGAGGCCTGGCTCTTATTAGCAGGTTGTCTAATTGGGCTTGATGTAAGGATTATTGGAGAGGATGTTGGCTTCCTTTTTTCTCCATTTGCATCTCTTTTGCCAATATTTTCTGGGTACTCTAATTTTCTCGGATTTTCGAGACTCAGTTGCATTGGGTCTGCATCCTTATGTGTATTTTCTTCGAGCATTCTCCTTAGTTCTGTTTCTTCGAAGATCGAGAATGATTTGGACCACTCAATCTTTTGTGCGCTTTTCTGCAGGTTTGTTTGGGGTCCTAAGTTGCTTTGATTAATGAGAACTGGGCTATTTTCGATAACCTCATCTGATGTTTTATTTGGTGTTAACTTTGTTTGATTGCAGGGTGCATGAACTTGTGCCGAGGTTTTTATCAGCCAATTTTTTATTGTCGATTTTTCTTTGAGATTAGGACTCATACTTATTTCCGAGTCATTTCTCATCTTGCGTTTTTTACGTGATGAAGTCACGCAGGTTGTTTTTTTTGGACTTTTTAGAGGTTTTACGCCATTGCTGTTGCTTAATGTTATTGCCTCTTGCTCTTTTGCGAACTGAAAATGGTATTTCACTTTATCACCCCCAAACAAGGGTTCGGCCATGGGGATATGTGTCTGGTCAGATTGTTCGTTCCCGGTTGGCTCTTCTGTCTTGCTTTTGTTCCCATGTTCTTTTTTCCCTTTTACTGCCAACCTTCTTTTTGCTTTCTGTATTCGAGACTGTCGGATGTTTCCTGACCGCATCTTCAAAAACTGCAATTTTCTGGTATGTTTTCTCTTCCCACTCCTATCCTGCGTTGTCCTTTTCCCAGAACTCCCCAAGCCCGTCTGACGCCTAAGCGACAGCTGCCGTCGGGGGAGTACACTTGGTAGTATGAACAGGGATTAAATGGTTGGGTAGATTGCTTTTTGGTGAGAACAGTGAAAATATGGTTCTATATTACAGCATAATGGACTCAGTTTGAAAGGACGATTCCGCTATCTCAAACTCCCTTTGTGTCTTGTTATGTCTTATTGTTCCATCAAAAAAATGCCTTTCTCATAGGTACCACTCTCCAGCCCCTTTGCTCTGGTGCCAAGACTTGGTCGACAGGACTAGTACCAGATGAATACCGGTAGTTTCTGCCACCCCTCCATCGCTCATGAGTCAATACCCACACTGGAAACAATTGCATCCTTGCTGGAGAGCCTCACTTCGATGTTTGATGCACCAAGTGTCTCACGCTGTAATCACGGGTCTAGACTTGACTGCGCCCGCTTCATGTAGAAGTGCGTGGTCTAGTCATTTTTGCCCGAGACGCTTTTGAAACCCTTAATGCGCCTGCGCGACTTTCGAGCAGCGCACTTCAACTGAGAGAAATATTCTGACAGGAGCGATTCTCAGAGCGTATCGTCAACTTGAGGAATTTTGAGGATTTAGTCAACGTGCCTGAGAGAACTTCTTCAGGCAAGTTAGAGCAGTTATTTGTTTGATTCTTTTGGGGCATGAAATATTAACCAGGGAAATATTTTTTCGTAGAATAAAACATGATTTTAGAACTGTAAGCCTTCGTTTCCATTTCGAAAATTTCACGAACGAGAGAGCTGAGTTCAGATGATCCTGGGAATGACTTCAAGTAAGCGTGTCCAATTCATTATATCTACATTGCTTCTATTATTACTGTTTTGGAGTTGTCCAAATTCAACATTCAACAGTGTTTTAAGATGGAACAACTACTCATAAACAGAGACGTTTCAAGGAATATATATATATATATATATATATATATATATATATATATATATATATATATATATATATATATATATATATATATATATATATATATATATATTCACTGAAAAAACCAGAGGTTTCACACCAGTTATAGTTAGGAATTAGCATTTAAAAAACCTATTAAATTAAACCAGAGGTTTCACACCAGTTATAGTTAGCTGGAAATTTTACTGACATAAAACCATTGAAATTCCCACGTTATAGTTAGTCGGACTCACTATAACTTACGCGTGCAATGCACTGCTGATGACATCACATATTACATCACTCATTACATGGTCAGTGACATCACTCATGACATCACTGATGACACCATCCAGTGAATGTGTGTCTTTCTGAAAAATAAATATGTTTTATATATGTATATGTAAAGGTCGATGGAAGAATAAATGTTTAAATTATTGTCTTAATTAATGTTTTTAAAAAAAAATGGATTGGTTAACTGGCTTATTAAGTGTATCTTAGTGAATACATATATTGGCGAGTAATATTTAAATATTTAAATATATGTATCAGTGTTTCACTTTGTGTATAAGTGGCTGTATGGGTTGATGAGTAGCTACATGTGTGTGTATATGGGTTATTAGATTTTTTTTGTTTCAGTATGAGTGTCTGTATGGTTCGGTGGGGGTGTTACTTAGCACATAGATGTATCAATGACTGACTCACTGTTTGTATGTTTTTTGAAAACTGCATATGTGCAGGACTGTATGAGTGGATGAGTGGGTATATGTGTGTGTTAGTGATTGAATGCCTGTCTCACTAGTGTGTTTATCAGTAACAAGATATATTTTAATCTAGTATATGTGAGTATTGATTTATATAAGTCAGTATATCTGAAAGTGAGAGATTGTAAGAGTTCCTGTTTAAATAAGTATGTGTTTCCATAAGTGATTGTTTAAGAGAGTACATATGTGTAAGTTTCCTTAGAAGTAAGGTGGTAGTGTGTGTAAATCTGTATATGCAAATAAATGGATGTTTATTCGTTTATTTGCATGTGTGAGTATATGTGTGAGTAACTTTTTGATGACTGTCGTTGTGTAACAGGATGAATAGGGGTATCACTACATATGATGAGTGAGTATATGTATGAGTGAATATATAAAACTGTTGGTGAATGTGTGAATTTGTATATAGATGGTGAAATTACTGAGTTGGTTGTTGTAACTGGTATGGGTATATCCACTTTTTTGAAAATGTTAGTTTCTATTTTTGAATATGTGTTTCAAAGGTTACTTTACAGTGAGAGGAGGTCTGTCACTGTGTCACAAGGATGGTGTCATCAGTGATGTCATGAGTGATGTCACTGACCATGTCATGAGTGATGTAATATGTGATGTCATCAGCAGTGCATTGCACGCGCAAGTTATAGTGAGTCCGACTAACTATAACGTGGGAATTTCAATGGTTTTATGTCAGTAACATTTCCAGCTAACTATAACTGGTGTGAAACCTCTGTTTTTTTCAGTGAATTTATTAGGTTTTTTAAATGCTAATTCCTAACTATAACTAGTGTGAAACCTCTGGTTTTTTCAGTGAATTTCAAAGGTTTTTTAAATGCTAATTCCTCACTATAACTGGTGTGAAACCTCTGGTTTTTTCAGTGAATTTCATAGGTTTTTTTAATGCTAATTTCGAACTATAACTGGTGTGAAACCTTTGTTTTTTTCTGTGAATTTCATATGTTTTTTTAATGCTAATTTCTAGCTATAACTGGTGTGAAACCTCTGGTTTTTTTCTGTGAATTTCATAGGTTTTTTTAATGCTAATTTTTAACTTTTTATAGGGCTTCATACCTAGGTACTTTTTAGTAAATTTCTAAGCTTATTTTTTCAAAAATGTCTATAGCTGAGAAAGGTATGTTTTTATAAAAATGAACACTATAATGTATATTATAATATTAGTTTTTGTTTTAAAATAGTATTTTTTTTTTATATATTCGTCTCTGGAGCGCTCCCGGTGCGCGCACCGTTAAACGCCCCGGTGCGCGTACCGGTGCGCGTCCCGTCAGCGCACCAACAAAAAAAAAGAAAATAAAAAGTATGAAGGAGTGACTATGAGGAATGGGGACAGAGAGAGTGGTGTTAAGAGAAAGAGAGCTAGAGGGAGGAACACAGAGGGACTGTGTAATAGATAGTAAAACAGAGAAAAAGTGTAAGAGGAAGTAACTGAGAAAAAGAAAAAGAATAAGGGAGCAAAAGAAGAGAAGAAATAGGAAGAAGACTAAATCAGAGGTTCTGGGAGAATGTGAATGGATGATGAAAGTAAAAGGAAGGACAGTTAAGTATGGGGAATGACAGATAGTGACTGAACCAGAGAAAAGGAACAGCGGTGACGGAGGGAAAGAAAATAGCAGTGAGTGTAAGTAAAGAGGAGTGAAGGGGGGCGCTAGAGGGCGCACAAGCTAATGGCCGCACTTCTGTGAGGCTCTGGCTGCCTGGCCAGAATCATCCTTCATTGATCCGCTTCACCCGCAGATCGTCGCCTGAAGATTGCACCGAAGCTAGACACTCCCGAGCTGCGGTGCCTGTCCAAATCCGGAGGAGATCTGAGGTCCGGAGCCTGAGCGGGGACACTGTAAACATTCCCCGGGGTACGCTGCTGCGGAGGGCTGCTGTGAAGGACCGGACGCTGTGCAGCGTGAGACCGCGGCTTCCCACGAGGCGGCTAGGCCTCGAGGTCGCGTAACCCAGCCGGAGAGGCGGACGGCCTGCTGAGAGATCGCCGGCGGCAAGCGGAGGTGAGTCTCACCCCCCCCCTAAGGACACTGCACAGGGGGGAGAGGCTGCTTGCAACGCCAGTGCCCCTGCTGCAGCGGCGAGCTGGAGGGAATATACTCCCCTTAGATACTACGAGGGACACTGCAGACTTCCCTGACCGCACTGCACGTCTCCCAGCGGACCCCCGGGCCCCATCAGCGACGCCGCTACACCCGAATGCAGTGACCTGTGGCGAAGCCGGCGATCGCTGGTTAACATCGGCGGTATTCTTAATGCGAATGAAGCGTGGGCGTATCAACACTCACCTCGCCCCGCTGCCCTACATAACCCCGGGTGCTCCCGCTGCCGAGGACTGCTGGGCTGAGCCCCGGAGGGTGACGGCCCGCCTACCAGCGTGAGCGCTCCCGAGTGGGCCTGATCCACAGGGGTGGTGTGAGAAGATACGCAAGAGGCATACTAAAAACGGCTGATTCATCTCTGCTACTCTTGACTCTAGGAGGCCACGTTGAAAACGACCGGTGCAAGAGCTCTGTTTTAGGAGCGAGTGTGCCCTCCATTCACTGGACCCCCTGGGCGCCCGCAGTTAGGGCACTATGGGCAAAAACGATGCCAGACAACCCAAGCTGTCCTTCGAACCCACGCCTGCAAAAAAGCCGACACGTGGCACGACAGGGGCCGGCAGCTCCTCGGGGCAAACAAGCGCCGAAGCACCTCCTGCGCTCATGACACCTGAGCTGCGCCTGATCATAGAGGAGATGCGACAGGGCTTCGCCACTATCGTGGATAAGGTGGATCGATTGTACTCCAGGATGGATGGGGTCGTGCAAAAAATGGAGATCCACGAAGAGCGGCTGTCAGAGGCCGAGCGACGCATTTCCACTGCGGAAGACACTTCTGCGACACACGAAACACGCCTCACCCGCATGGATAATGTCCTCAGAATGATAGCGGCGAAAAATGAGGAGTTGGAGGCGAGGAGTAGACGCAATAACATCCGCGTCACGGGGGTTCCGGAGTCCACCAACACTGGACGCATGGAGGACTATGTTGAACGTATACTGCTGACTGCGGTAGGCAAAGAGGCCTTCTCAAACCAATTCATCGTTGAAAGGGCGCACCGCTCTTTAGGCCCGATCCCCAAGCCTGGGGCGCAACCGCGGCCCATCATCGCCCGGTTACTAAACTACCGCGATCGGGACGTGGCACTACGCGCAGCTCGTACACACCGGAATTTGTCCTGTGACGGTGTACAGTTCTCCCTATACCCAGATTTCACGCCCATGGTACAAGATCAAAGGAGGAAATTCCTGGATGTGAAAAAGAAACTGAGAGATATGCAGGTTGACTATGCACTATACCCGGCGCGGCTTCGGGTGACCCATCAGGGCAAACAACACTTCTTTACGAACCCGCAGCACGCTGAGGATTATGTTAAGAGACTCCGCACTGATAGAAGAGACAGGAGGAATGAAGAGGAAGATGTAGCGGAGGGGAATCCTGCTGAGCAAGATGAATCATAAAGGTACCCTCATGATGACTGTATCGCTTGCACCCTATCGGACTGCAGGTGCATGGCCTGGGCACTGCTGGCGGCTTGGTTGGAATCTGTGCCCTGAGTGCTCTGTAGCGGCTTTATCCTACACAGGGAGACATGGGTAACTGCCCTCCTGCACCATTGACTTCCGGCAGACTACTGGCTATGTTGGTGCAATCTACTCCGCTGAGTCGCTGATGCCTGGGATACACGTACTGATGGCGCTGCAGGTGACTTTGCAGGCACCAGATGGTGTTGGGGCTGTGCACTTGAAATCATTGATGTCTTCTATGATTGAGGGGCAGTGGGTCCGGCGCTGTTGCTTTATGACTAGCGTAAATCTGCGGGAATTATGCATGCCAGGCACCACCCCTTTCTTCTCTGTCTTCCCCGTATGGTATATGCGGGCTGGGAGGGAAGTGTTGGGGTGGATGGGTGTGTACCTCTGATGCCCACAGGAGGGGATTCCCCACATGGTTTTTCTATAGTTATTGAGAACGGGGGTTGGGGTGGGGGGAGGGATCGTAGTACTGGCAAGTTTGGGTTGCTCCAGTGGGTTGGGGGAGGACTAGTGGAACGGGGTTTGTGTTGCTGTGTGTGGAGGGAGGAGGAATGTTTACTTGTTGGGGTGGGAATTGTTGCGAGAGAAAATGATTGTGCGGATGGTGGTCATGGCATGTATGTGAGGACTGGATTTACAGGTTGTATCAGCTGGAATGATTGGAAGAACCAACAGTACTATACAATGAGGTTATTGGTACATGATGCGGACCCGCGGAGGGTCGGGACACTTCGCATTTATTGGTTACAGGGATGTGATGATAAACACCGGTGATCACGCCTCGAATACTGTATCTATACTGTCCTGGAATGTTCGAGGCCTTAAAAACCCACGGAAATGCAGGAATGTACTAGGGTATTTAGACAGACACCAGGTACAGATAGCTATGCTCCAGGAGACTCACCTGAACCCGCGCAGTACCCCACAGTTTGCAACTAGATGGGCGACTGTGAGAGAGTTTTCCTCCTATTCCACCTACTCCAGGGGCACGGTCATTTTGATTAATAAAAAACTGGCGTTCCAGAAGCTGGGAGTTCGGACGGATAACGAGGGGAGATACGTGATCCTTTGGGGGAGACTAGGCACTGATGTGATAATGCTTATAAACTGCTATGCACCCAATATTGACACACCTGGGTTCTTCTTGACGCTCTGGGGACATGCACTAGAAGTCGAGGCCACACACGTAGTCTGGGGGGGGGACTTCAACCTCTCCTTACACCCGGGGGCGGACAGGTCAGACGGTAGCGGACAGTACAACACAAAAGCTAGGGACGCGCTGCAGGGCATACTGACGGAGGCGGGATTACTAGACAGCTGGAGACACTTGCACCCTGCGGCTAGGGAGGGCACTCACTTCACCACACACGCACGCTCATGGGCCAGGATCGATTACTGTTTCATCTCACGAGGTCTAGCTGGTGGGGTCGTTAAGGTGAGACATTTGCCTCGTACATACTCGGACCACTGCCCGGTATTGACTGTCCTGGATTTGCCTGGCTATGCGAGAGTACGCCCGCCGTGGCGACTCTTCCCCTCGGCCCTCCTCGACCCGGTCTTTAAACAAGAACTTGGAGAAGAAATTGAGGCCTTCTTCCCTAGGAACAAGGGGTCTGTTGATAAGGTCGAAACGGTATGGGAGGCTTTCAAAGTGACTGTGCGTGGTGTTACGATATCTAAGAGCTGTGGCGTGCTAAGGGGAATTGTACGCACACTGACAAGCCTTGAAGCGGAACTTAAGGCGTTAGAAGCAGAGATGGTCGGTAATCCTTGCCCTGACCTAGCGATGGCATTCAGGGCCAAACTGTCAACTTACGAGGAGGAAGCAACCAGGGAAGCCAAATTCCGCGGCAAATACTGGACGGCTAGGCGCTATTGTGAGGGAGACAGGCCGGGAAAGGTTCTAGCGGCACTCACAAGGCATCAACGGTTTGCCACCCACGTATTGGAAATCTCTGATGGTGCAGGCAGGACCTACCAGGACTCTAAAGGGATACAGGACACCTTCCTGCAGCACTATAAAAGGCTATATACCACACAGCAGACTGGGGAGGTGGAACTCGGTAGCTTCCTGGACGACATAGCACTGTGCTGGCTGAGCGATAGCGATAGAGCATTCCTGGGATGCCCTTTTGAAATCGATGAAATCCGGGAAGCGATCATGTCACTCAGTAACGGCAAGGCTGCTGGACTGGACGGCCTACCGGCCGAATTTTATAAATGTTATATCGACATAATGGCACCAGTACTGAAGGAGGTGTTTGAGGAGTCGTTAGAAGAGGGAATACTGCCGGGCTCTATGAGGGAGGTGGCGATCACTTCGCTTCTCAAGCCAGGGAAAGACCCGACTGATACCGATGCCTACAGGCCCTTATCGCTGCTAAACTGCGATGCAAAGATACTAGCAAAGGTGCTTGCGACTAGACTGTCCCTACTTATGACTACCCTGGTGCTGCCGGATCAATCTGGATTTGTCCCAGGGAGAGCTACGTCTCATAACCTCCGCACCCTGTTCTCCCTCATACCTACCATCTCGCCAGACCTGCCGGTCGCTGCTGTGTTCCTGGACGCCACCAAGGCGTTCGATTCGGTCGAATGGGGCTACCTACTGGCCGTCTTAGGCAGAATGGGTTTCCCCCGGATATTCATTGCTTGGGTGACATTGCTTTATACCTCTCCAGTTGCTAGGGTCGTCGTCAACGGAGTGCTATCGGCGCAGATGCCAATCACGAGGGGGACTAGACAGGGCTGCCCCCTGTCACCCCTTCTCTTTGCCCTGGCAATCGAGCCCCTGGCTTGCAGAATCCGGCAGTTACATAAGGCCAGCGCCTTTAATTGCAACCAAAGACAGATCGGCATATCCCTCTATGCAGACGACGTTACTTTATATGTGCGACACCCACAAGAACACCTCAACCCACTTTTGAGAGAATTTGTATTGTTTGGTGGCATCTCCGGAGTGCACATCAATTGGAATAAGTCGCAATTCTTCCCCCTCACGCCCTCAGTAGCCCAATTCCCGCTGGATTACCCGCTGGAGTGGTGTAGTACTGACTTGAAATACTTGGGAAAAGTAGTATCGCTCAATAGGGAGGACACTGTCCGACTGAACTATGGGGTAGCCATCTCTCAATTGACCGATAATGTGACTCGCTGGTTAGCCCTTCCGCTGTCGATGGCGGGCAGAGCCTCACTGATAAAAATGGTCATCCTTCCACGCTTCCTATACCTCTTTCAAAATATACCTTATTACCCGGGAGCCTATTTCTTTAAAAGACTCCGGTCTGAACTGCTTCGCCTGTTTTGGGGCGGGAAACAGCCGCGCCTCAGCTGGAAGGTCTTGACACAGCCGTATGACAAGGGCGGATTCGACGTACCAGACTTGGAGGTGTATTATCTCAGTGCTCAGGCTCAACACGCTTACTACTGGATTAACCCCACTCCCTTTATGCCTCAGGTTGCAGCCGAGGATTGGATCGTGCACCCGCTGCCGCTCAAGGGCGTGGTGATGGGCCTGATTGGCGACGTGGAAACGCCTGCCACAACTGTTACCTGCACCATAGACGCATGGCGGAGAGTGACCAAATTACTGGAAGCCCCTATGCTCTACTCACCGGCGCTGCCTCTTGCGTACCACCCGAAACTATCGCTCTTGACGGAAAATGGATTTCGATCCATGTGCAGCCGTATCCAACTTCATACCTGGGGTGATTTGTTTCAGGAGAGAATGTTCCGCACGAAGGATCAGTTCTTCCGGGCTATTCCCCCGACACCAATGGAGGTGTTCTATTATATCCGGCTCCGTCAGGGTATGAAGGAGATAATCCCTGGCTACCCGGAGGAACCAGGCACAGTCTTGACACTACACGGCATGCTTGTGTCGGACGGCAGACACTTGGTGTCGAAACTGTATACAGCCATCCGGGAGCAGCGCCCCCTTGTTCTGTCCAAGGCACGAACTGCCTGGGACTCTGACCTATCCACTGCACTCACCGACCGACGAACAGTGGAAATACTGCTGCACGGTCACTGCCAGAATTTCCTCTAGCTGTAGACTGAAAATTATCCACTATAAGTTCATACAGAGATATTATTATACCCCAGTCAGGAAACTGAGATTTCAACTCTCGGAAGACGACAGATGTGCGAGATGCCGTGCTGAGGGCGCGGGTTTCCTCCATCTGGCCTGGGAATGTGGCGTAATACAGGAATACTGGGAGCAGGTACATACTGCGCTCCAGGTGATGATTGGTGGCCCTCTTTCCATTGAACCAGTGGTGATGCTACTGGGATATACCAAAAACGTACCCAAGTCGGATCGCAAGTTTGTTGATCTAGCGCTGCTACTTGCAAAACGGAGAATTGCTTGCAGATGGGGGAGAGGCAGGGCACCAAAATTTAAGGAGTGGCTGGACGATCTCAAGTATTGCCAGGACCAACACGGCGTTTATGCAGAACTGTTACCTGCCCGCTGTAAACCCAGTGACTTTTGGTCCCCCTTACAGGTTTACTGGTTGTCTCAGGCGACCCATAGCGATTCCTCAGGAGATGACGAGCCAGTACCGGGCCTGTGAACACTTGTAGGCACTTTACACCATACCCGCCATACTGCATCCCACACGGTAGAACGGGCCTCGTCCCGCTGTACTCTGCTATTAATTATCCTCCCACAGACGGCCCACTGAAACGCTGAGCGGAGCCACGCACACTTGACACACAGATGACATTCTAATATATCAGGTGACATAACTGGGATACTGAATGGGGTTGGGAAGACCATAGACTGGTGGTACTGAAGGCTGCTCTCCTCCCTGCTGGATGCGATACCTGGATACGGAGGTGAAAAGGCCCCCCCCGCTACTTACCCACATGTGCTGGATGAGGGAGTAATGCAGGTGTAGTGACCTCTGGCTCCGGCCTGTTGAAGGGTTACGTCTATGCTGTCCCAATCCTTGTGACGATGATGTTTTTACTGCTGAATGTACCATAATTGATACTGTCTTGGATTATTGATGCTGTTACTGTCATGACTCTGTGATGCACAATGTTAATAAAAAAAAAGGTTTTTAAAAAAAAAAAAAGTAAAGAGGAGTGAAAGAGGGTACATATAAGTGAATAAGGGTAAGACATGGGGAGTAACAGAGAGAAAGAAGAGAGAGAGTAAAAGAAGGAGTGTCACAAAGGGACTAAGTGAACCAGTAAAAAAGGTAAGTGAAGGAGTGTGGATAAGCAGAGGTACTGAAAGAAGTTGAATTTGGTAGGAAGTAAACATGGAGGATAAGAATAAGTGAGGGAAGCAAAGTAAGGAAACAGGGGTGAGGTAGGGTGAGAGAAAAATAGTGAAAATAAAACAAAAGGTGATAACAAAAAACATTTTGTAAACACACTTACCATATAATTAATGAAAACTTGTATCTGTGAAAGATAAAAGAAAAAACACGTTATAATTACTTAAAAATATATAATAAAATAGAAGAAACAGTTCATGAGGTTTAAAAATCTACAAAAGTTTACTAAGAAATTAAGCAATAGTGAAGGATACAAAAACAGAAAGAAAGTAATGTAGAAAGAGAAAAAAGAAGGAAAAAGAAATAGAAAGAGAACAAATTCCTAAAGGTAAGTAAGATACTAAAAGAATGTAAGAATCAAAACAAAATCAGTAAAGATAAGAAAGTAAAAGGAAAATGAGTGAAAAGGAGAGGAGTCTGAATGAGAAACTATTAATAAAAAAGAGGAATAGAAGATGACTGAGAGTGAGTGAAGTGAAGTCACAGAGTGAAGGGATGAAAGGAATGAGGTTATTATAGAACGATGGATAAAACAGGAGTGAGAGAGTAAGTACACAGAAAAACAAAAGGAAGAACTAAGTGAACTACAGTACAATGAGTGCGAAAGAAAAAAAAAAGGAGAAAAAGAAAGAGAGGGTAAGAAAACTAAAGCAGTGGTACTGAGAGAATATGAAAAAGATAAAAAGTGGTGGAAGGGAGAGAGAAATGCAGACAGTTCCAATTAGATTGAGAAGTTGTGAATGAAGTGCAGTAAAGAAACAGCGATGAAAAAAGAGTGTAAATTAGTAAAGAGAGGTAAATAAGGGTGAAAAAGGAAAATGAGTGTGAGACAATGTGAACACAAAATAAATTACACAATGCAAACTACACAATAACTTCTACAATATGTTACATTATTTATTTTTGCTGTTCTCAGAATATATTGAATTTCACTTAAATTAGTGAGTTCAAAGTCTTCATCATATAACAGCGGGAAAAAAAACACAATCTAAAAGATTGTGTTTAAAAAAAAACATTCAAACATACATCTCATATATGTACACTAATCTTTGATTCACTTACTTTTCCGTGAGGCCAAATAGAAGATAGTGAAGGTCCTTTTGGTGGAAAAAAAGTCTGCTGTGCTCTATAACTTCCATTTCATCGACTTCCTATGAAAAAAGATCTAAGAACATCATACCTTACACTTTCCTCACGGCCAATTTGTGTCAGATATATCAGTATTTTTTACTTTGAGATCCACTTGAAGTATCTACATGAGATAAATAATTTAAAATATTAGATTAACTAACTAACTAACTAACTTTTAGTATCTATTCCCGACTTCAAAGGCCAATTCCCTTTACTAAAACTTTGGTTTTAAAAACACTAGATAAGAATTTGCAGAGTCAAAAGGCAAACATTGTTTATAAGTTAAATGAGAATCATTGCAGTAACTCCATCCTTTTTCAGATTTTAAGTAGCATGTATAATGTCCTGAGGTTGTCGAAGAACCGTCATGATAAATAATAGCTTCAGTTGTAAAGGTTCTTCCTGAAATTGATAACTGAGAAGCCACAAAATTTTTGATAGAAGTTGTCAATTTAGTTCCATCAGGTCTACATCGTTGGAAAACTAAAACGATATACTGCCCATAACTTTGTATAAATAATGTGGACAGCATTGTACAGTTACATTGGGTACACACCATATTATGATCTGCTGCTTTAACTAGATTTTTAAATGACACTGATTTACAGTCAGGTAAAGTCAAATATATAAATCTTTCAGTGTCTATTCTAGTAGTACTTGATAAACTACAATTGTGGCAGTCATGCTGCCATTGATAAGAAAGGCTGAAAAGATTATCTACATCTACACCTTCATCTTCCAAAACACCAAACATATACATTAAAAATTCCTGACAATCCTGCTGAATGTTCTGTGAAAATTTATCTTGACCAGAACACATATCTAAAATATTTCGAATTTCTGTTACACTTTCTATTTCTGCTGTATCACTGCTACATTTCTCAAACACAGAATTCAATAAACCACACAATCTTTGATCCCGATTTTCAACAATCTGTTCTTGTAAACTTTTAAGAAAAAAAACAACATTAACCACTACATTAGCATAGCAGTTGACACCAGAACTATTTTCAAACTGATATCCAACAACATTTTCTTCACAATTCTTTTTCTTCCTGTTTTCAATTACAGTTTTCTGTATTTTTTGTCTTTTTGCAACTACCTCACTGCAATTATCCTCATTTTTTCTTTTTCGGCCTACCACACGTTTTTCAAACAGAGGATATTGAGGCAAATGTGGAGCATATTCTCTTCTTAACCTATTGTATTCTTTAACACAATCTAGATCTGCACAAATTTTTGTCTCATCACACTCAATCAAGTACAATCCTGATAAAGTTCTGACTCGGGATAATGCCACATATGCCATACCCTCTTTAAACACAGATCTTCCAATGTTCACCAAAGCATTATCTACACTTAAACCTTGAGATTTATGAATTGTTACTGCATATGCCAAACAAACAGAAAACTGTTTTCGGCGAACATATAAGTCTTTTACAAGTAAAAATCTAGCAGAACCACGACTTATTTGTTGTACTTGTTCAATGCCATCAAATTTTATTTTTAAAAATTCAATTCCATCTCTATTTCTGTAATTCACAAAATGAACAACATAACCCATTGCTCCATTTACCAGACCTCTTTCAACATTTAAATTCCTTCTCAAAATGATACGACAATTTAAACACACATTCAGAGTCTTTTCAAAACCAGCTGTTTTAGAAATACTTTTCTCTAATGAATCCAATTTAGTTTTCAAATTTTCAGACAAAACAATTGTTGCACCCATATGCTCTATTTTATCTATTGCTTCCAGTTTCACAATCTCTTCATTTTCTAACTCTAACATTTTGTTGTTGAAGATGGAACATTCTTGCAGAGTTGGCATCAAACATATCCCAGATTTCTTCTCAGTCATTTTTTAAAAAACTATTCTCTGGAAGAATGTTTTCATTTGGATACAAATTTGAAATTAATCGACCATGTAAAGCTTTTTTCCCAAGCTCGCTTACTTTTCCAATTCTTACATCTTGTAGAATATTTTTATAATCTTCATCCTTTGCCTGTCGCATATTTTGAAGCAGTTCAGCATATTTAAAATGTAACCATATATTAACGTTTCCAATGCTTCCAAGGGACTTCCTGGTATCTTCATGTGTGAGCATTTTAAACACTGGTTGTCCTTTTACTGGAGTCAACTGCAATAGATCTCCAAAAACAATAATGTGTTTTCCTCCAAATAACACATCATACTCTGTTCTAAGAATTTCTTGCATTCTCAAATGCACAAAAGCAAGCATTAGATTTGAGACCATGCTTACTTCATCAATGATAAGAAGTTTCATTTTCTTCAAGACTCTTGAAACTTCAGAACAAGCATCTCCAGATAACTTGTTGTAATGCAATTTATTATCATGCTCAACTGGCAGCATCAGTAAACGATGTAGAGTAATCCCTTTAATATTATGTGCAGCCAGACCAGTTGGAGCAGTTACAACACAAGACAGCGGTGAATCAGTCCTTTTCTGCAGATAACTTGCAATGGCTTTAATTAGAAAACTTTTTCCTGTCCCCGCTTCTCCACTTACGTACAGTCGGACAGGGTCAAATGATGTACATGAGCACTCTTTTTTCTCATGTCTAAATCCATGTTCAATCTGCTCTGTGACTTCATCATATATCTTTTTCTGCTCAACGTTTAGTTGCTTTACCAAATCTTCTAAGTTAACTCCATCCTCTTGAGCTTGTTCCATAGCTCTTTCCACCTCATCCATGGCAGTGGCAGCTTCATTTTGGATAATAGGTCCTCCTAGTGGATCCTGACACAATGAAATAGAACTCTGACTATCTTGAGAACTGTCTCTAGCTATCTCTTCAGCAATTGTGGTTTCTTGCTCCATTTCTTCATTCAACATTTGCAGATAATTTAGAAAAATAGGACATTCTATGGTATCCTTAGTTGCATTAAAAGAGTCTTCATAACAGAGAAAATCTCCAAGTAGTTCCTCTTCTGTACGCCATGGCTTAAAGAGTTGCAAAAGAGCTAAATAGTAAAATTCTCTTTTTTCTGGAGCTTCACAACTCAATTTTCGATGATTAATCAAATGGCCTTTTTTCTGCTTCACTAGACATCCTTCATAGCCAATGACTGCATATTTTCCATTATTGATATCTTCTGTGATGTTCCTCTTATAACTGTAGTTTTGCAGAACTTTATACAAACAAGTGTTCTCAAGGTGAGTACTTCTATTTGGATAGTATGTATCCAACATTTTTGTCTTCAAAATTTCTGTACTGTTTGGTTCTTTCTCCGCCAAATATTCAATTTCTTGTACAGATTTCAAAACTCGGTTTCGTGTTGCAGCAAGACCTAGACTCACCCAAATGATTGTTCTTGATTTGGCATAGAGACTTGCTGATGATAACCGATCAGAACATTCATATGCTCCAATTTCTCGATGCGACAACATCTTCAGACTGAAACTGTATAATTTCTTGCTTAGACTCTTTTCATGTGAAATGTCCTCCCACATTTCCTTCAGTTCTGTCTTTTCTTTTTTGGTGATGTAAGATGTCACATATCGAGCCACAGCAATAGAGTTGTCAGCAACGAACTGAATATCCATGTTAGCATTCCACATGGACAAAATCACTGGGTTGTAATCGTTAATGTACTTAGATTCTTCATTTCTTTTCAAATTGTATGTATTTTTGGGAGATTTCCTCATCACATTATGTCGTAGAGATGACATCAAATTATTTACTCTTCCCTTAGAAATCACTGGTCGTGGAAATGCAAAACGACATTTCGTGTAGTACTTTTCCTTGTTTTTAAATTTTCGACAACAGTACTTTCCACAATGATGAGATTGAAAACGTAAAACTTGTTGCCTTAAACTGTTTTCTACAGTAGATTTTGGAACAGCACATGTTGAATACTCTTCAATGAAACTCATCACTGTTTCATCTGAATCTGATCCAAATTTGGGTGCATCTTTAATCCACAACAACATATGTATATGAGGAGCACCTCTCGCTTGATATTCCTTCCTCCAAAAGAAATCCAAAACCTCTCCAAGGGGAGGATTTCTTTTGTTGGTAATAAAAGACATCATAGCTTCAAATCTATGATTAAAATATCTGCAAACATTCACTGGATCCAAAGAACAGAGTTCTCCAGGTGTTTTCAATTCTATATTTGGTATGTTTCCATTTGCCTCTCGTAGAAATTCAAGTAAGTCATCCCATGCATACTCAGCACAGCTAAGAGTGAGGAACCATGTAGGAGTTCCTAAGTTTCTTAGTATACATTTCAATTCTCCATGACGACGGAACCAATACTCATTGGTTCCACGTTGACATGCCATGAGATTGATTAGCTGAGATCCCAAAATACTATCTTGCAGATTAACTTTCTCCATAAAGTCCCTTGCAGAAACATTTTGCAAATGAGCTCCACTTTTTAGTATATGATTAACTGCATAAGAAAGCCCAGACAAATCACTTTCAAACAGTAGATGAAACAAATATGGAATGCATTGACGAAACCTTGGATCTTCAGCATATAATCTTAGAGTCAGGTATTCAGCTGCAGGAATTTGAACTGGTCGATCATCATATCGTCCACCACGACCTGTTGGAAATAACTGTGGAAAACAACGAGCTTCCAAACTTTCTTCCCAAACACTAATGGGACTTCTTTTTGCTGCTTTCATTTGAAAAAAGTCAATTGCATTTCCCATTACTTCTTTGGAATGCAAAGGATGAACAGTATAATGTTCATATATTTCTTCACTTCTAGACACATCAACTTTTTCAATTTGACCAACTGAACAATCACTGTCTTCTTCTGTAGCTGTTTCATCTGCTCCAACTCTTACATCTTTGTAGTACTCATTGTTTTTGACCAAATACAACGTTGCCTTTTTGACTTTTCTAACATCCACTAAATCTTGCCAGATTTTCTTACTCTTTGTCGGAACCCCATTAACTAGAATAACTAGAGGATCCTCTTCTACTCTTTCTACACCAATTGTATCAATATTTTTCTTTACATCTAGAGGCAAATAAACAACTCTTCCCTTTAATCCTCTCTGTAAATCTGATGGAGGCAATTTCCCTGTCTTAGGCTCCATGCGTACAATAGCCTGAAAAGGATGGACAAATTGAATCAAAATAGATTCATAAGTATTTAGATCCATCAATTCAGAAGGAATATCTATCAACTGAAGATTATTATGAACTGCTCTAGCAGGCATTCTATTTTCATTTAATTTTTTTAAACAATAATTACAAATACGCTGATCAAAACTCAAATCAAAAGAATTCTCCACCAACAAATAACTTACAAAATCCTTCCATTCACTATTATTTTCCAATTCACTTTTTGCATATAAATCAACTAACCTAGTCTGAATCTTATAATGAGTCCGTCGACAACACACACAAGTTAAATTAGGCCTTTCACTTGATTTCACCTTAAACTTGGTAATTTCCTCGTCAAGCTTTTCTATACTTGAAATCTGTCCATTATCTTCCACATTACCATCCATTACTATATCTATTTCTACACTGTCCTCTTTGTTCCCAAAATAACAAAACTCAATTTCTTCACAAATAGTCTTCACATCCACTTCAGATCCATGCAAAAGAGCACTGTTTAACTGTTTAAGCTTAAGTGCTGGACTTTTTGCATAATACAACTTTCTCACTAATTTCCTCACCTTATTATGATGCACTGCTAACATCCTAAAATGATGAAAAACACTCTGACATACTTTTCTAGAAAGACAAGCTAGTGAATGCCCATGCAAACCTGTGCTTTCTCTCACTCTGCAAGGATCTAACTCTTGCAAGATCTTCATTTTTTGTTTGAGACTTTTCTTACTATATGTACGTAAGAAATTTCGAAGCAAATCGATTGAATCCTGTCGCACACCACAAATACTACTGCACTTCCATGTGTACACTGGACCCTTAGTACGTCTCCCTAAAACATCATCAGCTAACACCTCTTCTGCATCTCTAGATACAAGTTTCTCTTTTTCCATCACACAACCATCTTTCACCTCATATGCTCGACCACTGGTGTCAACTGCATGCACCAAATCATTTTCCTGAAAGTAACTCTCCTCATTGAAAAACGGCTCAGAGCTTGAACTATGCATCCATTCACCAGAAAATACTTCACAAAAATTACTCCGATTAATAATTCTTTTCCATCTACTGTTCGATTTGAAAACATCAATTGCCTTATTAAGTATCCTAATTCTATTGATTACTAAAATAAATAATTTTTTCTTACCTTCAAAAGCCTGATCAACAATCTTTTCTACACTTTTCTTTTTCTTGTAAAAAGCAGCTCTCAGTTTACTTTTCTTATCATTTTTTAGCAAATTTAAAACTACCCTATTGCGAAACATACGCCTACGAATGTCCCTAAATTGATTTACCCTTCTATTGCTATCCATTCTCTTCTCTCCTGCTCCAATCGAGACATTTTTTGTGGGCCTCTCCTTCCTTTATAGATTTGTTGACTTTTTCTGAATATTCACATTAGCAATATCATTTCTTTTTCTACGACATATGTTGCGAAGAAAAGACTTAATTGGCTTACCAGAAGCTTTTCTGGTGTTTTTTTAAGTAGTTGTTGTAGAGGATTCCATTAATTCTGTTGTTGATGTTCTCCTTTTCCGTATGGTATTTTTGATAATTCTTTGCCTTGAAGGCATTTTTGCTTGCTTTTCAGAAGTTGATTTGAATCTGTTGTTCTGAAAAAAAACACATGAAAGACCACTATTAGCAAACGACAAAGTAATGTCAAAAAGCAAACAATATAAACAATAAATTGCAACATATTTAAGTTTATACAACAGCAACTCAGGGCCTTATTTATGAAGGCCTTGCACCACAAGTGCAACCCATATTAAAAGTGACATACCGGCGCCACAAGACAATCATAAATAAGACCCAAATAAAAATACCAATCAATTGCATCCAAAAATCGTTTTTTGAATAACATTTAAGAAACACTGCGCAGAACCTATGTACAACCACTCAATATCAGCAAACAAAGTCAGGGCCTTATTTATGAAGGTCTTGCGCCACAAGACTGTCACTTATTTCCCATGTATAAAGTGATGCACCAGTTGCATAAGGCAATCATAAATAAGGGCCAAATGAAAATACCATTCATTTGCACCCAAAATCGTTTTTTGAATAACATTTAAAAAACACTGCGCAGAACCTATGTACAAGCACAGAATATCACTTTTGAAACGTCACTGTTTCCCAAAATATAAATCCTCTATCTTTCAAATGTTGATATCAAGCATTATCAAAAATCCAAAAACAAATCAACAGCAAACAAAGTCAGGGCCTTATTTATGAAGGCCTTGCGCCACCAGTGCGTCACTTATTACCCATGTTTAAAGTGATGCATCAGCTGCACAAGGCAATCATAAAAAAGGGCCAAATGCAAATACCAATCAATTGCACCCAAAAATCGTTTTTTGAATAACATTTAAGAAACACTGCGCAGAACCTATGTACAACCACTCAATATCAGCAAGCAAAGTCAGGGCCTTATTTATGAAGGCCTTGCGCCACAAGAGTGTCACTTATTTCCCATGTATAAAGTGATGCACCAGTTGCATAAGGCAATCATAAATAAGGGCCAAATGAAAATACCATTCATTTGCACCCAAAATCGTTTTTTGAATATCATTTAAAAAACACTGCGCAGAACCTATGTACAAGCACAGAATATCACTTTTGAAACGTCACTGTTTCCCAAAATACAAATCCTCTATCTTTCAAATGTTGATATCAAGCATTATCAAAAATCCAAAAACAAATCAACAGCAAACAAAGTCAGGGCCTTATTTATGAAGGCCTTGCGCCACCAGTGCGTCACTTATTACCCATGATTAAAGTGATGCATCAGCTGCACAAGGCAATCATAAAAAAGGGCCAAATGCAAATACCAATCAATTGCACCCAAAAATCGTTTTTTGAATACCATTTAAGAAACACTGCGCAGAACCTATGTACAACCACTCAATATCAGCAAACAAAGTCAGGGCCTTATTTATGAAGGCCTTGTGCCACAAGAGTGTCACTTATTTCCCATGTATAAAGTGATGCACCAGTTGCATAAGGCAATCATAAATAAGGGCCAAATGAAAATACCATTCATTTGCACCCAAAATCGTTTTTGAATAACATTTAAAAAACACTGCGCAGAACCTATGTACAAGCACAGAATATCACTTTTGAAACGTCACTGTTTCCCAAAATACAAATCCTCTATCTTTCAAAAGTTGATATCAAGCATTATCAAAAATCCAAAAACAAATCAACAGCAAACAAAGTCAGGGCCTTATTTATGAAGGCCTTGCGCCACCAGTGTGTCACTTATTACCCATGATTAAAGTGATGCATCAGCTGCACAAGGCAATCATAAAAAATGGCCAAATGAAAATACCAATCAATTGCACCCAAAAATCGTTTTTTGAATAACATTTAAGAAACACTACGCAGAACCTATGTACAACCACTCAATATCAGCAAACAAAGTCAGGGCCTTATTTATGAAGGTCTTGCGCCACAAGAGTGTCACTTATTTCCCATGTATAAAGTGATGCACCAGTTGCATAAGGCAATC
Organism: Lissotriton vulgaris; assembly: GCF_964263255.1. NCBI lineage: Eukaryota > Metazoa > Chordata > Amphibia > Caudata > Salamandridae > Lissotriton > Lissotriton vulgaris. The sequence goes on from NC_141694.1 coordinate 665,298,166, forward strand.
ATAAATAAGGGCCAAATGAAAATACCATTCATTTGCACCCAAAATCGTTTTTTGAATAACATTTAAAAAACACTGCGCAGAACCTATGTACAAGCACAGAATATCACTTTTGAAACGTCACTGTTTCCCAAAATACAAATCCTCTATCTTTCAAATGTTGATATCAAGCATTATCAAAAATCCAAAAACAAATCAACAGCAAACAAAGTCAGGGCCTTATTTATGAAGGCCTTGCGCCACCAGTGCGTCACTTATTACCCATGTTTAAAGTGATGCATCAGCTGCACAAGGCAATCATAAAAAAGGCCAAATGAAAATACCAATCAATTGCACCCAAAAATCGTTTTTTGAATATCATTTAAGAAACACTGCGCAGAACCTATGTACAACCACTCAATATCAGCAAACAAAGTCAGGGCCTTATTTATGAAGGCCTTGCGCCACAAGAGTGTCACTTATTTCCCATGTATAAAGTAATGCACCAGTTGCATAAGGCAATCATAAATAAGGGCCAAATGAAAATACCATTCATTTGCACCCAAAATCGTTTTTTGAATAACATTTAAAAAACACTGCGCAGAACCTATGTACAAGCACAGAATATCACTTTTGAAACGTCACTGTTTCCCAAAATACAAATCCTCTATCTTTCAAATGTTGATATCAAGCATTATCAAAAATCCAAAAACAAATCAACAGCAAACAAAGTCAGGGCCTTATTTATGAAGGCCTTGCGCCACCAGTGCGTCACTTATTACCCATGTTTAAAGTGATGCATCAGCTGCACAAGGCAATCATAAAAAAGGCCAAATGAAAATACCAATCAATTGCACCCAAAAATCGTTTTTTGAATATCATTTAAGAAACACTGCGCAGAACCTATGTACAACCACTCAATATCAGCAAACAAAGTCAGGGCCTTATTTATGAAGGCCTTGCGCCACAAGAGTGTCACTTATTTCCCATGTATAAAGTAATGCACCAGTTGCATAAGGCAATCATAAATAAGGGCCAAATGAAAATACCATTCATTTGCACCCAAAATCGTTTTTTGAATAACATTTAAAAAACACTGCGCAGAACCTATGTACAAGCACAGAATATCACTTTTGAAACGTCAGTGTTTCCCAAAATACAAATCCTCTATCTTTCAAATGTTGATATCAAGCATTATCAAAAATCCAAAAACGAATCAACAGCAAACAAAGTCAGGGCCTTATTTATGAAGGCCTTGCGCCACCAGTGCATCACTTATTACCCATGTTTAAAGTGATGCATCAGCTGCACAAGGCAATCATAAAAAAGGGCCAAATGCAAATACCAATCAATTGCACCCAAAAATCGTTTTTTTGAATAACATTAAAGAAACACTGCGCAGAACCTATGTACAACCACTCAATATCAGCAAACAAAGCCAGGGCCTTATTTATGAAGGTCTTGCGCCACAAGAGTGTCACTTATTTCCCATGTATAAAGTGATGCACCAGTTGCATTAGGCAATCATAAATAAGGGCCAAATGAAAATACCATTCATTTGCACCCAAAATCGTTTTTTGAATAACATTTAAAAAACACTGCACAGAACCTATGTACAAGCACAGAATATCACTTTTGAAACTTCACTGTTTCCCCAAACACAAATCCTCTATCTTTCAAATGTTGATATCAAGCATTATCAAAAATCCAAAAACAAATCAACAGCAAACAAAGTCAGGGCCTTATTTATGAAGGCCTTGCGCCACCAGTGCGTCACTTATTACCCATGTTTAAAGTGATGCATCAGCTGCACAAGGCAATCATAAAAAAGGGCCAAATGCAAATACCAATCAATTGCACCCAAAAATCGTTTTTTGAATAACATTTAAGAAACACTGCGCAGAACCTATGTACAACCACTCAATATCAGCAAACAAAGTCAGGGCCTTATTTATGAAGGTCTTGCGCCACAAGAGTGTCACTTCTTTCCCATGTATAAAGTGATGCACCAGTTGCATAAGGCAATCATAAATAAGGGCCAAATGAAAATACCATTCATTTGCACCCCAAATCGTTTTTTGAATAACATTTATAAAACACTGCGCAGAACCTATGTACAAGCACAGAATATCACTTTTGAAACGTCAGTGTTTCCCCAAATACAAATCCTCTATCTTTCAAATGTTGATATCAAGCATTATCAAAAATCCAAAAACAAATCAACAGCAAACAAAGTCAGGGCCTTATTTATGAAGGCCTTGCGCCACCAGTGCGTCACTTATTTCCCATGTTTAAAGTGATGCATCAGCTGCACAAGACAATCATAAAAAAGGGCCAAATGCAAATACCAATCAATTGCACCCAAAAATTGTTTTTTGAATAACATTTAAGAAACACTGCGCAGAACCTATGTACAACCACTCAATATCAGCTTTGAAAGATCACTGTGTCCCAAAATACAAATCCACTATCTTGCATATGTTCATAATAAGTATTATCAAAAAGCAAATAACAAATCAACAGCCAACAAACTCAGGGACTTATTTATGAAGGCCTTGCGCCACAAGAGCGTCACTTATTTCCCATGTACAAAGTGATGCACCAGTTGCACAAGGCAATCATAAAAAAGGGCCAAATGAAAATACCATTCATTTGCACCCAAAATCGTTTTTTGTATAACATTTTAGAAACACAACACAGGACTTATATACTAGCATACAATTTGGCTTCTGAAACATAACTATCTGCTTCCAAATATTCTCCATAGAGCAAACAAGTCTCTATCTAAATTAAATAAATCATTACTTACCTTTACAAATGCTTTGGGAGATTGAAAACGGTGTCAGACACACACACCAATTTCTCTTTAGCAGAGCAAAAAGTGTGCACTCAATACACTGAAACCAAGACTGGCATAGAAAATCTCTAACTTTGTACACATATGCCTTAATTCAACCAATCAAAAGTCTTCCCTCACTATTTTCAAACCAACACCCTTCCCCCTCTCAGATCTTTCTATCTGTTACCATAGCAACACCCTCCTAACTGAACTCTCAGGTTCAAAAGTTTATTGTACAATGTTGCAAATTAACTCAGCAAGGATGTTTGACCTCTCAATACACCAGCTTATCCAGGGTATTTTTGCTTTTAGTGACTTTTTTTTAACCATTCAAATTGCTTCTTTCACACAACACAACCATGCACCCTAACTTTCAGTTTTCAACTATCTGAATCCACCAATCATTGCTTGTGATTCAAGAGCAGTGAAACTCCACAATTATTTTTTTGTAAACTCCTACTGTTCCAACTGCCATTTCATTCCTACACTTCATCTGACTGCACCAGAACCTTCTCACATCATGTATTCTGTATGGATTATAGGACATAGCTACATCCACTGGGCTCAAAGGTATGCAGCAAGCAGAAATTATCACAACCTTGATTTATCAAATGTGGAAATCAAGTGGATTGGCCAGAGAGGATTAAAATGTCATCAATTGATACCATTGGTGAAAACCTTTTTGCATCTGCCAAGCCCTGACCTCTTAATAGTGCACTGTGGTGGAAATGATTTGGGCACTATGACAGGGGTTGGTCTGGAAATGCTCTTAAAGGACACCTTTCATCAATTGATGACACTTTTTCCACAAACTGCCTTGGTATATTCAAACATATGCCAAAGACAGAAATGGAACTGGTCCAACCAATTTTGTCCACAATTTGAGAAAGCACGGAAACATGTGAATAAATCTGTTTCTGCTTACATGAGAGACTGTGGAATGGGTTCAATATACAATACCAACTTGCGTTACAACATGCAAAACATCTACAGAGGAGATGGTGTGCACTTCTCAGATGAGGGAAATAGAATATTCCTCCTGAATTTAAGACTGTGCATTGGAACCTACTTGTAGGTACCTAACTCAACCACAGAACCCAAAAGCTCTTTTCAGAGCTACCCTACCTCTGATCATTCAAAATGTTTATCTTTTTCTAACTTTTTTCACTATTTTTCACCAAAGTACGCTCCCCGGTATGCTTCCCGGTGCGCGTACCGGGCGCTTCCCCCGCGAAAAATTAAAGAATTATTTTTTTTTTATTACGCTTATGAGCCTCCTAAGCCCCCCTCAGAAAACCTAGAGGGTCAAGAAGTCTCTACTGTGCCCCCTTCTAGCCATACCAAACATTGTTTGCCCTCCATCTTGTGTCTCGATTGTACCGAAACACAAAATGGAGGACTTCCGTTACGCTACCGGTGCGCGTACCGGAGCGCGCACCTGAAAGGGCTCCATAAAAAAAAGGTGGGAAAGTAATTTTCAGAAAAACCACTGGAGACACTTTCATCAAATATAGAATAAGCCTTACTACATAGCAGTCCCTACCATTTGCCCAAATTTGGTGGAATTCCATTGAGACATTTAGGCTACAGGCCTGTCTAAATATCCTGAGGTAAATTACATGACAAAAACACATATGAAATATTAGAATTTACAACCAATTAAAAAGTTTCTTTCATTTTCTACGATTATTTCCTGACATTTGATTGGTTATGTACAAAAATATATATAAAAGAAGAGAGGGAAACACAGCCATTTTGACTACTGCTTCCAGAAGTACATTTGAAAACAAATAACACTGACAACTTCAACTGATTTCTCCAAGGTAAGTTGTTATTTTGGAAAGTGAAGTATGTTGTGCACTTTAATTTAATTTGAGAAAAAATATTCTGTTAGTTATATACTATCCCTCTGTAATAGTTATAGATTGAGATAGACTTCTCTGTAATAGTTATGGATTGAGTTAGGCTTTTCTGGTATAATTATGAATTTGCTTAATCACATGCACTTTTTAATAACTCTACTTCCTGCCTGAAACCATACACTGCCCAAAAATTACTTGACTGTTAAAAACTCAAAAGTACCTTTCTAAACTTAAACCCAACAGTACCCTAACTCTACTAATATAGTTAATTTTTATGCAATTTTCAGAAAGAAAATGGAAGGAGAAAAACAAGCAAATGTTACTTCTATCGAAGTAAAGGTGGAAAATCCAGAAGAGCAAAAAGATAAAGTTGATTTCATGGATGACTCTTTGGATCAACAGTTTATAGAATGTTTGGAACAAATGGAATCATGTACTTATAATTATGAGGAAATACCGGACAATATTATGTTACAAGTTTTATTAAATTATGAAAAAGAATCAGAGGAATACATTTATATTTAATAATTTTAAATTGTTTGAGACAATATTCATTTTTAAATGTAATTCATGAAGTATTACCAACATAATTATATTATAAAATGAGACTTATAGTATACTGTGCAACTTTTTTTCTGTTACATAGTAAGTTTACTCATAGTTACTACCTTTCTCCCACTATATTATCTCCTATGTATATTTTACACCTCTTTTTCATCATAAGGGATCAGGATAGACTACCCATGATCCCCTAGAAATTCTCAGGGAGTGCTTAAAAGATCTGTTTCTGCTTTCCTGACAGACCATGTTATGGATTTCATATACCACAAAAACTTCAATAACAACATGCAAGATATCTACAGAGGAGATGGTGTACATTAAATTGAAGTCTCTGCATTGGTACCTACATGTAGGTACTTACATAAAATAAAAAAAAATAAAAAAACCTAATAAACATAAAAAAAATGTAAGTGATTTTTTTCCCATAGTACGCTCCCCGGTGTGCTCCCCGGTGCGCGTACCGGGCGCTTCCCCCGCGAAAATCGAAAAAAAAAAAATGTTGAGACCCCACGGGGCCCTTTAATGGCCCCCACATCAAACCTAGGGGGACAGGGGGTGTCTACTCTGCCTCCTTATGGTCTTTTACCCCTTTGTTTTGGCCACCTCTCATGTCTCGATCCTACCGAGACACAAGATGGCGGCCGCTCCGGACTGTTTAGAATGTTTACGCCCGGTGCGCTCCCCGGTGCGCGTACCGGGGCGCGGCTATAGATATATATATTTTTTTGAACCTAAATTACTCAAAATCCACTGGAGCACATATCTTGAGACATAGCAAAGGCACATCGGGCTACCAGTCCCTACAATTTTGCCAAGTTTGGTGTAAATCCATTCAGCCGTTCGGGCTAAAAGTGAAATCGACCGCCCTATGGAAATTAACATGGGGAAAACGCGTTTTGGGACCTCCCTTTTATCTCGGCCCCCGCTTGACATATCCCCCCCAAACTTTCAGGGAAGGACCGGGGCGCCGCGAGGCCATTTTCAGGAAATTTTCAGGCAGATTCGTCAACCGGCGCCAAAGTTATTCCAAATAGAATTTTGAGATTTAACATTGAAAAAAATCCTAACTATAACTACCTACTGGCGACCGCCAGTAGGTAAATATATATATATATATATATATATATATATATATATATATATAACCTACTGGCAGTCGCCAGTAGGTATATATAGTTAGGATTTTTTCTCTATGGGATTTTTGAAAATTCTATGTCTAATAACTTTGGCGTTTGTGGACGGAATTGGCTGAAATTTTCAGGAAAATGGAACATTTTGTTTCTGAGCAGCCCCTGACAATTTGGGGGGGGGTTTCATCAAGGGGGGGCCGAGAAAAAAGGGGGGTCCCAAAACGCGTTTTTCCCATGTTAATTTCCATAGGGCGGTTGGCCTCACTTTTAGCTCGAACGGCTGAATGGATTTGCACGAAACTTGGCAAAATTGTAGGGACTGTTAGCCCGATGTGCCTTTGCTAGGTCTCAATATATGTGCTCCAGTGGATTTTGAGTAATTTAGGTTCAAAAAAAGATATATATCTGGGCGGAGCCTAACCACACATCTGATCTGATTGGCTGTCAGCATTTCATCCAAGAAGTGTTGGCAGCCATCTTGGGACCAATATACATGATAGCACCTCATTAAAAAGCATTCTAGTTAATAGAGGGTTTTAGGACTTTAGTTACATTATAAATCCTTTGTTGATGGTACCATACTCGTTTTAGGAATTGCGGTGGGTTCTAAGGTGATTTTACCATGTGAAAAAACCTTCTGCTGTGATATCATGAATATTGTTTGAAAGAAAACTAATATCTCATGATTTTCCCACAGTGGTTTGGAAGGGGATCTATAAGCTAAACTGAAAGCATATTTTCTGTAAATTCACATTATCTTTCTCAGTCATGTGAAAATGAAGTCTGACATTCTCAGTAAAACATGTACATCCAACAAGGACAGAGACTGTCAGTTGATTCCTTTGTGTTCTACTGCAGCCTCCTAGAGTGTTCTAAAGAACAACTAGAGTGCTAACAGTCCTACTTATTACAAAGGTATGGCACACCTGAAGCCATCTTGATTGGAATAAAGTGGTAACTCTTAAAACATTTAATTTAAAAAGAAACAACATGAGGGGGTATATTTTGCCATAGAAAGTATGATTAGTGCTGCAGAATGAAAAATTAGGGCACATTTTGAGTGACTTCTCAAATCCTTTTCTATTTCATTAAAACATTCTGACATGCAGTCTCCCAAAATGGCCACCAGAGACAAAAGAGCCCAAATGTAGCCCAAATATCACCCAGATGTAGCCCAAGTATAGCCCAATGACAGAATGTCCCAGAGTGTTCTAAAGAACAACTAGAGCGCTAACAGTCCTACTTATTACAAAGGTATGGCACACCTGAAGCCATCTTGATTGGAATAAAGTGGTAACTCTAAAAACATTTAATTTAAAAAGAAACAACATGAGGGGGTATATTTTGCCATAGAAAGTAGGATTAGTGCTGCAGAATGAAAAATTAGGGCACATTTTGAGTGACTTCTCAAATCCTTTTCTATTTTATTAAAACATTCTGACATGCAGTCTCCCAAAATGGCCACCAGAGACAAAAGAGCCCAAATGTAGCCCAAATATCACCCAGATGTAGCCCAAGTATAGCCCAATGACAGAATGTCCCAGAGTGTTCTAAAGAGCAACTAGAGCGCTAACAGTCCTACTTATTACAAAGGTATAGCACACCTGGAGCCATCGTGATGGGAATAAAGTGGTAACTCTTAAAACATTTAATTTAAAAAGGAACAAAATGAGGGGGTATATTATGCAATAGAAGGTATTATTAGTGCTGCAGAAAGAAAAATTAGGGCACATTTTGAGTGACTTTTCAAATCCTCTTCTATTTCATTAAAAAATTCTGACATGCAGTCTCCCAAAATGGCCACCAGAGACAAAAGAGCCCAAATGTAGCCCAAATATCACCCAGATGTAGCCCAAGTATAGCCCAATGACAGAATGTCCCAGAGTGTTCTAAAGAACAACTAGAGCGCTAACAGTCCTACTTATTACAAAGGTATGGCACACCCGAAGCCATCTTGATTGGAATAAAGTGGTAACTCTTAAAACATTTAATTTAAAAAGGAACAAAATGAGGGGGTATATTTTGCCATATGAATTATGATTAGTGCTGCAGAAAGAAAAATTAGGGCACATTTTGAGTGACTTCTCAAACCCTCTTCAATTTCATTAAAAAAATCTGACATACAGTCTCCCAAGATGGCCACCAGAGACAAAAGAGACTAAATGTAGCCCAAATATCACCCAGATGTACCCCAAGTATAGCCCAATGACAGAATGTCCCAGAGTGTTCTAAAGAACAACTAGAGCGCTAACAGTCTTACTTATGACAAAAGTATGGCACACCAGAAGCCATCTTGATTGGAATGAAGTGGTAAGTCTGAAAACACTCAATTTAAAAAGGAACAACATGAGGGGGTTAATTTTGCCATAGAAAGTATGATTAGTGCTTCAGAAAGAAAAATTAGGGATCATTTTGAGTGACTTCTCAAATCCTCTTCTATTTCATTAAAAAAATTCTGACATGCAGACTGAAACATGCACTTTGAATACCAGCAGCAGACGTCCCTGGTGAGCAGTAGCTTTACTACAGTGATCTAATGTGCAACTAGAGTGCTAACATTCAGAATTTATGGCAAATGTGTGACACATCTGAATGCCTTCTTGATGGAACCAAAGTAAACAAGCATTGAAAATGCAATAGATCTCGCCCTCGTTTAAGTTAAAGCCATTCTGTTTGTAATGAGGTGGCTTTTTAGCTTTGCTTTTATTAGTGTTTTTTCAACTTTCATGTAAATAACATGCACCTGTATGCATATAAGTATATGTATGCATGCATTTATGTTTGTATTTATATAGATATACAGATGATATATGTTTATATATGTATGTATATATATATTCACTGAAAAAACCATAGGCTATAGACCATATATAGTTAGGAATTAGCATTTACAAAACCTTGAAAATTCACTGAAAAAACCATAGGTTATAGACCATATATAGTTAGGAATTAGCAATTACAAAACCTTGAAAATTCACTGAAAAAACCATAGGTTATAGACCATATATAGTTAGGAATTCACATTTACAAAACCTTATTTTACTCACACAAAACCATTGAAATTCCATATATAGTTAGTTGCACTAACTATATATCGCGCACCCGCAATCCACTGCTGATGATGTCACATATTACATCATTCATGACATGGTCAGTGACATCACTGATGACATCACTGATGACATCTCAAATGACATCACTGATGACATCACTGATGACAACATCCGGTGACTGTATGTTTCTGTAAAGTTAAAATATGTCTTACATATTGAAGAATGAGTGGATGTATAAGTGTCTGGATGAAGGATTTAGTAGGTGCATGACTGACTGTATGAGTGAGTGATTAAATGTGTCTCACTGAGTGCATGGGTTAGTGACTAAACTGTCTTAATTTGTGCATCATTATGTCTGTTGTTCTGTAAACTGTTGCATGTGTTGATAAGTAGCTATATGAGTAACTATATGGGTTATTGATTGGTTGTCCAAGTATTTGTATGGGAGACTGAGTGTGTGTGTGGGTGGCTGGGAGGTGTATGACTCTGTGCATAGATGTGTGAGCCGTTGATTCACTAGATGTATGGTTTCAAAAGTGCATGTGGAAACAGCTGTATGGGCGGTTGACTGTGTGCATGAGTGTATTGGTGAGTGAATGGATATCTCAGTGCTACATGTCAAAGTAAGTACATATGTAAAACACAGTACATGTGAGAGTTGACATATATAAATAACTGTGCATAAGAGCCAGTGAATGTGTGAGTGGCTGTATGGATCATTGTGAACTTGTATCAGGGATTGTATAAGAGAGTAAATATGTGTTAGTATATGTTTGAATAAGTAAAGTTTGTATAACTGGATAGTTGAGGAAATGGAGGTGTGATTGATTCTTTGCATGACTGACTAGGTGTGTGAGTAACTCCATGGATGAGTGACAGTCTGTGAGTGTCTGTTTACACTGGTTCATCGTATTATCACATGAATGATATCATCAGTGATGTGATCAGTAATGTCAAATGAGATGTCATCAGTGATGTCACTGACCATGTCATGAATGATGTAATATGTGACATCATCAGCAGTGGATTGCGGGTGCGCGATATATAGTTAGTGCAACTAACTATATATGGAATTTCAATGGTTTTGTGTGAGTAAAATAAGGTTTTGTAAATGCGAATTCCTAACTATATATGGTCTATAACCTATGTTTTTTTCAGTGAATTATATATATATATAAAGAGACTTTCAGGAAAAGACTTCAGCGTAAAGAGTAGTTCCTTGTTATTGAGACTGCTACTCAAGACTATTAAGTCATAAGAATCAAGGACATTAGAGATACGAGAAGGAGCCAAGCTATACATCTACCCGATCTAATTGGAGGAATAATTCCACGAGGATTTCAGCTATATATATATTATATACATATGCTGAGCTCTTCCAGTGAATCAGACGATATAATTTTGAAGACTATTTACATAAACAAAATACACAAGTTCAGGCAAAACTATATAGAGAGGAGCCGATCTCAGAACCAACACAGGTAAAAAGTACAATATAGAGAATAATATTTTCAGTTAGGGAGTTAAGAGAAGTAACTGTTTATGCTTGATATTACAGGTCACCCATTTAATGAGACGCATAGAAGAAGAGCCAGTGTCCTGAGGCAGTCTCTCTTGTTTTGTCTTCCACTTCCCTTTCCCCCGTGTTTAAGTCGGTGACAGTTGTTTTCACCAGTCCCGGGCCTTGACAGAAGGGAATTGAGGCAAGGTCATTTGTTCCTGAGAAGATTGCCTTTTAGAAGTACGCAAGTCTGACACAACATCAGCCATATCGAACAAGGGGTTAGGTTCAGTGTCCCTCTGAACAACGGAGCAAACTGTTTTTGCTGTCATACAAATAGAATCACCAGAGTAGAGTTTGTGAAAGTAGTTGACTCAATCAGCAACAATGACATTGTTAGTGAAATCTGTTGCAACTACTGAGCATCTCAGTAAAACCGGTGACCAGAATTCAGAAAGTTCACTGGCTGAACATGTGTCCATAAAAGGGGCACCTCTTTTCATCCCAATTTGTTTTTCCCGGGCAATGGCCTTTTTGTATTAATTTCTGAGAAGTGGGATACTTGACAAGTCTTTGTTTTTTATTGCTTTAACTAAGGAGAAGTTTGTTAAACTACATTCTCTGTTGTACCAGAAATTGTGTTTGCCTACTTTCTTCTGAATGCATGCGTTCGGAATGGTAAAGTAAGAAAGAATTCGCTCAAAGATTACCCCATGCAGAACCACCACTTGGTTGGGAGAACTAGAATAGACCTCCCCAATATGGTTGAAAACAGTGCTGAGGTCCTCTTGGATAGCAACAAAGATTACTGGGAACGCAACAATCTGTTTCCACTTTAAGTGACGGTTGTCTGTAGACAGGGTGACTTCCTTGGTGAAAGAGGGAATGCAAGGGTCTGAGGGGTGGGCCCACAAAAAGCTTGAAAAATAGCAGATAGAGGATTGTGATCGCTTTTGCTGTCAATACTGCTGGCCATACAATCAATAACTGCTGCATAGATCAGCCATTTCAGTGTGCCCTGTTTTAGAGGATGGATGAATTATTAGAGATTAAGATTTAAACTCTGCACAGTTACAAGTAACCTGATGGATGAGGAATTATGAGGTTCTTTTGAGTATGTTTTCACTAATTACAGGTAGTTTAATGCTTCTATTTACTATCTGCTCTCATCAATTGGAAAACAGCAGCCTGTGATCCAGTTTCTACAGGGGAAGGGTGCTAGGATGGTCCTTTTTTGGTCATACCAGGCTGTGAAATGCTGCTGGGGGCTTTGCCTGGTACCCATTAGTGCTGGAAGGGATGGGCAGGTGGGGGCTGGCCTCTTTCCATCTACAGCCCTGGTTTGATTGGGTGCAGATACACATATAATAAAATCGGCTCTAGTGTTTCCTGAACAAATAATTTCAGGTCTGGAAATATCAGATATCTCGCCTTAACAAAATCAGTATCACTGCAAGGATACCGCAACAAGCGACTTGTATGCATGGATCTAGGTTTGAAGTACTGCTGAGGGTACTTACCGGCATCAAACGAGGACTGCTGTGGGGCCTTCTCATCTTTGGATTCATCAAGGAAAAACTAAAGAATGTATTCATTCTAAAATCAAAAATAATCAGAGCATTATTCCAGAGGCCAGAATACGTTTGAAGGAAACTGATTTTGTTGCAGTGCAGCTGCAAGTTGAGACACAAATTCCTTATGCAGGGTAATAACTAACCTCTGAGGCATGTGCAAACTATAAAGAATACCATTACCATATTTTCCTAGACTCTGAAAAGTGTACCTAAATGTGGTAACCATACAGCATCACTTGACACTATTCAGTAGGGAGAAAATGAATCGATGTTAAAAGATGAAATCATATGTGTTTGCAAGAATCAACAAAGGGTGATGGATTAACTAGTCTATGGATCCGGAGAATAAGATTCAAAATGGCAGATTAATACTAACTAAGCGGACTGTGATGACAACACACCCTGACTCTAACATACTGCTAGATAAAATGGCTGACAGAAGCAACATTTGTAATATCATTAATATCCAGCATCTCACCTAACAGATATGTTTATCATTCAATTTTCCTTTCACAACACTGGCACTGGGAGTTGCTCATGTGAATATTGTATGCTGTCCTCCCTGGTCTTGAACACCGCATACAAAGATCTCCTTAGTTCAAAAACAGATGTGCTCGAGGTGAAGAGTGTGTGCTCTTTCTCAGAACTACGCTACAGCTGGAAGTAGATTTTTAGTGTTGGTCTCCTGCATTCAGCAGCAGAGGTTGTAACTCAGCAACGTCCCTCAATTGGCACAATTAAGCACTGAAAATCATTAGCTATAGAAATTCAGCAGAATGTGCCCCATGAATTGGCATCGCTTGTCTACTATTCAATAGGCAAGCACTAAAAAGAATAACATGCAGGGAGCTCTTGAGCATGTTACTCTCTTCCCGTCACATACTAAAACTCTTAAATGCAGATTTTAATTTGAAACCCCTCCTATTGATTTTGAGCTTGAAATGAATAAGGGTATCTGAAAGCGACAGAGCAAGTCACGCACATTCAACAGGACATCTCCTACGCCTTTCTCTTGTTTACGGTAGGGTTATACAGAGTACATGCCTTCATGTCCCTGTAGAACGATTTCTAAATCCCAAAATAATCTTTTTTTCTCTGATCTGTTCAGCCCTCACAAATACAGAAGGCAGGCCAGAGGTCACTGAACTCCCTGTAGCTCTAGACAAACATGAAAGAACAAGAAGAAAACGGAAGAGTATCCGGGCCAACGAGGGCTGGGAGAGACTGAATAAGGGAAGCAACTTTGATACGCAGCGATTAACAGACAGCGGGCCTACAGTGCCATTGAAGGCTCTGCACTAGAACTGAGGGGCTCAACAGAGACACATAGAAAGGAACATTAAACACAAGAGGTCGATTTCCGCCAGCAGCGCATGCGCTGTTGTTGGCTCGACCTAACAAGCAAACGCTCTGCCTGACGCCTGAAAGACAAACAAGCTTGCGCGGCAGCAGGAGGAGGCGCAGCAGTAGGGGGGAGGAGGGGGCCTGCACTTGCGGGAGCGATAATTGCTGCCAGATGGTGGCGCGTGCTCCCGCAAGCAGATTGCCTCACGTGTATGCGTTTGCATTGATGGCAATTGAACGTGTGCACGTTTTTGGCTGAAAAGCCAAAGCGATAGGAAAAGGTATTTTTGCCTAGGTAGCACATGTGCGCTGCGTAGGCGAGACCTTAAAAGGGAGAAAAGTAACGGTGCCAAAACACAGCCCTAGTGAATGCCTCTTTTGACCTCAAAGTATGGTGTGCACTCTCCCCGCTGTCCATATCGCACCTTGCTGGAGAGTTTCTCATATATATACTTGCTAAGAAAAAAAATATTTCTTTTGGGGCACCTAAATTAAGCAAGGTTGGCCATAAAATAGAGTAGTCAACAAGGTCAAACACACTGCTAAGGTCTGCAAAGCACAGATATAATCTTCCCTCCTTAGCCTGTGTATATTTACCTATCAGGAGTTCTAGGTTAATACATTGCTCCAGGGTTCCCAGCACTTTTCTAAAACCATATTGGACGGGGGAGAGAATCTCTTTTTCCATAACCCAATCTTCGAGTCTTGCCAATAGTATTCTGTTCATCACTTAAACTGAAGAATCCGAAAGTGAAATGGGCCGATACTTTTTTGCTTCTGTTTTGATACCTTTTTAAAAAATAGGAATTATCATAGATTGACCCCATGACGGCGGTATGCACTGGTTAAAATGGGGCTCCATAGAGCTATTTCGCTTTTATAAACATCAATAGGAAACCCATCTGGGCCTGGTGCTTTACCTCCCTTGCTACCAGTCAGTCCATCTTGGACTTCCTCAATAGTGATATCTAGTGGCAGCACTGGCCACTTGCTTCCTACTAAACTTTGCAAATAAAGTACATTGCGATCACGTGGATTAAAAATACTGGAAAAGTGTTCCACTCACGAATCACAATTTACATGTGAGATTAGTTCGGGGATTGAGTCATTCTTTAGAAACGGTGTGTTGACTGTTTCCCAGAATAATTTACAGTTAACTGTTTCTGCTGCCACTGTTAACTTATCCCACGCAAACTCTTTGAGCTTATTTCTTCTTGCATTAAGAACCAATTTATAATTATGGCGCACGTTTTTATTGATCTCAGCATTTCTAGATCTACTACCCAGGGCTTGTTTAAGTTGGTTTAGGGCCTGGGTACAGTTATGATCAAACCAACCTCTATTATTGAATGCTATTTCCCCTAAAAGGTGCAGTCAATATCCCCTCTATTATAACATTTTTTTTAAGTTGGCTAATAACAAAGGGAGGTTAACATCCTCATTAAGGCAATAGCAGATCTTAGGCTTGCATTTAATAACAATTTATTTTAAAACGTTCGCGGGGTCTACGCCAGCCCATTTAATATGTGTCCCATTGCGCCTAGTGGGGGTAATACTAGTTATCCTGTCACGATTTACTGTCGTTTTTTTAACCCCAGCATAGTGTTGACATGGAGATACTATTATGGTCACTTGATACCGGCTCAGTAATCCATGGGGTAGAGCACAAATGACTGCTGTTAAATGTAATGAGCATATGATCAATAATAGAGGCTGCATTTCTACCAGCAAATGTGGGAATTGAAGCACCATTGGTATCCCATGCACATTGTAATAGTTCTGAATCTTATTTGGACATCAATAATTTAAGAATATACAGTTAATTAGAGCAACAACCACATCAGTACACACATAGAAGTGAAAAAATGCATATATATATATATATATATATATATATATATATATATATATATATATATATATATATATATATATATATATATATATATATATGAAAATACATGTATATAGAAAGATGGCCCATACAGGAAAAAACTACAAAGACATTCACATTTTATTTAATAAGAATATAATATCATGGAGCTCAGAATTGTAAGCTGGTACATATAACATTTACAAAAAATACACAACCAGACAGGTGGCAAACAACACGAGGTTCCATAAAATAAGAAGTTTCAGAACAACACTGAAACTACAACAAACAAAACAATGTGCCCTCCATTAATTGCGGCCACTATTGCATCAACAACGTTTCAACATTTGTTATTAATCCACGTCATCTTCAGGACTTAAAATTTACTGAGCATCCCAACAGACAATCTATAAAATACAGAAATTAACATCTATAATTATTTAACTCATTGTTCCTAAAAATGGGCCACAAATTAATCATATATATCAAAAAGTGTACTTATCTTAAAACTACAAAAAGAAAAAAGGAAAAGAAAGAACTGCCTTTCCACACCCAGTTGTGATGACAGAAATTACTTGGTATTTAACTCATAACAAAGAAAAGCCAGTGAATGTGCCACCAAAGCAAAAATAGAAGAAGTCATAAAAAAGAAAAAGTCAGCCAGTTTCTTTCCAAAGGTCAGAGTGCATGTAAGTGTTAAAGGTATGAATTGCACTTACTTCCAATTAAATAATGGAAGGCGAGCGTACCAACAGTCAATGGATAAAGAGAATCTAAAGAAAGACAAGGATAAGTAAATCTCCTGCTCAATTATGCTAAGTTATCAAAATAGAATTGGAATTGAGAGCCACATTACTTACAGATTTGATAAAGGGCGATTGGCAGGAACATTTTTTATGTTCAGCTTCAATAAATTGGTTACCTCCGTAACTACTTAGAGATAAACCGGCGAGATCAGCCACGGGGTAGGAAAACCCTTTCCTCCCTTATATTCGCTTCATGTGTGTGGTCTAGAAAGGGCAACAAATGTATATAGTCCCTTTAGAATCCTACTCACTGCTACGTAGGGGGAATATATTTATTAGTACCTTCATTTCCACTCATTGGGAATGAGCAAATCCCCAGGTAATTAAAATAAATGGCACGTAGACTCACTTCCACTCGGAGAAGGGTATATTTATTTAAACATTCACTGCACCACTTTAAGCATGGATACATCCATGCTGCACAAAAAAATTGCCAAAATTCATCAATACTGGGGATGGGTATATTATTTATACACTCATTGTCCCAAATTAGACTAAAGTAATACCCCAATTTCAATAAACGCTAAGCGTAAACTTACCAGAATTCTTCCAGTTGCACTGCACGATATTTCTTAAACTGCGATTCTCTTTGCGCGGCATCCCTAAAGGCACCAGCATTTCCGGGACGCTGTTGAATAGTTAGAAAGCGAGAAAGGACTTCCAAACCTGCGCCATCTTAAAAAGGTGTATATAACACATACGCTCCAATTAAAGCTGCCCAATGTCTATTGTCCGTATTGTTAGCCAATAAGCGAAGCGTCTTTGGCTGAAAATCAACCAAGGAAATAAAAATAAAATGAAAATTGAATTAAAATAAAAAAGGAAATAGAGAACCAACGTGTGTCACTAAAAATAAATAATAAAGAAGTGAACATAATCCATTTCTAATTACACATTCTTACATTAAGCAATCAGTAACAAATCCACATTGTTTTAAAATTGATTTCACCAAGTGTTTTAAAACGGCATAATCACATAATTAGACAAATTGAAACAGTAGATTGCGAATCTGGCAGTGCTAAATAGCTGCTCAATATACATGGTTCAGAAAAGGGGGTGGTGATGAACAGAGTGTCTGAATTAAGCAGACCACTCTTACCCAGTCCAAAGATCAGGGCTTGATCCATCACCGTTATTTAGCTCACTGCACCATCCCAGCTCAGAACCTGGCTATATGCAAATCAGTCTGTCCCTGGCCCAGTGCATCATGGGAACAGGGCAGACTAAACTACCAAGCCAATTCTTCACCAGAAAGGAGACAAGCTACCAGGGACCGGTTTCTGGCATTTCAGCCGTCGTCGGCCCGGCTTGCTTGAATCCTGAGGGTGCAGTGAGCAAGGGACTCATGTCTGAGTATACCCTGCCACACCTATAGTGGCCAAAAACGATTCAGAAAAGGGGGTGGTGATGAACAGAGTGTCTGAATTAAGCAGACCACTCTTACCCAGTCCAAAGATCAGGGCTTGATCCATCACCGTTATTTAGCTCACTGCACCATCCCAGCTCAGAACCTGGCTATATGCAAATCAGTCTGTCCCTGGCCAAGTGCATCATGGGAACAGGGCAGACTAAACTACCAAGCCAATTCTTCACCAGAAAGGAGACAAGCTACCGGGGACCGGTTTCTGGCATTTCAGCCGTCGTCGGCCCGGCTTGCTTGAATCCTGATGGTGCAGTGAGCAAGGGACTCATGTCTGTGTATACCCTGCCACACCTATAGTGGCCAAAAACGATTCAGAAAAGGGGGTGGTGATGAACAGAGTGTCTGAATTAAGCAGACCACTCTTACCCAGTCCAAAGATCAGGGCTTGATCCATCACTGTTATTTAGCTCACTGCAGCATCCCAGCTCAGAACCTGACTATATGCAAATCAGTCTGTCCCTGGCCCAGTGCATCATGGGAACAGGGCAGACTAAACTACCAAGCCAATTCTTCACCAGAAAGGAGACAAGCTACCGGGGACCGGTTTCTGGCATTTCAGCCGTCGTCGGCCCGGCTTGCTTGAATCCTGATGGTGCAGTGAGCAATGAACATGAACCAACTGCACAAATTAAACATGCACATTATCATATATTTGTTGGCACCAACTTCAAGCAATAATTAAAGCAATTTTAGTAATACAACAACGTTCTTATCTATAGTAGTACCCACAAAAAAGCATTTAAAAAAAAAACTATGTTCTTACATAATTCTGACATGTAATTAAAGTATCCTCATCAAGATACTATACATGATGTAGAATGGTGAATCTGTCCAACACAAATGGTACAACCTAAGGAAGTGACTAAAACTTATCCAAAGGTTAACAAGTCACATTCTTTCGTAGTATTCAAAGCTTTGTTCACACTGTCACAACGGAGGATCCAACAACATTCAGATTTATTTAAAATGTTGGCAATACTCCCACCTCGCGGTGGAGTCTGTATGACTTCAATAACTTGCCATCGCCTGTCAGATGGCGCATTATTCAGTTCCAGAAAATTGGCTTTTAAAGTCGCATTCTCTGTTGTACATTGAATGCAACTTTTATGTTGACCCAGACTTTTTTTCATTTTCTGAGTCGTCTGCCCAACATAAATAAGATCACTCGGGCACCAAATTGCATATACAACATTTTGCGTATTGCAATTAGAGTGATCCCGCAGGTCATGACAGATATTCGCATGAATGAATTGTTTTGTATTGAGACTAGAATCACACATGAGGCAGCCGCCACATCTGTAATGTCCCACAATTTTGTTCAGCCCCCACATAGTTGTTAAATTTGGGGTATCAAAGCCGCTCGGACTAAATGATCGAGCATGTTCTTCCCTCTTTTGTATGAGATCATGGATTGCTCGTTAGGAATTCCTGTGGACATACCCAAAGGCCAGTGTTTTTTAATAATCACCGAAATGCAATTACTCTTTGTCCCAAATGTGGTGACACAAGGGATCCTACTGGTTTTACTTTTTCGTTAACTGAGTAAGCAAGAAATGACAATGATTATACCATGCTCTCTTCATGGATCTCTTGACCAGTTTTCTCGGGTACCCACGTTGTCGTAGTTTCTCTGCCAGTTTGCCTGCCTCTTTAAAATAATTATCCTTGAAGAAACAGTTTCTATGAATTAAAGTGATTAAGATAGTTTTGGATAGACGTCCAGCTACTGTGTTGGTACTGACTGACTTTATTGTTGATTTGTTGACAATTTCTTTGACACGTAATTATTTTGAATTTGACTGACAGTTTTATTTACAGATTATCAGTATATCTATGGGGGCTTCTTATGCCCCCAATTTTGCTATTTTGTTTGTGGACAATTTTGAGCAGAATTTTATTCATGACTGTAGAAAAAATACTTATTTTTCTAGCATACGCCATTGGCTACGTTATATTGACAATATTTTTTTAATTTGGACTGGGACTTGTGTTGAACCTACTGAATTGTTAAATTTGCTAAACAACGTGAGTGCATGAGAAAGCTGGTCAAGAGGTCCATCAAGAGATCATGGTATAATCATCGTGAAAACTTGCTTACTCCGAAAACAAAAAAGCCAACCAGTAGGATCCCTTGTGTCACCACATTTGGGACACAGAGTAATAGGATGTTGTCAATTATTAAAAAACACAGGCCTTTGGTTATGTCCACAGGAATTACTAACGAGCCACCCTTTTTCTCATACAAAAGAGGGAAGAACCTGCGCAATCATTTAGTCCGAGTGGCTTTGCCTCGGGTCGAAACCCCAAATATATCAAATGTATGGGTACTTAACAAAATTGTGCAACATTACAGATGTGGCGGCTACCTCATTGGTGATTCTAGTCTCAATACAAAACAATGAATTCATGCGAATATCTGTCACGACGTGCGGAATCACTAATTGCAATACGCCTAATGTTGTGTATGCAATTTGGTGCCCCTGTGATCTTACTTATGTTGGGCAGACAACACAGAAAATTAAAACACGTCTGGGTCAACATAAAAGTCGCATTCGATGTAAAACAGAGAATGCGCCTTTAGTAGCCCATTTTCTGGAATTGAATCATGCGCCATCTGACGTGCGATGGCAAGTTATTAAAGTTATACAGACTCCACCACGAGGTGGGAGTATTGCCAACATTTTGAATAAATCTGAATGTCGTTGGATCCTCCGTTGCGACAGTGTGTACAAAGGTTTGAATACTATGGAAGAATGTAACTTGTTAAACTTTGGATAAGATTTTAGTCACTTCCTTAGGTTGTACTATTTGTGTTGGACAGATTCACCATTCTACATCATGTATCGTATCTTGATGAGGATACTTTAATTACATGGCAGATATATATAAGAACATGCATTTTTTGAAAAAAGCTTTTTTTGGGTACTACTATAGATAGGAACATTGTTGTTTTATGAAAATTGCTTTAATTATTGCTTGAAGTTGATGCCAACAAATATATGATACTGTGCATGTTTAATTTGTGCAGTTGGTTCATGTTCATGATAAAAGATGAAGATATTATGTGACCATGTTTATTGAGCAGATATTTAGCACTACCAAATCCGCCATACACTATTTCAATGTGTCTAATTATGCGATTATGCTGTTTTAAAACACTTGGTGAAATTAATTTTAAACCAATGTGGATTTGCTATTGATTGCTTAATGTAAGAATGTGTAATTAGTAATGGATTATGTTCACTTCTTTATTATTTATTTTTGGTGACACACGTTGGTTCTCTATTTCCATTTTTATTTTATTTCAATTTTTATGTTATTTTTATGTCCTTGGATGATTTTCAGCCAAAGACGCTTCGTTTATTGACAAACAATACGGACGATTGACGTCGGGCAGCTTTAATTGGCGTGTATGTGTTATATACACCTTTTTAAGATGGCGCGGGTTTGGAAGGCCGGTGCATAGGGACGCCGCGCAAAGGGAACCGATGTTTAAGAATTATCGTGCAGTGCGACAGGATTAATTCTAAGCGTTTATTGAAATCATGGTATTGCTTTAGTCTAATTTGGGGCAATGAGTGTATAAATAATGTATCCGTCCCCAGTATTGGTGAATTTTGGCTAATTTTTTGTACAGCGTGGATGTATCTATGATTAAAGTGGGGCAGTGAATGTTTAAATAAATATTCCCTTCCCCGAGTGGAAGGGCGTCTATGTGACTTTTTTTTTTTTTAACTGGTGCTTTGCTCATTCCTAATGAGGGGAAATGAAGGTACCAAGGAACTAAATACATTTTTTGCCCTTTCTAGACCGCCACATGAAGCAAGTATAAGGGAGGAAAGGGTTTTCCAACCCTGTGGCTGATCTCACCAGTTTATTTCTAAGTAGTTACGGAGGTAACCAGTTTATTGAAGCTGAACATAAAATAGTTTCCAGCCAATCGCCCTTTATCAAATCTATAATGTGGCTCTCGATTCCAATTCCTTTTTGATAACTTATCATAATTGAGCATATTTACTTATCCTTGTCTTTCTTTAGATTCTCTTATCCATTGACTATTTGTACGCTCGCCTTCCATTATTTAATTGGAAGTAAGTGCAGCTTATATCTTTAGCACTTACATGCACTCTGAGCTTTGGAGAGAAACTGGCTGACTTTTTCCTTTTCCAGATTTCTTCTATTTTTGCTTTGGTGGCACATTCCCTGGCTTTTCTTGGTTATGATTTAAATACCAAGGGCCTCATTTATGAGGCCTTGTGTCAGTTTTGCGCTTCCGATGCGTCACTTTTTGTGACACATCAGCGACATAAAACATGCTTCCTGTTGCGCACTATTTACAAAGTGACGCATCTAAGTAGATGCGTCACTTTGTAAACCCCTGAGCTACATTATACCTGCTTCAGGTATAATGTATGCAGAGGGTGCGTTCCCCCGCAAAAAGCCTCATAGAAGTGATGCAGTGAAATCTATGAGATTTAACTGCGTCACTTCTAGGACGCTGTTGCGTCAAAATCTTACGCCTGCCTCACAGTAGGCGTAAGACTGACGCAGGCCCCTTGCCCCATGTGAAAGGACGCAGTGCTGGAGTTGCGTCACTTTTGTGACACACTCCAGCAATGCATCACTTTTGCGCCATACAGATACGTCAGAAATACTGACGTATCTGTAACTCCTTGCAACATGATGCGTCATAAAGTAAATATGATGCATCAGGTATGTCGCAAGGAGTGCGCACTGAGAAGTGACACATTTCTGCTTTCACGCAGCGATGCGTCATTTCTCATAAATGAGGCCCCCAGTAATTTCTGTCATCACAACTGGGTGTGGTGAGGCAGTTCTTTCTTTTTCTTTTTTTCTTTTTGTAGTTTTAAGATAAGCACACTTTTTGATATATATATGATTTATTTTTGGCCCATTTTTAGGAACAATGAGATAAATAATTATAGATGTTAATTTCTGAACTTTATAGATTGTCTGTGGTATTCTAAGTAAATTTTATGTCCTGAAGATGACCGTGGATTAATAACAAAGGTCGAAACGTCGTTGATGCAATTGTGGCCGCATTTAATGGAGGAAACATTGTTTTGTTTGTTGTAGTTTCAGTGTTGTTCTGAAACTTCTTCTTTTCATGTAACCTCTTTTTGTTTGCCACCTGTCTGGTTCTGTATTTTTAGTAAATGTTATATGTACCAGCTTACAATTCTGAGCTCTATGATAATATATTTTTATTAAATAAAATGTGTATGTCTTTGTAGATTTTTCCTGTATGGACAGTCTTGCTATATACATGTATTGTTCTATATATATATATGCATTTTTTTTCACTTCTATGTGTGCACTGATGTGGTTGTTGCTCTAATTACCTGTATATTCATTTTTGTATATGTAATTGTATTTTCTCAAACACTTTGAACCTTTGTTTGGATTAAACACTGATCGCCCCTGGTTCAGGTGGTTAGGGCTGCCCCTGTGGTGATTAATGATCAATAAATAAAGAACTCCTCCATAATCGTTATGTATAAAATGCTTACTTACGTCTTCCTCACCATGGGTGTTCCCGCAGACCTTAGTCATCGACAATGGGCAGGGTTGAATGTTAAAATCCCCTACCCAAATTATAACAATTGATGTCCTAATGATGCTTAACAGTTTATCAAGCTCATTATCCAATTTGGATACAACATTACTACGATTGAATCAAACACATTATTGTAGTAATTAACCATGACCATATCCCTATCATCTTTGCAATATAACCATAGAATTTGAGAGTGTGTTCCTACAGTAATACGTTTTTTTAACCTTAAAAACAGATAGCTTATTTGAAATAAGGGTCTGGAGCCCCCCTTTGGCTCTACCTGCTGGCGAAGGCACAGCCTGAATCCAGTACGATGTGAATCCTTCTACATAAATAGGGTCGGTACACCACGTCTCTTGTAGACAAATTATATCTTGGTCGGTAGTAATAAAATCCTGCCAAGTTGGTGAATCCTGTTTTCCCTTTAAGCCTGCGACATTCCAGATAGTAATAATGTAACCATTCTTGAATGTTTTCTCAGTGTTACCTCCTGTACACTTGCCATTACTTCCTTTTACAATATTTGCAGATGGGGCCTCAGGAGATGTACACACTAAATCTGTGATGTTTATGGTGTCTGTGGACTCGGTCTGGGCTAGTTCAAATATAGATAAACCCCTACATGCTTGTCATTAACCTTAACTTCATTAGTGAGTGTCTCCAATATAAAATGGTTAATGCCCGTATGTAAATTGTTTTGTTCAAGGGAACTCAGGGCTTGGTATCTGTTAGAGACAGGTAAATCTTGATGGTATGGGGGTTGATAAAAATATATTTATACTCCAGGTATTTATTTTGTCAGCCCTTGGTTGTCTGAACCTTAAATGCTCATAGAAGAAACCAAGTGGTAACAGTGTCATGATCAATTCAAAAGGAGACAATGGGGGTGCTCTAACCAAGGTGTTTCCAGCACAGCTAGGGGTTCGGAAATGAACAATTATACAGTCTCCTTTAAGACACTTAGGTAGGGGTCCAACCCAGCCCACTCCACGTGTCCGGAGAATCTCGTTAGCTCCTGCCACGGGGAGCTCCTGTCACAATTCTTATCGAACCAGTGTACTATTCTGTTCTTTAAGGAATCATTACTCTCAGTTTTTCATGGTTGTAGAGGTGGCACATTCACCAGAACAGCAACATACTGGCAGCTCTCTGGGTGGAGGTTGATAGGGATGTCTACTCTCATCTCTTGGCTTGAATTATAGCCTGCCTTATTCAAGGTAGCAATTGAATGGTCTAAAAAATCTGCAGCCATTCCCTCTATCCTGACCCCTTGAGATGATCGGGAGTGGTTAATCAAGGCTTCCTGTCTTAGTGGAATATGGGTTGTTGGTTCATTAGTTCCACTGGTGAGTCCTGTACTTGCCATATCCTTTCGGCCCCCAGGGAATCCACTACCTATTCCTTTGTTTATTCTATTAACACTAGAGATAGTTGTCTTAGGCACTGGCTCTTTTATACCTTCCCTGGATACATCCCTCTTTGTCCTGTCACTGGTGTTAGTGTCCCTCAATAGGCAGCAAATCTTGGTCACCTCACTAGATAGTTTATCAATTTTCTTGTGAACCGGCCTAAGTAACTCCTCTATCTTAGAAGAATGTGTGGCTAAAATAAATAAAGTTTGTGGGTTGGCAATATTATCTTGACCATCTTGGATATCACATATTGAATCTTTAGGGTTCTGCATGGTGTATTTCTTGCCTTTAGAATTGCCTGCCCCTGTTTGTCTCTTCTTACAGCCTTTCTTCCTCTTCGGGGTTGGTGATCTACCGGGTGTATGCAGGTGGTGGAATCAGGTTGGGTAGGCAAATCATGTTCAAGTTCTAATGCATTTCCATCGGGCTTGGGTGTACCAAGGGGTGCATTGGGGGCGACTTCTGCACATTGCATAGGTTCGCCCTGATGGAGTCCACTATCGCTACCTAGCTGTTCCCCAACCAACATACAAGAACCCAGTGATAAGCGGCGTTCTGTCCTATCAATTTTGTCAGTAATTGCACTGACTGCACTGACTGCACGCACTAAAAATGAGTCTATTGTGGTGCAGGGCTTATCAATTATAGTTTTTGGGATTTTACGTCTAGCCATAATGACATCTTAAGCAGTATTTATGTGTGGAATTTAAATTGGTGTAATCTATAATCTAAGACCCCCACAATTTCAATGTAAAGTGCCAAGTGCAAGTACAAAGTGCTATGGTCAAACAAAGTGTTAAGAGGTGTCTTGTTTCGCCAGCAGTGAGGGTTAGCCAGATAACCAGATAGGCCTGCACATCTCTGCCCCCAGCGTGTTAGTGAGAGCGCTGCTCCACTGGAGAAAGGCACACACATTCTGGCACATGCGGCAGGGGACAGATGTCTGGGGAGAGTCGGTGGGTGAGAATGCTGCTGACGTGAAAGGCTGCCCCTGAAAGTCGGCGAGCCTTAAGTCAGCAGCAAGAGTTGTAAATCCTTAGCTGGTGCGGAAGGGTCTGATAGCATCAGGGCTTCCTGCCCAGGAGGCATAGGGCTGCCTTGTAGTGACGTCCTGTGGGAAATGTGAACATTATTTCCCCCCAGGACCGAGAGAAAGATATACTTGCATCAATCCACGTGGTGTACCTCGGGATCATTTAATTCTGGATTTTGACAACAGATGAACCGTGATACCTCCCGCAAAATGGCTGAACAATGAAAATAGAGACAGGACTGCTCGTTCGTCATTCACTTAGAATGCTAATTAAGTCATCTATGTTTTGTGAATAGAAAGAGACAGATGACTACGCAACAGAGTAGCATGGGACAACAAAATAGTTATAGGACCACTCCTTTGGAGTTTCATGGCAGCCATCTTAGTTGGGGCAATGTTTTCCAAGCTCCCACTTTTATGGTTATGTATACTCCGCATCAAGCCTCTAATACCCACAGAAGCAATTTAGCGCTGAGTTTCTTGATTGAGCCTGGTTTGTCTAGATTCCTGTTTTAGCCAGATTTAGCAGATTTTTATTGATTTCTCTAGATTTCCTGGTTTTTCTAACTCCCTGCTTTAGCCAGGTTTAGTAGATTGTTTGAACAACAGCAGACTCATACACTATGGCCCAAATTTATTAGGATTTCTTTTCCCTCTATCCTGCAGCATGCCGCCTTAGCTATTTGGTATCATGTAGAGGTTCTTTGCTACCCTTGACTACCACGCCACCCAGCCCGCTTTTATCTACCCTCAATCTCCTCCGCAGCGCTTGTCGCTTCCACGCCACCCTACCTGTTACTTCCCACGCACAATCTCCTCTTCAGTGACTGTCCTTCACATCCCGCATCCCGGTCCACAACCAGGACCCCTGTGACCCTACCCACAACCACCTCCTCAGGGACTGCCCTCCCCCCTTCCTCACCGACTCTCGTCTTCCCACCCACTCTCATCATACCTCGCATCCCCACGATGCTTACACACTCTCCTCACATATCTCCTTTTATCATCTCCCCGATTGTACTACCCTTATAATGGAACCTACAGGCATACACTCCTACAACATCATTTACCCCTCCGACCTCACAAAAAAATCAGAAAAACAATTCAAGCATAATTTTTAAAAAACGCACCCTGAAACACTCTTTGCCGATCCTTATTTTTTCTACACACAAAGGGATTACAACCACAGACCTCATTCTCCACACAAATTGAAGAGCCCAATGGAGGAACGCATTCCTCACCTCACTCTCGCAACCATCAACATTTACAATAACGGTATCATCCTTACCCAAGCCACAGACCGCAATCTTTCTCTCATGGACAACATCTTCCCTACCATCAAAAACCTAGTGTCACAACCTCTTGTGGGTTCCCAATTTCTATATCCTTCCAGTACCATCACACAGGGAGTCTCCTCATTTAACCATTCTGACATCTTAGACCCCCAATCCCTCTGCCCTCTTCCTACATGTCCTCCCGTCCTCCTCTGGTGTCTGACTTACGTTATCCACACCCAGATGACCCCCCTAACCTCACACCCCTCATCACCCCAACAAAACCACACATTCTATCTCCCGACACGACCATCACAGCACTAGTCTATCATCTGATACTGATCCCTTTCATTGACATGACAATAGCCACCCCCCACCCTAACACCAACATCTCTCTTGACTCAACTTCCTTGCACTTTTTTTGTTACTCCTCCCATGTTCTCACCCCGTCTTAGCCTCCCCACGCGAAGCCATGCCTTGCCACATGTCCTGACCTCACAGGAACTTAACGACCACGCATTATCCTCTGAGCTCCCCATGCTCTCATCTACCCTCACCACTCCTACATTACAGCCAGCCACCCCATCTTCTCAGCCACCTACACCCTCCAACATCCTGCTGGTCTCTGCCCCTATACCCTTTAATGATTCTCATCATAATTATTCTCTCCTCAGCATCCACACCCTCCGTAGTCTTAGGCTGACACAGGTCCTGTCCTCACACTACTGCGATGACAATACGCTATAGAATGAGCACTCCCCACCCCCCTACGTCCCTCTCCCCACCCACCTTACAACCACCCACCCCCTCAACTCAGACCTCTACAGCCCCCATTCATCCACCCTCCCACACAATACTACCTCCAACATTAGCCTTACCTGCACCTCTGCAACCCCCCTCATGCAGTACACAGACTTCTACCTCGGTCACATCTGACCCGACCTTAGATTTGAGGAAATAATGTTGTCTCTTCTCCAGATTAAAAAGGAACTCCAATCTCTCAAGGATCGGATATTCAACCAACCTGGGCGTAATTTTTCCTCAAGAGCATTTAACCTGAACTACCAATCACACCACCTAACTCACACCCCTAAACTCACTCCACCCATTTAGAATTCAGTTCCCCTCCTCAATACACGTTCTTGTCCTAGTGTCAATACGTTCTCCGAGAGCGATATACTAGCTCTTCTTCAATCCTACACACCCTCTACCAATAATTGCATTACCGCAACTCAGTTGACCATCCCTACTCTCCACCCTAACCCACTCAGAGTTGCCAGACACAATATTAGAGGGATCGTCAAGAGCAACCTTACTCACGTCCATCTCACCCAAGACCCCTCCCGTTCCCTCCTTACTCCCCGGCTCAAATGCAGACTCCTATACTGTAGATCGACTTCCAGACATGCTTCTGACATAGCTGAGCTTATCCTTTCACAGGAACTAGACCTGCTATTGTTAACTGAAACCTGGCTAACTGATTCCTCCACACCACTGATGGACATTCTAGTTTCCCCGAACTACGACATCATCAGATTAGACAGAATTGGTAAGATACCTGGCGGTATAGCCTCTATTCATCGTAATGACATCTCTGTAAATAGAGCCACATCCCCGGTCCTCACGTCCTGCAAATACTTTTGCCTAGACCTTAGCAGCAATGCCAAACAAGCTTGTTCACTGCACATCTTCTATCATCCACCAGGTGACAATCTCACTTTCTCAGAACAACTCATGGATATGATTTCAACTAACAACGGTATGCAAAACAACCAAATATTCCTCTGCGATTTGAATCTCCACTGGAATGACAATAACAACACAATTGTCAAATGCCTTAGAAGCTTCCTGGATGATCTAGCCCTGACCCAATCCTGCAATGGCCCTACACATAAGAAAGGTTCAACCCTGGATTTAATAATCTCCAAAACTGAAGTCATTCAAATGGAATCGATACAACCCTGCAGCTGCTCTGATCACCACATCATTACCTTCTTTATCAGGGAAACAGTCAAATTTAACTCAGTTCAGGCCACAAAACCAAAGATCTGGAAAAGAGACTTGAAACAACTCTACATAAACACACTACCTTTTTTAAGCTGCAACCTTCTATTGCCTCCTGCTGGCATCACAGACGTGCATGATCTCACCAACCACTACCTTAACTCGATGACCGCAAAAATCAATGAGGTTGCCCCTCTTCAACTTAAGAGAGTCTCCACTAAAGACTCAAAACCTTGGTACAATAGCCTACTCAACGAAGACAGACGCTCTCTCAGCGTTGCTGAAAGCAATTGAAGATCAGTGCCGCGACTTCATCTCAAATTACTAAGGAAAAAGAGAAACGCCTATTACAAGAGGATTCAGCGCACCAAAGCAGACGTTTTCAAACACCAACTAGACCAAGCTAGAAACCGCCCAAAAAAACCTTTTTGAGCTAATCAAAACTCAATATAAGGACGTCCCGCAACGGTTACAAGACGCCGCCCAATCGCAACCCAACTGTGAACAATTCTCCGCCTTCTTCACTCAGAAGACCCTCATCATCGAGAACGATCTCTTAAAGGACTGATTACTTTATTCTGTGCCTCACTCAAAAACCCCCTCGTCACCACCAACTACTACACACCAAATCCCTTCAAAGTGTGTCCCAAAGAACAATGCCACCTGGTCGTCCTTTGATGCCTACTCGGAAGAGGCTTTGGGTAAGATTATAAATGCCTTGAAACCTTCCAACCACCTCATTGACCCAACCCTGCTAACGCTGTTAAAGACCTAACCTCATGGCTACTTCCGCTATGGACCAAAATCATCAACAGTTCACTCCAACAAGGTTGCATTCCAGATTTCCTCAAAGTCTGCCAAGTCTCACCCATCCTTAAGAAACCTACAACTGACCCCACGAATCTTAACAACTATCGTCCTATATCCAATATCCCTACCCTGGCCAAACGGCTTAAAAAATGCATACACCACCAACTAACAAAACATATTGTTCACTTTGACTTCCTTGACAACCACCAATCAGGCTTCAGAGCAGGGCAGAGCACGGAATCAGCCATGACTCACATTATTGATGATGCACTTCAAATCCTGGACCAGAACGGCTCATGCCTACTCATCCTGCTGAGCCTATCCTCAGCTTTTGATACGGTCAAACACGAGAGTTGGCTGGATCTGCTCAGACTGAGGATGGGTCTTTAAGGACCTGTGCTGAACTGGTTTACCTCCTTTCTTCATAACCGAACACAACAATTCAAGATTAACAACACTCTTTCCAACCCAGTTCCAGTAAGGCTGGGCGTCCCGCAAGGTTCCTCACTCTCCCCGACATTGTTTAACTTGTTGATGGAGCCTCTCACCAAAATTCTTCAAGCGACTAATCTGCAATATCATATTTACGCCAATGATACACAATTGTATCTAAAGATTAACACCTTAGAAGACATTAAACAGCTTAACTCCACACTCATGAACACACAAACATGGTTGGCAGAAAATCATCTCAAACTGAACGCTCTTAAGACTGAATTCCTCCTTATAGCCCCCGCTAAAATCCCTTTGATGCAAAACTTAATCCAACATCTCACTGCACTTAACGTGCAACCAACTGTTGTGGACTCAGCAAAATCACTGGGAATAACTCTGGACAGCAATCTCAGCATGCAGAAACACGTCAGCAATGCTACAAAGGGAGCAAACTTCCAGTTAAACATTCTAACAAAGTTGAAACTATTCTTACCAGTCAACGACTTCAAACAGGCTGTACAAGCACTAGTTATCCCTCGTGTGGAATATGGTATTGTCTCTCTATGCGGCATCCCAAAAACGACTACAGCCCCCCTTAGAGCATCAATAAATTTTGCAGCAAAACTCATCACCGGTTCGAAAAGAAGTTCCCACATCATTCCTGACCTAAAATCCCTGAATTGGCTCCCGTTCGAAGCAAGAATTCAGCTAAAAATTGCTTACATAACACATAGTGCCTTACACCGCAAGGCACCCATTTATCTCGCACAGAAATTGTCAATCTCTGGTGGATCAAGGTCCTCTAGGGGTGCAGATAACCTGCTTCTGAAACCTCAAAGATTCAATAACAAAAAATATATAAACCAACCTTCTCTGGGAAGGCGCCTAGGATTTGGAATACTCTTCATCCTGGAACCTGATTGAATTCTTCTTCCGTATCTTTCAAAAAGGAAGTAAAAGCGATTCTCATGGCAAAATTAAAATTAGGGTAAACCTAAACAAAACTAAACAAGGATTGTCACTCAGCTTGACGTCAATGCCTAGTTCTGCATTAATCCACAGTAGGACCTCAGTTGAATGGAACGTGGCTGATAATCCTAACTGATGGAAGAACCGAGGGGAGTGGCGCGGCCCGACCTCAAATGACTTTGGACGGGCCCAGGCTTCGCCCACACACGTCCCGCGCTGCGGGAGGCCGCTCTGAATTTACCACGCCTCCTGGTGCCCTTGGATGATGCCCTCAGCATGCGTCCGGCAATGCCTGCTGGGGCTTGTTGTTCTTACATGGCCGTTCCCCTCACGGTAACATATTGGGGGCAGAGTAGGTGATTAGTGTGTCGTTTCCCTCACCGCTGGAAGCAAAGGAGGCAGGTGGAGAGAGCCTTTCCCCTTACTGAGAGCCTGCTGCGGGTGAGCGAGTCCCGCACTGTGGGAGGGCCGCTCTGAATTTACCCGGCCTCCTGGCGCCCTGTGATGACGCCCTCAGCAAGTGTTCGGCAATGCCTGCTGGGGCTTGTTGTTCTTACGTGGGCGGTCCCCTCATGGTAATACCTAGGGGGCAGAGTAGGTGATTAGCGTGCTGTTTCCCTCATGGCTGGAAGCAAAGGAGGCAGGTGGAGGGAGCCGTTCCACTGAAGGCGAGCCTGCTGCATGCATCTAAACTTGATTATTTTCATAACATAATGCTTCAATATTCAGTTTAGTTTTACTCCTTGCTTTGGCTTTTCTTTCTTTTATGATGACCTGACCTTGAGAAATCTAATTAACAAAATAAAAATATATTTGACATTATTTTTAGTTGTTAAGACAGTAGGCCATTAAAAAGTGCATGACAAATAATTGTGTACTCATTACTTTCTCTGTAAGATAGAAAAATATAGTGAAGTCGTTGTAAACTACTGGCTGTCTGGCCTGTTGTATCTTTTCTTGGATAACAAGATGTAACAAGGGCGAAAGTCTGCAGCATGTTCTGACAGAAGTATAAATGTTCCCAAGTTGTTATATTGTGATACTTACTTCCATCATGGAAATGCGTGCCGGAAAATAATGTGCAAAGATATAAAGTAATACATTATATTTGGAAATTGTTATTTTACTTGTGGTGAAAAGATTACATGAATATAATGAATGTTCACCCAGAAAATGTTATTACATTTGTATTTTAAAGCTGTAAGTATTTGAATGGAAAGCTAGAGAAAATGTTTTTTTCTAGAACATCTTAATTCCTGTTACTGTGCTGACAGGATTTTATGTGTTAAAACATGTCATAATTATCTTTAGTTTGTATACCAAAATGTTTGTGTTGTTCAAAACACCATCAAATGATTCAAATTTATTGGCAAGAAGCACATTTGGGTTCATTTTAGAGAAGCACATATTGATGTGATGCAGAGCACTCTGTTGCTCAGTCTAATGATTTGGCAATTTGATTATGCTCATTTAATTTGTTTTGCATATTGCTTCTTTAGGGAATGTATGTGCTGTGTGCATACTATTTTACTGATGAATAGTACTGTTTTTTCTAGTTACATTACGACTGTAATGTTAATTATATTTATTGAATAAATGTAATATTATGAAAAGACCAAGGGGCATATTTGCAATGAAATGTCGGAGGTGGAGCTGGGCCAAATTTGGCAGCGCTGCGCTCCGACATTTCTAATACACAGGGACGCGCCGTATTTACAACAATACGATGCACCCTTGTGGTTTCCCTAGCGCTGACACTAAAATTAGCTGCCTAGTGCCAACGCGTTGCAGCGATTGATTATTTATGTGCAGGAAGGTGTTCTATCCTGCACATAAACCAACTATAATTTTGATTTGTTACTTCTCTGTGTGCTGCAGAAAGCAGCTGCAGCACACATAGAATTAGCAAATCGTCATTCTTTAAGGAGTGTTTGTATGCAGGAAGGTACACCTTCCTGCACATAAACAATCATTAATGGTGTTATGCTCTTTCTATGTGTGCTGCTGCAGTACACAAAGAGAAAACAAAAACGAGGAGAAATAAAAGTAATTATCCTTGTCTCGCCATTCTAACGCCTGCTGTTGCTTGGCATTATTTTTGGGCACTCACTCTGATCTACAGATCCTTGTAAATCTGGGCAGTATCAAAAAGCTGTTGCGATGGAACAACCATCGCATGCCCGTTTCAGGCAAAGTGATGCATGTAAAGAGGCGTATTTACAAAGCTACGTTAAGCCACAAAAAGTAGCTAAACTCCACTTTTCAAATATGAAGAAGGGCATAGCACCACCAGAATGTCGCTAAAAGTGATGTTATGGTGGCACTATCCCCCTGTAAATATGCCCCCAAGTCTGTGTCTTTGGTGGAATTGTTCCCAGTGGAGTTCCTGAATTCACATTGTCTCCTACTGATTCTGTGTATCAACTGCTTTTGGTATGGCTGTCATACTATGCAACAGAGATACTTTCTTCTACTCCCCTGTTCTTGTGTCCTCTTCCAGTATCCAGACTGCATTTGCACTTTCCGCAAAAGAACTGACCTAATCAGGTTCCCAAGGATGACCTTACCACACGCTGCCCCGCTCTCACTTCTTGCTTAACAGAGATGCCCCTGACTTTACCATTAATGTGTTAAGCTTTGTTATTACTATACAGGAGCTTTTTAACCTACAGATTGTGATTTTGTAATTTCTTCAGTGATCCTGATGTCCCTACTGACTGAATTTCGTTTCTATTAACACATCTCTTCAAAAGGTACCTCCTCCACTTTCCATGAAATTCTGCACCCTTGAAGTAGTTGCTTCTATTGTTTATCAAACCCTGTTCTCACCTTATTATTTTATCTTCTTATCTAGTTAGTGGGATGGCGGTGGTGTATAACTACCAGAAGCAACCAACCTTCATTTCCACTAGGATATATTAGTTATATGGGAACTTCCTAGTTATGCATTGTTGTGTTGCCGCTCCATCTTGACTAAACGTTCACATAAGATTTTATCACTATTAGCAGAGTACAAGCTTACAAACCTGGGGGCATATTTTCAAGACAGGTGATAAAATTATCGCTTTTGAAGCTCAGGTTAAATGTCCTTCACATCTAACATGGGCTTCAATTGGAATTCCATAGAGCATATTATCAAGCCCATTATCACCGTTTTAGTGGCAGTTTTCTGACATTAAACCGGCGATAATTTTATCGCCTGTCTTGATATTATGCCCCCTGCTCCCTGTACTCCCATCAATACCTTATATGTGGCACTCATCTTAGTAGAATCAGACAAGAGACAACTTGTTTCCCTAGTTTACTGGCGATAACTCATCACACCTTATTACACCTTCCCCCTAAAAGCGTGCTTATCAATCCATGGCTTTCCCTTCCAATTACCACAAACAAGACTAGGCACAGAACACTTATTCCTTTTAGTCCCTCCACATCATATCCTCCCCTCAGTTCCTTAGAGTCCACATTAATTCTTTTCAAACTACACTTTACATTACTCATTCAATATTTTGTACCGCGGTGCTCTTAAACGTACATTTGTTTCCAGTGATACAGCCTGTGCCTTAACCTTTCAATATGATTATGATTATCTTTTACATATCAAGTAATTTTTTTAGTGTACATGTTTCACTTTTGTAGGTTTGGTTTGCTCTTCAGGAGTGCAATGAAATACCTGTGTTCTAATCACCGTCACCTGGTGTGTGTATTTGGATACAATATAATGGTATCTTACTACATATTACAGGCTTGAAAAAGCCACAGGCCTGCATTCATTAAAGTTGAAAAGCATGTGCTCTTTGTCAAATCCAAATTATTTTTTTTCTACACAAGATGTGTGCACAACTTGCAACTATCTCAAGAAACCTAAATATTGGGCATTTGCATTCTGTGTGCTCATGCTCAATACATATGTGTGGTAGCTTGCCAGTCCTTCTCTAGACCAATCTAAACAGCAGCTAATAGCAGGGCATGCAGTACTTAATTGAAGTGCCAGTGCCCAAAGATCTGCTCAGAAGCCCAAGGTCATTGCAGCTAAATGTTGGTGTGCCGAATACCAAAGCTGCTTAGTTTTTAAATCTTATCTTGCCTGTTTAGTTTACTACCAGACACTCACAACCCCTTTATCTCACTTTCGTAGGTTCCTGCTTTCTCCCTTTATAACTGTTTCTCCAGATTTCTCTTCCTCCATCTTTCCACTTCATTTGTTTTTTTACTCCCTTGCTGTCAGTAAATGTTTGATGAAGAAAAATAAGTACTGGTCTCAGCAAATTGCCCCCACTGGCAACCAACAGCTCAAACTAAGCACTGACAGGGAATCACTAAAATACTGTGACACTGAGGTGTTAACTAATGGTGGACACACTCAACAGTGTGAAAGTAAAGCCCCTTAGTGTCAAGAAGAAAATCTTCTAGAGTTGGTTGGGCAAAGTTCTTGAATCTCACACTTTCTGTGCAGTACACTGCAAGTGCTACAAACTTTGCAATTCTGTGCACTTGCAGCCTGCTGTGGATTATGGACAAACTATTGTTGCTCTGCCAATCCTCATAACTTGACTCATCTCCTGTGAGGAAGCTAGTTGCAGGACTATGTTGCTTCACCACTCCAACTCACAGTGTACCATAGCCGTGGCACATAAACCACTGCAGATTCAACAGAGTGATCCTGTCTGACTAGAGAAAAATCATTTTACTACATAGCACCACGTTATTTGGGCCCAGAACTAGCAAGGCAGTTGGTTAAAGCAAGATCACGTAAGCTTCTGATGGTTGATAATCAGTAGGCTGTTGCAGGTAGACACAGCCTCACATGCAGCACGCCCTCAGGCTTACATAGCATATCATCAGACCAAGCTGCGCAGGCAGGGAACTGGGTGAAATCCATGTGTATCTGAATGATGGCTGTTTATTCTCTGTCGCTGGACCACAGCCCAGCAACTGAGATGCAGACCTTGGCCCCTAGGAGGGGATGCCTTCCCCAATCCCACCCTAGAGCCTGACCAGGCTATACTCCTAAATGAATAGAGGTTCTTGTTAGGCTTCAAGGCAGGAACATGTTTTCTGGGTTGGAGCTCCCGAGACAGACATTTACTAGGATTTGTGCACCGCTACTCATGACCTGAGCCCAGACAGGGTTGAGGATTTCTCATCTCCATCCTCTACAGGTCTATTTACCCCTGAAGGTATCTCCTGGTTTGTGAACAGTATGTGTGAAGGGAGTGATGTTTAGTCATTGTATGAGTACCCTTTATTAAGTATAATCCATCATCCCGAGTGTCTTTAATCACATAATCAGAGTACACTGGTCAAATCAGAGTGTCACACAGTCTGGAAACGACATCACTAGAATAGCCAGTACAATCCCCAGAAATAGTAGTATAGTGCTTTCAGGTAGACGGTATGCAGAAGAAAGACAAGTCATTTTTGTTGTCTTTAGACAATCTTGTGGCTGATGATAAGATTTATACAAATTCAATAATATTCTGAATGATAATGTTGAATGTATGCTAGCCAACATGTGTTTCGCCCATTAGTTGGTTTGCAGGCCTGGGACATTTTTAAGGGTATTTAAAAGTAAAACATTAAGAAGTCATCAAAACAAAATAAAATGTGAGCAATAAATTAATTAATAATCATTCCCATATTCAGACCAAAATTGTACATTGACACAAATCACAGTTGAAAATGGAAGGATACATAATGGTACATTTAAGGAAACATAGAATACCGAAACAAACAGGGGCGACAAATCTAGGTCTGTTCAATCTGCAACCTTGGGACCTGCCCCAGCCTTAGCTCCCTAAACCATACTATTGGATCCCCTGTTGATGCACCAGAATATGGTAGGTATGCCCAATAGCTACCACAAGTCACTGGCCATCCAAGAACGATTAATGAATATTCAAAATGATGCTCTACCTAGTAGACCAAGTCACGAAAGCATAAGGGAAGCCCCATTGAAAACTGCTTATTGTAAAGAACCACGGTCAGCAAGAGGTCATTTCGATACAAACACTCTGCATCTTCCACCGGAAGCAACCCCTTATTCAATTGTGCTAACCAATGTCTCCATACTGCCACATAGAACCAGGGAACACTGGACATCCTTAAAAAATAAATCACTATCTTAGTTAAGTGCGTGGTCTGGATTATCTTCCCCGCTCTTTTCTGAATTCAAAATGGCCAGACAGATTGGGTGGATAGGTTGATCCAAAAAGTCGAAGTCGTTAGGGGGTGACTGTGTGGTGCTTTCATTTGGGTCATCTGCTCTTGTCCAAACAATACTTGACAGGGTGGGAAACTGGACAATAGAGCAAACAGGGATACATATGCTGCCAATGGGGTATTTTTATAATCCATCCAACCACACGCAGCCGCAGCAACAGGTGGACAAAGGAGGGAAGTGAACTCAACCCAGATACAATATACCAGTAACTAAGCACTACACTGTTCTAGGGTCCTTGGAGGACAACGACTGACTAGAGACACCAATTGCCGTTTTTGATAGAAGGGTTGCACAAGTGGCATCCATGAATTAGAATTAACTAGCATTCACTTGGCTGAACAAGAGTATGGAATATAAAAGACTCTGCTTCTGTCAAACTCGAGGGCTTCCCAAGAGAGTCACACTGAGAGTAGCCTCTCGGCTAACTGACAATGCCAACCAACCCTTTGATTATGGCCCAGGCATGCCCCCTGGCTGGTAATCCTATGTCCCAAGATCAATGATTAGTAGAGGCTATGCAGTTAGAAGTGCTGGAAGGAAGGACCTCAGGGAACAACTTTTTGCCAAAGCAAAGTAGGGTCACTGCCACAATTTTACAATGACCACTAATTGGCGAACCTACTATTGACACCCTCAGTTAACAACCATCCCTCAGTCAGGAATGGCCTTGGTTATCCAGATAGGGAGTCTAAAAGCCCTAGTAAGCCGCCAAATGACTCACCGAAGCTCCAAGTACTATCCTGGAATGCTGCTGGACTCCGCTTCAAAATCGAAAACCCGGAGTGGGGTGCCTTCATTGAAGACAAAGATATTTGCATGTTTCAGGAATCCTGGGACAGGGAGGACACACATAGACTTGGCTATGCAACTTTTAATATACCAGCCACGTCTGGGGGTAAGGGCATACCATCTTGGGTCTCAGTATCTGGATTGCTACCCACTTAGGTTGCTCAGTGAAACTGGTAGAGACACGCTCTACTGATATTCTTTGTGCTATCCTGAGTTTTCCATCTAGGACCAAAATAGTGTTCATCAACGTCTACTCTCGGCCAGTAGGGTGGACCAAGAGTCTACCACCCTTGATATATTATCAACATTTTTGCCTACTGTCATTGATAACGATATGGTGATTGTAGCCGGTGACCTAAACTGCCAGTACGAACCACTGAAGAACCTGGTTGCAGGTGACCTAAATCAGGAGGACCCGCATTGGCGATCCCAAGGGCCAATGCCCCGCCAACTTGGCTTGGACACCATTGGTTATACAGATGAACACCCTTGCCATGAATCATTCTCTTAGGGTGTGTAATGGGCGTTCCAAATCTGACTGTCCAGCTAACTTTACCTAAAACAGACCGAGCTGCTCCTCCATTATAGACTAAATTGTGGTGAACGCTCAATCAGGGCACCAGATGCTCGATTTTAAGATTGTGTCAGACACGACAGCGACCATTACGCCCTGATTTTAGAACTAGCCTTGCCACACACTGGAGATTATTATACAAGAAAGGCCAGCAAGGGTTTTGTTCTATTTCTATTTCTCAGCGATGGTAGGGCCTGTTGTAAGTAATCAGGATACCTAAAACTGTTTTTAATCAGTGGCTGTAATACGTTATTAGCTTTTAATGAAGGAGTCGTTACAAGCCCTAACCTGATTTGTTTGGAGTTTGGCGCGGTTACGATTGAGATTCGAAAACTACACGGGTGTCCCGGAATTGACCAAAATCTGGATACTTTGTCTGAATACTTGACATCACTTCTGTATATAATACGAGTAAACTCTGGCATAAAAAGATTTATTTCTTTGCCCTGCATCAACGCTACAATTGGAAGTGCTGCTGCCGTTCTGACTAGAGAAGGGACTTATCTCTATCTAAGTAAAAAGGGTCATCTACTATATGTAGAATTATTTTGTCCTGATGATGGTCTTGTGAAAAATTCCTAAAGAGACCGAAACGTTGACTATCTAGTCCAACTCTGCATTTGATTTAATATATCATCTTTGATTTTCTTCTGATTTGGAGTTGAAATCACTGTATCATTGTGTTTTAGCAGTCTGGACTTATGATTTAGATATATCAAAGGAAGAAACAACCGATACCTTGAATATCTAACTAGTATCTGTGTATGTACCCTATTTTATAAGAATGTTTACTTCTTTTTTATAAAAATATATTTTTTGTCTTGAAAACAAATAATAATCTTCAGACAATACAAAACCCTGGTTTCTTGCATTTATTTACTATTTACTATATTTACTGTGTTAGTGTGGTAACACTGTATGTACTGATCCTTTGTGACTCCTCCACTAAAAGCTAATAACGTATTACAGCCACTGATTAAAAACAGTTTTAGGGATCCTGATTACTTACAACAGGCCCTACCATCGCTGAGAAATAGAAATAGAACAAAACACCTTGCTGGCCTTTCTCGTATAATAAGTATTGCCCGAGCCCGCAAGGGTATATTGGGTTGCTCACCTACATATCTTGTTACACACTGGAGATGTCGCTATGGGCCAACTCTTAAATAGTTTAGGGCCTACCCTAACTAATTGCAGGAGGAGAGTAAGATAGGGTACCCTATGCCAATCCCAAGATTGACTAGCCTTGATCTATCGAACAATCCCGCCATATTTGGAGGTTGCAAATCAACTGAGTGAGATTGCAGATTCCACTCGCCCACTCCGTGAAATTGCAGAAAACCACCATGGCTTAGTGGCAGCCTTGGTAGATAGCCTCTCCTACGAATCACGATTTAAGGAAGGCATTGCCCCCAGGCACCCCTCGTACAATGGCAACTGCAACATGGCGAAGAATATCTTGGTCTTAGCCATTATCCAATGATAAGCAGGCAATAAAGGCCAATAGGCTAACCTATAAAAACACAATTAAGCAAGCTACGAAAAAAACTGGGAAGTAGAAAGATGGGAGAGTTTGAGACATGCTCTAAATAGTAGGGACATGAGGACCTTCTGGAAATTATTAAATACAGACTACAAGGAGGACAAACCAGCAATCGAACCAAATCTAGGGGCTGAGGTGTGGAAGGTCCATTTTTGATCCCTTTATTCTAGGGTGGACGGTGATCTAGGGCTTGCAGTAATTTACTGTCCCAAGGCACAACTAGCTCGCCTGGATACCCCCGAAATCTCCTTAAAAGAGATAACGGCCTCAA
The DNA here is from genome assembly GCF_964263255.1 of Lissotriton vulgaris. NCBI lineage: Eukaryota > Metazoa > Chordata > Amphibia > Caudata > Salamandridae > Lissotriton > Lissotriton vulgaris. The sequence goes on from NC_141694.1 coordinate 665,339,023, forward strand.
TCGATTGAGTAATCCCTGCAAAAGCTCTGGGCCTAGATAAGATCCCTGGTGTTCTTTATTGCACCGAACCTAGCATTTGGGCTCCGTACCTTTGAACCGTTTTCAATGCTATTCTCCAGGGAATGGAGATCCCCATAAGATGGTTAGGGGCAGGAATCATTCCAATTTTTGAAAGAAGGATCACCCCTCCATCCAGCAAATTACTGACCCATGAGCCTTATTGACGTGGCACAGAAAATCTTTGCCAGAGTGGTCCTGGACCGTTTACAGAACTGGTTGGAGAAATTTTCCATTCTTAGTCCCTACCAGGCCAGTTTTAGGGCTAAAATGTCTACAATTGATCAAGTTTTCAGGTTGCAACTACTGCACTGGAAAACAGTTATCCTAGAGGGTGGCAGACTCTATATGGTCTTTGTGGACTTAAAATCGGCTTTCAATTTAGTTCCCAGGGAGAAATTATGGGTTATTCTATTACATTTGGGAGCACCCCCGTACTTATGCCACATTTTAAAAAGATTAAACAACCAAAACAAGTGCCAGCACTGAGACCTAATAACCTGGAAACTTTTATCAACAGACTAGAAACTTCAATTTTTAGTCGTGTGGTTGAATTAATCCATCAACATTGACTTTTTATTTTTCAATTTTTAAACACAAGACCATTCAAAAATATTTATAAATATGTGCGATAAACATAAAAAACAACGTAAGTGAACAAATCAAGGTGCTCAACCACTCAAAACTCATGTTCTCTTTCACACTCACTCCCTCATACGCAACTAGATTCTCTTCAAACAAACTCACAAAAACAAACACAACATACACTTGGTCATGCAGAGGAAAGGTTTAAAAATGTGATGGGACCTACGTGAATCTATTGGCACAGTAATTCAGTTAAACAACCAAGTCTGAACAAAAGGCAGCATGAAGCATAAATCACAAATTTGATCTGCCACTGTACAATTGAGTTATATCATTCCTATCACAAACATTTGAACAAATGAAGCTGACTATTAACGTAGATCAAACCCAAAAACAAAATAAGGTCGACGCGTTTCAAACCGGACCCTTTTGTCCGGTTCTCATCAGGACCAGCAGTTAATCTGAAAAAAGGACACAAAAAACTACTTTAGCATCCAACATGATTTAAAAAAAATAAATAAAAAAAATTAACTATCATGGCGTCCCGCCATACTCAAAAAGCCTCCTACCTTTATTTTTGACAGTAGCTTCAGTAAACTCGTGTGTGATATGTATTTCCAGAAAAAATAATAAATCACAAAGACACCGTGAGGGTTAGTCACCACCTATACTAAATCCTTTCATTTTTTACAAACAGCATCTAGCCTCCTAGAACCTATGGGCTTACCTCCAATGGAGTGTGGAGCTGAGCTGTTGATTAAAGATGGCCAGGGGGACTGGGCAGTCTGGGACTTCTTTGGGACTCGTAATATCTAAAAGCGATCGACAGAGTGCACTTTTTAATCACCCGCGATCTTTGTAAAAAATGCGTGGGACTCACGAGTTTCAAATAGGGCTCTTACTTTAAGATGAATGTGGTCACCTCCGGTAAGGTAATGCCTGCTTCAGCGTAGGCGGCGTTTTTTCAAGTCTCTCTTCGTTCAGCGTGGGCGGCGTGCGGTCAAATCACTCTTCATTCTGTGAAAGAAATGCCAGAACCGCGTCAGTTTCCCAGCTTTTCTTTTCCGAACGCACAAGGATTTAAAGGGCCTTTCGGGTGGAGGCTTACCGATTAAGCAAATAATTGCGAGTTGCAGTGCCGTGGCCGTCAGTATCAGGATCACCGTGGTTTCTTTGATGATGAATACAGAAGTAAAGCATCTACCTAAGACTGGTGGGGGCTGCCTTTTGTTCAGACTTGATTGTTTAACTGAATTACTGTGCCAATAGATTCACGTAGGTCCCATCACATTTTTTAAACCTTTCCTCTGCACGACCAAGTGTATGTTGTGTTTGTTTTTGTGAGTTTGTTTGAAGAGAATCTAGTTGCGTATGAGGGAGTGAGTGTGAAAGAGAACGTGAGTTTTGAGTGGTTGAGCACCTTGATTTATTCACTTACGTCGTTTTTTATGTTTATCGCACATATTTATAAATATTTTTGTATGGTCTTGTGTTTAAAAATTGAAAAACAAAAAGTCAGTGTTGATGGATTAATTCAACCACACAATTAAAAATTGAAGTTTCTAGTCTGTTGATAAAGGTTTCCAGGTTATTAGGTCTCAGTGCTGGCACTTGTTTTGGTTGTTTAGTATATTGGACTCTGCCTCACTGAAGAGAGGCAAAGCCCTTGGTTGTTTGGTAAACATTTTGAAAAGATGGCATGAACACAACTTTGCCCAAATCAGATATGGGAAGCACAGAAAGCTCACCAATGGCCTACCCATAGAGAGAGTTGTGCGGCAAGTGTGCGTTCTGGCCCAGGTATTTTTATCAATGGCTTAGTGGAGGCCCTGACAGCAGGAGGGGACATACATGCTCCTAAATTAGTGGGCCGCAAGGTGCCTGCTTTGATGTTCGCAGATGATACCCTCCTGCTGTCGAGGTCACTGATGGGCATACAAAGGGTTTAGGAAAATTTTCACTTATTTTGCAAGAAAAGGGGCCTGGAAATTAACACCCAGAAAACCAAATATATGGCCTTTAATGCGGGGCACTCAAACTGACTCAATCCCCAATTAGATGGGGAATCTTTAGAGAAAGTCCCTGTATGCAAATACTTGGGACTGCCTCTAAACGAGAAAATTGAGTGGGGATTCAGATCAAGAAGGTCTGTTTGAAACTGGCACAAACATCTGGGGGACTGGCGAAACAGCAGAGGAAGTGTGTTCACAAGATGCTGGGGCCGGTGTAAGAAATATATAAGGCACAAGCCAGAGGAGCTGCCTTATATGGGGCATAAATTTGGGGTCATCGGCCCACGGAACAACTTGCTAAGATCGAGAGCTCATTCCTCAGACAACTCTTGGGACTTCCCATAAGCACACCACTCACCCCGCTCTGAATGGATTTTGGAGTTAGCCCAATTGCACTAGACGTTGCACTTAGACCCTTGCTGTACTGGCGCCGCTTATGGAGCACCCCTGAACTATCTATGCATAGAGAGGAACTGAGGGAAGTGGCAAACCTTAATGGAGCAAGCAAAATATCTTGGTTTACTCATATAAAAAATTCTCTAATAGCCATTGGAATGGGAGACCTATGGGAGAGTGCAGAAGCTAGATGTCTATTGTTATGTTATGTTATGTTAAAAATTATTTATAAAGCGCACATTCACCAGCTGTTTCTTGGTGCTATTAACACCTAGGAAGGTTTTGATCAAGAATTTCAAAGACCATAAACTTAACCTACTAATGAGGGGTCCCAGGACAGGCACACTTGAAACATCCTTCCTAGAAGTCAAACTGCAATACGGTTTAGAATCTATCATAGACGATGTACAGACGTCCTTAGCCAAAAAAACTATATTTGCAGGTCAGACATGGTGCGCTTTCCTTTACTTGGTTTTACCTACAGGTGGGGTCCAAGTCCACAAAAGATTGCCCATCTTGTAATAATTGTTTGGAGACTGACCTACAAGTACTGTTTTTTTGGTTAACATTAAAGAAAGTAAGAGTTTGTTGGTTACATCAGTTATGTAGGAATCTCGAAACTTCCCATTGTTCACAAGCTTTTAGGATCCTAAATTATGATAGTAGTATGCCTATTGCATATTCAGTGTCCCACTATCTGTTTTCAATGTTGTGTGTACGCCAAGCAGTTCTAAAGAAAGAGCATGCCCAACCAACTCTCCCTATCTCCGCATTATGACCCGTGATTTCGCCTTTTTTATACATGATTTTGCACTGAATGATTGAGATACTTGTATTTTTCGGATATTTATTACATCTAACAATCTTTTATTAACCAAATATTTTAATGTGTATGTTGAATTTTAATGTTGAAAAAGCTGGATCAAATGCACTGTATTTTTATATGTTTATCCATGATTTTATGGCCTTATCAGCCCGAAATAAAGTATCTCGTGAACCTTGAAGCAAACTTAACAGACAATGAACAGACATAGTATTGCAGAAAATAAAACAGATACAAGAGAAATAAAACACACATATGGATGCTTAATAAATACTTTAAGTTGTTTTCATGCAATGTAATTATCATAATTACATGTTAATCTATTCATGTTCTTAAACTGAAATAGATTGGAGTTATGCTAAAAATTCAGTTCGCGCTACATCCATCAGAATTTAATTTAACGGAAAGTCCAGGTACCCTCATAATGAAGACATGTAATACAACTCATAGTGTGCATCAGGAGAATGATGCTTGTGCCTTATGTCAAGGCAGAAAGGGGATGGAAAACAGTAATAACACAGCAAAGATGAATGTGCATCGTCTGGTTTTAGAATGTATGGAAGTAATCTGTAGAAAGCAAAACAAAATGAATCAGTGACACAGCAATGAGGATGAGTAATTTGTTATTGAAAAAGCAAGATTTTAAGGGGTCTTTCCATATATATATATATGTATATAAGCATGCTGATAATCTGAAAGGAAAGAAAAGCAAATGTAGGGGAGGGTTGATTTAGAATCAAAGTATGATTATATTGGTATCAGCTCAAAGTTACAGAAATCACGGTGATCGCGGAACGAGGCGGCTCATGTGCCTTTTTTTTATAACATGTTTTTATTGGCATGTATCATATTAATACTCATAAAGTTGTAGTCTCCATGGGCCAGATGTATCAAGATTCCGTTTTGCGAATCCTAAATAGCGATTTTTTGCGAATCGCTATTTAGAATTCGCAAAACGGAATGTATGTACAAAATCGCTATTTTTTAGCGATTCCTTATTATTCTTTATTTGCGAATTCGCATTTTGCGAATTCGCAAATAAAGGATAATTTTCAATGCATTCCTATGGGCCAGGAGGCCCATAGGAATGATAGTGCAAAAATTCTCAAATTGCGAATTTGCAATTTGCTAATCGCAATTTGAGAATTTTTTCAACGGTGCAGGGGTGTCTCAAAGACACCCTGCTGCACCCCTGAAATTTACATGTGTGTGCATGTGGCACACATACATGCCCTATGGGCATGTATGTGTATCACATGCCACCCTCACAAATGCCAAATAGGGCATTTTTAAAAGAAATCGCAAATTACCACCAAGTACAAGTTGGTGGTAATTTGCGATTTCTTAACACAAAATCGCAATTTCAAAATATGTCATACATATCATTTAAGGAATCGCAAAATTTGCGATTCCTTAAATGCTATGGCAAAATAAGGAATCGCAAATAATTGCGATTCCTTAAATTGCGATTTTTTCATACATATGAAAAAATGTAAATCGGCCGTTTGCGAGTCGCAAAGGACGAAATTCTGCAAATTTCGGCCTTTGCGAGTCGCAAAATCCTTGATACATCTGGCCCAATATTCCTTAGTGTACTTTGTTAGTTATAGTGTAGCAACCAGGAAGCATGTCTTATCCATCACATCTGTTCTTATCGTGTCTTCAATACATTTCAACAATTCGTTTTTCCTGCCGTGATATATGTCCTTTTTCCCAAGCCTGTCTATGTTAGACCCTTGAATATTTTCACATTCTCCGGTGTATATATCAAGGGGCATGTGTCTGCACCGGCTTGATGATATGTTTTATCCTAAATAGGAGCCCCAAAGGGGGAAACTCACTGATTGTGCCTTTAAATGTAAACGCAAGTGTTGACAAAAAATAAAAAGAAAGGGTTATTTCGTAAACTGGAGCATTTAACAAACCCATACGTGGTGTCCCGGTCCTTTTGGATCTGTTTTCTATTTTAGTCATATCAAAGGATATCTCTAATGAAGGGGGGGGGAGAAAGAAGCACAAGAAACAGAGGGTCTATGGCAGGGCAGCTTGCCTCTCCGCACGCTACCTGCTTTTGTCGCCTCAATTGTACCTATGGCTAGGTTTTAAGGAGCTTGTTGTTTGAAATCTACCTTCCTGCCCTAGCCTAGCACCATTCCTCCTAGGAGACTTTAATGAGGGTAGGTGTTACTCATCTCGTTGGCCAGCCTCTGTGTGTGTAATGCCATCTAGTTGAGATGTACACAAATGGCTACTGTCTGCGTCTCGGTCGCTCTCTGGGTGTTCCCAGGAATACAGTTTCTCCTTCCACTGCTCTGCAATGGGGGTCACCGCAGGCCCTTTACTTCCGCTTTAATCAAATCCCTCCCCTCCACACTGGCCCACAATGACACATCTCGTCTCCAATGCTCTATCCTGGGGCCTGTTGTGGATTTCCAGACCATGGCTATTCGTCTCCTGGCCAAGACCAGGGCCACATCTAGGAATCTATTCCCCACCTTTCGTTTGCTGGGATTTGGGAAGAGCCCCAGTAGGCAAACCTCAACACTGGGGGTCAGTGTACACCCCAGGGTCATATGTGTGGTGTTGACCATGGTCTCCCAGAATGGCTTTAGAGTTGGACATGCCCATGTCATGTGTGGAAAGTCGGCATCCTCCTGGCCGCATGTGGGGCAGGGTCTAGTCTCATCACCATACATTATCCTCAGCTTGTGAGATGTCATACAGGTCATATGCAAGAAATTAAATTGAGTGTTTTCAGTCTGGTACTACGGGATAGTGTTTTAGGATACAGAAAGGCTCTTGTCCTTTCAGGCTCTGTAAGCTCCCTCTTCAGCACAATTTCCCAGTGGCCACACAACCGTGTCAGGGGGCATCGGGATTCCTCAGATATTGATCAATATAGCCATTTACCCAGGAGCCTAGCTGTGCCTAGGGTCAAAACAGAGTGCAATACTTGTTGGTTCTTAAGTTCCTCCCTCCCGTCTCCCCACAGTGCTCGGAAGGTGCAAAACAGTGCTTAATATCTAAGAAACTGGTCAGTCCCCAACATCAAGTCCTCTAAGGGAACGAGGGTGCCATTGTGGTTAAGGTCTCCCATAGTAGACAGCCCTACCTCAGTCCAAGCACCTAGTTGATCAGTTGTGATAATAGAGATTGGGTCTACGTGCGGGAGTACAGTCAAGGGCAGCACTGGAGAGAATAATGGTTTACCCACAGCCTTAACCACTCATCTTTACCAGCAATACAGAGTCACCTTTAACATTGGACAGTTATTTGGGGTCCCCACTTTTGGTAAATCTACAATGCCCTTACACACACAAATTCAGGGTATAAAATATTGTAGTCAAATCACAACAATGTACACAGTGTAGAGCCAAAATAAGACAACTGCAATCCAAAACTGTATGTTAAGGAATCTGATGTGGGTTATTCGTTCCGTAAGCCAGCCGACACGTGTTTCGTCGCGTGGGAACAGATCACTGTGACTCCTCAGGGCTTTAGACACGACCCAGAGACAAATCTGTCCCGGTAGATGCCTATATACAGACTGGTTGTTAGAACGTAAAGTTGTTGGGGATTCCTTTCAATTAAATAGGAACGCCAGTATGGTAGTGAACTGATGGACGGAAAGACTTGTGCATGCCCAGAAGGATCCTAGGTGTGGTGGTTCCATCCGTGGTTGTGAGCGGATCAATGGCGTGTCTCGTCTATGATTGTTGTCAAGTACTCACTCGAAATTCGTATTGTTACGTACTTGATATGTGTGTATACCAAGCCGTGGACCGGGAGGGGAAGGTTTGTCAATTTCCGGGTCTGGTGATTGCTACCTGATGCCGGATAGTCGTAGATGCGTTATCCCTCCTCCTATGTTTCCCGGTCGCAGTATCCGGAAAACGGCGACTGGGAAACATAGGAGGAGGGATAACGAATCTACGACTATCCGGCATCAGGTAGCAATCACCAGACCCGGAAATTGACAAAGCTTCCCCTCCCGGTCCACGGCTTGGTATACACACATATCGAGTACCTAACAATACAAATTTCGAGTGAGTACTTGTCAACAATCATAGACGAGACACGCCATTGATCCGCTCACAACCAGGGAGGGAACCACCACACCTCGGATCCTTCTGGGCATACACAAGTCTTTCCGTCCATCATTTCACTACCATACTGGCGTTCCTATTTAATTGAAAGGAATCCCCAACAACTTTACATTCTAACAACCAGTCTGTATATAGGCACCTACCGGGACAGATTTGTCTCTGGGTCGTGTCTAAAGCCCTGAGGAGTCGCAGTGATCTGTTCCCACGTGACGAAACACGTGTCGGCTGGCTTACGGAACGAATAAACCCACATCAGATTCCTTAACATAAAGTTTTGGATTGCAGTTGTCTTATTTTGGCTCTACACTGTGTACATTGTTGTGATTTGACTACAATATTCTATACCCTGAATTTGTGTGTGCGAGGGCATTGTAGCTTTATTTATGTCTTGTAGGTTAGATTTCTAACCCACAATAGAACGGTTAAGGGGTCTTCGCCGTTCGCCTTTCCGCATCACATCCCTATCACTAGTTTCTCCATACTTTGACATTTACACTAGGTAGTGCGCCTGCCTTTTCTGATTTCCGAAAAACCCCACCAGTAGTAGTCCCCACTTTTGGGGCAAGAAAATTGGTTAAGAGCCATGTCGAACCCATTGCAATCCCAACTTAGTTCATGCCCTCTAGCTTTACTCCTACCAACCACTGGGCCACCCATTGTAGCTTGAAGTTTGGGACGCCCAGTCCCCCAACATGCGTGGGGCGCTGCAGGGTCACCAGGGAGGCTCTACGCCTGCCCTCGTCCCATACCAGGTCCCATAGGAGAGAATCCAATGGGCGGAACCAGCCATACGGGATCATGATCGGTAGGTTAATAAAATAATATAAAAGGCGTGGACCATGACCATTTCAGACAAGGAATTCAGAGCCATAATGGACAGGCATAGCGATTTCCATAAAGCGACACACGGTCTGAGTGCCCGAAGTGCTCTTCCAAGGTTTTCCTCATGAAGGTCTTCGGGTAAATGTTATATATAAATCCCCAGATATCTGAAAGTTGATCGTGCCCAGTTGAGTTCCACCTGGAGATTCGGGGGCCGGGGATGTGAGGAGTCCATCAAGAATATATATATATATGTCTATCTTTTATTAACTTTTAAGCCCAACACTTGGTTGAATTTATTCAGCTTTTCCAGGGCTGAGTTGGTACCCATGTGTACATTTATCAGGTAAATTAATAAGTCATCAGCATACAATGAAATAATGTGGACATGCCCACAGACTGATATCCCCAACCCATCTCCCCCATGTCATAACATTACAGCTAGGGGTTTGATTGCTCATACAAATAGGAGTAGAGACAGGGGACAATCCTGTCTTGTCCCCCAGTGAATGCCGTATTGTTGGGATACTATATTACCGGTCCGGACCAATGCTGCTGGCTCCATGTACAGCAGTTTCATCCATTTTAACCAATCATTCCCCATGTCTGTGCATTGCATTGTTTCCATTAAGTAATCCCACCTCACTGTGTCGAAGGCCTTTGCGAGCTATATCAATAGTAATGCTGCGGGCGGAGGGGTCCAGGTACTTGGGTGATAAAACACTGAGAATAACCTCCCCAAGTTAAGTGATGTGTTACGAGAAGGAATGAATCTGTTCTGGTCAGGGTGTATCAGGGTGGACATGTTGGAAGCAAGCGGAGTGTGATAATCTTACTGAGGATTTTAAAATCCGCGATGAGCATGTAGAGCGGCGGGAAGTGTTGTGGAGAGGCTTCCAAGGAAGTTGATTACCACTGCTTCTTTTAGGGAGTCCTGGAGCAGCCCTGTTTTCAAGGCTTCTGTGTATAGCGCCACCAATCTAGGGACCAGCGCCAAGCCATAGGTGGAATAAAATTCTGCCAGGAGGCAATCCGACCCTGGTGTCTTCCCGGTTGCCATACTTTTGATGGCTAAAGGTCAACAAGGGAGCCCGGACGAGTCAGCACAGGACCTCGGGGAACATGATTATTTGAAACAACAGTGGTCCCATGCAAAAGAATTTTCAACGAACAATGAATATAGACACAATGGATCTATATTAATTTCACATGTCCAGCCGGAGAGAGGTCTCAATATTTACTTAATCAGGAATGAAAAACAAGAATTCCTTCAACAATTCAACGTAGTGGGGCACAAGCCTGTACCCAAGCACATACAGATTTGTGCAGTGAGGAAACAAGGAATAGAACAGGGCTATTAGGCAAACGCTGCGGATGTCTGTAGTATACAATGAGACAGAAAATTCAAAAATGCACCTTTACATATACATGACACATAGTACATGTTCTGTATAGGGTGCACATAAAGGTCGACGGCGTTTCGATCCCTTTTAGTAATCATGGGGATCATCATCAGGACATTGAGTACAGCCTAATAATTGTACGCCTCTATTGCCTAGCGGAGCATACCACTGGCGCGCTCGTGGGTACGAGCTGGGGAGAGATGTGGTGGGTCTGGCTGCCCAGATACGGGAGCCTGGAGGGGACGCGTCAATTTAGATAAGATCGCATTGCGGTTGTAAAGGACCCGGATCAGTCGGTAGTTTTCTTTCCTGACGACTCCTATGTTTGTTTGAGGATGCTAAATGCGTAGGCCATAAAATGGTAGTATGGATAATCCAAAGTATTCCTAGCTGAAAGGGGTAAACAGAGATGAAAAAGTAGATAATCATAAAGAATGTATGAGAAGGTTGAACATCCTCAAAAAAATATAAAGTAGAACGTTTAAATATATGGTTATGAACCTATAATAGTGTTTTTTTGTCAAATCTGAGCTGAAGTAATAAAGATAATTTCATTGTAAATTCTACAAAGATATGTTCAGACAGGAAAACTAGATCATATAGGAGGTATCCAGACAGTCACTCAACAAGGTTATGTACTGTGCAACTAATAATGTATCACTGCATCTTTGTGATGAACCTTGGTGATTTTGTCTAATTTCAGAATCAGTTCACTTTCACGCCTCCTCATTTGTAGTTCAGAATTTCCACCACGTGAATGGGCTTTTACATATTGCAGTCCAAATAATTGAAAAGTCCTGTTATTGGGAAGGCATTGGTTGTAAAGTTTTGTAAGTGGTGGACCTATTGCCAATTTATTGATGTTTCTATAATGATCTTGCATATAGGTTTTCAACGGTCGAATTCTACCTAAATATTTGAGAGAGAATGGACAAATTATGATATACACAACATATGTGCTGTTGCAATTGATTCAGTCTTTTAACAAAGAGTTTGATCATAGAAGATGGTTCAAAGTGTTTTCTTTTTTTAATTGCTAGTTTACATATGTTGCAGTTATGATAGGTATAGAAACCTACTTGTTTATCTAAAAAGGTCTTGTGTCATCATGTTTTGGGCGTATTCAGACTTGCTGAGAAGTATTCTTAAATGTTTTGCTCATCTGAAGCCAATTTCTTGGATACTTATTGATATTATTGTTGATAGGTGAATTGTTAGAATGTAGATGCCAATGATATTTTTGCTTTGCTTTTGTGGTGGTTTGGTGGTCTTTGTGGGGGCAGTCCCCAGACCCAGCTATTCCAATGCTGCTGCATCGCGCCTACTCCATTCTTCTCTTTAAATTAACATTTCCCTGCTTTTTGAATGCTTTTTGAATGCCTTCTTCTTACTTTTCACCTTGTTATTTAATGCCTTCTTACTTTCCTCTCGTTTTTATTGCTTTCTCCTCGTTTTTCCATTATTTTTTGACTGCCTTCTCCTTGCTTTTCCCTCATTTTGACTGCTTTCTGCTTGCCTTTTCTCCCATTTTTGGGAGTGCCTTCTCCTCACTTTCCCTTAATTTCATTTCTTTTTTTCCCTCATTGCCGCTCCTGCCTTTTTCCAGCCTCTCTCCTAACCCGGCTAACCACCACTCAGCACCCATCCCTCCTTCCAAAACCTACTTATTGGAGGCTGTGGCGTGACCCTATTGAGCAGGCCCAGCTCTCCTGTGGTGCTGCATCGCTCTTGCTTCTGTCTTCCCCTTTTTGAGTGCCATCTCCTCGCTTTCCCTCTCATTTTCACTGCGCTACCTTGCTTTTTATCCTTTTTTGTGAGTTGCCTTCTCCCCGTTTTTCCCTCATATTCACTGCTATATCTTGCTTTTTTCTTAATTTTTTCAGTGCCTTCTTACTTTTCCTTCGTGTTCACTGTTTTCTCTGAGCCTTCTCCTTGCTTTCTTCTCGTTTTCCCCTCGTTTTTTGAGTTCCTTCTCCCTGTTTTCCCTCGTTTTCACTGCTTTCTCCTTGTTTTACCCCCCGTTCTTGAGTGCCTTCTCTTGCCTTCCCCTAATTTATTTAACAAAAAAAAGCAGTTAGCAACTCTAGGGCCTTGAGACCCTTACGGATGATTTGCTGCACTTTACAAATCCTCAATTGATGAATTGATTAGCACTTTTTCTCCCATGTGTGGACTAACCCAACAGCAGTTAGAACTGGGGAATCAAAAGCAGCCCTGGCAAAAATGCCCAAACTAGCTCTGCTCCCTTTGGCTCTTCATTTAAACTCCCTCCTTACATCCATCCATCCTCTCTCTCTGCTCCTCTCCTCTATCTCTTCTCCCTCTATGATCGCCTTTTCTCTATCCTCTTCTCACTCTCTTTCTCTGTCTTTTGAAAACTCCAGGTGCCTGCTGCAAGCAGTAAGTGGCAAAGGTGCCAGGAACGGCCCTCGGCTATCAAACCCGGCCTCCAATGCCTCCAACCTAGCGGGGAATGAAAGACTTGTCCGGTCCTAACCACCGAGATACGACCATGGTGGCTGTGCTGACAAGCCGGCAGTGCACCAAAGGCAAGCCTGTCTGTGCCCATCGACACCTGTATATCTACTGCCATGATTCCAGTTTGATGCCAAGTCCCCTGCGGTATTCCACGTTTCAGACTTCTGTATGAAAGAACATGACTCAACAACTAGTTCCTCTAGTGAAACGTGTTAAGTTATGCTAGTGACAGCCAGCAACTTCTGTCTAAACATAATGAAGGAGCACTGGCTCAAAGTACTAAAAATACATTAGTTAATCATAACTTGTTTGTTCCTCCCCCTAAATTAAAAATGGAAAAAAATCCAAGTTCCACAAATTACAGTATATTAAAACTATGGTATGCAATGTTCGGTCAACCATCGTGCAAAGAGCTGATATATGTAACCTACTCGAGTTGAATAACATCGACCTGCTCTTCTTAAAGCTGGCTCTTGAAAAACGTCTTGCCAAAGACTTAGTTAATAGAATTCAATCTGCTCTTAAAGACCAAATATTCGCACAACCATACTAAGGTTTTAAGAATGCTGTAAGTCATCGTGAACCTGCCCTTGACCATGTCTTAGTTATTTTAAAGAACTATACTATTCAGGCACTTGAAAACGATTTGCCTAAAAACAATGCACAAAAATAATCCTTGGTTTTTGCCAAAGGCTTAGTTAATAGAATTCAATCTGCTCTTAAAGACCAAACATTCGCACAACCATACTAAGGTTTTAAGAATGCCGTAAGTCATCGTGAACCTGCCCTTGACCATGTCTTAGTTATTTTAAAGAACTATACTATTCAGGCACTTGAAAACGATTTGCCTAAAAACAATGCACAAAAATAATCCTTGGTTTTATCTAATTTGGCCACCAGCAAATTAGATGTGCACATGTTGAAAAGACCGTAAAGATCCTACAACAAGCGACCATTTTACGATCAGATTAAGCTAGCTTCAAATCAATTACTTATAGTTAAACGAACCTAAAGTAAATCAAACCGAAATCATTTCTTCTGTCCAATTTTGCAACAGTCTTGCAAGTTTTTCTCTTTGATAAAAGAAGAAGAACTAGGAAGGAAAGTATGAATGATACTATTAGTGTCACCCCAGCAATGTGACTTTACCAATCTTCCCTTTACTAGATTTTCACCAGTCGTTGAGCCTATGTCCTTGAGGTAAACTGTAGTCCTCCCTGTAGAACGCCTCTGGCACCTTCCCAGAAAAGTTAATGAAAAAATGAATTCCATTTTTAACCAAAGAACTGTTGACTAATTGTAACTCCTCACTTGAAACTGGGATAGTAAGAGTCCTGCAACAAAGCAATAGTGATACCTCTGCTTAAGAAACTCGACTTGGACCATAACAACTTCTGCCCAATATCCCTTCTTTCTCATATGTTGGAGTTGCTGGGAAAACGCAATTTCTCCAAATTACAACAGTACGTACAGTTTAATTCTGTGCTAGGTCTTCAACAGACCGGCTTCCACCCTGGCCGTTGTACTGAACCTGTGATGGTTTCTGCTATTGATGACTTTGGCAGAACAATAAATGTCAGCTGCTCAGGAGTACTGTTGACCACTCAACAGCCAGGGACACCACTGATCATGAGATCCTCATTACTAGGCTAATGGAGATCGGAGTAAAGGGTTTTGTACTCACCTAGATCAAGAACTTTCTAATCAAACGGTGAGAAGCTGTCTCTCTCCATCCCTTCTCTTCGTAGTCAAGGAAACCATATGGCAGAGTTCCACAGGGATCTATTTTGTCTCTGCTTACTTTTTAACATCTACATGCTTCCATTGGTCCGTACCTTACATCAAACGGATACAACATTTTTTATGTATGCCGATGGAACACAGTTAATCTTCGGCTTAGCGGACTTCTATGACAGATTGCATAACAGTAGTAACAGATGGTGGATGTTGACAAACTAGCTAAAGAACATTTAGATGGGAGCCAAGTCCTAGACTGGAGTCAATAAAGATGCCTGTAACTTAGGCCTCTTTATGGACTCCAATCTAGGACTTGCCTCCCAACTCACCAATCTTAACAGAATCGTGCTTTTTCCATTTGAAGACACTGTGTTCCATTTTACCATACCTTGAAATAGATATACATATCCTTGTTGTCAGTGCTTTAAACCAGGTCGGAAGCATTACTAAATTGTTGTCTTTCTAGCTGCTCCTAAATGTCTGAAATCTTGGTTACAGCAAAATCAGAACGAATCAGAATGTCTACTCTGCTATATTAAAAATATTTCTCCAACAGTAAGACACCTTCACACAGGCACATTGATTTGAAAGCAGTGACCACAGATAACTATGCAGTTTGCTCGAATATATGTCGAAATTCCGCATACAATCATCCCGCATACCATCATCCCGCATTTTTCATCCCGCATATACTATAAGGCCGCAAACTAAAAGAGTTAAAACTTTTAGAACGAATATGCCTTTAGCACGCATGACTTTACAACGTAAAAGCATGCATGTTAAAGGTATACTAATTGTAAAAGTTTTAAAGGTAAGTGAAAGTACACTACCCTACCATACACTACCAAACACTACCCTACACTACAGTCCTTTTACTACATTTACACTACCCAGCACGACCCCCCAACACTACCATTAAGCACTTTACTTCCCTACACAAACACTACAACAGTACCTTAATACACTACCCCCAGCATGACCCTACACTATGCAAACACGACAACACTACCCTAAACCCTAAAACACTATCCCCAGCATGACCCTACACTATGCAAACACTACAACACTACCCTAAACCCTAAAACACTACCCCCAGCATGACCCTACACTACGCAAACACTACAACACAACCCTAAACCCTTAAACACTACCCGCAGCATGACCCTACACTACGCAAACACTAAAACACTACCCTAAACCCTAAAACACTACCCCCAGCATGACCCTACATTACGCAAACACTACAACACAACCCTAAACCCTAAAACACTACCCCCAGCATGACCCTACACTACTCAAACACTACAACACTACCCTAAACCCTAAAACACTACCCCAGCATGACCCTGCACTACGCAAACACTACAACACTACCCAAAACCCTAAAACACTACCCCCAGCATGACCCTACATTACGCAAACACTACAACACTACCCTAAACCCTAAGACACTACCCCCAGCATGACCCTACACTACGCAAACACTGCAACACTACCCTAAACCCTAAAACACTACCCCAAGCATGACCCTACACTACGCAAACACTACAACACTACCCTAAACACTAAAACACTACCCCCAGCATGACCCTACATTACGCAAACACTACAACACTACCCTAAACCCTAAAACACTACCCCCAGCATGACCCTACACTGCTCAAACACTACAACACTACCCTAAACCCTAAAACACTACCCCCAGCATGACCTTACACTACGCAAACACTACAACACTACCCTAAACCCTAAAACACTACCCCCAGCATGACCCTACACTACGCAAACACTACAACACTACCCTACCCCTTAAAACACTACCGCCAACCCCTATTACACTTTCCCCAGCACGACCCTACACTAAACAACCACCACAACTCAACACTACACTAACACAACACTACACTACACAATCACTACCCCAGCACGACCCCCACCCTTAAAAATTAACCCAAACCCACTTACCTCTCTCATCGTCGTGGTTTACAACGCAAATACATTTACCATACATGCCTTTACAACGTAATTCGTTGTAAAGGCATGCGTGATAAAAGCACATGCGTTATAAAAAAATGCGGTATAATGGTATGCGGGCTGAAAGCAATTGCGGGATTACAGTATGCAGGCTAATGGTATGCGGGATAAAAAATGCGGGATAAGAGTTGATTACCAGTTTGCTCACATGCCCCTGAGTTTATGGTCACCAAATACATTTACAATGCGAGCAGACGTTCTTGCTTCAAGTACCCAAATGACGCACCTTAACATTTGGAGACCCTGCTTTTTCTATAGCGGAAACACTACAATGTAATATCTTGCTTAAGCTTCGCAAGCAACCTTCGCTTCATCGTTTTAGGAAAGCATTAAAACATCTTCCTTTTTGATCAGTACCCACCTGGTAGCATCTTTCCATTTTAATTTGCCATTCATAGGCTTGCATCAGTAGTCTTGTCTTTTGTACATTACGCTGTGTATGTGTAAGTAAATATGATAATCCCAATAGTCCAGCACACCAAAGGCCTGTACGACATTTGCGGTCCCAGTTTGCAGCCTAGGGCCTGTTTTGTAGCAGTTTCAAGTAATGCCTTTCTCCCATTCATTCACATCAGAAACTATCCTCCAGCATGTGAGGCATTCGGGATTTAAAAGGAAAATGGCAGCTGGGGCAGGATTTTAAAAAAGCACAGAAATGGGGTGTTCTTTTTTAATGAGATAGCACCACTGTGGGCAAACAGTAGTTGGGCGGACGTTTTCAAGGAATCACCGACCCAAGGCAGGCGTGGTGAATTGCCCAAATTGTCAAGCTTTTTTGGGTGTTTTTCACCATCCAGGTATTCGCCTCCCAGACATATATTTCTCGTTATACACCCCATAAGGTTCAAAGCACCGCCTTGCTAGAGGCATTGTTCTTTCTTCCTGTCTCTCTCACTCAGCCAGAAAATGTTGGACAAAGAAGACTTCAACAATACCTATTTATTCTTTTGGCCAATAGCTCACTCACACCAAACAAACTGGCATCCAGGCACTACCACACAAATCCTAAACTAATGTCCCATAGATTGGGCTGCTCGTAAGTAAGTTTCCCCAACTAGAGTAGACTGAATATAGCACTGCACCTAAGGGGATCTGCTGGAGCATTCACTGAGTGTGCTTTCGAAATCCTGATAATGACAAGCAACCAGTGACCTTGTCACTTCAGTCATCTACTTACTGACATAGTAAGAAGTGACCCTTCCACAGTGTTTTCCCAGATCATCCATGTCTCTGTGGTCAGTGGTGCGTGTATCCTTCTACTCATGCCAGTAAAATCGCCAACCCAGAGTTGAACTTGAAGTTGGTGGTAACTGGGAATGTTTTGCAACCGCATTTCTGGTCGCGAAACATTCCTACATACCAGTGCGACGCGCTGTTAGGAAGAGGCACCCTTAACACACCCCTTCTTAGTAGCGATGCGCAAACCCTATTTTGCAAATTAGTAATAGGTTACCAACTTGCAAAATTTGGTAATAGGTTACCGACTCGCAAAATAGGGTTGTTACAGGTCAAAAAGCATTTTACCGGCCATACTTGTAAACCGCTTCGTACATCTGGATTTAGCTGTCAACGCTTTTTAAAATATTCCGAAATTTTGACAAAAAGACTGCCAGAAAACACAACATTGGGCTCAGGATTATTAATATAAATAAGAGAATAATTTTAACGCAATTCAGGTAAACAAAAAAAAAACTTGAGTCCTACCAAGTTTCGCAAGGAAGCTCACATTATAATAATAATAATAATAAAGGGCATTTATAAAGGGCAGAGCTACCTCGGGCGGGGTGTTCCGGCACTAGCGCGGAAGCCAACAGAGTAGAAGAACAGAGCAGCTAATCCATTCAAACGTCTGTGAATTTCTTTCTGATATATTTTGCTAGTCTCTCGGTTGTGTCGCACTGTGCGGACAACTTTCTGCATGCCATTGTGCCTGATTTTATCTTCGACTCATTGTAACACTGCCGATTACCTTTAGAAAGATACGGAATTGTGATTTGAATTGACGTAATTACAATATTGAAATATGGAGGCACATTGTATTAGCATAAGCCATTAATTTAATCAAAATTATAATTACTTCTGATTAATTTCAGTTTCAGCTTTTTGTGAGCTCTTTGAAAGGGCCCTTTGATTTAACCCTTTTTCTATGCTGTACTTGAAGTAGCATCACCAGACACTTTTATTAGAGTTTTAATCGAGCCTAATTCGTAATATCAATAGGGCGCTTTAGATTGCACACTTTAGATGCCAATTTCTGCAGATGAGTGAGTTCTTTCAAGAGGTGCCAATCCACTCGATTTCAAATGCATAGAACACGTAGAGAGATCGCTATCAAAAAAGTGTATAAAACTCAAAGATTTCTCCTGAAAATGTACTGCATGCAAATTACAACAGTTTAAGAGTTTACAAACTGAACACGCAACACTTATTTTGAATTAATATCAGTAGATTCATGGGCTTTGAGAAGCTGCACAGCAGTCTAATGAGTTTACACTGCCTTAAGCTTTGGGCTAAGTGCAGCTGCATAGATTAACTATAATTGAACTGCTGCGTTAAAGTGTGTGGGCTCAAGCAAAACTATTAAATGCAAGGATCTCCTCTTTCTTAAGGGGGTAGTTCTTATTTTTCAAATAGTCAATGGTCTCCTCATTCTTAGGAGGTTATTTCCTATGTTTCAAATATGGAAGGGTGTCCTCAATGAAAATAGTTGCAATGTTTCAAATACGCAAGGGTTTCCTATTTCATAAAGGGGCGATTCCAGTATTTCAAAATAACACTGAGAAAGTTTCCACAACTACAGTCTATGAGGTACAGACTCTCAACAATGGTGCAACAGCAAATTATAAGGCCCCCCCTGCAGCATGTGATGAGGTGCCCCTGAGTCTCCATATTTTAGAGATATTTATTGGACTTTGGCTGAGAGGGAGCCTCTTGAAGGGTTGAGCTGCCCTGGAGGGTAAGAATGCCCTCTGCGTCGCAGGGGCTGCAGGGGCCTATGTTACACCCCCTGAATTTGGGAACTCTGGGTGAAGCACGACAATTGTCACTCTTCTCTTTTCTGGTTTTTGATGCTTTGTGGAAATGTATATGCCGCATGCTCTGTGATAGAGACTGTTGATGCAGCATATGCGTGGTAACAAATTAATTTATTCGCTTACTCTCACTCCTCTATTTGTACTGGGCCCTTTACAATTAGATAAACTAAGTCAAATGAATTAACCACAGAGGCAATGATCCTCTGATGACTTTTTTTTCCGGCAATAGGAGGGGTGGAAATTAGGGTGACCGAGCTCCACCTTAGCTGTCCAAAAAGGACCATTTATTGAGAGCTAACTCACAAGTTAGAAATCAGATTTAGGTACACCACTGTTATGACCATACTGTAGAAATAAAGATTAGCAACAGGAAGTCCTAACCTACTAAAGCTGTTAAAACGATTAAGGATTATTTAAGTTGATAGCTCTGCAGTTGCTACACAAAAGAGGAGAAATAACACCTGGTGTTCTTACAGAGCTCACTGATTCTCCCTACAGTGCATTTAAAGCATTAGTCACTGTCAAACTGGAAGAAATACCAGGACTCAATAATAGACTTAGACAATGAATACATTTTGGTTATTATATTAAAGATGCAAAATTCATCATAACGCGCAATTTCTTAAGAAGTTCAGTCAAAAATATAACAGCTTTCATAATAGTGCCAAGCATTTAAGCAGGCTTTCCAATTTGTAATAGCCACAGAGTCCTACCACCATATAGGCGAGAGGATAGTTCTGTGTCTAGCAGCTCAGATTCTAAGAGGATGGGAAGGGTTTACTTTAGAGTTTGTTAAGGACGAGCCCATTAGCGTAACCACAAATAAAGAAAATGGAAAATGGTTTGACAAAGAAAGCTCAGTCCATCTGCTCTAGACTGTAGCATAGATCAAGCAATCGAAAATTAGAAAGAGTTCAAAAAAATAGATCAGCACCGCATCCGGGTATCAAGTAGGAAAAATCAGAATGGGGGGCGGGGCGTAGCCTCAGCCTTGGGGTTTCTCCTTTTATAGAGTTTTGGAAATGTCCAGGAATGTGGCCTCACACCACTATCAAAAGACCATCACATGGCTATGGTCACATAGTGCCACTCAAGATACTGGCAACATCGAGACGATTTCTCATGCTAGTCATGGGAAATGAAAGTTTGAGAGTCTTCACACGCCTAGTATCAAGAAAAAAGATAGAAAATAGTCTGTTGGAGGCAATAACTAAAATTCTATTCTCAAGGAACATACAATGGTGCAGGTTAAAAAAACATTCAGGAATGTCAAAACATAAGCATGTACGGGATAACTATGCAACATTTTACTTGCAGTAAAACAGCCCATTGTATTGAATCAGGGGAAAGTTCTGCACTAGAGAAAAAGCATTTAGAAAAAGGCCTTTAATTTAGCCTGGCACGTTTAAATGAAATGAGCTTTGACTTTAGTACAATACTACAAATATAACACAATTAAATCAATTCAAATAAAGAATGTATAAACTTCCATAAAATATCAATACATGGAAATGACTAAAGTTTAAAAAAGCCTACCACCACAAATTGTTTACGTTATTCATATAAATGCATGTTTTTCAAATTGTGTTTTTCTAATATCATCTATATGTTTTCATAAACCATAATGTCTCTAGTATCATTTTGTAAAATAGCAAGCCTGTACTTCATTGTCTACACATTTTTGCAACAACTTTTCTAACTGGTGCCCATTAGCAAAAGCATTAAAAAACACTATGCCACTTCACTTAGCATAAAGCATTCATCAGTACACAGTAATAAGCAACATGCACATATGAAAATCATTAGTGCAACTTTGTTTATATGTATTAATATTACCATGTATATGTGTTTTCTTCATCTCATGCTTTAAAGCATGCTTTTACAGTGTTTCTACTACTGACGCCAGGCCCTACTACTGTTTCTCAATTGTTCTGGCAAATTTACAAGGGGATGTCTTATATCTGCTTATGGGTGGTGGCAAATTCGAGCTGCCACGCCCTGAGAATTTTTTTTTTTTTTTAAACAGAATTGAAAATGGATGGGGAGAAATGGAGGAGCGGGAGGAGGTAGAGCGACAAACCACATGCTATCAAGTGGTGTGGGTTAACAATGCCAAGATGGGGTGGAGAGCAAAGAAAGATCTGGTAGTGGGGGAAGCTCTGAAAAGAAAAGAAATAAAATGGCTGAACAGGATGGATGGGGCAGAGGAAGCAGCAGATGAGCTAGGGGGTGTTCGCTGAGAGATTGGAGGGGTGGGATTATGAAGGGAGAGGCAGCACATGGGGCGAGAGCAAGCAAACTCACTTCTATGGAGTGCTGAAAGAAAAAAGAAAAAGTGCGTGCCTAATCCTAAGAAGTCAACGGATACCAAAAGGATGGTAAAGAAGCCATGCTTAAGGGGAGAAGTTAGAAGTGAAAGGAAAGCCATTGAATAAGAATAAATTAATGTTGACAGACAAAGAAAGTCAACCAATCATGAGCAGTGGGTTGACACATAATCAACTAACTTTTGGTACTATACACAATAGATCTTTCAAGATAAAATAAGACCCTCAAATGTCAGTGGCACATGTATTTATAAGTGTATCATAAACTGCAAAGTCGCAAACCTGTCAAAGTTGGAAAGATAGTGCTCTTGCGGTCTAATTACGGTCCATTGTGACCACCAGCACCCATTCATACTATTCCTCTTGCAGCCTGGAAGCCTCTAGTAGCTCAGAGTCCTTGTCCCTACATGGGAGCAACTCTTGAAAACAGCAGTAAAAAAAAACTGTTATATTCACCGTGGCTCTTTAAAAGGGATATAGAGTCCTTATAGAAGATACCATTCCTGAAATCGTCGAACAGGCTAACATATCTCACCAAATCTCCTATCACCCGCACAGTAATGCGTGTGTGGGACACAGTGGTGACTAAGAGGAACCTCACCTCCTTCCCCTCCCCCCTCACGCCCCTATTTGACAACCCAGACTTCCCACCAGGACTTGAGACACGACCATTCCCACAATGGCGAGCCTCGGCCTGCAAATCCGCAGGACACCTATTTTATCTTAACAGGTTTATTCCCTACACTGATTTGCCTGATTGGTATGACGTCAAAGACCCCATAAGATTTAAATACTTCCAACTTCGCCATTGGTTACTACATCCCGACACACGCCCCCTGGTCAGCAGACACCTCACGGCCTACGAGAAGTGGCTTTCATCTAAATACTCAGACCACAAGTTGATCTCTGAACTATATCTTTTGTTGCGCCCACCGGCACCTACAGAGCGTTCGGCTCGGCAGAGACGGTGGGAGGCAGAAATAGGAAGGAGCCTTTCCCCAAAAGAATGGCAACATATCTACTATAAGGAAAACCATACGGCCAGGAACACAGCAAGCGGGGAAGCTGTGGTTAAAGTAGCCCTTTACTGGTACCTGACCCCAGCTCGATTACACAAAATCAACTGCTGGAGAGGCTGCTGGAGAGGCTGCGACGAGGAGGGCACGCTGACGCACATACTATGAGAATGTAGGGAGGTGACAGGTTACTGGACGGCAGTACTTGACGACATAGACACTCACTTTTAAATTGAAATACCCCGCTTTCCTGCTTATGCCCTTCTTGGACTGCCAGACGCACTCACCTTTCCATTGAAATCTATTCGAGGGAAGCAAATGGGACTAGCAATGGGCGCAGCAGTACACCACATCTTATCTCTATGGGGCACGCAGACCCGCCCAACGCACACAGGGTGGCTACACAAGCTGTGGTACATTATAGGTATTGAACGAATACACGCTTACCTTACACACTCATCAGTCTCTTTCCACACTATCTGGCGCCCCATCCTTTTGTTGCTGGCACTCAAATTCAATGAAGTCACATGCCCCAAATACCTCCGTTTGCTCAGACTCACTGATGCTCCACAGTCTAAAGATACTGTTTAGGAGATACATCATCTTCATTCTCACATGGCGCAGTGGCACACCGGTTCCAGGTAGGGTGGGAGGGGGAGTTGGTATGGAGGGGCCGGAAAGGGGGGTAGCTGCCGGTGAGTGTTATGGAACAGATCTACGCAATGCCTATACACAAAAGCTACGCACTCATGGCCTACTGTTGGACGTTTTTTTTCACATGGACATTAGTAACTAGCTTTGGCTACACAAACTTGTGATATGGTGCTAAAGACAAGCGATGGGGTCGGTTGAGATGCGAATGGGCATTTCTGGGTCTGCTTAAATGTAAGTGTGCCTGCTTTGAAACCAATAAAATAAAGTTTTAAAAAAAAAAGGGATATAGAGGAAAAGAAAGCAAGCATGTCAAGGTTTTCTTGAGTAAGCAAGATAGAGATTGAATACTCAGCATACCGGTACACAGGGTACTGCTGGAGGTCAGTGTTTCCTTAGGCATATCCTTGTTGTGACTCTGGGTTACTTGATGGTAGATTGGAAAATAACGTTATTAGTTCCTGATACCTTTCATTCTCTGTAGCTAAGCAACATCCCTGAGTGGTGATGAATCATATTATTAAGGAAATCTGGGTTGAAATTCAACCTTTGCCTATTTTTATGTTGTATTATTTTACTGCGCTATATAATTCTTCAATCAGTAACTACATAGCAGTATACAACTTACTTACAGCACTTATGAATGTTGGACATGCACGTACGCACGCATTGCATTGTGTTCAGGGCGGAGCAAGCACCCCATGTCCTGTAAAGTGTTAAAAGAAAAAAGCAGGCAGGAAAATAAAGAAGACAAACCATCCTAAGAACATACTCGGTGTGGCCAAAATTCAAAATACACAAGTACATGCAGACAGAGCAAGACATAAAATATATAGGCATATATACAATTTAGCTGAAATCCTCTGAAATCCATGTCATGAATAATCTTCTGAGCGAAGAGATGATCAAATGGGCAAACATAAAAAGGATGAGCGTGGCATCATTATGATGGATAATGACGAAGGAGGGGTAAAAAACTCATCATCGAAATTCAACATATAACACGCAGATGTTATACGCTGATGTTAAGCAATAAGATGTACTCAGTCCAATAACTCAACCGATGTGCACATGTAGTGTCTCATCATGGTTAAGACCCCCTGGGTGTCTGCTGTTAAGCCTGATGATGTATTCAGACTCCACTCTCCTCAGAATACTCTCCCTGCTAGCTCCTCTTGCACTAACCAGAACCCTGTCAATTCCCCAAAAATAATTCTTGTCAGCATTCTGAGTATGTGTCTGGTGCCAGTGCCTAGCCACGGGACAACTTGGGTCATTGTTCTTTATGGCACACAAATGTTCTAGAATTCTCTTCCTTTCAGGGAAGAATGTGCTTCCCACATATTAGACCAAAACAACAACATCTCTGCTGCAATTTATGATTTTTTGATTTTCACTTCTCTGCCTGTGGGTAAAGTATACATTTTCTTATTAGGCCTGTGGGTGCATGCCTCTGCATTTATCAATGCCCTGCTGCCCCCTGAGCCAGGATCCTGTTTCACCCTGAGGTTAATGGGGTAACTGTGCACCAATATGTCCCTCAGAGACCAGCTTTTTCTGTACATTATGCGAGGAAAGGGACTGACCAATTTACCAATCACCTGATCTGATCTGACCAAATGCTAGTGTATCCTCAATGATTGACTGATGGATCTCGATTCACTGTTATAGATAGTTATGAGTCGTACAACCTACAGTAGGCCAACATAGGGGAGAACCACAGTTGGCCCTAAAGGGAACTCACAACAATTTCAATATGGCAAATATATTTTAGTGCAGATGGAGGATTACTCACAGTTTCCCATAGCTAAACACATTGTATCTGAAGTGTGAAGACAGTAATATTAATTCTAGAGGAAATACGTGCAAAGTGTTGAATTCCAGAAGTGGTTCAGACTGACAACACCCCCCCCCCCATTAAATGGACAGGGCTTTCCTGATTTCACCAGTCACTTGGACTTCCAAGATGGGAAGACAACCCCTTTATAGAAACAAGCAAAGGACCAACTGCTGCAATAGACACTTAACATGATCTTTAGGGTAAACTGAAACATGCCATACAGCACTACAGACCAAAGTTCAGCCACCTTCATGCTTTGCTAGAAGCTCAAAATTAAAATACCCAGCTTAAATCCTCAACTAAATCATGAGTAAACAAGAAAGACAGACTCAGAAGTGTGACACAGAGATTGATAAGAGAAAGAAAAAATGGAAAGATGCAATGGCCTCAAGCCAAAGAGTTTCAAGTAGGCGAGAAGGGTCTGGTGAAGCCACAGCCACAACGTAAAACCGATGCAACTGGAACCAAGCTACACCCAACTGACAAGTTCCAATCAGGGCAAAACCTGTGTTGGGTTGCTTGTATACCAGTTAATGTAGGGTCTGACCTCGTAGCTCAGGCTGGCTGGAACAGGGTCAAGTCTGACTTGCATTTGGATGGGTCCAACTAAAGTGACATGGTGGTCAAAACAATGATAGACTGGAACGCTGCTCTTAGTGATTTCCAGTGGTTAGACTTATTGCAAGCATCCTCCCATCAGAGTTTGTGCTCTTGAGTGTAGAGTAGTCACCTTCCAAGAGACGCCGATCAAAGCTGAGTCATCAACTGCCAACCCAACTGATTGAAATAGATATAAAGGGGCCTCAAAGGTGAAATTCTCATCTGAAAAAGGGGGTGAGGGAGGAGGAGATGGCATGTTACTGTTGGGCACCACAGGTAAAACTTAAATCAGCCGGAGAGCCCGAGTCTCCAAGCAATATACAGGAAAGGAAGTGCGTGGAAAGGGACTTCAAATTGGAAAAGGGACAGAGCTGGATGTATGAGAGTCTATCTCTCCCTAGACTATCTCTCCCATGAGTAGGCCAATGTCAGATGCAGGGTTTTCTTAATAAATCAGTTTTTGGATCATCACTGCACGTCTCTTGAAATCCTGAGGCCTGTCAAATGTCCATTTTGAATGGACCATTCATTGAGAGAGTTTACTCATTTAGCCATGATGTTTTGATCTAAGGCATGTGGAGATGTTATAGCATTAGTGTAGTACTGGCCTCTGTGTGGTCCCATCTGACATCCTGTTTTATGTATGGAAATAAATGTGCATGCCACAGGTGCACATTCATGGATGTGCTCATGCAGAAGGAGTTCGTGTATATAATGAATTGTACAATTGTACATTCCTACCCAGAGTTTCGCTGCTGAGCCTAATGCATGTGTGTATCCAGCTACATTTTACACACACAAGGCCATATTTATCATTATTTCACGCAACACAATGCAGCAACATACCTTGCTGTGCTGAGTGAAAAGGAGCGGGCAGGAATGCAACATATCTATCAAGATATGCAGCATTCCTGCTCTCTGCCTGCACTGGTGCACAAACTGCTACATAGAGTCAACAGGAACCCTTGCACCATCTGCAAGGGTGTCTTAGTTACAGGTAGGATTGTTTTTGTGCAAGAAGGGACACCTTCAAGGTGGCCTTGCGTGGCTTGGTAAATCTCATTTTAAGTTTTGTGTCGCCCTGCGTCCCCTTGTTTGGCACAAAGGTGAAGCAAAATCCTTCACAAATATGCCCAAAACAGTGTATTATATATATATGAGTGAACACATAAGAGAATTTTACTAACGAAAATGTGAATTTCGTTTTTACCAAATTTGCTCCCTTTACAGTGCTGGATTGTAAGACTCTGTTCAGCCTGAGAGCAATGAAATATTATCGAAGACCACGCTCCCACAGCTTATTTTCTCTGTGCAAATGTCCTTATTCGCCTTAACCAGAAGGCAGCACGCGCCATGCATACAAATACCTTAAATAATTTCAAAGTCATTTTTAAAACTTCTCAATTTAAGTAAAAGAAGCGGGCTGTTTTTCAAAGGATTTTAGAAAGCGAAATGTAGACTTCTTAAGTGCCTTACAAGTTGCCTGCTTGACGCTTCTAGCCTTTGTCACAAAGGTTACACAGCGCTTTAATCTCTTCAATCCTGGGATGCTCTCCAGTTCCTTTAGTACACACAGATCGTTTCATACAGCTGTTCTTCCAAGATTGCTTCTCCACGTCTTTATAAATCAACACTCTGCCATTTGTTCACTTTAATACTTCATTAGACGTCTGAAATAACTCTTAGCTCAGGACTTTTGTACAATGCCCTGTAAACGTAGCTGCAAAGTGCAGTCACCTAAAATCCACTTTGATTTTCCTATCCTGGCACTAGAAAGTGTCCTCCTGAATAACAATTTAATGCATGCTCTGTGGGTTTTACTATGAAAAAGAACGTCACTGATATAAACAACAAGTCTTAGAACTTGTGTTACTTTTTTGTGTCAATAATTGTACTGCTTTTCCATATGTATAGGTATCAGGCACTCGCATAAGTGATTAATAACATGTTAATCTAAGATCAGAGTTTGGTGAAACAGTTACAGAAAGGTGGGTAGTATGAAGTTCGTAACAAAAAACTGTGCTGAATGATAAGACGAGTTGTCATCAAATTGGTGCAGTCTTGCGTTTCTTTCTGTTGCTTCCATCATTTATGTTTAGAGTGCCCCATCCTTCCATTGCAGTAGGATCCTCATCATCATGTTCCTCAGCTATGTATTATTATAATTGTCGAACTCCTCTATCCAGTGGCGGTTGGTGACATATAAAAATGGTGAGGCAGGAAGCCTTTATGGTATGCACAATAGAAGCAGTTTTGTGTTTTTTATATAGTGCACTAAGCGATCTAGACCTGAAGGTCTTGGAAAGCCTTACATAATCACCAGTTACATTACAAACACATTAAATATATCACCTAACTTTTTATAAAGAAATAATAAATGTTTATTTACCCATTAGCAGCCTGCAGCATGTCCTCGATGCTCTCCAGTCTGTGGCTCCCAGGGCGATTTCCCACAAACAACTGTCCAGGCACTCCTACAGGCACTGGATGCCTGTGCCGGTTATCCATCCAGCTGTCTAAGACAGCTTGGGTTGGAGAGGTTTGAAGTGCGCATGTTGGGCTGGCCATCACAGGACAGGCGCCCAAACCAATGTGCACAGTTCAAACTGAAGTGACCACTTCTCCCTGCTGCCAAAGAGCAGCAATTGCCCATTGGCCCAACCCCGCCCTCACCCTCTGCTCGAGATGGCATAGTAAAAAATAAAATCATTTTATTACCATGTTATTTTTCACACTTTCTGGGCCCACCGCAGGGGGTGTTGGGGGTTGACACTCCTCTACCCTTATGGAGGAACTCCCGATGCATCTACCCATATTGCACCTTTTAGTTATAGTAAACATTAGTCATGAGGTATGCAGTAGTTCCTCTTTATGTGCAAACAGCTATTGCATCAATACATTTGATATATAAATGTTGCTAGGGAGTGCTTTATTATAGTGCATGGCTGTTAAAAAGTGCATGCACTGCAATGGAGGCGTTAAAAAGTGCATGCGCTGCAACAGAGATACATTGTTTGTAATTAGTCAAATGGTTTTTACTGTCTTGCATTGTTAAGGGGACTATCTCATTTCACAAGAAAGGCTATGTTGCTGTGGCCAAAAGCAGTGCTTCTATCCTTGCCGACATCACACAAGGACACCAATGCACAGGGTATCCGTGAAGGTAGGGCTGGTGTAGTGGAATGACGATTCGAGTCCTGGGAGAGTATGTCTGCTTGTCCGGTGTTAGGAAGTGTGCAGTGTTGCAGGAAATCTTCTTGTAGTCTTGGAAATCTGACCCATTCAAGCTTCCTGCAGTGGCATACCAAAACTTGAGGGGGCCCCCTACAAAGTACATGTAGAGGGCCCCCTTCTCCAATCCATCACCTACGACTTTTGCTGATGGGCCCTCCTGGAGCTCGGTGGCCTCCCCGCACCGCAGGGCTTATTGGGGCTTGTGTTACACCACTGACTCTCTGCCTGCCTGGTGTCAGGAGCAATAAAGAATGTAGAGCTACCAATCTTCCAGGATCCAGGGGGTACATCTAAACTGAACTGCAGTGGTCCCAGTTGACTTTTTGAACATATCTTCAATAATGGGAACTTTAATAAATCTATTCATCAATCACCTATAAAGCAGTACACGTAGAGCAAATTTCAGAGCAGGCTCCGTGCTGGCCTAAAGAAATTGAATTGCGAATAAAGCACAACATTTCTTTAGTAACAAATAAATGATTTCACATTTGCCAATAAAACAAAATAGTTGATGTGGGTGTTACTTGTAGCATCCTCAGCCTTGACAGTGAGAATTTGTTCCTTGTCATTGTTTGTGTGAAGACATTTAATCTAAAAATAAACTGAGTGGGGTTATCATCAAGATGGGTATATTTGAGGAGCAGTTGCATCAAAAATTCTAACTATTTGGAAAAGTGGAAAATATTGAAGATGGCTCAATACAATAGAGCAGTGAGTAAATATTTGTCCTGAAGAAATACTTACACCAAGGTAAAGTTTACTTGTGGTGGAATATGGCCAATACATCATCAGTTATAAGGAGGACCCCTTACAGATGAATAATCAATCTCATCTAAGACCGAGTCCAAAAAAGACACCACAAAAAAATTTGCTTTGATGTGAAATATTTGGAAGTCTAAATGGTGATTTAAAAAAACATCAATTAGGTTATGTTGTGAACAGTTAGGGCTTGATGTACAAATCCCTTGCTATTTGCAAACGAATTGAAATCTGGTTAGTGATCCCAAATTCACAATGTGTAATGTATCAAGGTCAGCAAGCAAAACAATGGTTTCCAAAATCAAAACAGCATTGTGACTCATTTTGTATTCCTTAA
Organism: Lissotriton vulgaris; assembly: GCF_964263255.1. Lineage (NCBI taxonomy): Eukaryota > Metazoa > Chordata > Amphibia > Caudata > Salamandridae > Lissotriton > Lissotriton vulgaris. The sequence goes on from NC_141694.1 coordinate 665,369,275, forward strand.
CTGAGATTGAACATAAAAATTCTCTGCGAAAAATAGGATTACTAGTTGAGAAGTGTGAAAACTGAACTCAAGTAATATTCACAATTCTTGTCAGGGTGAACAAAAAAAGTCATATCAACTTGACTTTAATCTTCTGGTAGCCATGGCACAGAGCAGACAGGCTTGGCTTTAGAGGCAATGTGCAAGTATTTATGGAGTATTCAAACATTAATAAAGTCAAAAGACAACAGAAGAAAAATCCGAAACCAAATTTGAAAAATAGGGAACATTTTACAGAGAACATTTTAATAAATAAAATTACCCAAAATTGACAAACAGCCAATAAAGGAAACTGGAGGTATGAATCTTCAAAGTTTAAATACAACATAGTGGCAAAAAGTGTTAAGGGCCAGTCGCGGTCATCTATTTGCCCTTGTCCATTACTTGGGGGAGTTAAGGCTTACCATGATGGAGAGCAGGTTGGATAGTTTTACCTTTTGGAGATCAAAAGTCTTCAGTGAGACCAAGCAGCAAGCTGTAGCTGAGGAGTGGCTTGTCAATGAAGGATTGGTGGAGGACACAGTCTTGGTGAAGTCTTCGTTTAGGCTGAAAAAATCTGAACAAAAAAAGTTCAAATTTCACTCCCAGCAGTTCCTCCATGTAGAACCGATTCCCTTCAACATTGGCACTGCAGAAGCATTCTACTGTCGGACTTAGAAACGTTTATGGTGCCAGATTTCCTCACCAGGACAACAATGCAGTCTAGAGCAAAAGAGTGGTTGATGTTTTCAGGAGGTCTCGCTGAATTGCATTTGCTGCAGAAAGAAAATGTTGTGGGACCTACCACAAACTATTTTGACCTGCGTTAGCTTTCCTCTTCAGGTACCTATACCCCAGCATCTGTGGTGGTTTGTAGCTCAACCTGCACTGTTTTGTTTTGGTGTGGCTTTCCGCTCCTGAATTGTGCTTTAGCATAACTGGTTTACTTTTTGGGCATTATGGTTCATTTCCTGGTGTTGGTGCTCTCTTTCCCTCTTTGTCACTTTGGTTCGGAGGAGCTTTGGATTTTATTTCATTCTAGTTATTCAGTCCTTGTCTATGAGGAGTTAGTTGGTTTTGAGCACTCTTCCTTGGGCTTGAGTGGCACTGCATTCCTTCAGACGGGTGAGAAGATAGATACAGCACTGTATTATTTTATTTTGTTCTGATTTAATGTGTGTTGTAATATTATTATTGTAGTACCCTGCGTTGACATCATTGTGATTAGGAGTCCCCTGACAGTTTATTTGTGTTTGTATATTCAGGCGCCTTATACAAAAGAGTGTTGGGAGAGAATTTGCATCTCAGGCGCATTTGGGATCTCCATTGTAGATATATATCACTCGAAATTAGGAGTGTATATTTTGTGATAGGTCTTTTTTGAGATCTGTCTGTGGGTACACTTTGTATATGTATTGTATATATATTGTATTTGTGATTTGTATATATTACATTGTATTGTATATAGTTGTCTTTGCCCGCTATATATATTTGTTGTGTGCCATCTGTTCCTGTACATATTTATATGTCTTCAGAAATTTGCGATTGATTCTTTGCACATTAAGTTGTATGGAACAAGATAATTAATTTTTTCATGTTCTTAATTACATGTCGAATTAATCCCTCTATACTACTTTTTACTACTTTTTCATCTTCTTGATGCCCCTTGTCCAGATATTGGAGGGTAATATGGGCAGAACCCCTGTTATTTTTTCACTACCACAAAATCAGACACAACGGGAACACACTTTCATCAGATTGGCTGATCAGGTCGGTCCTTATCCACCCCCAGTTGTCAGGGTAAAAATTTGACAAAGAGTTTCCAAGTAACAAGTTTTAATGTTAGGCACGAGGAGAACATTTTGACACCAGCCAAGGGTCCAGAACCTTGAAGACAGCATTTAGGGGTCAAGTATTTCTCCAGCAGAGGCCTGCAGAAAAGTCCAGGGCTGGTATAGTTGGAACTTGTCAGCTGGGATTACAGGAAAAGGACCTCTTGAAGCTTGTTGTGTCCCTTTTGCTCAGAAAGGTGGTTAGCCTTATGACCTTTGCTGTCACTTCTGGGTTCCTTGGTACAGGGAGAGCAAGACCAGTCTTCTCAGATCTTCAGACAACAGGTCAGTCCCCTTCTGAACACTCCTAGGGATGACGCTACGTACGTTTGCAGCAGTTCATGTGTGTTTTTATGAAAACTATCTCACAGTTCCCGTCTCTTCCTAAATCCAACATGGCAAAACCTTTCTGCCCCCGTTCAGAGCTCCTTATGCCCACCCAGAGGAGTGGCTATGGAAATGGGCACCCACTCCCACGTGGTTACTCCAAACCAGTTTTGGGGCAGCCCCCCCAACAGGCATTGGCGCCAGTCTGACTAGGACAATAAAGGGAGCAGGCCCAGTTGTGAGCTACATCTGCCTGTGACATGGCAAGCCTTTTTTGAAGTTAATAAACTGCCAAGGCACAGCACCCAGACCTTTCTGTCAAGGGAAGAAAAGCACCTCATCACACCCACTACCCTTTGTCCCTATCCTGGTGTCAAGCGGTCTCCCACTCGAAACCGCGCTGCAGGAGCGACGATAATCCCCTCTCTCTACCCCCGCACAGACTGCAGGCCACGAAGGAAAACCAATGCACTCTACAGCCTGGGCCAGGAGAGAGGGAAGGGTAAAAAATAACGACCCCAGGGAAAGGGGAGGTGAAGCAGGCTTGTAGACCCAGGGATTCTCCTGACAGCTCTCTTTAACCTCGAGAGTATACACGGAACCTCGCACCCTGCAGAGGAAACATAAACAGAAAACAAGCACTGATAAATATTCCCTCTAACGTCAATCTCTCTGTGCACAGTCAATTACCAACATAAAACACAACCGCTCTCCGTTCTTCTTACCCAATAAAAGCCTTAACAGGACCGCATAGGAGACCCCGTTTTTCTGATGCAATGCGGAAGTCTTCAAGAAGAAACGCCCATCCGGGTTTGTTTTCTTTGCAGAGTGCTTCACCTTTCTTTATCGGGGAAAAAGTCCTTGGACTGAAAAAACCCCGTTCTGAATTCAAGGAGTGTAAAACAAAATCCCCACTTCCCGACAGCTAGAAAAAACCCGTGGCCACGTAGTGCAAAAACAGAAAAATAAAACGTCAGCGTTCAGCTGGTTCGTTTCATGAATCCAAAAGTCTCTCACAAAAGCGCCTGTAAATCAAAAAGCTCCCGAAAAGGATAGCACCGGTTAGGATGCAATACTAGTGCGCAGCCGCGCACTTGATTCCAATCACAAGATCTCCGTCCGGAAATCCCAAACACGTCCTTCCAGGTCAGAGTGAAGCCTCACTCTGACAAACACCCGAATAGTCAGGAATAGCAATGAACACGAACTCAGCCACACGATCAGGTACTAGGATCCCCATTAGACAACTGACCGGAAACAAAACCAAGCACTGAAAGACCGGTCCCACGGCCTTAAAAGCGATCACATGGGAGGGAAAGGGGAGGGGTGTACCTTTGAACATGTGCACAGAGAGAGGACTGAGCGCCGTAAATCCTAAATCCCAACAGTACCTCCCCGCAAAGGCCTCCCTACCGGACGGGGCTTGGAAGGGTTACGTAAATGGAAAAGTCTTACCAATCTAGGAGCATGCACCCCACTAGCAGCCTCCCATGTTCGATCCTCTGGGGGATATCCCTTCCAGTCTATCAGATACATCAGCTTCCCATTCCTCCTCCTGGAATCCAAGATTGCACTGACCTCAAACTCCTCTACCTCACCTATCAACACAGGGGGAGGAGGGGGCAAAACCTGAGAGGTGACTACATAGGGTTTCAGAAGGGAGGTGTGAAAAACAGGATGGATCCCATACTCATCAGGTAACCCCAACTTCATTGCTACTGGATTGATTATCTTGAGTATAGGAAATGGACCCACAAACCTCGGCTGCAATTTACGTGACCCCCCTAATCTCAGGTTCTTGGTGGAAAGCCACACCTTATCTCCCACCCGATAGGAAGGCGCCGGGACCCTGTGTTTATCTGCCTGCTTCTTCATGTCAACCTTTGCCTTTTCTAGATGTTCCAATGTCGTATTCCAAATCTGAACCAAAGACAGTCCTAAGGCAGTTACCGCCGGTACCTGGCCCGAGGGCTGAAAGGGAATCGCTCGGGGATGAAACCCCATGGAACAAAAGAAAGGGGTCATTCCCACCGCTGAATGCACACTGTTGTTGTAGGCGAATTCAGCCAGCGGGAGAGCCACCACCCAACTACAAGCTAAAGATGTACCCAGACACCTCAAATACTGCTCCATGGTCTGATTGGTGCGTTCCGTCTGTCCATCCGACTGAGGATGATATGCGGAGGACAGACATAACTTCATCTTTAAGGCCGCACACAATTCCCTCCAAAAATGAGAGACAAACTGAGCCCCCCTATCGGAAACAATGGCCAGGGGCAAGCCATGCAGGCGTACCACGGAAGACAAAAAGATCGTGGCCAATTCTCCTGCCGTAGGCAACTTGGCCAAGGGAATAAAATGTGCCATTTTAGTGAAGGAATCCACTACAACGAGAATGGTGGTAAACCCAGACTCCAGAGGCAGATCTGTCACAAAATCCATACTTATGGTTTGCCAGGGAGCCCGAGGGACAGGGAGAGGATGCAGCAATCCAGAGGGTTTATCATGTGTTGGTTTATTCACGGCACACACAGGACAGGCCTTTACGTACGACTTCACGTCACTTGCCACGGAATTCCACCAGAACCACCTCAAACAGAATTCCATGGTCTTGGTGGAACCAGGATGCCCAACCAGGGAAGAAGAATGACACCATTCCAATACCATGTCCCTGAGTTTAGGGGGAATAAACAGTTTGTCCTCATGATACAACAACCCAGTTCTTAGGGACATCAAGGGTTGAGACATCCAAGGGGTAAGATCAATCTCTGCCAGTTCTGTTCGGACCAAGTCATTAAAGTCATCAATGGAAACGCTACCTACTATTCTCTCAGGGGCGATAAAGGTACACTTCACGTTCTCACTGGGCAGGCCTAGATGTTTCACATGGATACGGGACAATGCATCTGACTTCACCTGCTGCGCAGCAGGCCTGTAAGTAATGATAAAGTCGTACTCATTAAAAAATGAGACCCACCTCATCTGCCTAGGGGTTAGGGCGCGCGCTGACCTGAAGAATTCTAAGTTTTTATGGTCAGTGAAGATGGTGATCGGATGCCGAGCGCCCCATAAATAATGGCGCCACTCCTCAAAGGACAACTTAATGGCCAGCAATTCACGCTCCGCCACGGTGTAATTCCTCTCGGCGGGCAGCAAGGTCTTGGAAAAAAAGGCGATCGGATGCATCTCTCCGTTCTCCGCATTCCTCTGAGACAACACCCCCCCTACAGCACACAAGGAAGCATCAGCCTCCACAAAGAAAGGCAATGAAGGGTCAGGATGAACCAAAACAGGTGCCGTAGTGAACCTCTCAATTAACAGATTCACAGAGGCTTGAGCATGGTATGACCACACAAAGGGCACCCCTTTCCGTAGCAATACTGTCATGGGAGCTATAATCTCGGAAAAGTGCGAAATAAACCGCCGATAGAAATTAGCGAATCCAAGTAAAACTTGGATATCTCTCACACACGTCGGCGCTGGCCAAGAAGTGATAGCTTCTATTTTCTTGGGATCCATCATGATCCCCTTTTCGGAAATCACAAATCCCAAGAACTCCACCCTAGGTGTGTGAAAGCTACACTTTTCCAATCTAACATACAGCTGATGTTCTTTTAGGCGCTGCAAGACCTGCCCTACATGGACGACGTGTTCCTCAACTGTGGTGGAAAACACGAGGATATCGTCAATGTAGACTATGACGCTCAAATCCAAATATTCCCTCAATACCTCGTTAATGAAAAACTGAAAAGCAGCCGGAGCGTTACAGAGCCCAAAGGGCATCACGCAATACTCGTAAAGGCCGAATTTGGTCCGGAAGGCAGTTTTCCATTCATCGCCTTCACGGACGCGGATGAGATGGTACGCACCCCGGAGATCTAACTTGGTGAAAACCGTTGCATGCTTTAGTTGATCAAGCAACACAGGTATTAAGGGAAGAGGGTACTTGTTCTTAATCGTACCCTTATTGAGCGCTCTATAATCTACACAAGCCCGAAGTCCACCTTCCTTCTTCGGAATAAAGAAGATAGCCGATGACACGGGCGAGGAAGAGGGACGTATAAACCCTTTCTCCAACATCTCCTCTATATACCCCTTCAAGTGTAGTTCCTCAGGGCCCGATAAAGCATAGACACGACTACAAGGAAGCGTAGCCCCTGGCATCAAATCAATCCGGCAATCAAATGACCGGTGAGGGGGCAGTTCTCTAGCTTTCCCTTTATCGAATACATCGCTAAAGACCGAATAGGATTCAGGGACTCTCAACTCATCACCCATCTCCCCGGAACTAGCAGCGCAAGACAAGGGAGTTACCCAATCGGTTGCTACCTTGTAACAATTTTGCAAACAGTGAGCAGAATCAAGGGTCACTGTTCTTCTTATCCAGTCTATTTTAGGATTATGGGTCTGCAACCACGGTACTCCCAGAACCACACCGAAGGACGGGGCATCGATCAAATCAAATCCGATTTCCTCCGAATGACCATTGTCTCCCACCATACAGAGGGGTTCAGTCTGACGGGTGATTGTACCCGATGACAACTCCGTCCCATCGATAGCCCTGACAGGTTCAGGTTGCTCCTTGTAAACCCAGGGAACTCCAATTCTCTCTGCCAACTTGATATCCATAAAGTTCCCCGTGGCCCCGGAGTCCAACAGAGCAGATACTGGAGCCCGATGATTGTTTGAAATCACCAAACAGACAGTGATAGTAAAATGTCGGGGGACCCTCTTCACTATGCCAGGTATTTGATACGGAGTACAAGGAACCACAGAGTCCACATGCCGATCGTCACGATGCACACAAGCCACCGCCTTACGTGGAGATTCTTTAGAAGGCTTCACAGGACAATCTCGGGCATAATGGCCCGCCTGGCCACAATACAAACAAAGGTTGTTAGATCTACGCCTTTCCTTTTCCACCAAGGGCAACGGGCCTCTAATACCACCTATCTCCATCGGTTCGGGGGTCGACTTCAAATCCCCCCCCACTCCCCGTGACTCACTCCGCAAAGACAGGGGGCGAGGCAGAAAGGGTCTAGGTCTTTCTCCCTTCCTTTCCATCAACCTGTGATTTAACTTCACTACCAAATCAATGAACTCAGTACAATCCAAAGGAGGATTAACCACCTGAGAAACCACATCCTTTAACTCCTCACATAATCCTTGATAGAATATGGAGGTACGTTTATCCACAGGCCAATGGGTTTCCGACACTAATCTATTGAAGGTAGATATATACGTAAGAAGTTCTTGTTTGCCCTGCCGTAAAGCCATTAATTCTGCGTCACTGGCCTGCATAAACGCATGTTTGGCAAACAAGGCATGCATCATGTCCTTAAACGTATCATAATTAGTCAAAGCAGGATCATTGTTCTCCACCAAAGGCACGGCCCACGTAGCCGCAGTCCCGGCTAAATAAGAGATCACAAACGCCACTTTAGCGGAGTCATTAGGGAAAGCTGCGGGTTTACATAAAAAATGTAGATGGCATTGATTCATAAACACCGCGAACTTATTCGAGTCACCAAAGAAACGTTCAGGAGCCGCCAAAGGGACAGGAGTAGGGGTGTGAACATTCACTGTCATGGGAGCGGGGCTGGAGCTAGTTCCCCTCTCGAACTGAAAAGTGGCCGGGTGTATAACAGGTTTTCCTGCTCCCCAACTCCCCTGATCACGGGACCTAGCTACATCCAATTCCCTACGTAATCCCTGATTCTCATGTTTCACCTCCTGCAATTGTGTTTGTAAGGCCGTGATGGCCCCCATCAACTCCTGCATAGAGGGAACCCTCTCTTCCTGCGCCTTGTCCTCATTCTTATCTACGTCCATCCTCGCTCGGGCAGCGCAACTATTCGTGGGCTTGGTTTTTTGTCAAGCGGTCTCCCACTCGAAACCGCGCTGCAGGAGCGACGATAATCCCCTCTCTCTACCCCCGCACAGACTGCAGGCCACGAAGGAAAACCAATGCACTCTACAGCCTGGGCCAGGAGAGAGGGAAGGGTAAAAAATAACGACCCCAGGGAAAGGGGAGGTGAAGCAGGCTTGTAGACCCAGGGATTCTCCTGACAGCTCTCTTTAACCTCGAGAGTATACACGGAACCTCGCACCCTGCAGAGGAAACATAAACAGAAAACAAGCACTGATAAATATTCCCTCTAACGTCAATCTCTCTGTGCACAGTCAATTACCAACATAAAACACAACCGCTCTCCGTTCTTCTTACCCAATAAAAGCCTTAACAGGACCGCATAGGAGACCCCGTTTTTCTGATGCAATGCGGAAGTCTTCAAGAAGAAACGCCCATCCGGGTTTGTTTTCTTTGCAGAGTGCTTCACCTTTCTTTATCGGGGAAAAAGTCCTTGGACTGAAAAAACCCCGTTCTGAATTCAAGGAGTGTAAAACAAAATCCCCACTTCCCGACAGCTAGAAAAAACCCGTGGCCACGTAGTGCAAAAACAGAAAAATAAAACGTCAGCGTTCAGCTGGTTCGTTTCATGAATCCAAAAGTCTCTCACAAAAGCGCCTGTAAATCAAAAAGCTCCCGAAAAGGATAGCACCGGTTAGGATGCAATACTAGTGCGCAGCCGCGCACTTGATTCCAATCACAAGATCTCCGTCCGGAAATCCCAAACACGTCCTTCCAGGTCAGAGTGAAGCCTCACTCTGACAAACACCCGAATAGTCAGGAATAGCAATGAACACGAACTCAGCCACACGATCAGGTACTAGGATCCCCATTAGACAACTGACCGGAAACAAAACCAAGCACTGAAAGACCGGTCCCACGGCCTTAAAAGCGATCACATGGGAGGGAAAGGGGAGGGGTGTACCTTTGAACATGTGCACAGAGAGAGGACTGAGCGCCGTAAATCCTAAATCCCAACACCTGGGAGCACTTCGCACCTCAATACAGGGGAGCCATCAGCTGCCAGGTGACAGTTTGAATACTTACAGATAATATATTAGAGGCTGTAGGAAAGGAAAAAGGACATTTTCCTAAGGTACATTTTTCTTAATAGATAGACAAAATTCAGCTTTACCATTAAACTGGATTTTGTCTAAATAATAATAGGAGTGCTTCAAATATTTCTCTTGCTGTTACCAATCCGAGATTAGCGTTATAGGGTGGAGTAATTTTATTCATGGTTTCCCTAAGGATGCAGCCAGCCCTGCTAAAGTGAAAAAAGCTTTTAGACTTTTTTCACAGTAATAACATTTGTAACCTAAACGTTGGCATGTCCTACTTTTAAATACCAGGCACCCTGCCTTATGGGCACTAAGGCCTTCCTTAAGGGTATATAATTCATATTTAAAAGGAAGGTTTATAATTGAAAAATGTGTTTATTTTGACAAGTTAAATTGGCAGTTTTAGACTGCCCTGCCAGGCTTCATTGGTAGGCCAGGGGTCGGCTTTGCTGTGTCACTTCAGCGGGTGGCACAATGGGTGCTGCAGCCCACTGATGACATTTAACTTACAAGTCCATTGTATACTTTGGGCCATATACTAGAGACTTATATGTAACTTAAATGTGCCAATCAGGTGTATATCAATTGCATCATGTTTAAAGGGGGAGAGCAAACCCTTTACTTCTAGTTATCAGAAGTAAAGTACCCAGAGTTCTAGAACCAAAAAAGACAGTGAAGGCCAAACTCTGAGAGAATACAACACATAAGATGGTGATTTTCAAATCACAGGTTCTATCTACTGTATGTTTGTGAATTATGAATAGTCACAAAAACAAATGTCACTAGCAATTCACTGTCAATGGAAATTAGGTGGTAACCTGGTGTAAAGATCATTGAGAATATGATGAAACCTTTCACAATGTCAGCCCTATATAACAAAGCAAGGAGGATGCACATCTTAAAAAACCCAGAAGAGGTGGAAAAGAAAGAATCTCCAGACTGTTGGTGACTCTGTTTGAGCAAGTTGAGGAGATTTATATTTGAAATGGGTGCAGTAGTCAGGTGGTTCTAAATGTCTTTAGCTGCAGCGTTTCTATACAGGCACACCCAATGCAGTGAGGCAACCTAAAATATATACAGGGTTTTTGTACCGTTCACCTCCAAATGTCCAAAAGCTATTGTAGGGTGTGTATGACACAGTGCCTTATAAAATCTTTTCAGAAACTTCAGGGATGCCATGGTGAGATGGATTCATTCACATATTACCTTCCCAAGCATCCCTAATGAGTTGCAGGCCACAAAGATGCAATATGGTGCCATTGCACAGTTCCCACCAGACACTCCATGTTTGGATGTGACCCTAGGCCTAATATCCTCACCCGTTTGGTAGTGAGCACATATACGAAAGTAAGAAGAGACAGGAATCCCAGAATATACCGGTTTGTGCAATGCCCAGGAGCACACACTCCCTGAATATACTGGTAGTGTGCACACACTCAAAGAACCCTCTGTATGTTTTTATTTGAGTGTGCATAAGAAAATGTATATATAGTTGTGAATGGCTGCCTGCCAATCGTGTGTCAGATAAAAACATATAGCTAAGTATCATGCAAGGCCTACTAAGCTACAAGCTGAATGAACCGTGGTGCTAGATAAGGCCCCCCACTGTCTGGTCCATATATCTTCTGGACAAAACACCCACATTGTCGGGCCAGACAGTAAGAATACTTGTGGTAATGCTTTCTTCATGTTCAGGCCTCCCTTACTATAATGATTCTCTGATGTGCAAGCCACTTGCCCTGCTTTTTATCAAGCTGCTTGCTAGGCATCTGAATGGGATGTCAATCTCCGGTGCTCGTTCATAACCCCGCCCGATAATGACCAATCAGTCAGTGAGAAGCCTCTGTGTGTTAAAAGAAAACAACATCCTATAACATTTCTTTTTGCACAAGCAAGATTTCCACAGAGTTCACTTTACAAAATGCTCACACTTTGCAGTAAGTGAAAGAAAAATAAATACCAATCTCCATTTTAGAAGAATAAGCAGCAAATGATCAGAAGACTAGACTGGCATTTGTCTTTGAACACACAGCAAATGTGACAAGATAAAAATACAAATGTAAAGTAGTCTATTATGTTTGTGGATCCACGACGTGGTCATTTAAGTGCCCAGGGCTCTACGAGCAGTTGTAGTTCCCTCCTCCTACCTGTTGGACCCTGTGTATTGCACCAGCTGCACCATTGGTAACTTCGCTCCTAATATCTGTTAATAAAAAGGTAAAAAAGCGAATCATGTCTTCTAGTCTCGAATAAATCAGACAATTTGGGGCTCTTGTTTTTGCTATTTCTTTAAGCATGATGATTTTGTTTTGACCTAATGATAGAAATTATATTTTCTGTGTAGGAGACTGCATCTAAATAATTGAGTGTGTGAAATTTCATTGTTTTGGGAATCTTCGAAAGTTCCATGAAATTACACTTTTAGAGCAAAATATGGTTTGCCTGCATCTAGTGAGACTTTGTCAAACGAGGGTATATTATATTTCATATTCGAAAGTCATGCAATATATCAGCAGACGATTGATTGGAGCATAATATTCCCTTTGTCGGAATAGTTTCTGCACCAACCACTCTCCTACAGGAAAAATATATCCAAATTTGCATAATGCAAAATTGCGAAAAAATTGGCAAACAGCAAATTCACAAACTTTCCCAGGGTTTGCTCATATACCCCCACATGCATCAATCTAGGATTTTGCATTTCTTAAATAGCGAAAATTAAGGAATCGCTATTTAGGAAATGCAAAATGCTATGCATCAAGAAATCCTAAAAGTTTTTAGGATTTCTTAATTTTCGGAAATTGCGATTCCTTAATTGCGAAGTGCAATTAAGGAATGGCATTACATTGATTCCTATGGGCCTAGAGGCCCATAGGAATCAATGTAGTCAATTGGAAGGCAGTAGCAAATTGCGAGTGGCACTTAGAAAATTTCATGGGTGCAGGGGGGGGTCCAAAGGACCCCCCCCTGCACCCCTGAAATGCATTTGAAAGTGCATGTTTCACACACACATGTCCTAAGAACATGTGTGTCTGTAACTGGACAGTTTAAAAAATGCATTTTTAAGCATTTTTAAACAATTTCGCAAATTACCACGAGGTTGAACCTCGTGGTAATTTGCACTTCCAATTTGAATAATCGCAATTTTTTTTTAAATGATGCATAGCTTTTAAGGAATCGCAAATTTGCAATTCCTTAAAAGCAATCGCATTTTTGGAATTCGGTAAAAATACCGAATTACTCAAAAATGCTTGATGCATCCCAAACACATATTTAGGAAGTGCAAACGGCCGAATTTACCGATTCGCACCGTTTGCACTTCCTAAATAGGTTGATGCATGTGCCCCATAATGTATTGCTTCTGGGTCTACTAAATATGACCATCTGGCATCTAGGACAACCAATCACAGTTGTTTTAATGCATGTTCCTTTGATTCATTCACTAACGTTTTGATCATGAAACAGCTTAGTAAGGCGTTCTTTTTCCTCTTGAGGAATATATCTTGGATCATTTATCAATTTCACACTTCCAGCAATTACAGGAAGAGTATTGTCCCATGCCTGGGATGCTGAAATAGTCCTCTAATGTATATTGGAGTCAGTCAGAGGGGCGCTTTGCCGTATAGTTTTGCCCTGAACATTGAAGATCGAATTAACCACTGTCTCTCACATTGACGTTTTATTGGGAGAAGCAGGTGTCATCTTTTTACTGAATATTTTTTACTTTTTACTGGCATTCAACTGACCATTCATGTCATGGAACAATACTGCTGCAACATGTATCGAAATTGCAATAATTTATTTTTGGGTGTTGCTTATATGTGAATCTATGCTTGTAATTATTTTTCAATCCAATTTAAAATAACGTTTTGTATCATGATTATAAAACTTTCGATTAATTTGCATTCATAGCAAAGTTGTTTACGTGAATAGGCATTAAACTAGAAGTGCACTAAGAAAGGCAGAAGAAACATGGGCCCTTATTTATGAGGCCTTGCGTCAGTTTTGCGCCGCCGTTGCGTCACTTTTTGTGACGCACCAGCAGCGTAAAATATGCACCTTGTTGCGCCATATTTAAAAAGTGACGCATCTAGGTAGATGCGTCACTTTTTAAACCCCTGCGCCACATTATACCTGCGTCAGGTATAATGTATGCAGAGGGGGCGTTCCCCCGCAAAAAGCCTCGTAATAGTGACGCAGTGAAATCTATGAGATTTCACTGCGTCACTTTTAGGATGCTGTTGCGTCAAAATCTTGCGCCTGCCTCACAGCAGGCGTAAGACTGGCGCAAGCCCTTTCACATGGGGCTTTCGCCAACCTCGGACTTAAACAACTGGTCACTTCCCCCACCCACATCGCAGGTCACACTCTCGACCCTATCTTCACCTCCAGCAATCATGTCTCCTTCAGCCACACCACGAATCTCCTTTGGACTGACCACAGCTGCGTTCACTTTACCTACAACAAGCCCAAACTCAACAACCACCCCCAACCAACTCTGCAAAGAAACTGGAACAAAATCACCATCGACCAGATCTCCTCATCGCTTCTTCTTAACCCCCCAACCCACTCCTCAAACCCCGACCAAGCCGCCACCAACTTCACCCTATGGCTATCCAACAGCGCCGACATCCTAGCACCACTGAAAAAACGACAAAGCAAACTTGGCAGCAAGAAGGCCTCATGGTTCAACGATGATATTAAGAAATCCAAGAAACTCTGCCGCTCCCTTGAGAAGGCCTGGAAAAAAGATCCAACCACCAGCACCAAGGACGCCTTCAAAAACGCCACCCGCATACACCATCGACTGATCCGAAAGGCCAAGAAAACCGCCTTCAAGGAACGACTAGATAACAACGCCCACAACAGCAAGGAACTTTTCAACATCGTCAAGGAATTTACCAATCCCTCGGCCAACTCTAACGACATCACCCCCTCTCAAGCCCTCTGCGACTCCCTAGCCTCATTCTTCCACAACAAAATTGCAGACATCCACAACAGCTTCGACAACCAACCCGGAGACCAACCCACCCAACCATCTGCTGGACCTTCACCCCCCTCAAACATCCTTAATGACTGGAACACAATCTCCACTGAGGACACCATCCGCCTGATGAACTCCATCCACTCAGGATCCCCCACAGACCCATGCCCTCACCACATCTTCAACAAAGCAGACTCCATCATAGCACCGCACCTCCGAGACGTCATCAACTGCTCCTTCAAATCCGCCACCTTCCCGGAAAGCTGGAAACACGCTGAACTCAGCGCCCTTCTGAAAAAACCCACAGCGGACCCCACCGAACTCAAAAATTACCGCCCCATCTCGCTCCTTCCATTCCCGGCCAAAGTCATCGAGAAAGCTGTCAACAACCAGCTCGCCGCCTTCCTCGAAGCCAACAAATCCCTCGACTCCTCACAGTCCGGCTTCCGAGCAAAACACAGCACTGAGACCGCCCTCATCGCAGCAACAGACGACATTCGAACTCTACTGGACAATGGAGACACAGTCGCCCTCATCCTCCTAGACCTCTCCGCAGCCTTTGACACAGTCTGCCATAGCACCCTTCTACAGCGCCTCAGAAACATCGGAATCCAAGGAAAAGCACTGGAATGGATCACCTCGTTCCTCACCGGAAGAACCCAGAAAGTCCGCCTCCCACCATTCAAGTCAGAGGCCACTGAAGTCATCTGCAGCGTACCACAAGGATCTTCACTCAGCCCCACCCTTTTCAACGTATACATGAGCCCCCTCGCGGCCATCGCCCGCCAACACAACCTCAACATCATCTCCTACGCGAATGACACTCAACTGATCCTATCACTCACCAATGACCCTAGCACCGCCAAAACTAACCTACACGAAGGAATGAAAGAAGTAGCCGAATGGATGAAACACAGCCGTCTGAAACTGAACTCTGATAAAACAGAAGTCCTCATCTTAGGTACCTCCCCCTCCGCATGGGACGACTCTTGGTGGCCAGAAGCCCTTGGAAAAGCACCCATCCCGACAGACCACGCACGGAACCTGGGCGTCATCCTGGATTCCTCACTTTCAATGAACAGACAAGTCAACGCCGTCTCCTCATCCTGCTTCAACATTCTTCGCATGCTCAAAAAAACATTTCGTTGGATCCCCACCGAAACTAGGAAAACGGTCACCCACGCTCTGGTCACGAGCCGACTGGACTATGGAAACACCCTTTACGCCGGGACTACCGCTAAACTCCAGAAAAAACTCCAACAAATCCAAAACGCCTCAGCCAGGCTCATATTAGACATCCCGCGTAAAGAACATATCTCTGGTCACCTGAAAAACCTCCACTGGCTTCCCGTAAATAAAAGGATCACTTTCCGGCTCCTAACCCACGCACACAAAGCACTCTACGAAATCGGACCAGAATGCCTCAACACACGACTGTCCTTCTACACCCCCTCCCGCCAGCTTCGTTCTTCCAACCAAGCCCTTGCCACTGTACCTCGCATCAACAAGACCACCATGGGAGGTAGATCCTTCTCCTACCTGGCAGCTAAAACCTGGAACTCACTTCCCACTTACCTTCGCCTTACCCAGAACCACCTAGCATTCAGAAAGCAACTTAAAACGTGGATATTTGACAAGTAATTCCCCACCCCTCCATAAGCGCCTTGAGACCCTCTGGGTATGTAGTGCGCTATATAAATCCTTTGACTTGACTTGACTTACAGATACGTCAGAAATACTGACGTATCTGTAAGTCCTTGCGACATGATGCGTCATACATTAAATATGACGCATCATTGGTGTCGCAAGGAGTGCGCAGTGAAAAGTGACGCATCGCTGTTTTCACGCAGCGATGCGTCACTTTTCATAAATGAGGCCCATGGTGTGTTGGTTATTTCCATAAATGATAAAGGTGGTGCATTATTTTGTATTTTTTACTAAAACCAAAACATTTCATGAGAAAAATCTCAAGGTAAATTAACATTATTGCTCACTTGCTGCACTAACCATAGTATTGATATCTACATCATGAGCCGAGAGTGTGGAGAAAGGCAAGAAATGATTCAAGGCCCTATAACTCGAAAAGGTGATTAAGTAGTTACTAACTACAAATACACAAAGCAATACTCATCAGACAAAACAATACCACTGACATCTGGTAGCAGGCTCAATGTATACAATGAAAACGTCCCAAATGAAAGATTATGTCAGGCAAAAAACTAAAAAGGAGATGATTCACAAGTCAGAAATCTAGAAACTAACATATTTAGCTGTCATTTGCAAATATCCATTTTTAGGGATTTGCAAACTACAAAAAGGATTGCACATAGAAATTAGCACTTGTTTTTTTCTGATTTCCTCCATGTAGAAAACATGGGTGCAGGTGCAGAAATCCATAAAGTATACGCCTACTCCATACTCTTTTTTACATTGGAAATACACTAACTCCCATCTTATTTAGGAACAGATTTACAGTTCTTCTTCTTTCAAGGGGTTGCCATAAAACATTGCTTTGAATGCCCCCGTTTTTATTACTTGTTTGAAGTCCCAAGAGCTTTTAATCACCCCTTGAACATGTTCTCCCCTTTCTCTGTGTTGCACTTAAACTTAGCACTGTAGAAAATACTTGTATATTCCCTAGCCCTGGATGGACAATCTGCCATTTTCAATTCTGTGGATTTGGCATTTGTGATTTCCAACCACAAATTAATAGATAACTCACCTGAATGACACTTAGGGAAGCAAACAGTGTTAGGTTTACAAATTACATGGGTTCATTTGACTAGCAGTATAGATAAAAGGATATGGGTCGGTTAATTCACGATGGATATGCAAAATTAGTGGGAGTTCAGGAAAATTCAGTCTCAGTTGTTCTCTTCCTCTGTAACTTAGGGCACCATGATAACAAGCATTGGCATAGCCAATAGGTCTCGCCGTTGGTTCCTTGTAAGTGTTTAGCCATGCAGCACTTTATCCTGGGTGCTTTACTTCCAGGGATTGAAGAGCTACACAATTACTACACACTGGGGCATGCAGTGTGAGTCAGGAATACATGCTTGTCTCAGGAAATATTTATGGGCACATTCCAAGGCTTTTTAACGCACAGACAAAAAGACAAGTTCCTCAATGCAAGTCAACAGTACTATAACATTCTGTGTATGACTGCATCACTAGAGTATTCAACGGTGTAAGAGAAAAAGCAATGAAGTACTTTTAATGGCGGAGACATCACAGCCCTCCTGCCCCAGGCCTCTATTTACCAGGAACCCTTCTCTAGCGTTTCCATTCAGAACACTGCTCGCACCATCTGTTTACCAGAAGGCCCCCAGCACCACCCACTTTTCCAGCCCCCGGGGTATAGGAGTACTAGATATAGCAACAACAACAAAAGGATCCCATTTGTGAGTGGGAGAGACATAGGGAATAAACAGGGATGGCATCACTTAATCGCCACACACCTACAAAAGAAAACCAAGCCTAAACTCATTTAATTGTAATCCCATTTACTTTGGTGCAATTAAGTTCCTACATATTTTCTTGCTCTTGTTTACTTTCCTACATCTTCCACTCAACATGACCTTGTGTGGGGAGTCCCTGCATACACCCATCTTATTGATACATCATCAACTAAATTGTACCCGTCAGGACTGGAACCTGTGACCCACAAGATACTCAAATATCTCAGCACTGGGTGTTTTAACCCACCAAGGTATGTTACTGGGATTGCAGCTATTGATCTGAAAGTTACAGACGAATCAATACAGCAGGCATTCAACCCACTGAGCTGTTTATTGACTTTGCCACCTATGGCTTGCAGCTTTCATGTGTCTCAGCCTAGGGTGTCTCAACTGTTCAAACAATTAAGCTAGGAAAGTACTTTTGGCCTGCTAGCTACACAGAAATCTCTGCATCAGATGCTAAAGTTACAAAGCAATCTTTCCAGTCATGGCCCTGTTATCATTTGGTTACAGGCTCCTCTGCAATAGGCTTATTAACACAGTAAACCACCTTACCAGATTTTAATTAACGAACCCATGTGTAGTGTTCTAGCAACTTGCTAGTTCTTTCTTTCTGTTCCATGCATACTTACCTCATAGGGTTCTGTAATAGAATATGCTTAGGAGAGAATGTTTGCTGTTGAATTGTGGGGCAGTTGCACCTGCTAACTGAAGGATGAGGTATCTTGCATAGATGTGACATTAAAGACCTTCAATCAACTACTTCCTGACTTCCTCATTATTACCTCTGGACATCACTTCATTTTGGCGACAATACATACTCACCTGCAAGAGACCTCAACTAATCATCTTTATCAAATCTTCGAAGAGAAAGATCTCAGCAAGCTTTCATTTCCACAAGCGATTTCCTACTGAGGCAAATACCTCTCTCTTGCAACAACAAGTGACTACTAGGGTGAGGTAACTACGAGAGCATGCCGACTTTGAAGTAAAGCTTTCCTCGTTATTTACTCCGCTACTGAAGCCAACACGGATGACGTTTTCAAGCTTGGAACAAAACAACCTCCAAGATCGCTATATCAAGGTCAGTCCATTTCTTTGAAGTAAAGACGCTTTTATGATTTTTTTTTCTTATTCTTTTTTGCCTAGCAACCCAAAATTTACCTCCCCGTCTGTTGGCCATGTCAGAAAGTGCATCACCGGTAACGCTCGAAGGAACCCTTAGCAACCTTGTTGTCACGTCAGAGAGTGCATCACCGGCAACGCTCGAGGGAACCCTTAGCAACCTTGTTCACAAGGACTGCGTGACGCCTACTTAGTTGTCAAGGACCTCACTCTTAGAACGTGCCAAAGTCGTTACTCTCTCCATTTTCTTACATCGTCACGCCGCAACGTCAACAACGTCACGACCGCCATCTTGAAATTCCCCTCAGTTGCTTCAGGAGTCATCCGGAGTGCAGACTGTTCATCGCGCTGATCTGCACAGCGTCTTCGATCCACACAGCGTCTCTTGTCTGGAGTACAGACTGTAGATCGCGCTGATCTGAACAGCGTCTTCGATCTACACAGCCTCTTTGTTCAAAAGATTGTGTCTCTTTGATCAACGCTTATCTTCTCACCATTCTGCAGGTCATCACGCTGATCTGCACAGCAATCTCTTTCAGGACTCTAAGGTAATTGCTTTAATTTCATGCTGACCTGCACAGCTTGTGGCAGGTCCGACTTTGTTGTTATTTTTGACAAGCCTCAAGGTGTTTTAGGGTAAACATTATTTGCTCTTCGTGGATCTTTTCTCTACAGTACTTACTACATTATTAACATTTACTTACAGTCCAATTTCCAGCGCTCTGCCACTTTGTTTTGCTTTATTGTTTTCTGCATGAACTTTCTCACGCGTGCTGTTTTTCTCTATTGTTTTCTGTGCTCATACACATTCTTTCACCTTACTTTTACATATCATATATTATTGATCATGCAAAACGTTACTCCTCCTCCTTCCTTCCTTTCTGAACCCGGGGAACTACCCATACCCTGATTAAAATGGAAGAAGGTGTTCAGCCACTATGCAAGAGTGTGTGGTACCTCTCTAAGTGTGGAGAGGAAGAGTTCAATATTCACATTTTGGAAAAATAGGGGACCCCTACTCCTAATGAATTCACTACTAGTAGGGACTAAGGTAAACTAATTTTAGAAAGAACACAGCAGTGAATGTAATTACAAAGCCTAAAGTTGGAAATGGGGCTAGTGGAGTAAGCAAAGCGGTGGATGGAGTCTCCATCCACCGCTTTGCTTACTCCACTAGCCCCATTTCCAACGTAGTCATTTGTGACCAACCTCTTTCGTTTCTCTATGTTGTTCTTTATTTGTCTTTACATTGTCTTATTTGAAACATAAATTATATGGCACTGTACATTTTATGTATTTTTATAAAAGGAATCCTAAACAAAAATGAAGAAAATATTATAAATAAACTATAAATACTATTTTGTATACAAACAACATGTTTGGTTTTCATGAATACTGTTTACATGTCATAACAGTTAATGTATTAACTACTGCATGCTTCCTGGGTTTTAGGCTTGGTAATTGCATTCACTACTGTGTTCTTTCTAAAATTAGAGTTCACTATTCATGCACTGCTTGGGCTCGGAAGGGCAGGAGGTCTTTGAGCACCTTCCTGATTTGTTAAATGGCGAGGGTGATTCACTCAACGAGTATGAAATTTGCATTAAAAAGATGAATTTGCATTATCTTCTAAAATGAGTAGAATTTTAGAACGTTTCCATTTTGGGAAGAGAATTTAAAGAGAAGGTGAAACTGTTGAACAGTATGTAATAGCTCTGCGCAAACTTGCATCAACTTGTACTTTTGAAGGAAGTTTAGATGAGAGACTTAGGGATCCACTAATGTTAGGGTCTTCAATAGAAAAAGCTAGAGAGTTTATGGCAGAAGGACAATCCCCCACTTCAGGAAGTTTTCACTGCTCTAAAAATGCATGAACATTCTCACGCCTGTGCTGAGACAATTCGTAAAAACAGTGACAATGGAAAAAGTTCTAACACAGAAGTAAAAGAAATAAACACCTTGAACTCAGATATGACGTGTAAACTTCAATTTAGTGCTTCCACTTCTTCAAAACCTGGGACATCTATTAGTACCAATGTGAAATCTCCTGTAATGAAAAGCTTTTGCTGTGGCAGCACTGAACATGTAGCCAATTTTAGAGACTGTCCAGGATGGAAGGCCACATGTTCAATTTGTAAGAAGAAAGGTCACTTCTCAAGGTGTTGCAGATCTAATAGAAATCAAAAGAAAGTAAGAGAGGTTGACATCTTCCAACATGATGATGTAGAGTGTGTTGTGCAGCAGGTTGGTAGAGCTGAGTGTTCTTTAGAGGGTCCCATAGAAAAACTTTTGATTAACGATTGCAGTGTGGACATGTTGTTTGACTCTGGAGCGAAAATTACCCTCATTCCCAAAGTTTTTTATGAGGAAAACTTGTCGCAAAAAGTCAAGCTACTTAAACCTGATATCGTCCCTAGAGGGTATGGTGGACAGATCATAAATTTACTAGGTTATTTTCAGTTCAAGGGTAGAATTGCTGCAGGAAAAATCTACGTTTCTATGAGGAGACTCTTTAATCAGTTGGTCTCATCAGCGAGATCTAGGTGTATATTTGGACCCAAATGAAATTCCTCAAGTGTGTTTAAGAAATATTCCCAATGTTGCCTATGTTTCTGAACACAATAACTGGTTGAAGAAATTTCCTAAAGTCTTTGATAAGATACTTTGTTGTCTAAAAAATATATGCACCTCATAAAACTGAGTTGCCAAAGTCAGAAATGTCCCTCTTTTAGTTAGAGACAAGATGAACTGAACAAACTTTTAGATAATGGGGTCATACAGGAGGTTGAGGCTACAGAATGGGTCTCTCCGGTGGTCATGGCCCGAAAGGCCAACGTAGAGGCCAGGTTATGCATTGACATGAGAGAACTTAACAGAGCGGTAGTGGTAGACCACAACCCTCTGCTCAACATAACTGAAATGTTGTCCTCTTTGAATGGTTCTACTCGCTTTTCAATGCTCGATTTGTCATCCGCATACCATCAGGTCAGATTACATCACTCCTGCCAAGACCTCACAACATTTATAACACGCTTTGGCACCTACACATTTTTAAGGATGCCTTTTGGCTTGATTTCCGCAGCCTCTGTGTTTCAGAGGGTAATGGAAAATATACTCAATGGCAAAGGTGGAGTGAAAGTCTACCAAGATGATGTTCTTGTTATGGTGTTACTCAAAAGGAACATGATGAAAGACTGAATCAGGTCGTGTTCAAATTGGAGGAGTCGGGGCTTACCCTCAGGTTAGACAAATGTAAGTTTGACGTAAAAGAGATTGAATATCTTGGACACCTAGTTTCAGGGTTGGGGATCAAACCCAAACCTTCTTTAGTTGAAGCAATCTCTCAGCTCAAGTATCCTGAGAATAAAGAAGAACTCATCAAATTCTTAGGAATGGCTGATTCTACAATAAATTTGTTCCCGACTTTGACCAAAAAACTGAAAATTTAAGAGCATTACTGAGAAAGGGGTGTGAGTTTACTTGGGATAAATCATGTTGTGCTGAATTTGATTTGATCAAAGATTGTTTGAATAATGCACAAAACCTTTCAAGTTTTGCCCCCACTAAAGACTCTTACATTATGACAGACGTGAGTTGTAAAGGTTTGGGGGCTCTCCTTTTAAAGAGTGGAGATAAAGTGGACAATACAATTTTGTTTATTTCAAGACCACTTAGAGGGGCTGAGGGAAACTACTCAGTTGTAGAAAAAGAAGCGTTGGCTGTCTATTGGGCTGCTCGTAAACTAGAAAAATGTATGTGGGGTAAGCTTTTTACCGTTGTGACAGATCACAAACCTCTTAAAGAGGTGTTGAAAAGAAAGACATTGATTGTGTCTCCCACAGAATAAGGAAGTGGGTCGTAGCATTACAAGACTTTGAATTTATGGTTTCATATTTGCCTGGGACAAGTAATTTTCTTGCAGATTGTTTATCAAGACTTGGTAGTGATGCTGTTCCTGATAGCGATGAAGAAGATTCATTTACGGGGAAAGACTTTTCTGAGGATCTCAAAGTTTGCGTTGTGACTGAGGGGGAAATCACAGAAGAAGAATGGTCTACTAGTCTGGGAGGTGACGTAGTATTGCAGCGTTTAATGTCTTTTATGAGTGAAGGTTGGGGTGAGAAACGACAATGTGAGGAAGATATCAGGGGTTTTTGGAGCGTTAAGGAAGAGTTGCCTTTCAAAAATGACCTGCTTTTCAGGGGAAGGAGACTAATTCCTCCCTTAACTTTGCATTAGAAACTCATTTGCAATGCACACACGAGTCATATGGGCATAGCCAAAACAAAAGAGAGGTTAAGAGAAGCTTATTGGTGGCCCACTATGGACACTCAAGTCCATAAAAGTCTGTACGGTCTTGTTCAAAATGTTGTATGAGTGTCAAGATTCTTAAATGCAGAACACAGCCTATGGTATTGAGGAAACAAGCCACTGGTCCTTGGGTGGACATTGCCATAGACATTTTGGGTCCTGTTAAAGTTAAGAATCAGGATAGGTATGTACTTGTGTGTGTTGACATTTTCTCTAGGTGGCCCATTATAAAGATTGTTAACAGTGTGGACTCTTCTGCTGTGATCACTTTCCTTGAGGATCTTTTTGTTAATGAGGGATTACCTAACTCTATACTGTCTGACAACGGGGTACAATTTACCTCTCGCTTAGTAGAACAATTCTTGCGTGACAGAGGAGTTATGCATAAGCGTGCTGCACTCTACCACCCAGAATGCAATGGGGTTGCTGAGGGGTTTGTAAGGGTTCTCAAAGAGTCTATGCGATTAGACTTGTTGTCAAGTTGTAATTGGGAGGAAGCAGTTAAAAAGAAGGTTTATGAGTACAGATTCACGCCTCATTCTTCGACTGGGGTTTTCCCTTTCTCATTGTTCAAAGGAAGGTTAGGAAACACACATTTGAAAACAAATTGGGTTACTTCAAGGATCAAATAAATGGATGGTGAGTCTGATCGTGCTGATGATTGGAAGAATCGTGAGTTTGAGAAGATGAATAAGAGGAAGTTGATCTTTGATGCCAGAAAGGCAGTCAAGAAGACCATTGTTAAGGTTGGTGACTGGGTCAGAATAAAACATCCAGAGAGAAGATTTGGCATCTCAAAATTTAGTCAACCAGTCAAGGTAACCAAATTGTTAGGTAATGCTTTCAGAACACAAGACCATAAAGTGTGGAATCTTAATAGGGTAGCCAAATGTTCAAGTTCATCTTTCAAAGAGAATTCTGCTAGTGTCACTCCCAGTCCATCACAATCCGTAGTAGGATGGCCTTATAGGCAAAGAAGAGTGCCTCTTCGTCTCCAAGATTGTGTATAAAGTGTTTTAGTGTACCACATTCTTTTAATTTTGTTTATGTTTCACGTTTCTTTGTTTATTGTAATAAAATGAGGGTGGTGTAGTGTTCTAGCAACTTGCTAGTCCTTTATTTCTGTTCCATGCATGCTTACCTCATAGGGTTCTGTAATAGAATATGCTTAGGAGAGAATGTTTGCTGTTGAATTGTCGGGTAGTTGCACCTGCTAACTGAAGGATGAGGTCTCTTGCATAGATGTGACATTAAAGACATTCAATCAACTACTTCCTGACTTCCTCATTATTACCTCTGGACATCACTTCACCATGGCCCTTCACAATCCCACTCGCAAAGATACTTAACACAAACTTAGGAAAGTACAGTTATACCCTACAAGGCACAGAATCTACCAAATCTCCAAGCAGACGACCTACTAGCTGATTCAAGCTAAGAGTCAAATGACTTTGGCGTACACTGACATTAACCCTTCAGAGACAACCCTGAAGGCATCTTACACTCCAGGTGGGAGCTTTGGAAGCCACTTATCTGGAACTATACCATTTGTGTGCCAAAGTGCAGTTTGCCCATCCCACCACTTACAGGCTACACATTGAGGTCCAGTTGAACGAAGAAACACCCATACCCCCTACATCCTGGCTTGGTGCAATACCTCCGTGACAAGGACATTTTTGTTTTGTAGAGCAGATCCTTTATTTTTAATTTCATTCGAAGACCCGTCATGCCGGAAGAACCGTAGGACCAGAGGCAATTGCCTACAAAAATTGTTTTAAAATCTGAAGAATTATATTTTTGCACTTGAGATATTGTTAATCATATGGATACGACATTTGCCTACGTGACTTAGCCAATTTAGCCTTGAGAAAGCCCCGGCGCAAATCGCCAAGAGGGGGCGAAACATGTGTCGGCTGTCCTTGTTCTTCGAATGAAATTAAAAATAAAGGATATGCTCTACAAAACAAAAATGTCTCTGTCCACCATTTTATGACCTGGGAAGAACAGATATTAATCCTGGAAAACTAATGTAACTCCATGTGGAGAACACACTTACCCCTTTTCTAAACTGTTTCCTCATTTGAAGTTCGAGAGGTCCAGAGCTTCTAGTGTGTCTCCACCCACCAATCAACATTACTTATTTAAGTGTTGTTCAGGCCTCAAAATCCCTGGACCTTTGCTACCCTACCCACCTCCGTGACAAGGAGCGGCACTCAGCACTGACACCTGAACAGTGAATGCCGGGGAAGGTTGGGCGAAGGAGCTGGGCGAGATATTATTTATTCCCCAACACTGCCTATACACTGTCACCAACACATGAAGCAAAAGCATTTTTTCAGCTGTATGGTATGGGAATATGCAAGTGGGAGATAGCTATAAAAACAGTTGCTTCCTCACACTCACTGATCTTAGGGGAGACTCAACAGCACCTCTATTGACATATTTTTGAAGTACTCCATTCGGGAAGTCAGTTATGCCTAATTTTTGCCTTGACCAGGGCTCTTTCTGTGTATTAGAGAAATTACTGATGGCTATATCCACAAATTAATTTCTACTTTATATTGCTCAG
This sequence comes from Lissotriton vulgaris, assembly GCF_964263255.1. Classification (NCBI taxonomy): domain Eukaryota; kingdom Metazoa; phylum Chordata; class Amphibia; order Caudata; family Salamandridae; genus Lissotriton; species Lissotriton vulgaris. The sequence goes on from NC_141694.1 coordinate 665,394,868, forward strand.
TTCAGTATGAGATCCAGCTGACAATTTCCCAAGCTAGAATTATATGGCGGGTGGGGGAGGCCTTGGAGAGGACATTCTGATAAACACCTGGCGGTTCTGTTGTATCAAGACTGGCTTGACATTCCTAAGCCGTTGATTACAAATCACACATTATGAAGTCTTACAGAGGGCCTATCACACTCCTCTAGATCTTTGGAGGTTCGGTCTTTTCAAAAACCCAAGCTGTGCCAGGTGTAGGATGGATGATGCTGGCTTCCTTCATTTGGCATGGTCATGTGATGGAGTACCCCCGCATTAATGTGAGATGTCTGTGCTATCTCAAAATAGAATGGGAAATACAATTGAACCCCAGAATTGCTCTACTGGGTTGGACGAGGGAGCTCCACGCTACTTACAAAAAATGGATTGCTCTTGGGCTATTGCTGGCCTGGATAGATATGACTTGCTTCAGGGGTAGGGGTCGATGCCCGAAGTTCAAACAATGGCTGGACTCCCTTGTATATTGTAACAAACAGATGGAACTGCACACAGAACTAACGCTGCCCCTTCTAGGCCCGGAGACATTTGGATATCCTGAAACACTATCTGCTAATGACCACAACATAATCTGTTTTGCTTTTATCTCAAATGCGCTGATATCTGATTGACTGTCCACTGATATGGATAGATGGGCTGAAAGTCAGATGGATATTTTCCTCCCTTCTCCCCCTGCGGATTCTGAAGTCCACTTTCTGCCATTATGGAGTCAACTCTGCTCTGTCCCATATGCCGTCCGCCGTGGCTCTCATGCAGTGGTATAAGGCCAGAATTGGGAACAGACTAGGTACCCATGAAACGCATAACTCCCTAGTTGTAATGTTTAGTTGTGAAACTGTGTGCAAATAAAATGTTTGGTCGGATCGCCCGCTGAAAGACAAAATGTCATATTAAGATTGTGACTATCTTCCTCTGTGTATGTTACTGTGTAACATGTTCTTTTTTAATGATAAATAAATAATAAAAAAATCCACCTTACCCTCACAATTGAAACAGAAGCAGAAACACAACTGCATCCAAAAGCCACCATGAAACACAATGGAGCCTTTTATTGGGCATGGTCTGTCAACAGGAATAACACTGGATGGACAAACCTACATCCGTAAACATGTAAGTCGGCAATGAAAAGTGCTAAAGGAGCAAGTAAACGGCAGATGTGTGCTTCATAAAAACTGCATAATATAACCTGCAAGTTACACACAGATCTTTGCAATAGGAACACTAACCCCTGGAGTTTACTCTCTGGCATTGGAGCTTGGCCTCAGAATGTACGGAGGATAGACCCACTCAAATTCTTTACTAGTCCAAGAACCCGTATGGTACACACAGACAACTACCGCAAGGAGCAGTAGCACTCTGAGCTATGTCACTTGGTTTGGAAGGTGCGATAACATTTACCGACGGGGACACCATACTGGGATTGGAAGCAGTATGCTACACACAGATCTCAGAAGCAGTAGGCGCAATAAGCTGCTGAGCTACTATGATAGAATTTGAACCTATGATCTCAATCCAAGCAAGCAGCATGTGCTGAATAATGGGAGCATTCATACCTTGGAATGGGGAAAAAAACATTACAATGCGGCTGTTTCCCCACATACCATTACAACGCATGCGTTACCACACATGTGTTGTAACAGCGCATAGTCATTACTACACATTTTTTTACAATGCATGTGCTTTTACTACATATGCCTTTCCAGCAAATTACATTGTAAAGGTATGTGAGGTAAAAGCACATACCTTGTAAAACAAATATATGCTACCCACTTCGTTGTGAGGAAACAGAGGCTCTCCCGTTTCTTCACAACAACGTGCACCACCCCTCAGACTCAACGTGCAGCAGGAACCAGGAGGAGAGAGAGAACCACAAGGAGAGAGAGTTATTGGGGATTGGGCCTGGGGTGGCGGTTACTTTTTTAGGGTAAAAGTGGGTCGGTGGGGGTGTGTGTAATGCAGGTTACTGTTTTAGGGTTTAGGGTAGGATTGTTGAGTCATGCAGGATAGTGTTTTAAAGTAAGGTGAGGAGTGTGGTCGGGGAGGGTCGTGCAGGGTAGTGTTTTAAGGTTGGGAGAGGACTGGGGGTCGGGGTGTCATGCAGGGTAGTGTTTTAGTGTAAGGCGAGGACTAGGGTCGGCGGAGTGTCGTGCAGGGGTAGTGTAGGGTTAAGGATAGGGTCGGGCCATGCAGTGTAGTGTTTTAGGGTAGGGAGAGGACTGGGGGTCAGGGGAGGGACGTGCAGGGTAGAGTTTCAGGGTCTAGGGTAGGGTAGGGGGTTTGCAGGGTAGTATTTTAGTATAAGGAGAGGAATGGGATCGGGGAGAGGGTTGTGCAGAGTAGTGTTTTAGGGTAGGCAGAAGACTGGGGGTCGGAGTGTCATGCAGCATAGTGTTTTAGGGTTTAGGGTAGGGTGGGGGGTCATGCAGGGTACTGCTTTAGGGTAGGGAGAGGACTGGTTGTTGGGGGGAGGGTCGGGCAGGGGTGGTGTTTTAGGGTAGGGAAAGGATTGGTGGTTGGGGGTTCATGCAGGGGTAGTGATTTAGGGTTTAGGGTAGGGAACAGATTGGGGCTCGGGGGGGTTGTGTAGGGGTACTAAATTAGGGATTAGGGTAGGGCAGGGTAGTGTAACCTACCTTAGATACTTTTATCAAGAGTATATCTTTACCATGCATGCATTTGCGTAATGGCATGCATGGTAAATGCATATTCTTAGTAAAAGTATGCGTTGTAATGGTAGGTTGTGGTGAATGACTAGGTGTAGTAATACTAGCGTTGAAATGACACGTGTGGTATTAGTACGCATAGTAACATGTCATATCCCTCAGATTAATGATGTTATAACCTGCTGGAAGCCTAATAAGATGAGGTGTGCTCTTATTAAACTTAAACCATACCACTAATACATGTCACATTCACAGCCAGGATAAGAGGTGTTATCACCCACCTTCTCCTGCCTCCAATTCCCAAGCTTGGGGCTCTCCAAGGCCATGGTCTCATAGCAGCCATAAGAAGTTAAGCTCCAGCCAGGAGCTGGCCATAACACCAATGTAACACCAGCATTGGCGTAACAAAACTTCAGAGGGTCCCCATGCAAGGGACGTGGAGGGGCCCCCTCTGGACTCAATCAGGAGCTCTCCAGCTAGATAAATCTTCTGAGGGGGCCCCCTGGGGCCCCACCCTGCACAGCAGAACCCTGTGTTAGCCACTGAAAACCATCTCCCCACTACCGGAAGCGGACTACTAATGACACAATAGCATAATAGCACAGGACCAACCCTGCAGTGGCGTGGGGAGGAGGGGTATTCCCCCCCCAGGAGGCAGGAGTTTTGGGCGTGGCAGCATCCTCCTACTCCTACCTGGCATCTCGGGGAGGAAATCACCTCCCCCTACATATCGGCTGTCGCAGGGCAGCACGGACCACCACGTGCGGCCATAATGCTAGCAACACCACTGCAGCCCTGCTTTGGTTGAGTATTTCCCCATAAGCTAGGCACCTGTTTTCACATTACAAATATGAATATTAAACTAACAAACAAACAAACAAACAAGCGGACATCATGATTTACTCATGGAGGAGCCAAGTGTGCTAAAATGCACTCATTTAAATTATTGAAAGGTGCTAAGATGTAACATCCACGCCAGAGAGGCTCTTTGTTTTAAATGAAGAATAGCAATACAAACTTCATATATATCAGCATTAAACAGCACAGCAAACCAACAATGTGATATTCTGTAGAGATTTGGATTGGTCAACGAGGAGCATTGCCAAGTTGCACTCATGTTTTAAATACCTGGGCAATCAATCCCCATTAAAACACAGCTTCTGACCAGAAAATGACCGCCAGATTTGTAATGATGTTCTAAAGTCATAACTTTAGTGCACAGCATTCAATTATATTCCCTTTCTTGGCTGCAAGCTTTCTTAAATGCTCTACAGATCCGAGGCACAAATAAATGAACTAGTAGTGGGCTTGTAGCTGTGGCCTCTACATAATTATTCACTAAATAATTATTCACCAACGAGCTTAGACTTAATTACTATCTTACAGATTGCCACAATCATTAAAGGAATTGACAATTCTGGAGTCAAGGGTCCAGAGGGTATTCCTGACACTATTTCGAAAGCTGCACCCCTTATGTGGGCAGAGCTATTTAACCCCTTCACTGCGGCGGCTATTCCGCCGCAGTGCTAAGGGGGTGGGGGGGGCGCGCGGCGGTCCGCGTGCTAGTGACGGAACCGCTCCGTCATGGCACGCGGGTGAGCTGTGCTGTGACGGAACGGTTCCGTCACGGCCCCGCCCGCGCTAGAGAACGTTAGTGCAGGCGTGGAATTCGTGATGGAACCGTTCCGTCACCAGCACAGCCCACCCGAGGCTCGTGACGGAACGGTTCCGTCACGAGCATGGGAGGGGTTAAATAAATTTTCAAGTATTGTTTGAAAAAAAATACAACTTACTGGCTCCTGGAAAGGGAGCCACATTATTTCCCTTTGTAAAAAACAATATAAATATCTAGAACAAACCCCTTAAACTATCGACCAATTTCTTTACCTCATCTATCAGGAAAATGTTTTATGAAAGTTATCTTATTGCAGTTTGAAAACTGGATAATGGATAACCAATTGTTTGCTTTTGAACAAGTAGGATTTCGGCCCTCTTGTTCAAATTCTGATAATATCTTAAGTATGCAATTATTGTGTGAAAAATAGGCGAGAAATTAAAACATTAAATTGTCTGTGGCATTTGTAGACTCAAACTAGGCATGTGATCATGTGGAGCGACCTAAACTCTGGCACAAATGAACAGGTTTGACTATCTGTCGCTATATTTTGCAAGCTCTAGTCAGCTTGCACAACAATAACTGGACACGGGTGTTATTGGTAGTCACTACAGAATTTACTTGTCTCATCCTCGTTGTCCTCATTGCAAATGGCCTAAAGCAAGGATCTATGCTGACGCCACCATTTTTTATATGTTCACTATCCAAAGATTTAGTGTTAGTGGATCTTACACCGGAGGGGCTGCAGCGAAAGGTAGATGCTTCAGCCAGTTACACTAACATTAAACAATTTGGTAGTCAGCGAAAACAAAACTCAAATTACGTGAAAGGGTGTTTGTGGTCTGGCTACTCCTCACAATTAGAAAATCAATAATAATCATGTGGAAGTAGTTAAGAGCTACATTTACTTAAGAGTAACAATGTTCAAAAATCTCTCTTGGGCAGTGTTGCAAATATGTCCCACCATTTAGTTCACCAGGATTTTTTGCTTTTAATCACCCTGTATTTGGACCTTTACTGTGGGTGATTCTCAACATCTGAGTCTCACACACAGTAAATTCATTGTAATTGGACTGAGCATGTTTACCAACAGTGTCTGCCTTTTAAGATAAGGCCACAGCAGTGCTGTTAGGGTGAGGGCCACTGGGCTCATTACATGTGAGCACATGTGCATGTGTGAAGGCTGCCTGTGAGAGACTACTTGTTTTAAACTTCAAATTTGATCTGTCAAAGTAGCCCCTTTTGACAGGCCTAAACATTCCATTTAAATAATAAGTCACCCCTAAGTAGGCCTTAATGCCCATAAAGGCAGGGTGCATGGTAGGTAAAGGAATATGCCAAAAAGCTATTTTCACTGTAGCAAGGCTGACTGCTTCCATAGAGAAACACTGGGCTACATTATAACATTTAGTAAATGCTAAATTCCAATTGGAAGCAACTAGAGAAACAATTTAAGGTCTCTTTTTTATTAGGTATTCAAAATTCAATTTAATGGGAAAATCGAAGATTGTTGAGTGAAATGCACTTTAAAAAAGTAACCGTTTCCTGCCTTGAGGTTGTAAGAATTCAACTGTCACCTGGAAGTTAGATGGCTGTCTCACATTAGTGAGAAGTGGATTGCTCCCAGACAGTGGGCAAAAAGCCCTAACTGTGGGGAGGAAGCTTTCTTTCTTGATAGGATGGCCTAGCACCTTTGATCAGTATCTTGATTAACTTCAAAAGGGCCTTCCCTTTCACAGCCAGATGTACGTAGCTTGGTCCTGCCCCCTCTATTGCCCTCCTTGTGAGGTTGGCTCCAATCCCAGTGAGAGAGTGGGCTGCCACAGGACTGATTTGGAGCGGCCACAAAGGAGGATTTGGCCATTACCAGAGCTCACGTCTGGATGGGCACAGAAAGCTCTGACCAGGGGAAGAAGGGTTCTGCCCTACTGTATTGTTACGGAATGCTGTGTAGGATGTTTATGACAGGGGTGGGGAGATGATGTTGTATCAAATCACTAATCAGGGGCGGATGGCATCAAGAACCATCCACTCACACTTATAAATCTCTGCACAAAGGAGAGGCAAAGAGAGAGACCCTGGACCTGTGCAGTGACAACACCAGAATCATGGACAACTGGATAGATAAGCCATTATATGCCCCTGATGGACTAAGGACTTTGCCTATACCTGATCCCCAGGACTAGATGGGTCACTCCAGGGCCAGCGAAGCTGGCCCCCTTATGCTCCTTTAAACCAGATAGGGGAAGACTTTGACTCCACTGCCCACACGTGCCCTACAAGGAGACCAGGAGGCCATGGGAACTGTGTAGAGGAAATCAGAGGAAAAGGCTAGAGAAGGGAGCCAGTGAAATTAGCTCCCCCACAGAATGTGCCACCTTAGAGACTTGCTGAAAAAAGTTCACCACCAGAAGCAAAATGAGCCCATGATCAAGAAAATCAGCCGAACAGGATATGAGTTATGCACCTGTGAGCATTGCCCTTCTACCCATGTTAAAGAGGCTGACAAGGGGTTTGCACTCCACTGTAATCTCTTTCAATTAGCCTAGGGGTGGGCCAGGGCTCAGCCATGGCGTAACTGTATTTATTAACGTTTGGGGCAAAGGGGCATTCATGGAGCCCCCACCTGGTCCTCACATGACCCCAGGAACCCCATCCCCAAGGGCCCTATGAGAAACAAGAATAATCCCTACATGGACTGGGGCCATAATTGTGGGTCACTGGATCCCTGGGACCCAGAATAAGGAAAGGACCAGGACCTGCTCCTGCCTTTTGTGGCCATCTGTGGGTGTGAGCTGCAAAGCTACCATCTCTTGTCCATCCCCCAAGGATCGCAAGCGAGAGAAAGAAAATGCTGGTTCCCGCTCCGGCACCTCACACTGATGGCCTGCATGGAACCGACAGGACAGTGCACAAGTGGGCTCCCTCTACTCCCTCAGCATTAAAGACTGCTGTGAGTGCCCCAGTTGGGACAGGGAAACCCAATATAAAAATAGAGAAAAAGAATATGGTGATAGACCTCAAGGAAAGCAGCAGGAGACCCGCTCAAAAGTATATATGCTCCCAGTGAGGGAGCGCACCATAACGACTTGTGAGGCCTAATTTGCACATTATTCTGGCCTTGTGGCTGCCCCTCTCTGCACAGGGGTGACACAAATGGTATTTTCAGAAGCTTAGCTTAGGGGGCTGCAGGAAGATCAGAAGCTCCCACTTCCCCCCTTGTCATTTAAGAAAATGAACCTTATGACTCCTAGGGCATAGGGTACAGGACCTTTGGAGATGTTTCATATTTTTCATGCCTTCCTAAAGCTGGAGCTGTTGCTCTGCAGCATGTGAATGTAGGGATTCTAGTGGTTGAGTCTATGGCTACATTATAAGTGGCATGAGGAGTGTACATAAGACTCTTCCACTTGTTATTTACAATCATTTATTGACAATTAATATTGGTGAGCATTGCAATTATTATATTAATTATGAATTCATGTTAACAGAGTTATTGATTTCATTGATCTAAAAGAAGCATATAATCTGTGATTATGATTCGTCAAAGGTGATGACCCCATGATAAATGAAATAGGTGTGCCTTATATTTTAATGTGGTGACCCCTCAACAAAGCAAATGGTCTTGCCATATATCTTAATGTAGGTACCCATAGACAAATCCAAAGTCAAATGACACCCTCTTATAATGTTATGTTACATGGACAATAGGTAAGGAGTGTTGTGATAATGAGGGTTGTCACTCACTAGTCTGGAGGAGAGACTATAGTGACAAAGGAAAAATCAAATACAAGCAGTGTTTAGCCTACTACAAAACCCTTCTAATTAAAGAAACATCTAAATATAACCAGAACCGATTAATGCTTCTAAAAATTCTTCAAAGGATTTATTCAAAACAGTCCCCAAACTAACCGGGCTGCCAGGAAAAAATCAGGTCAACAGCAATCAGCTGCTATGCCATAGTATAGCAAGGTTCTTCTTAAAAAAAGTGGAGGGTATCTTTAACGAGTTAAATGGATCCAAAAAGAATTGTGAGAGAACCCCCACATCTGCAGTTGGAAAGAGAACAGATGGGTTAATCCAAGCGGCCAAGTCGAGTTCTGCAATGGATGGATCCTGGACCCCACCCACCCCCTACCCATGCAGTGGTTAAATTGGTTCCAGAGTAATGGCTGGAAACTCACCATTCTTTTTTATACAATGTTTAAGTCGGATAATTTTCCCAAAGAATGGAAGGTGGCTTAAATATTGCCTTTAATTAAAAAAAAAAACTATATCCTAAGGATCCAAAATTCTTCTACCCCATTATTTCACAGCTTCCTCTCCCTGCCAAGTTAGTCGCAAAATCTATGAATTTCCAACTTTCAGACTTTATCCTGGAAAATCAGTTGCTAGATGACAAGCAATATGGCTTTCTAAGTGGACACAGCACAAAGTCCACTCTGATCAAATCTACCGGATAAATCGGAGAGGCTCTTACTAAAGGTAAATATTTAATCCAATGTTATCCTTTGTGAGAGGTATCCCTTGTAGTAGTGAAAATCAAGCTTAGGCGTTTTTCACTTCCAGGACATTTAACAGTTAAAAGTACATGTCCAACTTTTTGAATATACTGCACTCTGCCCTATGGACTGTTTAGTGCCTCCCCTATGGTGATTTATAATTATTAAAAAGGAAGGTTTAGGCTTTAGGGTGACTTAACTGGGTGGCACAATAAGTACTGCAGGCCCACTAGTAGTAGTTAATTTAAAGGCTCAGGGTACAGGTAGTACCACTTTACCAGAGACTTAAGAGTAAATTAAAAGTGCCAATTGGGAGTAGGTCAATTTTACTTTGTTTAGAGGAGAGATCACAAGCACTTTAGCACTGATTAGCAGTAGTAAAGTGCACAGGGTCCCAATTCCAACAAAAACGAGATCAGCAAAAAAAATTGAGAACTAATGCAAAACGTTTGGGGGAAGAGCACCCTATGGCTGACTGGTTTAACAGTGACCCCCGCTACTTCTACTTGACATCCACGTCCTGCAATATATTTGGTTTGCATTTTGAATGTTTCTGATACCCAATAATAAAAAGAGATACCTACAATTTCATACTGTTTTCATAACAATAAACAAATTGCACACATTTTCGGATAACTCGAAGATATTGCATAACATTGATCTATCAGTGCTAAAAATTGCAAACGTCTCCGCTGGTATCCATACATTATTGTTCATTCTATATTCATTAAGCGTAACAACTTTATCACACTTTGCAAATCCTTCTCTTACCAGTCATGTGTGTAAGCTTACAGCTGTACATAGCTCACTCCATTAATAAAAGGTAGCCCCGAAGTGACAAGCTCAGATGGTATCAGCTAAAACGCATCAGGCCTTCATGAAAGACGATTAACCTTCCTTGGAGGTTACCAGAGGCAGGTGCTGCTGCCTCTGCAGATAACACGTCCTTTGGCTAAGTGGGCCGGACCTTCCCGCAGCAAATGCATTACAATTTAAATCAGCCTATACTCTGGGAGATATTTAAGAAGGTATTTTAAAACATTGCTGAAGTTTTAACACCTGTGACCCCAGCCATCCCGGAGCTGCTATTACCTCAAAACTCAAGAACATTGTTCCCTTCACATTCAGGACTGCGCATATAAATGCTATTAAAAAGTACGCGTCGCATAAAACATAACGAGGGTACAGAAGCAAAGATGCCCTTCACAAAAGAAGAAGGTCTTGGGAGTCAAGTGTCCGGAAGTGGTGGTGGTTCAAAGGAACTCTTATCTGAAGAAGAGGCTTGGATCAGTAAAAGCTACAGCGACCTCTCCAGCACGCGCAATGGAAGGACCCAGGTGGAAGACGTTAGGCAGTTCGGTTATAGCTTAACAAACTGTCACCGCGGCTCGAATTGATTGTATTATTGTAAAAAAGGCAAAAATGAACTTTCAGTGAAACAATGCTCGGAAGTGTTTTTGAATTTACATGGAAGGCGAAAGCAACGGCATTGGCTTTAACAGTATGTTGCCCTATCGTCGAATGCAATATAAATACATAGTACCACCAAATGCAGATTTTAAATAGAAGCAAAAGGAATTAACTAATTTATTTATTTATTGAGGTTTCTGATATAGCGATTGCGTGAAGGCACTGGGCACAAGATGGCAGAGTGCCTTGGACAGTATGTTATGAAATAACTGTAAACAAAGCACAACATTATGTCATGAAAAGAGAACTTTTGAGGCCAGATTACAAATTGTTCCTACTTGTGCATAATCCCTATTTATTCACGGCATGACATTACAAGTTGGTAAGTATTTAACACATCCGAAATCAAGTGCGTTATATAATTCAAAATTCGAAACCTGCCGAAATTTAACGAGTGAGAACATGTGGTATTTACCACGTCATACAGATTTTGGTGCCTTACACACTCAAGTGCATGTATTATATTGCTCTCAATGAGTTCCCACCTTAGGACATGATTAATGTATCTCTTTCTCCTAATCTTCATCAAGGTACAAATCCCGCCTATCAGTGGCGCCTCCTCCGCTAAGGCAGAGGAGTGTCGCCCCACTGCCAGGAGCAGCAAAGAAAGAAAAAAATAAAATGATAATAACAGAATGTTCTTGTCATTTTGTTTTGTCCTCCTGCTGTGGCATTCCTTGAGGGGGTGGGGCGGAGTGGCTGGGGATGAGTGGTAGAACACTCCTATGCGCAATGACTGTTTGGTCGGCACTGTCGGGCCTCCCAAAACAAAGAAAAACCAAAGGGGATGATGGACGGAGCGTTGACAATACAAACACTCACACCCCACCCAGTCAACTGATCTGGGTTTAATCCATCACCGTTCTTTAGCTCACTCCGCCACCCCAGTTCAGACATGCAAATCAGTCTGACCCTGTGCCTAATGGGAACAGTCCAGCCCGAACTGCCAAGCCATGTCTTCCCTAGACCGGAATCAAGCTTCCCAGGACTAGTTTTTGGCAGACTGATTTGCATATGGCCATGTCTGAACTGGGGTGGCAGAGTGGGCTAAAGAACGGTGATGGATTAAACCCAGATCAGTTGACTGGGGGTGAGTGCTTGTATTGTCAATGCTCCGTCCATCATTTCCTTTGCTTTTTCTTTGTTCGCCATAAGTTGGCAGGGTCAGACGTGAGTCCCTTGCTCACTTTGCCACTGGTTTCAAGCAAGCCGGGCTGAAGACGGCTGAAATGCCAGAAACCCGTCCTCGGTAGCTTGCTTCCGGTCCAGGGAAGGCATGGCTTGGCAGTTCGGGCTGGACTGTTCCCATGAGGCACAGGGTCAGACTGATTTGTGTATGGCCATGTCTGAACTGGGGTGGCAGAGTGGGCTAAAGAACGGTGATGGATTAAACCCAGATCGGTTGACTGGGGGTGAGTGCTTGTATTGTCAACGCTCCGTCCATCATTTCCTTTGGTTTTTCTATGTTCGCCATAAGTTGGCAGGGTATGCTCAGACGTGAGTCCCTTGCTCACTTTGCCACTGGATTCAAGCAAGCCGGGCTGAAGACAGCTGAAATGCCACAAAGCGGTCCTCGGTAGCTTGCTTCCGGTCCAGGGAAGGCATGGCTTGGCAGTTTGGGCTGAACTGTTCCCTTGAGGCACAGGGTCAGACTGATTTGCATATGACCATATCTGAACTGGGGTGGCAGAGTGGGCTAAAGAACGGTGATGGATTAAATCCAGAGCAGAGGACTGGGGGTGAATGCTTGTATTGTCAATGCTCCGTCCATCACTTCCTTTGGTTTTTCTTTGCTTGCCATAAGTTGGCAGTGTATGCTCAGACGTGAGTCCCTTGCTCACTTTGCCACTGGATTCAAGCAAGCCGGGATGAAGACGGCTGAAATGCCAGAAACCGGTTCTCAGTGGCTTGCTTCCGGTCCAGGGAAGGCATGGCTTGGCAGTTCGGGCTGGACTGTTCCCATGAGGCACAGGGTCAGACTGATTTGCATATAGCCATGTCTGAACTGGGGTGGCAGAGTGGGCTGAAGAACGGTGATGGATTAAACCCAGATCAGTTGACTGGGGGTGAGTGCTTGTATTGTCAATGCTCCGTCCATCATTTCCTTTGCTTTTTCTTTGTTCGCCATAAGTTGGCAGGGTCAGACGTGAGTCCCTTGCTCACTTTGCCACTGGTTTCAAGCAAGCCGGGCTGAAGACGGCTGAAATGCCAGAAACCCGTCCTCGGTAGCTTGCTTCCGGTCCAGGGAAGGCATGGCTTGGCAGTTCGGGCTGGACTGTTCCCATGAGGCACAGGGTCAGACTGATTTGTGTATGGCCATGTCTGAACTGGGGTGGCAGAGTGGGCTAAAGAACGGTGATGGATTAAACCCAGATCGGTTGACTGGGGGTGAGTGCTTGTATTGTCAACGCTCCGTCTATCATTTCCTTTGGTTTTTCTATGTTCGCCATAAGTTGGCAGGGTATGCTCAGACGTGAGTCCCTTGCTCACTTTGCCACTGTATTCAACCAAGCCGGGCTGAAGACAGCTGAAATGCCACAAAGCGGTCCTCGGTAGCTTGCTTCCGGTCCAGGGAAGGCATGGCTTGGCAGTTTGGGCTGAACTGTTCCCTTGAGGCACAGGGTCAGACTGATTTGCATATGACCATATCTGAACTGGGGTGGCAGAGTGGGCTAAAGAACGGTGATGGATTAAATCCAGAGCAGAGGACTGGGGGTGAATGCTTGTATTGTCAATGCTCCGTCCATCACTTCCTTTGGTTTTTCTTTGCTTGCCATAAGTTGGCAGTGTATGCTCAGACGTGAGTCCCTTGCTCACTTTGCCACTGGATTCAAGCAAGCCGGGATGAAGACGGCTGAAATGCCAGAAACCGGTTCTCAGTGGCTTGCTTCCGGTCCAGGGAAGGCATGGCTTGGCAGTTCGGGCTGGACTGTTCCCATGAGGCACAGGGTCAGACTGATTTGCATATAGCCATGTCTGAACTGGGGTGGCAGAGTGGGCTGAAGAACGGTGATGGATTAAACCCAGATCAGTTGACTGGGGGTGAGTGCTTCTATTGTCAACGCTCCGTCCATCATTTCCTTTGGTTTTTCTTTGTTCGCCATAAGTTGGCAGGGTATGCTCAGACGTGAGTCCCTTGGTCACTTTGCCACTGGATTCAAGCAAGCCGGGCTGAAGACGGCTGAACTGCCAGAAACCGGTCCTCGGTAGCTTGCTTTCGGTCCAGGGAAGGCATGGCTTGGCAGTTCGGGCTGGACTGTTCCCATGAGGCACAGGGTCAGACTGATTTGCATATGGTCATGTCTGAACTGGGGTGGCAGAGTGGGCTAAAGAACGGTGATGGATTAAACCCAGATCAGTTGACTGGGGGTGAGTGCTTGCTTTGTCAACTCTCCGTCCATCATTTCCTTTGGTTTTTCTTTGTTCGCCATAAGTTGGCAGGTATGCTCAGACGTAAGTCCCTTGCTCACTTTGCCACTAGATTCAAGCAAGCCAGGCTGAAGACGGCTGAAATGCCAGAAACCGGTCCTCGGTAGCTTGCTTCCGGTCCAGGGAAGGCATGGCTTCGCAGTTCGGGCCAGACTGTTCCCTTGAGGCACAGGGTCAGACTGATTTGCCTCACTCCATGTCTGAACTGGGGTGGCAGAGTGGGCTAAAGAACGGGGATGGATTAAACCCAGATCATTTGACTGGGGGTGTGTGCTTGTATTGTCAATGCTCCGTCCATCATTTCCTTTGGTTTTTCTTTGTTCGCCATAAGTTGGCAGGGTATGCTCAGACGTGAGTCCCTTGCTCACTTTGCCACTGGATTCCAGCAAGCCAGGCTGAAGACGGCTGAAATGCCAGAAACCGGTCCTCGGTAGCTTGCTTCCGGTCCAGGGAAGGCATGGCTTGGCAGTTCGGGCTGGACTGTTCCCATGAGGCACAGGGACAGACTGATTTGCATATGGCCATGTCTGAACTGGGGTGGCAGAGTGGGCTAAAGAACGGTGATGGATTAAACCCAGATCAGTTGACTGGGGGTGAGTGCTTGTATTGTCAACGCTCCGTCCATCATTTCCTTTGGTTTTTCCTTGGGCCTCCCAAAACAGTCATGCACACTCCCCTATTCTCCATGCAGGCTGCATTACAGCCTGCATGGAGCCTGCATGGAGAACATGCCCACCACTCCAGCTCCTGGCTGAGTGCTGTGTCACAGCTCTCAGACCAATCACAACGCTGCAGTGCAGCGTTGCGAATGGCTTAGGGGTAGGAGCCTGGCTGCCTGCTTCCTGTTCAAACCTGGTGATGGACACAGACAAGCAGAGAAAAGACACGGGACATGACAGCAGCAGCATGGTAAGTTTTATTTATTTTAAAAGCAGTCCTGGACACCTGCTGTGTGACTGCCGCCCCACCACCGAGCCGTGCCCGCTGCCCCTGCTTCCTATGCCCTTGTTTATCCTGATTCGTGTTCTCTCATTGTAAGAGATCATGAAGCCAATCATTCTCCCAAACTGTTTTGTATGTAATGTGTCGGGTCAGCTATCGAGACCAGACCCGCTTTCAAATCAAGGCCCACTCGGTGCCAAAAAATAACCAGACACCACACTGGGTGATTGTGAGTTCGGCGACGACCACAAATGGTCTGTCGCCCCTTTATTTATCTCCTCTGGCGAGCCCATTCTGAGGCGTGCTTTAGGGTGCCACAATGTAGTATAGAGGCTGGGTGGCTCTCTACATTGTATAGCCTCTCATACTCAGTAATTGTCATTCATCATTTAAAAAGTATAATTTGATTCCATTGAGCAAACCAACAAATTCAACCACTGAAGAAAACCAACCACGCTGTGTAGTGGTCATACGCAATGACAATGGTTGGACAGAAATCCAAGTCCCTACTGGGTTCTAACATCTTAAAATTGTTTGTGATTGCTAGGTCATTATTTTTAAGCATGTTTATTCATGAATTTACTGCACCCAATTCACAGAAAAGTCAGAATATTACAGACTGTGATCTTTGACTCAATCTAAGCGTAATATTCCAACTTTCTGGAATTCAGAAACATTCCCAGGAATACATCTGGAAGGTGTGTCAGGCACACGTTTCCACAAGTACTTCTGGAAAAGTCATGTGATATTCTTAAAGGTAACCTATTCTTAGTGTGCAGTTGTCTGTAGCCGAGAACTCCACACAAGGGAATTGGATTCCCTGTGCAAATGCACCTTTTTTTTCTCTCCAAGGAAATATATTCTTCTACATGGAGAAACCCTTTACCTAACACTGCTACCAAAACTGGGAGTGTTCTATTCTGCTACTCAAACTGGAAAGGAATTTATGCCAACCTTTGGCTGAAGTAGAAATCTCTTTCCAACTCCAGAGTGGAAAGAGGAATGAGAGCAGTTTGTGAATAGCCACAAATGTACATGTATGGATGTTCACAAATTTCCTACAATAACCACATCTTGGAAAACCTATTTTGTCAACCCTTGAGTGGACTGTATGGGCGCAGAGAACTTTGCACTCATGGCAGAGATCTTCACACACACAAATGGGCTTATACTTCCCAGAAACCCTTTGTGATTTTCTAGTAGGCATATAAAAGAAAGATTTGGTTATAAACTTGCTCTTACAATCAAATGTAACTTTGTGAATAGGTTCCACTGATTTTAATCAATTAAATAATGTTATGTTGGCTTCATTCAGACTCACTTAACACTCTAATGCACTTCAATATAAATAATCTTCCTCAGGGATTCAACTTCTGTTATAAAACAATGAATTATTCTGTTTATCAGAATATACATTTCTGGTTGTGTAGGGGAAAGGGTAAAGTGCTTCTTTTTGTCATGGTTGCTCCCATTTTTTGCCTGATACATGATGTGATTTTGATTGCAAGTGCACTGGGTGCTGCTAACTAGGTCCTCAGTGCCAGAGCTCTTTCCCAAAACTGGGCAATTGTTCCCCCAACTGGCAGAACATTTAGCACCCTCTGTAAGTCCTTAGTAAATGGTACCCTGTACCTAGGGTCTGAGGTACTAAAGATGGTCTTAAGGGCTGCAGCACAAATTGTGCCACCCTAAGGAACCCCTCACCAAGCACATGCACGACTGCCATTGCAGGCCATGTGTCTTAGTGCAGGAAAAAGTGAACACACGCCCTGTGTGCCATGTCCCCTACCACTGTATATGACATTTGTAAGTCACCCCTACAGCAGGCCTGAAAACCCTCCTGTGCTGGTCTGTCCTATTACTGCCAGTGCAAGTGGCCAAGGAAGCCATATTCAACCACATACTGTACACTGGTGAAAACGAGTTCCCCGGATACATGATGGGTTTACTGAAAATGGGGATGTGTGGTTACCAAACATCTCATCTAGATAAACTCACTCTGTTGCCAGTGTTGGATTTATCACAACATGCACTCATAGGTGATCTTAAAGGTGCCCCTGAAAACCAACCAGCCTCTGGTGTGCTTGTTGAGTGGATTCTGCCAGCCTGCCACCTGAAACAAGTGTCTGCCCTCCTAGGGTGAGAGCCTTTTGCTCTAAGGAGGTCAGAAACAAAAGCCTGTCTGGGAAGAGGGTGTAACGTCCCCTCCCACAGGATGACCTGCTGATTAGCCTCCTTCGGCTGGCGAGCTTCAAAGGAGCACTTGACTTAGTTCCAGCACCACCAGCCTGTCTGAAGCCCTCATCGAAAAGTTCACCAAAGTTGACATATCCTGCAGTAGGGACTCCTGTATCTTGCGTGGACTGCCTGCCTTCAAAAAAGACTCAAGTTCTCCCATGAACAGCAGATCTGTCCAGCAGAAACTCCAAAAAGAAGAATCTGAGGCCTCTGGAACTGCCAAAACCCAGCACCTGAAGCAGCCACTGCACCCGTCACCTCCGGCCCAAGTTGAAGTGAGGCAATGGTGCCAACAAGGTTCCACAGCCCTCCCTGTCTCAAGTCCATTGTGGTTTAACCCCTTCTGGACTCCCCAACATCACCTGCAGCATCTGCAAGCAGGCCCCCTCTACCGTGACTGCTCTGGTAAGAAAAAACCCAATGCCTAAAGTCACCTCTATATCAGATTCTTGATATATCACATAAAGAGTCAGCTTCCTACAGGTTGAGAATAGATACCCCTTGAGATACATTTTCTTATTTGTGCCGCATACCATTCATGGCAAATAACACATAACACCTTCTACTCCATAAAAAACAAATTATATGCTACTCCCTCTGTCTTCCCGTTTCTCTCGGTAGGCACATTTTGGCATGCTATTGGCACTTCCTTCCGAACCAATCATCTGGTCCCGCTGTTAGTGTCCATATTTGAATACATTCCAGCCAATGATACTTTCATAGCCAGTGCTGCTGATTATATCAATGGTCCTAAAAGCTTTAGCCTCTATTTGTGTTGTCTGTGACTCCTTTTTTCATATAGAAAGTCCCAAAATTATCTTCAACTGACACAGAGCAGCTGCAACATGTTGGCATGAAGGTTATTATTTACAAAATGTCTTGCCAGTTTTTCAAGGTCTGTGCCTGCAGGGGATTGTGGCCTGCTGTATTTTTTGTGATGAGCCTGTTCTTCTGATCTGCTGCCTGCTGTGACCAAAAATAGTGGGTTGGCTGAGATCCTTGATAATGCTAATATACCTGGTCTTGACACTGAAACAGTGGCCCTTCCTGATTTGTTTCCTTATGATTGACCTGCTCTGTCATGTAACACTGCTTGCAAAATTTACAGGCAACTGTGGTGGTGGCAACTGGCGTGAGGAAAAAGATGATGGCTAGAGTGACCCTAAAATGCCTTTTGACTTGATATTTCATGAGTAAAATCATTGTGAACCCTGCTTTAAAGTTTAATGATGCAGCGTTATTCTTGGCTTTCTAGTTGGCTTCAAAAGAGTTACTGCATATGTGCATAGTGCAGGCTTGGCCTCTATCAAACTCCTGTAAATCCATATTGGGATGGTGCATGGATTGGGGTGGTTGACAATGTTCTAGGCGTATCAAAATCTGAATGACGTAAGGTCTTGTAATTTTTTTGTGCATTGACTGTGTAGACTCCTCATTGTGCTGTATGTCTATTGTTGTTGGTAGCCTACATCCCACTTGGTGCATGCTGAGAAAATTGTGCTTGTTTGCCCATAAAAACTGTAACCACAAGCAGTTGCTTGACCTACTTGTGTTCTGTTTCTGTCAATAACTAAATGCTTCCCTCCCTATCTCTACATTACTGCAATGATCATGCTGTGAGATATGTTGTGACAAGCACAAATTAGTATTACTAAAACCACAGATCAATAACAGTGCTATAATTAAAATGTAGCAAGCAGTACACCAAAAGGAAGTAATGGTCATTGCTGACAGAATTTTTTTTCGGCCTGTTGTTTTCATCCAGTTAACTTTATAGCTATTATCTCACTATAGGTGCCTCACGTGTAGCTAAATGCTCTTCAGCAAAGCGCAAGTCTCCAATTAACACCTTGGGTGCTTGAGAGACTCCCCTCCTGTGCTGCATTCTCTGAATTCCCATTGTTCATGACGAGTTCAGCTCGTCATGAGCACAGCTCAACCGTGCCTCATGACGAGCTGAGCTCATCATGAGCAGCGAAATGGTTAAAAAGGGATGTGACCAAATGATACCTCCACTCACAGTGAATGGTGGCTACTGCACCATCATCAAGCATGGAAAAATAGGCTGTTGGTGTAGTCTACTGAATAGTGCTAAAACACAGGGCTTAAAACCTCTGTCTTTTGACAAGGAGCTAAGTAGTCTGCCTTAGAAACTCATCTAGTCTCACATAATCATCACAATCCTTCAGTTCACATGGAATACTTGTTTTGAGCACATGGAACAAAAACATTGGTTCATATGTGGGCCGCCTTCAGCCTAGTAAAAGTGAGAGGCTACATTGGGTGCTCCCTTATAGCTGTGTGAATGGGTCATGGAATGCACATTCCCCTTCTTGCCAGGCTTGGAAAGAAGCCTGGAGCAATGAACTGACTTTAACCAGTCCGGCTTGTTGGATAACAATGTCTCCACCAGCAATTGTAATACCACTTGGAAGAACTGCCATGTGACACCCCAATACACACCCATTTGATCACTCACACCAATCTCTAGAGTAGATAGCCTGGGAGAAAGACAGGTACATTGTTATGGTCTTTCAAGCTTCGCTCGTGTTTTTTAAAATGGCACACCATTGAAATGGTCCACACTTTCCACCAATGCGCCTAAGTTTTACCATACGTAAGTCCTCCCAAGCCAATAATTGTATTTATCTTGACTTCAAATTCAAACTTTGCAGCAGCAATTGAGAGGAAGGGGAAATACCAGGACCATGAACTGATTTTGCAGTACCCCTCAAGGCTTAGAAAATGGTAAATTCATTGAGAATTCCTTCTTATATGTCTTGGCTTGAAAATGAGCTGATGGACTGCCCATATATGCCCATGCAGGAGAGAAGCTGTCCTGACCTAATGCACAAGCAGAAAGTCTTGTTCAGTGAGATCGGCCTTGATGACAATTCAAGAAGACAGAGAGCCTGCTTAGGATCTATGAGTACCCATGAAGATCCCGCCAGCTTGCCTGGACTGACCATATGACACATTTCTGCAAAATCGGCATTCACAAGAGAGTTGAGGATGTGTTAGGGGCTCAAAAGAACTGTGTTTTTTGGCGATCTTGAAGATGGATCGCAACATCCATCATTTGTAAGGTTTCTGGAGACTGCATTAACACTTTTTTCCCCTGCAGACGTTTTACCCTAGACCCAAAACCAAAGGCACCAACTTTGCAATCATATTTTTAGTGAAAACTTCAGAGCAGCTGCTGATAAGTTTAAGAAAGTGATGGGCAATCTGCACATGCTTACACGTATTTGTTCCTGTAGGTGTTGCCAGTATGGACTGACGTTTTTAATACGATCTTGACCAAACCTCTGCTTCCTGCAAGAAGCTACTATCCCTGGTCACACAGGATTACTTTAGAAGCCATCCCAGCTTCTTCAGTGGTTTATCCAACTACTGTAGAAGTCATTTACATGTCATCAGTCATCATCAAGCTCTTGAAGTCATCAGCAAGGTTTAGAAACCTAAGCATGATGACTTCAGGATGACTTGAAAATGACAATTTGATTACTTCACAAGATAAGAATCTTCCTGTTGACTGAGGATGATTTGAAAATTAGTTGACGATTACTTCTTAAAATGAGAATATCCCTGATGATTTCTGGTGATTTAAAAATGATTAATTACTTCAGAAGCCTTAACAAGATGAAATTGTTTCTATCCACTATTTCGGTTGCATTTTAACCAGAAATGCAGCGCCTTTTGACTGATTACTGAACAGTAAAGACTATTTTGCTGCTACACAAGTTGGCTGTAACATCCAAATAAGCAAACAATGTGCTTCAGAAAATGTGTCAAAGGTAGTTTGCAGTATGATATTTTTACTGTTTTTATTACATTTAAGTACACCAGGACAAAAATATAAAATGTGAGTGCAGACGTATTTAACACTAGTAAAAGTTAGGGAATCTTTGTGGTGTGCTTATTTCTTGAATTTTTTCTTTTTCCTACATTTTGAAGTCCTTTTTACTTGTTGTGCACTAGTTGTAGCAGGAAATGCCTTGCAGCAGCATCCACCAACTACTGCATAAATTGAGATTCCAATACAAAATAATGGTTCCTGCTTCAAGGGACTCTAAAAACACATAGCAGACTTGGTGCATGCAGTACCATGACAAGCACACTTTAAAAGTTAGCTAGTCATCTTTCAAATGTTCATTGCTGTATGCAGATATTAACCCCATCTGTGCTCCCGTCGGCCAACAGCCATCGCGAGCACTACCTGGCTAGTGCTGCGAACGTCCGTTGGCTGATGCAGCCGCGCCCACTCTTTAAAATTACTGCACTGCGGTGGAATTCGCGCCACGGTTAAATAAGTAATAAACTGGTGAAAATATGTGTAAATAGAATTAATGACCTCAACTGATGATCTGGGGAAGAACTTTCACACTTGCCAATGTTTTACAGCTGAAAAGTAGGAGATTTCGAAATAAGTCTGGAGAATGCATTTTCCTATTGACATATATTGAAACAAAGGCAATTTTAGGTGAGAGACAAGTAAAATAAAACCATTTCTTTGCTTCAAGAAGTCTGAAGAGTCTGCCACCTGAATTCGGTCTGTTGGCATGTATGGGATTTTGCCTGCAATATTAAAAAATCTTTACATATTTAAAATTAATCAGACAGAGTCAAAATAATGAGCCCTTTTTTGTTACAAAAATGTACTCAATGGGAAGAGTTGCTTGAAAAGTCCAATACTAAACCTGAAGCTGAACACCAGGGGTCATATCACACCAGGTACCCCATGGGCGCAATGGGCGTTTACGCCTGCTTTGTGCGCCGCTGGGGTTCTTTGGTATTACAGAAGGGTCATGGACACTTGCGCAGCCCCTTCTGTAATACCATTAGCGCTGGCACACATAAAGCAGCAGCGTTATCTTCAGAAGGCGTTCCAAAATTTGCAAGGGGGAATGCCCCATGCAAATGAGGGAATCCCTTTGCCTCGGCGCCAGGGCTGTATTACAGACATGGGCACAGAGGCAAAGAAACTGTCAGGAGGTGCACTGTCATTGCGCCCCCCTGATGGCAGTCCTCTGGAGGGGGTAAAGGGGCTCGCATGGAATGCCCAGACACCTTCTTGCAGGCAGATGCAGTCACTGATCTCAAATCCCCTTGAAAGTGCAGGCGGGTTGCCGCCTGCACTGTGAAACTACGGAGTGGTTTACAAGCAGCCGCTCCATTTTTCACATGAATGCGCTGGACCCAGGGCAGCGCTAGTTCACGGCTGCTCTGAGGGCAGCGCATTAATCATAATATTGCGCATTCTCCTAACGGTGCGCCCAGAGCAATGAAGGAAAATGTGTTGCATGTATAATGCTGTGCCAGTTATAAAACATATTTTGAATGCACAGAATAAAAGAAGCGTATACAGGTAGCTAGGCTTGTTTTATGCCTGGTGCAATATTTTCTGTTTTATGCAACCTATTTTAATCTAGAAGTATAAAAAAACTGTGTTTGAATATGTTGCTGCTGTGCTTTCATGCATGGCAAGTATCATTTGTTTGTGAATAATATTTTATTTAGAGCTGCTAAATGTGTTTTTTCTCTAAATAAACTTTGGGGCATATTATCAACAACAGCAATAACATTATTGCCACTTTAGTGGCAGGAAACTGCTGCTAAAGCGGCGATAATGGGCTTGATAATATGCTCTTGAGAATTCCAATAGAAGCCCATGCTCACACCAGAACATGGGCTTCTATTAGTTTGATATTAAAGCCGGATAAGGATCCTAAAAGAGGTAAGTCACACAGGCCTAACTCTTTGTTAAACCGTTATGTCAAACTCTTTTCTGGTATTCTTGTAGCTAGGTTAAACAACCGAATGAACTGTTTAGTTAAAGATTAAAGAAGTGATGTTTCCCCGGGAGACAGTGAAGTGAGTTAATTCATATCCGGATAGGGTCACATGACTTGGTGGCGAACAACGTACCCCTTGCAGCCAAGGCTTTTAAATGGGTGATCATGTGTCATTATCACTTTGGACTATGCTATTTTATAGCAGTTAGGGCTTCATATGATCTCCCATTTGCCAATACTTTAGTACAGAGTACCTTAGCATTGTGTGGTAAAACTGAGAGATGTACATGATAAGGTGCCTACAGCTCAACAATTGTGTTCCAACAAGAAGGTTATACTTTTCTGTTATTTGGGTTTTGATTAAAAATAACCCTCTCTACTGCCGACTTAATGGGCTCCACTTTTGCCGAACAGGTTTCTATACCCCACATAGGAGAGATGTTGGAAGAGTGAACACTATCTCTGGATATGTTATTAATAAAAGTCAGAGTTTATGGTATGGAACCTTATAAATGCTTCACCACAGCATGGATATGAGGTTAGATATCTAGAGTTTAAAAAGGTTGCATTTATAGAAAAAATGGTTGAATTCACCCCTCACCTTGATAGAGGGAATAAACATTCTAAAATATGTATTCTATATGTTTGCTATATGCTGTAAGGGCAGAATGTTAACACTAATAGAGGCAGAGTTAATGGTCCTCTATTCTCCTGTTGCCGACTCCTCAGAAAAGTATGAGCAAGTATTTAGAATTGGCAAGTAAATCTGTTTGTTCTCACGTTAATCTGGGTCCTAACCTTCACCACCATTGTACAACTCTATGATGATATGCTGAAAATGCAATGGTACTGAACATAATGTGTATGCAGAATGTAGCAAGGGCCATGCCATCGCCACTCAGTGTACCTGCAACTCTGCTGTCCAAGATGTATTGTCTCAATTTGGCATGATTCAGATACTGTAAAGGAAAATATTTAAAGTGGATATTTGGGAGGTATGCATTGCACAGTAAGTTGTGATATTTAAATAATTAGGCATGTTTTGATGTATTTGAAAAGTAACCGACTTTGATGGAGAACATATATAATGTGACAACACATAGACGTATAAAAACAGACATTAGGAAAAGAAGTAAAAATTATATATGCCAGAGAGCCAGAAGGCAATTTCATGATCACGTGTGGTGTTGAAGGGTTTTGTCCTCCTGAATAAAAGCTAAGTTCTTGGTATGAAGACTGGGGGCATGCCACAAACCATAACAGAAATATAACACTCACAGATTCAATGAAGAGCTGCATTCCTCTTTTACTGATGATTTGGAATCTTTTCAAGTGGCTCTGGCATTAGTTAAAGGGAATATTAGATAGAAATTAGGCTAAGCTATAACCATTAAACAGGTTGAAACAGCACTCATTCCGTTTGCTGGTTGTAAAGTCCCAGGCTTGCCAGGTGTCACTCTGAGTTTTAGAAAGGCCTCTCCGAGCCCCTCATTCAGCACCTACTGACAATTTATGAAGCGTTATTGTAACCCCAGTCATATGGCTCCTCGTTATGGAACATTATCCCTAATCAATTTCAATCATAAAAAAAGTATTTACAGTAATTGCTAACAGGTTATTACTACAGTTACTTACGTGAATCCCTGGATCACCCTTATAAAGTCAACTGCTTAAAGTCTTCGGACACTTGTACAACACCAAGCCAAATGTATCCCAAGCTTCTAGTGGTGGGAAACGTTTGAATATTGTAAAGGTATTTGATTCTATTGAAAACTGTTTAATTTTAAAATCTTGAATAAAATGGGCCTAGATCGCTACTGGATTTCTTCCCTGCCCCCTCTTCCCACTCACCCACTTGTGAGTATTTTCATCAAGAAAATTATCACATTAGCATTTACAGCAAGTAAAGAAATATGAGACAGCCACCCTCCTATTAATATTAGCAACTGGAGCCCTTGCATGAACAATCTGGGAGAAGTATGGTGATAAGAATCTAAATTTATAAATGTAAATGCCTATGATATTATCCTGCCTAACTAATATCCCCAAAAATATTCAATCGCAATTATATATTTGGCTACCTTTTCAGAGTTGCATATTAACTGGGCAAATTCAGGCATATTTTCTTTGACCTGGAAAGTGACGGAAATGGACGTGGGTCTTCACCCATGTTGGTGTCCCAAGTTATTTATGTAATTTGAGAGGTAAATTATTTGAGGTACTGTTGTCATGCTAAGTTCTTGTTCAAGCGTGGCAAGTGACAATCTGGAACAAAAACATAGTATCATGGGGGAATGACTCTTTCCTTATTCCATAGAAGTTCATGAATCATAATTGCGGTTCTGTCCAAGTTCCCCTGACTACTCCCCAACTTACTGATAAACCTCAATGCATGCTTTAGGGAACTCACTAAGCAATTTGATCTGGAAACATTTCTTCTCCTATGATATGCGTGGTCCTTTGAAGTGTTTCATATTGAACAGTTAGTCTTAGCTGCCCAACATACCATTCCTGATACTGGTTCTTCTGTTCATATTGAAGAAGATCTTGCACCACCAACTTCTTTAGTGCCTAACATATTAGGTCTCTCAGGGGCTGCATAATAAAAGGAATAATTCTGAATGGGTTGTCTGGGAAAATAATCACTTACTTACTGTATATAGCTTTAGCTTCTCTACCACAATTTCGGCAATGAAAGGAAAGAGCCCTCTCCATATGTCGTAAGGGCCGAGAGGAAGTCTCGTGAAGGAGTACACCCTCCTGGGTATGAACCACTGTATCACAATAAGTACTCCTTCGATGCGTGGATGATAACCATGCCTTTTCTATAAAGACCTTGGTATGGTACATAAGGGAAGTCCTAGGATGAAGGAACCCACTAAGGAGTGGGGAAGGAAACAATTCCTTTTGTTTTAATTACCGTCACAAACCCTAGTGATGTCATGCTTCATCATTGGGTCATCCTGACGCCTAAAAGTCAGGGTGGGCTCGACCCTTTTTCAGGGAGCTCTTAGTGATAATATAACCAGGGGGAATTAAAGATTAAAAACAACTAGCAAATCCCAGTATCCCTTTAATCTTGGATTTGTTAGGTTTATTAAAAGGTGTAAATATGGGTCAGAACAGGAGTGTGTATGGTCCTATGACCCTAAGGCCAACATGTGTCAGTCCTGCTAGGGCCGTAAAAGTCCCGGACTTTCTTCAGGCCAACACACAACCTCCCTGGAAAACCAGAAGGAAAATTCCCTACACTGCCATTTATCTAAGGGCAGATACCTGCTCTTTAGTTTAATAGAAGATAATGCATCTCCTTGATCCTTTTGTCGCTCCTTCTGTAAAAACAAACAAGGAAAACAACGTGTATTACTCATGGAGTACATTAAAATGCTTCCTAATTGCGATGTGCTGGCCAGTACACCTGTGTAGTTAACATGGTGTCAATAAACACATCATCTCTTATAACCACATTGGTATGTGGTTATGACAAACATTTATTTTTACCTTATACTTTGACAGATGGTGCATGGCTAGAAGAGAATTGTTTACTCGTGCCATTCTCAGCTGCAAGAAAGCTATGGGAAAATTGAATCACTTTTCAAAAATGTTTTTGAGTGAATAGGCAGTCATCCAGGGGACAACTGCCAACTCCTTAAAAAAAACGTATTGTTTAAACACAGCTATATTTTCTTTTCGGAAATTGGGATTCTATTTTTTTTAAAAAGGTACTTTATTTAAAGTGAATTGCAGACATGGGGGTCTACTGACTGTAGCAGGCCGTTAAAAAAAATGGCCCCTTGCACATCAAATACATCTATTAATTCTGTTTTCAATTCATGTTACACAATTCACAAACAGAAGGAAGAAAGACATAGTTAGATTTCTTATTACATTAATGTAGAACAGAGTTTTGGTATTTAGGTACCCTATTCATGTCCTTTAGGGTGGGACAATCAAACCCCATCACCACTTCCTTCTAAAAGCAAAAATAGAACACATATTAACAAAGTTAAAAAACAAATACATAAATATATATATATATATTACCTACTGGCGCTCGCCAGTAGGTATATATAGTTAGGATTTTTTCTCTATGGGACTTTTGAAAATTCTATGTCTAATAACTTTGGCGTTTGTGGACGGAATCGGCTGAAATTTTCAGGAAAATGGCACATGTTTTTTCTGAGCAGCCCCTGAAAATTTGGGGGGGTTTTGTCAAGGGGGGGCTGAGAAAAAAGGGGGGTCCCAAACGTGTTTTTCCCATTCATTTTTCCATAGGGCGTTTGGCCTCACTTTTAGCTCGAACGGCTGAATGGATTTGTACGAAACTTGGCAAAATTGTAGGGACTGTTAGCCCGATGTGCCTTTGCTGGGTCTCAATATATGTGCTCCAGTGGATTTTGAGAAATTAACGTTTTAAAAAACAGATATATCTGTGACAGCGTCCCGGGTAGCGATCCGGGTCGCGTACTTTTCGCGTACTTTTCGCGTTACGGAACTTTCCGAAGCAAAGCTGATTGGCTCTCCGGTGTCTGTCAACATTCTAAACAGTCCGGAACGGCCGCCATCTTGTCTCTCGGTAGGATCGAGAGACAAGAGGAGGAGAAAAACGAAGGGGGAATTTAATGAAAGGGGGCAAGGTAGACCCCTCTTGACCCCCTAGGAATGATGTTGGAGTTATTAAAGGGTCCCGTGGGGCAAATAAAAAAATTTGATTTTTCGCGGTAGAAGCGCTTTCCGGTTCGCGAACCGGTAGCGAAACGGGAATTCGCCATTTTGTGTTTCGTTTTAATTAAATTACAAGATGGAGGAAAAACAATGTGAGAAATGAGTATAAGGGGGTACGGGAGACGTATCCTGACCCCCTATGTTTTCTGAGGGTGGCTGAGGATGCTCATATATGTTGATACATGTCTTCCAGCGGCTGAGCATGAGCGGATTTTTATTTTTTTGCTACGTGACGTCTGTTAACGTTCGATTCGAAGGAAATCAGGAAGTGTTGACCGCTATTTTGTCACTGCGAGTAAATATATTGTTAAAAATAATTGTTATAAATTAATCCGTATTGATAAACATTGTCTGCGCCATCTTGCCTTTTTTCCAATGCCACACTTTTGTCGTGCACGGCAGCCATTTTAGATGCCTTGACCAGACCCACTCTCTGCACGCCGCCGATCCTCAGCATGGCTCCCCACCCTCGCAAGCATCTTCCCCACGCACTGGTCACCCCCACTCTCTCTCTCATGCATGGGCCATAAACCTCCCCCCATCTGCGCTGCTATTCCCAGAGAATCGTACCCTGTGCCCGCCCAACACCTCCCTTTCACCCTATTCACTACCGTACCCTCTGACACTCCTCTTCCTCTGTGTCTGATTGTCCAGGCCGGTCCCAGGCTATCACTTAGCCCTGCGGATGTAGTTTATGGCCCCAACTGTAAAGAATCACCCCTCTTCAAAGGAGTTACAGTAGATCAAGGCCCCCACCCCATGAGATCCGTCACACCACACGCGTTCCTACTATCTGATAACGATCCTGTATTGTGATTGGGGAGGGGATTCCCACTGTGAGGGTGTGTGGGATCAAGCCTGAAGCGGAAGATTCCAGGGATGTCTTTTTGTACATTAAAGTCTTCACAATTATGTGTCACAATAAAAATATATAGCACTCCAACAAAGTAGTAGGATTATAACACTTTAATAACTTATAAATATATACAACGCTCCAACAAAGTAAACACGTAAAAAAAAAACATTTTAAACAAAGCAACAATGGGCTGCTGTGAGGTGGTGTCAGTAGCGGTCCTTTGTGCGAATAGGCCGAAGGCAGCACAACGCGCCGAGATTCGGATGGCACCCAGGTGATGTCCAGTAAGTTGTCGCACTGGTCTTGGCATCCTACAATGCTGCGCTGAAAAACGGCGTGGGGCGCCCCGGGGGGGAAGGGGAGGCGGAACGAACGGGCCTCCCCCGCCTCCCCAGCTGGAGGCTCCTCTGCTGCAGTGGGGCGCCCCTTTACCGTTTCAGTCGCCATTCTGCTGTTTACCGCCCGCTTTTGCTGCACTGTGCCTCATCCGCCATTCAGCTGAGTTGCGCCCGCTCTTGCGGCTACAGCGTCTCGCCCACCATCCAGTTGAGTTGCGCCCGCTCTTGCGGCTACAGCGTCTCGCCCACCATCCAGTTGAATTGCGCCCACTATTGCGGTGCAGCGATAGGCGGCTGCCACAGGACTCTTAAAATGGCGGCCGGCTCTTCGGATTTGGGCCTGGTCCACTAAAATGGCCCTGGGACACATTTGAACTCGGACATTTGCCTGCTAGGGCTTGGGCCCCATTCTCAAAAGCGTCCCCTCAGCCTTGAAGATTCTACAAAAGTCATCGGGGCCCCCGACTCCCGCAGGCTTCCGGTGGGGAGCGGCTGCCATGATTGCATGCGGAATGGCCACGACAGAGTGACGAGATGGTGGTGCTCTCATGCTGACGCCAGCTTCAGTCTGAAACATCCAGAAACACTGTAGACTACCAATTCGATGAATTCCGGTGGAGCCCCAACGTGACCCGGTAGGGAAGAACTTGCCCTCCCCTCTTTTGACTGATGGTTCTTGTTGCCTGTCCCCTCTGTTGTTATCTAACGGAACCTTTTTGGATTGCCGAGTGAGAAAAAAAAAGGTGGGACTTTCATCATTTGGGAAAAAAAAATGTTTCAATCCAATGAAAAGTGTTAATTTTAGGTCATAATATCAAGCCTTCCATCATTAGGAAACCAAAAGTAAAATGAACCAATGAAAAGTTTTATAAACAAGTCACATGACCTGTTATGCGGCTTTGGGCTATAAAAAGCCTACAAAATCCGTTGGCCTGTGAGGCGGCGTCAGTAGCGGACCGATGTGCGAATAGGCCGAAGGCAGCACAACGCGCCGAGATCCGGATGGCACCGAGGTGGTGTCCAGCAAGTTGCACTGGTGTGGCCATCCTACAATGCTGCGCCGAAAGTCGGCGTGGGGTGCCCGGGGGGGGAGGCGGTGCGAACTGGCCTCTCCTGCCTCCCCAGGTGGAGGCACCTCATCTGCAGTGCGGCGCCTCTTACCGTTTCACTCGCCGTCCAGTTGAGTTGCGCCCGCACTT
Source organism: Lissotriton vulgaris (assembly GCF_964263255.1). Lineage (NCBI taxonomy): Eukaryota > Metazoa > Chordata > Amphibia > Caudata > Salamandridae > Lissotriton > Lissotriton vulgaris. The sequence continues at coordinate 665,424,676 of NC_141694.1, forward strand.
GCTGCTACAGTAGGCCGAAGGTAGCACAACGCGCCGAGATCCGGCTGGCACCGAGGTGGTGTCCAGCAAGTTTCACTGGTGTGGCCATCCTACAATGCTGCGCCGAAAGACGCCGTGGGGTGCCCGGGGGGGGGGAAGCGGCGCAAACGAGCCTCTCCCTCCTCCCCAGGTGGAGGCTCCTCTGCTGCAGTGGGGCGCCCCTTAGCGTTTCAGTCGCCATTCAGCTGAATTACGCCCGCTCTTGTGGCACTGTGCCTCATCCGCCATTCAGCTGAGTTGCGCCCGCTCTAGCGGCTACAGCGTCTCGCCCACCATCCAGCTGAATTGCGGCCACTCTTGCGGTGCAGCGATAGGCGGCTGCAACAGGACTCTCAAAATGGCGGCCGGCTCTTTGGATTTGGGCCTGGTCCACTAAAATGGCCCTGGGACACCTTGGAACTCGGACGCTTGCCTGCTAGGGCATGGGCCCCATTCACAAAAGCGTCCCCTCTTTTGACTGATGGTTCTTGTTGCCTATCTCTTCTGTTGTCATTTAACGGAACCTTTTTGGACTGCCGAAAGGGGTTCTGGTTTGACCGCTGGTTGGTGGAGACATTTTGACTATATCCTGGACCTGCCCGGCCTCGCCCAAAATGGCGCCGGTATAAATGGGACTCGTAACTCCTTGTTGTGTACTGGTTGCCCAACCTTGATATCACGAGATACGTATGCAGTTTTGAAGCACATGGCAGGCGGGGACAAGTACTGATTGAACATTTGGACATCCCTATTGATATTAAGTTCTGATGTGTTATTGATTACTGTACTATTGAAAGTTCGAATTAACGTCACCTATGGTACTTGCCCGCAAATGTATATCTAGATAATTTTATTGTAACTGGCCCTGTCGTACTTTAATTATAAAATGTACGTCCACCGATTCCGCAACTGTTAGACACCTTAGTTCTTGCAACCTAATGGCCCGCCCGTTACGTTCTTCTACAGTGTAAATGTTCCCTCATCATATACGATTCCAGTTTGCTCCGTGGCCGGCCCACGTGGTTATAGGCCCGTATTTGTATACTGACATTTTCACAAGAAAGGTTTTTAAAACAAAACATGGTAGTAGTACCTAGATTGGTAAAGTTTTGAATAATAGCCACTGTTTTCGAATCAGTAAAAGGCAAGTTAAATAAAGCAGCCCAATTACATGACGGTTAAAAGGTATAATACGCAGGAACGCAGTAAAGATAAATGGTCAAGGGCTGTTGTGTTTTCTACTCCTGCAACATAAAGTGATCGATAAGAATCCGATATTCATGCCTATCAGCGACTAAGACAGCAGGCCGAGCCTCTTTTGTTCAACGGCTCCCTCATGGGATGAAGAAACGCCCTTTTTCTCGAAATAGGAATATTATACTTGCAGGACAGTTGTAAATTTCCCGGGAAAATACATTAGCCTGGAACATTGTTAGTGGTAAACTGTAAATGCATCTGGGTCCTTTGCTTTACCAGTCAGAGTGAGAAAAAAAAGGTGGGGCTTTCATCATTTGGGAAAAAAAATGTTCGAAAGCAATGAAAAGTGTTATTTTTAGGTCATATGACCAAGCCTTCCATCATTAGAATAACTAAAGTAAAATGAACCAATGAAAAGTTTTATTAACAAGTCACATGACCTGTTATGTTTACGTTACGCGCTGCGCGCCGCGCTCTGGATCGCTTCCGGGAAGCTGCGCCTCGCGCACCGGAGCACTTACGGGTGCGCTAACGCGGCGCGTCATATGACGCATTACGCGACAACGCAGGTCCAGAATATAGTCAAAATGTCCCCACCAACCAGCGGTCGGAACACAACCCCTTTCAGCAGTCCAAAAAGTTCTGTTAAATGACAACAGAAGGGACAGGCTATAAGAACCATCAGTCAAAGAGGGGAGGGCAAGTTCTTCTCTACCGGGTCACGTTGGGGCTCCACCGGAACTGATCGAATTGGTAGTCTACAGTGTTTCTGGATGTTTCAGACTGAAGCTGGCGTCAGCATGAGAGCACCACCATCTCGTGGCTCCGTCGTGGCCATTCCGCGAGCAATCATGGCAGCCGCTCCCCACCGGAAGCCTGCGGGAGTCGGGGGTCCCTGTGACTGTTGTAGAATCTTCAAGGCTGAGGGGACTCTGTTGGGAATGGGGCCCATGCCCTAGCAGTCAAGCGTCCGAGTTCCACGGTTGCCCAGAGCCATCTTTGCAGGCCAGGCCCAAGTCTGTGGAACCGACTGCCATTTCGTGAGCTCCGTAGCAGCCGCCTGTCGCTGTACAGCAAGATTGGGTGCAATTCCGTTGGATGGCGGGTGAGACGTTGTAATAGCAAGAGCAGGCGCAATTCAGCTAGCCGAGCGAGGCACTGTGTCGCAAGAGCGGGCGCAAGTCAGCTGGTCGAGTGAAGCGCTGGGGTGTAGCTGAGAAACCTCCACCTGGGGAGGTGGGGGAGGCTCGTTCGTGCCGCCTCTCCCTTCTAGTGCACCCCACGCCGTTTCCTGGCGTAGGTATATGTGATGGTCGGACCAGGGCACCGCAGGACGTGTGTTCAGGTCAAACGGATTGTGGGACAAGGTGTGGAGCAGGCGCAATTATCTCGGGGGCCTCCGTCAAGCGGTTCAGGGAGGCACCGCATCACATTGTTTTCCAATGCAGTCAGGTCCACAAACAGCCCCCACTTACTTTGAGAATAGTGAAGCTGCAGCAGGTGCAAATAAGCTTCAGACAGTGTTACAAGCGCTGCTCGGAACCCTCAACTATGGCACCCAACATCCAGGACTTATGCCATTTGTGCAAGGCAGTGACATCGAAGAATCTCAGGGACCAAGCAACATACCATATCCAGAGTCCTTCCCACAGCCTCTGCTTTCCTTCTTACCTAGTTATTGTTCTTTCACTCCCACTTCAGGCTTTTAGTCTGTGGATGGAAAATCATGAACCTACACTCACCTATGAAAATCTGACCATGTCATGAATGATGTAATATGTGACATCATCAGCAGTGGATTGCGGGTGCGCGATATATAGTTAGTCCAACTAACTATATATGCGAATTTCAATGGTTTTGTGCGAGTAAAATAAGGTTTTGTAAATGCTAATCCCTAACTATATATGGTCTATAACCTATGTTTTCAGTGAATATATATATATATATATATATATATATATATATATATATATATATATATATCCCAACAAAAGTTGCCTGCTAACGGAGACGCCTCACAATAGGTACTGTTCAGCCATCAATCTTTAATGAGGGGTAAAACGAAGCCAGCCGCCGAACAGCACAGGAAATTGTAACCTCCAGCCTGACGCATTTCGTGTTCCAACAACACTTCCTCAAAGGCCATCAGTTCAGGTAGCTGCGGCAAGGTAATGATGAGCCCACTACTTCAATTACATACCCCGCCCACTGGGCGTCGCCACCACTGCAGCATCTTGGTCGTCGTAGTGTCCCGTATTACTACTGTGAGCTACCTTGCTACGCTTACATTGTCCAAAAAAGTTCATTCCCAGTGGGTTGTGGTGCGTGTTCTTTTGGGCTTCATAAAAGCGTAGTATCCCCCACCAAACGGCTCCAGTGTCCATAAGTAACAGCGTAGATTGACGTTGTCACAGAAGTGTTGAAAAACACCGGAGCGTCTCCACGGCTCAGGCAAGCCGCAATGCATCCCAACAAAAGTTGCCTGCTAAGGGAAACACCTCACAACAGGTACTGTTCAGCCATCAATCTTTAATAAGGGGTAAAAACGAAACCAGCCACCGAACAGCACAGGAAATTGTAACCTCCAGCTAACACGTTTTGTGTTCCAACAACACTTCCTCAAAGGCCATCAGTTCAGGTAGCTGCAGCAAGGTAATGATGAGCCCACTACTTCAATTACATACCCCGCCCACTGGGCGTCGCCACCACTGCGGCATCTTGGTCGTCGTAGTGTTCCGTATTACTACTGTGAGCTACCTTGCCACGCTTACATTGTCCAAAAAGTTCATCCCCAGTGGGTTGTAGTGTGTGGTTTTTTGGGCTTCGTAAAAGCGTAGTATCCCCCACCAAACGGCTCCTGTTTCCATAAGTAACAGCGTAGATTGACATTGTCACAGGAGTGTTGAAAAACACCGGAGCGTCTCCACGGCTCTGGCAAGCCGCAATACATCCCAACAAAAGTTGCCTGCTAACGGAGACGCCTCACAACAGGTACTGTTCAGCCATCAATCTTTAATGAGGGGTAAAACGAAGCCAGCCACCGAACAGCACAGGAAATTGTACCCTCCTGCCTGACGCATTTCGTGTTCCAACAACACTTCCTCAAAGGCCATCAGTTCAGGTAGCTGCGGCAAGGTAATGATGAGCCCACTATTTCAATTACATACCCCGCCCACTGGGCGTCGCCACCACTGCAGCATCTTGGTCGTCGTAGTGTCCCGTATTACTACTGTGAGCTACCTTGCTACGCTTACATTGTCCAAAAAGTTCATTTCCAGTGGGTTGTGGTGCGTGTTCTTTTGGGCTTCATAAAAGCGTAGTATCCCCCACCAAACGGCTCCAGTGTCCATAAGTAACAGCGTAGATTGACGTTGTCACAGAAGTGTTGAAAAACACCGGAGCGTCTCCACGGCTCAGGCAAGCCGCAATGCATCCCAACAAAAGTTGCCTGCTAACGAAGATGCCTCACAACAGGTACTGTTCAGCCATCAATCTTTAATGAGGGGTAAAACGAAGCCAGCCGCCGAACAGCACAGGAAATTGTAACCTCCAGCCTGACGCGTTTCATGTTCCAACAAAACTTCCTCAAAGGCCATCAGTTCAGGTAGCTGCGGCAAGGTAATGATGAGCCCACTACTTCAATTACATACCCTGCCGACTGGGCGTGTCCACCATTGCAGCATCTTGGTCGTCGTAGTGTCCCGTATTACTACTGTGAGCTACCTTGCTACACTTACGTTGTCCAAAAAGTTCATCCCCAGTGGGTTGTGGTGCGTGGTTTTTTGGGCTTCGTAAAAGCGTAGTATCCCCCACCAAACGGCTCCTGTTTCCATAAGTAACAGCGTAGATTGACATTGTCACAGGAGTGTTGAAAAACACCGGAGCGTCTCCACGGCTCAGGCAAGCCGCAATACATCCCAACGAAAGTTGCCTGCTAACGGAGTCGCCTCACAACAGGTACTGTTCAGCCATCAATCTTTAATGAGGGGTAAAACTAAGCCAGCCGCCGAACAGCACAGGAAATTGTAACCTCCCGCCTGACGCGTTTCGTGTTCCAACAACACTTCCAAAAAGGCCATCAGTTCAGGTAGCTGCGGCAAGGTAATGATGAGCCCACTACTTCAATTACATACCTTGCCCACTGGGCGTCGCCACCACTGCGGCATCTTGGTCATCATAGTGTCCCGTATTACTACTGTGAGCTACCTTGCTACGCTTACATTGTCCAAAAAGTTCATCCCCAGTGGGTTGTGGTGCGTGGTTTTTTGGGCTTCGTAAAAGCATAGTATCCCCCACCAAACGGCTCCTGTTTCCGTAAGTAACAGCGTAGATTGACGTTGTCACAGGAGTGTTGAAAAACACCGGAGCGTCTCCACGGCTCCTGCAAGCCGCAATACATCCCAACAAAAGTTGCCTGCTAACGGAGACCCCTCACAACAGGTACTGTTCAGCCATCAATCTTTAATGAGGGTTAAAACGAAGCCAGCTGCCGAACAGCACAGGAAATTGTAACCTCCAGCCTGACGCGTTTCGTTTTCCAACAAAACTTCCTCAAAAGCCATCAGTTCAGGTAGCTGCGGCAAGGTAATGATGAGCCCACCACTTCAATTACATACCCCGCCCACTGGGCATGTCCACCACTGCGGCATCTTGGTCGTCGTAGTGCCCCGTATTACTACTGTGAGCTACCTTGCTACGCTTACATTGTCCAAAAGGTTCATCCCCAGTGGGTTGTGGTGCGTGGTTTTTTGGGCTTCGTAAAAGCGTAGTATCCCCCACCAAACGGCTCCTGTTTCCATAAGTAACAGCGTAGATTGACATTGTTACAGGAGTGTTGAAAAACACCGGAGCGTCTCCACGGCTCAGGCAAGCCGCAAAACATCCCAACAAAAGTTGCCTGCTAACGGAGACCCCTCACAACAGGTACTGTTCAGCCATCAATCTTTAATGAGGGGTAAAACGAAGCCAGCCGCCGAACAGCACAGGAAATTGTACCCTCCTGCCTGACGCGTTTCGTGTTCCAACAACACTTCCTCAAAGGCCATCAGTTCAGGTAGCTGCGGCAAGGTAATGATGAGCCCACTACTTCAATTACATACCCCGCCAACTGGGCGTCGCCACCACTGCGGCATCTTGGTCGTCGTAGTGTCCCACATTACTACTGTGAGCTACCTGGCTACGCTTACATTGTCCAAAAAGTTCATCCCCAGTGGGTTGTGGTGCATGTTTTTTTGGGCTTCGTAAAAGCGTAGTATCCCCCACCAAACGGCTCCTGTTTCCATAAGTAACTGCGTAGATTGACATTGTCACAGAAGTGTTGAAAAACACCGGAGCGTCTCCATGGCTCAGGCAAGCCGCAATACATCCGAACAAAAGTTGCCTGCTAACGGAGATGCCACACAACAGGTACTGTTCAGCCATCAATCTTTAATGAGGGGTAAAACGAAGCCAGCCGCCGAACAGCACAGGAAACTGTAACCTCCTGCCTGACGCGTTTCGTGTTCCAACAACACTTCCTCAAAGGCCATCAGTTCAGGTAGCTGCGGCAAGGTAATGATGAGCCTACTACTTCAATTACATACCCCGCCCACTGGGCGTCGCTACCACTGCGGCATCTTGGTCGTCGTAGTGTCCCGTATTACTACTGTGAGCTACCTTGCCACGCTTACATTGTCCAAAAAGTTCATCCCCAGTGGGTTGTGGTGCGCGCTTTTTTGGGTTTTGTTAAAGCGTAGTATCCCCCACCAAACGGCTCCTGTTTCCATAAGTAACAACATAGATTGACGTTGTCACAGGAGTGTTGAAAGACACCGGAGCGTCTCCACGGCTCAGGCAAGCCGCAATACATCCCAACGAAAGTTGCCTGCTAACGGAGTCGCCTCACAACAGGTACTGTTCAGCCATCAATCTTTAATGAGGGGTAAAACTAAGCCAGCCGCCGAACAGCACAGGAAATTGTAACCTCCCGCCTGACTCGTTTCGTGTTCCAACAACACTTCCAAAAAGGCCATCAGTTCAGGTAGCTGCGGCAAGGTAATGATGAGCCCACTACTTCAATTACATACCTTGCCCACTGGGCATGTCCACCACTGCGGCATCTTGGTCATCATAGTGTCCCGTATTACTACTGTGAGCTACCTTGCTACGCTTACATTGTCCAAAAGGTTCATCCCCAGTGGGTTGTGGTGCGTGGTTTTTTGGGCTTCGTAAAAGCGTAGTATCCCCCACTAAACGGCTCCTGTTTCCATAAGTAACAGCGTAGATTGACGTTGTCACAGGAGTGTTGAAAAACACTGGAGCATCTCCACGGCTCAGGCAAGCCGCAATACATCCCAACAAAAGTTGCCTGCTAACGGAGACGCCTCACAACAGGTACTGTTCAGCCATCAATCTTTAATCAGGGGTAAAACGAAGCCAGCCACCGAACAGCACAGGAAATTGTAACCTCCAGCCTGACGCGTTTCGTGTTCCAACAACACTTCCTCAAAGGCCATCAGTTCAGGTAGCTGCGGCAAGGTAATGATGAGCCCACTAATACAATTACATACCCTGCCCACTGGGTGTCGCCACCACTGCGGCATCTTGGTCGTCGTAGTGTCGCGTATTACTACTGTGAGCTTTGGGGCGTGTACTTCAGGAAGTTAAAAGTGGTACCCGAAATCGCTGGGCTATCCTGAGCTCTGTCCAGTGCCTCTGATTAAATGCTTCCCGCATAAAACGCGTCAGGCAGGACTATATTTTGTTGTCAGACTCGGCTTTTCTACATGCTGCTTTCTGCACTGAATAAATGTGGCTAAGTTTATCTCCGTGAGAGGCTCCCTTCTGTTCAACAGGCAACTGTGTTAGAATATATATATATATATATATATATATATATATATATATATATGAATTCCAACCGGAAAGTTTGTGCAACGCCTTCGCACAAAACCCAGTGCGCAGACACAGGTGAATGAATCCACAGCCAGACTTACTTAGGATATTCTTCTTCCTTTATTGCATTTAAAGTGCAGAGGTGCAACACACTGCCAAACAGACGCGTTTCGGGCGCGAACGCCCTTGCTCACTGTCAGCGGGTAAGCGGTTTACAATCCATTTAAATAATACATTACTCAATTGTTTCATCGCGCCAAAATCACCTCATGAGGTCAAGTGACATAGACAGAGGACTACAATGTAAACTGAGTGCTAATGCACCTTGCAATTAGTTCGGCCATTTTGGAATGGTAACCAAATATATATAATCAAAACATGTTGTTTGCTGTTCAGCGCTTAATGTGATAACAATTCATAAGAATAAAAAAAAAGCTATTGAGGACAAGGGTATATTTACAAGGAAATATCTGATCTAAAGTGCAAATGCATAAATACTGTAACTGTGTAAATATTACATTATATATATATATATATATATATATATATATATATATATATATATATATATATATATATATATATAATATATATATATAAATATATATATATGCATAAATACTGTAACTGTGCAAATATTACATGTGCAAATACACAAGTTTTTTTTCTGTGCAAATACGCAACATATTATCTGTACAAATACGATTGCAAACAATTATTGTAATTTCATTTATGTACACAATTTTAAAATCAATTCCTTCCAATATACTGCTAATACCCTTGTTGATAGTTATCACAATTTTTAGAAAAAAGAGAGATTCCATTGGTTATCACATTTTAGCAATACTCGACATATTAAGACTTCTATTATTGCAATCCTTTCACTTGACCCGTGGAATTGAGATTGGAGATCAATGCTGCGACTTAATGAATATTGGACATCTTAAGAATAATGTATTACCATACCGCTTTAAAAAATTCAAAGAAAAATTATTAAAGGTGAGGGAGTGCTGAGATGTCCTACTTGGATAAACAGGAAGACATCAATGGGTATGGGAAACAAAAAATAATTAATTAACTAAACCGTTTCAGTTACATTAAAATATGCTAACTCATAAAGTTCCAATTGTACCCACATGTGAAAACAGGATGGTGTATACACAATAGCGTTCAGCAAAAGTTATCTAAGGCTATACACAAGGGGCAGCCGGAATGTATATGTTGATTAGCCCAAATGACCTACACTATGAAACAAATTGCATAATTCATAGAAAGGTGCTCAAGTCTTCCCCCATGTTCAAACCTCCCGGGATCTTGGTATTGAGGCGAACTATGTACAGGGACTCCATCTGTCTTAATTGTTTCTCATAGTCCCCACCTTTCTTGTTAGTTCTAACCGCATCTATTACAAAATAGCTCAGATGGGATAGATTTCTATTGTGAAATTGATCAAAATGGCGGGCTACTGGATAGGTCTTGTCGCAGTTCACTATCGCCCTCAGGTGCTGTAGGATACGTTGGTGCACAGGTAGTTTCGTGCTACCAACGTATCTGAGATTGCACGAGCACGTGAGTACATATACTGCTAACTCAGTTTTGCAAGTATAGTGGGCTTTTATATTGATGGGTTTGCTGTCAAATGGTGTCGTGTATGATCTTGTGTTGGTGCCAAATTTGCACGCTCTACTCGATATACATCGGAAGAAACCCTTCCGAGGTGACAACCAATCATCTTTATTTGTTGCTTCGGGTGAACTGGAAACTAAAGCATTTCTCACGCTGTACGCTCGCCTGTAGGTCACTTCAGGTTTCTTGGGCATAATCTCTTTCAGTATAGGATCAGTGAGTATAACCGACCACTGACCTCTGATTAATTTGGAAATCTGACTGGCTTGCCGACTGAAACCAGTTATCAATCTTAAGGCATTGCTGTTGTCTTTACAGTTTTCAGTTGTTGACACAACATTGGACGGGGCCTGCAGGAGACTTGTTCTGTCTAGTTTGTTGGCATTATTCATCGCTATTCTGAGGGCACTGGAACTGTAACCCCTAGCTTCCAACCTTCTCATAGCTTCCTTTTGGTGGAAATCCCTTTGTTCTAATGAACTACACGTCCTATGTATTCTAAGGAACTCCCCATAGGGAATGGATCTGATAGTATGACCCGGGTGAAAGCTATGAGCGTGCAGTATTGTATTGCCCGCTGTGCTTTTTCTGTACAGGCTTGTTGTTATATTACCATTGATTATACTCACTTGCACATCTAGAAAGCTGATGTTGGTGTTGCTGATGTCAGCACTAAAAATAAGGTTGGAATCATTAACATTGATAATATTGACAAAACTCTCCGCCTCTTCTTTGCTCCCTCTCCAAATGATAAAAATATCATCAATGTACCTCATGTACTTTACAATATTTTCTTGCCAAATAGTAGAGTGTTGTGTTCTGAGGACATGCTCCTCCCACCACCCCACGTGGAGCCCCGCGTAGGTGGGAGAGAAACATGCCCCCATAGCCACACCTCGTAATTGTTTGAACATTTTGTCATCAAACAAGAAAACATTATTGTTGAGGCATCGTTCAACCATAGACAAAAGCATTGCATTGTGTTTGTGTAGTTCAACTGGTCTCTTGCCTAGAAAGTATTTCAAAGCCTTGAGTCCATCTCGATGTGATATACTAGTGTAAAGGCTGGCAATATCCATGGTGATCAACAGAAAATCTGACGACCACTTACACTGTTCCAAATTTCTCAAAAAATCTGTGCTATCCCTGATATATGCTGGTAGGGTGGTCACAAAATCTTGCAAGTAATGATCAATGTATTTCGAGGTGTTCTCAAACAAGCTATGGATAGCTGATACTATGGGTCTTCCAGGTACCGGTCTGACCCCTTTGTGGACCTTTGGGATGAAATATATGTTCGGTATAACAGGATGTTCATTATACAGATATTTCATTTCGTCCTTGGTTAAAAGGCCTTCCCTTTCCACCCATTTAATTCTTTCCAGTATGCTGCTTGGATATTCTTTACTGTTCTCAGATCACATAGTTCATAACATGCTGTGTCATTTAGGTGGCGATATGCTTCATCCATATATTCAGATCTGCTCCAAAGTACCACGTTGCCACCTTTATCAGATTGGTTTATAATGATAGTGTTATTTGATTGTAATTTCTTGATTAGATCATTATAAGGTTTAGTTCTCGGGTTGATGGTATTTTTCTGTCTACTAACCTGGATATGTAATTTCTTTAGGCCATTGGTAAGTAGTTCTGCATAAGTGTCTATGGCATCCTTGGGCATAGATGGAATGAACGTTGATGGTGGTTTGAAGCCACTTGGTTCACTTTGGCCAATTTCAATGTTGTCTTCACAGGCCACTTCCTGAGTGCACGGGGTGGATGAAACATCATTGCGCAAACCATGCATGGATTTCAAAAGGGGGACATCTCTGGCTTGTAGCCCACTTCTTTCTGGGTTAGGTGTTGTTGGCCCGTTTTTTTTGGTCTGTGTTAAACCCCCCTTGACGGCATAGTATTTTCGCAATTTTAATTTCCTGATGAATTTGAAAACGTCCACTCGAGTATTTCCATAGTTCAAATTGCTCTCAGGGCAATATGACAATCCTAGAGCTAGTAATTGTTTCTCAGCTTGGTCAAGTTGCACATTGGTCAGATTCACAATGGTTTTTTCGATCGCTATTGCTTGTTCACCAAGTTCTTCTTCCTTTGTGGCCGCCCTTTGCTTTTTGGCGCATTTACGGCGTTCCCTACATCTTGCGTTTCTGCACCGCTTGTTTTCGCGTTTCTCGAGCGCAGAGTGCCTTTTCGCTGGATCCTCACGAATTCCATCTCTTCGTCCAGAGTAAGTTGCCCCAAATCCCCTTCCTCTGAACCCTGGGCTCCTCCATCTGATTCTTCACTACTTGGAACAAGGCTCTCTGTTGAACTTGAGGCAGTGAGATCACCTGTTCCCGATGCACTTGGTTGGATTTGAGGAGGTGCTGGTGCAGATTTGGGCAGTTTGTTACCTGTGGCTCTTTGCTTTCGTAACTGATCATACTTTCTCGCAAATGTGTAAATCTGCCCCAGTTTGTAGTCCTGTTCATCCCGGGCAAATTTATATACTTTCCTTTGTTTGATGGTGTTTTCATGTTTGCTTAAACGATCTTTGATGTCTTTACGCGTTTGTTCAATAAGGGAAATGTCCTTAGAAAATATGTCTTTGGATAATTCCTCATTAATCCTTGTTATTTCCATTAAGTCCTTGTCCCTATCTATTTTCGCATATTTCACTAAAAGACATAATAGCCTCATGGACGCCTCCAGGTTGCTCTCTGCCCAATCCTTCAACAATAACGGATTCGGATTTTCAAAACTGGGCACCAGCATAATTCTTAGGCCCCGGGGGACCCGATTCACTTCTCGATATTTCTGTAGTGAGCGGATCTCCCACCATTTCGTGAGTTCACTTCTCATGTGTTTCTCCAGCTCACGTAAAAGTTTTTTCACATCGCTATCTTTAGCCACCGTGGTGCTTTTACTCGTGTTACCACCCTGTTTCACTGTGGGCAAATTCTGAAACAGCTGCTCAAACACCTCCTCCCGTTCCCGCTCCTCTGACATAGTTGCTCCTCACTAGATATGCACGTAAGATATGAAACAAAAGAAAGAGACCGCACTTGCACCGTGCGTCTCCTTACCGCTGGCTGCTCGGACACTTCTTTAACCTGCCTCCGGGTTCCACTTCCGCAAATCAACAGTGGATCTGGACTTTCGTACCAAACGGTTCTGACTTCCGACGGCTCCCTCGGCACACAACAAGCCCGGTCACTGGATAAAACGTTCCGTGAAAAACTCCGTGATGCAGGGGGCTGGCATATTTTGCTTCCCAGCAACAAAATCCAATTGGTCCGTCTTTTACCAGCCTGCTTTATCAAAGAAGGGTCTGCGTATACAGGAGCCGACCACGTCCTGTGTAATACGAATTCCAAACGGAAAGTTTGTGCAACGCCTTCACACAAAACCCAGTGCGCAGACACAGGTGAATTAATCCACAGCCAGGCTTACTTAGGATATTCTTCTTCCTTTATTGCATTTAAAGTGCAGAGGTGCAACACACTGCCAAACAGACGCGTTTCGGGCGCGAACGCCCTTGCTCACTGTCAGCGGGTAAGCGGTTTACAATCCATTTAAATAATACATTACTTAATTGTTTCATCGCGCCAAAATCACCTCATGAGGTCAAGTGACATAGACAGAGGACTACAATGTAAACTGAGTGCTAATGCACCTTGCAATTAGTTCGGCCATTTTGGAATGGTAACCAAATATATATAATCAAAACATGTTGTTTGCTGTTCAGCGCTTAATGTGATAACAATTCATAAGAATCAAAAAAAACTATTGAGGACAAGGGTATATTTACAAGGAAATATCTGATCTAAAGTGCAAATGCATAAATACTGTAACTGTGTAAATATTACATTATATATATATATATATATATATATATATATATATATATATATATATATATATATATATATATATATATATATATATATATATAAATATATAAATATATATATATATATGTTTCTTTTTGGTATTTACCATTAGATGTACTCACACTTACTGTGGTAGTATGTTTTCTATTTTCATTAAGTCACATGACTCACTATGTCACTGTGAAGGGGTGGTCACTGTTTGGAATTGCATTTAAAAAGCATTCAGTCTTATGCACATGTTGCAGCGTGAACAAGGGCATACCTTGCCAGAAACGCGTAGCTGCTTTCTGTTGTACCGAATAAAAACATCGATATGCTGATGTGACGTGGTCCGTCTCCTTTATGTTTGCTGGTGTGCTGAATGTGCTGAGCAGGCACCAGAAACACCGAGAAATCCAGAGGAGTCACGTGGTTTATGTAAAAACGGAGGTGGATTTGTCTCCGAAACGGATCCCTTCCTCACGCTGTGGAAGCCGCCTTCAAATCGCTTTTGCCTGGAAACGTCCTGTTGGGAATCCCGGCGGCTGCCCCCTTGGTCGGCAAGCAACAAGGAAACACTGAGGCGCGACGGCGGTTGAACTGCGGTGTGGTCCGTGTCAGAGGGCGCGGCATACCGAGCGGATCCTGCCTTTGCTAATCGGTGAGTAACAAGAGCCTGTACCAGGTGGGGAAGTTTATACAGCATAAATCTATGCACACACGCTACGAAACCCGGGTGGCTATCCGGTGAGAGACTGAGAAACGTGTTGCATCATTTCGGATAACGCTAGAAACAGAAAGGAAAACATTATGTCTGACGAGCTAGACAAACAGCGAGAGGAAGCTGCTGTTAATTTGTTTAATGGTGAAACTAGCGAGAGCGGCAATACCAGAGTGCCTAATAGAATCACTCAAACTGAGCAAACAAGAAATTTGAAAACGATTTTTAAGGAGTTAGAAAAGTTAAAGAAACTTGAATGCACCAAGTGGTGGGAGCAAAAATCTTTAAGCAAGTATGAGGAGGTTGGACGTGTCCCCCGAGGGCTGCGTATCCTCTTACCCCCAAGTTTTGAGAAACCAGATCCCGCCATGTTACAGGAGTGGGGGGAGAGCAACCTGGCGGCTTCCATGAATCTGGTTTGTATCCTAATAAAGTACGCTGCCAAAGATAGAATCAGGTTGCTAGAGGAAATCAGAGCTTTGGAAAACGAACTATCTACATATGCTGAAGGGGAGGAAATGAAAAAACTTTCGGATACCATGAATGAAAGGCTGAGTAAGCATGGAGAAAAAATTAAAATTCGAAAGGCAACAAAGTTCACCCGGGATGCCAATGATTACCGGGATGGGAAAATATTCACATTTTCACGGAAATACGATTCCGTCAAAAGACAAGCCTTCAGCAAAAAGAAAAATGTCATTGAAGGTCCTACCACAGCGGAATCGCGTTCTGCCACGAAAGCCAGTACGAGTGCTGGTGCACATGGTGGGGGTACACAATCCAACAGTAGAGGTGAAAATGTGCCGAATGATGACACTGTAGAAAGTAGCAGCTTGGACTCAGATGCAAGCTCACTATTAAGTAACTCCAGTGAAAATCTAACCTCCTCTTCTTCTATGTGCTCGGATTTAAACTTGGAAGGACTAACCAAACTCACCTTGCAGCAGGAAATGGATTTTATAGTAGAGGAGAGATTACAGACTTTGAGGCCAGGGCCAAGGCAAAAATCATCGCTAACAGGCAAAGAAGGAACAAGCGAAGAAAAGAAAGGCGCAAGCGGCAACAACGGCGCCCAAACCCAAACAAAAAAGAAGAAACCATGGGTAAGACGCTGCTGAATGACAACACAATTATAAACCTTTCAAAAATAACATTAACGAAGGCAGAGCAACAACTACTGTCATTAGGCTTGAATTTTTGTCCTGTTCAGAGTTTTAATTATACAATGACCAGAGTGGATTTGTTCTTTTTCATAAGAAAATTAAAACTGAAAAACCACTTTGCGCTCAAATCTATCAAAGACTCTACTAATGATACATGTGAGGAAACAACTATTGACAACTTAAACATGTTATCAGCTTCAGATGTTCATACTTTTCTTGATGCAAATGATTTGAACACCTCTACTAACGACATTGAGGCGGATTTAGACGCTTCCACACAGGCAGGATATCTGTCTTGCAAAAGGGAGCGGGTCTCAGTCCGTTTAAAAGTAAATCCAAATTTGTTCCCGTTACACCTAAAGATGCTATCGACGTCTTCCATGACTGTGTGATAAGTGACATCAAAAAATTGTACAAACAAACTAATTCTAAATCAAAGAGGAAAACTACATTTATGAGAAGAGAATATGGCAAACTAATAAAGAAACTTGGAGAAAATCATGAAATAGTAATAAAAAAATCTGACAAGGGTAGTAACCTAGTGATTTGGCCCAAACAAGACTATATTTTAGAGGCCAAACGACAACTCTCAGATCCCTTGTGTTACAAAGTCTCTAACCAGAAAGAATACCTCCATGCCAAAGGTGAATTACAACGGTTACTATCTCAATGGAAGAGAGAAGGTCTGATTTCTACCGAGGAATACAAATACATGAACACAGAATTTCCCAGAATGCCATCTCTGTATTTGATTCCAAAGGTGCACAAAGGAGTCACACCAGTGCCTGGTAGGCCAATTGTTTCTGCCATTAAAAGCATGGGCGAAAACGTTGGCCAGTACATAGACTTCTTTCTCCAGGACATAGTGAAAAATCTTGACAGCTATGTTCGTGACACCAGTGACTTCTTGGACAAAATTGCCTGTATTGATTGGGAAGAGAACATGTGGCTGATATCATTGGACGTTGAATCGTTATACACAAGTATCAACCACATACAAGGCATAAATGCAATCAAATATTTCTTGGACAAGAAACCCATGGCTTTTTATGAGGATAATAAGGTCGTTTTTGGGTTAATCAATTGGTGTCTACATAATAACTTTTTCACATTTCGCAAAGACATTTATAGGCAAATGAGAGGGGTGGCGATGGGGGCCTGTTTCTCCCCCAGCTATCCGTGTTTACACGTAGGCTGGTGGGAGGAGCAGGTCCTCACCGCTTTACACTCCGTCACCATGAGGGAACATGTTATTTGTTATCTGAGGTATATAGATGATATATTCATGGTGTGGAATGGGTCTAAACATGAGGCTTTGTCATTTATAGATGATATGAATAACAATTCCATGAATCTCAAGTTTTCTGTTAATATCAGTCAAACTAGAATGCAATTTCTAGATGTAGAGATCTATGTGTCTGATGCCAAGCTTATGACCACACTCCATAGGAAGGCTACGGCTGGTAACATGACCTTACACGCCGCCAGTATGCACCTTAAACACACCATCATGGGGATACCCTATGGAGAGATTCTGAGATTAAAGAGAATCTGCAGTTGCCCTACTGACTTTGAACGATGCTTAGATGAATTGCTGGTACGATTAAGAGTCATGGGCTATTCTGACAAGATTCTCAGGGAAGCGGTGGAGAAATCTAAACTTAGATCTAGAGAAAGTTTATTCCCTTCCCTTCAACCTGAATCAGAAACCGGCACTATTTCTGATACTCTACAGGAGGGCCCTAGAATGATTACAGCTTTTAGCAGTGAAGACAGGAAATTGAAAGCAATTTTTAGAAAGAATTGGCATATAGTGCTAAGTGACCATATATTAAATACCAGGTTACCAGCCAATCCTATCATCACTTTCAGACAGGCTAAAAGCATGGGGTCCGCATTGGACAAACCTGCCCCTGAATTGAAAGCTAAAACCCCTTGGTTGAAACCTTCTAAGGGTTTTTTCAAATGCTCCAGCTGCCGCGCGTGTAGATTTGGTGAGAATACTGCACAATATATGACTCCCTTTTCTACAGAACCAAAAAAGATCATGGGCAATTTTAATTGCAAAACAGATTTTGCTGTGTATGTCCTGACTTGCACCTGCGGCTTAAAGTATGTTGGTAGTACCAAGATGCAGGTGCACATCAGGATTTTACAGCATTTGCGCGCAATTTTGCACAGTGATCCTGCTTACCCGGTGGCACGACACTTTAAAAGAGTACACAATAAAGATCTTTCGTGCTTAAAGTACTTTGTGATCGGGGCCGTGCCACCATTGAAAAGAGGAGGAGACAGGGAATCACTTTTAAGACAGCTGGAGACTAGGATGATATTAGAGCTTGATACACATTGGCCAAATGGATTGAACAATATAGATGAGATGCATCATTTTTTGTAGAGTATATTATTGTCTTTCCACCCATATTTCCTGTCCACTGCCTCAGACCCATATTTACTACTAATTTTGATCTCCCTCTTAGTTAGGTTCCCTATTTTGAGGTTGAGAGTGGGTCTGTACATATTGCTTATCAGAGTTGTAAATAATCATGTAAAGTTTTTCCTTTTTGTAAATATGAATATGTAGATACTCTGAAAGATATATGTGTGTATATAGATTTAGTGTGTATACATATATATATTTTTTCTACTTTTCTATGTTTCTACTTTTCTACTTTTCTACTTTTTTACATCGTTGAGTATTTGATAGGATGACAAATATTTCGGATATGAACACAAAGAAACTATATATAAATTGTTGTGGGTTGTAAATATGTAATATAGATGTATATATATGCTAGTTAAACTGATGTGTGTATATATATCATCAATTGATTATCACAAATCCGGGTGTATTTCTTGATGTTCAAGGAGCTTTTAACTATTTATACTATTTATGATTATTAAAGTACGAAATATGCACATGGAATGTTGAGATAATCTGAACCCATATAAGATTCAAATGTGCTCAAATATATTCTTATCGTACTTGATATAATGATTGGTATTGCACTTTATGACGTACGTACAGCTTTCTCTTCTTACGCACTTTTTTCAGAACTTTGCACTTTACTTTTTAACCTTCACTCAGCACTTTATTATACTGCCATGGTTACGTAAACAGAAACACTAATTGTACTAATTCTGGATGAGAGAATTTTCCTGTCATTTACAGCTATTTAGTATGTACTTAATGAAATTGAAGTAAGATGGCTAGTAAGGAATTGACAGGCCTCCTATAGTACATCTATATTTATGGATTTAACCGGTGATGTATTATAGTCTATTAGTGTCTGTTTTGGGATTTAACCAGTGATGTTTCACTCATACATATACTCACTCATCATATGTAGTGATACACCTATACATCCTGTTACACACCGACAATCATCCAAAAGTTACTCATACACATACTCACACATGCAAATAAACTATTGAACATCCATTTATTTGCATATACAACTATACACACACTACCACGTTACTTCTAAGGAAACTTATACATACTTACTCTCTTAAACAATCACTTATAGAAACACATACTTATTTAAACATGAACTCTTTCTATCTCTTAGTCTCACATATACTGACTTATATATATCAATACTCACATATACTAAATTAAAACATATCTCGTTACTGATAAAGACACTAGTGAGGCAGGCATTCACTCACTAACACACACATATACACACTCATCCACCCATACAGTCCTGCACATATGCTGTCTTCAAAAAATATAGAAACAGTGAGTCAGTCATTGATGGATCTATATGATAAGTAACACCCCCACCAAACCATAGAGACACTCATACTGATACTAAAAAACATCTAATAACCCATATACACACACATGTAGGTACTCATCAACCCATGCAGCCACGTATTCACAAAGTGAAACACTGATACATATATTTAAATATTTTAACATTACTCGCTAATATATGTATTCACTAAGATACACTTAATAAGCCAGTTAACCAATCATTTTTTTTTTAAAAAACATTCATTAAAACATTTATTTAAACATTTATTCTTCCATCGACCTTTACATATACATATATAAAAAATATTTATTTTTCAGTAAGATACACATTCACTGGATGGTGTCATCAGTGATGTCATGAGTGATGTCACTGACCATGTCATGAGTGATGTAATATGTAATGTCATCAGCAGTGCATTACACGCGCAAGTTATAGTGAGTCCAACTAACTATAACGTGGAATTTCATTGGTTTTATGTCAGTAAAATTTCCAGCTAACTATAACTGGTGTCAAACCTATGGTTTTTTCAGTGAATTTCATAGGTTTTTCAAATGCTATTTCCTAACTATAACGTGTGTAAAACCTATAGTTTTTTCAGTGAATTTCATAGGTTTTTTGAATGCTAGTTCCTAAGTATGAAATCACGTTCGTAACTAGATAGTGTCACCGCCTACACGTCCTGAGAAGCGCATGTAAAGTCATGTGACTTGAAAACAAGACTTCCAATTGGTTCTTAGTAGTTTCTGTTCTGGAATTTACACGAAGCACTCCACCCACTTTCCTCACAATCTTTTCTACTCTCAAAAGACAACAACGTCGAGCATCTTCCGGAAAACTTTGCTGAAATGGCTGCCCTTTCGCATTCATCTTCCGAATCCGAAGGAAATGAGCGACCACCGTTAAGAAGAAAAAAGGAGACTATCTACCCCACGCATGCGTTTCTTGATCTTTGTATTTGGCAGCGAATACCGACCTTGAATCGGAAGACATGAACAAGAGCTCCATTGTCACATTTAAAACTGAACGTTGCATCTGCTCACACACATATCTTTCACTTAGCTAACATTCACAGAAAACAGCATTGATGTAAAAAAAAACTGACCTTGCTCTACAACTTGGTCAAATAACTCCCTTATTTTTTAACGCATCCTCCACTTCAAGAAAAGCTACTTTTTTAATAACTACTAAGCAATATATAAGTGACTAGACTCCTAGAAAATTTATCAAGTCATTCTGCTCCTCTTCACTGCATAGCCGGTGACCTAATTCTGTGGAGTTGCTATACAACCGGCAGTGCTGCGCCGTTTCCTTTACCATCTTGGGAAATTCAAAATGGATGTCCCTCCTGCCTTCGCAAACGAGCCGGACTACTTAGAACTATTTCGACAGAGAATGCTTCTGTACTACGGCACCTTACCACTCTCAACTTTGAATACTTCATATCAATTAACATTTCGATATTCGTATTTCACCTGTGTGCAGCCTGTATTTCATTGCCTGAGCTGTGATTTCACGTGGGCCCTGGATTTATGTCTCTGCAATTTGGTACCTCCTGAACCAAATTACAATCACCTCATGAATCCGTTACTTGATCATGAACAGCTTTGTTACAACGGAGGGTTTATGGCCTTTGCAGCGATACAAGGAGTTCTGGGTCATTGGAATATATTCGCAGCGGCACAAGATTTCCTAACAGAGAGCTACATCGAAAACCCACCGAGCTGCCCTATGATGGTAAAAGACGCTCCAATAATGACAGATCATGAATGCTCCTTTCATCTTCTCAATTGGATGGCTGACATGTTTTCAGATGATAACAATGATTTCCTGTTAAAAGCACTTGCTGCATACTTTGCCTACACAATGGACGGTTAACTCTTTCCTAACAGAGAACTACATCGAAAACCCACCGAGCTGCCCTCTGATAATAAAAGAGGCTCCGATTTTAACAGATCATGAGTACTGCTTTACTCTTTTCCATTGGATAGCCGACATACTTTCAAATCATAAAAGTGATTTCCTGTTACAAGCAGAAGTTACCTATTTTGCCTAAACAATGCTTCAATAACTCTTATACAAGCCATTGACGTCCTCATTTCCTTTTGCTTCCCTATATTCTTCACGTTCTTTTCCATATTTTCTTTTGAAGAACAGACCTATTGGCTTTACTAACAGTGGACATTATGATTTCGTGTTGTTTAAATTTTGGTCTTTTATGTGGACAACATTTGTTTCTTCAGCTACTCGATTTTCAACTTTATTTTTTTACAGTCTAATCTCAACAATTCAATTGCATATCTTATCTAAGGTTATTTCAAACGTACTCGATGCAAAACTCGCTAATATATGCTACATGTACCCTAATTAATGTGTAAATTATAAACGAGTTTTTTATAACTGTAAACGCCATTTCGCATCTCAACTGCTTATTTCCACCTCACACGCCTCTGCTCCTTTAATTTTCTATAAAATTATTAATTTAAAATACTTTACAGAAAAATATGTTCTTTCAACAATATTTCCATTGTTACTTGTGCTGTATTTCAAATGCAATACTGCAACCTTCAAAAGATATCTTAATACAGTAGTTCTCCTCAATAGTGATTTGTGCAGCATCCAACAGATTACATACATGCACCTCTCGCCATTTTGTTGCTTTTGGCGCCTTTTTTTTCCCCGTACACAGTAACATAACACAAACTTGATAGTGCTTCGCATGTAGACAGCTGATTGATAAAGTAATGATGTATAACCACTTGCATTTTCATATATCGTTCCTAAACTGAAAGGCCAGAGACCTTCTTCCATTTATTAAAATATAATATACTTCCTTATAAGAGTGTACAATGTTTTTTTCCAACTATATTCATTTTTCTTCAACTATAGCGGTTGTATTCCATGTACTACTGACAATACCAATTACTGTGTTTTTTGCAATTTCTGTACTCATATTACATAATGATTTGCCTTTAAAACAGTACATTTCTAAATAAACATTTCAAATATTCACGGTTTCTCTTTTAATCCATAATCTCAACTGAAATGATTTCATATTGAAAAACTATTCATGGGTTCCACATAACCTTAACTGTAGTCACTGAGGACCTTATTTATGAAGACCTTCCGCCGCCGGTGCCTCATTTTTTAAAATGGGAAACAGTGACGCACCGGTGGCGCAAGGCCTTCATAAATAAAGTCCTGAATGTTTTCTTTTCTCGACCTCACTTACTGATACTAGAACCTGCAAGCCAATTACGGCCCGTGAACTTTTTCTTAGTCGGTCGCGCACCGTACAGACAGTTATACCACTGTTAAAAAATTCTTTTTATTGTTACCAAGCACCGCCACATTTCCGCTTCACTCAGACTTAATCACTGCTCCCACGCTTCTACAGGCCAAACGCTATGTCGTATTTCTCTCCTTATCACCCTTTCATCTCTACAATAACAAACAGTTGTCCGCCTGCCACCACAGAACAGAGTAAGACACAGAGGCACCAAAGAGTGAACCCATCACCAACTGCCATCTCCGGCTGTTTCCATGGTTACACCTCGTTCTGCACCTTGCTGAAGGCACAGGTCAAAAGTTCATGTCTCAACGTTCTACAACAAATTAAGAAGACTATTTTCCCTCCAGAAACACCTGCCAATCCACAGCTCTGTTACATGTCTTGTTTTTTCACACCCAATAGTACTTCTCGTTTAACATAAACATTAACATGCCACATCAATATCCACTTATTGCAATCAACCAATCATTTTAACCACACCCAGCCTCTTCCTTTTTCTTTCTTTAGAATTTCAACTTCTAACTACCATTCCACTTCCAGAACCGATCGGAGGACGACTACAAATCCCTTGAAAATGAAGGTCTGGCTTATAGGACACAGTTATATTCACTGGAGTGAAAAATATGCAGTAAGCAGACGAATTTGCAACCTCGGCTTACCAAATGTACACATAACATGAATTGCCAAAAGAGGATTGAAATGTCACCAATTGATTCCATTGGTGAAAACTTTTATGCATCTCCCAGAACCAGACCTTATAATTGTGCACTGTGGTGGGAACGATCTAGGCACAATCACTGGGGTAGGTCTGGAAATGCTTCTAAAAGACACCTTTCGACAATTGATGACACTTTTTCCTCGATCTGCCTTGGTATATTCCAATATATGCCAAAGACAGAAATGGAATTGGTCCAATCAACATTGTGCACAATTTGAGAAAGCAAGGAGACATGTAAATAAATCTGTTTCTGCGTTCCTCAGAGATTATAGCATGGGTTCTATTTACCACAACAACTTGCGATACCACATGCAAGACATCTATAGGAGAGACGGTGTTCATTTCACGAATGAGGGAAACAGAATCTTCCTCTGCAACATCAGGCTCTGCATCGGTACTTACTTATAAATGCAGAAAACACTCAATTAACACAATGGCTCTTTTCAGAGCCACCTTATATCTAAGCACTCAAACTTCTGATTTATCTCCATTTTCACACTCTTGTAAATAGGTGTGCGCGACCGGGTGCGCGCACCCCGTATTTTTTTTCGGGAAAAAATTATATTTTTTTGCGTTTAAGGGCCTTACTGCACACCCCGAGAAAAGCTACGCAGCAAAACAATCTCTACCTTCTCCCCTTTCCATGTTTCAACGCTTTGAAATGAACAATATATTTACTCGCAGTGACAAAATGGCGAACAAAACTTCTTGATTTCCTTCGAATCGAACATTAACAGACGTCACGCAGCAAAAAAAAATTCCGCTCACGCGCAGCCGCTTGAGTGCGCGCACGCGTGCGCGCCTATAGATATATAATTGACTTTAACTTTAATTTTCTCAACAACTACTGAACGGATTTACACCATTCCAAAAAAAGCGTAATCTGCGAACCGGACTCTACAGTTTTGCCAAATTTCTTATAAATCCATTCAGCCGTTCGACCTGTAGCCGAGTCTAAATGTCCTATGGAAAATAACATGCAGAAAACACGTTTTAGGACCCCCCTTATATCTCAGCCCCCACTTGACCAATCCCCCCCAAACTTTCAGGGAAGGAACGCAGCGGACCGAGCCATCTTCTTTGAGAAATTCGCTAAGATTCTTCAACCAAGGGCCAAAGTTATTCCAAATAGAATGTTGAGGATTTCCTATGGAAAACAATCCTAACTATAACTACCTACTGGCGACCGCCAGCAGGTAATATATATTCGTTCCGTTTTCCCCTAGCGGGGAGTTATTTCTTCATGCACTTTCGGGATTCCCAAATTACACCACACATGTTTTGCAGATTTGTATGGTTTATTTCATCAACTTAGCAGCAAGCCAGCAACACCTTACGCGTTTCGGTCTCTACGGAGACCTTGCTCACAGGAAAACCAAATCAGCATTTTTTACTCTGTTTAAATAAAGTGCATCCTAATCACTGTTACATCACTTCCTGTTAGTTGCACAGGGCTTCTGGGACATGCAGTTTTTGTTTGAAAAGCATTTCAATCACGCTTCAATATGTTACAAAATCAATTATATATACACAAGTTATCATACAAGTTGTAATCCTGCCCTCCAGTGGGTAAGTTTTTAAATCACATGAATTGTGATCATGTATTCTGACCCATTTCAAATTTTTCATTTTGGAACCATTCAAAAGCTCTCAATTGTTTTTTAACTTAGTCACTGTATTTATGCCCTCTAGTGGGCTTTTGAACATTGTCATACTAGTATCATTGGCAGTTTCCTCCTTGTGTTACATCATACCTTTAAAATTGTCATTGCATATATAATGTTCAATTACATGCCCTGCGCTGTAATGGGAAGAAAAACAAAACAACACTGAGGCACCAAGACTCATAACTGCCTATATCAGGCAAGCAAGACAAATAAGATCTATTGTTACACGAATATGGTCGGTCTTATTAACTGACCAGGTGTTAAAACCCAGACCGCCTGATGGTCCCACTGTGACCTTTCGGAAGGGCCCTTCCCTTAGGTCACATGTCTGTCATGATTTTCCGGAACTTTGGAAGAAACAAGAGTGGATGAAATCCCGCTCTGGTTTTAAACGTTGCACCTCCTGCCGGGCGTGCAAATTCGGCAAAACAACTACTCAGTATTACACACCCTTCAGTTCTGACCCAATTAACATCAGGGGTCAATTCACTTGCAAGACTGAGTTTGCCATCTATGTCCTGACATGCACATGTGGACTTAGATATGTCGGCAGTACACGACAACCTGTGCATGTCAGGATTCTCCAACATCTCCGTGCCATCGTTAATAATGATCCATCATATCCGGTGGCCAGGCATTTTAAGAGCAATCACAAAAATGATTTACAATGCCTAACGTACTTTGTCATCGCCTCAGTGGAGAAGCCTGTGAGGGGCGGGGACAGGGACAAGATGCTTAGGAGACTTGAGTCCCAATTTATTTTGGAATTAGACAGTAGATTTCCAAATGGGCTCAACACTACAGAAGATTTGCACGTTTTCCTGTAAACCTTTGTTGCTTATTGTATTGATTACTGTGTTGGCCAGCCGCCAGCCGCCAGCAATACCCACGGTTTGATATTTTTCATATATAGAATTTCTTTTATATACTTTATCACTTTCCCATTTTTCCCTATCACATATTGCTTCATGGTTGTGACCATATAAGCTTTTTCTCACTTTTATTATTTGGGTGACCCTTTCTTACTTTATTTGGACATAGCCACATGGGACTATTTGTTAATGTCTCTTTATTGAAAACAATGCAATACAGACCACGATTACATTTCCACCCTTGTCCTCCATTTTGAGTTTCAATAGTGTCGTCTTTTTGAAGAAGTCTATTTTATTTCCACTTTGTTGTGGGAGGGAAGTACAAGCATATTGTGTACAATTGGGAGCAGGAATCTCTAATATGAAACCACATTCGAAATTTTATCCGCAACTCCCCCCTGGAAATAAAATAGACTTCTTCCACGAATGCGTAGTAAAAGATCTTTACCAACTTAAAGTCCCATACAAAAAAGATAATCTAACAAAGGAAGAACGTCAAGCATTGAACAGATTACAAAAAGACAACACTATTGAAATCAAAATGGCAGAAAAGGGTGGAAATGTAATCATCCTGGATAAGGAATCATACATGCGAGAAGCACATTCTCAACTTCGGAACAGGGAATATTACGAAAAACTGAAAACGAATCCCTTGCCAAAGCTGAAAGAAGAACTCGACCAAAAACTCGACAATTGGTTTAAACAAAATCTAATTGACAGTGATGAATATAAATATCTTCAGACATCTCACCCTAAAATGGCCACTATATACTTCCTGCCCAAAATAATAAACACCCCACTAAACCACCAGGGAGGCCGATAATTTCGGCTAAAGGAACCTTATTGGAACCAATGGCAAACTATCTTGACATTTTTTTGCTACCATATGTAAAAGGACTAACATCGTACATTAAAGACACTGGAGACCTGTTGAGAAGATTGCAAGACACTCCATGGCAATCTTCCTACAAGTTAATAACGATGGATGTCATATCTTTGTACTCGAATATTCAAAACAAAATTGGTCTGGAAGCGTGCAAATCCTTCCTAATGGACAGAAATATCCAATTCGCAGATCACAACAATATGCTTCCATAAAGAATCTCAATGTGTTTGGGGCAAAATGTATTTATGTTTGGGAAAGAGATCTACCGGCAATCCAAAGGCACAGCAATGGGCTTTTCCTTTAGTCCATCATATGCCTGTCTGACAATGGGACAATGGGAAAAAACATGGGCGTGGAAATATGAACATGATGAGGCAGTATCAAAAACCATAGCATGGTTAAGATACATAGATGATTTACTGTTGATATGGGATGGAACAAATGAAGAATTTGAGGCTTATTTTGAAATACTCAATAATTCAAATTTTGGTCTGAAATTCACATATACAATCAGCGAGTCAAGAGTGATTTTTCTAGACACTGAAATCTTTATTGAAAACAATACAATACAGACCACATTACACCATAAAAGTACAGCGACAAATGCGGTTTTACATGCTCAAAGTTTTCATCATTCCAGTTTCATTCAAAATATTCCATATGGAGAATTTCTGAGAATAAAGAGAATTTGTTCGAAAGAAGAAGATTGGAATATCAATAAAAAACTGGCAAGCAAAATATTTGAAAAACGCAAATACAATCCTGCGAGTATCCAAACTGCCTTGAATCGCTCCTCTAATGTAAAAAGAATTGATTTGTTGAAAGAAAAACCAAAACCAAAACCAAATACAGATGATCAAAAGATCCGATTCATCACAACTCACTCAACGGCCAATCAATCCATAATCAAAATTCTAAGAAAAAATTGGCATATTCTGCATATGGATCCAAAAATAGCAGAACGTGTGGGAGATCATCCTAATATCACCTATCGAAGGGCTAAAAACTTAAAGGACAAACTCATTTACAGTCACTTCCAAGATCAGAAAAAACCAGAAGCTTGGTACAAACCTAAGGGATTTTATAAATGTTCTGGTTGTAAAGTTTGTTGTATTGCCAACAACATCAAAGAACTTGACATGGCAAACAAAAAGACATGGAAAATTGATCAACTAATTAACTGTAAAACACAATTTGTTATTTATGTTTTGGAGTGCCCGTGTTCTTTGAAATACATCGGCAGCACCAAAAAGGAATTAAAGGTGCGTATTTTGGAGCATGTCCGGGCCACAATTAATACCGACAGAAGTAACGCAATGGCCAAGCACATGAAAAAGGAACACAATAGTAATTGGAAAGAATCGAGAGTGTTGGGCCAAATCAAAGAGGAGGTGATCGTGAAAAGATAATGAGACAGAAGGAATCAAAGCACATAATGAGCTTTCGAACTTTGAGCCCTCATGGGCATAACCAGGACGAAGAACTACATTGCCATCTCTAAATACTCAAACAAAGAATTGATTAACTGAAGAAAAAATGAGCACGAACTGTAC
This sequence comes from Lissotriton vulgaris, assembly GCF_964263255.1. Taxonomy (NCBI): domain Eukaryota; kingdom Metazoa; phylum Chordata; class Amphibia; order Caudata; family Salamandridae; genus Lissotriton; species Lissotriton vulgaris. The sequence continues at coordinate 665,452,889 of NC_141694.1, forward strand.
CTCTCTCAAGATATTTTAAATTTCACTTTCACATTAAATTTCGTTGCACGATTTTGTTTCACAATTTTGTTTTTGTTTTTCTTCCCATTACAGCGCAGGGCATGTAATTGAACATTATATAGGCAATGACAATTTTAAAGGTATGATGTAACACAAGGAGGAAACTGCCAATGATACTAGTATGACAATGTTCAAAAGCCCACTACAGGGCATAAATACAGTGACTAAGTTAAAAAACAATTGAGAGCTTTTGAATAGTTCCAAAATGAAAAATTGAAATGGGTCAGAATACATGACCACAATTCATGTGATTTAAAAACTTACCCACTGGAGGGCAGGATTACAAATTGTGCGATAACTTGTGTATATATAATTGATTTTGTAACATATTGAAGTGTGATTGAAATGCTTTTCAAAGAAAAACTGCATGTCCCAGAAGCCCTGTGCAACTAACAGGAAGTGATGTAACAGTGATGAGGATGCCCTTTATTTAAACAGAGTAAAAAAATGCTGATTTGGTTTTCCTGTGAGCAAGGTCTCCGTACAGACCGAAACGCGTAAGGTGTTGCTGGCTTGCTGCTAATTTGATGAAGTAAACCATACCAATCTGCGAAACATGTGTGGTGTAATTTGGGAATCCCGAGAGTGCAAGAAGAAATAACTCCCCGCTAGGGGAAAACGGAATGAATTCTAAATGCGGCTGGGTCCTGCCGCGCTTCGCTTGCACCACCTCAGAGCACCCGGAAGCCTGTAATTCGGATCAGACGGGAGACGATATATATATATATACATATATATATATATATATATATATATATATATATATATATATATATTCACTCGAAAAAACCATAGGTTATAGACCATATATAGTTAGGGATTAGCATTTACAAAACCTTAATTTACTCGCACAAAACCATTGAAATTCGCATATATAGTTAGTCGCGCACCCGCAATCCACTGCTGATGATGTCACATATTACATCATTCATGACATGGTCAGTGACATCACTGATGACATCTCAAATGACATCACTGATGACATCACTGATGACATCTCAAATGACATCACTGATGACATCACTGATGACATCATCCAGTGACTGTATGTTTCTGTAAAGTTAAAATATGTCTTACATATTGAAGAATGAGTGGATGTATAAGTGTCTGGATGAAGGATTTAGTAGGTGCATGACTGACTGTATGAGTGAGTGATTTAATGTGTCTCACTGAGTGCATGAGTTAGTGACTAACCTGTCTTAGTTTGTGCATCATTATGTCTGTTGTTCTGTAAACTGCTGCATGTGTTGATCAGTAGCTATATGAGTAACTATATGGGTTATTGATTGGTTGCCCAAGTATTTGTATGGGAGACTGAGTGTGTGTGTGGGTGGCTGGGAGGTGTGTGACTCTGTGCATAGATGTGTGAGTAGTTGATTCACTATATGTATGGGTTCAAAAGTGCATGTGGAAACAGCTGTATGGGTGGTTGACTGTCTGCATGAGTGTATTGGTGAGTGAATGGATATCTAAGTGCTACATGTCAAAGTAAGTACATATGTAAAACACAGTACATGTGAGAGTTGACATATATAAATAACTGTGCATAAGAGCCAGTGAATGTGTGAGTGGCTGTATGGATCATTGAGAACTTGTATCAGGGATTGTATAAGAGAGTAAATATGTGTTAGTATATGTTTGAATAAGTAAGGTGTGTATAACTGTATAGATTAGGGAATGGAGGTGTGATTGATTCTTTGCATGACTGACTAGGTGTGTGAGTAACTCCATGGATAAGTGACAGTCTGTGAGTGTCTGTTTACACTGATTGTATCTAAGGTTATATTAGAGTCGGAAGAGGTTCATCGTATTATCACATGAATGATATCATCAGTGATGTGATCAGTAATGTCAAATGAGATGTCATCAGTGATGTCATCAGTGATGTCATTTGAGATGTCATCAGTGATGTCATCAGTGATGTCATTTGAGATGTCATCAGTGATGTCATCAGTGATGTCATTTGAGATGTCATCAGTGATGTCATCAGTGATGTCACTGACCATGTCATGAATGATGTAATATGTGACATCATCAGCAGTGGATTACGGCTGCGCGATATATAGTTAGTGCAACTAACTATATATGCGAACTTCAATGGTTTTGTGCGAGTAAATTAAGGTTTTGTAAATGCTAATCCCTAACTATATATGGTCTATAACCTATGGTTTTTTCAGTGAATTTTCAAGGTTTTGTAAATGCTAATTCCTAACTATATATGGTCTATAATCTATGGTTTTTTCAGTGAATTTCAATGGTTTTTTAATAGCAAATATCAAAAGCTGTAAAATGTCAAGTACGTGGTAGGTAAAAACATTTTCGTATTTATGCACGCTGATGTGCTTTGAACGCTGCCCCCCCCCTCCTCTTTTCTTTTAGGAGTATTCTCTCTTTGCAGATAGTGAAGGGTAGGTAACACAGGCCTTTGCCCCTGTTGTAATCCGTCGTGCCTGCTTCCCTCTCCATTTGATTGATTGTTATCCTAGCATTTATTGTTTTGGAATTGGTTCTCTTCGGTTCATTCTCTATTTACAAACAAGCACAGAGTCGCAATACTCTGTTTAGTCTTTGCAGATAGTGACAAATCGTTAAAAAACAAAAGGAATCAAGCAAAATCAGTAGGCCACTAATGGGATCTCTTTTTGACCTCGCTAAAATAGAAACATTATGAACAACCCCTCATGACAAATACGAAACTAGTGAGAGGAACTGAGCTCGACACCATGATGGCTGCAAGACAGCTCGGCTCCGCCGCCCACCCCACCCATAATAACGACAAACACTATGCAAATATTATAAATATATACAACACACCAGCAAAATAACAGGGTAAAATGTTTTATTAAATAACTATTTACATGGCAGCCTGCTGCAACATCGATCCAAACAAGCCTTTGTATTTGGGACTCAAAAAAAACAATCAATAGTAAGATTTTCATAGGTGAGTGTAGTTTCATGGTTTTCCATCCACAGACTAAAAGCCTGGAGTGGGAGTGAAAGAACAACAAATAGGTAAGAAGGAAAGCAGAGGCTGTGGGAAGGACTCTGGATATGGTATGTTGCTTGGTCCCTGAGATGCTTCGATGTCACTGCCTTGCACAAATGGCATAAGTCCTGGATGTTGGGTGCCATAGTTGAGGGTTCGGAGTAGCGCTTGTAACACTGTCTGAAGCTTATTTGCACCTGCTGCAGCTTCACTATTCTCAAAGTAAGTGGGGGCTGTTTGTGGACCTGACTGTATTGGAAAACAATGTGATGCGGTGCCTCCCTGAACCGCTTGACGGAGGCCCCCGAGATAATTGCGCCTGCTCCACACCTTGTCCCACAATCCGTTTGACCTGAAGACACATCCTGCGGTGCCCTGGTCCGACCATCACATATACCTGCGCCAGGAGACGGCATGGGGTGCAGTAGAAGGGAGAGGCGGCGCGAACGAGCCTCCCCCACCTGCCCAGGTGGAGGTTTCTCAGCTACACCCCAGCGCTTCACTCGACCAGCTGACTTGCGCCCGCTCTTGCGACACAGTGCCTCGCTCGGCCAGCTGAATTGCGCCTGCTCTTGCTATTACAACGTCCACCCGCCATCCAACGGAATTGCACCCAATCTTGCGGTACAGCGTCACGCGGCTGCTACGGAGCTCACAAAATGGCGGTCGACTCCACAGACTTGGACCTGGCCTGCAAAGATGGCTCTGGGCAACCGTGGAACTCGGACGATTGACTGCTAGGGCATGGGCCCCATTCCCAAAAGAGTCCTCTCAGCCTTGAAGATTCTACAACAGTCACCGGGACCCCCGACTCCCGTAAACTTCCGGTGGGGAGCGACTGCCATGATTGCTCGCGGAATGGCCACAACGTAGCCACGAGATGGTGGTGCTCTCATGCTGACGCCAGCTTCAGTCTGAAACATCCAGAAACACTGTAGACTACCAATTCGATAAGTTCCGGTGGAGCCCCAACGTGACCCGGTAGAGAAGAACTTGCCCTCCCCTCTTTGATTGATGGTTCTTGTTGCCTGTCCCTTCTCTTGTCATTTAACAGAACTTTTTGGACTGCTGAAAGGGGTTGTGTTCCGACCGCTGGTTGGTGGAGACATTTTGACTATATTCTAGACCTGCGTTGTCGCGTAATGCATCATATGACGCGCCGCGTTAGCGCACCCGGAAGTGGTCCGGTGCGCGAGGCGCAGCTTCCCGGAAACGATCCAGAGTGCGGCGCGCAACGCGTAACGTAAGCATAACAGGTCATGTGACTTGTTAATAAAACTTTTCATTGGTTCATTTTACTTTTGTTATTCTAATGATGAAAGGCTTGGTCATATGACCTAAAAATAACTTTTTATTGCTTTCGAATATTTTTTTTCTCCCAAATGATGAAAGCCCCACCTTTTTTTTTCTCACTCTGACTTGTAAAGCAAAGGACCCAGATGCATTTACAGTTTATCACTAACAATGTTCCAGGCTAATGTATTTTCCCGGGAAAATTACAACTGTCCTGCAAGTAAAATATTCCTATTTCGAGAAAATGGGCGTTTCTTCGTCCCATGAGGGAGCCGTTGAACAAAAGAGGCTCCGCCTGCTGTCTTAGTCGCTGATAGGCATGAATATCGGATTCTTATCGATCACTTTATGTTGCAGGAGTGGAAAACACAACAGCCCTTAAACATTTATCCTTACTGCGTTCCTGCGTATTATACCTTTTAACCGTCATGTAATTGGACTGCTTTATTTCACTTGCCTTTTACTGATTCGAAAACAGTGGCTATTATTCAAAACTTTACCAATGTAGGTACTACTACCATGTTTTGTTTTAAAAACCTTTATTGTGAAAATGTCAGTATACAAATACAGGCCTATAACCACGTGGGCCGGCCACGGAGCAAACTGGAATCGTATATGATGAGGGGACATTTACACTGTAGAAGAACGTAACGGGCGACCCATTAGGTTGCAAGTACTAAGGTGTCTAACATTTGCGGAATCGGTGAACAAACATTTTATAATTAAAGTACGACAGGGCCAGTTACAATAAAATTATCTAGATATACATTTGCGGGCAAGTACCATGGGTGACGTTAATTCGAACTTCCAATAGTACAGTAATCAATAACACATCAGAAATTAATATCAATAGGGATGTCCAAATGTTCAATCAATTCTCGTTCCCGCCCGCCATGTGCTTCAAAACTGCATACGTATCTCGTGATATCAAGGTTGGCTAACCAGTACACAACAAGGAGTTACGAGTCCCATTTATACGGGCGCCATTTTGGGCGAGGCCGGGCAGGTCCAGGATATAGTCAAAATGTCTCCACCAACCAGCGGTCGGACCAGAACCCCTTTCGGCAGTCCAAAAAGGTTCTGTTAAATGACAACAGAAGAAATAGGCAACAAGAACAATCAGTCAAAAGAGGGGACGCTTTCGTGAATGGGGCCCATGCCCTAGCAGGCAAGCGTCCGAGTTCCAAGATGTCCCAGGGCCATTTTAGTGGACCAGGCCCAAATCCAAAGAGCTGGCCACCATTTTGAGAGTCCTGTTGCAGCCGGCTATCGCTGCACCACAAGAGTAGCCGCAATTCAGCTGGATGGCGGGTGAGTCAGTGTACCGCAAGAGCGGGCGGAACTCAGCTGGAAGGCGAGTGAAACGCTAAGAGGCGCCCCACTGCAGATGAGGTGCCTCCACCTGGGGAGGAGGGAGAGGCCCGTTTGCGCTGCCTCCCCCCCCGGGCACCCCACGCCGTCTTTCAGCGCAGCATTGTAGGATGGCCACACCAGTGAAACTTGCTGGACACCACCTCTGAGCCATCCGGATCTCGGCGCGTTCGAGTCACTGTACCGCAAGAGCGGGAGAAACTCAGCTGGATGGCGGGCGAGACGCTGTACCGCAAGAGCGGGCGGAACTCAGCTGGATGGCGAGTGAAACGGTAAGGGGTGCCGCACTGCACATCAGGTGCCTCCACCTGGGGAGGAGGGAGAGGCCCGTTTGCGCTGCCTCCCCCCCCCGGGCACCCCACGCCGTCTTTCGGCGCAGCATTGTAGGATGGCCACACCAGTGCGGCAACTTGCTGGACACCACCTTGGTGCCATCCGGATCTCGGCGCGTTGTGCTGCCTTCGGCCTATTTGCACATCGGTCGGCTACTGACGCCGCCTCACAGGCCAACGGATTTTGTAGGCTTTTTATAGCCCAAAGCCGAATAACAGGTCATGTGACTTCTTTATAAAACTTTTCATTGGTTCATTTTACTTTTGGTTTCCTAATGATGAAATGCTTGATCATATGACCTAAAAATAACACTTTTCATTGGATTAAAACATTTTTTTTTTCCCAAACGATGAAAGCCCCACCTTTTTTTTCTCACTCTGCAATCCAAAAAGGTTCCGTTAGATGACAACAGAGGGGCAACAAGAACCATCCGTCAAAAGAGGGGAGGGCAAGTTCTTCCCTACCGGGTCACGTTGAGGCTCCACCGGAAGTCATCGAATTGATAGTCTACAGTGTTTCTGGATGTTTCAGACTGAAGCTGGCATCAGCATGAGAGCACCACCATCTCGTAGCTCCGTCGTGGCCATTCTGCAAGCAATCATGGCAGCCGCTCCCCACCGGAAGCCTGCGAGAGTCGGGGGCCCCCATGACTTTTGTAGAATCTTCAAGGCTGAGGGGACGCTTTTGAGAATGGGGCCCAAGCCCTAGCAGGCAAATGTCCGAGTTCAAATGTGTCCCAGGGCCATTTTAGTGGACCAGGCCCAAATCCAAAGAGCCGGCCGCCATTTTAAGAGTCCTGTGGCAGCCGCCTATCGCTGCACCGCAAGAGTGGGCGCAACTCAGCTGAATGTCGGATGAGGCACAGTGCCGCAAAAGCGGGCGCTAAACAACTGGATGGCGAGTGAAACGCTAAAGGAGCGCCCCACTGCAGCAGAGGAGCATCCACCTGGGGAGGCCCGTTCACGCCGCCTCCCCCCCCATGGGGCGCCCCACGCCGTTTTTCGGCGCAGCATTGTAGGATGCCATGACCAGTGCAGCAAGTAAAGGACATCACCTGGGTGCCGTCCAGATCTCAGCGCGTTGTGCTGCCTTCGGACTATTCGCACAACAGACCGCTACTGACGAGGCACAGTGCAGCAAAAGCGGGCGGAAAACCACTGAATGGCAAATGAAACGCTAAAGGGGCGCCCCACTGCAGCAGAGGAGCATCCACCTGGGGAGTCCCGTTCACGCCGCCTCCCCCCCCACGGGGCGCCCCACGCCGTTTTTCGGCGCAGCATTGTAGGATGCCAAGACCAGTGCGGCAAGTAAAGGACATCACCTGGGTGCCGTCCAGATCTCAGCGCGTTGTGCTGCCTTCGGACTATTCGCACAACAGACCGCTACTGACGCCAAAAACAGCAACCCATTGTTGCTTTGTTTAAAAAAAAATTTTTTTAACGTGTTTACTGTTTTTGGTGCATTGTATATATTTATAAGTTATTAAAGTGTTATAATCCTACTACTTTGTTGGAGTGCTATATATTTTTAATGTGACACATAATTGTGAAGACTTTGATGTACAAAAAGGCATCCCTGGAATCTTCCGCTTCAGGCTCGGTCCCACACACCCTCACAGTGAGAATCCCCTCTCCAATCACAATACAGGATCGTTATCAGATAGTAGGAACGCGTGTGGTGTGACGGATCTCATGGGGTGGGGCCTTGATCTACTGTAACTCCTTTGAAGAGGGGTGATTCTTTACAGTTGAGGCCATAAACTACATCCGCAAGGCTAGGTGATAGCCTGGGACCAGCCTGGACAATCGGACACAGAGGAAGAAGAGTGCCAGAGGGTGCGGTAGTGAATAGGGTGAAAGGGAGGTGTCGGGCGGGCACGGGGTGTGATTCTCAGGGAAGAGCAGCGCAGATGGGGGGAGGTTTATGGCCCATGCATGAGAGAGAGAGCGGGGGTGACCAGTGCGTGGGGGATATGCTTGCGAGGGTGGGGAGCCATGCTGAGGATCGGCGGCGTGCAGAGAGTGGGTCTGGTCATGGCATCTAAAATGGCTGCCGTGCACGACAAAAGTGTGGCATTGGAAAAAAAGCAAGATGGTGCAGACAATGTTTATCAATACGGATTAATTTATAACAATTATTTTTAACAATATATTTACTCGCAGTGTCAAAATGGCAGTCAACACTTCCTGATTTCCTTCCAATCAAACGTTAACAGACGTCACGCAGCAAAAAAAAAAAAAAAACGCTCACGCGCAGCCGCTGGAAGACAAGTATCAACATATATGAGCATCCTCAGCCACCCTCAGAAAACAAGGGGGGTCAGGATACGGCTCCCGTACCCCCTTATACCCATTTCTCACATTGTTTTTCCTCCATCTTGTAATGTAATTAAAACGAAACACAAAATGGCGAATTCCCGTTTCGTGTCCCGGTTCGCTACCCGGTTCGCAAACCGGAAAGCGCTTCTACCGCAAAAAAATCAAATTTTTTTTATTTGCCCCACGGGACCCTTTAATAACCCCAACATCATTCCTAGGGGGTCAAGAAGGGTCTACCTTGCCCCCTTTCATTAAATTCCCCCTTCGTTTTTATCCTCCTCTTGTCTCTCGATCCTACCGAGAGACAAGATGGCGGCCGTTCCGGACTGTTTAGAATGTTGACAGACACCGGAAAGCCAATCAGCTTCGCTTCACAAAGTTCCGTTATGTGAAAAGTTCGCGAACCGGAGCGCTACCCGGGACGCTGTCACAGATATATCTGTTTTTTAAAACGTTAATTTCTCAAAATCCACTGGAGCACATATATTGAGACCCAGCAAAGGCACATCGGGCTAACAGTCCCTACAATTTTGCCAAGTTTCGTGCAAATCCATTCAGCCGTTTGAGCTAAAAGTGAGGCCAAACGCCCTACGGAAAACTCAATGTTAAAAATGCGTTTTGGGACCCCCCTTGTTTCTCGGCCCCCCCTTGACGAAACCCCCCCAAATTTTCAGGGGCTGCTCACAAACAAAGTGTGCCATTTTCCTGAAAATTTCAGCCGATTCCGTCCACAAACGTTAAAGTTTGACATAGAATTTTCAAAAGTCCCATAGAGAAAAATTCCTAACTATATATACCTACTGGCGACTGCCAGTAGGTAATATATATATATATATATATATATATATATATATATATATATATATTACCTACTATATATATATATATATATTACCTACTGGCGGTCGCCAGTAGGTAGTTATAGTTAGGACCTAGCTTCCATAGGAAATCTGCAACATTCTATTGAGAATAACTTTGGCGCCGGTGGAGGAATTTGAGTGTATTTTTCCAAAATGTAGGCCAGTTCCACTCCGCTTCTTCCCTGGAAGTTTCGGGGGGATTCGTCAAGCGGGGGCTGAGAAAAAAGGGGGGTCCCAAAACATGTTTTCCCCATGTTAATTTCCATATGACGAATAGACAAGGCTACAGCCCGAATCGCTGAACGGAATTACACTAAACTTTGCAACATTTTAGGGACTGGTACGCAGGAGTGCCTTTTCTATATTTGGTGAAATTTACTTCAGTGATATATCTATATGTGCGCTTCCAGCGCTTACCAGTTCTCGTACCGGATAGCGCACCCGGCGCGACAAGGAAGTGCGCGAGCGGAAAGCTGATTGGCTCTCGGGTGTCTGTCAACATTCTAAACAGTCCGGAGAGTCCGCCATCTTGTGTCTCGGTAGAATCGAGACACAAGAGGTGAAAATAAAAAAGGGGAAATGATTAAAAGGGGGCAGGGTAGACATCCTCTGACCGCCTAGGTTTTCTGAGGGGGGCCTAGAAGGGCCCTGAAGGGCAAAAAAAATATTTTTTTTGTTGAAATTTTCGCGGGGTAAGCGCTGGGTGGGTTCCTGTGTGCGCTTCTAGGTACGCGTACCCTGAGCGCACCACTGGGAAAAACAGTGTAAAAAATTAGAGTAAAAAAAGGTATTTAGAGTGCTTAGTGGTAGGGTAGCTCTGAAAAGAGCTGTTGTGTTATGTGGGTGTTTTTTGTACCTACAAGTAGGTACCGATGCATAGTCTAAAATTCAAGAGGAAGACTCTATTCCCCTCATCTGTAAAATGTACACCATCTCTCCTATAGATGCCTTGATGTTGTAACGCAAATTGTTGTGGTATTTGAAACCCATACCATAGTCTCTGAGGAAAGCAGAAACAGATTTATTCACATGTTTCCTTGCTTTTTCAATCTGTGGACAAAATTGGTTGGACCAGTTCCATATTTGCCTTTGGCATATATTAGAAAATACCAAGGCAGTTTTGGGAAAAAGTGACTTCAATTGCCCAAAGATGGCCTTTAAAAGCATTTCCAGACCTACCCCAGTCAAAGTGCCCAGGTCATTGCCACCACAGTGCACAATTATGAGGTCAGGGTGTGGTAGATGCATAAAGGATTTTACCAATGGTATCAATTGGTGACTTCTCAATCCTCTCTGTCCAATCCACATATTATTCACATTTGGTAAATTAGGGTTGTGAATACCTCTGGTAGCTGCATATTTTTCACTCCAGTGAACATAGCTATGACCCACAATCCAGACTTTTGGCATCTTCAAGGTAGATGTAGTTGTATTCAGATGAGTTGTGGAAATTAAATGGCAGTTTGAAAGTAGGAGTTATGAAAAAAAGTGGTTGAGATTCAGTGCACTTGAAAAAGCAGAAATGACTGGTGATTTCTTAAAATTCTCCACTGTAAATTAGGGTGCATGCTTTTGTTTTTAGAAAGAAGTAATTAATTCTAATGGTTGAGAAAAAATCATTGAAAGAAACATTGCACATGATTAGCTACTACATTGAGAGGTCAAACACCCTTGCTGGATTCTTTTGCAACATAGTATGATGAACTTTTCAACTGTGTGCTGAGTTAGGTGGGAGTTACCATGGTAACAGGGTGAATGAGCACTGGTGGGATGGGTGAATATTATGTGAGTTTGAAAGTGTTGAAATGTAGAACCAATTAAAATGATACTTTGGTTTTGAAATAGTGTGGGAAGAATTTTAATTGGTTAAGTCTAGTGATATGTGTGAAGAATTACAGGGAATCAGGGCCATTTCTGGTTGCAGGATTGAGGTGTATTTCAGAGATTCTGCTTAAGAAAATCTGGTGTGTGTGACTGACACTGTTCTAAATCTTCTAAAGCATTTGTAAAGGTGAGTAATGATTCATTTAATGAAGATAGACTGCTGTATGCACTATAGGGAAGATTAAGAAGCATATTGTGCTTCTTTATTCTCGCATTGTGTGTCATGTTTTTTTGTAATGCTGTTAAAAATGTAATTGTGCATATTGGAAATGTATTTTGGAAATGAGTTAGGTTTCTGCCGTGTTTTGTAGTGGTCATTTAAATGGGCTGTGCTCTGTGTCAAAAAAATGATTTACTATGGAAAATGTTTTCTGGTGAAATGTCTGGCTTTTACATTTTGGTCAAGGATCACACTGAGTGTCTGTGTGAAATGAGGAATTACATTTTCACATTTGTCAATAATGTCACCTGTGTCTGCTGACAGTTTGACACTCTTAGCTTAAAGGGTACTCTGTGCCTGTGTCTCATGTCACTATGTACCTGCCCAGTCTTTCTCTTTCTGTGTGTCATTTCTCTCTTTGTGTGTGTCTCATGTCACTCTGGTAAATGTTTTCTGGTAAAATGTCTGGCTTTAAACTTTTGGTCAAGGATCACACTGAGTGTCTGTGTGAAATAAGGAATTACATTTTCACATTTGTCAATAATGTCACCTGTGTCTGCTGACAGTTTGCATCACTAAGGTTAAAGGGTAGTCTGTGCCTGTGTCTCATGTCACTTTGCACCTGCCCAATCTCTCTCTTTCTGTGTGTCATTTCTCTCTTTGTGTGTGTCTCATGTCACTTTGGTAAATGTTTTCTGGTAAAATGTCTGGTTTTTAAATTTTGGTCAAGGATCACACTGAGTGTCTGTGTGTAATAAGGAATTACATTCTCACATTTTTCAATAATGTCATCTGTGTCTGCTGACAGTTTGCCACTCTTATCTGAAAGGGTACTCTGTGCCTGTGTCTCATGTCACTTTGCACCTGCACAATCTCTCTCTTTCTGTGTGTCATTTCTCTCTTTGTGTGTGTCTCATGTCACTCTGGTAAATGTTTTCAGGTAAAATGTCTAGCTTTTAATTTTTGGTCAAGGATCACACTGAGTGTCTATGTGAAATAAGGAATTACATTTTCACATTTGTCAATAATGTCACCTGTGTCTGCTGACAGTTTGCATCGCTAAGGTTAAAGGGTACTCTGTGCCTGTGTCTCATGTCACTTTGCACCTGCCCAATCTCTCTCTCTTTCTGTGTGTCATTTCTCTCTTTGTGTGTGTCTCATGTCACTCTGGTAAATGTTTTCTGGTAAAATGTCTGGCTTTTAAATTTTGGTCAAGGATCACACTGAGTGTCTGTGTGAAATAAGGAATTACATTTTCACATTTGTCAATAATGTCACCTGTGTCTGCTGACAGTTTGCATCGCTAAGGTTAAAGGGAACTCTGCCTGTGTCTCATGTCACCTTGCACCTGCCCAATCTCTCTCTCTTTCTGTGTGTCATTTCTCTTTGTGTGTGTCTCATGTCACTCTGGTAAATGTTTTCTGGTAAAATGTCTGGCTTTTAAATTTTGGTCAAGGATCACACTGAGTGTCTGTGTGAAATAAGGAATTACATTTTCACATTTGTCAATAATGTCACCTGTGTCTGCTGACAGTTTGCATCGCTATGGTTAAAGGGTACTCTGTGCCTGTGTCTCATGTCACTTTGCACCTGCCCAATCTCTCTCTCTTTCTGTGTGTCATTTCTCTCTTTGTGTGTGTCTCATGTCACTCTGGTAAATGTTTTCTGGTAAAATGCCTGGCTTTAAAATTTTGGTCAAGGATCACTCTGAGTGTCTGTGTGAAATAAGGAATTACATTTTCACATTTGTCAATAATGTCACCGGTGTCTGCTGACAGTTTGCATCACTAAGATTAAAGGGTACTCTGTGCCTGTGTCTCATGTCACTTTGTACCTGCCCAATATCTCTCTTTCTGTGTGTCATTTCTCTTTTTGTGTGTGTCTCATGTCACTCTGGTAAATGTTTTCTGGTAAAATGTCTAGCTTTTAAATTTTGGTCAAGGATCACACTGAGTGTCTGTGTGAAATAAGGAATTACATTTTCACATTTGTCAATAATGTCACCTGTGTCTGCTGACAGTTTGCATCGCTAAGGTTAAAGGGTACTCTGTGCCTGTGTCTCCTGTCACTTTGTACCTGCCCAATCTCTCTCTTTCTGTGTGTAATTTCTCTCTTTGTGTGTGTCTCATGTCAGTCTGGTAAATGTTTTCTGGTAAAATGTCTGGCTTTTAAATTGTGGTCAAGGATCACACTGAGTGTCTGTTTGAAATAAGGAATTACATTTTCACATTTGTCAATAATGTCACCTGTGTCTGCAGACAGTTTACATCGCTAAGGTTAAAGGGTACTCTGTGCTTGTGTCTCATGTCACTTTGTATCTGTCCAATCTCTCTCTTTCTGTGTGTCATTTCTCTCTTTGTGTGTGTCTCATGTCACTCTGGTAAATGTTTTCTGGTAAAATGTCTGGCTTTTAAATTTTGGTCAAGGATCACACTGAGTGTCTGTGTGAAATAAGGAATTACATTTTCACATTTGTCAATAATGTCAACTGTGTCTGCTGACAGTTTGCATCGCTAAGGTTAAAGGGTACTCTGTGCCTGTGTCTCATGTCACTTTGTACCTGCCCAATCTCTCTCTTTCTGTGTGTCATTTCTCTCTTTGTGTGTGTCTCATGTCACTCTGGTAAATGTTTTCTGGTAAAATGTCTGGCTTTTAAATTTTGGTCAAGGATCACACTGAGTGTCTGTGTGAAATAAGGAATTACATTTTCACATTTGTCAATAATGTCACCTGTGTCTGCTGACAGTTTGACACTCTTAGCCTAAAGGGTACTCTGTGCCTGTGTCTCATGTCACTATGTACCTGCCCAGTCTTTCTCTTTCTGTGTGTCATTTCTCTCTTTGTGTGTGTCTCATGTCACTCTGGTAAATGTTTTCAGGTAAAATGTCTAGCTTTTAATTTTTGGTCAAGGATCACACTGAGTGTCTATGTGAAATAAGGAATTACATTTTCACATTTGTCAATAATGTCACCTGTGTCTGCTGACAGTTTGCATCGCTAAGGTTAAAGGGTACTCTGTGCCTGTGTCTCATGTCACTTTGCACCTGCCCAATCTCTCTCTCTTTCTGTGTGTCATTTCTCTCTTTGAGTGTGTCTCATGTCACTCTGGTAAATGTTTTCTGGTAAAATGTCTGGCTTTTAAATTTTGGTCAAGGATCACACTGAGTGTCTGTGTGAAATAAGGAATTACATTTTCACATTTGTCAATAATGTCACCTGTGTCTGCTGACAGTTTGCATCGCTAAGGTTAAAGGGTACTCTGTGCCTGTGTCTCATGTCACTTTGCACCTTCCCAATCTCTCTCTTTCTGTGTGTCATTTCTCTCTTTGTGTGTGTCTCATGTCACTCTGGTAAATGTTTTCTGGTAAAATGTCTGGCTTTTAAATTTTGGTCAAGGATCACACTGAGTGTCTGTGTGAAATAAGGAATTACATTTTCACATTTGTCAATAATGTCACCTGTGTCTGCTGACAGTTTGCTTCGCTAAGGTTAAAGGGTACTCTGTGCCTGTGTCTCATGTCACTTTGCACCTTCCCAATCTCTCTCTTTCTGTGTGTCATTTCTCTCTTTGTGTGTGTCTCATGTCACTCTGGTAAATGTTTTCTGGTAAAATGTCTGGTTTTAAAATTTTGGTCAAGGATCACACTGAGTGTCTGTTTGAAATAAGGAATTACATTCTCACATTTTTCAATAATGTCACCTGTGTCTGCTGACAGTTTGCCACTCTTAGCTTAAAGGGTACTCTGTGCCTGTGTCTCATGTCACTTTGCACCTGCACAATCTCTCTCTTTCTGTGTGTCTCATGTCACTCTGGTAAATGTTTTCAGGTAAAATGTCTAGCTTTTAAATTTTGGTCAAGGATCACACTGAGTGTCAGTGTGAAAAAAGGAATTACATTTTCACATTTGTCAATAATGTCACCTGTGTCTGCTGACAGTTTGCATCGCTAAGGTTAAAGGGTACTCTGTGCCTGTGTCTCATGTCACTTTGCACCTGCCTATTCTCTCTCTTTCTGTGTGTCATTTCTCTTTGTGTGTGTCTCATGTCACTCTGGTAAATGTTTTCAGGTAAAATGTCTGGCTTTTACATTTTGGTCAAGGATCACACTGAGTGTCTGTGTGAAATAAGGAATTACATTTTCACATTTGTCAATAATGTCAACTGTGTCTGCTGACAGTTTGCATCGCTAAGGTTAAAGGGTACTCTGTGCCTGTGTCTCATGTCACTTTGTACCTGCCCAATCTCTCTCTTTCTGTGTGTCATTTCTCTCTTTGTGTGTGTCTCATGTCACTCTGGTAAATGTTTTCTGGTAAAATGTCTGGCTTTTAAATTTTGGTCAAGGATCACACTGAGTGTCTGTGTGAAATATGGAATTACATTTTCACATTTGTCAATAATGTCACCTGTGTCTGCTGACAGTTTGCATCGCTAAGGTTAAAGGGTACTCTGTGCCTGTGTCTCATGTCACTTTGCACCTGCACAATCTCTCTCTTTATGTGTGTTATTTCTCGCTTTGTGTGTGTCTCATGTCACTCTGGTAAATGTTTTCAGGTAAAATGTCTAGCTTTTAAATTTTGGTCAAGGATCACACTGAGTGTCTGTGTGAAATAAGGAATTACATTTTCACATTTGTCAATAATGTCAACTGAGTCTGCTGACAGTTTGCATCGCTAAGGTTAAAGGTACTCTGTGGCTGTGTCTCATGTCACTTTGTACCTGCCCAATCTCTCTCTTTCTGTGTGTCATTTCTCTTTGTGTGTGTCTCATGTCACTCTGGTAAATGTTTTCTGGTAAAATGTCTGTTTTTTAAATTTTGGTCAGGGAGCACACTGAGTGTCTGTGTGAAATAAGTAATTACATTCTCACATTTTTCAATAATGTCACCAGTGTCTGCTGACAGTTTGCATCGCTAAGGTTAAATGGTACTCTGTGCCTGTGTCTCATGTCACTTTGCACCTGCCCAATCTCTCTCTTTCTGTGTGTCATTTCTCTCTCTGTGTGTGTCTCATGTCACTCTGGTAAATGTTTTCTTGTAAAATGTCTGTTTTTTAAATTTTGGTCAAGGATCACACTGAGTGTCTGTGTGAAATAAGGAATTACATTCTCACATTTTTCAATAATGTTACCTGTGTCTGCTGACAGTTTGCCACTTAGCTTAAAGGGTACTCTGTGCCTGTGTCTCATGTCACTTTGCACCTACACAATCTCTCTCTTTCTGTGTGTCATTTCTCTCTTTGTGTGTGTCTCATGTCACTCTGGTAAATGTTTTCAGGTAAAATGTCTAGCTTTTAAATTTTGGTCAAGGATCACACTGAGTGTCTGTGTGAAATAAGGAATTACATTTTCACATTTGTCAATAATGTCACCTGTGTCTGCTGACAGTTTGCATCGCTAAGTTTAAAGGGTACTCTGTGCCTGTGTCTCATGTCACTTTGTACCTGCCCAATCTCTCTCTTTCTGTGTGTAATTTCTCTCTTTGTGTGTGTCTCATGTCAGTCTGGTAAATGTTTTCTGGTAAAATGTCTGGCTTTTAAATTGTGGTCAAGGATCACACTGAGTGTCTGTTTGAAATAAGGAATTACATTTTCACATTTGTCAATAATGTCACCTGTGTCTGCAGACAGTTTACATCGCTAAGGTTAAAGGGTACTCTGTGCTTGTGTCTCATGTCACTTTGTATGTGTCCAATCTCTCTCTTTCTGTGTGTCATTTCTCTCTTTGTGTGTGTCTCATGTCACTCTGGTAAATGTTTTCTGGTAAAATGTCTGGCTTTTAAATTTTGGTCAAGGATCACACTGAGTGTCTGTGTGAAATAAGGAATTACATTTTCACATTTGTCAATAATGTCACCTGTGTCTGCTGACAGTTTGACACTCTTAGCCTAAAGGGTACTCTGTGCCTGTGTCTCATGTCACTATGTACCTGCCCAGTCTTTCTCTTTCTGTGTGTCATTTCTCTCTTTGTGTGTGTCTCATGTCACTCTGGTAAATGTTTTCAGGTAAAATGTCTAGCTTTTAATTTTTGGTCAAGGATCACACTGAGTGTCTATGTGAAATAAGGAATTACATTTTCACATTTGTCAATAATGTCACCTGTGTCTGCTGACAGTTTGCATCGCTAAGGTTAAAGGGTACTCTGTGCCTGTGTCTCATGTCACTTTGCACCTGCCCAATCTCTCTCTCTTTCTGTGTGTCATTTCTCTCTTTGTGTGTGTCTCATGTCACTCTGGTAAATGTTTTCTGGTAAAATGTCTGGCTTTTAAATTTTGGTCAAGGATCACACTGAGTGTCTGTGTGAAATAAGGAATTACATTTTCACATTTGTCAATAATGTCACCTGTGTCTGCTGACAGTTTGCATCGCTAAGGTTAAAGGGTACTCTGTGCCTGTGTCTCATGTCACTTTGCACCTGCCCAATCTCTCTCTCTTTGTGTGTGTCATTTCTCTTTGTGTGTGTCTCATGTCACTCTGGTAAATGTTTTCTGGTAAAATGTCTGGCTTTTAAATTTTGGTCAAGGATCACACTGAGTGTCTGTATGAAATAAGGAATTACATTTTCACATTTGTCAATAATGTCACCTGTGTCTGCTGACAGTTTGCATCGCTATGGTTAAAGGGTACTCTGTGCCTGTGTCTCATGTCACTTTGCACCTGCCCAATCTCTCTCTCTTTCTGTGTGTCATTTCTCTCTTTGTGTGTGTCTCATGTCACTCTGGTAAATGTTTTCTGGTAAAATGCCTGGCTTTTAAATTTTGGTCAAGGATCACTCTGAGTGTCTGTGTGAAATAAGGAATTACATTTTCACATTTGTCAATAATGTCACCTGTGTCTGCTGACAGTTTGCATCACTAAGATTAAAGGGTACTCTGTGCCTGTGTCTCATGTCACTTTGTACCTGCCCAATATCTCTCTTTCTGTGTGTCATTTCTCTTTTTGTGTGTGTCTCATGTCACTCTGGTAAATGTTTTCTGGTAAAATGTCTGGCTTTTAAATTTTGATCAAGGTTCACACTGAGTGTCTGTGTGAAATAAGGAATTGCATTTTCACATTTGTCAATAATGTCACCTGTGTCTGCTGACAGTTTGCATCGCTAAGGTTAAAGGGTACTCTGTGCCTGTGTCTCATGTCACTTTGCACCTGCCCAATCTCTCTCTTTCTGTGTGTCATTTCTCTTTTTGTGTGTGTCTCATGTCACTCTGGTAAATGATTTCTGGTAAAATGTCTGGCTTTTAAATTTTGGTCAAGGATCACACTGAGTGTCTGTGTGAAATAAGGAATTACATTTTCACATTTGTCAATAATGTCACCTGTGTCTGCTGACAGTTTGCATCGCTAAGGTTAAAGGGTACTCTGTGCCTGTGTCTCATGTCACTTTGCACCTTCCCAATCTCTCTCTTTCTGTGTGTCATTTCTCTCTTTGTGTGTGTCTCATGTCACTCTGGTAAATCTTTTCTGGTAAAATGTCTGGCTTTTAAATTTTGGTCAAGGATCACACTGAGTGTCTGTGTGAAATAAGGAATTACATTTTCACATTTGTCAATAATGTCACCTGTGTCTGCTGACAGTTTGCATCGCTAAGGTTAAAGGGTACTCTGTGCCTGTGTCTCATGTCACTTTGCACCTTCCCAATCTCTCTCTTTCTGTGTGTCATTTCTCTCTTTGTGTGTGTCTCATGTCACTCTGGTAAATGTTTTCTGGTAAAATGTCTGGTTTTAAAATTTTGGTCAAGGATCACACTGAGTGTCTGTTTGAAATAAGGAATTACATTCTCACATTTTTCAATAATGTCACCTGTGTCTGCTGACAGTTTGCCACTCTTAGCTTAAAGGGTACTCTGTGCCTGTGTCTCATGTCACTTTGCACCTGCACAATCTCTCTCTTTCTGTGTGTCTCATGTCACTCTGGTAAATGTTTTCAGGTAAAATGTCTAGCTTTTAAATTTTGGTCAAGGATCACACTGAGTGTCAGTGTGAAAAAAGGAATTACATTTTCACATTTGTCAATAATGTCACCTGTGTCTGCTGACAGTTTGCATCGCTAAGGTTAAAGGGTACTCTGTGCCTGTGTCTCATGTCACTTTGCACCTGCCTATTCTCTCTCTTTCTGTGTGTCATTTCTCTTTGTGTGTGTCTCATGTCACTCTGGTAAATGTTTTCAGGTAAAATGTCTGGCTTTTACATTTTGGTCAAGGATCACACTGAGTGTCTGTGTGAAATAAGGAATTACATTTTCACATTTGTCAATAATGTCAACTGAGTCTGCTGACAGTTTGCATCGCTAAGGTTAAAGGTACTCTGTGGCTGTGTCTCATGTCACTTTGTACCTGCCCAATCTCTCTCTTTCTGTGTGTCATTTCTCTTTGTGTGTGTCTCATGTCACTCTGGTAAATGTTTTCTGGTAAAATGTCTGTTTTTTAAATTTTGGTCAGGGAGCACACTGAGTGTCTGTGTGAAATAAGTAATTACATTCTCACATTTTTCAATAATGTCACCAGTGTCTGCTGACAGTTTGCATCGCTAAGGTTAAATGGTACTCTGTGCCTGTGTCTCATGTCACTTTGCACCTGCCCAATCTCTCTCTTTCTGTGTGTCATTTCTCTCTCTGTGTGTGTCTCATGTCACTCTGGTAAATGTTTTCTTGTAAAATGTCTGTTTTTTAAATTTTGGTCAAGGATCACACTGAGTGTCTGTGTGAAATAAGGAATTACATTCTCACATTTTTCAATAATGTTACCTGTGTCTGCTGACAGTTTGCCACTTAGCTTAAAGGGTACTCTGTGCCTGTGTCTCATGTCACTTTGCACCTACACAATCTCTCTCTTTCTGTGTGTCATTTCTCTCTTTGTGTGTGTCTCATGTCACTCTGGTAAATGTTTTCAGGTAAAATGTCTAGCTTTTAAATTTTGGTCAAGGATCACACTGAGTGTCTGTGTGAAATAAGGAATTACATTTTCACATTTGTCAATAATGTCACCTGTGTCTGCTGACAGTTTGCATCGCTAAGTTTAAAGGGTACTCTGTGCCTGTGTCTCATGTCACTTTGTACCTGCCCAATCTCTCTCTTTCTGTGTGTAATTTCTCTCTTTGTGTGTGTCTCATGTCAGTCTGGTAAATGTTTTCTGGTAAAATGTCTGGCTTTTAAATTGTGGTCAAGGATCACACTGAGTGTCTGTTTGAAATAAGGAATTACATTTTCACATTTGTCAATAATGTCACCTGTGTCTGCAGACAGTTTACATCGCTAAGGTTAAAGGGTACTCTGTGCTTGTGTCTCATGTCACTTTGTATCTGTCCAATCTCTCTCTTTCTGTGTGTCATTTCTCTCTTTGTGTGTGTCTCATGTCACTCTGGTAAATGTTTTCTGGTAAAATGTCTGGCTTTTAAATTTTGGTCAAGGATCACACTGAGTGTCTGTGTGAAATAAGGAATTACATTTTCACATTTGTCAATAATGTCACCTGTGTCTGCTGACAGTTTGACACTCTTAGCCTAAAGGGTACTCTGTGCCTGTGTCTCATGTCACTATGTACCTGCCCAGTCTTTCTCTTTCTGTGTGTCATTTCTCTCTTTGTGTGTGTCTCATGTCACTCTGGTAAATGTTTTCAGGTAAAATGTCTAGCTTTTAATTTTTGGTCAAGGATCACACTGAGTGTCTATGTGAAATAAGGAATTACATTTTCACATTTGTCAATAATGTCACCTGTGTCTGCTGACAGTTTGCATCGCTAAGGTTAAAGGGTACTCTGTGCCTGTGTCTCATGTCACTTTGCACCTGCCCAATCTCTCTCTCTTTCTGTGTGTCATTTCTCTCTTTGTGTGTGTCTCATGTCACTCTGGTAAATGTTTTCTGGTAAAATGTCTGGCTTTTAAATTTTGGTCAAGGATCACACTGAGTGTCTGTGTGAAATAAGGAATTACATTTTCACATTTGTCAATAATGTCACCTGTGTCTGCTGACAGTTTGCATCGCTAAGGTTAAAGGGTACTCTGTGCCTGTGTCTCATGTCACTTTGCACCTGCCCAATCTCTCTCTCTTTGTGTGTGTCATTTCTCTTTGTGTGTGTCTCATGTCACTCTGGTAAATGTTTTCTGGTAAAATGTCTGGCTTTTAAATTTTGGTCAAGGATCACACTGAGTGTCTGTATGAAATAAGGAATTACATTTTCACATTTGTCAATAATGTCACCTGTGTCTGCTGACAGTTTGCATCGCTATGGTTAAAGGGTACTCTGTGCCTGTGTCTCATGTCACTTTGCACCTGCCCAATCTCTCTCTCTTTCTGTGTGTCATTTCTCTCTTTGTGTGTGTCTCATGTCACTCTGGTAAATGTTTTCTGGTAAAATGCCTGGCTTTTAAATTTTGGTCAAGGATCACTCTGAGTGTCTGTGTGAAATAAGGAATTACATTTTCACATTTGTCAATAATGTCACCTGTGTCTGCTGACAGTTTGCATCACTAAGATTAAAGGGTACTCTGTGCCTGTGTCTCATGTCACTTTGTACCTGCCCAATATCTCTCTTTCTGTGTGTCATTTCTCTTTTTGTGTGTGTCTCATGTCACTCTGGTAAATGTTTTCTGGTAAAATGTCTGGCTTTTAAATTTTGATCAAGGTTCACACTGAGTGTCTGTGTGAAATAAGGAATTGCATTTTCACATTTGTCAATAATGTCACCTGTGTCTGCTGACAGTTTGCATCGCTAAGGTTAAAGGGTACTCTGTGCCTGTGTCTCATGTCACTTTGCACCTGCCCAATCTCTCTCTTTCTGTGTGTCATTTCTCTTTTTGTGTGTGTCTCATGTCACTCTGGTAAATGATTTCTGGTAAAATGTCTGGCTTTTAAATTTTGGTCAAGGATCACACTGAGTGTCTGTGTGAAATAAGGAATTACATTTTCACATTTGTCAATAATGTCACCTGTGTCTGCTGACAGTTTGCATCGCTAAGGTTAAAGGGTACTCTGTGCCTGTGTCTCATGTCACTTTGCACCTTCCCAATCTCTCTCTTTCTGTGTGTCATTTCTCTCTTTGTGTGTGTCTCATGTCACTCTGGTAAATCTTTTCTGGTAAAATGTCATGCTTTTAAATTTTGGTCAAGGATCACACTGAGTGTCTGTGTGAAATAAGGAATTACATTTTCACATTTGTCAATAATGTCACCTGTGTCTGCTGACAGTTTGCATCGCTAAGGTTAAAGGGTACTCTGTGCCTGTGTCTCATGTCACTTTGCACCTTCCCAATCTCTCTCTTTCTGTGTGTCATTTCTCTCTTTGTGTGTGTCTCATGTCACTCTGGTAAATGTTTTCTGGTAAAATGTCTGGTTTTAAAATTTTGGTCAAGGATCACACTGAGTGTCTGTTTGAAATAAGGAATTACATTCACACATTTTTCAATAATGTCACCTGTGTCTGCTGACAGTTTGCCACTCTTAGCTTAAAGGGTACTCTGTGCCTGTGTCTCATGTCACTTTGCACCTGCACAATCTCTCTCTTTCTGTGTGTCTCATGTCACTCTGGTAAATGTTTTCAGGTAAAATGTCTAGCTTTTAAATTTTGGTCAAGGATCACACTGAGTGTCAGTGTGAAAAAAGGAATTACATTTTCACATTTGTCAATAATGTCACCTGTGTCTGCTGACAGTTTGCATCGCTAAGGTTAAAGGGTACTCTGTGCCTGTGTCTCATGTCACTTTGCACCTGCCTATTCTCTCTCTTTCTGTGTGTCATTTCTCTTTGTGTGTGTCTCATGTCACTCTGGTAAATGTTTTCAGGTAAAATGTCTGGCTTTTACATTTTGGTCAAGGATCACACTGAGTGTCTGTGTGAAATAAGGAATTACATTTTCACATTTGTCAATAATGTCAACTGTGTCTGCTGACAGTTTGCATCGCTAAGGTTAAAGGGTACTCTGTGCCTGTATCTCATGTCACTTTGTACCTGCCCAATCTCTCTCTTTCTGTGTGTCATTTCTCTCTTTGTGTGTGTCTCATGTCACTCTGGTAAATGTTTTCTGGTAAAATGTCTGGCTTTTAAATTTTGGTCAAGGATCACACTGAGTGTCTGTGTGAAATAAGGAATTACATTTTCACATTTGTCAATAATGTCACCTGTGTCTGCTGACAGTTTGCATCGCTAAGGTTAAAGGGTACTCTGTGCCTGTGTCTCATGTCACTTTGCACCTGCACAATCTCTCTCTTTATGTGTGTTATTTCTCGCTTTGTGTGTGTCTCATGTCACTCTGGTAAATGTTTTCAGGTAAAATGTCTAGCTTTTAAATTTTGGTCAAGGATCACACTGAGTGTCTGTGTGAAATAAGGAATTACATTTTCACATTTGTCAATAATGTCAACTGAGTCTGCTGACAGTTTGCATCGCTAAGGTTAAAGGTACTCTGTGGCTGTGTCTCATGTCACTTTGTACCTGCCCAATCTCTCTCTTTCTGTGTGTCATTTCTCTTTGTGTGTGTCTCATGTCACTCTGGTAAATGTTTTCTGGTAAAATGTCTGTTTTTTAAATTTTGGTCAAGGATCACACTGAGTGTCTGTGTGAAATAAGGAATTACATTCTCACATTTTTCAATAATGTCACCAGTGTCTGCTGACAGTTTGCATCGCTAAGGTTAAAGGATACTCTGTGCCTGTGTCTCATGTCACTTTGCACCTGCCCAATCTCTCTCTTTCTGTGTGTCATTTCTCTCTCTGTGTGTGTCTCATGTCACTCTGGTAAATGTTTTCTGGTAAAATGTCTGTTTTTTAAATTTTGGTCAAGGATCACACTGAGTGTCTGTGTGAAATAAGGAATTACATTCTCACATTTTTCAATAATGTTACCTGTGTCTGCTGACAGTTTGCCACTTAGCTTAAAGGGTACTCTGTGCCTGTGTCTCATGTCACTTTGCACCTACACAATCTCTCTCTTTCTTTGTGTCATTTCTCTCTTTGTGTGTGTCTCATGTCACTCTGGTAAATGTTTTCAGGTAAAATGTCTAGCTTTTAAATTTTGGTCAAGGATCACACTGAGTGTCTGTGTGAAATAAGGAATTACATTTTCACATTTGTCAATAATGTCACCTGTGTCTGCTGACAGTTTGCATCGCTAAGGTTAAAGGGTACTCTGTGCCTGTGTCTCATGTCACTTTGCACCTGCCCAATCTCTCTCTTACTATGTGTCATTTCTCTTTGTGTGTGTCTCATGTCACTCTGGTAAATGCTTTCTGGTAAAATGTCTGGCTTTTACATTTCTGTTAAGAATCACACTGAATGTCTGTGTGAAATAAGGAATTACATTTTCACATTTGTCAATAATGTCACCTGTGTCTGCTGACAGTTTGCATCGCTAAGGTTAAAGGGTACTCTGTGCCTGTGTCTCATGTCACTTTGTACCTGCCCAATCTCTCTCTTTCTGTGTGTAATTTCTCTCTTTGTGTGTGTCTCATGTCAGTCTGGTAAATGTTTTCTGGTAAAATGTCTGGCTTTTAAATTGTGGTCAAGGATCACACTGAGTGTCTGTTTGAAATAAGGAATTACATTTTCACATTTGTCAATAATGTCACCTGTGTCTGCAGACAGTTTACATCGCTAAGGTTAAAGGGTACTCTGTGCTTGTGTCTCATGTCACTTTGTATCTGTCCAATCTCTCTCTTTCTGTGTGTCATTTCTCTCTTTGTGTGTGTCTCATGTCACTCTGGTAAATGTTTTCTGGTAAAATGTCTGGCTTTTAAATTTTGGTCAAGGATCACACTGAGTGTCTGTGTGAAATAAGGAATTACATTTTCACATTTGTCAATAATGTCACCTGTGTCTGCTGACAGTTTGCATTGCTAAGGTTAAAGGGTACTCTGTGCCTGTGTCTCATGTCACTTTGCACCTGCCCAATCTCTCTCTTTCTGTGTGTAATTTCTCTCTTTGTGTGTGTCTCATGTTACTCTGGTAAATGTTTTCTGGTAAAATGTCTGGTTTTTAAATTTTGGTCAAGGATCACACTGAGTGTCTGTGTGAAATAAGGAATTACATTTTCACATTTGTCAATAATGTCATCTATGCCAACATGAAATTACAAAGTTTAAGGTCAATTCAAGTGAAAGGCCTCATTTTACTTGTGTGTGTTGTCGACGAACTCATTATAAGAATCAGTCTAGATTAGTCGATTTATAAGTAAAAACCGAAATGGAAAATAATGATGAGTGGAAGGATTTTGCAACGTATTTGTTGGTAGAATTTTTTTTTTTGATTTGGGTTCTGATCAACGTGTTTGTAAATATTGTTATAATAAATTAAATGAAAACAGAATTCCTGCTAGATCTGTTCATAATAATCTGGAGTTGGTAGACATTCCTTCTGAATTGATGAATTTAAATACCTACGAGTCTATTCTGATTCAATGTGTGCATCCTTTTCAGGCTATTGTTCGCATGGAGCCTAAGACAGGGAAAATGCCTCCTTCAGATTTACAGAGAGGATTAAAGGGAAGAGTTGTTTATTTGCCTCTAGATTTTAAGAAAAATAGTGATTCAATTGGTGTAGAAAAAGTAGAAGAGGAACCTCTGGTTATTCTAGTTAATGGTGTTCCAACAAAGAGTAAACAAATCTGGCAAGAATTAGTGGATGTTAGGAAAGTCAAAAAGGCAACGTTGTATTTGGTAAAAAATAATCACTACTACAAAAATGTATATGTTGGAGACGAGGAAACAACTGTAGAAGAGGACCGTGATTTCTCAGCTGGGCAAATTGAAAAAGTTGATGTCTCTAGAAGTGAAGAAATTTATGAACATTATAGTGTTCATCCATTGCATTCCAAAGAAGTAATGGGGAATGCTATTGACTTGTTTCAAATGAAAGAAGCAAAAGGAAGTCCCATTAGTGTATGGAAAGAAAGTTTGGAAGCTCGAAGTTTTCCACAGTTATTTCCAACAGGTCAAGGTGGACGATATGACGACCGACCTGTTCAAATTCCTGCATCTGAATACCGGACTTTAAGATTATATGCAGAAGATCCAAGGTTTCGTCAATGAATTCCATATTTGTTCCATCTACTGTTTGAGAGTGACTTGTCTGAACTTTCTTATGCAGTGAACCATATTCTGAAAAGTGGAGCACATCTACAAAATGTTTTAGCAAGGGACTTTATGGATAAAGTCAAACTGCAAGACATTGTTTTGGAATCTCAGCTAATTAATCTCATGGCATGTCAGCGTGGTACTAACGAGTATTGGTACCGTCGTCATCGGGAATTGAAATGTATGCTAAGAAACTTAGGAACTCCTACATGGTTCCTCACTCTTAGCTGTGCTGAGTATGCTTGGGAAGACTTACTTCAATTTCTACGAGAGGCAAATAAAAACATTGAAAAAATTGAATACAAGACACCTGGAGAACTGTGCTCTTTGGATCCAGTTAATGTATGCAGGTATTTCAATCATAGGTTTGAAGCTATGATGTCTTTTATTACAAACAAAAAAAATCCTCCGCTTGGAGAGGTTTGGGATTTCTTTTGGAGAAAGAAGTATCAAGCAAGAGTTGCTCCTCACATACATATGCTGCTATGGATTAAAGATGCACCCAAATTTGGAACAGATTCAGATGACAAAGTGATGAGTTTCATTGAACAGTATTCTACATGTGCTGTTCAGAAAAGTAGAGAAGAAAACCATTTAAGAAATCAAGTTTTACGCTTTCAAACCCATCGTTGTGGAAAATACTGTCGTCGAAAATACAAATCCAAGGACAAGTTCTACACAAAATGTTGTTTTGCATTTCCCTGTCCAGTAACATCGAAAGGAAGAGTGAACTATTTTATGTCTTCTCTGCGACATACTGCGACAAGAAAATCACCGAAAAATACATACAACCTAAGAAGAAAGGAAGAGTCCAAATACATAAATGACTACAACCCAGTCATTTTGTCCATGTGGAATGCTAACATGGATATTCAATATGTTGCTGACAACTCTATTGCTGTGGCTCGATATGTGACGACTTACATCACAAAATCAGAAAAGACGGAACTGAAGGAAATGTGGGAGGAAATTTCACCTGAATTGAGTCTAAGTAAGAAATTATACAGTTACAGTCTGAAGATGCTGTTGCGTCGAGAAATTGGAGCATATAAATGTTCTGATCGGTTATCATCAGGAAGTCTAAATGCCAAATCTAGAACAATCATTTGTGTCAGTCTAGGTCTTGCTGCAACACGAAACCGAGTTTTGAAATCTGTACAAGAAATAGAGTATTTGGCGGAGAAAGAACCAAACAGTACAGATATTTTGAAGACAAACTTGTTGGATACATACTATCCAAATAGAAGTAGTCATCTTGATAACGTTTTCTCTATGAAGTTCTGCAAACCTGTACTTTTAAGAGGAACATCACAGAAGATATCAATAAAGGTGTATGAAATGTATGAAATGAAAAGATAATTTATAAAGCGCGATGCTGTAATTGGATGTGAAGGCTGTCTGGTGAAACAAAGAAAAGGCCATTTGATTAATCATTGAAAATTGAGTTGTGAATCTCCAGACAAAAGGGAATTTTACTATTTAGCTCTTTTGCAACTCTTTAAGCCATGGCGTACAGAATAGGAACTACTTGGAGCTTTACTTAGTTATGAAGATTCGTTCAATGCAACCAAGGATACCATAGAATGTCCTGGTTTTTCAAATTATCTGCAAATGTTGAACGAGGAAATACAGCAAGAAGCTACAATTGCAGCAGAGATTGCTAGAGACAGTTCTCAAGACAGTCAGAGTTCCGCTTCATTGAGTCAGGATCCACTAGGAGGACCAATTATCCAAAATGAGGCTGCCACTGCCATGGTTGAAGTGGAAAGAGCCATGGAACAAGCTCAGGAGGATGAAGTTAACTTAGAAGATTTGGAAAAAGAGCTGAACATTGAGCAGAAACAAATATACGACGAAGTCACAGAACAGATTGAGCATGGTTTATGTCATGAGAAAAAAGAGTGCTCGTGTACGTCATTTATGCCTGTCTGACTGTACGAGAATGGAGAAGCAGGAACTGGAAAAAGTTTTCTGATTAAAGCAATTGCAACTTATCTGCAGAAAAGAACAGAGTCATCGCTGTCTTGTGTTGTTACTGATCCAATTGGGTTGGCAGCACATAACATTAAAGGGATTCATTTACATTATTTATTGATGTTGCCAGTAAAGCATGATAATAAATTACAATACTAAAAGCTATCTGGAGAAGCTTGTTGTGAAGTTTCCAGAGTTCTGAAGAAAATGAAACTTCTTATCATTGATGAGGTAAGCATGGTATCAAATGTAATACTTGCTTTTGTGCATTTAAGAATTCAAGAAATTCCTAAAACAGAGTATGATGTGTTATTTGGAGGCAAACACATCATTGTTTTTGGAGATCTACTGCAGCTAACTCCAGTGAAAGGACAACCAGTGTTTAAAATGCTTACACATGAAGATACAAGGAAGTGCCTATATGATTTGGCGGAGATGTGGTACAAGATTAGGAAATTCTTAAAGATACCATATTTGAGTTGTATGGCTCCAATATGGGACTCACCAGGTTCTCCGCCTTGGACAAAGGATTTATTGGCAATTCCATTAAAGAGAGAGGGTTCAGTTCGGAGATGGAATGACCTGTTTCAGGAGGGCAATTTGTTGGCATGGAGTGAATGCCAACAAAGGTGGGGGCAAGTCTTCTCAAGGTATAAATACTTACAGATTCAGAGCTGGGCGAAGGGCTGCGAAATTCGAATTGGAATACAGAATGACTTTGAGGCAAAACTGGCGATGGAGGGGTCTTTTAAGAAGGAGGTGGCCTTGTGGTATTGGTCAGTGTTGGAGATGGAAGATGGCCCCTTCTTACTTACGGAGGTCCTGTGGGAGCAAAGCTTGCCAAAGATTGCAACAGAAAACCAATGGCAAGTATCTATGGCTATACTATACAGAGTGGTTAAACCTGCAAATTTAAAGAGAAACCTTCTGTTCACAATCCACACGGCCTACTGGACTCCGCGCAGATTGACGAAACTTAAATCAAGTGGAGTGGTGGAGTGCGCAAAATGTAAGACCCCCAACTCTGATGACCTCCATATGTTTGTCTTTTGCTCGGAGATAAGAGGCTTTTGGCAAGATGTGAGTAACTGTCTATCTCAAGCTCTGAACCTGCAAATAGAGGTAAGCCCCGAACTTATAATTACTGGGAGGAATGACCTAGAGGAATATAGAATTAATGACAATGTGAAACTGATTTTTTATGCTATACTACTGGCACGTAGAGAACTTTGTAAGTTGTGGGTCTCTCCCCTCTCTCCAAATGTTTTGGACTGGATAAAGTCAATGAGATATACAGCTAAACTAGATATGTTGAATCACACCAGCAAAAAACTAGCATTTTGGGTACCGTTTCCTCTACGTTTTGGGTGATTGGTATGTGGGAAATTTTGAATTGTTTATTGAACAAAGCAACATCAATCCTAGGATTAAGCCCCACGCCTATCTCGCTAGTATTTGGGTTGACACTCAGGCTCCGGGAATGAGGATCAGATGGGCACACCGGATGGGTCAAATGGCATCAAGGGCTTGGATAATACGCTGGCCGGACTCTGTGGAGGTGAGCCCGATGTCTCTTCCTCGATACACAAGCGTATGAGATACAAAAAACCCAGCAGGTGGAACAGTTAGTAAACTGGGTGGCGAGTTGGCAAATGAGGATTAAAAAAAAAAAAAAAAGGAAGTGCCTAGGAAGCATTGGAAATGTTAACATATGGTTCAATTTCAAATATGCAGAACTGCTTCAAAATATGCGACAGGCAAAGGATGAAGATTATAAAAATATTCTACAAGATGTAAGAATTGGAAAAGTAAGTGAGCATGGCAAAGAAGCTTTACATGTATGATTAATTTCAAATTTGTTTCCAAACGAAAACATTCTCCCAGAGAATATTTTTAAGAAAATTCCTGAAAACAAATCTGTCATATGCTTGATGCCAACTCTGCAAGAATGTTCAATCTTCAACAAAAAAATGTTAAAGTTAGAAAATCAAGAGATTGTGAAACTGGAAGCTATGGATAAAATAGAGCATGAAGGAGCAACTATTATTTTGTCAGAAAAGTTGAAATCAAAATTGGATTTGTTACAGAAGACAATATCTAAAACTGCTGGTTTGGAAAAGACTCTGTATGCATCTTTAAATTGTCGTATAATTTTACGTCGTAATTTACATGTGGAAAGAGGTTTAGTAACTGGAGCAATGGGTCATGTTGTTGATTTTGTGAATTACCGAAATAGAGATGGAATTGAATTTATAAAAATTAAATTTGATAGTATTGAAGAAGTACAACAAATCAGTCGTTGTTCTGCTCGATTTTTGCTTGCGAAAGATTTATATGTCCGCCAAAAACAGTTTCCTGTTTCTTTGGCATATGCAGTGACTATTCATAAATCTCAAGGTTTAAGTGTAGATAGTGCTTTGGTGAAAATTGGAAGTTCTGTGTTCAAGGAGGGTATGGCATATGTTGCTTTATCTCGAGTCAGAACTTTATCTGGATTGTATTTGATTGATTTTGATGAGACAAAGATTAGTGCAGATCTAAATTGTGTAAAAGAATATAATAGGTTAAGATGAGAGTATGCTCCAAATTTACCTCAATATCCTCTATTTGACAAGCGTGTAGTAGGCCGAAAAAGAAAAAATGAGAACAATTGTAGTGAAGTTGTAGCAAAAAGAAAAAAAGTAGATGAACCAGTAATTGTAAGCAGAAAGGAAAAGGATTCAGTTAAAGATGCTGTTGGATTTCAGTTTGAAAACAGTTCTGGTGTCAACTGCTATGCTAATGTAGTGGTTAACGTTCTTTTTTTTCTCCAAACTGTACAAGAAAAATTATTGAAAATCGGGATCAAAGATTTTCTTGTTTTTTGAATTCTGTTGTTGAGAAATGTAGCAGTGATAGAACAAAAATACAAAGTATTTCTGAAATTCGAAATGTTTTAGACATATGTTCTGGTCTAAATCAATTTTCACAGAATATTCAGCAAGATTGTCAGGAATTTCTAATGTATATGCTTGTTGTATTGCAAGATGAAGGTGTAGATGTAGAAAATCTTTTTGACCTTTCTTATAAATGGCTGCATAACTTCGAAAATTGTTCCTTTTCAAGTACTACTACAATAGACACTGAAAGATTTATATATTTGACTTTACCAGACTGCAAATCAATGTCTTTTAATAATCTAGTTAGAGAAGCAAATCAAAACATGGTCTGTACTCAATGTAAATCTGCAATGCTATCAACATTATTTATACAAAGATATGAACAGTATGTAATTTTAATGTTCCAACGATGTAGACCTGATAAAACTAAATTTACAACTTTAATTAAAAATGTTGTGGCTTCTCAATTATCAATTTCAGGAACAATCTTTGCAACTGCAGAAATTATTTACCATGATGGTCCTTCGACAACATCAGGGCATTACACAGCTTATTTAAAATGTCAAATGGCGCGCAGCAGAAGTTGTTTTAATTTTTAAAAAGGGAAGTAGATCCGTCCCGTCAAACTATAGACCAATTAGTTTGATGGACACCCTGCAAAAACTCTATGCCAAGCATTTACTATTTCGGATAAATGACTGGCTGGAGGAAAAAACAATACTTACCAAGTTTCAAGCTGGGTTTAGGGGTAAGATCAGCACCATAGACCAGGTCTTTAGATTCTGTTGTATATACTGGAAATATGTACACATTAGGAAAGGTCATTTGTATGTCGCTTTCGTAGATCTGAGAGCGGCATTTGACCTTGTCCCCCGCAACTTACTCTGGAGATCCCTAAGTGAAGCTGGATTGCCAGGTTGCCTCCTGGTTCAAATAGTTGAGTTGCACGCTAAGAATCATGCCAACATTAGGTGGGGTCCAAATGGTGAACTGACGCGTAATATCCCAATAGAGCGTGGTGTCCGTCAAGGATGCGTTTTGGCCCCCACCTTATTTTCATTATTTGTTAACGATATCCCTGATCATTTGAACGGCTGTGCTAATGACTCACCACAACTAAATGGAGAAAGGGTGCCTGCGTTGCTTTTCGCGGACGACACCATCTTAATATCCCAAACTAAGAAAGGCCTCCAGGCGCTCCTGAACTCCTTTAGTATTTATTGTGTGAAGAAAGGATTAGAGATAAACGTTGACAAAACTAAGTGTATGGCATTGAATCCCTGTAAACCGGATAGAGGGACTCTAAATCTGAATGGTCAAGTCTTAGAAATCGTCAATAATTTTTCCTATCTGGGGGTGGTGCTTGATTCAAACCTGACATGGAAGGCCCAAATTGAGAAAAACAAGGTGTCTTATGCCCATAACGTCAAGCCAGTCATCAGCAAACTTAATGCTAGTATAAGTAAAAGTGTGACTCCTGTGCTTGAGCTTTTTAAATTTAAAATCCAATCTGCTGCCCTTTACGGGGCTGAGATATGGGGACCCTGGGCAAGGGATAGTTTCCATGGCCTGGATAACAAATTCATGAGATCAATTGTAAGGGTACCCACTAGTACACCGTTGATTCCTCTTCAATTTGATCTGAACCTTAAGAGAACTGACAACCATATAACCATTAGACCACTAATGTTCTGGATAAAGATATGGTCCACCCCAGAATTGATCGACTATAGGAAAGGCCTCCAGGAGATATTGGGTTTAGATTCCTTTCATTCCGTTCTATGGCTCAGACACATTAAAAAATGTTTTTCAATTCTGGGCTTGCCTCAGTTATGGGAGAGTCCAGAAAACCAACCACCTTTCACCAAGTCTATGGTGAAACGAGCCTTCTGGTCCTACATAACTAACCAGTTAGTGAATGAAAATAGAACCGGGTCTTTAACCCAAGAATTTTTAATCTTTAAAGATGACCCTTCCTTTGAGGCTTTTTTAGATGAAATAGAGCCTCCCCTTGCGAAGTCTCTATTTCTGAAATTCAGGTATGGGAATCTTATGCTAAATTCCAATCTGGAACGTTGGTCTAAGAGAAAACCGGAATGTCCAAATGTTATACATGGGAAGTGTTCAATGTGCTTAGGTTCTTGCTCGGAGGATGAGGTCCATATGCTGTTTATTTGTAAAGCATACTCAAAAGCACGAAAAAGGTGGATCAAACCCCTGTGCTCCCTCCTAGGAACAAGATCTTGTATCACGGCATATAGAATTATCAAAACTAATACTTCCCAATCTATTGTATTTAGCATCAGTAGATTTCTTTATTCTGTGTACATTGTTCGCAGGAAGTTTGGCCAAATACTTTGAGCAGGTAAAACCTTGCTGTTCCTCGAAATATCCCTCCTAACCTGGTACATGCCTAGCAACACGACAAAAAATGAGATGAAGCCTTGGTGTCTTTGTTAATGTTTTTATGAGGATGTTTATAATGAATTTTGTACTTAAAGATATAATCTTTTTAATTTCCTTTTTTTAAAAAGATTTGTATGCGTATATTGTTATGATTCTGTGTTTTTATGTATGTGTCTTTTATGGCCAAGGTGGCCGAAATAAATAAATAAATAAATAAATAAATAAAATGTCAAAAAGGCTGGAATAATTGTGATGATACTCAATTGACTTTCAAACAACGTTGCTGCATTACGTTTGACGATCGAGTTTCTTAGGCTACCATGCCTTTACCGTCTCTTCAGGATACAAATCTGAATTGACAGATCTTCTAAATTGTGTTTTAACTGAGGGACCTTCCATTTGTATTAATTCCATTAAGACAGTTTTATAAGCCCTGAAGAAGTCTCATTCATGAGACGAAACGCGTTGGCTAAAAAAAGAGGCGGAAAAAGAAAAATCTGCTGTAATATTGGATCGTTTTTTATCTACTGTTGAATACCACAATAAAGAATTGAAAGCAAACGAAAGCAAACCATATTCAAGTACGGACCTGTTCATTTGGAAACAACTTTATCTTTAACTGAAGGATACTAGAGACTATGGAAGATACTTTTTGATGGGTGCTGATACCACATTTTGCTTTGTATTTTAGGCTTTGACCTGAAAGGAACAGACAGGGTTGTGTTCCTTGGTTTCTTGAGCACCATTGCGACATTTCAAAGTCACAGACCATAACAGGTGCAGGTCTTTTGCCTCAACCCTTGTGTGTATAAGTGACTTTCAAACAATGTTTGCCTTCTGACTTACAAAATTCTTACCTAGTATTCTTACAACCGAAATTTTAGGAAAGGTAATTGGCCTATGAAGATTGGAGCAGTTAATAAAACTTAGGGCCCAATTAGGATCGCGGTCGGACTTGAGTCCAACCGCGACACCTGAGGAGGAGGGAATGTCCGCAGGGGCTGCGGCGTTCCCTCCGAGCAGATTAGTATGTGACCGCCAGGGTGGCGGTCAAATCCACTATCTTTAACATTGCGGCGGGTGCAGCTTGAAGCTGCACCCGCCGCAAGGTGAAAAATGCATGCATCGCATTTGCATGCACAAAGAGGCAGGCACCGCGCGGTGCCTGCTGATTTGTGCACACAAATGCAGGGGGGTACCATAGGTACCCCCCATGTGCACCCCCCACCCCCACTTCACCCAGGGGGCACCAACGGGCCCCCAAAGTGACAGTCCGTAATCATAAGTAAGCTAGAGGTGGAAATATAACTATTGTTTCATAATGTAAAAGATGTTGGAGCTTTTCTTTCAGAAACTCGGGTAAATGGAAGATTAAGAATACTATTGAGTAATTTCCAAAGAAAAGGACTTTCCATATACTATTTGGCCTTTCAGAAAAGTACGTGGATCAAAAGTGAGTTAAGATATGTTTTTTCAAAATTTTACATTATTTATTGAAACGTTGTATGGGTTTTTTAAACAGAATCTTTTTGATTGTGTTTTTTTTTGCCCGCTGTCATATGTTGAGTAGTATTGAAGTCACTGTTTTAAGTGAAATTTAATATATTCTGAGAACAGCAAAAATAAACTATATAACATGTTGTACAAATTATTTTGTATTTGGTATTATGAAATATATATTATTCTCCCCTTGTCTCACGCTCACTCACCTTTTCCTCCCTCTATCACTCCTCTTAACTCACCCTCACTGCCCTTCTCTCACTCTCCCTCACCTCCCTTCCCTTATTCCACTTCCGTCACTTATCCTCATTCCCCATTCCTTCATTGCCCTTTCCCTCTCTCCCATCTACCACTTCACTCACTCCTTCTTTCACTCCTTCTGTCCTCTCACATCCTCACTCCTCTTCCCTCACTCTCTCACTCTTAGCCTCACTCTCTCCGTCCTCTCACTCTCTCACTCCTCTTCTGTCACGCTCACTCCCTATAACTCACCCACACTCCCTCACTTACCTTTCTTTGCTCCCTTACTCAGTCCTTTTCTCTCACTCTTTCCTTCACTACCTCTATGTCCTCACTCCCTCAGTCCCTTTGTCTTACAATCACTCGCCTTTATCCACCCTCTATCACTCCTCTTTCCTCAACCTCACTGCCCTTCTCTCACCCCCGTTTCCTTACTCCACTTCCCTCAGTTATTCTCATTTTCCATGTTTACTCCCCTTTCCCTAACTCCCCTCCCACACTCAAATTCTTTCAGTCTCCCTTCTTCACTTCCCTTCCCCTCTCTTTCCTTCCTTCGCTCCCTCACTCATTCTTCTTCCTTTACTCACCTTACTCCAATTCTCTCACTCCTTATGTCACTCCCTTTGTCCTCTCACTTCCTCACTCCCCTTCCCTCACTCCCTCTCTCTTAGCCTTACTTTCTCTGTCCCTTCACTCTCTCACTCCTCTTCTGTCTCGCTCACTCCCTATAACTTGCCCATACTCCCTCACTTACCTTTCTTTGCTCTCTCACTCAGTCCCTTTCTGTCACTCTTTCCTTCACTACCTCTATGTATTTACTCCCTCAGTCCCCTTGTCTTACACTCACTCGCCTTTATCCACCCTCTATCCTCCCTCTTTCCTCAACCTCACTGCCCTTCTCTCACCCTCCCTCACCCTTGTTCTCTTACTCCGGTTCCCTCACTTATCCTCATTCATCATCCTAAACTCCCCTTCCCCTTTCTCTCCTCACACACTCACCCTTTCCCAGTTCATCTGCTTCACTCCCCTTTCCCTTCTTTCCTTCCGTTGCTCTCTCAGTCATTCCCCTTCCCTCGCTCACCTTACTCCTCTTTACTCACTCCTTCTCTCACTCACTCTGTTCTCTCATATTCTCACTCCTCTTCCCTCTCTGTTACCCTCACTCCCATTTTCCCCTCACCGTCTTATGCCCCTACATTCACACTTACTCACCTTCCATCCCTCATTTTCATGAATCCACCCTCACTCACTTCTGCATCCCTGTCACTCACTCCCCTTTCTTTATTCCCCTTTCTTCCTTTAGTTTTCCTAACTCACATTCCCATAGTATCTTACTCACCTTCACTTCATTTCTCTCTCCTTCTCTTCCTCTCTGTCACTGAATGTATCCATCTGATTATCCTCTTAGTAATTTGCTCTCCCTCTATTTCTTTTTCACTCTCTCTGACCTTCACCATTCCTTTGTTTTCCTTTCTGTGTCCTTCACTCCAACTTTATCTCTTACTACCCTTTTATGACTTTTAATCTCCTGCCTTGTCTCTTGCATTGTGAAATATATATTGTAAATATTATAACGTACTTTTTTTTTCTTCCACAGATATTAAATTTAGTGAAAATATGTTATTAAGTTTACATTACTTGTAAGGTAAGTTTGACATACAAAATTTACTTTCTCATCTCTTTTCCTTAACCTCACTACTCTTCTCTCACCCACCCACACCCCGTTCCCTTACTGTACTTATTCTCAATCCCCATGTTTACTCCCCTTTCCTTCACTCCCCTCTCACACTCACCTTCTTTCAGACCTCCTGCTTTACTTCCCTTCCTCTCTCTTCCCTTCCTTCGCTCCTTCACTCTTTTCCCTTTCCTTACTCTCCTTACTCCACTTCACTAACTCCTTCTCTCACTCCCTCTGTCCTCTTACTTCCTCACTCCCCTTCCCTCATTCTCTCTTTCTTAGCCTCATTTTCTCCGTCCTCTTAGTCTCTCACTCCTCTTCTGTCACGTGCACTCCCTATAACTCAGCCACACTCCCTCACTTATCTTTCTTTGCTCCCTCACTCAGTCCCTTTCTGTCACTCTTTCCTTCACTACCTCTATCCCCTCACTTCCTCACTCCCCTTGTCTTACCATCACTCACTTTTCTCCACCCTCTTTCACCCCCTCTTTACTCATGCTCTCTGCCGTTCTTTCACCCTCCTTCACCCCCGCTCCCTTAGTCTGGTTCCCTCACTACCCCTCATTCCCTATCTTTCTCTCCCTTTCCCTTCACTTTCATCCCCCAATCACCTTCTCTCAGCACCTATGCTTCAGTCCTCTTCCCCTCTATTCTCTTCTTTCGCTCACTCACTCATTCCCCTTCCCTCACTCACCTTACTCCACTTTACTCACTCTTTCTCTCACTCCCTCTATCCTGTCACATCCTCATTCTCCTTCCCTCACTCCCTCTCTCTTAGCTTTACTACCTCCGTCCCCTCACTCTCTCACTCCTCTTCCATCACACTCACTCCCTATAACTCTCCTACACTCCCTCACTTAGCTTTCTATGCTCCCTCACTCAGTTCCCTTCTCTTACTCTTTCCTTCAGTCCCTCTGTCTCCTCACTCCCTCACTCCCCTTGTCTCATGCTCACTTGCCTTTATCCACCCTCTATTACCCCTCCTTACTCCACTTCCCACACTACCTCTCATTCCCCATTCCTTCACTCCCTATCCCCTCTTTTCCCTCCAGCACTTACCAGCTCTCAGTCACTCGACTTCAGTCCCCTTCCCCTTCTTTCTATCTTTTGCTCCCTCAGTAATTCCCCTTCCCTTACTCACCTTACTCCACTTCACTCACTACTTCTCTCACTCTCTCTTTCCTATCACTTCCTCACTCCCTTTGTCTTACCCTCACTCTCTCCATCCCCTCACTCTATCACTCCCCCTTCACTCACCCTCACTCACCTTACATTTTCTCACTGTCATCAACTCGCCTTTACTCTCTCCCCTTCTATCATTTGTTCCATGACTCACTTTCTCCTCTTCATTTAGTCATTTCATCCAAACAATTATGCAGTATACATTCATTGAAAAAAAAAAACGACACAATATGGAAGGAATATAGTTTTTTTGGGAGAATTGGAGGTAGTTCTGAAAAGAACTCTTTTTTTTCTTCTTTTTTAGATTTTAATTTTTTTGTACATTTTCTGAACGTTTTTATATTTTTTTTGTTTTTTTATCAGAACAAAAACAAAACTAGGGGATGTAAAATTGCTCAACAGGAGCAAAAAAAGGGAAAGATTAGGGATGAGGGGCGCAGCGGTGATCCTTTTTCTTCCTAATAATACATTTTATGCTTTGCTCGTCATAACAAAGCAATTCAATACAGTACTTGCACACAAATTTCAGGTCTGCAAAGTCTGGCTGCACAACAGGTATTAATCTTGCACCTTGACTTCCAGAAGGTGTTGGACCACCAGTTGAGGTACTGCCGCCATCTCTTGGGGGATTCCGTGCCAGGTCCCTGACACTCTCCCGGGCATAGTTCTGGGGGTGCCTTCTATGTACATGTTGAATCATAGTGGAGTTGCCAAAACTGTATTTCTTTCTTGGGTCAGCACGTGATGAAATTGTGTGACATATGTTGCATTCCACCTTTGGTGCATTGACTTTCTTCTCACCTTCTGGAATGGTGAAAAACGTCCAGATGAAGTGCTCCTTAATTTTTGGCTGAGGAGGGTCCTCATGTAGAAACTCATCAGAGTCACTGCTGCTTGGTGCTCTTCCAGCCATTCTTTTCAAAGAATTCAAGAGGAGAAACAGGGAACAGGTCTTGCTCTCTCCAAAGTGAAAGAGGTAGTGAAGGAAATGGGTGGGGTTTAACAACCAATGAAAAGTGTTATTTTAAGGTCACATGACTTGTCGCGCTCCGGAGCGCTTCCGAGGCGCATGCGCAGCACGTACATAGGCGCTTACGGGGGTGCTTACGCGGCACGTCTGAATGACGTTTTGCTAGATTTTCCGAAATGCGTTTAAAGTTAAAATACTGTTATTTAAAATCAAAAATACTACTTTTATAAGTATGCCACTAAATGTCTTGAATTATTATTTACTTTAAATACATACTTATATTTTTTTTGCACGTGGAAATAGCGCTCTCGCTACCTGTACGGGTGCGTTTACGGGTGCGCAAACCCTCAGCGCTCCGAGGTAAAATTATAAAAAAAAGCCACAGGAAAAATACATTGAGAAACTAATTTTAGAAAAATATACGTTATATAAAAAAGGTATAAAAAATATAATAATTGATAGTTATAAAAAACAGTTTTTAAAAAACTTAATATTTCACTTTAAAAATCGTAGGTTACAAACTCGTTATAGTAAGGAATTAGCTTTTAAAAAACCTTTGAAATTCACTGAAAAAACCATAGGTTTCACACTCCTTATAGTTAGGAATTAGCATTTAAAAAACCTTTAAAATTCACTGAAAAAACCATAGGTTTCACACCAGTTATAGTTAGCTGAACATTTTACTCATACAAAACCATTGAAATTCCCACGTTGTAGTTAGTTGGACTCACTATAACTCACGCGCCCGCAATCCACTGCTGATGATGTCACATATTACATCATTCATGACATGGTCAGTGACATCACTGATGACATCAATGATGACATCTTAAATGACATCACTGATGACATCACTGATGACATCTCAAATGACATCACTGATGACATCACCGATGACATCATCCATTGTCTGTGTGTTTCTGTAAAGTTTAAATATGTTTTACATATTGAAGAATGAGTGGATGTATAAGTGTCTGGATGAAGGATTTAGAAGGTGCATGACTGACTGTATGAGTGAGTGATTAAATGTGTCTTACTGAATGCATGGGTTAGTGACTAAACTGTCTGAATGTGTGCATCATTATGTCTGTTGTTGTGTAAACTGCTGCATGTGTTGATCAGTAGCTATATGAGTGGCTATATGGGTTATTGATTGGTTGCCGAAGTATTTGTATGTGAGGCTGAGTGTGTGTGTGGGTGCCTGGGAGGTGTGTGACTCTGTGCATAGATGTGTGAGCAGTTGATTCACTTGGTGTATGAGTTCAAGAGTGCATGTGGAAACAGCTGTATGGGTGGTTGACTGTGTGCATGGTTGTGTTGGTGAGTGAATGGATATCTCAGTGCTACATGTCCAAGTAAGTACATATGTAAAACATAGTGCTTGGGAGAGTTGGCATATGTAAATGACTATACATGGGAGCCTGTTATTGCGTAAGTGGCTGTATGGATCAATGTGTACTTGTATCAGTGATTGTAAAAGAGAGTAAGTATGTGTTAGTATATGTTTGAATAAGTAAGGTGATGTATGTATAACTGTACAGACGAGAAAATGGGAGTGTGATTGATTCTTTGTATGACTGACTAGGTGTGTGAGTAACTCCATGGATGAGTGGCAGTGTGTGAGTCTCTGTTTAGGTGTATGAGTGCATCTGATAGTGTTGTATTGATGAGTGACTGTATGTATGAGTGATTTTATGGCTGAATGAGTGGATGTGTGTGTAGACATAGGAATCAGTGAGTGCGTATGTAGTAACTGGTATTGGTGTGTCAATGGTTTCAAGGATGGTAGTTTGTATTTAACACTGGGTGTATCAAAGGTTAGATTAGAGTGTGAGGAGGTGCATCGTATTATCACATGGGTGATGTCATCAGTGATGTCATTTGAGATATCATCAGTGATGTCATCAGTGATGTCATTTGAGATGTCATCAGTGATGCCATCAGTGATGTCACTGACCATGTCATGAATGATGTAATATGTGACATCATCAGCAGTGGATTGCGGGCGCGCGAGTTATAGTGAGTCCAACTAACTATATTGTGGGAATTTCAATGGTTTTGTATGAGTAAAATGTTCAGCTAACAATAACTGGTGTGAAATCTATGGTTTTTTCAATGAATTTCAAAGGTTTTTTAAATGCTAATTTCGAACTATAACGAGTGTGAAACCTATGGCTTTTTCAGTGAATATATATATATGCCCCAACAACGCTTAAAATTTTACTATGGAGTCTAAACGCTCTTTTGGCCTGTTTTGGATTTATCCTACTATATACACATTCTCTTTTATATGTATATTTTCTATATATAAAATTGTATTTCAATATATTGTGTATAAAAATAATTTAATAGATATGTCAATAACTAACTGACATATGTATAAGTCTGCCAGGACGTTTTTTGCGTATTTGCACATGGAATAACTTTTCTCTATAGAAGATGTTGTTTATGTCTATGGTCATGTGACTATGGGATGGGCGGTGCTTAAACTGGTCACTTGAGCATTATAAAATTCTAAAAGTTGCACTAGTTCTTTGCATGTGAACAAGGGCTCTTGAAGCCCGAAACGCGTATTGCCCTCCTGTTTGTATCAGCTGCAATAAAGTGAAGAGCCTGTGAATTACGTGGTCCGTCTCCTACTTTGCCTCGCCGGTCCTGGGTGGATCAGGAAGTGGCGTTTGTGGAGTTTCTGTATATATATATATATATTCACTGAAAAAACCATAGGTTATAGACCATATATAGTTAGGAATTTGCATTTACAAAACCATGAAAATTCACTGAAAAAACCATTGGTTGTAGAGCATATATAGTTAGGGATTAGCATTTACAAAACCTTAATTTACTCACACAAAACCATAGAAATTCGCATATATAGTTAGTTGCAATAACTATATATCGCGCACCCGCAATCCACTGCTGATGATGTCACATATTACATCATTCATGACATGGTCAGTGACATCACTGATGACATCACTGATGACATCTCAAATGACATCACTGATGACATCTCAACTAACTATATATGCAAATTTCTATGGTTTTGTGCGAGTAAATTGAGGTTTTGTAAATGCTAATCCCTAACTACGCGTTTTGGGACCCCCCTTTTACTCGGCCCCCCCTTGACGGAACCCCCCAAAATTTCAGGGGCTGCTCAGAAACAAAATGTGCCATTTTCCTGAAAATTTCAGCCGATTCTGTCCACAAACGCCAAAGTTCCATAGAGAAAAAATCCTAACTATATATACCTACTGGCTAGGGCGGTTGGCCTCACTTTTAGCTCGAACGGCTGAATGGATTTGCACGAAACTTGGCAAAATTGTAGGGACTGTTAGCCCGATGTGCCTTTGCTAGGTCTCAATATATGTGCTTCAGTGGATTTTGAGAAATTAACGTTCAAAAAAAGATATATATCTGTAACAGCGCTCCGGGCTGCGCTCCAGTTCGCGTACTTTTCGCGAAACTGAACTTTGCGATGCGAAGCTGATTGGCTTTCCGGTGTCTGTCAACATTCTAAACAGTCCGGAGTGGCCGCCATCTTGTCTCTCGGTAGGATCGAGAGAGAAGAAGAGGTGAAAAACGAAGGGGGAATTTAATGAAAGGGGGCAAGGTAGACCCCTCTTGACCCCCTAGGAATGATGTTGGGGTTATTAAAGGGTCCCGTGGGG
Source organism: Lissotriton vulgaris (assembly GCF_964263255.1). Classification (NCBI taxonomy): domain Eukaryota; kingdom Metazoa; phylum Chordata; class Amphibia; order Caudata; family Salamandridae; genus Lissotriton; species Lissotriton vulgaris. The sequence continues at coordinate 665,495,701 of NC_141694.1, forward strand.
AAAATAAAAAAAATTTAAAAAAAATGATTTTTCACGGTAGAAGCGCTTCCCGGGCCGCGAACTGGGCCGCAAACTGGTAGCGAAACGGGAATTCGCCATTTTGTGTTTCGTTTTAATTAAATTACTAGGTATAAGGGGGTGCGGGAGACGTATCCTGATCCCTTATGTTTTCTGAGGGTGGCCGAGGAGGCTCATATATGTTGATACATGTCTTCCAGCGGCTGTGCGTGAGCGTTTTTTTTTTTTTTGCTGCGTGACGTCTGTTAACGTTCGATTCGATGGAAATCAGGAAGTGTTGACCACCAATTTGTCACTGCGATAAAATATTTTGTTATAAATAAATCCTTATTGATAAACATTGTCTGCGCCATCTTGCCTTTTTTCCAATGCCACAATTTTGTCGTGCACGGCAGCCATTTTAGAGGCCTTGACCAGACCCACTCTCTGCACGCCGTCGATTCTCAGCAGGGCTCCCCACCCTCGCAATCATCTCCCCCACGCACTGGTCACCCCCACTCTCTCTCTCATGCATGGGCCATAAACTTCCCCCCATCTGCGCTGCTCTTCCCTGAGAATCACACCCTGTGCCCGCCCGACACCTCCCTTTCACCCTATTCACTACCGCACCCTCTGACGCTCCTCTTCCTCTGTGTCCGATTGTCCAGGCCGGTCCCAGGCTATCACCTAGCCCTGCGGATGTAGTTTATGGCCCCAGCTGTAGAGAATCCAGACATGCCAACCCTCCCGATTCAGGCGTGAGACTACCGATTTCAGTGCTAGTCTCCCGCCTCCCGATTCCTGCAAGCAAAAACCCGATTCCTCGGGGGTTTCAGCTGACAGGGCTTGGTATTGTGTTACGTGCTAATTCTTCCAGGAAATGTCAGAGGGCCGATGCAGGGGCTCTAGAAGGGGTGATAAACCATTTAAGTCTCATTAACAAGCGCATGGTCTTTTAAAGATCTGTGAAGTACTCGGGGCGGCGGTGTGTGTGTGCCCTCTTTCAGGAGCCGGCGGGGGGGGGGGGGGGCACTGCCAGCAACTTGCCAGGCCAGGCAGTGTTCAACACTTGCATCACCCTTTCTCTGCCTGCTATTGCGCTCCATGCTTCGGAAAGGTAAGAAAAAGAACGTGCATTTGAGTTTGAAATGTCCGATCCTGTAGCAGCACACTTCCAAGGCCCACACATGACAATAACCCGATTCAAGGCCCCATTCACCCGATTTTTTAAAAATATATAGCACTCCAAGAAAGTAGTAGGATTATAAAACTTTATTAACTTATAAATATATAGAACGCAACAAAAACTGTAAATACATTTAAACATTTTTTGGAAAAAAGAAGCAACAATGGTCAGTAGCTGTCTTTTGTGCGAATAGTCCCAAGGCAGCACAACGTGCTGAGTTCTGGACGGCACCCAGGTGATGTTACCTGGGTGCCGCACTGGTTTTTGGTTTCCTACAATGCAGCTCAGAAAAACAGCGTGGGGCGTCCCGGGTGGTGCGGGGGGAGGCCTCGTCAGTAGCGGTCTGTTGTGCGAATAGTCCCAAGGCAGCAGAACGCGCTGAGATGTGGATGGCACCCAGGTGATGTCCAGTAACTTGCCGCACTGGTTTTGGTATCCTACAATGCTGCTCCGAAAAACGGCGTGGGGCGCCCCGGGGGGGGGCGTGGGGGAGGCGGCGTGAACGGGCCTCCCCAGGTGGAGGCTCGTCTGCTGTACTGGGGCGCCCCTTTACCGTTTCAGTTGCCATTCCGCCCGCTTTTGCTACACTGTGCCTCATCCTCCATTCAGCTGTTTATCGCCCGCTCTTGCGGCTACAGCGTCTCGCTCACCATGTAGTTGAGTTGCGCCCACTCTTGCGGTGCAGCGATAGGCGGCTGCCATAGGACTCTTAAAATGGCGGACGGCTCTTCGGATTTGGGCCTGGTCAACTAAAATGGCCCTGGGACACCTTGGAACTCGGACGCTTGCCTGCTAGGGCTTGGGCTCCATTCTCGAAAGCGTCCCCTCAGCCGTGAAGATTCTACAAAAGTCTTGGGGGCCCTCGACTCCTGCAGGCTTCCGGTGGGGAGCGGCTGCCATGATTGCTCACGGAATGACCACGACGGAGCCACGAGATGGTGGTGCTTTCATGCTGACGCCAGCTTCAGTCTGAAACATCCAGAAACAAGGTGGGGCTTTCATCGTTTGGGAAAAAAAAATGTTCTAAACCAATGAAAAGTGTTATTTTTAGGTCATATGACCAAGCCTTCCGTCATTAGGAAACCAAAAGTAAAATGAACCAATGAAAAGTTTTATAAACAAGTCACATGACCTGTTATGCGGCATAGGGCTACAAAAAGCGTAGAAAATCCGTTGGCACGTGAGGCGGCGTCAGTAGCGGACCGATGTGCGAATAGGCCGAAGGTAGCACAATGCGCCGAGATCCGGATGGCACCAAGTTGTGTCCAGCAAGTTGCTGCACTGGTGTGGCTATCCTACAATGCTGCGCCGAAAGTCGGCGTGGGGCGCCCTGTTGGCCTGTGAGGTCGCGTCAGTCAGTGGGGGCTGTGCGTCTCCCCCAAGATGGAGGCTCCTCGGCTGCAGTGGGGCGCCCCTTAGCGTTTCACTCGCCGTCCAACTGAGTTGCGTCCGCACTTGCGGCTACAGTAGGCCGAAGGCAGCACAGCGCGCCGAGATCTGGATGGCACCGAGGTGGTGTCCAGCAAGTTGCTGCACTGGTGTGGCCATCCTACAATGCTGCGCCGAAAGACGGCGTGTCCAGCTGAGTTCCGGTCACTCTTGCGGTACAGTGACTCGAACGCGCCGAGATCCGGATGGCACCGAGGTGGTGTCCAGCAAGTTGCCGCACTGGTGTGGCCATCCTACAATGCTGCGCCGAAAGACGGCGTGTCCAGCTGAGTTTCTCCCGCTCTTGCGGTACAGTGACTCGAACGCGCCGAGATCCGGATGACACCGAGATGGTGTCCAGCAAGTTGCTGCACTGGTGTGGCCATCCTACAATGCTGCGCCGAAAGTCGGCGTGGGGTGCCCCGTTGGCTTATGAGGTGATGTCAGTAGTGGACCGATGTGTGAATAGGTCGGAACCAGCACAAGGCGCCAAGATCCGGATGGCAAGTCCTGGATGTTGAGTGCCATAGTTGAGAGTTCTGAGCAGTGTTTGTAACACTGTCTGAAGCTTATTTGCACCTGCTGCAGCTTCACTATTGCCCTGGTGTGGCCAAAGATTGCCCATGACATAGGCGGCCGGCTCCCGAGGTCCGGCGGAACTTTTTTCCTTTTCCTTTCTGCATCTTGTCACACAATCCGTTTGACCTGAAGACACGACCAGGTCCCTGAATGTGTGCAGGGGGATGCTATTGATTGAATCAAAATGGCGGCTTCACACAAAGCTGAGTCAAGCGTTGCTGTTGATGCTATACAGACAAAAATTGGTTTTCAGTTTGTACATTCTTCAGGATTTTTTTTTCAATCCAAGGCTGATTGAGAGTTTGTAGAACAATGGCTTCAGATTTTCAACATACTACTCTTCAACATTCTTCCTAAATGTAACAATGTGAGACTCACTAGGAGAACGGCTGTTTATCTTTCCTTTCAAAATGCTGCCAACAATATTTTCTGAATGGAAGACACCATTTTGTAGCATAAAGGGCCGAAAGGGGTTCTGGTCTGGCCGATGGTTGGTGGAGACATTTTGACTATATCTTGGACCTGCCCGGCCTCGCCCAAAATGGCGCCGGTATAAATGGGACTCGTAACTCCTTGTTGTGTACTGGTTGAACAACCTTGATATCACGAGATATGAATGCAGTTTTGATGCTCATGGCGGGCGGGGACGAGAATTGATTGAATATTTCGACATCCCTATTGATATTAAGTTCTGATGTGTTATTGATTACTGTACTATTGAAAGTTCGAATTAACGTCACCCATGGTACTTGCCCGCAAATGTATATCTAGATAATTTTTTTGTAAGTGGCCCTGTCGTATTTTAATTACAAAATGTACGTCCACCGATTCCGCAACTGTTAGACACCTTAGTTCTTGCAACCTAATGGCCCGCTCGTTACGTTCCTCTACAATGTAAATGTCTCCTTATCATATACGATTTCAGTTTGCTCCGTGGCCGGCCCACGTGGTTATAGGCCCGTATTTGTATACTGACATTTTCACAATAAAGGTTTTTAAAACAAAACATGGTAGTAGTATTTACATTGGTAAAGTTTTTACTTTTAGTCACTGTTTTCGAATCAGTAAAAGGCAAGTGAAATAAAGCAGTCCAATTACATGACGGATAAAAGGTATAATACGTAGGAACGCAGTAAAGATAAATGGTCAAGGGCAGTTGTGTTTTCCACTCCTGCAACATAAAGTGATCGATAAGAATCTGATAATCAGGCGTATCGGCGACTAAGACAGCAGGCCGAGCCTCTTTTACTCAACGGCTCCGTCATGGGACGAAGAAACGCCCTTTTTCTCGAAAAAGGAATATATTTTACTTGCAGGATAGTTGTAAATTTTCCGGGAAAGTACATTAGCCTGGAACATTATAACATATATGTTTAAAAAAAAATAATGTTCGAAACCAATAAAAAGCGTAATTTTTAGGTCATATGACCAAGCTTTTCATCATTAAAATAACAAAAGTAAAATGAACCAATGAAAAGTTTTATTAACAAGTCACATGACCTGTTATGCTTACGTTACGCGCTGCGCCCCGGATCGCTTCCGGGAAGCTGCGCTTCGCGCACCGGAGCACTTCCGGGTGCGCTAACGCGGCGTGTCATATAACGCATTATGCGACAACGTAGGTCAAGAATATAGTCAAAATGTCTCCACCAACCAGCGTTCGGAACACAACCCCTTTCAGCAGTCCAAAAAGTTCTGTTAAATGACAACAGAGGGGACAGGCAACAAGAACCATCAGTCAAAGAGGGGAGGGCAAGTTCTTCTCTACCGGGTCATGTTGGGGCGCTACCGGAACTGATCGAATTGGTAGTCTACAGTGTTTCTGGATGTTTCAGACTGAAGCTGGCGTCAGCATGAGAGCACCACCATCTCGTAGCTCCGTCGTGGCCATTCCACGAGCAATCATGGCAGCCGCTCCCCACCAGAAGCCTGCGTGAGTCGGGGGCCCCCAAGACTTTTGTAGAATCTTCACGGCTGAGGGGACGCTTTCGAGAATGGGACCCAAGCCCTAGCAGGCAAGCGTCCGAGTTCCAAGGTGTCCCAGGGCCATTTTAGTGGACCACGCCCAAATCTGAAGAACCGGCCGCCATTTTGAGAGTCCTGTGGCAGCCGCCTATCGTTGCATCGCAAGAGCGGGAGCAACTCAACTACATGGTGAGCGAGACGCTGTAGTCGCAAGAGCGGGCGGTAAACAGCTGAATGGCGGAAGAGGCACAGTGTAGCAAAAGCGGGCGGAATGGCAACTAAAACGGTAAAGGGGCGCCCCACTACAGCGTGTCTTCAGGTCAAACGGATTGTGGGACAAGGTCCAGAAGAGAAGAGTCATCAAAAGGCAAAAAGTTCCGCCGGACCCGGGGAGCCGGCCGCCTATGTCGGGGGCGATCTCAGGCTACACCAGTGCTATAAGACTTGGGGAGGGGGTCGGAGCCAAGCGTCTTCTCCGAGTCCGTGCCATCACACCGCCCCTCGGGGGCCTCCGTCAAGCGGTTTAGGGAGGTACCATATCACATTGTTTTCAAATGCAGTCAGGTCCACAAACGACCCTCACTTACTTTGAGAATAGTGAAGCTGCAATAGGTGCAAATAAGCTTCAGACAGTGTTACAAGCGCTGCTCAGAACTCTGAACTATGGCACCCAACATCCAGAACTTATGCCATTTGAGAATGGCAGTGACATCGAAGCAACTCAGGGACCAAAACCATTAACGTACTTTCACGTATGAAAATCTTACTTGGGGAGGGGGCAGGAGCCAAGCGCCCCCTCCCAGTCCGCGCCACCACACCGTATGTTGAAAATCTGAAGCCATCGTTCTACAAACTCAACCAACCTTGGATGGAAAAATATAGAAGAATGTACAAACTGAAAACCAGTTTTGGTCTGCATAGCATCAGCAGCAACGCTTGCTATCAGAGTGCATGAGTTTCATGCTCGATCGATTGAGCTAGCCGGATCGGGCAACAAAAAGTATAAAATAGTTATGTAAATAGTTATTTAATAAAATGTTTTACCCTGTTACTTTGCTGGTGTGTTGTATATATTTTTAATATTTGCATAGGGTTTGTCGTTATTTTGGGCGGGGTGGGTGACGGAGCCGAGCTGTCTTGCAGCCCTCATGGTGTGGAGCTCAGTTCATCTCACTATTTTCGTATTTCTCATGAAGGGTTGTTCCTAATGTTTCTATTTTAGCGAGGTCAAAAAGAGATCCCATTAGTGGCCTATTGATTTTGCTCGCTTACTTTTATTGTTTTACACGATTTTTCACTATCTGCAAAGACTAAACAGAGTATTGCGACTTTGTGCTTGTTTGTAAATAGAGAATGAACCAAAGAGAATCAATTGTAAAACAGTAAATGCTTGGATAACAATCAATCAAATGGAGAGGGAAACAGGCACGACGGATTACAACGAGGCAAAGGCCTGCGTTAACTACCCTTCACTATCTGCAAAGAGAGAGTACTACTAAGAGAAAAGAGGGGAGGGGGGGGGCAGCGTTCAAAGCACATCAGCGTGCATAAACACGAAAAAGTTTTTACCTATCACGTACTTGACATTTGACAGCTTTTGATATTTGCTATTAAAAAACCATTGAAATTCACAGAAAAAACCATAGGTTTTAGGCCATATATAGTTAGGAATTTGCATTTACAAAACCTTGAAAATTCACTGAAAAAACCATAGGTTATAGACCATATATAGTTAGGAATTCGCATTTACAAAACCTTAAATTCACTGAAAAAACCATAGGTTATAGACCATATATAGTTAGGAATTCGCATTTACAAAAACTTATTTTACTCACACAAAACCATTGAAATTCCATATATAGTTAGTTGCACTAACTATATATCGCGCACCCGCAATCCACTGCTGATGATGTCACATATTACATCATTCATGACATGGTCAGTGACATCACTGATGACATCACTGATGACATCTCAAATGACATCACTGATGACATCTCAAATCCATCACTGATGACATCACTGATGACATCTCATTTGACATTACTGATCACATCACTGATGATATCATTCATGTGATAATACGAAGAACCTCTTCAGACTCTAATATAACCTTAGATACAATCAGTGTAAACAGACACTCACAGACTGTCACTCATCCATGGAGTTACTCACACACCTAGTCAGTCATGCAAAGAATCAATCACACCTCCATTTCCTCAACTATACAGTTATACAAACTTTACTTATTCAAAGATATACTAACACATATTTACTCTCTTATACAATCCCTGATACAAGTTCACAATGATCCATACAGCCACTCACACATTCACTGGCTCTTATGCACAGTTATTTATATATGTCAACTCTCACATGTACTGTGTTTTACATATGTACTTACTTTGACATGTAGCACTGAGATATCCATTCACTCACCAGTACACTCATGCACACAGTCAACCGCCCATACAGCTGTTTCCACATGCACTTTTGAAACCATACATCTAGTGAATCAACTGCTCACACATCTATGCACAGAGTCATACACCTCCCAGCCACCCACACACACACTCAGTCTCCCATACAAATACTTGGGCAACCAATCAATAACCCATATAGTTACTCATATAGCTACTTATCAACACATGCAACAGTTTACAGAACAACAGACATAATGATGCACAAATTAAGACAGTTTAGTCACTAACCCATGCACTCAGTGAGACACATTTAATCACTCACTCGTACAGTCAGTCATGCACCTACTAAATCCTTCATCCAGACACTTATACATCCACTCATTCTTCAATATGTAAGACATATTTTAACTTTACAGAAACATACAGTCACTGGATGTTGTCATCAGTGATGTCATCAGTGATGTCATTTGAGATGTCATCAGTGATGTCATCAGTGATGTCACTGACCATGTCATGAATGATGTAATAGGTGACATCATCAGCAGTGGATTGCGGGTGCGCGATATACAGTTAGTGCAACTAACTATATATGGAATTTCAATGGTTTTGTGTGAGTAAAATAAGGTTTTGTAAATGCGAATTCCTAACTATATATGGTCTATAACCTATGGTTTTTTCAGTGAATATATATATATATATATATATATATATATATATATATATATATATATATATATATATATATATATATATATATATATATATATATATATATATATATATATATATATATATATATATATATATATATATATATATATATATATATATATATATTTTAAAGAAGCAAGCCCAAGGGGTAAAGGATAGAATATCCTGGAAATCCAGCCCTAGCGATTTTGCAAAATCGAGATTGAATCTCCTCCTTCGTCCAGAATTCTACAAAATGGTCGCTTTTTTGATTGAAGAAGTCTGTATATAAGATAGCACATTGGTATATGAGAGGAATTGGTATGAAATACCCCTATGTTATGGTCATGTATGTTCACTCAGAGATAGTGTCTATGCTACAGACAATACAAGTCTGTGTGATCACATTTCTTTCTTTATACTGACGTCCCAGATGTTGATTGTATATGCCTGATTTGATTTACTCCTAGTTACCTGGAATCCTTAACTTTAGTTGTAGGACCTGCATTCTGCATTATTTGGGATTGAGCTATTCTATATTGTTATGTATCTGGACATTTATAGTGTGGGCGTGAGATATAATGTATCTATGGTGACAGGATGTTCTGCCTTTTATGGTTAACCAAGGTTACTTTCGGTTAAAAGGACTGCTGTTTTATTTTTGAGACATCTTATTATTTGATCCACTAGCTGTACCCGTCCACGCGTTGCTGTGGCTCAGTCTGGTAAAATGGAAGAGAAAGAAAAGAGTAAGCGCATGTTTCTAATATTTTTAATTTCATAATGCTTGTGGGTATACAATATGTTTTTGTCCATCCTAATATATGTAGACTATTTTCTATATGCGTCCCTTGTATTTGTTGCGCAGCAACCAAATCGATAGGGTCTGTTCGGGTTGCAAAGTGAACCAACTCCTCCCACCTCCCTCCACCCACTCCCCGTCTGCCATCCTGACACCAACTGTCCATCCTAATATATGTAGACTATTGTATATATGCGTCCCTTGTATTTGTTGCGCATCAACCAAATCGATAGGGTCTGTTTGAACTTTCGATTAAAAACACACGTGTATTGGACACGCGCGTATTGGAATCCAACGTTGTGTATATATTAACAGGCGCTAATGTTGCAAAGTGAACCAACTCCTCCCCCTCCCTCCACCCACTTCCCGGTCTGCCATCCTGACACCAACTGTCCATCCTAATATATGTAGACTATTGTCTCTATGCGTCCTTTCTCAATGTTGCCAAGTGAACCAACTCCTCCCCCTCCCTCCACCCACTTCCCGGTCTGACGCGCTAATGTTGCAAAGTGAATGAACTCCTCCCCCCTCCCTCCACCCAATTCCCGGTCTGCCATCCTGACACCAACTGTCCATCCTAATATATGTAGACTATTGTCTCTATGCATCCTTTCTCAAGGTTGCCAAGTGAACCAACTCCTCCCGCCTCCCTCCACCCACTTCCCGATCTGACGCGTTGAAATGAATGAATGAAATGAAATGAAAAAGAATTTCTAAAGCGCATGGCTGCCCTTGAGCGTCCCAGCGCTACGTGTACACACAGACAGACCTCCTCTGAACCGCATCCCGAGAAGTTAGTCATTCTGGGGGAAAAGGAACGTTTTCAGAGATTTTCGGAATCTGGTCAAGTTAGGTTCTTTCCTCATTGATGTTGGGAGGGAGTTCCATAGCTGGCCCGCATTTATTGAGAAGCGGCGTCCTCCGGCCCTTGCTCTTTTTGCTCTCGGGATAGCTACCAGGTTTTCCTCGCCAGAGCGGAGCGTTCGTGATGATTTGTAAGGGCGGATCAGATCTCTGAGGATCGGAGGGCCTGTGCCTTGGAGGACTCTGAACACTGTACAGAGCGCTTTGAATTTCACTCTCGCTCTTATGGGCAGCCAATGGAGTGCTTTCAAGGCCGGTTTTGCTGACGTTCTTCTGGGTGTATTCGTCAGCAGTCTTGCGGCTGCATTCTGTGCCCTCTGGAGCACGTTCAGGGTGTATTCCGGTGCAGCCAGGAAAAGGGCGTTGTTATAATCCAGTCTTGACAAAATAAGGCCCTGTACCAGCAATTTCCTGGAGTCTAGTGGGAGTAAGGGCATAACTTTCCGTATTGAGCGGAGCAGCCCATAGCAACACCCTGCGGTTTTTTTCGCCTGAGAGTGCATCGACAGCTCCGGTTCAAGCCAGACGCCAAGACTTTTTATGGATCCCTTCGGGGTCGGAGGATCTCCTAAGCAGGCCGGCCACATACATTTGGGGAGGGAGGTGCAGAGATTTCCCAGCAACATCACCTCGGTTTTGGAGGCATTAAGCTTAAGTCTTGAGTCGGCCATCCATGCCATGATGTTGGTAAGGCAGGCGGCAAACTTCTCACCGTGGTTTTCTGCGAGCGAGAGCGAAACAATCGTTAATATTGCAAAGTGAACCAACTCCTCCCCCCTCCCCCCACCCACTTCCCAGTCTGCCATCCTGACACCAACTGTCCATCCTAATATATGTAGACTATTGTCTCTAAGCGTCTATTATAGTTGTTGCGCAGCAACCCAATTGATAGGGTCTGTTCGACCTTTAGATTAAAAACATGCACGTATTTGACACGCACACATTCAGCTCCAACGTTGTTTACATATAAACAAGCGCTTATTCGAATTCAACGTTGTGTCAAAATTTCAAATCAATCGGTGAATAACTTTCGTAGATTTAAGATTTTTATCAAACACACATTGACATTTTTATGTGTCTGTGTGCTTTCGATTAAAAACACGACACATGCGTATTCGAATCCAACGTTTTGTATATAAAAACACTTGCATATTTGAATGCAACGTTGTGTCAAAATCGGTGAAGAACTTTCAGAGATTTGAGATTTTGAACAAACGAACAGTTACATGTTTATTTATATAGATCATTATGTGTGTTTATAGTATTAAATGAGGATGCATGCATGTTAATGTTATGGGGAGGAATTATTATTCCAGCTAGCACAAGTAGAATGCCTTGGCAAGCTTTCTCTTTAATAATTAATCGTAATCAAGGGTCTGGGGTAACCATTTTATGATCCACTCTCTTATGCTTACTAAGGTCATTTTATGATGTATTAAAAGGACCTGTGTGATAATTTTGGAATATCCAAATTACTTGATATGCTTTGGCTGTATGTTTACAGTAGTATGCAGTGATTCTCATTAGATAAACATTCGAGAGTTGAATATTTCCCTCAGTACGGCAAGAATGCCTCAGCAAAGTATTTCAATTTTGACTAGTGATAACTAGGTGCTATGAGGTATCAGTGCCTGTTGTTGATCAGCCAGTTCAGAGTTAAAACCAGCAGTTTTTTTCACAGCATTCTTTCTGACTCTCTGATTGAGCACAGAACTCACTGTGACTAGCAGTTCATGAATAAGGTGAGAGTGTGAGTGGCCTCAGAAAACTTTTAGAGTCACATACATTTCTAGCGGCATGCCTTTAGTGGGATTTTCTGTTAATTAAGTTTCTTTTCCTGTTTTGTACCTTTTAGAGTTCACATTGGTTTTAGCATATTTAGTAATATTTCTCTTTTCTTTTTGAGAATAGCATCACATGAAATGAAAAATTACTGAAACAGCACTTTCTCCATGGTTCATTCCTTACTGACCAACAACTATCTTAAGCTCAACCCCAGCAAAGCTGAACTCATCTTCATCCAACCTAAAGGCACGTCCCTTACCGTAGATATCTGGCTCGACAACCTCACTACATTAAATTGCAAACTAGCCATTTCCAACTCTGGCAAATCTCTGAGGATCACACTTAACAGAAACCTGAAAATGAAAAAGCACATCAATGCCTCAGCTAAAAGTGCCGTCTGCACGTTGAAGCACCATAAATGAATCAAACTCTTAATCCCTGTTCAAGACCTAAAGACCGTGGTGCAGTCCTTAGTCTTCTCCAAGCTGGACTATGGTGATAAAACTATTTTCTCAGGCTTTTCCCACAGAGGTTTGGAAGGTGATCTATAACCTAAACTGAGAGCATATTTTCTGTAAATTCACATTATCTTTCTCAGTCATATGAGAATGAAGTCTGACATTCTCAGTAAAACATGAACATCCAACAAGGGCAGCGACTGTTAGTTGATTACTTTGTGTTCTACTGAAGCTTCCCAGAGTGTTCTAAAGAACAATTAGAGTGCTAGCAGTCCTACTTATGGCAAAAGCATGGCACACCTGAAACCATCTTGATTGGAATAAAGTGGTAACTCTTAAAACATTTAATTTACAAAGGAACAAAAAGAGGGGGTTCATTTTGCCATAGAAAGTATGATTAGTGCTGCAGAAAGAAAAATTAGGGCACATTTTGAGTGACTTCTCAAATCCTCTTCTATTTCATTAAAAAATTCTGACATGCAGACTGAAACATGTACTTTCAATACCAGCCGCAGACTTCCCTGGTGAGCAGTAGCTTTACTACAGTGATCTAATAAGCAACTAGAGTGCTAACATTCTGAATGTATGGCAAATTTGTGACACATCTGAATGCCTTCTTGATGGAATCAAAGTAAAAAACTGAAAGAATTTCCTACTGAGGAGACTGTAGTAAATGAGGAAATTAGGAAACTTCATAACAAATAAGTCTCCCAAGATGGCTACTAGAGACAAAAGAGCCCAAATGTAGCACAAATATCACCCAGATGTAGCCCGAGTATAACCCAATGACAGAATATCCCAGAGCGTTCTAAAGAACAACTAGAGTGCTAACAGTCTTACTTATGACAAATGTTTGGCACACCTACAGCCATCTTGACTGGAATAAAGTGGTAACACTTAAAACATTTAATTTGCAAAGGAACAAAATGAGGGGGTTAATTTTGCTATAGAAATTATGATTAGTGCTGCAGAAAAAAAATAGGGCACACTTTGTCTTCTCAAATCCTCTTCTATTTCATTAAAGAATTCTGACATGCAGACTGAAACATGCACTTTGAATACCAGTAGCAGACTTCCCTGGTGAGCAGTAGCTTTACTACAGTGATCTAATGAGCAACTAGAGTGCTAACATTCAGAATTTATGGCAAATGTGTGACACATCTGAATGCCATCTTGAGGGAACCAAAGTAAACAAGCATTGAAAATGCAATAGGTCTCGCCCTCGTTTAATATAAAGCAATTCTGTTTGTAATTAGGTGGCTTTTTAGCTTTGCTTTTGTTAGTGTTGTTCAAACTTTCATGTACATAACATGCATATGTATGCATATATGTATATGTATATGTATGCATGCATTTATATTTGTATTTATATAGATATGCAGATTATATATATGTTTATATATGCATGTATATATATACACATACATACATATATATATATATATATATATATATATATATATATATATATATATATATATATATATATATATATATATATATATATATATATGCATATGCACATATACATATGCACATATATGCATTTATATGTGCATATGTGTGCAAGTGCAAGTAGAGAGGTAGAGAGAGGTGTAGAAGTAGAGGTGTAGAGGTAGAGGTGTAGCGGTAGAGGTGTAGCGGTGTAGAGGTATAGAGGTAGAGGTAGAGAGGTAGAGAGGTGGAGGTAGAGGATGAGTAATAGATAGTAGAGAGTGAGTAGTAGAGAGTAGTAGAGAGAGTAGCAGAGAATATGTAGTAGAGAGAAGTATGGTGAGTAGTAGAGGGTGAGTAGTAGAGAGTGAGTAGTAGAGAGTAGAGAGTAGTAGGGAGGGGCTAGTACAGAGTGAGTAGTAGAAAGTGAGTAGTAGAGAGTTAGTAGCACAAAGAGAGTAGTAGAGAGTAGTGGAGAGTGAGTCGTAGAGAGTAGTATAGAGTAAGTAGTAGAGTGAGTAGTACAGTGAGTAGTAGAGAGTATTAGTGAGTTGTAGAGAGTGAGTAGTAGAGAGTGAGTGGTAGTAGAGTACTAGAGAGTGAGTAGTAGAGAGTAGTAGAGAGTGAGTAGTAGAGTGAGTAGTAGAGAGTGAGTAGTAGAGAGTAGTAGAGAGCGAGTAGTAGAGAGCAAGTAGTATAGAGTGTGTAGTAGAGTGAGTAGTAGATAGTGAGTAGTAGGGAGAGTAGTCGAGAGTGAGTAGTAGAGAGAGTAGTAGATAGTAGTAGAGTAGTAGAGAGTGAATAGTAGAGTGAGTAGTAGGGAGCAAGTAGTAGAGAGCGAGTAGTGGAGAGTGAGTAGTAGAGAGTGAGTAGTGGAGAGTAGTAGAGAGCGGATAGTAGAGAGTAGTAGAGAGTGAGTAGTAGAGAGAGAGAGTAGTAGAGACTGAGTAGTAAAGTGAGTAGTAGAGAGTGAGTAGTAGAGAGTACTAGAGAGTGAGTAGTAGAGTAGTAGTGAACGGTAGAGTGGTAGAGTGAGTAGTAGAGAGTGAGTAGTAGAGAGTAGTATAGTAGTAGAGAGTGAGTAGTAGAGAGTGATTAGTAGAGAGAGTAGTAGAGTAGTAGAGAGTGAGTAGTAGAGAGAGAGTACTAGAGAATAGTAGAGAGCAAGTAGTAGAGAGTGAGTATTAGAGTGTGAGTAGTAGAGAGTGAATAGTAGAGAGTGAGTAGTAGAGAGGGAGTAGTAGAGAGAGAGAGTAGTAGAGAGTGAGTAGTAGAGTAGTAGAGAGTGAGTGGTAGAGAGTAATAGAGAGTAGTAGAGCGAGTAGTAGAGAGTATTAGAAAGTGAGTAGTAGAGAGTAGCAGTAGAGTGTAGTGGAGAGTGCGTAGTAGAGAGTGAGTAGTAGAGAGCGAGTAGTAGAGATTAGTAGCGAGTGAGCAGTAGAGAGTGAGTAGTTTAATTTAAAAGGAACACAATGAGGGGGGTTCCTTTTGCCATAGAAATTATGATTTGTGCTGAAAAAAAAATATTAGGGCGCATTTTGAGTGACTTCTCAAATCCTCTTCTATTTCATTACAAAATTCTGACATGCAGACTGAAACCTGTACTTTCAATACCAGCAGCAGACTTCCCTGGTGAGCAGTAGCTTTACTACAGTGATCTAATAAGCAACTACAGTGCTAACATTCTATATTGATGGCAAATGTGTGACACATCTGAATGCCTTTTTGATGGAATCAACGTAAAAAACTGAAAGTATTTCCTACTGAGGAGACTGTAGTAAATGAGGAAATTAGGAAACTTCATAACAAATAAGTCTCCCAAGATGGCCACCAGAGACAAAAGAGCCCAAATGTAGCACAAATATCACCCAGATGTAGCCCAAGTATAGCCCAATGACAGAATGTCCCTCTGTGTTCTAAAGAACAACTAGAGCGCTAACAGTCTTACTTATGACAAAAGTATGGCACACCTGAAGCCATCTTGATTGGAATAAAGTGGTAACACTTAAAACATTTAATTTGCAAAGGAACAAAATGAGGGGGTTCATTTTGCCATAGAAATTATGATTAGTGCTGCAGAAAGAAAAATTAGAGCACATTTGACTTCTCAAATCCTCTTCTATTTCATTAAAAAATCCTGACATGCAGACTGAAACATGCACTTTGAATACCAGCAACAGACTTCCCTGGAGAGCAGTAGCTTTACTACAGTGATCTAATGAGCAACTAGAGTGCTAACATTCAGAATGTATGGCAAATTTGTGACACATGTGAATGCCTTCTTGATGGCACCCAAGTAAACAAGCCTTGAAAATGCAATAGGTCTCGCCCTAGTTTAAGTTAAAGCAATTCTATTTGTAATTAGGTGGCTTTTTAGCGTTGCTTTTAATAGTGTTTTTCAAACTTTCATGTACATAACATGCATTTGTATGTAAATGTATGCATGCATTTATATTTGCATTTATCTAGATATGCATTTTATATATGTATATATATATGTATGTGTATTTATATGTGTACATTTATATATGTCTGTGTGTATATATATATATATACACACAGACATATATAAATGCATATGCATATATATGTGCATATGTGTGCGTGTAGAGAGGTAGAGGTGTAGAGGTAGAGGTGTAGATGTAGAGAGGTAGAAAGTAGTAGAGGTAGAGAGTAGTAGAGAGAGAGGTAGAGATAGGTAGAGAGCTAGAGTGTAGAAAGTGAGTAATAGAGAATAGAGAGTGAGTAGTAGAGAGTAGTAGAGAGAGTAGCAGAGTGAGTAGTAGAGTGAGTAGTAGAAAGTGAGTAGTAGAGAGTGAGTAGTAGAGAGTGAGTAGTAGAGAGTAGTAGAGAGTGTGTAGTAGAGTGAGTAGTAGAGAGTGAGTAGTAGAGAGTGAGTAGTAGAGAGTGAGTTGCAGAAAGAGAGTAGTAGAGAGTGAGTAGTAGAGAGTGAGTAGTAGAGTGAGTAGTAGATAGTAGTAAATAGTGAGTAGTAGAGTGAGTAGTAAAGAGTGAGTAGTAGAGAGTGAGTAGTAAAGTGAGTAGTACAGTGAGTAGCAGAGTGGGTAGTAGAGAGAGAGTAGTGGAGAGTGAGTAGTAGAGAGTGAGTAGTAGAGTGAGTAGTAGCTAGTAGTTGATAGTGAGTAGTAGAGTGAGTAGTAAAGAGTGAGTAGTAGAGAGTGAGTAGTAGAGTGAGTAGTAAGAAGTGAGTAATAGAGAGTGAGTAGTAGAGAGTGAGTAGTAGAGAGTGAGTAGTAGAGAGTAGTAGAGAGTGAGTAGTAGTGAATAGTAGAGAGATAGTAGTAGAGAGTAGTAGAGAGTGAGTAGTAGAGAGTGAGTAGTAGAGTGAGTAGTAGATAGTAGTAGATAGTGAGTAGTAGAGTGAGTAGTAAAGAGTGAGTAGTAGAGAGTGAGTAGTAAAGTGAGTAGTACAGTGAGTAGCAGAGTGGGTAGTAGAGAGAGAGTAGTGGAGAGTGAGTAGTAGAGAGTGAGTAGTAGATAGTAGTTGATAGTGAGTAGTAGAGTGAGTAGTAAAGAGTGAGTAGTAGAGAGTGAGTAGTAGAGAGTGAGTAGCAGAGAGTAGTAGAGAGTGAGTAGTACAGTGAGTAGTACATTGAGTAGCAGAGAGTGAGTAGTTGAGAGAGTAGTAGAGAATGAGTTGTAGAGAGTGAGTAGTAGAGAGAGAGTAGTAGACAGTGTGTAGTAGATAGTGAGTAGTAGAGAGTGAGTAGTAGAGAGTGAGTAGTAGAGTGAGTAGTAGAGAGTGATTAGTAGAGTGAGTAGTAGAGAGTAGTAGAGAATGAGTAGTAGAGTGAGAAGTAAAGCGTGAGTACTAGAGAGTGAGTAGTAGATAGTGAGTAGTAGAGAGAGAGTAGTAGAGAGTGAGTACTAGAGAGTAGCAGAGAGTGAGTAGTAGAGAGTAGTAGAGAGTGAGTAGTAGAGAGTAGTAGAGAGTAGTAGAGAGTGGGTAGTAGAGAGTGAGTAGTAGAGAGTAGGAGAGAGTGAGTAGTAGAGAGTACTAGAGAGTGAGTAGTAGAGTGAGTAGTAGAGAGTGAGAAGTAGAGTAGCAGAGAGTGAGTGGTAGAGAGTGGTATAGTGAGTAGTATAGAGTGAGTAGTAGAGAGTAGTACTAGAGAGTGAGTAGTAGAGAGAGATAAGTAGAGACTGAGTAGTAGAGAGTAGTAGAGCGTGAGTAGTAGAAAGTGAGTAGTAGAGAGTAGTCAGTCAGTCAGTGTCGGTCAGTCAGTGTCAGTCAGTGCCAGTCAATCAGTGTCAGTCAGGGTCAGTCAGTCAGTGTCAGTCAATCAGTGCCAGTCAGTAAGTCAGTCAGTGTCAGTCAGTCAGTGTCAGTTAGTCAGTGTCAGTCAGTGACAGTCAATCAGTGTCAGTCAGTCAGTGTCAGCTAGAGTAGCTCTGTTGACCTGGTTCTCTGGCTCTAAAGCAGCTCTGCTGACCCTGTTCTATGGCTCTAAAGCAGTTCTGCTGACCTGGTTCTCTGTTTCTAGAGAAGCTCTGCTGACCTGGTCCCTTGGCTCTAAAACAGCTCTGCTGACCTGGTTCTCTCCCCCTAAAGCAGCTCCACTGACCTTGTTTCTCTAGCTCTACAACAGCACTGCTGACCTGGTTCTCTGGCTCTAGAGCAGTTCTGCTGACCTGGTTCTTAGGCTCTAGAGCAGCTCTGCTGACCTGGTTCACTGGCTCTAATGCAGCTCTGCTGACCTGGTCCTATGGCTCTAAAGCAGCTCTGCTGACCTGCTTCTCTGGCTCTAGAGCAGCTATGCTGTCCTGGTTCTCTGGCTCCAAAGCAGCTCTGCTGACCTGGTTCTCTCCCTATAAATCAGCTCTGCTGACCTGGTTATCTGCCTCTAGAGCAGCTCTGCTGTCCTGGTTCTATGGCTCTAAAGCAGCTGTGCTGACCTGGTTCTCTGGCTCTAAAGCAGCTCTGCTGACCTAGTTCTCTGGCTCTAAAGCCGCTCTGCTGACCTGGTTCTCTCCCTCTAAAGATGCTCTGCTGACCTGGTTTCTCTGGCTCTAGAGCGGCTCTGCTGACCTGGATCTCTGGCTCTAAAGTAGCTCTGCTGACCGGGGTCTCTCCCTCTACAGCAGCTCTGCTGACCTGGTTCTCTGGCTCTAAAGCAGCTCTGCTGACCTGGTTCTATGGCTCTAAAGCAGCTCTGCTGACCTAGTGCTCTGGCTCTAGAGCAGCTCTGCTGACCTGGTTCTCTTCCTCTAAAGAGCTCTGCTGAACTGGTTCTCTGGTTCTAAAGCAGTTTTGCTGACCTGGTTCTCTGCCTCTAGAGCAGCTCTGCTGACCTGGTTCTTATGCTCTAGAGCAGCTCTGCTGACCTGGTTCTATGGCTCTAAAGCAGCTCTGCTGACCTGGATCTCTGGCTCTAGAGCAGCTCTGCTGACCTCGTTCTCTGGCTCTAAAGCAGTTCTGCTGACCTGGTTCTCGCCCTCTAAAGCAGCTCTCCTGACCTGGTTTCTCTGGCTCAACAGCAGCACAGCTGACCTGGTTCTCGGCCTCTAGAGCAGCTCCGCTGACCTGGGTCTCTGGTTATAGAGCATCTCTGCTGACCCGCTTCTTATGCTCTAGAGCAGCTCTGCTGACCCGGTACTCTGGCTCTACAACGGCTCTGCTGACCTGGTTTCTCTGGCTCTAGAGCAGCTATGCTGACCTTGTTCTCTGCGCTCACGATGCACGCACCCAACTTTGCGAAAATATATTTCAAAATGATATGTGTTTATTATAAGTACAAATATATTATTTTTATGAACATTTTAGATAATCTCTTGCCCTAATATGTACATTAAAGACACATACATATCATTTTGGAACATAATTTTTTTTTGCGGGAGTCGCACACCCAGCACGCCCCAGCATGTATATGACATCACACGATACCCCCCAACGTGCAAGCATCTCGTACCGTAATGTGCATGTGTCGCGAATGCGCAGGAGCAGGAGTCGCAGACTGGGTGCATACCAATCGCGCACATCACGTAATATTGAATGTATATGATGTAAGTGAAAAACACGCAGCCGTCGTACACCGTACGTGGATCCTTCACGACTTTTCTAAAATGGCAGCTAGAATCCGCGCACCCTCCGTGATGTGTACGCTTTGAGTGCACGACTCCGAATTTTTGGGGGGAATTGTCTTTTTTTTTTTAAAGAAAATAATATAAATATATTAAAATAAAAAATTCAAACAAAAACATAGAAAAATATATAATGTTATTCAATGAATAAAATATTTATAAATAAACACTTAAAAAACTGTAGAAAATCAGTACAAAAAATAGGTATAACTACTATCACACTTAAAAATTAGCATTTCAAATAGCTTTGAAATTCACTGAAAAAAACATAGCTTTCAGAGAAGTTATAGTTAGAAATTAGCATTTAAAAAGCTTTGAAATTCACAGAAAAACCATAGATTCCAGAGACGTTATAGTTAGAAATTAGCATTTAAAAAACCTTAGAAATTCACAGAAAAAACCATAGGTTTCCGGGGTGTTATAGTTAGCTGGCCATTTTACTTGTACAAAACCATAGAAATTTCTCCGTTATAGTTAGTTCTGCTAACTACAACTCGCGCACCTGCAATGCACTGCTGATGATGTCACATATTGCATCATTCATGACAGGGTCAGTGACATCACTGATGACATCCCAAATGACATCACTGATGCCATCATCCACATGACAATAAGATACACCTCATCATACACTAGTATAACCTTTCATCACTCACTGTAAAATACATAGTACCATATTTAAAACCATTGACACACCAATACCAGTTACCACATACCCACTCACTTATTCCTAAGTCTACACACACAACTACCCATTCAACAACAGAATCATTTATGCATGCAGTCACTAATTATTAGAACACTATCAAAATGCACTTATACACATATATAGACATTGACAGATAAGCAGTCATCTTAGTCTGTTATGCAGTCATCCTACTCACTCATGAAAAAAACTTAATCACACTTACATTTACTCATACAATTATCCAACAACACCTCATATATTCAAAAACAGTAACTCATAGTTAATATGTTAAAAAATCACCATTACAATTATACACTCATTCATATAGTTACTCTCACAATCACTGACTCTTACATATACTTATTTATATACACCAACTCTCACATACAATGCCTTTTATTTTTTTAATTTGTTGAAGATGAACAACTAAAACATATATTCGCTCACCAACACACACATAAATACACTCAGTCACCCAAACAACTGTTTCCACATGCACTCATAAACCTATACACCTACTCAATCAACCATTCACACATCTATGCATAGAGTTACACACACCCCATCCAACCACACACAAACTCAGTGTCCCATACAAATACTCACCCAAAAAATCAATAACTAATATACACACTCATGTAGTTAGTGACCAACTGATGCAGCATGTTATACAACAACAGAGAAAGTGATGCACACATTCAGATAGTTTAGTTACTAATCCATGTATTAAGTGAGACACTTTTAATTACTCACTTAAACAGACAGTCAGACAGCTACTAAATCCTCCATCCAGACAGGTATATATCCACTCAATCTTCAATACCGATTGGTATGTATGTCATACACATTTAAATTTTAAACTAAACCACATTTACTGGATGATGTCATCAGTAATCATTTGAGATGTCATCAATCAATCAATCAATCAAACAAATTTCTAGAGCGCGCTACTCGCCCGCTAGGGTCTCAAGGCGCTGGGAGGGGGGGGGGGGGTCGCTACTGTTCGAACAGCCAGGTCTTGAGTTGTTTCCTGAAGGAGACAGGGTCCTGGGTCAGCTGTAGGTGGGTGGGGAGGGAGTTCCATGTCTTGGCCACCAGGTAGGAGAAGGATCTTCCTCCGACGGTGGCCCTGCGAATTCGTGGGACGGTGGCGAGGGCGAGGCCGGCGGATCGGAGCGGGCGGGTTGGTGTGTAGAATGTGAGGCGGCTGTTGAGGTATTTTATTTGGGGCCCATGTCGTGGAGAGCCTTGTGTGCGTGGGTGAGGAGTCTGAACGTGATCCTCTTGCTGACGGGGAGCCAGTGCAGGTTTCTCAGATGGGCAGAGATGTGGCTGTGACGAGGGATGTCAAGGATGAGTCGTGCAGAAGCTGTGGTTCCAGCGTATAGGGTGTTCCCGTAGTCCAGTCGGCTGGTGACGAGGGCCTGGGTGACCGTCTTCCTGGTTTCGGCGGGAATCCACCAGAAAATCTTTCGGAGCATGCGCAGGGTGTTGAAACAGGATGACGGGACGGCGTTGACTTGCTTTGTCATCGTGAGGGATGAGTCCAGGATGAAGCCCAGGTTGCGAGCAAGGTCCGTGGGCTTGGGGGCAGTGCCCAGCGCAGAGGGCCACCAGGAATCGTCCCAAGCAGAGGGGGATGGTCCCAGGATGAGGACTTCCGTCTCATCTGAGTTCAGTTTCAGACAGCTGAGCTCCATCTATTCCGCAACGTCTTTCATTCCTTCCTGGAGGCTGGCTCTGGCGGTGGCGGGGTCGTTGGTGAGGGAGAGGATCCGCTAGGTGTCATCAGCGTAGGAGATGATGTTTAGGTTGTGTTGGCGTGTGATAGCTGCAAGAGGGCACATGTAGACGTTGAAGAGGGTGGGGCTGAGTGAGGATCCTTGAGGAACACCTCAGATGACTTCGGTGGCCGGGGATCGGAAGGGGAGGAGGTGGACACTCTAGGTTCTTCCGGCGAGGAATGAGATGATCCATTCCAAGGCCGTTCCTTGGATTTGGATGTTGCTGAGGCGCTGTAGCAGGGTCCGGTGGCATACGGTGTTGAAGGCTGCTGAGAGGTCCAGGAGGATGAGGGCAGCTGTTTCCCCGTTGTCGAGCAGGGCCCTGATGTCATTGGTAGCTGCGATGAGGGCGGTCTTGGTGCTGTGGTTTGCTCGGAAGCCAGACTGCGAGGGGCCGAGGTATCGTTTGTCTGGAGGAATGCAGAGAGTTGTTTTGTTGATGATCTTCTCGATGACTTTGGCAGGAAAAGGGAGGAGCGAGATGGGGCAGAATTTCATGAGGTCCGTGGGGTCCGTGGTGGGTTTCTTCAGGAGGGCGCTGAGCTCGGCATGTTTCCAGCTCTCCGGAGAGGGGGCGGATGCGAAGGAGCTGTTAATGATGTCCCAGAGTGGGGTGCGATGATGGAGTTGGCTTTGTTGAAGATGTGGTGTGGACAGGGGTCGGTTGGGGAGCCAGAGTGGATGGTGTTCGTCTTGCGGGTGGTGTCTTCGGTGCTGACCGAGGTCCAGGTGCAGAGGGTGGTGGTGAGGGGCGCTGGTTCAGTGGTTCGGTGCATGGTCTGTGCGCCGAAGCTGTTGTGTATGTCGGCGATCTTGCGGTGAAGGAACAAGGCGAGTGAGTCGCAGAGGACTTGTGAGGGAGTGATGTCGTTGCAGGTGCTGGGGTTGGAGAGCTCTTTAACGATGCTGAAGAGTTCCTTGCTGTTGTGGGTGTTGTTGTCCAGTCGTTCTTCGAATGTTGTCCTTTTGGTGGTGCGGATCCGCTGGTGGTGTTTGCGGATGGCGTTCTTGAGGGCTGTCATGTTTTCTGTTGTCTGGTCGCGGCGCCAGGCTTTCTCGAGGGTGCGGCAGGTTTTCTTGGAGTTTTTGAGGTCATTGGTGAACCACAAGGTTTTCGTCCTGCCGGGTCTGCTGGGAGGGTTCTTTAGTGGTGCAAGGTCATTGGTGCAGTTGGTGAGCCACTGTGTGAGGTTGCGGGCGGCTTCGTTGGGGTCCGTCGTGTTGGTGGGAGCGTTCTGGCTGAGGGATGAGGTGAGCTGGTCGGCGGTGATCTTGCTCCAGCTTCTGCGGGGAACCTGTTGCGGGTGGTGGTGGGTCGTGGTTCTCCTGAAGTTGAAGTGGACTCAGCTATGATCTGTCCAGTGTAGTCCGGTGGAGTGGCTGAAGGAGATGTGCTTGCTGGAGGAGAAGATGGGGTCGAGCGTGTGGCCGGTGTAGTGGGTGGGGGTGTTCACCAGTTGCTTGAGTCCGAGGTTGGCGAGTTTGTCCAGCAGGGCGGCGGTATTGCTGTTATTGTTGTTCTCCAGGTGGAAGTTGAGGTCCCCTAGGATCATCAGTGATGTCATCAGTGATGTCACTGACCACGTCATGAATGATGCAATATGTGACATCATCAGCAGTGCATTGCGGGCGCGCAAATTATAGTTAGCAGAACTAACTATAACAGAGGAATATCTATGGTTTTGCACGAGTGAAATGGCCAGCTAACTATAACACCCTTGAAACCTATGGTTTTTTCTGTGAATTTCAAAGGTTTCTTAAATGCTTAATTCTAACTATAACATCTCTTAAACCTATGGTTTTATATATATATATATATATATATATATATATATATATATATATATATATATATATATATATATATATTACCTACTGGCGGTCGCCAGTAGGTATATATAGTTAGGATTTTTTCCCTATGGCATTTCTGAAAATTCTATGTCTAATAACTTTAGCGTTTGTGGACGGAATCGGCTGAAATTTTCAGGAAAATGGCACATTTTGTTTCTGAGCAGCCCCTGAAAATTTGGGGGGGGGGTCGTCAAGGGGGGGCCGAGAAAAAAGGGGGGTCCCAAAACGCGTTTTTCCCATGTTAATTTCCATAGGGCGGTTGGACTCACTTTTAGGCCGAACGGCTGAATGGATTTTCACGAAACTTGGCAAAATTGTAGGGACTGTTAGCCCGATGTGCCTTTGCTAGGTCTCAATATATGTGCTTCAGTGGATTTTGAGAAATTACCGTTTAAATCAAGATATATATCTGTAACAGCGCTCTGGGCAGCGATCCGGTTAGCGAACTTTTCGCGTATCGGAACTTTGCGAAGCGAAGCTGATTGGCCCTTCGGTGTCTGTCAACATTCTAAACAGTCCGGAGCGGCCGCCATCTTGTCTCTCGGTAGGATCGAGAGACAAGAGGAGGCAAAAACAAAGGGGGTAGTTACCATAAGGGGGCATAGTAGATCCTCGTTGACCCCCTAGGTTTTATGTGGAGGTTTTAAAAGGGCCTAGGAGGGTTCAAAAAAAAAAATATATATATTTTTTTTTTTGCGTGGTAAGCGCCAAGTTCGCGAACCGGAAAGCGTTCTGGGCATGATAGACTTTTCTAATACTGTATGTTAATTATTTGTTGTTTTTGTTCGTTTTTTTATTTATTTATTTATTTTGATTTTAAAAAAAATTATTTATTATTTTCATAGTTTATTAAAACTTCCAGCATTATATCATCTGGTATCTCGTCGAACATGGATGTTTCTGTCTCTTGTAAGGTTTGAATAAATTGTTCATCAAAAGATTGATCCATAAAATCTTCATCCACATTTTCTTCAGTTACAATGTCTTCGGATGTAATCTCGAAGGAAACATTAGTTTCTTCTTGCTCCCCTTCCATTTTTTTGCTGTAAATTGCCTAAAAAAAAAAATTATATTAGAAGACTTAGGGCACTGTTGGGTTTAAGTTCAGACATGTTGTTCTGTTTTTTTAACAGTGAAGTTAAAGTAAGTAAATTCATAATTATAGCAGAGAAGTGTAAGTCAATCAATAAATGTAACAGAGGAGGTTATCTGTATCTATAACTATAGCAGGGGGTCAGTAAATAATTATCAATAAACATTTTTACAAATTAATTTAAAGTGCCACTTACAAATTATCAAATAACTTTACAGGGAGGTGAAAAGGCTCTTTAAATGTAGTTCAGGAAGTAGCAGTGAAAATGGCTGTGTTTCCTTCTCTTCCTTTATATATATTCAGGTATATAACCAATCAAATGTCAGGTAATAAAAATTGTAAATGAAAGTAAAGTTTTCATTGGTTGTCAATTCCAATATTTTATATGTGTTTTGTGAAGTAATTTACCTCAGGGTATTTAGATAGGTCTACAGGCTAAATGGCTAAATGAAATTTCAATCAAATTTGTGAGAATGAAAGGGATTGTTATGTAGTATGAGGTAATCTATATTTGGTGAGAGTGTCTCTAGTCGTTTTTCTGCTAATTACTTTCCCACCTTTTTTTAGGACCGCTTTCTGGAAAGCGGCCCGGTTAGCGAACCTTAAGCGTCACGGGAGTCCACCATTTTGTGTTTCGGTCGCATTAAGATACAAGATGGAGGGCAAATAATGTTCAGAATGTGTAGAAGGGGGCACGGTAGACTTATCTTGACCCCCTAGGTTTTCTGAGGGTGGCTGACGAGGTTTAAATGTGCGGAAAAAAACATTTTTTTAAAAAATTCCGCGAGGTTAGCTTTCGGTTAGCGAACCGGGGAGCGTATTTTGTGGAAAATTAGCGAAAAAAGTTAGAAAAAAATAATAATTGTGAGTGATTAGATGAAGGGTAGCTCTGAGAAGAGCTTTTGGGTTTATGGTACATTTAGGTACTTATAAGTAGGTACCAATGCACATTCTTAAATTCAGAATGAAAATTCTGTTGCCCTCATCTGAGAAGTGAACTCCATCTCCTCTGTAGATATCTTGCATGTAGTAACGCAAGTTATTGTTGTACAGGGAGCCCATTCCATGGTCTCTCATGAAAGCTGAAACAGATTTGTTTACATGCTTCCTCGACTTCTCAATTTGTGGACAAAATTGGTTGGACCACCTCCATTTCTGTCTTTGGCATATATTGGAATATACCAAGGCAGTTTGAGGAAAAAATGCCATTAATTGCTCAAAGGTGTCCTTTAATAGCATTTCCAGACCTACTCCTGTCAAAGTGCCCAAATCATTACCTCCACAGTGCACAATTAACAGGTCAGGTTTTGGCAAATGCATAAAGGTTTTCACCAATGGTATCAATTGGTGACATTTTAATCCTCTTTGGCCCAACCACTTAATTTCCACATCTTGTAAATTGAGGTTGTGTAAATTTCTGTTCTCGGCATACCTTTGAGCCCAGTGGATGTAACTATGTCCAACAATCCAGACGTTAAACATGGTGGGAGAAGGTTGTGCTGCAGTCAGATGAAGTATGGTAATGAAAGGGCAGTTGAAACAGTAGGAGTTTGTAAAGAAAAAAAACTGTGGATTTCCAATGCTAATGATTCATTAGCAGTGATTGGTGTATTTCCATTTCTGAAAACAGAAAGTTAGGGTGCATGGATGTGTTCTTTGAAAGATGTAATTTGAATGGTCAAGGAAGAAACTTTTAATGAAAGATTGCACTGGATACGCAGGTGCATTGAGAGTTCAGAGTTCAATTGAAACATTGTTGTGTGAATTTGCAAACGTGAGAGGTCTTCCAGGAGGTCGTTGCTATGGAAAAAAGGTAGAGAGGGCAGAGGGGGGAAGGGTTTTGATTTGAAAAAAGTGAGGGAAGAGTTATGATTGGCTAATATGAGAGATATGTGAAATGAATATCTGTATTTCTGTGCTTTCAATAGCTGCAGCCTCTGGAGTGCATCCTCTTTCTTCTGCTGAAGACAATTTGGTGTATTTCTGAGACTGTTTTCAAAACTCAAAAAGTATTTGCTAAGGTGAGAAAAGATTTATTTATTTTAGATAGAGAATAGTATGAATTAAGGAGAAAATGATGAAGAAAGCAGTGTTTTTAAACTGTGGCTTTGTCTGTAGTGATATAGAAATAGATTTTGTTACTTAGAGAAATTGTAATTGCATATTCGGTGTAGCATTCTGGAATGCAGTTATACAAGTTATTGTTGTATATGAAGCCCAGTCCATGGTCTCTTATGTAAGCTGAAACAGATATGTTGTTTATAAAAATAGTTTTTGAAATCAATTACATTTCTGCATATGTACTGCTAGAGCTTCATAGGTTGTTTTGGGTCATATTTAAAAGGCATTTGAGTGTCTTTGATGTTATTTTTCCTTTTTAAATGGAAAGCGTTCCTCATGGGGCCCTGAGCAGTTCTTAGCCATGTTATTTAATGGGAAGTGGATAACATGGCTCAGAGCATTTGCTGGACAATGCATGAATATCGCTGACTTTTCAACGATATTCATGCATTGCGGCCGTTTTTTTTCGCATTTGCGAGCAGTTCTTCGCCATGTTATCCAATGGGAGGTGGATAACATGGCTAAGAGCATCTGTTGGATAATGCATGAATATCGTTCACTTTTCAGCGATATTTATGCATTGCGGCCGTTTTTTTCGCATTTGCGATAAACCTTGCTAAGGAGAAAATGATGAAGAAAGATGTGTTTTTAAACTGTGGCTTTGTCTGTAGTGGTATAGAAATAGATTTTGTTACTTTGAGAAATTGTAATTGCATATTCGGTGTAGCATTCTGGCATGCAGTAACACAAGTTATTGTTGTATAGGAAGCCCATTCCATGGTCTCTTATGAAAGCTGAAACAGATATGTTGTTTTTAAAAACCATTTTTGACATTAATTACATTTCTGGATATGTACTGCTAGAGCTTTGGGTCATATTAATAAGGCATTTGAGTGTAATTTATGTTATTTTTTTCCTTTTTAAATGGAAAGCATTCCTCATGGGGCAAGTGTCTTGTAAATACGTTGCCACCTGCGCTTGGCAAATTTAGATTTTGATTATGGGAGTTACATAGCCATGTTAATAATGTCCAAAAAATGGTGCTAGGGCATTCCAGAAAACGCTTTCATGTGTCTCAAGGATATTTTCAGTCATTTCTTCTTGAATGCAGGTATACAATTGATTTATATGTTGTGTTTAAAAACGATTCTTTTCTATAATGTTATTTTTTCGTTTTTAAATGGAAAGCGTTCCTCATGGGACCATGAGCAGTTCTTAGCCATGTTATCCAATGGGAGGTGGATAACATGGCTAAAAGCATATGCTGGATAATGCATGAATATCGCTGACTTTTCAGCAATATTGATGCATTGCGGCCGCTTCTTATCGCATTTGCGAGCAGTTCTTAGCCATGTTATCTAATGAGAGGTGGATAACATGGCTAAGAGCATTTGCTGGATAATGCATGAATATTGCTGACTTTTCAGCGATATTCATGCATTGCGGCCGTTTTTTATCGCATTTGCGATAAACCTTGCTAATAGCAAGGTTTATCTGCGATAAAAATCGCCAATGTGCGGCGATAATTTTTGTCTCTAAAGAAGTTATCGCTAGTGGTTGGTAATATACCCCCGCGTTTTTGGTTGCAGGAATCGGGAGGCGGGAGAGTAGCACTGAAATCAGTAGTCTGACGCTTGAATCGGGAGGGTTGGTATGTGTGGATTCTCTACAGCTGGGGCCATAAACTACATCCGCAGGGCTAGGTGATAGCCTGGGACCGGCCTGGCATCTAAAATGGCTACCGTGTACGACAAAATTGTGGCATTGTAAAAAAGACAAGATGGCGCAGACAATGTTTATCAATAAGGATTCATTTATAACGAAATATTTTATCGCACTGACAAAATGGTTGTCAACACTTCCCGATTTCCTTCGAATCGAACGTTAACAAACGTGACGCAGCAAAGAAAAAAAAAAGCTCACACAGAGCCGCTGGAACACATGTATCAACATATATGAGCCTTCTCAGCCACCCTCAGAAAATATAAGGGATTAGGATACGTCTCCCGCACCCCCTTATACTTAGTAATTTAATTAAAACGAAGCACAAAATGGTCTCCCGCACCCCCTTATACCTATTCCCGTTTTGCCAGCAGTTTGCGGCCCAGTTCGGTGTTCGGAAAGCGCTTCTACCGTGAAAAATATATTTTTTTTATTTTCCCCACGGGACCCTTTAAAAACCCCAACAACATTCCTAGGGGGTCAAGAGGGGTATACCTTGCCCCCTTTCATTAAATTCCCCCTTCGTTTTTCACCTCTTCTTCTCTCTCGATCCTACCGAGAGATAAGATGGCGGCCGCTCCGGTCTGTTTAGAATGTTGACAGACACCGGAGAGCCAATCAGCTTTCTGCGCGCAAAGTTCCGTTTCGCAGGTGGAAGCGTATTTATAAGAAACTTGCACCATGAACAACGCTTTCCATTTAAAAAGGAAAAATAACATTATAGACACTCATATGCCTTATAAATATGACCCAAAGTAACCTATAAAGCTCTAGCAGTACATATCCAGAAATGTAATTGATTTCAAAAAATCGTTTATAAACACGGCACATAAATCAATTGTATATCTGCATTCAAGAGGAAATGACTGAAAATGTGCTTGTGATGCAGTGCTGGTGCAAAAGATTTTCTATGTTAATTAATAAGTAGGACGTTAAGTTTTTGATGACTGTTATTCATTTACTGTTTGGTAATAGTGCTTAATAACATTTTTCATTATATTTTTCCACAGATTCAACTGCAGATCTTTTTTAAATTTGAAAAATGCCTACGAAAAATAGAATTCGAAAGACTAGAAAACGTCAAAGACAGCAGGATGATGTTTTATTGCAGCAGTCCTCTTCCCCAAATACTTATCAAAACACCAAGAAAGCTCCGGGTAAGAGCACAAAATCATTCTTAAAAAGTATTTTTAGAAAAAAAAGTATTTTTCGCCAAAATGTTTCAGTTCAGAAAAAGAAGAGTAATTTAAATGGAAAGGAAAGAGCCATCAAAAATGTTATTGGTAGAGGAAGAGATAACTCTGTGCATGATAGTAGAAGGAAACAACAGTTTAGGGACATTCGACATCGAATGTTCCGTAACAGGATAATAGTTAATTTATTAAGAAATATTAAAAAAGGCCAACAGAAAGCGGCATTTTATAAGAAGAAGAAAAATGTAGAGAAAATTATTGATCATGCTTTTGAAATTAAGCGGAAGTTGTTTATTTTGGTAATCAATAGAATTAGGAAACTAAGCAAGGTAATTTCTGATTTCAAAACAAACAGTAGATGGAAGAGAGTAGTAAATCGTAGTAACTTTTGTGAAGTTTTTTCCGGAGAATGGATGCATAGTTCAAGTTCTGAGGCATTTTTTAATGAGGAGAGTTATTTTCAGGATAATGATTTGGTGTTTGCAGTTGACACCAGTGGTCGAGCTTATGAAGTGAAGGATGGTTGTCCTGTTGAAAAAGAAAAACTTGTGACAACAGAGACAGATGAGGTGTTAGGTCATGAGGTTTTAGGAAGACGTCCTAAGGGACCTGTGTACATTTGGAAGTGTAGTTCTATTTGCAGTGTGCGACAGGTTTCCATCAATTTGCTTTGTGATTTTATACGGACATTTAATAAGAAAAGTTTGAAGCAGAAAATGAAGTTGTTGCAAAATTTAGATCCTTGCAGAGTGAGACAAATGACAGGTTTGCGTGGTCATTCACTGGCTTGTCTTTCCAGGAGAGTATGCCAGAGTGTTTTTCATCATTTCAGGATGGTAGCAGTGCATCATAATAAAGTGAGAAAATTAGTGAGAATGTTGTATTATGCTAAGAGTCCAGCAATTATGCTTAAACAATTATGTGCTGCTCTTTTGCATGGTTCAGAAATAGATGTGAAGAATATTTGTGAAGAAATTGAGTTTTGTTACTTTAGTAGTAAAGATGAGAATGTTCAAATTGACCCTGAAGTAGAGGGTAATGTTGAAGATAATGTACAGGTTTCCAGTACAGATAATTTTCAGAAGGAAATTGCCACTTTTCAGATGAAATCAAGTGAGAGGCCTAATTTCACTTGTGTATGTTGTCGACGCACTTATTATAAGAATCAGACTAAAGTAGTGGATTTATATGGAAAAAGTGAAAGGGAAAATAATAGTGAATGGAAGGATTTTGCCACATACTTGATGGTAGAAAATTATTTTGATTTAGGATCGGATCAACGTGTGTGTACTTATTGTTGTAATAAATTAAACCAAAACCAGATGCCTGCTAGGGCAGTACATAATAATCTGGAATTGGTTGAGATTCCTTCTGAATTGAAGGATTTAAATACTTATGAATGTATTTTGATTCAAAGTA
The DNA here is from genome assembly GCF_964263255.1 of Lissotriton vulgaris. NCBI lineage: Eukaryota > Metazoa > Chordata > Amphibia > Caudata > Salamandridae > Lissotriton > Lissotriton vulgaris. Next base: position 665,527,225 of record NC_141694.1, read on the forward strand.
TCCATCCCTTTCAGGCTATTGTAAGAATGGAGCCAAAGACAGGGAAGTTGCCTCCAGCAGATTTACAGCGAGGATTAAAGGGAAGAGTTGTTTATTTGCCTCTAGATTTGAACAAAAACATTAACACAATTGGAATAGAAAAAGTGGAAGAGGAACCTCTGGTTATCTTAGTTAATGGGGTTCCGACAAAGAATAAGAAAATATGGCAAGATTTAGTGGATGTTAGGAAAGTCAAAAAAGCAACAGTGTATTTGAAGACAAATAATAAGTACTATAAGAATGTATATGTTGCAGAAGAGGAAGTAAGTGATGAAGAGGATAGCGATTTGTGTGTTGGCCAAATTGAGAAAGTAGAGGATTCTAAAAGTGAAGAAATATATGAACATTATAGTGTTCATCCTTTGCATTCCAAGGAAGTCATGGGGAATGCTATTGAGTTGTTTCAAATGAAACAAGCTAAAGGGAGTCCCATTAGTGTTTGGGAGGAAAGTTTGGAAGCTCGGTGTTTCCCACAGCTATTTCCAACAGGTCGAGGAGGAAGATATGATGAGCGACCTCATCAAATTCCTGCGTCTGAATACCGGACTTTACGATTGTATGCAGGCGATCCTAGGTTTCATCAATGCATTCCATATTTGTTTCATCTCCTGTTTGAAAGCGATCTGTCTGGACTGTCATATGCAGTTAACCACATCTTAAAAAGTGGTATACAGATGCGAAATATCTCGGCAAGGGACTTTATGCATAAAGTCAATGTCCAAGACAGTATTTTGGATTCTCACTTAATTAATCTCATGGCGTGTCAGCGTGGTACTAATGAGTACTGGTACCATCGTCATGGTGATTTAAAATGTATGCTGAGGAACCTAGGAACTCCGACATGGTTCCTCACTCTGAGCTGTGCCGAGTATGGCTGGGAAGACTTACTTGAATTTCTACGGGAGGCAAATGGAAATATTGAAAACATTGAATTCAAGACACCTGGAGAACTGTGTTCTTTGGATCCTGTGAATGTATGCAGGTACTTCAATCATAGATTTGAAGCTATGATGTCTTTCATCACAAATAAGAAGAATCCACCTCTTGGAGAGGTGTTGGATTTCTTCTGGAGAAAGGAGTACCAAGCAAGAGGTGCTCCTCATATACATATGTTGTTGTGGATCAAGGATGCACCTAAATTTGGAACAGATCCGGATGACTTAGTGATGAATTTCATAGAACAGTATTCTACGTGTGCTGTTCCAAACGCAACGGAGAAGAAAAGCCTAAGAGAACAAGTTTTACGTTTCCAAAGCCATCGTTGTGGAAAGTACTGTCGTCGTAAATTCAGAAACAAGGACAAGTTCTACACCAAATGTCGTTTCAACTTTCCACGACCGGTGATTTCTAAAGGAAAAGTGAACAGTTTGATGTCTTCACTGCGACATAATGTGACGAGGAAATCACCCAAAAATACATACAATTTGAAAAGGAACGAAGAGTCCAAGTACATCAACGACTACAACCCAGTGATTTTGTCCATGTGGAATGCTAACATGGATATACAGTTTGTGGGTGACAACTGTATGGCTGTGGCTCGGTATGTGACATCTTACATCACCAAAAAAGAAAAGACAGAACTGAAGGATATGTGGGAGGACATTTCCCATGAAAAGAGCCTCAGCAAGAAGTTGTACAGTTTCAGTCTGAAGATGTTGTCGCATCGAGAAATCGGAGCTTACGAATGTTCAGATCGATTGTCTTCAGCAAGTCTCTATGCCAAATCCAGGAGTATTGTTTGGGCGAGTCTTGGTCTTGCTGCAACGCGAAATCGGGTTCTAAAACCTGTCCGGGAAATTGAATATTTGGCAGAAAAGGAACCAAACAGTACTGACATTTTGAAGACCAACATGTTGGATACATATTATCCAAATCGAAGCAGTCACCTTGAGAATGTTTGTCTATATGAGGTTCTACAAAATTATATATTCAAGAGGAACATCAAAGAAGATATTGAGAAAGGAGTGTATGCTGTAATTGGAAGTGAGGGATGCCTGGTCAAGCAAAGAAAATGCCAATTAGTAAACCATCGAAAATTGAGTGGCGAATCTTCAGAAACAAAGGAGTTTTTCTATTTAGCACTTTTGCAACTTTTCAAGCCTTGGCGTGCAGAAGAGGAACTGCTTGGAGATTTCCTCTGTTACGAAGACTCTTTCACTGCTGCTAAGGATAGCATAGAATGTCCTGCTTTTCTCAAATATCAAGAAATGCTAACTTTGGAAATTGAGCAGGAAGCAACGATTGCAGCCGAGATTGCCAGAGACAGTTCTCAGGACAGTCAGAGTTCTGTTTCATTGAGTCAAGATCCACTTGGAGGACCTATTATCGAAAATGAAGCTGCCACTGCTATGAATGAAGTGGAAAGAGCCATGGCACATGCTCAGGAGGATTCAGTTAACTTAGAAGACTTGGAAAAACAACTCAATGTTGAGCAGAGGAAAATATATGAAGAAGTTACCAAGCAAATTGAGCATGGATTAAGTCATGAGAAGAAAGAGTGCTCATGTACATCGTTGAAGCCTGTCCGACTGTATGTGAGTGGAGAAGCGGGAACTGGAAAAAGTTTCCTTATTAAAGCAATTTCATGCTATTTGCAGGAAAGGACTGAGTCATCGCTGTCTTGTGTTGTCACCGCTCCTACTGGACTTGCAGCACATAACATTAAAGGTATTACTTTGCATCGTCTACTGATGCTGCCGGTGGAGCATGACAACAAATTACAATATCACAAGTTAACTGGGGATGCTTGCTTTGAAGTTTCAAGAGTCTTGAGGAAAATGAAACTACTTATCATTGACGAAGTAAGCATGGTTTCCAATATCATGCTTGCCTTTGTGCATTTGAGAATGCAAGAAGTACTTAAAACTGAATATGATGTGTTATTTGGTGGCAAACACATCATTGTTTTCGGAGATCTTCTGCAGCTGACACCAGTAAAAGGAGAACCTGTGTTCAAAATACTCACGCATGAAGATACCAGGAAGTGCCTAGGGAGCATTGGCAACGTCAATATATGGTTAAACTTCAATTATGCTGAACTGCATGAAAATATGCGTCAGGCAAAAGATGAAGATTACAAGAATATTCTACAAGATATTAGAATTGGAAAAGTGACCGAGCATGGAAAAGAAGCTTTGAATGCACGATTACTTTCAAATTTATATCCCGAACAAGAGATTGTGGCTGAGAATATTTTTCAGAAAATTACTGAGAAGAAATCCGGAATATGTTTGATGCCAACTCTTGCAGAATGTGCCATCTTCAACAACAAAATGTTGAATTTAGAAAAGCAAGAGATTGTGAAACTTGAAGCTATTGACAAAATAGAGCACATGGGATCAACAATTATTTTGTCAGAAAATTTGAAATCAAAATTGGATTCATTAGAGAAGACTATATCTAAAACAGCGGGTTTTGAAAAGACTTTGAATGTGTGTTTAAATTGCCGAATCATTTTGAGAAGAAATTTACATGTTGAAAGAGGTCTGGTAAATGGATCAATGGGTAATGTTGTTGATTTTCAGAAGTACAGAAGTAGAGATGGAATAGAATTTTTAAAAATTAAATTTGATGGCATTGAGGAAGTACAGCTAATTAGTCGTTGTTCTGCTAGGTTTTTGCTTGTTAAAGACTTATATGTTCGCCGTAAACAGTTTCCTGTTTGCTTGGCATATGCGGTAACAATTCATAAATCGCAAGGTTTAAGTGTAGACAGTGCATTGGTGAATATTGGCAGTTCTGTGTTCAAGGAGGGTATGGCATATGTGGCATTGTCACGAGTAAGAACTTTATCAGGATTGTACTTGATTGACTGTGATGTCACAAACATTTGTGCGGATCTAGATTGTGTTAAGGAATACAATAGGTTAAGAAGAGAGTATGCGCCACATTTGCCTCAATATCCTTTGTTTGAGAAACGTGTGGTAGGCCGGAAACGTAGAAATATCAGTAATAGTAGGGAGGTTGTTGCAAAAAGACTAAAAGTTAATGAACCGAAAATTGTTAGCAGAAAGAAAGTGGATTCTGTTGAAGATGTTGTCGGTTTTCAATTTGAAAACAGTTCTGGTGTCAACTGCTATGCAAATGTAGTGGTTAATGTTCTCTTTTCACTAGAGAGTTTAAAAGAACAGATTCTGTTGAATTCAGAACAAATTTTATGCTGTTTATTGAATTCTGTTTTCGAGAAATGTAGCAGTGATCGAACAAAAGTAGAAAGTGTGTCTGAAGTTCGTTATCTGTTAGATGAATGTTCAGGGCAAACAGACTTCTCTGAAAATAATCAGCAAGATTGTCAGGAGTTTTTAATGTATATGCTTGATGTATTGCAAGATGAGGGTGTAGATGTAGATCACCTGTTTGGGCTTTCTTATTAATGGCAGCATGACTGCGAGAATTGTAGGGTATCAAGTACTACTAGTGTAGACTCAGAAAGATTTATATATTTAACTTTGCCAGACAGTAAATCAGTCTCCTTTAATAAGCTAGTAAATGCAGCGGATCACAACATGGAGTGTAGCCAATGTAAATCTGAAATGATGTCAACATTATTTATACGTAGATATGGACAGTATGTCATTTTAATGATTCAACGATGTAGGCCTGATGGATCAAAATTGTCAACTTTAATAAAAAAATTTGTGGCTTCTCAGCTTTCAATATCAGGAAGGACTTTTGTAACTGTAGCAATTATCTATCACGATGGTCCTTCAACAACATCAGGACATTATACAGCTTATTTAAAGTCTGGAAACGGCTGGTCATTCTGCAATGATTCCGTTGTAACTTTCAAAAAAAAATTGCCGTTTGACCTTAAAAATTCTTACCTGGTGTTTTTAAAACCAAAATTTTAATGAAAGAATCTCGGGATTTTTTGTGAAGAATTGCAAAAGGTTCATGAAGTAGAGGGAATGTAAGTCTGCAATGCTGTCTAGATTATTGGTCCAAAACTTTTAATTATAATGTCAATTTAAAAATCCAACTATATAAACCTGATGCAAGTAAGTCTGCTTCATAGTAAGCAGTATCAGTGTCATAGGAAAAGGAGAACATGAGTGACAAAGAAGGGTAAGATATTAGTAGTCCAGGATTGTGAATATAATCTCAAATGTTTTTTTTTAGAAAGTTGCGAAAATAGAAAATGTCGGGATTTGATTGGAAGAATTACAAGAGTAGCGAATCGCGGCAACATGATTTGGCCTAGTGGAAACATGTGATAGAATGAGAGAACTGTTTTCTTCTATGTAACATATTTTTCGTATCGATGGAGGTTTTATTTCAGAAAGTGGCGGGCTGAAAATATTTATAGCACAACAGAGTGAATGCTGTTCATAGGAGATCCTTCGACGTCATTGAAAGTAAGTTAATTTTAAGGAGTTTTGAAATCAGATTTCTTAGGTTGTATGGGTTTTTTAAACACAGTCATTTTGATTGTGTTTTTTTTCCCCGCTGTTACATGATGAATACGTTCAAGTCACTGATTTAAGTGAAATTTGATACATTCTGAGAACAGCAAAAATAAACCATAAAACATGTATAATTAATGTTCTTCTGTTTGTACTTATGATATACATTTAGAAATGTGAGGTAGATATGGAAAAACTGAGTCTTCTGTAAGTGTCAATTTTAATGCTTATAGTGCTGTATTTCCGGGTACTGTTTTTTTTAAAAAAAAGAATAGGCCTCACCTCAAAGAAAGCTCTTCAAAGCACACATCTTATTTGCATCCTGAAACTATCATTTAAAATATTAGAGACAATTTTATGATGGCTTTACATCTTTTTTGCGCTGCTATTGCATCACTATTGTGAGACATCAGCAGTGCAAAAGAAGTACCATGTTGAAAAATAGGTCTCAGTTCATCAGCATGAAGATACTGTTTATTTAAAATATATATCTTTAGGATTGTGTAGGGGACGTAGAGAAGCAGAGGCTTCTGTAAATGTCAAAATTGTTGAAAAAGTGTTTCTTCTTGAACCTTTTCCCTTTTCTTTTGTAATTTTTAAATACATGTAGTAATATTTTTGGAAATGTATGTTTTCTCTTTTACAGATTGAAAGTATGAAAAAATATTTAAAAAAGGTAACAAGAATTATAAGGTAAATGTTTTCTACTCTTTTTACCCGCAATGCACTGCTGATGATGTCACTGACACTATCTCTGATTTACTCTCTATAGCTGTCTTTCTTTTTACATTATTCTCTGTTTACTTCCCTTATACTAACTCTTCTTTTTTTTAAAAAAATATTTTTTTGGTTCGCTTCAAGTTCGCGAACCGGTCAGCGAACTTGAAGCGAACCAAAAGAAATAGAGCTTGCTAGAGTGTTAAACATTCTAGCAATTTTATTTGAAAGGGGAGGTAGTTCTGAAAAGAACTTTTTTTAATGTTTTTGATGTTTTTTAATTTTTTTTTATTTTCTGAACATTTTTTGTTTTTTTTGTATTTTTAGAACAGTTTTATGTTTTTTTTGTGTTTTTCATGGAGGGGAAACAACAAAAAAACAGGCATCGAAAAGGGCTCAACAGGAGCAAAGAAAAAATTACTGCTTGGGTGGGTTAGGGCAGTTATGGTTATCATACACCAAGTTTATTAAGTTTACGCTCATGTTGCCACATGAGAGCATAGCACCACAATGTATGCACGTAAACTTCATGTGCTTGAAGTTTGGCTGTATGTTTGGCACAGTTTCCTGTGCCTCTCTTACAGTCAAATTTATATTAGAAGTTGATTTGGCCACAGGAGTTGTCGGGGGATTATCTTGCAGATCCCTTAACTCTGCCCGGCTGTAATTTAATGGATGCCACCTGACCATATGGCGATGCATAGTATAGTTGCCCATACTATACTTTTTCTCTGTGCCTCGAGATAATCCTTTTTTGCAAATTAGGCAGGTGGCATATTTTGCATTAACTTTCTTCTCCCCTCGAGGAATTGAGAAAAATTGCCAAATGAAACTTGTTTTCCTTCTGGAAACACGGGACAACTCTGGAATAAATTCAGGTTCATCAGTGTCCTCTTCTTCTAAGTCGTCTTCTTCTTCCTCTCTGTTTGAGATGAATTGAGATGGTGGTCCTCTCTTGTCATGAGGAGGTTGAGGTGGTGGTGGGGGTCCACCAGCTGAAGCAAAGATAGAAGCCATTGTAATCAAAATGGAAAATGGTCTTTCTCTCACCAAGATGAAAGTCAGAGTGAGGAAAGAAGAAGGGGTTTACGTGATTTTGGAAAAGCAAAAGTTCGGAACCAATGAAAAGTGTTATTTTTAGATCACATGACCTAGTCATACATCATTTGGAAACCAAAAGTGAAATGAACCAATGAAAACTTCGATAAACAATTCACATGAATTGTTCCGCTCACGTTACGCGGTGCGCGCCGCGTCCCGCATCGTTTCCGGTTCGCGGTCCCGAGCACTTTCGGGAGCGCTAAAGCGGCGCGTCATAAGATGCATTCGCGACAATTATACGTCGCGCTTCCGCGACGCGTCACAGTTCCGCTAACGTAAGGTTTACCGGTTCGCGTACTAGATCGCGGCATCAAGATGAGCTAACGGAAAGCTTCCCGGTTCGCTTACCGGAAGCGAAGAAAAAAAATATTTCAATTAAAATTATCAATAAACATCTGAAATATATTTTGGGTTTTAAAGTAGAATACATTTTACAGCTACAGATGTTAGCTTTTAAAAAACCAATGAAATTCACAGAAAAAACCATAGGTTATAGTCCATATATAGTTAGGAATTTGCATTTACAAAACCTTGAAAATTCAATGAAAAAACCATTGGTTATAGAAGATATATAGTTAGGAATTTGCATTTACAAAACCTTGAAAATTCAATGAAAAAACCATTGGTTATAGAACATATATAGTTAGGAATTTGCATTTACAAAACCTTATTTTACTCGCATAAAACCATTGAAATTCCATATATAGTTAGATGCGCTAACTATATATCGCGCACCCGCAATCCACTGCTGATGATGTCACATATTACATCATTCATGACATGGTCAGTGACATCACTGATGACATCACTGATGACATTATCCAGTGACTGTATGTTTCTGTAAAGTTAAAATATGTCTTACATATTGAAGAATGAGTGGATGTATAAGTGTCTGGATAAAGGATTTAGTAGGTGCATGACTGACTGTATGAGAGAGTGATTAAATGTGTCTCACTGAGTGCATTGGTTAGTGACTAAACTGTCTGAATGTGTGCATCAGTATGTCTGTTGTTGTATAAGATGCTGCATGTGTTATTCTGTACCTATATGAGTAACTATATGGGTTATTGATTGGTTGCCCAAGTATTTGTATGGGAGAGCGAGTGTGTGTGTGTGGGTGTCTGGGGGGTGTGTGACTCTGTGCATAGATGTGTGAGCAGTGGATTCACTAGATGTATGGGTTCAAAAGTGCATGTGGAAACAGCTGTATGGGCGGTTGACTGTGTGCATGAGTGTATTGGTGAGTGAATGGATATCTCAGTGCTACATGTCAAAGTAAGTACATATGTAAAACACAGTACATGTGAGAGTTGACATATATAAATAACTGTGCATAAGAGCCAGTGAATGTGTGAGTGGCTGTATGGATCATTGTGAACTTGTATCAGGGATTGTATAAGCGAGTAAATATGTGTTAGTATATGTTTGAATAAGTAAAGTTTGTATAACTGTATAGTTGAGGAAATGGAGGTGTGATTGATTCTTTGCATGACTGACTAGGTGTGTGAGTAACTCCATGGATGAGTGACAGTCTGTGAGTGTCTGTTTACACTGATTGTATCTAAGGTTATATTAGAGTCTGAAGAGGTTCATCGTATTATCACATGAATGATGTCATCAGTGATGTGATCAGTAATGTCAAATGAGATGTCATCAGTGATGTCATCAGTGATGTCATTTGAGATGTTGTCAGTGATGTCATTTGAGATGTCATCAGTGATGTCATCAGTGATGTCACTGACCATGTCATGAATGATGTAATATGTGACATCATCAGCAGTGGATTGCGGGTGCGCGATATATAGTTAGCGCATCTAACTATATATGGAATTTCAATGGTTTTATGCGAGTAAAATAAGGTTTTGTAAATGCAAATTCCTAACTATATATGTTCTATAACCAATGGTTTTTTCATTGAATTTTCAAGGTTTTGTAAATGCAAATTCCTAACTATATATGTTCTATAACCAATGGTTTTTTCATTGAATTTTCAAGGTTTTGTAAATGCAAATTCCTAACTATATATGGACTATAACCTATGGTTTTTTCTGTGAATATTTATATATATATATATATATATATATATATATATATATATACACATACATACATACATATATATATATATATATATATATATATATATATATATATATATATATATATATATATATATATATATATATATATATATATATATATATATATATATATGTATATAGCAACTAAAATGGTGCTGTGAGTATGTGAGCAAGGATATTTTTTCCACTGGAACCCGTTATGGTATCGAATAGATCAAAAAATAAAAAAGTGTGGAGAAGAGCTGGTGTCTGTGCCTTGTCCTTGTTGGATTATTGGAGTGACGGGTGTTGGAGTAATTTATTTATAGATAGATAGATAGATAGATAGATAGATAGATAGATAGATAGATAGATAGATAGATAGATAGATAGATAGATAACTCCGCAAGTGGAAAAAGCATAATGAAGAACAGCAGGGTGCATCCAAATAAACATTTTAATTGGAGGGAAGTCCAATCCAATGTTGTCAAGGCAAATACAGTCATTTTTCTTATTGTTTTTTATTAACCACAAATTATTCTCATGGTTTAAAAACAGAAACAGCCAATGTGTTGTGTTCTATTGACCTTCTTCAGGGTGTGAATGAAATCGCAGAATAATTACTGCAATAGTTCTCTCATTTAAGGTCCAAAAAAGATCAATAGGTTCCCAACACTTCCTCTTCACTCATGTTCCATTCTGTAAATGGCATGCTGATGGACAGGTATTATCCAAACCCTTCCTTGCAACCGCAGAAATCAGGAAATGGGTGAACTAAATCAACACCAGAAAGAGGGAGCGGTGTGGTGCCGCAGCCAGAGCTGCTGACTCCTGAGCATGAGGCTCATGGTTTGATTGCCGTTGGTAGCTAGCTCAGCTCAGCACCATGTGATTGGGCAATAGCTCACTTGATCTCCCTGAAGGCCCCCAGTGCCTTAAAACTTTAAGGGGTGATATATTTGTGCTTTACAAATCAGGATTATCCTACATTGTATAAGACGGCTAGCGTCCTAAAGAAAAAAAGGATGCTGAAGGCCTGGCCCTTGCACTCAACACTCCCAGTGTGGTATAAGCTGGTCTTTTAGCACTCGATCACAGGCTAGGTAGCCAGTTCTTAACGGAGGCCCCACACCACCCACGGTGAGAGGGGCCCCCCCAGATGTACATGTTTTGGAGGTGTACTCTTCACCCTCTAAGCCATGCCATTGCATGTCTTGCAGAAAGCGTACAATGGCCTGGAATAAGAAATAATTAAACGCTCGAGAGAGCCACTTTGCTTTCCAAAGCAGACTCCTGGAGCGTATGGGGGGGGAGGGTTGGGGGGGGCGTTCAGGAGGCTTCATTGAGTTCAAGCCCAAGGAACGTCAGTGTGATCCGGGACACGCCGGGCCCTTCATCGCATTCTGCAGGGGTGGAGGCATCATTTTGTGTTAGGCCTCTGTAGGTAGCCCACCTGACTCCTCAGTGATTGGCCTTCACATGCATCTCGTATGTTTGTGTACTAAATTCTAGTAAGCCGATCATACACTCATAACCTATCTTGAACTTAAAAACCACATAGTTGAAGGAAGGTAAGACAATTCGTCGTCACAGTAATTTCCTCCTCACGGATATAAGTTCATGGATTTCTTTATGTTTGCACATAACTGTGCATGGATTTCGAAAAAATGCATATGTGACTTCAAAGGTAGTATCTAGGTTGACACATTTGTATATTTGTTGAGTATGGTTTTGTAAAATATTACAATACTTCCCGTTGCATCAGCAGCTGCATTGATCATCCGCCTGTTGGATCTTCATGCTATTCAATTCTTCGCTCATCTCATGCCTGGACTTAAAATGGCACTCTGATACGAAGCAGAATGAACGGAGCAGCCCCGGGTCCTTGTTCAACGCAGGACAATATCGTATTCAAAGAGGCGCTCACCGCCAGCCCACTTTCTTGCCTGTGTTAATATTACCTTTGCTCGGAAAAGGAAATCACCGAAAGAAAAATATGCCTTTGACAATCAGAATAATTTCCCCCATGAATAAAACATATTGGCATCCAACAGCACTGTCGTCTTCGCATACTCTGTCCTATTAGATGTTATTGTCTCCCTCTCGTTAGGCACCTATTACCGCATAACCTTTCATTGTAATGTAAAATGATGCTCCCTCCGGTGCACGCGCATGCGGCACAGCAGAGGTGATTTGGACAATAACAATAATACGACGATGACGAATTCGAATTATTCTCCAATTCAAAAAATAATCTACAAGTAATTACTGGAATTAGATTTCCAATTCATGTTCCTGGAAAGGGCAAGTTAAAGTGAAAAATGTTTTCAGCCTTTATCATTGTAAAAAACCTGTTTTCCTCATTGAAGACATTAAAATGTATTTGCTTTTATATTTGCCTTTTCAAAGAGCTGTACCTAACGTATGTAACTGTTTTACGATTCAAAGGCCCTCAATTAATCGGCATTGGAAGGATGGAAGACCCAGTTACCCTTACAACAGTTTGAATTTACCATGCACACATGTAGGCATCAAGCGCTTGGCTCTCAAAGTCATGTTACCGGCCTTCTTATATCTAGTCGTGACTTTAAAAGGGCGCCAACAGCAGTATTTCCAATTTCAAGTTCTTTTTTCGCCACAGAAAATGGGCATAAAAAATCTACACATAAAGATATCACAAAATTTATATATTAGAGTACAAATCAGCTTGAGGACAACAAAAAGGAAAGACGTTTCTTCAGGTATACTTAAAAGGAATTCTACTCCAGTCCTCAAACCCCCTAAATTAACATGGACATATTGCACCTAGCCATCCATCGACTTTCTGCACCTCACAGCTGCTTTAAAACATGCACAAACACTGTAACAGACATAGGGGTTTATTTATGAGCCCTGGCCCCACGTTTACGCCGCAATTTTGTCACTTTTTGTGATGCTGTGGTGGCGTAAATAATATGCCACGTTGCACCATATTTACGAGTAAACCCCTGCACTACATTATACGTGCACCAGGTAAAATGTATGCAGGGTGGGTATTCCCCCGCATTAAAGCCTCGTAGAAGTGGCACATTGAAATCTATTAGATGTCATTCCTTGCGACATGACGCGCCATTGAGTAAATATGGCGTATCGATGGTGTCGCACGGAGGGCACTCTGAGAAGTGTCGCATCGCAATTCGCAAACACTTCTCATAAATAAGGCCCATAATGACCATTTAAAAGTTAATGGAAGAGCGCAGCGTGCCTGAACTTGCGTATCCCTAGTGATCTTAAAATGGGCCTAATAGACAAGATAAAATACATTTCATAAAAATGACAAAAAACATAAAGTAAATTATGGACTGGTCCGATAATCCGTCACAAAGACAAACCGAGGCTGACGACCCCGAGGAGCCTCCGGTATCTGGGAAGTTCAGAAGCTGCTGCACCGCGCCAGCCCTAAAACGAAATAATAAGGATATCTCACACCGAAAAAGTGGGTTTGCAAAATAGGCTGCTGGCTCTTCAGGTGTATACAAACTAAGGTACTCCCTTGAAATTGCATTTACTGGACTCGTTTTGCCTCTAGTAGTATTATTTGCACTTGCTAATTACCAGTTGCGTTGGTTTGAAAGTCATATGGATATGTACACATTTTTACTTCTCAAAAGGTATCCTGAAAACAGCTACTCACCAACGGTCTGGGGTGAGTTTTAAAAGTGTAGTTAGCAATGACTCTAGCTGATTCACAGTGGACTGCAGTGGTCTGAGCACTTTTGGAATCAAGCCCACGTACCAGATTCATTCAGTAAACATGCACACTGGGAAACTATAGTACAGTGCTGCAAAGCCAGGTCTCCAGCATTTTGGTGCTCGGGTCACAGAAATAGTTGTATTTTGCCTGGTCCCAAACTTCTTTCAGTGGGACTAGGCTGCCAGGGATTCATTGCTATGTGAGCGTTGATTTAAATAAAAACGTCACGGGTAGCGGAAGTGACATCACAATTTAGTGACATCATAGGCAGCGACTGCATTTGCCCCATACCCCTGATGTTAATAACCACATAATCAGTTCACAGTTAGTTTAACACAGCAACTGCTAACACAAATACATGTTTATTTTATATACAGTTGTACTCTAATTAGGATGGTGACATGGTATGGCAGGGAAACTTTGCCCATTTCTTTTCTTTTGAACTGGAAGATATTGTGCTATAAAACAAAAATGTTATTGGCTTACAGTATTCCTAGGATTGTTAAAACGTTTTTTTTATGATGACTTAAGAACTCTAAGCAGAAAGGTGAAGCCATGGATCTAAAATACTTTTTCATGTATTCACAATAAAGACAGGCGATAAGTTGTTCACCATGTGTGCTTTTATTTCCCTTTTTTGTTTATTCAGCAGAGTGACATTCCTCTGCTGAGTGTACTTATTTTAAAGAATTGGATCTCAGTGGGAGCAGCAGAATGTTAACAGTGCTCACCAGGAGCCTGTTTACCTTCTTTCCTGAGAGAGGTATTGCTGCTTCTGAAACCAAGGGTTGCAAAGGAAGTGCTAGGGGTAGCAAGGAGCAAGTCGGGGGGGCACAGTTGCAGCCCCTGGCCACCCCCAAATGATGTCCATGCACTGCTTCTGGTCGCTGGTGGAGACACCGATCCAGAGGACAACTGATAGCGGCGCACATGTACTACTATAGGTGGACAATCCAATAAATTAACAGGGAGAGCTGAGCCAGAATCAAGCCAAGGGTCTGACTTGACACTAGGAGCTCGTGCACTAGCCAAGCCCAGCCCTGAAAGGGTTTGCTACATAAATCATACCACAACCATTTAAAATATGATAAAATCTCTTCAAAATTCAAAAAAATGCTTGCAGAGGTGGGCCAGCCATTGAAAGCTCGAGCCAGACGTGAGCCAGGAACTTGGCTCTGGCTCAGCTGGAGGTCCTGTTTTAACCTCGAGCCCATAACAAGCCAAGCTTTCATGTGGCTTCTGCCTGTAGATCTCTGTAGGAGCCCCATTGAGGGTGGTGGGTTGGCTAGGAAGTTGTTTACTACTAGCTCATCCTGACAATCTGGCAGGGCTGAGGGCTCCACCCCTTGTGCTTCTTTGAACCAGATGTTTCATGTGACAGACTCATCCTGCCAGATGACTGTGACCATAGTCCCTTTTACCTTGGTGACCCGCCACAGCTCTTTCGAATAGGGTTCAGAACTTGCTGCTGGGATATCTGTTCCAGATTAACACTGTCTCCCACTTGTAGCATTGGTGCCATGTCTCGGCAACTCCTGCTTGCTCTCTCATTATTGGGCCAGTGCCCTTCCTGCACCATCTCTGCTTCAATGTTGAGAGGTGACCATCCATTTCTAGAAGAAACGCAATGCCTGGCAGATGTTTTAGTAGCAGGTCCACAGGGGCTCGTTGTACTGTGCTGTTTGGTGTATGCCATCACGAAGCAATATAGGCACTCTTCCTGGCCTTCCCTCTGATCAACTCCAACCCAAAGCACTCTGTTGATGGTCCTCCTTTGGTCATTCCCATTTACCTTGAGGCTCTGGAGTGAACTAGCTCCAATTCTTCCTCTGTGCTGTTTGAGAGTTTGTGTGGATAGGCTAGCATGAGAATCACATCCAGGGTCAAGCCCTGTTGACATAGAATCAGGCGCTGCAGGATGGATGATCAGCACCCTTGAATCAGCAGGGTGTGTTCCTCTTTTACCTGGTCATCATCAACACATGTTCTGATGAGGTGACACAGCCGGGCATGGAAGTCATCAATGTTTTTATCTTCATGCTGGTGGGTCTGACGCAGTTTAAACCTTTTGAAGTTGGGGTTTAGCTGAGGTTAGAAGTGCGCATTCAGGGCCAACACCACTGCTTCATGGTGGGGTCTCAAAGAGCTACTAGATTTCTTCACCTCCAAAATGGAGAAGGAATGACAATTGCATAGATCCATCTGTTTCCTGCATCACAGGCAAGTAGTTGTTCAGTCTCCCAATCCAGGTGCTCTATCTCGGTGCTGCCATCACAGAGTTGAAAGGGGCACTGAACAGAGGCATCACTTTCAGGGAGGCATGGGAGCTCAATCCTGCCGGAGATGGTTAGGCTGCTGCAGTGTTTTACTAATTATGAGCAATGGCGATGCTTTGTGAAGATGTTGTTTAGGAGCCTGAAAAGGTATGCCAAAGGTTACCTCCACTGTAACACTTTCCTTCTTGTGGGCATTGCTCCTGTGTGGCTTACCGCCATCTTAAGCTATAACACTCCTTAGCACACGTAAGTTACAGTGATGTTATATGTACAAGTGTTTCCACATTCTGATACAATCATGAAGAGTAGTTGTTATTGGTTCATCAATTCCTGTTTTATTCTTGTTCACTGGAAATTTTCAACACAGCCACACCGTGATTAGGTGCCAAACTATGTATATTAGTGAGCACAATAGAAAACATATTGCATGTCATCCCTTCCTATTTGGAAGAAGTAATTCACACCTTGATAAGTTGTCATAGTTCATAGTACAAAATCAACATTGTTCCCAATTGGGTGTCACAACCTAATATATGATAAATCCATTTTCGTGTAACACAGAATGTACCTCTGTTTTTTACAGAAGGTCTATGAGCCTGTATGAAGTGGAGAGATCTCATACTTGGATGGTCTTATTAAGGCGTGATTCAATATCGTGTACCATCATAATCAGTGTGCACATTCTGTTCTTTATAAGAACCCTAAACCAAACACCACGTGTCAAGGTTTCCAAAGGTTATAGTGTTTTTTGGAGTGCTCATATTCATATTCATTAAAAGGCTAATTCATGCATGACTAGTGATAAAACAGATGGTTGACGCATGTTAGTGAATACCTATTTCCAGATCTGTTCTTTTTCCACTGTAAGGATAGTAAGTAAAAGACAGTATAAGTGCTTTCCGTTATTTTATTTTTTTGTTTTTCTATCACACTGGATTGTTTTTGTATAACTTTTTGAAGAATTTTAGGGGGGCTGACTTACTCAGTATGCGGTGATAATTCCAACCCGCAGGGGGTTCTACGGGGGTCCTCTGCTGTATATTATTCTACGAGTGCAGTCCGATTATCTCCAAGTTTTAGTTGTTGCTGGAAGGCTGAAAGGAATATTATTTATTAGAACTCTTATTTATTAATAGTTACTATTCAATAATATGAGTACTAAATGGTATTTTATTACAAATTTAGATTGCATTTGAAATGATTCTTTTGACTCCCCAATTTTATTTATATATTTTCCCTTTTAGTTAACATTATTTGTTCATTCCAATGCTTGTTTAACATCGTGTGTGATGTTTCCAGTCTTGTATATCTATCCCCCTTATGCTTTAAATAAATCGATCAAGGCATTGTAGTATCCTCCCATATTTTATAAATGAAGTGCAGGGTCACACATACTGGTTTCCTTAAGTGGGACCTGTTAACTTGTGAAAGATGCCCATGGTTATAAATTGTTAACAACTATATTCTGATTACTAAAGTTAGTTAAACGATCCAATTTCAGAGACTAGTTCTTAGCTCGCATCTTTCCAAATACAGGTTTGGTGGTTCGCTTACCTTTCGCCCGTTATATCTTAGCCCAAGAAGTATTCCCCGTTTACGATCAGCATGTCCGGTCGATTGCCGTCTCCTGAACCCGCCGCTTTTTTATTTCAAAGTACTTCCGTATTTTGGAGGCGGTGGTAAATGGTCAATCAAAGGCACATGACCTGCGTGTCAGTGTTCCATTGCTGATTGGGCTAAAAATACATGTGACCTTGGTTTAGTTGTTTTCAGTTTATTGATTCAGAATTGCGGTCGCCATCTTAGACCGTGCATGTGAAGGCTGATATCGGTCTATCCTATCCCTTATTCTCTGGTTTACCAATATTTCGTAGTGCTTTATTAAAGTAAACGAAATACAATTCAATATCACCGTATGGTCTAGCGGTTAATATAGCAATTAAAATTTTGGTACATATTAATGGTTGACAGTCTATTTATTTAAATAAACGAGATGCAATTCAGTATTCAGTATCACTGTATACTCTAGCGGTTAGAGTTTTGGTGCATCTTAATGGTTAACAGTCCATGTGTTTGCACGATTCTCGTCTCCCAAACTTACCACATGTTTATTTCAAAGCAATCCCGTATTTTAATGGAATGACTAAGATACACGGTCGCCATCTTAGAGCGTTCGTGTTGTGATTGATCTTGGTCTCTTTATTTATGAATTATCCCATTTACTCTGGTTTCTGGCAGTACAATACGCACACTAAGAGAAAGAATCAATGAACACATTAGGGCAGTGAAACAGGGTGATATGCGAAACCCTGTTGCTGCCCACATGTCAATCTGCTCTGCACAAACAACACACCGGACGTTTGAATTTTTGGGAATGGAACACACACCAAGACACCCTAGGGGAGGCAATAGGGAGCTAACCCTAAGACAGAGAGAAGCCCTATGGATTATGAAGATGCGAAGTGTAGAACAGGGCTTAAACATTGACCATGAGCTACATTACTTCCTAGGGAGGTAGTTGACAAAACACATATTCTGTACACAATGTACTCACATGTAAATGCACCTAAATGAAAGACAACTGAAAAATGAAATGTACATGTGAGTGTGTGATTAATGTGTCTTATGAAACAGCTCAAACAATGTTCTACAATTATAAACTTGCTTCTGAATGTTAGTAACATGACCATGTACTGATCCTACATGATGGAGGGACCATTAGTTCACAAACTGCTTGAGATTTTATCTTTTCACTCACACTCGAGACACTATATAAATGGATGGCTGGTTTATCATTGGCAACCACTATAGAACAAAACTTCACCACAATGAAACATATACCGCTAATAGAAAGTCCCCTCACATTAGGAGCACTCACGGTCCCTTAGAACATGACTTTAATACTTGGAAATTTGGTGGAATAAGGATTAACAATCTTTTTTAATGAAATACGCGCAAATATCAATAAAAGAGTGAAAATATTTAGATCAACTTTGGACTGAAATTAGTGCCCACTTTATCATATAATAGTTCATGAAATTGCAACGATATCTATAATAAGGGCAATCTTATAACTTTCTTATTTAAATAAATGAAATTTGGATGGACTGCAACACTCCGGTGCAGATTTGACTGATAAAAAATAAAAATTAAAGAGGGTTGCTTAAAAACAACAATAAGTGATAATAATAAGAATGGAGATATTACCTATAATATGTAACAACAATATCATCCAAATGCCAACTTTTGGAATAATATTGTGTGTATCGTCATAAGACTGAAAAATACTGAATAATACCTGAATCACTCTTCATATACAATGATACCAAACTGTAACCCGGTTACTCAAATACAGTGACATTACATATCGAGAAACCAGAGTAAATGGGATAATTCATAAATAAAGAGACCAAGATCAACCACATGTATTTTTGGCCCAATCAGCAATGGAACACTGATACGCATGTGCCTTTGATTGACCATTTACTACCGCCTCCAAAATACGGAAGTACTTTGAAATAAAAAAGCGGCGGGTTCAGGAGACGGCAATCGAGCGGACACGCTGATCGTAAACGGGGAATACTTCTCGGGCTAAGATATAACGGGCGAAAGGTAAGCGAACCACCAAACCTGTATTTGAAAAGATGCGAGCTAAGAACTAGTCTCTGAAATTGGATCGTTTAACTAACTTTAGTAATCAGAATATAGGGGCTAACAATTTATAACCATGGGCATCTTTCACAAGTTAACAGGTCCCACTTAAGGAAACCAGTATGTGTGACCCTGCACTTCATTTATAAAATATGGGAGGATACTACAATGCCTTGATCGATTTATTTAAAGCATAAGGGGGATAGAGAAGAAATAGTGATACTTAAAAATATACAAGACTGGAAACATCACACATGATGTTAAACAAGCATTGGAATGAACAAATAATGTTAACTAAAAGGGAAAATATATAAGTAAAATTGGGGAGTCAAAAGAATCATTTCAAATGCAATCTAAATTTGTAATAAAATACCATTTAGTACTCATATTATTGAATAGTAACTATTAATAAATAAGAGTTCTAATAAATAATATTCCTTTCAGCCTTCCAGCAACAACTAAAACTTGGAGATAATCGGACTGCACTCGTAGAATAATATACAGCAGAGGACCCCCGTAGAACCCCCATGCGGGTTGGAATTATCACCGCATACTGAGTAAGTCAGCCCCCCTAAAATTCTTCAAAAAGTTATACAAAAACAATCCAGTGTGATAGAAAAACAAAAAAATAAAATAACGGAAAGCACTTATACTGTCTTTTACTTACTATCCTTACAGTGGAAAAAGAGCAGATCTGGAAATAGGTATTCACTAACATGCGTCAACCATCTGTTTTATCACTAGTCATGCATGAATTAGCCTTTTAATGAATATGAATACGAGCACTCCAAAAAACACTATAACCTTTGGAAACCTTGACACGTGGTGTTTGGTTTAGGGTTCTTATAAAGAACAGAATGTGCACACTGATTATGATGGTACACGATATTGAATCACGCCTTAATAAGACCATCCAAGTATGAGATCTCTCCACTTCATACAGGCTCATAGACCTTCTGTAAAAAACAGAGGTACATTCTGTGTTACACGAAAATGGATTTATCATATATTAGGTTGTGACTCCCAATTGGGAACAATGTTGATTTTGTACTATGAACTATGACAACTTATCAAGGTGTGAATTACTTCTTCCAAATAGGAAGGGATGACATGCAATATGTTTTCTATTGTGCTCACTAATATACAAAGTTTGGCACCTAATCACGGTGTGGCTGTGTTGAAAATTCCCAGTGAACAAGAATAAAACAGGAATTGATGAACCAATAACAACTACTCTTCATGATTGTATCAGAATGTGGAAACACTTGTATATATAACATCACTGTAACTTACGTGTGCTAAGGAGTGTTATAGCTTGTGTAAGGCTCGTGCCGTTTTTGGGAAGGATTAGGGTGGTTCCTTCTACCTTTTAGCACCGTCAGATATAACCCCAAAGTCATATTATTTGTGAGATTTTCTTAGTGGCGCTGAATAACCTATACTAAACCCCTATCTGTGCTCAACTTTACCGCCATCTTAGCCCGAAGGGTGGCAGATGAGACCGGATAGGCCTGGCGACAGTCCTTGAGTTGTCACCTCTGTTTCACCTCATTCTCATTCTTTCTTTTAATATTTGTTTTCTAATGTCTTTTGAATGAAGCTCCAGCATGAGGCAGGTGCAATGTTTTACACACACAGCCACTAGGCGGCTCTCAGAGGTTGCGTTCACTGATCTCCACGTTTCCTGACTCACACAAGCGAGTCTCCATTTGCAGCTTACAGCCGTGGAAGCTAGTGGTTATGTCTACCCCTTGGGGGACAAAGCATTCACTCATGAGCACCGGTACAGCGGTGGCTCCAGTTGAGTACTCCAATTGCGCAAGCCTCTTCGCTGTGCTGAGTGCTTCACAGAGTGCTGTAGTTGAGCAAGTAAGTAGCAGCACTCAGAGGGAGGGCAGCATCTGCGGTAGGCTCTGGCAGTGCACAGTTCCCCGTGGGACCGCTGCAGGGCCAGGCGAGGCAGTACAGGTGCCCCGACTGCCTCATTGCCAGATGTGATGGTGCATAGGCCGGAGGACCAACATTCTATCAGTTCACCCAAAGGCAAGACACCCGGCATGGCATATGCAGTTTGGGTGTGGTCCTGAGCAACACATAACCCACTTTATTTATAACATTAAGCCTTGCCTGGCCTCCCAGTGAGGGGTGCATGACCCTGTGTCACTCAGAGGTTGGGTGGCATGCTAAATCGCCAAGTCCTCAGGAAACGTTAGCTCCTTGAGGTAGGAACAGCAGCTCATTCACACAATCCCTGGCCGACTGTCCTTAAGATCTGTCTACTTTATAGCAAAATTGCAACACTTTGAATTTTTTGGGGGGGATGAACACCTGTATCTATGCACTATATTTTTTGTTTTTTGTCCTTTCAAACAAATTGAGAAAAACCACAGCTATGTGAGCAGAAGACATACCTACAAACTGTCTCCAGAACGTCTATGTACACAGCGGTGGTACACAGGCCATGACAGCGCTCATTTAGACAAGCTCAACAGGACTTTTGCATCTCATAGAAAGCACCATAAAATAGTCCTATTTATAGAGAGGGGAGATACTAGGAGCTGATTATTAGGTCCAGTGACCCTTGCTCCCGAAAAGTAACTAGTACACCAAAAGAGTCACTGTTCCTTGTAGAGGATGAAAGAGGAAGACACTTTTTTCGTGTCCTACTCTATCTGTGGGGGTCAGTGTGTCCTCATCATAATGCCCTCACGCACCCCAAAGGATGTCATGCTTCTTCATTTGGGCTTTTCTACTCTTCGGGCCGGATCTGCAATGCCCTACGGGTCCCCCAAAGGGTCTCTTTATTGGAGATCTTTTGATGAGAAGCCGTTTGGATGTGTGGGTGTAAGTGGCAGTGAAGTCTAAAGTGGTGTGTTAAAAAATGACTGGAGGGAGAGAGGGTCCTATTTATTTGGGTGCTGACTCTGTCATTTTTAAAGCAAAGTGTGTAGTGCTGCTCTAGGGGATATTCTGTCCCTCTGTAGCCTGGTATATGTCCCTAATGGACATATATAATGGTCCATTAGGTAATGGTCCATTAGGTAAAGGTGCACGGTAGAAAGAATGTTATCTGACACTAAAATAGAATTATCCACCTCACTTCTGCGGTCTTTTTTACTTTAATTGTTCCGCAAAAGTACTTTCTTCTATCAAGGCAGCATGCATCCAGTCATTTTTTAACACACCACTTCAAACTTCACTGCCACTTACACCCACGCACCCAAACAGCTTCTCATCAAAAGATCTCCGATAAAGAGACCCTTCGGGGGACCCGTAGGACATTGCAGCGCCGGCTGATGAGGAGCAAAGCCCAAATGATGAAGTATGACATCCTTCGGGGGGTGTGAGAGCATTATGATGAGGACACACTGTCCCCCACAGATAGAGTAGCACACAAAAAACCGTTTCTTCCTCTTTCATCCTCTACTCCCTTTGTGTACTAGTCACATAAAATAGACCACAAGGGATTCCAAGCATTTATAGAACTGCAGTATCCACTGCCCATTGTGGAGCAGAGAACAGGCAGTGCCGGCGCCACAATGCTTTCATGACTGATAATGGCTCAGCCGAATCTGGCGGCCAGCTTTGAAAGGCCTGACCTCTTTAGGATTTCAATGACTGCATGTTTATTTATATCAATATCTCCTCCCAGAAAGCATACATTTCAGAAGCTCTCCAATGAGGTATTTGAGATTACTCCCTCAGTGGCATGGGATTTCAGTTGTTCTAAGTCTAATATTAGAACCAGCATCAATCTTCCTTGGATCACCCCAGTACATCCCTTCATGAATCAAGGATGCAGTTCGGGGTAAACTGACCACTTCAAAAATCAAATCTCACTTACACAAAATTTGGCACGCAAGAAACCTTGCTCTTGATGATACATGAGTTGTTCCCACTTTGAGTTGTTTCCTCCGGACTGGTTTTGAAGCCCACCACATGAATGTGAGAAAGGTTTAGCCTGATATATTTATATTGATCAGCAGTTGCACTCACTTCCGTGTTAATATATCTTACTTTTTTGCTGATTAATTTGGTGCCACAACCTGAAGAGTGTTTTGTCTAGGAACACTGTCCAAAATATGAATGATAGGTGAGAACAGGGGTACTATCCTCGGGTTTAGGGTGTGCACACGATTTGTCACGGACCATTTGTAGTCCTCTTAATCCATCATATACATTTCCAATGAAAATTCTTCAAAGACAATTTCCTTTATGTCATTTTTATTCGTATTTCTAATGATGCTTCCTCATTGAATACTTCATTTATCAATTCTTAGCAGGTTTCAATGGTACAACATAACACTTTGACCCAATGCATTTCGGGTACAGAAGGACCCTTCGTCGGGGGTCTCTCATCCGAAGGTGTCACTGCTTTGATGGTACCGGTTCACCATCAAAGCAGTGACACCTTGTTGTACCATTGAAACCTGCTAAGAATTGATAAATGAAGTATTCAATGAGGAAGCATCATTAGAAATACGAATAAAAATGACATAAAGGAAATTGTCTTTGAAGAATTTTCATTGGAAATGTATATGATGGATTAAGAGGACTACAAATGGTCCGTGACAAATCGTGTGCACACCCTAAACCCGAGGATAGTACCCCTGTTCTCACCTATCATTCAAAGGTTTAGCCTGAGACAGAGATATACCACACAGATTTAACAAAATGCACCTCTATGGAGTTCTCGCTGTTTCCCCCTTTGAACAAGGTAATTCCCCGACAGTACAGTGGCAGTCCCCTTGTGCTGATTGATCTCCATTCTCAGGCAGGCAGAGGTTCAATGTAATGGTGCACGGTAGAAAGAATGTTATCTGACACTAACAAAGAAATATCCACCCTACTCCTGTGTCTTTATTTCTTTAATTGTTCCGCAAAAGAACTTTCTGTTATCAGGGCAGCATGCAAAAAAATCAATGCCACTGGTAGAACGTTTCTTTTCAGTTGTTTGTGATGGTCTTGTTAGATAGTATGCGCACAACGTGGCATTCCCTTCTACCCAAATTCCGTCACCTTACCGCCCGCTACTCCCAAGAACTCTCAGAATCAGTGTAGGTTGTCCACGGCGTAGACATTTATTCACACCAATTCAAGTAATTTACCACAGACCATTACCAAAAAAAAAGTATCCTTCTTGGATATATAGGAATTATTCACAGCATCACACTTTAGCTGCATCAACATGTCAACGGCAGTAAGGAAATTAGGTACAACATTACACTTTAACTTTTAACTCAGCCGTACACTAGAACAACTTGGCCGTACATTTGAACTTTACACTTTAACTTTTTTAACTCGGCCATACACTAGAACTTAGCCGTACATTTGAACTTGGCCGTCTTGTCCGCCAACGTCCCACTCTGCTGTGCACATTGTGCTGGCAGGCCCCAATGGGCTACAGCGGTACATTTGAACTTTACACTTTAACTTTTTAACTAGGCTATACACTAGAACTTGGCCGTACATTTGAACTTGGACGTCTTGGCCACCAATGTCCCACTCTGCTGCGCACATTGTGCTGGCAGGCCACAAAGCGCTACAGCCAACAGTTGCACTACTGGACATCCAGGGCACCGCATACTACACCGGCCCACCGGGGTACCTGAACACAGGGAGGCTCCCCAAGAATCTACTCAGTCCATACATTGTGGGTTAGGGTAGTAGAGTCCAGGACTACCGGCAGGTCAGTCCCTCTTCCCCGCCTACCCAGAGCACACGTGGAATCTACCCCCTCCTGGGGTCCATCGAATGGCTGCACCTCCATTGTTGTGCATCCCCCTTTGTTGTTAACTGTCATTGCTCCGCCTGCATCCGTGAAGTCTTGCTCTTCTGCCGGGTGGGTGGTTGACGACTCTTCTGTAGCCAGGCTGTGTTCAGAGGGGACAAAGAGAATGAAATCCCCAGGGTACAGCCTTAAATACCTTCTAGGTTTTGTTTCTGCTAAGTTTCATTTCCCCGAGCCTCCCGATGACACCAACTCAGCCAGCCAACCCCCTTTCCTTGTCCAGGCCCCTAGAGGAGGCTCAGCCCCGTGGCCCAACTAACGGTGCCCCTCTCCTAATCCCGGGGGCGCCTGTTAATTTCCTGAATTGTGAAAACTTCGGAGGGCTGACTGGTACCACAGTCTCTTTTGTGGCTAAAAGCCGTTAGTGGTGGGCAGAAAGAGTGAGCAGGTATGTTGTGATGGGAAAGGCCCTCGTAGGGTAGGTGTTGTTTTGTGATTACTTCAATTTCTCAGCTTTCATTTCCACAGCACTAATATTTCAAATGTGTATTGTATTAAAGGGCTTTGTTGATGTGCATGTTTTCGATGGCCATACAGAAAAGTGGCTTGACATACCGGAGACTGCTTGTAGGGCTCAGTTACAGGCTATCTCCGGTGGCCTGATATTGTCATGCACAACCAAAGGCCATACTCTGAAGAGGTTTGACTCACAGGATGGTAAATGATTGAAAAGTTGGGAGCAGAGCATGAGCGAAGGCAGGCCCTTGGACATCTCTTCCTGAGGCTATCTCCCACTGTGTTAGAATAAAGGTTATATACAGTGGGCCTTGGGTGCATAGGAGGTGGGGCTCAGGGCTTGGCCAAAGTTTCTGCCACCAAGCATGCTGCACACTGCATCCCCGGGGATATTTATAAGTTGCACTGGTGACAGGTATCACTGGGAGACTACTTAAAAATATTATCTCCTGTTTGGATGCACGTTTAGCATCTTGCCACCATCGTCCAAGATCCTCTTTGCCAAACAAATTCTCCTTTACTATCAGAATATTTGGTCTATCGTACTTTAGTCCATCACTCGATAGACTTTGGGCAATACTGGCCTGAACTGGGAAAGGGTAGTAACCGGAAATGTTGATAGAAATGGTGGGTTTGCTGTCTGTAGATCTAGCTTTCTTACTAGTTTATTTGGTGATAAACATTTGGCTGGTTGAGACTCATTTTAGCTTTATCACCGTGTCCACCCAAAATTTGTGTTGTAAACACACCATAAATGATGGAAGATCATCATTCTTACCTAGAACAGCCACCAGTGATGGAACAGTTACCTACATGTACGAATACTTGGAAATGGTGGGTGACTTCCAGCAGAAGATAGGTTCAGTGGTCTTAACATGTGGTGAACACATGCAGGGTATTGTCAGTTCCTGTTAGAAAGATCAGATATGTAGGCATTGACACTGCACTTACATGTTGAGATTCAGTTTCTAGTGTCCACAGGTAATTGCAAAAATGTCTTACCTGACAGAGGACTGATATCCCTGTTTTTTTGCCAAATGTCCCCCCAGCCCCCCACCAACCCCCCCCCCCCTTCCAAGCTCCCCCCCCCTCCCTGGGTAAACCATAGTAGGCCATACCATGGCAAAGGCAGGGCATTTAGGAGCGAAGCGAGTACTCTCAAGACTGAAAAATTGAAATGTGTCTGGTCTCCTGTTAGTGTAAGGAGACGCTGCATTCGTCACAAATGTTGGACAGAAAATCTGCTAATAGAATTTCAAACCAGGCTCCAAATACCCGTTCATCTTGTAGCCATCAATACGTCCTGACTTGACACATGACTTCTGCTATACGTTTTGAAATACAATGGGAAAATGTTTGCACGTTTACATGTAAAATTAAAGTTAAATGTTTACTTCACAGCCAGATTAATTAAAACGTCTACTGATCCAGAAATGACTTTCATTCATTACACGTCTACAAAAGCAATTGAACAAAGAAGCCAAATAAAAGAGAGATACACTTAACTTCATTGTTAAATA
This sequence comes from Lissotriton vulgaris, assembly GCF_964263255.1. Lineage (NCBI taxonomy): Eukaryota > Metazoa > Chordata > Amphibia > Caudata > Salamandridae > Lissotriton > Lissotriton vulgaris. Next base: position 665,553,971 of record NC_141694.1, read on the forward strand.
GTTGTCTTAATATGTTAAATGAAGCTATTTTACCTTGTTTTGTTATTGGGATGGCTCACCTCTGTTATTTAGGAAGTTGATCATTTTAATGGCTTTCCGAAGGACCTGTATGACCTCTTTAATAGGAGTGTCAAATCCGTCCCTATTTGTAGAATGTGTTCCACATCGCAGAAACTGAATCGCTCTTAAGGTCTCTCATAGTAGGTGTTGTTACATCTTAACGTGATGGGTACTTTGCTGACTACAGAAAAACAATGGGCTTAGTTCAAATAGGTCGAATTGAACCCCTTGAAGTGCAGGGCTTTTCGGTGGCCATTGATTCCACAGAGGAACCGGAAGTCTTTTTGGCCCACATCATGAAGAGCTTTGCTGGCTCTTTGAAGAGCTGTACACCTGTTTATTGTTTGCGCTTCCAATGGCCAAAGTGCATGCACTTAATTCGGATTGCCCCGGTTACTTACCAGTAGTCTTCATTACTCTGAGTGTATTCTTCCTCACCACATAGGTTCACTACGTCAGTAACGTTGACGAGGAAGACTTACGAGGAGGTAATGCCCCGGTAATTTATCGATAATCTTCATTACTCAGAGTGTATACTTCCTCACCACATCGGTTTGCTATCTCAGTAATGTGACGAGGAAGTCGTACGAGGAGGTCATGCCCCGGTTACTTGCCGATAATCTTTATTACTCCGAGTGTATACTTCCTCACCACATCGGTTTGCTACCTCAGTAATGTGATGAGGAAGTTGTACGAGGAGGTCATGCCCCAGTTACTTGCCGATAATCTTCATTACACCGAGTGTAGTCTTTCTCGCCACACTACTGACATAGTGAACCTAAAACAGGTTTTCAGATCTATGCTGGGACAGCACAGCTGTTCATGATACATCCTTTGGTATATTTTCTGAATTATGAAACAAGCCATGCTAGGAAAATCAAGGTGGGCAGAAAGGCAGAACACACCCAAACAGTCATGTATCTCAGCATTCTCTCACGTTGATCCAATTCTAGTAAGAGCAGGAACAGTGCTCACCATGGCAAGTAGCCTTTAACGAATTTCATCTTGAGAACCATCTTGATTTCCAAACGCAGTTAATTCACTTATTCGTTACTCAATCTTTTAAGGTTTCTTATTGGTCTTTGCATTTGTTTTTGACTAATGAGTCTTGGACAGACGCACAAACATTTGCCATCCCTTGCAATGAAATGTAGTCTATTTTTTAGGACACAAAAAAGGGAAACTTAGTCTAGTCTAGTTGATCGATGGAGCAGCAACGTACTTCATGTCTCCAGCTGAGCTCACTACAAAGATGCTGTCGAACAAGACATGGTTCTAATGCTAGAAAGATGGGCAGGCGTGCAAAGACATTGCAAGGCAAACTCTGATGAAGTAGAGAAATGGTGAGTTTCTCAAGTGATTTGTAATAGCGAGGAAACCTTTGTTCCGTCTCCCTGCTAGCATACGTTGCTGGGGGGCTTCTTCAAAGAGCCCATAATGACTTGCTCTCGCAGCGTGGCAGCCAGTGTTTGCATTGAGGGGATCATCTGAGGAGCAGCCTTCTTCTGATGTCTCCAGTATTGATTCCTCTTTCGTTGCACTGCTGTACATCACTGGCGCAATAACTCGTAATGATGGCAGATGCATTTTTTTTATCAATATCTTTGAAGAGGCTTCACATGGGTATTTGCTCCAGGGCTAATGTGAGATCGAAAAGTAGTGTTAAAAAACAGCTAAAAGTATACAGATGGAATATATTACACCACATGGGTTACACGTGCGCACTGAACTGGCCATCACTGCAAACTTTGGAAGAGCGCAAAGTAAGCTTGAAATCTTGGAATTCGTGTCTTAATTTGCGATGCACGTGCAATCAAATAGGGTAATAATCTATTGATACTCAGATATTTAATGTCTTCAGCTGCAAAACATTAGGGGGATGTTTTAACTTTTATTGAGTTCCACTAGATAGGGTAACAGGTTCAACGTTTATTTACAGAGCTTAGAAGGGGCAATGTCCTGGGCAAAATTGAAAAAATAGACTAGATTGGTTAAGTGGCTGTTAATTTGTACATCATTGATATAACTTTTGAGTTGCAAACTACTCTTATGAAGTTTGTTTACAAGTCGTGTTGCTGTTTGCGCGCTGTTAACATTTTACTCCTTGTACATGGTCTATAATCCCTGATGTTGTTTTCAATCATGAACTACACACACCACAGGATGCAAAATAGGGCCAGTGATGGGGTGGGAACTGAAATTCTCCATCACAATGCACTTAAACTGAAGTTGAGTGCCTTATGTAGAAAGTAAGTTGCCCACTGAGAAGGTAATGCTGATCAAACACTTCATCATGAGATTCTATTGGATAACTGTCTATGTGCAACCCTGCATGCACTCACTCTGTCTGCATAACACCCCTATCCTGATACAGTGGCCCAGCTCATTATGAATCCTGCACTAACCATGTGGTGCGTGTCACCTCAATTACTTACCTGTTATCTCATTGTTTCATTGAATCTTCCAGAGCCCATAACTTTCTTTACCTTGAGGTGAGTCCACTTCACGAGAAGGACACCCAGCAAGTGCAGATTCAGCTAGCGTCTTGCCACGACCAGTCTCAGGGTGATTTAGCTATTCCAAAATACCTCTTGTCAATACAATCTTAAGCATACACCAGATGGAAGTGCAGTATGAAATGACTTAGGATGGTGAGATTCACTTGGAATAATAGCCTGGATCCAAACCCCAACAGCATAGGCCAGCTGACATCCTACCTTTAGTGGAAGACACACCTAGAGACAACAGGCAATGTTGCTGCCCTAAAGCTGTTTTCTAAACAGTCCCTTAGAGACTGTGCGCCAAATTTATAAGAAAATTCACACAATGCAGCAAGCCACCTTGCTGCGTTGCAAAAAGGGGAAGGAATGCACCATATTTACCATTATGCAATGCATAATCCTTTCCTAGCGCTAACACACTTTTGGCTACTTAGCACCAATGCAGGCACCCTTGCGTCATAGTGCAAGGGTGCCTGAGTTGCAGGCAGGATTTTTTTTGTTCAAGAAGGAACACCGTCCTGCACAAAAACAATCCTCAAAGGCATTTTCCTCTTGTTGAGTGTGCTGCTGAATGCAGCACACTTAGAAAGGGGATTCAGTGATGTTGTGCCTCTCGTGGGGACGTGTTCAATTCTGATGCACTCCCAGGTCTACAAATGTTGGTAAATTAGAGAATGTGCAAGAATCCATGGATGGATTCATAGGAACACCCACGCTCCACCTATGGCACCGCCTCCCTGCTGCAGAGTATCAAAATGCAGGTATTTAAACTGCCTTGTGTTACTCTAGGCGTATCAAGCCACCTTGGCCATGCAAGTAGGCCTTCTTTGGCTTGATAAATCTAATGTAGGTTTTTGTGAAGCCCTGGTGTCCCCTTGCATGGCGCAAATGCGAGACAAAACCATGATAAATATGCCCTTATATCCATGAGAAGCCATGTCACATCTGGATATACCCAGAACAACTCTGGGGAAATCAAACTCAATTTGTTATACACCATTGACACTGCAGACCGGGTCAAGCAGCCTAGTCATCAGTTAGCCCTTCCTGTCTGAACTGTATCTCAAAAAAAGAAGGTCACGCCTTCATATTTCTGTCTGATTTAAATCCTAAATATGAAACAGAGACTTCCTAGTACGGATGGATAAGGGAACAAGTAGCAAAGCATAGTTTCTTCATCCCTGGTGAATGCAGGTAAATGCAAAAGAAACCTGTTAGAAATTGGGTTACTAGTTGATTGGGGTGTGAGTGTGGTTAAGTAGCAACCACAATCCTAATCAGGGTAAAGCCCAAGCAAACTTCAAACTAACCAGTGCTCAGTTCCCTAGTGGCTTGGCACAGAGCAGGTAAGGCTTAACGTAGAGGCAATGTGTAAAGTATTTGTGCAACACTTCAAACAGTAAATCAGTGAAAACACCGAACAATAAGAATCCCACACCAGGTTAGAGAAACAGAGCTCAATTTATTAAATGAAACAAGACTAACATGACAAAAATCCAATCAGTGAAACCGGAATTGTGAATTTATGAAGAATAAACTGAAACATAGAGCCTAAAACTGTAAAGTGCCGGACAGGATCAAAGCCAAAAGTTCAGGCTGACTGAGCTTGGGTGGGATAGTACTTCTGAAGGTTTACCTTCTCAAGTTTTGTGCCAAGAGTCCCACTGGAGAGGATTGCAAGGAGCAAGGAGAGCGATGCGGGCAGTAGTCGACGTGGTGCAAAGAGCAGGCCGGGCGTCGTGGATAGACGGGCTGGAGCTGCCTGTTGGTGGTCCCCCACAGCTATCGATGCTGCTCTGTGAAGAGACAATCTCCAGACTCACTACAAAGGGTATACAGTCCTTTTAAGACAGGATACAGCTTATTCAAATATAAGTGGAGCTGGCCTCAGCTCTTCCCACCCATCCTGTCAGTGATGGCACATCCAATCACACCTAAGCTCCCATAATGTGTGGCTGTCTAGGAGGAGTACACAAAGCACAACTGCCAACTACATCCATTCCTGTGACTAGAAAAAGGCTGCAGACATCAAATAGCTAAGGTATGAAAATGCCAACTTTCTAAAAGTTATATTTAAACTTAAGGGGATGGGATTTTACATTAGCTTAAGGATAGAACATATTTATTAGAAAAACCTATTTGTTTCCTCAGCTGGAATCATTTGGCACAGTTTTATTTTTTTAGGTTCAGGAGTGATTACCTGAATCCTTTGTTTTTTATTTTCCAATATTTTGATTCATTTATGCAATTTGGTCCATCAAAGGATTGTATGCTCATTAAGGCAATAGTTAAATCATAGTGACATTTCATACAACACAACTGATATGGCATGTAAACAGACAATGTTTCGATGGATAACTGTTTTACAACCTAATATTTAATGCAAACACATCCAATGTTACACATTTTAACTGTAAATTAAAATGGAAGAACATATAAAAAGTGAGGGAAGTAAAATTTTTACAGGGTGAATTTCAAATTTACTTTGAGCTCCCTTTTTGTTCCAGAGACTCAATCCTTAATCATAGCCCAAAAACCTCCCCATGCCTTATTTTTCTTGTTGTAATTGGACACTGCTGAACAATTATATTTCAGATATGGTGAAATCCCACCACACACTCCATTAAAAATATTGGGATGTACCATGTTACTCCGCATACTTTTACTCCGCATACCGTTACAACGCGACTTTTACAACGCATACCATTACAACGCATAGCGCTTTGGGGTGCTGGATAGTGGTAAGTATAATTTACTATTCTAACTCCAGTCCCCGTGGACCCTAGGGAAGGTGTTGGATAGTAAATTATACTTATTCCCTATCCTAGAGGGCCCCCAGCGCAATGCGTTGTAATGGTATGCGGAGTAAAAGTCGCGTTGTAATGGTAGTGCGGAGTAAAAGATGCGTTGTAACGGGTGTATACCAAAATATTGGCAACTTACGCAAATTGCACAAAAAACTAACCTGGGAAGCAATGACAAGAACCTCCTGAGGCGGAAAGCCGGGAGATGTGATAGACAACTTGAATGCTTTTAAACTCGTGTATATTGTGTTTTTAAAACTTGCACTGATCCCCTGCCACTTACTCGAACCTTCCCCGAGCAGCAGACTGAACGCTGTTACGGGTAGAAACTCTCCTTCCTGCCGCCATTTCCTGATTGCGAGGGAACCGACGAGACACGCCCACCTCTGTTGGCCACGCCCCCCACGCCAGGTATAAATAGTGCGCACTGACTACGAGCGCCGCACTGACAAGAACCTTCTGAGGCGGAAAGCCGGGAGATGTGATAGACAACTTGAATGCTTTTAAACTCGTGTATATTGTGTTTTTAAAAACTTGCACTGATCCCCTGCCACTTACTCGAACCTTCCCCGAGCAGCAGACTGAACGCTGTTATGGGTAGAAACTCTCCTTCCTGCCGCCATTTCCTGATTGCGAGGGAGCCACGAGACACGCCCACCTCTGTTGGCCACGCCCCCTCCAACGTCCAGAGCATCTACCATAAAGCATGTGTCTCTGTCGGAAGTGCAGCGGACGAGCACAGCGGGCGCGACGATGGCGCGCCGAAGGCGCGCTTAAAGCAAGCTCGTCTGCGCTCGTCCGCGCTAGGCAGAGCCCGGAGCCAGATACTCTAGATAATATCATCTACCCCACGCGCAGTTACTCAAGGGATGCACTACTACACCTTAATAGAGAGTTAAAGGGCCCCTGTTCCCACTCCGTACCCGGTGAACACCCCCTTAACCGATGCTCCCACTGCCCGTATAAATTCACACCCACTGTATCTGAAAACCCATCCCCCATCCCAATGCACATGGCTCTGATTAACTGTAGATACCTTCCCAAGCACTCATTAGAAATCTACCAATTGTTGGAAAACTATGAGCTTAACGTTCTCTTCCTAACGGAAACCTGGCTTGGTCCGCACTCAGATCCCGACATTGTAAACTCTCTACCCCCGGGCTTCCTAATTGACCACATGGACCATTCCAACGGGAAAGGTGGTGGTGTCGCCATAATCTACAAAGACCATCTATCCTGCCGACTGCAAGGCAGTCCCCTCCTAGACTGTGAAAATGTCTTGTTCTCAATTCAAGTCTCCCCATGTAGATCTATGTCAGGTCTTCTCATTTACCGTCCTCCAGGACCCCTAGGCCATTTTAGTGATTCTCTTATGGAACACACATATACACTAGCCGCTACACATTCCACCTATATGATCCTAGGAGATCTGAACATCCACCTGGATAAAAAGGAAGCCAAACCAGCCGTGGACCTAATAGCAGACTTCGAAAGCCTCCAACTTAAGCTACTAAGTCGACTACCCACTCATTCAATGGGCCATCTGCTGGACCCGATATTCTCCATTATTAACGATCTTACTGTGCTAGACCCTATCCCGGTACCCTGGACTGACCATTTCTTAGTTCCACTAGACTGGCAGCTGACTCCCATTCCGCGTCTCACAACTCTACCTAACAAGCCCACGCGCTCCTGGGCTAAACTAGATCCTGAAAAATGGAAATTCCATTTAGAGCGATCCCCCCCTAAACTTGACGCCAACCCCACTCTTGCGGAGGTCGAGTTTTCGACCTGGATAAGAGACACATTGGATAAAACGCTTCCAAAAAAACCCTCAGGTAAACCTCGGGGTAAAGCTACCTCCCCTTGGTTCACCCAGGAAATGCGACTCCTAAAGAAAGCCTGCAAGAGATCAGAAAGAGATTGGAGGAAAAATGTTGATCCTACAAAAAAACTGAATATAAAAAAATCCTTCTCAACTATAAAAAAAGCACTCAAAACCGCCCAAGGCAATTATTTTGCGGAAAAAATCAGAACATCTACCAATTCATCCCGGGAAACCTTTCAAATAGCTAAGAAACTTCTCAAAGTACCGGACCCCCCCCCCCCCCCCTTAGTAGAGCCGTCAGCTACCCGTTGCAACGAACTTGCAGAATTTTTCAATCTGAAGATAGCAAATATCATCAATTCCCTTCCTCCACCAACCTTGGACGTTCCCTCTGTTGTTGATCAGCCCTGTCGTACACACCATGCCACAGCATGTCAATTGTCACACCTTACTCCCCTGACAATAGACACTCTCCTTCCTATACTCAACTCCATCAAAAGCGGTAGCCCTACAGACCCCGCACCTCTTAACATCCTTAAACTAGCTGGGCCCATCATTCTCCCCTATCTGACCAAACTGATCAACAGCTCACTCACCAACGACATTGTCCCCCCGAGCTGGAAAAAAGCAACGGTGAAAGCGTTGATTAAAAAATCTCAGCTGGACCCACTGGAACTGGGCAACTACAGGCCAATTTCCCTGCTTCCAGGCATTAGTAAAATAGCCGAGAAGCACGTTAACTACAGTTTATCCCACCATCTTGAAACCAATGGGCTCCTGGAGCCTTCCCAGACTGGATTCAGGCCCGGCCAGAGTACAGAAACTGCGATATTGGCAGTTGTCGAAGAGGCAAGGAAAATCATGGACTCAGGAGGATCAGTGGCAGTGATCCTCCTGGACCTAAGCGCGGCCTTCGACACCGTCAACCACTCGATACTGGTCCGCAGGCTCAGTGAGCTTGGATCACGGGAACGGCCCTGGCTTGGCTTAAATCCTTTCTGGATAATAGATCCTTCCAAGTAGCAGATGGCAACTTTACGTCCAGGTCCACAGCCATCAGCTGTGGGGTCCCTCAGGGCTCGTCCCTGAGCCCGACCCTTTTTAATGTTTACATGTCCCCTCGTGGAAAAATCGTCACCCCTTTTGGGATCAAGCTCCTAACTTACGCTGACGACACCCAATTGGTGGTATCCTTAAGTCAGCAAGACCACTCCCTCCCTAACCTTCAAACCTGTCTAATGGAAATAACCAAATGGATGAATCTCTCCCACCTCAAACTGAACAACGACAAGACAGAGATAATGATCCTGGGCAATAAACTACTTTACCATTCCAACTCCCTATGGCCATCTAGCATGGGCACTCCACCTGTTCCGAAACAGGAAATAAAGAGCCTAGGAATATGGCTTGACGAAGGCCTTAATTTTTCCGTACAAGCAAGGAAAACGGCTGGTATATGTCACAGCCTCCTACGATCAGCTAGGAAAATTTTGCCCTCACTCCCAGCACCATCCCAAAAACATTTAATTCATGGTCTCGTGCTGTCCCGCCTGGACTATGGCAATGCCCTATATCTGGGGGCTCCCAAAAAAGTACTGTCAAAACTCCAGACAGTGCAAAACACTGCAGCACGCCTCCTCACAGGAACCTACCATCGTTGTTCAGCCAAACCCGCTTTGAACGCCTTGCACTGGCTGCCCATTCAGGAGAGAGTACAATTCAAGGCTCTTTGCACTACATATAAAATCCTACATGGCAAAGCCCCACCAATCTTACAAAACCTCATCACACCTCACACCACCAAAAGAACGCTTCGCTCCTCTAACTGCAATCTAGCCTCTGTTCCTAGAATTAAGAAAGCCCGTTCTGGCAGTCGAATATTCGCATACAATGCCTCCAAATTATGGAACACACTACCTCCAGACATCAGAGCCCAACCCAACCTTCTCTCATTCCGCAGAGCTCTTAAAACTTGGCTGTTCCCGTGAGGTTCCATCTACCTCTGGTTCCTTGTCATTTAGCGCTGGGACGCTCACGGGCAGCCATGCGCTCTACAAATCGGTAAAATAAATAAATAAATAAATAACGCTCACCCAAAAAAAGAATGGCTAAAAATGTATCAATCGCTACAAGAGAAAAGCCTGTCCCACTTCAGGAACTACATCAATAAAATTCAATCTTCCAAATGCACCAGGAGGAACGCGGTCCCAGAAGAATCCTGGGTGCAACACATCAAAATAAAATACAGCAGTGTGCCCTTAGGCATCAGCAACGTTTTCAGACAGGGACGAAAATCCCACACACCGGGGGAAACTGAAGCTCTTGTCACGCCAGCCCAGATCCTCAAATATTACAAATATATGAAAAACTACAGAGCTCCAGTCTCCAATGGCCTCCCAGCAAGCATATTTAAATGTGCCCTCTTTAACTAAGCCTACACCGTAGCACGGATCCCAGACTCATGGAGGGGCTAAACTCTATGCCCAATCTTCAAAAAAGGGGACCGACCATTCCTTTAAACTACCCACTCATAGCCTTAGTAGATCTAGAGGCCAAAGTCTATGCATGGTCACTTCTTAAATTGCTAGAAGAATGGGTTGTAGAAATTAACACTGTACCTTACTTTCAAACTGGGTTTCACGCTACCGCCTCTACATTCAACAACATCACAGCTCTTGCCATCTTAAGCCACTGAGCAGTCTAAAAAAGTCAACCTCCTTTCTACTGCTGTTTTATCGACTATAGTGCCGCTCTTGATAAGGTGATCTGTAATACACTGTGGAGAAAACTGAATGCTTGGGGGGCACCCTGGCAGCTGCTCTGAGCCATTATCTCTCATCACTCAAACACATGGGTAGGGTGAAAATGGGCCCACCACAGTATGCTCAAAAATCACATCCAACTAGGGCCTGAAGCAAGGGTGTGTCCTCACTCCTTTTCAATCTCTCAATTACCAATCTGGGAAGATCCCTGGAGCACAGCTGTATGCTTACACCACAACTGGGCCACACAAAGCTACACATTTTACAATATGCTGACGATATCATCATAATGGACCACACGTGCCTTGAGCAAGCTGCAGGAATAGAATGATGTCAACTCTCTCAAAATCAACCAGGACAAGAGCAAGGTCGTGATCTTTGGCCACTGCTTAAAAAGAAACTCCTAACCTAGAGCATGGGAGATGCAACTACAAAGTACAACTCCCTGCGGGTACGGTTTAGTGAGTCCTCCAGAACCTCGGTCCATCTGGCCAACCTGAAAAAGAAAGCCGGAGCCATTACACACAGCCTATTTGTCTCAACAAGACCTTAACAGCGCCTCAGCTGCTCCCATACTAAAAGATATTAAAGCCACTCTTCTCCTGGCTCTACTCTATGGGCAGCTGGCCTTCCAAGAGAGATGCGTGGCAAGCTTAGACAACACGCAATGTTCGGCCTATAAGCAAGTATTCCAACTCTTTAGATACATACAAAGGACCAGATTACAGCTGGAGCTGGGCCTTCCAAAACATCCACTCACCAGCGAGGCTGAAACCTTGAAACTCTGCATAAGTGTTCTAAAAGTTCCAGATAACACTTTTGAAGATTGTCTAAAAGAAATGTTGAAGAGCCCAGGGAATCCCCGGTACCGACAAATAAAAAAACCTGCAATCTAGAAAACCGAAGGCACAGCACTAACATCGGATGTTATTACCTACACAGCCTGGAAAAGGATCATCAACAGGCAGCTGAAACTAACTTCACATCTGCTGGACATTCAGTCCTCAAATCCTCAACTATCTTATCCTCCCTGAATGATTTATATTTTCTGTGGAAGTCCAAACCATATCTCTCAGATAGCCTAAACAGACAGGTCTGCAGAGATATCTTGTTTATGCGCCTGCTAGGCGTACAAGTGGCCGACTTCAACCAATGGGCTCCACTAGAAAAGGAGGGGGCCTGCAGACTATGTAACCACAAGACCAATTTATGGCTCCACCTTCTGTGCTGTTGTGCCATGCTCAATGTCCCCAGGAGATCCCTCCTTAAGCCACTTTACCTAAAAAAGGACATCCACTTATACCTGCCGGCCTCAGCACTGTGCTTCTCCCACACCAACTCACAAACCTTAGCGAGGTGGGCAAATACTTCAAGAAGCTTGAAGAGCTACTCCGCCCCACCTTGCTTTCCCTCACCCCACCACCACCCCTGCTCAAAAACTGATACCTGACTATTTCACGGTGTGACTTTGTGCTCCCCTTTCCCTAAAAGCCCCCAACAACGGGGAAATCAACACCCACACTTTACACTTCATCTGTTTTACTCACGGACCTAGGAAGGCAGGGATGTTGTTGAACTTTTAGACTTTTTCATCACAACCTGTATCACAACCACCTCAATTTCTGCACAACTTTACTTGGCATGGTCTAACATCGATGCCCACACAGGGTCACTTTTTATCTTTTAAAAATTGTTTTATTGTAATATTATTATGGTTTAAAGTAACTAAAACAATAAAGATGTTTACTTTTATTTATTTTCAATGAGCAGCAATACCCTGCCATGACCATCTAATATCAGAATGGTAGGACAGGGATGTGGCAGCTTTATTGGAGAAGTAAAAATCCTGCACTGTCCATCGATAAGCATGGTGGCTCTGTGCCAGCATAATGCTATGGTTTCCAAGGTCATGTAAATGTGGAACTTGCAAACTATTGGGTTTGTCTAGCTTTGAATTTTTTAAAATAAACTGCTGTTTAGCTGATTCAACCTTCTTTGTCTTTGTGGACCATTAACATGCAATGTCTTAGAGTGGACAACATGAAGTGTACGGATGGCCTTCTCAAAGTCTTAAGGTGTGCAACATGTCATCCCTTCTCCAATCAAACTGTTAAGTTGGCTTTTCCTTGTCCTAAGTACGCATTCCATGAATGTGTGCCTATGACCCTTCCCTCCCATTTTGAGAATGGCCAACTTTTCAAGTATGAGCTCCAATGCCCTTTCCTCCTCAAATGCTAGTGCAATCTGCCTGTGTGCGCTCCTATCTCGTTTGAACCTTGTGTACAGCTGATGCCCCACTATTCTGGTGCCCACTTGCCATATGTGCCTGAACTTGACCCTTTCCTTGTGGCTAGCCAGTATCCCATCCCTCTGTTATATTACTTTAATACACACTCATTGAATATTCCCGAGCCTTTGACACTCATCCTTCTGGTGTGCCATTTCTCTAGTGCATGCCTGACCATTTGATCTACCATGTATTTCACACACATCTTGCTTGTTCCTCATAGCATGTTACACTATTCCCCTGCACGGTTACTGTCTCTTCCCCACACTGGTCCATTTCACTCATCCTGCTGGCAACTCATTATTAAGCTGCATTTACATCATTTACAAAACCCCAGCACTTCTCACGGACTGCGACATTCACCATGGCAGAGATGCCTTAACCAAATACACGCTAAAGTCATCCCATTAACACCATGGGGTCCACAAAAACTCTATTGAATGCATAATACCAGTAACCTCTGGTGTTTGTTTCCAGGCTCAAGGTGTCCCGCCGCCTGTGATTCTTGACTATGCATGGGCTACAAGAGGGCAGCGAATTTTGTATGCATTATTGTGTTGAATGATGTTGAAAGGGGTTCGTGTGACTAAGCATGCCTCTACACAAACATACGTTAATGGATATGCAAAATGTTCATAGCATTCCATATCAAGTGAAAGAGTTGGTTCACACTATTACTATTTGTTTGTCTCTTTTGTCTTCCAATTAGGTTGTAATCAGGAATGCCAATCAGAAGTTCTAACAGGTTCATAGACACCCACACACCTAAGTTTTAGGTACCATAGGAATGCAGAAGGGCGTCTTCTCTGATTCCTATTTTTATTTTTTTCATTTCATATCATGGTCCTGAAGAAGCGCAATGGGATCCATTAGGGACTAAAGCCTGAGCACGAAACATGTCGACCTGACCCTCACTTTAACTCACACTCACGGATAAGAAAGCAGCAAGTTAATACTCACTTCTCTACTATGCTTGTTTTAAAGAGGGTCTCCTCTTCCCTTGTTTTTTAATCTTACCGCCCGGACCCCTGAATAAAATTTTGTTTTTGGGTACTGCAATTTTAATTCACCCATACTGCTTTTTGGACCCACAAGCACAACTACAGCGTCTCTCCTAAAAGATCTACGACAAAGAGCCCTCTCACGGGGACCGTGGGGGACAGCCCGATGATGCACATGCCGGATGAAGAAACACGACATCCACATTGGTGTGTGAGGGCACTTTTTCCAATAGGAGTAATTCCCCCACCTTCATCGATGTCCAACCAACATCACAATTGAGACAACTCTTGAATTTTTCTCTCATCAACCCGAATAGGCTCCCTTTGGTTTCTCACTATTAGAAACAATTACCCCCTAGTGACTACTACGTGATTCTTTGGGAGCACTGGTAGTGGACCTTTCCTTTCCAATTAGCTCCCCGTCCCCCCCTCTACATTGTGTTGTGACTCTGAACACCCCACCGGGTATGTTGGCCTTTTGTACCAACTAGCTCACAGTGCCACTAGAATCTCCTCTTATCAAGTAGAGAATAGTCCTTGGCAACCCTAGAATATGGCAACCCTGATCCCTCAGGACCGTGGAAATACTATACTATTTTTCACTCAGTCACTCGTGCTTACTTAGTCTGTCTCAGAGATATACACAGAATAAACAGGCTGGGTGTTTTCAATAAGTATTTATTGAACAGTAGTTATTCTGGGGTAGAATAGATGCGCTGCAAAAGCTGTTAGACAGTATAAGATATAAAGGATTAGCAGTACTATAAAGGTAAATGGATGGTATATCTCTACCATCTTACAATAATCATGAATACATATGAGTATATAAAACACATGATAAAAAAATGCGTACTCCTACGATGCTTCCCTAACTAGTTGTACTTAAATGTACCTAGCATGTATGTAGGTGTAGGTGTAAGCCAAGAATCCCTGTAGCATTTAGGAATGTATGATGTTACAACACAAACATTTAGAACGCAAGCCTTTACAACGCAGTTTTTACATCTCAACATCCATTACAACGCATGATTTTACAACGCATGCCATTACAACTCATTTTTAAATACTACATTTACAACTCATTCCATTGCAATGCATAGCATTACAACGCATACTATTACAACACATATTACTTTTAGAGTAACAGTGGATTAAGTGATGGATAGTGTAGGGGTAAAAATTAATATTCCCACTCCAGTGAGTGCAACAGTAGGGTAAGTGTTGGATAGTGTAGGGGTAAACATTACTATTCCCAGTCCAGTGAGTGCAACAGTAGGGTAAGTGTTGGATAGTGTAGGGTTAAAAATTACTATGTCCCATTACTTATCTTATAATGCGTTGTAATGTCAGGCGTTGTAGTGACATACATTCCAATGACATGCGTTGTAGTGACTGCGTTGTAATGGCTGCTTTGTAATGGCATGCGATGTAAAGGATGTTGCGTTGTAATGACTGTGTTGTAACGGTAGTGGGTTGTAATGAGTGTGTTGTGAAGGTTGTTTCCCGGATTTAGTCAACCCCTTTACCTGAAGTGAGAGACTGTGGGACCCCTTCCAGGTCTCAAGACGGACACCCTGCAAGGGATGTTAGACCACTGCGAGCTGGAGTGGCTGCATGCAGGAACCTCAGCATCTCTGGTCAGTGTGTCGGCCAGGAACTCTTGGTCTCCTCTGCTCTATCTTAGCAAGATGCGATGTTTATATACCCATAGGTCTCCCCTGGGGTTCTACCTCGCTGTATTACTGTGTCGGACTAAGGATGATGTTGGGCATGAAGTTTATACATAGGTATTATACAGGAGATGGTCAGCCTGCTGTTCTTCCAAGAATCCTTATGCATAGTTAATGAGGTCTCAAACTAGTGAAAACTCACGTTCTGAATGCAGTGTCATACCTAGGCAAAAGATCAGTCCCTGTAAATTGTTACAAGTATAATGTAGGGAAGAATAGAGGTAAAGGGTAATGAAGTTACCTGGGCCTATATTATGGTACCTATATGGAATAAAACAGTGTATCAGCTGGCATGTTTGGAGGTTTGTTGGATTTTGTAGGTTTCAGTGGGGCACCAGGCAGAAAAGATATGGATGGCCTGGTCGAGGTCTGTAGAGACCTCAGGTTGTAAGGTGGTGAGGCCTGTGACCACTGAGTTTTGGTGACGTTTCTCAAGCTAAAAGTGGGGAGCCAGGTTGATGCCTGGTAATGGTGTGCTGGGCGTCGGAGATGGTGAAGTGTGCTATGGTGTGGTCAGTCCAGGTGAGTTCTGTGATGTGGCTGAATGGCTGAATTTAATTCTTTCGCTGGAGGTGAAAATGGGGTTGAGTGTTTGTTTGGCTTTGTGCATGGGTTAAGTGACCAGTTGGGTGAGGCCAATGTTGTTCAGGTTTTCCATGAAGGTGAATGAGTTGGCCTTTTAGGGTCATTGATGTGGAAGTTGAGGTTGGCGAGTAGAAAATAGTGGTGAGAGTCGATTGCTAGGAGGTCAATGAGGTTGGGGATGGCGTTGCAGATTGTTGCTCGGGGTCCCAGGGGTCTGTAGGCGAGGGTGTCTCTTATGGTAGTTGTCATGCCAGTTTATAGTAGGAATTCGAGGTGGTCCATGAGAGGCATGGGGTTGTCATTGATGATGGTGCATCTGATGGATTCCTTGGAGATGATGGCAATGCCTCTGCCCTGTTTGTTGGCGCGATCTCGGTGTATCATCTTGTAGCCTTCGGAAGTGTTGGTGGTGATCTTTCAATTCGACAATGGATTGAGCCACATTTCAATGATGAAGGCAATGTCCGTGGCGATGGTGGGGATGGTGTCGCACATTTCTGTAGCGTGTTTGCAGAGGGAGCAGGCATTGAGAAAGACACAGTGTAGTGGGATCAGAAATGAATTTGCTGATGCCGGGTTAAAGATTTTTGCACCTTTTTTTAAAAGGAACAATCTTGTTTTCACTTGCACTACTTGCAAAGAATGTAATCTGAATTTGATGATGTATGTTTAATAGCAGCCGATTAGTGCCACACTGTATCTATTCCTGTTATATCTCACTCTAGTTGTGAGTGTGGGGGGTGCATTTTTTTACCTGCCTCATCATTCTAGCAGTTCCCATATTAGCAGGATGCCAGTGCGGACGCACTGAAGGCGTGCCAAAGACAAGCCCGTCAGCGTCCATCTGCACCTGGATGGTGCCAGGGGCCGGAACTTCTGCCCCTCCTGAGCTTTCATTTGTCACCTACTCTGCTGCTACTTCAACATCCCAGCAGTAGTGCCTGCTCATATTCTTTAACTTTTGGAGATGCAAAAAGGGATAAGATGCGGTACAATCCCTATGGCTTCTCCACGACACCAGTAGGTAACACTAGTAACAGGTCCTCAAATATTAGTTCTAAGCCAGCGACTTTGAAACTGTATGAACTCAATTGCTATTCACTTGCATGCCATTGTCCTGACATCAATGATCTTATCCTAGAACAATAGCCTGATGCAAACATTTTTACGGAGACGTGGGTCACCCAAACCTCACATGCAGAAGCCGTCCTGGCTCTCCCTCTAGGGTGCAAGGGAAGCGGTATTGTAAATATTCATAGCAATAATATTGAGTACAATATGGTTCCATATTCTATCCAGAACTGTGAAAGTGCAATATGTGAACTGCATTTCAATGACAGTTCCCGGTTTTCTGATTTGCAGACCACCAGGTCTAGTGAAAAAGTTCAGGGAATCTTTAATGGAGCACACAATGTTGCTCCTACTCAAACTGACCAATTTCAACATCATCAGTGATCTTAACCTGCCTTTTGACCTGACAATGGAATTCAGGACATAACTTTAATTGCTGATCTAGCTACCATGCATCTAATGCAGCTAGTAGAACATCCCACTCGTGTAGCTGGACTCTTGCTTGACCCAGTGTTTGGCAATCTTACCAACCTTTAAATTTCCACCCCTATCCAGGTGACCGGTCAGACCACTATTTGGTACGGATGACCACTGCCACTGCAGAGAGTTGCGAAGACTCCACAACGAAGAGACAGTGGTATAAATCAAACCCTCAACTTTATCTAGTTATATTGAAGGCAGTGCTCCCCAATTAGACTCTAATATTGATCTTGCTGAGTCTATTACTAAAACTTGGCTTGGATCACGTTATTCCCACTAAGTCATGCATTGCTAGGAAGCAGCCACTAATCACAGTAAAAAACAATGTAAAAATCTTGAGCAGACTTGGAGGAAAACCTACGATGCCGCAGCAAAAAACTATACATGGGCACAATCAAAAGTTATCACAAAATGATCAATATGGCATGTGCTCACTTCTTTGCTGAAAAAATTAAAAACAGTTGCAATCCCTCTAATGAAATTTCCTCTATTGTCAACAAACTGATCATGGCCAGGGGTTACATCTGGGTTGGTGGAAGCCTTCAACAACCTCTGCAACAATCTGTCAGATCATTTTGTTAATAAGGGGAATAACATCTACAGCCATTTTAAAATGAAGGATGTTATAGAAGGGCCAGACTCTCCGGTTATAATGAACTATCTACCACAAGGGGTAACACAGGACAACTGGTGCTACTGGAGACAGATTCTATCTCCACCACAATAATGCACCAGGTTAAATAAGGATCACCGGATGATGCATTTAAGCCAATTTAAAATGTCAGGAAAGTATTATACTGGTTTTCCTGGAGCTAGCTAATCTTTTCCTAAGTACTGCAGTTGCTCAAATGTCTTAGAAACATGTGAAAGTCATTCCTCTCTTTAAAAAGCCTTTGCTAGATGCTACCCAGCCATGAAATTACAGTCCCATCTCTCTACTATCTTACCTATTGAAGGTTGTGGCTTTCCAGAACAAAAACAGATACTAGACCACTCACAGATTGGATTATAGCCAGCATACAGCATAGAAACTGCTCTCTTGACAGTAAAATAGACATTGTGCAGCACAGCGGACACTGGCAGTTCCCAGGCACTGATCCTCCTGAACCTAAGTGCTGCCTTTGATACGGCCCGCCACACAGTTCTGTTATGCCACCTCAGTGATTTGGGGTGCAAGGCAAAGCTTGTACCTGGCTCACCTACTTTTCAAAGGATCAGTCCGTTCAAGAAATCTCCCTGCCTTTCACATCCTCCCATAGAGTTCTAGCACATGGTGTGCCCCAGGGTTTGGCGCTAAGACCCACTCTTTTTAATATCTACGTCAGACCTTATACTGATGTAGTAAAATCTTTTCAAATTTCACCGGTGTCCCATCGATGATACTCAGTTAATCATTTCCTTGTCCTCAGAGTTAGCAACAGTGAAAATTTTAAAAACTTGTTCACAGCTGTCACAAGCTGGATGCATGAAAATTGCTTAAAGCTCAATATCAGCAAAACTGAAATCCTTTTGTTGGGCAGACACACCCACCTATGGGGAAACCATTGGTGGCCAGAAGTGCTAGAAATTCCTCCTAAACCTAAACCAGTGGATAA
Source organism: Lissotriton vulgaris (assembly GCF_964263255.1). NCBI lineage: Eukaryota > Metazoa > Chordata > Amphibia > Caudata > Salamandridae > Lissotriton > Lissotriton vulgaris. Next base: position 665,572,675 of record NC_141694.1, read on the forward strand.
AAACCTCGGTTTGTGGATGGATGACTCTCTGTGCTGAAACCCAGGCTAAAACCCTAGCAGACCTCTGCTTTGGCATCTTAGGAAGCCTTAATACCATCATTGGATTTTTTACTCTACAAGTTCACCAACTGATTGTTTAATCCCTTGTCATTTCTCGCCTTGACTATTGTAAAAGTCTCTACCTGGGGACTAAATTTTCGTTGTGATCTGACTACAGGTTAATTAAAATGTGCTATGTATCTCCCATAGGATCCTCTATAAACAAGGAGGGCATAGTCTTGCTGCTCTAATGCAATTCTATTCCCCCTATGAGAGTCTTACGCTCGGCTGACTTGAATCTGGCCTCCATATCCCGCCACGGAAAAGCCAAAATGGGCTGACGTTCTTTCCCACATCATGGCCCCATCCCTATGCCTTCTTTGCTAAGAAAGTCTCAAAACCACTTAAGTTTTTGAAGCAAATAAAGACCTGGTAGTTCTCCTCCTTAGCCTAGCCTGCCTTTCTCTTCTGCCGTTGTCCTACCGGTGACTAACGCCTGGATGCCCCCTTCTGGAGGCAGCCATGTGTTTTTGAAATCCTTTCAACATAACATAACACAACAGGTCCAATATGTTACTGCTAAAGTCTCAAACAAATTGCTGAAATAAGCTAGAACCACATTCTAAGGGCCTTATTTAGAGTTTGCGGATGGGATATTTTGCACAAAAGTAAAGGATGTCCTGTCTGTCATATTACAAGTGCATTATATCCTATGTCACTTGTCATATAGTGGATGGACTATCTGTCACATTTTGGTGGAGCATCCAATCTGCTTAACTCTCAATAAAGTCCTTGGTATATCCTAAATAGACCGCTTTGCTCTTAAAACCCAGACCTGAAAAAGAGAGTCAGATGAGATGGACTGATGGAGAGTGGTCATGTGCTGATATGAATTAGGGAGTGGGAGGCATGTTTCATTCTGCCTGCAGAATTAGTGGAATTTTGGCCAGTCCGCATCACTCTTTAACATGGAGTTCTGATCAAATTCTGCCAATTGCCATCCCCTAGTGCGATTTTGTAACTCAGGGAGTCGCCGGAGTTCACAAGAGGTCACAGTTAGAGGGCCACTACTAGAGTAGATTTGTTGCTACTCAATTAGATTTTCTATTAATGCAGCATCATTGATTTTCAGTGTTGCTCATGCTACGGCTGCTGTAAACCGGAGTGTGATCTTCCTATTTTCCATCCATTGGCAGAATTCCACAGAAACTTACTTGAGGTTTTCTGTAAATCCAAGGAATTCCATGGAGTGAAACTCTGCAAGTTCCACCAGACCCTACTATGAATGTGGAATACCAAACATCACTTCTCTGTTTCATTATTTTTAATGAATTCCTCTTTATCTTTAGGAATTACCATGTTTGAATTTTTACATACAGACAAGGCTGTATTAGTGCTCCCAGATCTGCTTAGTTTCTTATCTTAAAATTTTAAATGTGAAAGATGGATCAATTACCGTTCCTTGTTTCGTATTGTCATGTTAATTGGGGATAAAGTAGTTTTAACTTAAAAAAGAAACAGAGATTTGTTGTCATTAGTGTACCTCTTGGAAGATCTGTCAGGTTTCATATCATACCTATGGCAATTATGAAATGTGAATATATATATTTATATCTATATATATATATATATAAATTGTACTATATATCCCACAATGCAGCGTTCAAACTCTTTTGATTTTTTTCCAATGAATAGTGGAAGTGTTAAGTGCCAAGGACAGGACAGTCCAGCCTCTGATGATGAGCGAACGCCTCAGAAACGCATCAGGCGAAGAACAACTGAGAGCTGACACCGGCATGCTGAAGGTTCTTCTACCCACTGGATTGCGATGCTGCTCGTGTTCAGCCTCACCTGAAGGCATTATTTTTACAATTGATACGCTGCAGCCCTGCCATAGAGGCATGCACCACCCAAATCTTACCGGGGTCAGGGGACTTGGAAGTATCGAAGCCTGATTTGAAGCGGCATCAAGGGATTAATGGACACATAGTATTCTGGGGCCCTTTCAGGGCTTTACATTTTTCAGCTGTGGTGCCCCCATTCAGCGAATTAACACTTACTATATATCCCACAATGCAGCGTTGAAACTCATTTGAGTTTTTTCCAATAAATAGTGGGAGTGTTAAGCGCCAAGGACAGTCGAGCCTCTGATGACGAGCGAACGGCTCAGAAACGCGTCAGGCGAAGTACTACTGAGAGCTGACACCGGCATGCTGATGTGTCTTCTACCCGCTGGATTGCAGTGCCGCTCGTGGGCAGCCTCGCCTGAGGGCATGGTGTTTTACTATATATATATATATATATATATATATATATATATATATATATATATATATATATATATATATATATATATTACCTACTGGCTGTCGCCAGTAGGTATATATTGTTAGGATTTTTTCCCTATGGGATTTTTGAAAATTCTATGTCTAATAACTTTGGCGTTTGTGGACGGAATCGGCTGAAATTTTCTGGAAAATGGCACATTTTGTTTCTGAGCAGCCCTTGAAAATTTGGGGGGGTTTCGTCAAGGGGGGGCCGAGAAAAAAGGGGGGTCCCAAAACGCGTTTTTAACATTGAGTTTTCCATAGGGCGGTTGGCCTCACTTTTAGCTCGAACGGCTGAATGGATTTGCACGAAACTTGGCAAAATTGTAGGGACTGTTAGCCCGATGTGCCTTTGCTAGGTCTCAATATATGTGCTCCAGTGGATTTTGAGAAATTAACGTTCAAAACAAGATATATATCTGTAACAGCGCTCCGGGCTGCGCTCCGGTCCGCTTACTTTTCGCGAAACGGAACTTTGCGATGCGAAGCTGATTGGCTTTCCGGTGTCTGTCAACATTCTAAACAGTCCGGAGCGGCCGCCATCTTATCTCTCGGTAGGATCGAGAGAGAAGAAGAGGTGAAAAACGAAGGGGGAATTTAATGAAAGGGGGCAAGGTAGACCCTTCTTGACCCCCTAGGAATGATGTTGGGGTTATTAAAGGGTCCCGTGGGGAAAATAAAAAAAATTTGATTTTTCACGGTAGAAGCGCTTCTCGGGCCGCGAACTGGGCCGCAAACTGGTAGCGAAACGGGAATTCGCCATTTTGTGTTTCGTTTTAATTAAATTACTAGGTATAAGGGGGTGCGGGAGACGTATCCTGATCCCTTATGTTTTCTGAGGGTGGCTGAGGAGGCTCATATATGAATGAATGAATGAATAAAGTATTTAATAAAGCGCACGGTGGCCGAACGGCTTCCTGGCGCTGGGGACCTAATCAGAGCTCAGCAGAGGGAACCCAAGGAGGATTAGGAAGGGAATGCCTGAGAGAAAAGAAAAGTTTTAAGAGCTTTGCGGAAGTGAGTGTAGATGGGAATGGAACGGATAGAGAGAGGAAGACTGTTCCAGAACTGGGGGGCCAGGACTGAGAACCGAGTGCCCCCCGTTCTGGATTTACGGAAGCGGGGAATATGAAGAAGAGAAAGAGAAGAAGAGCGGAGAGTGCGGACCGGGGCATGAGAAGAAACAAGAGAAGTGATGAACAGGGGCGCAGAGCGGAAATGAGCCCGAAAAGCTAAACAGGCCAATTTGAAAAAGGATCTAAAGTGAACTGGAAGCCAATGAAGTGATTTGAGAACCGGGGTAATGTGAGAAGATTTGGGGAGGGAAAGGATAAGACGAGCAGCTTGATTTTGAATGGCCTGTAGGCGGCGGGATTCGTAAGCCGGTATGCCCACGTACAGGCCATTCCCATAGTCAAGGCGGGAGATGACAAGGGCCATGACTATGGATTTAAGTGCATCGGTAGAAAAAAAGCGTGAAATTTTCCGGATTAAACGAAGAGAGAGAAAGCAAGAGGACACGACGGAGCTGATCTGACTGTGCATGGATAAGTCATGACTGACTTTAATACCAAGAGTGCGAACAGAAGAAGCGGGCACCGGAGGGGGGCCAAAAGAAAGGGGCCAATGTGCAGGGGACCAAGGGTTGGAGGGGCCACCAGTGAGAACAAGTTCCGTCTTGTCTGGATTGAGCTTCAGATGGTTAGCGCTCATCCAGTCAGAGATGAAGACTAAAATGGAGCAGAACTTGGGAAGAGAATCAGGGGAAGAGGAAAGATCAAAGACGAGCTGGAGGTCATCTGCGTAGTTGTACACCGAGACCCCCAGCTCAAGGAGAGAGGTGATGAGGGGGTGAATGTAAAGATTGAAAAGGAGGGGGGAGAGAGAAGAACCTTGGGGAACGCCGCAAGTGACAGGGCTGGGGGGAGCAGAAAAACCGGGGAGATGGACTGCTTGGGACCTGTCCCGCAGAAAGGACGCCAGCCAGGAGAAGGCCGTGCCCCGAATGCCCGCTGCGCTGACACGGTCGAGAAGGATGGAATGGTCAACCGTGTCAAACGCAGCGGACAGATCGAGAAGGACCAGGGCTTGGGGGAGGTTAGAATCGGCCTTCCCCTTGAGCTCATCCAAGACTGCGAGGACCACCATCTCCGTGGAATGGCCCGGGCGGAATCCCGCCTGGTGGGATGCAAGGAGGCCGTTCTCCTCTATATAGGTGGAGAGGCAGGAAGTGACATGAGCTTCAAGGATCTTGCCGAGGTAGGGAAGAAGAGAAATGGGGCGGAAATTGGAAGGAAGAGAGGGATCTAGGCCAGTTTTTTTTAGAATAGGAAGGACTATAGCGGATTTGAAGGAAGAGGGGACAGATCCAAGAGCCAAAGAAGAATTAAGAAGAGCAAGAGGGGGGGCAGGACAATTGGTGAAAAGAGTTTTGAGAATGCGTGCTGGCACGCCATCCGCAGGAGAACCGGACTTGGTTTTGACCAAAAGTTTTAAAAATAAATCGGTGGAGATGGGAGGGAAAAGGGCGAAAGAGGAAGAGGGACAGATAGGGGAGCAGGTGGGACGGGGTTGAGGCACTGTGGGAATGTTGGCTTTAATCTTCACGATCTTGTCGATAAAAAAGTCGTTAAGTGAAGAACAGAGGGACTGTGAGGGAACTAAACTAGGAGTGGAGCGATCAGAGGTGGCGAGGTTGTGGACCAGAGAGAAGATTTCACGGGGTTTGTTAGCCGCGAGAGCTACTCTCTCGGTGAAGTATGCGGTTTTAGCCGCTAGGATCGCTTTTTTATATTCAGTAAGGAGTGATTTGTATTTGACGCGCAAAGAGGGGCAATAGGTCCGTCTCCAGTGGCGTTCCGACCGCCTAAGGTCGAGTTTAAGTGTTTTAAGTTCTGGGGAGAACCATTTGTGCGCGTCATATGGACGTACCGCCTTGATCTTTCTAAGCGGGGCGACTAGATCGCACGAAGAGGAGAGCCATGTGCCGATAGCATTAACCTGGGATTCAAGAGGAAGATTAGTGAGGTTGGGGGCAGAGGAGGCCAAAGTGAGCGAGAGGGAGTCAAGGTCGGTCCGATTCCAATTGCGAGCTAAGATGTTTTTCGGACGGGGAGACTTATCGACCGCTCCCAGATGGATAGAGAAGGAGATGTTAAAATGATCCGACCACACGCATGGGGATATGAGGGGGGGTGAAACAATGGGACGTGAGGACCAAATTTGGTCCAAGATATGACCCTGGGTGTGAGTAGGGACTGAGACGTGAGAAGTAAGGTTTAGACATTGAAGAGTGCCCGAAAAATCTTTGGAGGGGAGGTCTTCCATGGGGTCGCCCGGCCAATAATTAAAGTCGCCGAGCAAAAGGACAGAGGAATTGTTGACCACAAGAGTGGCCATAAGGTCCTGAAGGGAGGCAACAAAGGAAGGCATGGATTGAGGGGGGCGGTACACAAGGACAACAGTGAGGGGGGCAGAAAGATTAAGAGAGCGAGCCACAAGGTAGTCCACGTTGGGTATGGGGGGGTAGTTGAGGAGTTGAAATTTGAAGGTCGACCGAATGATCATCGCCACCCCTCCCCCCACCTTACTATCAGGGCGATCGGCCCGGAGGGCGTAATGGGTGTCAGGGAGAATGGCTAAGAGGTCGGGAAGGGAATCAGCAGTGAACCAGGTTTCAGTCAGAAAAAGGAGGTCAGGGGAATCAGTGGTTAAGAGGTTGAAGAGAGCTGTTTGATGTTTGACAGCAGAGCGGGTGTTAAGCAATAAGGCAGAAGCTGCAGTGGGGACAGGGACGAAGGGGGAACAGGGTGGGCGAAGGGAGTCAGCAGCGGGAGGAGTGGGACCAGAAGAAACCGGGGTCGGGTGAACAGGGGGAGAAACGAGAATACCAAGTGTGTCAAAGTGTTGCAAGAGTGAAGGTGAGGGAGGGGAGACCGCAGTGAGAGCAATGAGTTGGGCTGAGGTATACACCTGAGAAGGGGCAGGGTGCATGGCCCCTGGTCCCGGCCCGTCGCGGACGGGCGCAGACGGGCTTGCCCGAGGCGCGCCTTCGGCACGCAAACGGCGCGCCCGCTGCGCCCGTCCGCTGCGCGTACGGGGGAGACACATGATTTATAGTGAGGTTAAGGGCGTGGCCTAATGAAGGTGGGCGTGGCTAAGGGGCGGCTCGCTGGTGGCGGCGAGCGAGGGCCACAGGACAAAGCAGGGTCCCTGGGGGGAGAACAAGTAAGTTTTAAAGTTAAAAGTGATGAGCAGCAAAGTAAAGCACTAAAGTTTTAAAAACGAGGCTGCAGAGGTCAGAGCTCCCGCGGAAGGCAGGGGAGAGGCAGGCGATCCTGAGCTAGCAATCAGCTCCTGTTTAAATTGAAAAGTGGGCGTGGCCTAATGAAGGTGGGCGTGGCTAAGGGGCGGCTCGCTGGTGGCGGCGAGCGAGGGCCACAGGACAAAGCAGGGTCCCTGGGGGGAGAACAAGTAAGTTTTAAAGTTAAAAGTGATGAGCAGCAAAGTAAAGCACTAAAGTTTTAAAAACGAGGCTGCAGAGGTCAGAGCTCCCGCGGAAGGCAGGGGAGAGGCAGGCGATCCTGAGCTAGCAATCAGCTCCTGTTTAAATTGAAAAGTGGGCGTGGCCTAATGAAGGTGGGCGTGGCTAAGGGGCGGCTCGCTGGTGGCGGCGAGCGAGGGCCACAGGACAAAGCAGGGTCCCTGGGGGGAGAACAAGTAAGTTTTAAAGTTAAAAGTGATGAGCAGCAAAGTAAAGCACTAAAGTTTTAAAAACGAGGCTGCAGAGGTCAGAGCTCCCGCGGAAGGCAGGGGAGAGGCAGGCGATCCTGAGCTAGCAATCAGCTCCTGTTTAAATTGAAAAGTGGGCGTGGCCTAATGAAGGTGGGCGTGGCTAAGGGGCGGCTCGCTGGTGGCGGCGAGCGAGGGCCACAGGACAAAGCAGGGTCCCTGGGGGGAGAACAAGTAAGTTTTAAAGTTAAAAGTGATGAGCAGCAAAGTAAAGCACTAAAGTTTTAAAAACGAGGCTGCAGAGGTCAGAGCTCCCGCGGAAGGCAGGGGAGAGGCAGGCGATCCTGAGCTAGCAATCAGCTCCTGTTTAAATTGAAAAGTGGGCGTGGCCTAATGAAGGTGGGCGTGGCTAAGGGGCGGCTCGCTGGTGGCGGCGAGCGAGGGCCACAGGACAAAGCAGGGTCCCTGGGGGGAGAACAAGTAAGTTTTAAAGTTAAAAGTGATGAGCAGCAAAGTAAAGCACTAAAGTTTTAAAAACGAGGCTGCAGAGGTCAGAGCTCCCGCGGAAGGCAGGGGAGAGGCAGGCGATATATGTTGATATATGTCTTCCAGCGGCTGTGCGTGCGCCATCTTATCTCTCGGTAGGATCGAGAGAGAAGAAGAGGTGAAAAACGAAGGGGGAATTTAATGAAAGGGGGCAAGGTAGACCCCTCTTGACCCCCTAGGAATGATGTTGGGGTTATTAAAGGGTCCCGTGGGGAAAATAAAAAAAAATTGATTTTTCACGGTAGAAGTGCTTCTCGGGCCGCGAACTGGGCCGCAAACTGGTAGCAAAACGGGAATTCGCCATTTTGTGTTTCGTTTTAATTAAATTACTAGGTATAAGGGGGTGCGGGAGACGTATCCTGATCCCTTATGTTTTCTGAGGGTGGCTGAGGAGGCTCATATATGTTGATACATGT